>NC_064622.1:103673441-104923441 GCF_023898315.1 Schistocerca nitens | reverse complement strand
AAGGAACGAGGCTACCACCATACAGAGTCTCATCAGCCCATTACAAGCAGCCGGGACTATTATCTCGGCGGCAAAGGCGCTACGAACCGATACGCCAGATAAACAGTGTTCACGTCGCCGTCAATGCCGGCGAATGCCCCCATTACGGGCGCGTGTTTAGCAGAGCAGCGACCGGGCAAATTGAATAAACGAAGTGTGCAAATCCTATTATTCGTCTGGAGTGGAGTGGGGACGGAGGGCGGTGTTTGCGGTGGTCCACCACACCCTGCTGCGCCGAGCTAATGGCTGCCGCCAAACGCCAGGCGGCGCCCGTTCCCAGCGCTCGCGACTTGGCTCTGACGATCAATCGCCCCTCTGTGACCCTGCCCTTAATTAGACAGGCTTTTCACTTCCCGCTTCGATGGCGCAAGTATTTTAACTCTCCATCCTAGATAACAATGGCATATCGAAGGCGCCAAGACGCTGAGAATATGTTCAAAGTGTCAGCAGCAAACAGAAGTTAGGGATATTGGTCTGCAATTCTGCGGATCCGTTCTCTTACCTTTCTTATATACTGGAGTCACCTACGTTTTTTTCTAGTCGCTTGGGATTTTGTGCTGTGCGAGAGATTGACTATAAAATACAGCTAAGTAAGATGGCAATGCCGTGGAGTACTCTCTGTAAAATCTAACTGCGATTCCAAAATATAAAACGGTTAACCCAAATTTTCAATCAAATTCATGTATCTGGAAAGATTCCATTGGAGTGTCTCAAATCAGAGTTCATTACTCTGCCCAAAAAGCCAATTCCAAAACAATGTGGAGATTATCGTACGATAAGCTTAATGAGCCATATCTTGTAATTGGTTTTGAGGATTATACACAGAAGAATATAGAGACTGTGGGAGGAAAAGGTATCCCCCAATAAGTTTGGGTTTCTTAATGAAGGAGTACGGCAGAAGCCTTGTTCATTGCACAAGTATTGTATCAGAGGTGTATGGATGTAAATAAAAATGTATGTGCTTGGCTAATAGATTAACAGAAGGCTTTTGATAGAGTAAAACACGACAAATTGACGGAGATTTTTAGAAATATGCGAATGGACGAAAGGGATCTACGGATCGTCAAAAACCTGTACTGAAATGAAACAGTGGTGCTGCGTGGATAACACACTGAAGCCCTCAAAATTCTCAGAGGAGTAAGACAGGGATGTATGTTATACCCATACTATTTAATAAATACTCAGATTTCATATTTGGAGAATTATTGGTAGAATCAGAGGAAGGAATACTGATGAATGGACTAAGATTAAACAACAGTCGATATGCTTATGCTACTATCGTATTTGCTGACATTATTCAAGCGTTACAATTATTAATGGCCAGAATTGTAAGAGTCAGCTATGATTATGGGCTTGGATAAACAGAATAACATTAATCAACATTCGATATGCTGATGATACTATTCTATATGCTGACACTAGCAACGGTAGGAGTCAGCTGTCAGTGTGGGCTTGAAATAAACACCACAAAGGCAAAAGACATGGCCGTCAGTAAGGAAAATGTTACAGGTGTAAACTTAGTCATAAACCAAAGAACAACAGAATGGGTAAAAAATATACTCCTACATTCCATGGAACCGTAATAAATGAAAATTCGTATAACTCCCAAGAAATCAAGATTCACATCGGGAATACAAGAAGTGTGTTTCAGGACATGAGTGCTGTCTACAATAGCCATAACCTAACTCTAGCAACAAAAATCAGACTTTTGTACTGCTATATATATTCTGTCCTCCTATATGGGGTAGAGACATGGAGCTTCCATAAAAGCTAGGAGAAGAAGCTGGAGACCTTTGAAGTATGACTTTGTAGGCATGTCCTGAGAATGCCTTGTACGCAGGGAGTGACAAACGTAGAGGTTTTGACAAGAAAGAACACAACATCTAAATTAAGATAGTGAAATGCCTAAAGTTTCAATATCTAAGACATTTTATGCGTAATACGAATAGATATGAATTACTACAAAACAATACTTGAAGGGAAAATAAACAGCAAAAGTGGTCCTGGAAGAAGACGAATACCTTGGTTTGACAACCTTAGATCCTGGTTCAATATGTCTTCAAGAGAACTATTCCCTGTTACTTCCAACAAGAGAAGAATAGCTATCATGGTCACCAAAATCCGAAACACATAGGCACCGACAGAAAAAGAATAGAAAAATGCTACAATTTTGCTGCAGAGTAGAACTGACCTAATAAAACTCTTTCGTAACTCTGAAGTTATGTACACACTGACGACTGGGAGAACCTCGCCGACTATTCGTCAACGTCAGTATCACTGATGAATTAAAAGATATTTCCAGTAATAAGATTCTCTCGCTCACTCTGTAAAGGGATAGGAACAGTAAGATGAGACGCTTTTTACTGTATTACTGTACTTTTTCTTATGTCAAGGACAAATGAGGTGTAGAAATAAAGTGCTTTGGTAAGTTTCTGTCCCAGGTGTTCGGTTTTAATGATTCACCGTGTTACAGGACACCTGGAATTGATACAAAATCGGCGATTTGTTTTCATCTGACTTAAACTTTTTCTCTTTAGAGGTGTCAATAATTACGGCTTTTGAGTATCGCATACGGTGTGATCCTCTAGATGCCACATTAAATTCTTCTTGCTTTGCCGAACCAAAACTGTAATTGAGAAACTTAATCATTATAAGCGTAAATGGAACGACAGTTTATGAAGCTACACGGTAAGGGTACCACTTTTTTTTTTTCCAAATACTGAATAAGGCTGTGCGGTAGTTCTTATACCTGCAGACAAACAACGGAGTCACATCAGATGAATGTCGTCAACCATATGTCCGGCCGTGAGTCGTACACGGGTGACCAAATGGTAAGGCGACGCTCGGATAAGCGGGAAATCCGGGTTCAAGGCCCGGTGCAGCACAAATGTTCACTGTCGTCACTCCATTCTACAGCTGATGGTAGTCATTATTCGCAATTGCGAATTCATCTGATGTGTTTCGTAGCAGCTGTGGACGACGCAGGGCATTGTCCTCAGAATAACGCAGGCACTGCTGTATCGTATAACAACAGAGTCGGTTGCATTACTGTCAGATTTGGTACTGGAAGTGCATACATTTCTGAAAGTCAATGTACTCATTGTAAGATACGGTCCAATTACTCTAGTAAAACAGAGAGAATGGTATGGAGATCTTTATACATCGTGTGGGATTTTCCGATAAATTACATGAACACACGAGAATTCCTGTGTCTACATTTGATTACGTTCTGAAAAAGATTGATGCACGTTTGAGAGTATCCTGCATCAATTTACAATCAACTATGTAGCCAGAAGAAAATCATACAGTTGCCTTGATGTAAGTGAAAGTCAACGCCACAACTTTTTGCTTTTTAAAATTTTATTTTAAACGAAAACAGCATTACACAATTTAAACAATTGCACCTAAAATCACTAGTGGCAAGAAATTTGCGAGAGATGATTCTGAATTAAATTTGTCAGAAAAGAATGACAAAAATGATATTTAGTTGCAGTCAATATTAAGCTTCATCGCTATATAACTGCATATCTTCCTTACAACAGACCTTTTCTTATAGACTACTGAGAATGTCTAGATCGCAAAATTTCTGACGTTCCTTACACCACTGTGATAGTTCCTGCAAAAGATGTCTGTCGTCGCTCGCCGCATGCTGGAGAAACACAAACTTGTTTGCGTTGCACGCGCACGCCCCACTGCACGCTATTAATTGCCAGCTGCACGTGCCTCCAGAAATGCTTCCCGCTAGGACACTTCTGTACACCCTATCGTCAAACAAGTTTGTTTTGCACGCTACTGAGGAAACAGCGTTGAACGCAGTGCTCCCCGCTCCATTTAGGTCACGGTGTGAGACTGTAGGCATCTCAATTGAGTGCATGATACCCTGCACGGAAAATTGGCTATGAAGCTGACGTGTGCGAGGTGGATACCGTGATTCCTCACAGATGATAAAAAGCGCATCCAGCACAACATTTCAGTACAACGTCTGGCAATGTTTAATCGAAAACCGCGAGACTTTTTGCGCCAAGTTGTGACCCTTGATGAAACCTGGTTCCACCACTACACACCAGCGTCGAAACGGCAGTCGAAACAATGGTCAAAGGCTGGTGAAAGTCACAGAAAAAGGCACAGACCATTTTGTCAGGTGGTTAAGTGATGATCACTGTTTTCCTGGCGTTATCAAGGAATAATCTTTATTGATCACTTACAAAAAGGTGGAACGATAACTGCATCATATAATGATTTATTTCTGGATCGTTTAAACTTGCGTTGTACGAAAAAAGACCAATGTTTGCAGGCAAAACAGTGCTCTTTCACCAGGATAGTGCACCATCCGAAAAGTCAGCCTAACAATGGCGAAAATATATGAACTGGAGCCTGAACTGGTTTCTCATCCACCATATTCACCAGATCTAGGCCCAATTAGCATCTCCCTGTTCCCTAACTTGAAACTTTGGCTTTCTGGCGAGAAATGTTCGTCAAAGGTGAAAGTGATAGTTGTACTCAACGAGTATTTTGCACAGTTTGGCAGAAACCATTTTTCCGATGGGATGAAAAAGCTGAAGGTTCGCTGGACCAAATGTCACCTCAAAGGTGACTGTGTAGGGCAGTGAGCTGTTTACGAAAAAGACCTTTTCTCTCATTTTTATGCTATCTAACGTACCTACAACAAATGAAGCCTATGTTCACTTGTGAAAATGGACTCGATAAACAATCTGAGCTATCAGTAATCGGAATCTAACCTCCATAATACTGTATGCGTATTGTATGAGTGTCAGTTTCACTGTCATTTACACCCTCAACGGATCGTTACATGAAAAACTTAAAACTAACATTTGGGTGAGCTGTCTCACTGCGTATTTGAATATGAAAAACTACAGGAAGAAATGAACCTGTAAAAATGAGTATCTAAGCTACCTGACTGCGTATTTGAATAAGAATTTACAAGTGATACGGAATCTGGCTTGCGCAATGGAATTTAGTGGATTAGACTACATGACATGTTGTGGTGTGTCAGTGTCTCTGTTTTGGCCCTTAAGTATTGCACTTTCTTCTTTAGACGACTGCCTTTTTCCAAGTGGTTTATAGCAATTCGCAGCAGCATGCAGCAGCAGTGGCTAAAGCATATTTTTACTGAGAATGAATTTAATAAAAAGGAGTTTACTTGGGTCCTATTAACTACAAAATACTTGTAAGAAGCGATTTCATAAATTAAGTCTACTTAAAAACTTCAGAAATCATTATGACCAATAATAGTTTGACCAGCATTAATAGTGGCGAATTGCCCGACAATGACCTATTAACTACCAATAATGGCTGAGTTCCAGATTAACAAATTATTTCAATTTCAAAGTTATATTAACATTTAACAATCAGAGCATATTAATGAATTAGGTTTGGAGAATAATTTTTATTATTTAGAGGATAAGAAAGCGTCTTTAGCTGAGAAAAAAAACATGGGATTATTGCAAACACGGTCTAACAATCACGAGCCTAAGCATGCAATTGCGCTTTACGCTTCAAACGCGTATGTACTCGGTAGCAGCGATGGCGAGGCATGACAGAATCTCTGACCAGAGAGTTATTTATCGTTGCTAGTCTGCGCTTGACCGCGCGACAGCGTAGGGAGTCAGTTGTCGTAGTTGCTAGTTGCACTCAGTCAGTGCTAGTAGCGCGGGAGAGATAGTCGGAGCTGTGTGTGAGGAGTCGGCGGGCGTCGACATGGGGCTCTGGTCAAGATTCAGGACGAGGTATATTTTTTAAATAAGGTAATGAAGCAGCATTGCGCACATCTGATAATATTATGTATATTAACTGTAATTAATTTGTTCAAGAATCGCCCCAATAATAATTTTGTTTTCAAAGCAATTTTTTAAGAAAACAATCATTTGAATTGAAAGAAAGTTTCCCATAAATTTCCTTAAAGAAAAGTTTCACTTAAATTCAAAGTTGCACAGGGCCTAAGATCGACATTTCGGTCTATTTGCGTTTTCATTGTCACTGAGGTTTCATTTTCATTGAATTGACTTTCATTTTTGTGGGGAGCTTACACTTGGTTCAGATTGCTAGTTCGCATTTAATTGTCATTGTCAATAAATTATTTTATTTGCTGGGAGGTTACACTAGGTTCTATTCTCATTAACATTTAAATATTGTTATTCGAAATTTTTGCTGGGAGGTTACAAGCTATATCTTACGAATTTAACCTCGAATTTCATCTTCAATGGTAGTTAAGCCATCTAAAGCTCTCCTGGACATGTAAATGAAATCAGGCGTTGAGTTTTCGTGGTCGTGCGGTAGCGTTCTCGCTTCCCACGCCCGGGATCCCCGGTTCGATTCCCGGCGGGGTCAGGGATTTTCTCTGCCTCGTGATGACTGGGTGTTGTGTGATGTCCTTAGGTTAGTTAGGTTTAAGTAGTTCTAAGTTCTAGGGGACTGATGATCATAGATGTTAAGTCCCATAGTGCTCAGAGCCAGCCAGGCCTTGAGTTTGGTAAGATCTGCCGTCACCGACGTCAGGGCAGGCAGCGTGATACGTCTTCTGTCTCCTAGCTTTCGACCATCGCTACTGAAATATTACTCTCGCAGACAGACTTCGTCTCTCAACAATGCTTAGAATCGCGCTCCCATGTTTCGACCTCAGATTGTTACTACCGATATCTGAGTGCTTATTTATTTCCATAGAGAATGGCAGAATCTTACACAATGTAAAGAATAGCCTTAAGTTCGCTATATTCTTTCCCATACTCAATGTAATATTTAATCAATGTAATGCAGGGTTCTGACACACTCCTTACAGCTAGACTTATCAAAACACTCTACTCTCTCATAGTTCACCCATTTCTAATAACATCGATCACTCCAAATCGTCCTCTTATCCCTCTCTTCCAAGCAATTTGTATGTCGATGACTCTTCTGAACAGGTAATTCTTTAAGGACACAACTCGTGACGTCGTTGTAAACGGTACTAAAATGGCAAATGTAAACGCAATTGTGGACTTACCGAAAGTACGTGTTCTGCATCTACAGCCCAGGGTGTTTTTTTTTTCAACTTATAACAACGAAATATCTCGAAAAATACACATCTTATGAAAAAAAACCTTGTAGATAGAAAATTAATATTTTCAAAAATTACATCTGTCTGTGGTGAAGCTGGAAAACCGCTAAATCCCCATTCCCCCATATGGGAGGAAGGGCGTTCACTTTATATTTTAAAATAAGAATCCTCCTCCTTATCGAACGTTTTGATTGTACGCCAAAAAATACCTTTGGTTTGTTTGAAAGAATTGTTTTCCATTGTTTGTATGTGGTGTTGTAATAAGAAGACACCAGAATCAGTCACCCTGACGGTGAGATTCGAGGTTTTCTCACCGAAATACAACATCCCTATAGGGATGAGAAAACTATGTTATGTTGCATGCAGTTAATGTGCTAGTCTTTTAAATGTCTCCACGTAAAAGTTTTACGTAGCAATCAAATTCACAAAACTAAATTAAACTATTAGCAATAAAATCAACATTTTCAAACAAAAAAGTTTACACTTTCATCGAAAATGTAAAGTAGTAATCAAGTGAGTCGCTTCTTAGTTGAAAAAACCGGAAAAATTCAATTTTGTCGATTACAACGTCATTCACCACGAATGGAAAAAATATTTGTGATAAACCCTAGGTATTTTCAGGCATAGAATCTGAATCAGCAACAAAAAAAAAGGAGTCGATTCCTATTTGAAAATAAAATGGTGCCCCCTCATGTCGGGTAGACAGGTTAATGGATGGCTAAAGACAGATTGCACCCTTGAAAATGTTAACTTTTCGTATTTTTCGTGATATGTAGGTGTTCCAAGTTAAAAGAGACACCCTACATAGGGAGTGGTCAGAAACACTCTGAAACACTTGTAAGCGGCATTACAGGGAAGGCTGCGCTGAGAATTAACTGTTAAGAAAAAATTCGATATATTGGGCCCTTCTCGATATAAATAGTATTGAAGTTAGCCAGTCAGAAGCGCGCGCAGATTTAACCAGTCTCCCAGTGAAAGTGTCGCCAAATGTATTGTTCGGCTGGTTTCCCTATCTAAATCTATCGCTTCCGAAAAAGACATTTTAGCTGGTAATGGGTATCTGAACAAGTGGTAACGCCCGGGCCAGCGGAGGTTCTGTGCGTTACCGCGTTTTACCATGCGCACGTGCCTGGATTGGCGGCGGCGATCTGATTAACTAAGTTCTATGCTCGGAAACTGACAACGTATCGATTTTTTTCTTAACACTTATTTCTCAGTGCACCCTCCCTGGAATGCCATGGCTACTGGTCATTCTTATTACGATATTCGCGTTAAGTTAAGAAGGTGCCCGAAACCAGAAGTAGTTGCAGTGAAAAATATGGATCGCTACGATTTTGCGTTGATGCATATTACATTGTATGTTCTTGCTAATGAAATTTAGCTAAGGCTTTGAATTTTCCTTTTGACTCGGCAAGAGGTCTCTCTCCGTCTCTAGTGTCGAGAGATTGGAATCCGTATGGCATGTTCACTTGCGACCGCACGCGTACGAGAATGAAATATTCACAACATACCTCTTATCTCATAAATCGTTCGAGATACCTACATGAGATTTTGTTAAATGGTGGCACATAATGAGGAGAGTGTTTTACCATAATTTGTTTTCTGTCCACTACTGTAATTTTTAAAACGTCACTAATAACTACTAAAAACAGAATTTGCTGGTACGCAAAGAAATATGCGGTATCTTCTCTTATGTTACAGAAAATCTAAACTATGAGATTTCAGCAAAACTCAAACACTGAAAGCTGCAGGTAGGAATATCAATAATGAAGGAAACTACACCTGGCCAATTACCGTAAAGAAGACGTAAGTGTCTTTAAATTATGCTTGTCTACAGCTTCACGTGTCTTCTTTACGGTAAGTAGCAATCTGTCTTTCCTACATTGTCAGTGAGGATTTCTGTAACGTATTGACATCTCCAGTCGCCTTTTGCTTGTTTAATAAGACACTATGTTTCAGGATACCGTCACAATAGTTATTGAAAGTTGAGTTTGTGGGCCGGCCGCGGTAGTCTCGCGGTTCTAGACGCTCAGTCCGGAACCGCGAGACTGCTACGGTCGCAGGTTCGAATCCTGCCTCGGGCATGGGTGTGTGTGATGTCCTTAGGTTAGTTAGGTTTAAGTAGTTCTAAGTTCTAGGGGACTAATGACCACAGCAGTTGAGTCCCATAGTGCTCAGAGCCATTTGAACCATTTTTTTGAGTTTGTGAATTTATACTGCGTGTTGGCAAAAAAAAAGCACAGTTAAACCAGTCAACAAGAAAAATGTAGCCGTTAGTCGTAGTAGATGATGCTTATTCTAATGAGAAATGGTTAACAATTCAGACAAAATAAATCGCCAGTTCTGTTGCTACTTTGGCGGAATACCTTAGTTTTATTCCTATCACTATTCAGAGTGAAGTGGTGAACGTCTTCACCATATGTGACTGTCTTTTAAACTGTTAAAGGTGGATTACATGTATTTACACTCTATTTTAACCTTAATGAGTAGTCTCAGCGATTTATAAAGTAGTGACTATCAAGTTTTCGGAACCTTGTTATCTTCAGGTAAACAGGGATCGCGTTTGTTTTTTCTAACAGAGAAACTGGCATTTAAGGGGTAGATTCTACCCAAACGCCATCCTGATCTGCACGTGGTGCACCCTGCTTTGGACTGACGATGGGGAGATTCCCAGGATAAGGAGTCATCCTCTCTCTTGACAATAGGAAACTGTCTCTACAGGTGGAGGAACCATTAAGATGGTCATTGGCATAAAGATGTAGAACGCACTGCACAACGACTACATTAAAGGCCGTACGGCATGTCCCAGTAATCATCATGGCTATGCTCCTGGCGAAATTATCTTCCGAAGTAAGTTCCTCAATCGGATCTCTGGGAGAAATAGTTATGAGTACAGATATGAATAAAATCAAATGGCAAGAAAAAATAATAGTGGCAGCCTGGAATGTGAAATCAGTGGGTCAATGACGGAAAATACATAACAGAATTCAAGAAATGGATAGAATAGGAATAGAGGTACTTGGAGTTAGTGAGATGTGATGGCCAAACACAGGAGGAATTTACATAAATGGACATTCGGGTCTGTACTCAGCAAGAGCAGACGGGAGGCATGAGCATGGAGTCGGTGTAAAACTATCAGCGAAACTAGCAGTATCTCACAAGTTTCATACCTGTATCAAACCGTATAATGTTATTGCAGCTGACTGGTAGCGCTAGTGATACAAATATAGGTGTATGGCCCTACAATGAACAAGGAAGATGAAGAGATAGAACAATTATATGATAACATAAACGAAATTTTGAGAAAACAAATATGTTAACTATTGTGATGGGAGATTTTAAATCGAAAACAGGGGAAGGTATAACATCAGCCATGGTAGGACTGTTTGGAATAGGAGAGACGAATTCTAGAGGGGATGATCTTGAAATTTTTTTGGGGTCAGTTATCTAGTGATTATGAACATATGGTATAAACTTCCACCTAGAAGACTGTGTGTATGGAAGTCTCCAATGGACAGACCTGTGAAATGTGTGAGAAACCAGACTGATTTCATACTACTAAATACAGATTTCAGAAACAAGTGGAACACCAGTAAAAACATACCAAAGAGCAGGCGTGAACTCTGATCACAAACCGTTTGTAGGAGTTTTTAAATTAGAATGAAGAGAGTAAAAATTAAGGAAAATCATCGCCAGTTTGACGAAAGTAAAAGACCCGATAGCGAAACAGAATACACAAACAGAATTGAACTTGGCGATTAACACGTGAGACTTCACAAGTAACAATGATAGATTTTAACTGAACAAACTGCAGAATGTTGTACAGCAGATAAAAGAAAACCAGCGTGAAAGAAGAGAAAGTCGTGGATAACGGATGAGATGTTGAATCTAATGGAGGAAATGGATCAAATAAGGGAAACCCAACGGAATACGGGAAGACAAATACGGACATCAGAAGAAAGACAAACAAAGGAAACATGCAATAATGCGAAAAAATCGAATTTTATCAAAGTAAATACGATAGTTCCAATATACACAAAAAAGTCAAAGAAATAGCATTGAAACCCAGAAAGAGCATCAGTGGAAATCTAGTAGATGAAGCGGGTAACTTGATGGTGGAATTAGGGGGCAAGAAAAATACGTCGAAAAAATATATAGAAAATTTATTTCATGACACTAGGTCTGCTTTTAATTTAAGTACAAATGAAATAAGTGATACAGATATACCGCAATTAGAAGTTCAACAAGCCATCAATCGGATGACGGACGGAAAGTCTGAGGCGCTAGAAAAAGTAGACGCAGAGTTCGTAAACTTGATGGATGAAAATCATGTAACAACTGCATCTACATAGGTACTCTGTAACCGCAAGCCATTGTACGGTGCGTGGCGGAGGTTACACCGAACCACTACTTGTCATTTTCCGTCCTGTTCCATTCGCAAATAGAGCGAGGGAAAAATGACGGTCTGTACGACTCCGCATGAACCCTCGTTTCTCGCATCCTATCTTCGTGGTTCTTACGCTTGATGTATGTTAGCGACAGTACAATTGTCCGGCAGTCAGCTTCAAATGCGAGTTTTCTAAATTTTCTCAATATAGCTTCCCGGAAAAAACGTCGCCTCCATCCAGGGATTCCCATTTGAGTTCCCGAAACATCTCCGTAACACTTACGTGTTGTTCGAACCTATCGGTAACAAAACCATCCGCCCGCGTCAGAATTACTTCGATGTCTTTCTTCAATTCGACCTGGTACGGATCCCAAGCACTCGAGAAGTACTCAAGAATAGATAGCCCCACCGTCCTACATACGGTCTCCTTTACAACTGAACCAGTCTTTCCTCAAATCCTCCCAATTGACCGAAGTTGACCCTTTTCCTAACCCTACCACAGTTCTCATATGATCGTTCCACTTTATATCGCTTTCTAACGTTACGCCCAGATATTTAAACCACTTGACTGTGTCAAGTAGGTCACTAGTAATACTGTATCCGAGCATTACAGGTTTGTTCTTCTTACTCATCCGCTTTAACTTATATTTTTCCACATTTGGGGCTAGTTGCCATTCATCACGCCAACTGGAAATTTTGTCTAAGTCGTCTTGTATCCCCCTACATTCACTTAACCTCGACACCTTACCGTACCTCACAGCATCCTCAGCAGACAACCGCAGATTGTTGCCCGCCCTGTCCACCAAGCCATTTACACATATAGAAAACAACAGCGGTCTTGTCGCAGTTCCCCAGGGCTTCCTGGCGATACCACTGAGTCTGATGAACACTCGCCGTCGAGGACAGCGTATCGGGTTGCATTATTAAAGAGGTCTTCGAGTCACTCAGGTATCTGTGAACTTATTCCATACGCTCGTACCTTCGTTAACAGCCTGCAATGGGGCACCGTGTCAAATTCTTTCCGGAAATCTAGAAGTATGGAATCTGTCTGTTCCCCCTCATCCACAGTTCTCAATATATCATGTGAGAAAAGGGCAAACTGAGTTTCGCACGAGCGATGCTTTTTAAAGCCATACTGATTCGTGGACATAAACTTCTTAGACACAAGCAACTCTATTATATTCGAGATGAGAATATGTTCAAGGATTCAGCAGCAAACAGAAGTTAGGGATATTGGTCTGCAATTCTGCGGATCCGTTCTTTTACCTTTCTTATATACTGGAGTCACCTACGTTTTTTTCTAGTCGCTTGGGATTTTGTGCTGAGCGAGAGATTGACTATAAAAACCAGCTAAGTAAGATGGCAATGCCGTGGAGTACTCTCTGTAAAATCTAACTGCGATTCCAAAATATAAAACGGTTAACCCAAATTTTATTCAAACTCATGTATCTGGAAAGATTCCATTGGAGTGTCTCAAATCAGAGTTCATTACTCTGCCCAAAAAGCCAAATCCAAAACAATGCGGAGATTATCGTACGATAAGCTTAATGAGCCATATCTTGTAATTGGTTTTGAGGATTATACACAGAAGAATATAGAGACTGTGGGAGGAAAAGGTATCCCCCAATAAGATTGGTTTTCTTAATGAAGGAGTACGGCAGAAGCCTTGTTCATTGCACAAGTATTGTATCAGAGGTGTATGGATGTAAATAAAAATGTGCTTGGCTAATAGATTAACAGAAGGCTTTTGATAGAGTAAAACACGACAAATAGACGGAGATTTTTGGAAATATGGGAATGGAGGAAAGAGATCTACGGATCGTCAAAAACATGTACTGAAATGATACAGTGGTGCTGCGTGGATAACACACTGAAGCCCTCAAAATTCTCAGAGGAGTAAGACAGGGATGTATGTCATACCCATACTATTTAATAAATACTCAGATTTCATATTGGGAGAAGTATTGGCAGAATCAGAGGAAGGAATACTGATGAATGGACTAAGATAAAACAACAGTCGATATGCTTATGCTACTATCGTATTTGCTGACACTAATCAAGCGTTACAATTATTAATGGCCAGAATTGTAAGAGTCAGCTATGATTATGGGCTTGGATAAACGGAATAAGATTAATCAACATTCGATATACTGATGATACTATTCTATATGGCTGGCTCTGAGCACTATGGGACTTAACTACTGAGGTCATCAGTCCCCTAGAACTTAGAACTACTTAAACCTAACTAACCTAAGGACATCACACACATCCATACTCGAGGCAGGATTCGAACCTGCGACCGTAGCGGTCACGCGGTTCCAAACTGACGCGCTTAGAACTGCACGGCCACACCGGTCGGCTACTATTCTATATGCTGACACTAGGAACGGTAGGAGTCAGCTGTCAGTGTGGGCTTGAAATAAACACCACAAAGGCAAAAGACATGGCCGTCAGTAAGGAAAATGTTACAGGTGTAAACTTAGTCATAAACCAAAGAACAACAGAATGGGTAAAAAATATACTCCTACATTCCATGGAACCGTAATAAATGAAAATTCGTATAACTCCCAAGAAATCAAGATTCACATCGGGAATACAAGAAGTGTGTTTTAGGAAACGAGTGCTGTCTACAAAAGCCATAACCTAACTCTAGCAACAAAAATCAGACTTTTGTACTGCTATGTATATTCTGTCCTCCTATATGGGGTAGAGACATGGAGCTTCCATAAAAGCTAGGAGAAGAAGCTGGAGACCTTTGAAGTATGACTTTGTAGGCATGTCCTGAGAATGCCTTGTACGCAGGGAGTGACAAACGTAGAAGTTTTGACAAGAAAGAACACAACATCTAAATTAAGATAGTGAAATGCCTAAAGTTGCAATATCTAAGACATATTATGCGTAATACAAGTAGATATGAATTACTACAAAACAATACTTGAAGGGAAAATAAACAGCAAAAGTGGTCCTGGAAGAAGACGAGTACCTTGGTTTGACAACCTTAGATCCTGGTTCAATATGTCTTCAAGAGAACTATTCCCTGTTACTTCCAACAAGAGAAGAATAGCTATCATGGTCACCAAAATCCGAAACACATAGGCACCGACAGAAAAAGAATAGAAAAATGCTACAATTTTGCTGCAGAGTAGAACTGACCCAATAAAACTCTTTCGTAACTCTGAAATTGTGTACACACTGACGACTGGGAGAACCTCGCCGACTATTCGTCAACGTCAGTATCACTGATGAATTAAAAGATATTTCCAGTAATAAGATTCTGTCGCTCACTCTGTAAAGGGATAGGAACAGTAAGATGAGACTCTTTTTACTGTATTACTGTACTTTTTCTTATGTCAAGGACAAATGAGGTGTAGAAATAAAGTGCTTTGGTAAGTTTCTGTCCCAGGTGTTCGGTTTTAATGATTCACCGTGTTACAGGACACCTGGAATTGATACAAAATCGGCGATTTGTTTTCATCTGACTTAAACTTTTTCTCTTTAGAGGTGTCAATAATAACGGCTTTTGAGTATCGCATACGGTGTGATCCTCTAGATGCCACATTAAATTCTTCTTGCTTTGCCGAACCAAAACTATAATTTAGAAACTTAATCATTATAAGCGTAAATGGAACGACAGTTTATGAAGCTACACGGTAAGGGTACCACTTTTTTTTTTCCAAATACTGAATAAGGCTGTGCGGTAGTTCTTATACCTGCAGACAAACAACGGAGTCACATCAGATGAATGTCGTCAACCATTTGTCCGGCCGTGATTCGTACACGGATGACCAAATGGTAAGGTGACCCTCGGATAAGCGGGAAATCCGGGTTCAAGGCCCGGTGCAGCACAAATTTTCACTGTCGTCACTCCATTCTACAGCTGATGGTAGTCATTGTTCGCAGTTGCGAATTCATCTGATATGTTTCGTAGCAGCTGTGGACGACGCAGTGCACTGTCCTCAGAATAACGCAGGCACTGCTGTATCGTATAACAACAGAGTCGGTTGCATTACTGTCAGATTTGATACTGGAAGTGCATACATTTCTGAATGTCAATGTACTCATTGTAAGATACGGTCCAATTACTCTAGTAAAACAGAGAGAATGGTATGGAGATCTTAATACATCGTGTGGGATTTTCCGATAAATTACATGAACACACGAGAATTCCTGTGTCTACATTTGATTACGTTCTGAAAAAGATTGATGCACGTTTGAGAGTATCCTGCATCAATTTACAATCGACTATGTAGCCAGAAGAAAATCATACAGTTGCCTTGATGTAAGTGAAAGTCAACTCCACAACATTTTGCTTGTTAAAATTTTATTTTAAACGAAAACAGCATTACACAATTTAAACAATTGCACCTAAAATCACTAGTGGCAAGAAATTTGCGAGAGATGATTCTGAATTAAATTTGTCAGAAAAGAATGACAAAAATGATATTTAGTTGCAGTCAATATTAAGCTTCATTGCTATATAACTGCATATCTTACTTACAACCGACCTATTCTTATAGACTACTGAGAATGTCTAGATCGCAAAATTTCTGACGTTCCTTACACCACTGTGATAGTTCCTGCAAAAGATGTCTGTCGTCGCTCGCCGCATGCTGGAGAAACACAAACTTGTTTGCGTTGCACGCGCACGCCCCACTGCACGCTATTAATTGCCAGCTGCACGTGCCTCCAGAAATGCTTCCCGCTAGGACACTTCTGTACACCCTATCGTCAAACAAGTTTGTTTTGCACGCTACCGAGGAAACAGCGTTGAACGCAGTGCTCCCCGCTCCATTTAGGTCACGGTGTGAGACTGTAGGCATCTCAATTGAGTGCATGATACCCTGCACGGAAAATTGGCTATGAAGCTGACGTGTGCGAGGTGGATACCGTGATTCCTCACAGATGATAAAAAGCGCATCCAGCACAACATTTCAGTACAACGTCTGGCAATGTTTAATCGAAAACCGCGAGACTTTTTGCGCCAAGTTGTGACCCTTGATGAAACCTGGTTCCACCACTACACACCAGCGTCGAAACGGCAGTCGAAACAATGGTCAAAGGCTGGTGAAAGTCACAGAAAAAGGCACAGACCATTTTGTCAGGTGGTTAAGTGATGATCACTGTTTTCCTGGCGTTATCAAGGAATAATCTTCATTGACCACTTACAAAAAGGTGGAACGATAACTGCATCATATAATGATTTATTTCTGGATCGTTTAAACTTGCGTTGTACAAAAAAAGACCAATGTTTGCAGGCAAACCAGTGCTCTTTCACCAGGATAATGCACCATCCGAAAAATCAGCCTAACAATGGCGAAAATATATGAACTGGACCCTGAACTGGTTTCTCATCCACCATATTCACCACAACTAGGCCCAATTAGCATCTACCTGTTACCAACTGTCCGTCTGAAATTGTGAACCGTATGTTTGTGGCTATTACAGCGCCATCTATCACAAAGCGAAAATGGTTGTCCAACAAAACATTCATATTTCTTTACGTACTACAGGAATATGTAATAAAAATGGTGGTTCATATTTAAAAAAAAAAGAAAACGCAGTTGATATCCGTTTGACCTATGGCAGCGCCATCTTACGGGCCAACCATAGCGCCATCTGGTTTCCTCTTTCAAGCTAGACAAGTTCCGTTCTTTGTAGTTTTTTCATTTGACGCTTAGTTCGTGAGATATTTGGCCCGGCCACGATCAGTGGACCACCAATTATATACCGTGTGATCTAAAAGTCAGTATAAATTTGAAAACTTAATCCACAGAATAATGTAGACAGAGAGGTAAAAAGTGACACACATGTTTGGAATGAGATGGGGTTTTATTAGAACAAAAAAAAAGTTCACAAAATGTCCGACAGACGGCGCTGGACAGCAAAACGTCAGTGACAGCGCATGACAATCGTGTATAAAAGGAGCTGTAATGAGAGAGAGAATCAGATGCGCCAGCAGTCGCAGCATGTTGACGTTACATGAAAAGGCGCTTTCAGTGAAGCTGTATTTTCAGAATGGGGAATGTGCTAGTTCAGCGTTACGATCCTATCGCCATAGGAAGGGGATTCGAACGGGTAAAGGTCCGTTGACAAATGCAGCTGTGGCGAGAATGATTTCTAAGTACGAAGCCATGGGTTGTTTACACGATAGGCCCCGTAGTGGCCGACCGAGCACAAGGCATAATGCTGCTAAGACAGTTCAGGAAGAAATGGAGACTGTAGTGGGTTCGTCTATGCACGGGGAAGTCAGCGCTCGTGCAGTCGCACGCGCACCGGCATTCCATACACTTTTGTTTGGTTGGCATTGAGGCGTACCCTCCGATGCTATCCGTACAAAATCCATCGGCATCATGAACTGTTACCTGGCGATTTAGTGAAGAGGAGGGCGTTTGTGGTGTGGTCGTTTCAAAAGATGGCGGAAGATGACGATTGGTTGAGTAACGTGTTGTGGACCGACGAAGCTCATTTCACGCTCCGAGGATCTGTCAACGCCCACAACTGCAGAATTTGGGCTATCGAAAATCCTAGAACAGTCGCGGAAACTCCATTGCACGACGAGAAAGTCACGATATGGGTTGGATTTACCACATCTACCGTTATCTGGCCTTTCTTCTACGAGGAAATGCGTGATTCTGGTTTTGTAACTGCTACCGTGACGGGTGAGAGGTACGCCGATATGTTACAGAATCGCATCATCCCCAGCCTGGCTGATAAACACCTGCTGGAACGTACGATATTTATGCAGGATGGCGCTCCACCCGATATTGCTAGACGCGTGAAAGATTTCTTGCGCGCGTCGTTTGGTGATGATCGTGTGCTCAGCCGCCACTTTCGTCACGCTTGCCCTCCCAGGTCCCCAGACCTCAGTCCGTGCGATTATTGGCTTTCGAGTTACCTGAAGTCGCAAGTGGATCGTGTCGACCGACATCTCTAGAGCTGCTGAAAGACAACATCCGACGCCAATGCCTCACCATAACTCCGGACGTGCTTTACAGTGCTGTTCACAACATTGTTCCTCGACTACAGCTATTGTTGAGGAACAATGGTGGACATATTGGGCATTTCCTGTAAAGAACATCATCTCTGCTTTGTCTTACTTTGTTATGCTAATTATTGCTATTCTGATTAGATGAAGTGCCATCTGTCGGACATTTTATGAACTTTTGTATTTTTTTGGTTCCAATAAAACCCCATGTCATTCCAAGCAGGTGTGTCAATTTCTACCTCTCTATCTACATTATTCCGTGATTTACTCAGTTTTCAAATTTATACTGACTTTTTGATCACCCGGTATGTACATACTGATGAGCAGAAATATTATGACCACTGTCCACCGCAAGCCTGAATGCCTCCTGGTGGTTTTGTGGGCCCGTGACGCAGTAAGGAAAGAATGTAAGCGGAAGAGAGACGAATGGGCGGTCATTATGGCAAAGAAACGAGCCACAGATGCGGAAGTCCACTGACATAAGTCACATTGTTGAGTCCCTGTGGTTGGAAACGAGAATATTTGAAACGGCGAAGCTGGTCGCCTGTTGGCATTGTATTGTCGTGACCACTTATAGGAAGTGGTTGAGGGATGGTGAAATAACGAGTAGACCGTATGGTACTGGAGGACCACATCCTATCACAAACCGTGGCGTTCGGAGGATCCCCCACTGTGTGGTCAAGAGTAGGCCGCGATCTGTGGCAGATCTGATGATTGAGCACAACGCTGGTGCAGGCACAAGTGTTTCGAAGCACTCTGTTCAAAGGGGTGCCATTGCTGAACACAGAGCTCCAAATGGCTCTCAGCACTATGGGACTCAACTTCTGAGGCCATTAGTCCCCTAGAAATTAGAACTAGTTAAACCTAACTAACGTAAGCACATCACACACATCCATTCCCGAGGCAGGACTCTAACCTGCGACCGTAGCGGTCTCACGGTTCCAGACTGCAGCGCCTAGAACCGCACGGCCACTTCGGTCGGCGAGCTCCAAATCACACGGCCCCTACGTGTTCATGTGCTGGTCCAGCGACATCATCTGTCACCACGTTTATGTGCGGCACATCTCCCGAAAAACGAAAACCGTGTTTCGAAAACCATTTTTCGCTGTTGGTTTTACATGTTAAGGTCTGAAGCCGATTTGCTAGCCCACTTTAACATGACGCCTGGAAAACATCTGTCTCAGTTTCTTATTTAGACAGTTCTTCTATTATACCAGGTGTAAACAGCTTCAGTATAGTATTTCTAGTCATCCTTCACTGTACGTAAAGCCATTCCGTCCATATTAACCGAAAATTTTTAAAAATAAGAAGAAAACTGACAGCCCAGTCACGTTGCGAAACCGGTTGCTTTACATAGGAGCTAAAATCGATGCGGAATTGAAAAACCGGCAATTAAAAACAAATTTCCAGAATAGATTTTGAAGTGTTTACATGACCACTCAGAAGCGGTACTGGGAAATCGGTTTACGAAATCCTGTTTTGGGAGCCCCACGTAAACGGGGTTAGTTAAGATTGCAGTTGGTACAGCATCGCTGAGTTTTCGCGGTGGATCAATAGAAACGTGTCTCATATCGAATAAATCTCATTTATAGTTTCACCAGGTCGATGGTTGGGTCTTTACATGTCGCCATCATGGCGAATACAGCTACATGGATAGTCTGCAAATCAAACACAAGTGCTTGCAGAGGATTCATCTAACAACCTTGTAAGTAGGCTGTTTATGTTTTCTTATTGGTAACGCCACGTAGCGCTCTGTATGAAAATCACTGGCTGTGCTGTGTGCAGTCTGTGGCTAGTTTGCAGTGTTGTCTGCCATTGTAGTGTTGGGCAGCTGGCTGTTAACAGCGCGTAGCGTTGCGCAGTTGGAGGTGAGCCGCCAGCAGTGGTGGATGTGGGGTGTGAGATGGCGGAGTTTTGGACAGAAACAGTACATTTGTAAGAATGGATGTCATGAACTGCTATATATATTATGACTTTTGAACACTATTAAGGTAAATACATTGTTTGTTCTCTATCAAAATCTTTCATTTGGTAAATATGCCTATGAGTAGTTAGTGCCTTCAGTAGTTTGAATCTTTTATTTAGCTGGCAGTAGTGGCGCTCGTTGTATTGCAGTAGTTCGAGTAACGAAGAGTTTTGTGAGGTAAGTGATTTGTGAAAGGTATAGGTTAATGTTAGTCAGGGCCATTATTTTGTAGGGATTATTAAAAGTCAGATTGCATTGCGCTAAAAATATTGTGTGTCAGTTTAAACACAGTCATGTATAATTGTTCAAAGGGGACGTTTCATATGGCGAGGTAGGATTTTCTTGGAAATAAATTATGAGGTAAGATAATGGAAAATAAATAATGAGGTAAGAAATATGTGAACCTAAAAATACAGAAAGCATGCTTGGATAGGATTTTTTTGGTGGAAACAAATGTTGAAATAAGACGAAAGATTTTTGGAATGAAGTTTTGGGTTGGACTGCAGTACCAAATGTTACACTGAAAACAAACCCTGTCCTTTCCTCCTGTGTTATTCTGCTATGTGTTTGTGTACTCTTGTGTATTTATGTTTTTCCTGTCTTTATGTGTTTAGCTACTAAGATTTATGTTGCAGAATTTTTTTAGTACTAAGCTACATTCACTATGATGAGGAATACTGTTATCCTCAAATATAATTTGCATTTATAATATGTTATTTTCATTGTAAAGATGTTTAGACATTATTTATTCTGTTCTGTTTTAATGCTCATGTGTGAAATTAATGTTTCGAAAACTAGTCTCATTATTTTATATATTTACTTATGTCATAATTCCTGTAACACTGATGTATATTTTTATATCTATTCTTTTGTAAAGCCTGTATTACTACAAATGTTATCTATACTGTTATGTTCTTTAATGATGTATTTTGTACCTTTGTTATTGTATTCTTATGTTATAAAATTGTAATTGAACCAGTTCATCAAATGAAGTAACTTGTAAGTTACATTTCACTGCACACGTTTCTGTTGGTTATGGTATATGGACAATATGTGAGAAGTAGGGACTGATAGTGTTTGCACGTGTGTTAATAATTCAGCAAGGGACTGGATAACAGCATTGCCGATTCTAAGGACAGTTCCAAAAACTTTGTGAGTGCACAAGTGGTGGTTTGCAGACTTGCTATATTGTCCGCAAGACTCCTCGATGGTGATTGTGCACCTGCACAGTCACAACAGATGGCTGCTGGCAGTCTCTACATGGACTACAGTGGGTCTACATCTTTGATCACTCACCAATACCATTGTTTCTACAATGACTGCAGTGGGTCTGCACCTCTGGTGGCCCACCAATACCGTAATCTCTACCAGGACTACAGTGGGTCTGCTCTGTGATGACCTACCTACCGATATTCTTCAAAACTTCGACTGACTCTGCTGTTGGTTTGCTCTGTTGTGGCCCATTACCTGTTGGCATGTCAAGAGTCAGCATTGTCTTTCCGTTGGAAGGACAACACTACTTATTCAAGACTGCATGGAAATGCACTACTTCCATGTGCATTTTCTTTTGTTGCTCAGACTTTGTGCATAAAATTGTAATTAATACTGTGATCAATGATCAGGACTGTCTTTATGGGCTGTGAGAAAATTTTAGCTTTTGACCAACATTGCATCAATAAGTGTGTGCATTTGATTTCTTTGTTATTGTAATTTTCAAAAATTTTTAACAAATATGTATTGGCCAGTGCCCAAAACAATTTGTAAAATTTTTGTGGGGAACATGGGGGCTATGTAAGTAGGCTGTTTATGTTTTTATATTCGTAACGCCACGTAGCGCTCTGTATGAAAATCACTGGCTGTGCTGTGAGCAGTCTGTGGCTAGTTTGCATTGTTGTTGGCTATTGTAGTGTTGGGCAGCTGGATATTAACAGCGCGTAGCGTTGCGCAGTTGGAGGTGAGCCGCCAGCAGTGGTGGATGTGGGGAGTGAGATGGCGGAGTTTTGGACAGAAACAATACATTTGTAAGAATGGATGTCATGAACTGCTATATATATTATGACTTTTGAACACTATTAAGGTAAATACATTGTTTGCTAACTATGCCTATGAGTAGTTAGTGCCTTCAGTAGTTTGTATCTTTTATTTAGCTGGCAGTAGTGGCGCTCGCTGTATTGCAGTAGTTCGAGTAACGAAGATTTTTGTGAGGTAAGTGATTTGTGAAAGGTATAGGTTAATGTTAGTCAGGGCCATTATTTTGTAGGGATTATTAAAAGTCAGATTGCGTTGCGCTAAAAATATTGTGTGTCAGTTTAAACACAGTCATGTATGATTGTTCAAAGGGGACGTTTCAACCTTTACAATAATTCTCTATTATTCCACTCTCGAATAGCGCGCGGAAAAAAGAAACACATACACCTTTCCGTGTGAGCTCTCATTTCCTAATTTTATTATGATGATCGTTTCTCCCTATGTAGATAGGCGTCAACAAAATATTTTCGCATTCGGAGGAGAAACTTAGTGATCGAAATTTCCACCGCAACGAAAACAGCCTTTGTTTTAATGGTGTCCAGCCGATATCCTGTATCATGTCAGTGACACTCTCTCCCGTATTTCCCGATAATACTGAACGTGCTGCTCTTCTTTCAACTTTCTCGATGTACACCGTTAACCCTATTTGGTAAGGATCCCAGACCACGCAGCAGTTCTCGAAAGGAGGACGGACAAGCGTAGTGTAGGCAGTCTCTTTAGTAGATCTGTTATATTTTCTAAGTGTTCTACCAATAACAGCAGTCTTTGATTTGCTTTCCCCACAACATTTTCTGTCTGTTCTTTCGAATTTAAATTGATCGTAATTATAATTCCGAGGTATTTAGTTGAATTTACGGCCTTTAGATTAGACTGATTTATCATGCAACCAAAGTTTAACAGATTCCTTTTAGTACTCCTGTGGATGACCTTACACTTTTTATTATTTGGGGTCAATTGCCAATTTTCACATCATTCAGATATCTTTTCTAAATCGTTTTGCAGTTTGTTTCGATCTTTTAATGAGTTTACTAGACGCTAAACAACAGCAGCATCTGCAAACAATCTAAGACGGCTGCTCACCTTGTCTCCTAAATCGTTTATATAGTTTAGGAGCAGCAGAGGACTTATAACACTACCTTGGGGAACGCCAGAAATCACTTCTGTTTTCCTCGATGACTTTCCCTCACTTACTACGAACTATGACCGCTCTGACAGGAAATCACGAATCCGTTCGAGGAACTGAAACGATATTCCACAAGCACGAGACTTCACTACAAACCGCTTGTATAGAACAGTGTCAAAAGCCTTCTGGAAATCTAGCAATACGGAATTAATTTGAAATTTCTTGTCAATAGCACTCAACAATTCGTGTTTGTAGAGAGGTAGTAGTGTTTCACAAGAACGATGTTTTCTAAATCCGTGATGACTGTGAGTAGATAAGCCGTTCTCTTCGAGGTAATTCATAATGTTCGAACACAATACCTATGGTATATTGATAATTTTCACTTATGGACCGTCTGACAGCAACTGAATTAAAACACAATTTTAGTGCCATACGCGTTTCGCCTTTATTTTCTGCAAGGCATCATCAGTGGCAGGTTGCGTAGACAGTTTCTTACAAAAAACAAGCGTTCAGCGCATAGTGCTGTGGAATGCGGAAAAAACAGCAAATTGGCGCTCATAGGAAGAAGAACAACACCAAAAATGCAACAGGAGCGTAATATGTAAGAAACTGTCTACGCAACCTGCCACTGATGATGCCTTGCAGAAAATAAAGGCGAAACGCGTATGGCACTAAAATTATGTTTTAATTCAGTTGCTGTCAGACGGTCCATAAGTGAAAATAATCAATATACCGTAGTATTACGCGCAACTGAGGAGGACAGGACCACAAAAGTTGAAGATGACAATACCTATGTTCCAAAGTCCTGCTGCATATTGACGTTGGTAATATGGACCTGTAATTTAGTGGATTACTCCTACCATCTTTCTTGAATATTGGTGTGACCTGTGCAGCTTTCCAGGCTTTGGGTACGGATCTTTCATCTATCGAGCGGTTGCACATGATTGTTAAGTAGGGATTTACTGCATCAACGTACTCTGAAAGCAACCTAACTATTATACAGTCTGGACCAAAAGACTTGATTTTATTAAGTGATTTAAGTTGCTTCACTATTCCGAGGACATCTACTTGTAAGTAACTAATGTTGGCAGCTGTTCTTGTTTCGAATTCTGAAACATTTACTTCGTTTTCTTTGGTGAAGGAATTTCGAAAGGCTGCGTTTATTACTCTTCTGTGGCAGCACTGTCTTCTATAGTGGTATAGCGCAGAGAAGACACTGAATGTGTCTTGCCGCTAGCATACTACGACCAGAATCTCTTTGGATTTTCTGCCAGCTGTAGAGATAAAATTTCGTTGTGGAAACTGTTATAATCATCTCGCATTGATGTCTGTGCTAAATTTGGAGCTTCTGTGGCGATTTTGCATTTGTTTAAATTTGGCATACTTTTTTCGTTGTTTCTGCAATAGTGTACTGACCATTTTTGATGCACAAAACATGCACCACGCCACAGATTGAGACCAGTGAAAGCAGAATCATGCTAGGGGTACACTGAGTTGGGCTCTAATGGGATTTATGGTGGTAATCGAAGACTTCAAGACAGGAGTGAACTCGGTGACCATTATTGCGGACCACCTGCAGCGCTTCATGCTTGAGTCTCCGTCTACGGCGATGACATCTTCCATCACGTTAACAGTCGGTGTCGCGAGGTCAGAAACGTATTACAGTGGTTTGAGGGACATTATAGTGAACTCACATTGATGTCTTGGCTAGCAAATATGTCTGATCTGTAGCCATTGGAGCACAGATTCGGCGCCAGCTGCGTTGTCGTACACCACCATGCCGTAATTTGTGGGAACTGCTTGACCTATATATACGAGGGATATTCGGAAAGTAAGTTCCGATTGGTCAGAAATGGAAACCACTGTGAAAATCTAATAAAGCTTTGCACATATGTGTTCGACAGTGTCTCTAGTATGCCTGTCGGTTGCATCACTTTGCTCTTTTCTGTTCTGAGCGCTTGGTGAGCACATAAAGATGCGTAGAAAATAGTGTCTCCCGCCAGGTATAAGGTCATTGTGAGAGATTTCGCCTGATGTTATGCAGCCCACATTACAGAACTGTCATACGGTCTCTACCTCGTGACAATTCTCGGTTGCAGTCTGCAGGGGCAATGAAAATGCTCCTGCAGCGTTTTCGATGGAAAGTGTTTAATCACTCGCACTACAGCCTGTAATTGGCTCCCTCTGTGTTTCATCTGTGCTCACATTAACCACTGGCTATGAAGACATTTTCGCACAGACAACGAGCTATAGATGAGCATAGAGAATTGGCGGGAAGTACAGGTGGCTTCCTCCTATGATGAGGGTATTGGAAAGTTGGTACAACGCTACGACAGATGTCTAAGTCGGAGTGGTGACTATGTAGAGCAGTGGCTGGAAGATGTAGCTAACTGTTGCATATAAAATATTTCTGATTTTCACAGTGGTTTCAATTCCGCGATCAGTCGGAACTTACTTTCCGAGTAGCCCTAGTATATTGTTGCTTTGTTTACAAAAATCGAAGCACATGGCAATGGTCATTTAACTTCGTGTAACTAGCAGTCAACAAAACGCTTTTGCATTGGGAGGAGAAAGATGTTGACCGACATTTCGTGAACAGATTCCGCCACAATGAAAATCGCATTTGATTTAATTATTACTGTCTAATATCTATCATCCATGACATTCTCTCCCCTTTTTCGTGAGAAGCTGAAACGAACACCCTTCTTTTAACTTTTTCTGTGCCCTCCGTCAATCCTACCTGGTTAACAGCCAATACGGTTAGCAACTATGGGACGTACAAGCGCAGTGCGGGCAATCTCTTCAGTAGATTTGTTGCATCTTTTGAGTATTCTGCCAGTTAAAAGCAGCTTTTGGCTTCTTGTCATCAAAGCATTATCTATGTGATCGTTCCAATTTAAATTGTTTTGTAAGTGTAATTCAGAGATATTTAGTTGAATCGGTCGTCATTAAATTTGTGTGGATTATCGTGTAACCGAAGTTTAACGGATTTTTTTCGGCACTCCTGTGAAGAGCTCGCGATTTTTATTATACAGGATCAGTTGGAACTTTTCACACCACACAGATAGCTTGTGGCAATCGTTTTTATCTCTTGATGACTTTACGAGACAGTGAACGACAGTGTCGACTGTAGACTGTCTAAAAGGATGCTCATTTTCTCCCATAATCGTGCAGGTCTCTACAGATTGAGAACAGCAATTTTTTTTTTCAACGCCGCGTATCACTTCCGTTTCACGTGATGTCTTTCGGCACTTCTTACGAATTGTGTGAAAGAGTTCCTCAGTTCGTTACGATTACTATGTGCGAAAACACACAATCAAGCCCATATCGATCTAACGAAATACGTCCGTACTTGGTGAGTCTATATAGTGGGCGATTATAATTAAACCGCTTTAGACTAATTAACCATAAACCAATTTTTAGACCATAATAATTGAGTGGAGGCACTCCTAACCTTATTTCAGTCTGTCATCTTACACAAAAGAAAACAGGTTGACAACATATTAAAATTCATAGAAAACATAGAAAATGGTTTAGCTATTCAAAATTCGTCAAAATTCCTAACAGTATCACGAAATGGAATTCTATTTACAAAATTAACCAGAGTACATGGTCATAAAAAACAGGTGTATCAAAATACGCAAATTAATAGTTAATTACATAGAATACACATTTTATATAACCTTTTCATAATTAATATTCTCGTCATGAGAGTCCACTTAACGCTAAACAAGAAAATAATATACAGCAGATCGACAAAAACATAAATATTGACAGCAGAATTCTTTCACATCAGCTGTCCGGGAAGAAAACCAACTCCGCCTTCCCTACCATCATCACACGCATGTACTAGCCTGAAACTTAAAACAGCGTCTAAGTACATCGGCAATGACTAGTAAATCACATATTTACGAGATCTTACAGCTAGTTACAAAATCATATTTACATTCTTTAATCTACTGTGACTCACCTGAAAACATAAACTAGCAGCTTGGATTTTTCAATTGATTAATAATGAGTTACTCTTAAATCACTTAATCAAAATTAATTACTTATTAATTACAACTTCCTTAATGACCTCTTGGTCCGGCAAAAGCATGGCAACCAAGCAAATCCTTAAATCTTACACTCTATATTTACATACTGTACAAATTACCCATTCTGTGGTATTAATCAATCCTAGGTTGGTACAATTTCAAGTCTACAATGTTCCGTATACTTAATAGTTTTCCAGAGCTTGGATACTCTAAGCAATAAGCATTTGTGTAAGGTATATCAATGACTTTATATGGTCCATTATAAACTAACTTAAATTTAGAGATTTCCTTGTTTATCTCGCTCGATTTCTCATGAGCTGTTACAAGTACTAAGTCTCCGATTGCAAACTTAGCAAAACGCGCTTTAGCGTCATGACGACGTATGCGAGCATCGGCTTTTAGCTTCATTATTTCTCGCAAACGATCTTTTTTCACACCAATACTAATGTCAATCCGTGAAGGGAATTTGATTATCTCTTCCACTAAACTTTTACTTCTGTCATCGAACAGGATTTCCTCTGGAGAAAAATTCTCTCAAATTCTGCTACATATTTGCCCCATGCCCCATGGTTGTGATGGCAATAGGTACGGCAAAGTGGGCCTCGTCTTTGTTCGTGTGTTACGTTTGACACACCGTCTACAATACTTTCCATTTCACTTTCTACACTATTGTCAATGCCGAGATTCCTCACGTTACAGTAGTTCAAATTCATACCTACGCCAATGGCATCCGGCCAGTTAACAATGTGTATAGGCTGGTATTGCCTATGCACACCATCTCCTGCTTCGTCAAAACTAACTACTATTGTTTTATCTTGTGACATACATGTCAAAGTTTTGATTTCGCAATTAATCACTGCACAGTACTTTAATAGCCAATCCAACCCGATAATTACTTCCGTAGTTAAGTCTTTTTTCACACCAATACTAATGTCAATCCGTGAAGGGAATTTGATTATCTCTTCCACTAAACTTTTACTTCTGTCATCTAACAGGATTTCCTCTGGAGTTTCTTTATTTTCCCACAGTAAATCCTCGTCTATATCCAGGTCATTCCAGAAAAAACCATCTGGCTTTGATCCTAAATCCGGCTTATCTGGCGGCCTTTTCAGCCTCTGTTCACATACAGTTTTAATTTCAACACGTTTGTCCTGAGGCTTAGTCTATAGCTTCGCCTCCAATACCGATACCTTTTCCTGTAACTCGTCAACTAGTGAGTGTTGCTTTGCTATCAATCCACTAATTGTCTGCTTCGTTATTCCTCTTTTGTCACATTGATTTCATCTGCCAATCTACCTGGAGGAATGTACCCAGTAGTATCTGCAATTACTTCCTCTGGATCTGCGCAACCCACACTGCTACCGTCTGACAGTATAACGTCAGCTCTAACCTCATACACGCTGTAATCTACGTGCTTTTCTACCAGTCGTGTCCGGCTATCACTAAAATTCTCGTAATCTTTCTGCTCAATACTTCCGTAATGTTTAAACTGGAGTTTTGCGTCGGATGGGTAGGCTACTTCTAACACTATAACTTTCGGTAAAGTCTGCCGGTCAGGGCCAGAACTTTCCGTTACTACTTCAACATCCAACTCTTGCGGTATGAAACACGACGAATCTTGCTCGTACTCCCCATTAACATCAACTATTTCTGGTAAAGTCTGCCGGTTAGGGCCAGAACTTTGTATCATTTCACAAACACTATCTTCCTGCGGGACGAGACGCGGAAAATCCTGCACGCGCTCCCCATAAACACTTCTCCCATACAGGCCCCTATAATCTCTTAGTTCGTCGTATAAGCGACCGAACTGTCTTAACCAGACCTCATCCCTCTCTGCATCCCCTCGCTCGATGACGGACGTTTTACCCGACATCTGATCCTCTCTCAACACTTGCGAATCATTCTTAAACTCAATCTCCAGTTCCGCTGCGGGTGTTACAGTTGCCACTTTATAATCAATTTCCGGAACACTACTTAAATTGTTCTCACTGACAGTGAATGTATTTTCTACTGCCGTGTCTACAGCTGATCTACAACTTGTGGGCGCACTCCTTTCTCTTAACACTGGCACACTCTCCCGGCGTTGATTATTCCATACGGAATTTTCATAACGACGACACCTGGGTTTTCTGCTGTTATTGGGCCGCCAAAATTTCTCCACGCCCGGTCGGCCCCTCACCGGCGCGGCTAATGGTTTCCCTGTCTCGTCCCAGCAGATCTGCTCCCCGGATGCTGCTGAGGCGGCTTATCACACCCTCTGGCGTTATTACTATTCTGTGAAGCCCGTATCACGTTAGTATGATACTGGTTTCCGTTATTCCTGTTATTATTTGCATTGTACCGAATGTTGTTACGGTCCGAACCATTATTGTTATTGCTGCCATGGTTGCGGTATGCATTATTCCCATGGTTATCTTGTTGTGGTTGCTGTGGTACCCGTTGTTGTTACCACGGCCTCTACCACTGTCGCGATTATTGCGCCAATTGTCCTCGTCCTCAACTCTTTCCAGGAAATCATTGATTGTCCTGTAATTGCTTCCTACGTAGCGTTTTGTATCATCTGGAAGCTTCTTGTAGAGTTCCCAGACTATTTCGGATTCCGTGCGGCGATCCCTTAAATATTCCAACTTGCGGATACAGCCCTCACAAAACTCCTTCATCGAGCCGCGCGAATTCGCATCGAAAGGCCTCGATACGACAAATTCGCGCCAGACATTTTGTTGTTTTTGCTCTGACCAGTATTCAGCCAGAAACAAATTTTTAAACTCGTCAAAAGTCAGGTTCGTAATGTTGAGGTTTTAAGCCCCAACGCTTGGCATCACCAGCCAACACATCAATAACCCCATTAATTTTTTTCTCATTAGTCCATGATCTGGGTAAAACTCTTTCACAATTTTTAATGGAATCCGTCGCGTGTATACCGCCTTTTTTCAAGGGGTCGAACCGCTCCTCTTTCGTCAACAATTCCGAACTACACTCCTGGAAATGGAAAAAAGAACACATTGACACCGGTGTGTCAGACTCACCATACTTGCTCCGGACACTGCGAGAGGGCTGTACAAGCAATGATCACACGCACGGCACAGCGGACACACCAGGAACCGCGGTGTTGGCCGTCGAATGGCGCTAGCTGCGCAGCATTTGTGCACCGCCGCCGTCAGTGTCAGCCAGTTTGCCGTGGCATACGGAGCTCCATCGCAGTCTTTAACACCGGTAGCATGCCGCGACAGCGTGGACGTGAACCGTATGTGCAGTTGACGGACTTTGAGCGAGGGCGTATAGTGGGCATGCGGGAGGCCGGGTGGACGTACCGCCGAATTGCTCAACACGTGGGGCGTGAGGTCTCCACAGTACATCGATGTTGTCGCCAGTGGTCGGCGGAAGGTGCACGTGCCCGTCGACCTGGGACCGGACCGCAGCGACGCACGGATGCACGCCAAGACCGTAGGATCCTACGCAGTGCCGTAGGGGACCGCACCGCCACTTCCCAGCAAATTAGGGACACTGTTGCCCCTGGGGTATCGGCGAGGACCATTCGCAACCGTCTCCATGAAGCTGGGCTACGGTCCCGCACACCGTTAGGCCGTCTTCCGCTCACGCCCCAACATCGTGCAGCCCGCCTCCAGTGGTGTGGCGACAGGCGTGAATGGAGGGACGAATGGAGACGTGTCGTCTTCAGCGATGAGAGTCGCTTCTGCCTTGGTGCCAATGATGGTCGTATACGTGTTTGGCGCCGTGCAGGTGAGCGCCACAATCAGGACTGCATACGACCGAGGCACACAGGGCCAACACCCGGCATCATGGTGTGGGGAGCGATCTCCTACACTGGCCGTACACCACTGCTGATCGTCGAGGGGACACTGAATAGTGCACGGTACATCCAAACCGTCATCGAACCCATCGTTCTACCATTCCTAGACCGGCAAGGGAACGTGCTGTTCCAACAGGACAATGCACGTCCGCATGTATCCCGTGCCACCCAACGTGCTCTAGAAGGTGTAAGTCAACTACCCTGGCCAGCACGATCTCCGGATCTGTCCCCCATTGAGCATGTTTGGGACTGGATGAAGCGTCGTCTCACGCGGTCTGCACGTCCAGCACGAACGCTGGTCCAACTGAGGCGCCAGGTGGAAATGGCATGGCAAGTCGTTCCACAGGACTACATCCAGCATCTCTACGATCGTCTCCATGGGAGAATAGCAGCCTGCATTGCTGCGAAAGGTGGATATACACTGTACTAGTGCCGACATTGTGCATGCTCTGTTGCCTGTGTCTATGTGCCTGTGGTTCTGCCAGTGTGATCATGTGATGTATCTGACCCCAGGAATGTGTCAATAAAGTTTCCCCTTCCTGGGACAATGAATTCACGGTGTTCTTATTTCAATTTCCAGGAGTGTATGTGCACAGATTGGCACATAACTCTGTTTTTCGTCAAGTTTCTTTTCTAATTCCGACACTCTCGTAATTACTTGGCAAGTGGTTGTCGCAAGCGTTTCTACTTCTATTTTTTTCTCTTCGCAGGTATTAGCCTGCTTCGTCACTTTGGTATCTACTTCGAATACTAAAGCCTTTAAAGTTTCCACCTTCTTTTGATCCTCTTTTTTCACTAATTGAATTTGTTCCGTCACCTTATTCTCGATGATCGGAGCAACTGCTTCTCCTACACTTTTCTCGAATCTGCTAATTTCGGAATAAAAACGAGTATTTATGATCGCAATTTCCGCCTGAACGCCTATCATTTCCTGTTGAAGATTACCGATTTCGGTATTAATCACAACAATATCTTCTTTGATTTTATCAACTTTTGTGTTAACAACTACAACATTGTTGTTAACAACATTAATAGCTTTGTTCTGATTGTCTAGCTTCCGTTCAATTTTTTCAGACTGAGCTTTTTGCTTGGCAGACTGAGCTTCTTGCTGGGCAGCCTGAGCTTTAATTTCTGCCGATTGACTCTTGATTCCATTAATCAAAACATTCAATAAATCAGTTAAATTCCCGGAAACTACCGGTTTTACTTCCGTAGCTGGTTGCTCTATACATGTTCCCCCGTATTCGTCATCAAGGGGTACAGATTTGATATTCGCTTCCGATTCCGAAACATTTTCTAATGTTTGGAATTCCATTTCTGCTCTTTGTTGCGTTTTGGCGGTCGCGTCTTTCATGCTAGCCGCCTGCCCCTGAACAATGGGTTCCGCGGTGCGTGTTTCCCACTGTTCGACCGATTGTTTTGTATCCAAGTCTACCAAATTTTGGTAATTGTTGCCTTCACTCATTTTAATAATTTTCAATATAAATGCCAAATCTCAAATATAATTAGGATTACTCCCACTACTTATTCTCGCTGACGTAATGGCCTGTTCGTAACCAGTACTTTGTTACGACATTTGCATAATGCAAAATTCGTGTCCAGAACAACCTCAAATTTGAAGATTGTCCTGTCACCAGGTCGTCACGTGCAACCTCCCCCTCATTTATCGACCTTAATGACAGTGAAAAACTAAACTGCGTGCACCTAATGGGAATTTGGGAAAAGCAATCGTCACCGAATTTAATCTGTCGGTAAAGAGGGAGGAAAGGTTACATCTAAATAAAAGGAAAAATGCAAATGAAATTGGTGGAAATTAATTTTGAGAAAAGGGTAAAATCAATAAAGAAAGTAAATGTGCGGTCGTTACGTTAACAATTAATTGGAGTTAATTAGATATTTGAGATTTGGGGAAAATTACGGTCGCCTGTCCTATGGACAACTACTATAATAACTGAAAAAGAAAGGTTATTGCACATATAATTAACACTAAAAGCGTGGCAACTGAAGGTTGACACGTGTTGTGTGAAAACTGAAAGTTTGTCAGAAGAAATAGATTTCGCTACACTCTGATTTAATTTAGCAAAAAATTAATAAAACCGGAAACTTGAAAGTTAATTTAGTGACTGAAATTAATAGTGAGATTTGTTTCTGAAGCACTACAAAATTCAGTAAAATAAGGTTAGTCATGGGCTACCTCAACAATCATTTCAAAAGTACTTGAATCTACGCAATTTAGAAATAAGAGATTTAACTTTGAACGTGAATGAAATGATTCTGAACAATTAACAATAGTAACATTTAGTACGTACCAAGCCGAGCTGCAGTCACAGGTAAGCTAAAATATGGCAACAAAACTCGCACTCTTAATTTGTGCTTGCGTAATCTAAATACTGTAGCCAGCTATGAATACATTAACTGAACTTTGAAATTAAAGCAGTGAAATGGAATGATATTACTTTAATGCTGGCGTTTGAATTTCAACGGCACTCGGGTTCATTCTGGAAAAGGAAGGGACCCTTCGTGGTAATGCAATTGGGACAATGAGCAACAAAGGTTCATGCTACGTTGCTGTAATTTAGTGAGAAAAATTTAACAGTGTGAAAAGCTGAGGCGTGCCATACAGTTCTAAAACTTTACGTGCTTCCAGTCTTCCTTGTTGGTTGATTGAAGGTTTGCAGTCGTCGGTCGAGCAGGTGACGACAGTCACTCATTGTCGGCCGTCGCTGTTGCAGAAGCTGGATGTTGGCGCGCCTTCTTCTCGACACGGTCTCCAGCCGAAACGGGCTCTTGATGTGCGCCAGCTAATGCTTCCCGTCCGCGACACCGTGTCAGAAACTAACATAGCAAGTCGAGCGCAATTACATGCTGACAAACTCCGAAAGCGCGGCAACTCGCGGGAGCGTCACACAAGACACCTGCTCCACTGCACTACTCCAGCCAGACTCTCTCTGCTCTGCCCGCGCTCCACGCTACAGAGTTAACACTACCAAAGATCCTAAACACTTTGGTTCTCCACACGACCTATCGATTCGTTCGATAGCATAGTTTTCCCTAGGCAAGACCCAGCGTAAAAATACAAATAATATTTACAAAACAAACCAATTACACATCGACATAAATGCATAAATATGCATATACAAATAGTAAAACAATTACAATATATAAAGACACAGAAATGTCATATCTTGAGGTAACGAAACAAGGAAAAAAATTATAGTACAATATATGGAAATAGGAGGATATGCTTTTTCCGGCGTTACATGCTCTTTGCTAAAGTTTCGTTATGACGGTTTCTAAAAACTATTAATATACGTCGTAGGTTCATTGATTTGTGTCTCTCTGAGACTGTCCGGTAGAAGTTTTCTCTAGTGTCTTTCGCACGTGCTCGGCCAATCTGAGAGCTAGAGTTTAGCTGGGCCACGATCGCGAATGTAGTAGGAAACACACTTTGTTCTTTGTGTGTGGGAAAATGCGTTATTTTGGCAGCAGTGGGCAGTTTTGATGAGAACTTTCTGTTTATTCGTATGGTTGCTAATAGGCGAGATGTTGCACTGATTTCATGTGTGTGGTATTTGTGCCGTACAGTTACTTCCCCTAATTCCAGGTGGTAAACTTATCATGATTTGCAAAGTCAAGCTGTTCGTTAGGTGACAAGAATTACGAAAATTCAGAGTTCACATTTCACGGTAGCTTGAAGCTGGTAATGACATTGTGTTCTGGTGATTTATTCCGAAGCTTCGTCATTCGCTTGCACAAATTAGGTCATTCTGTAATCTGTATTTTTCCTGTTTTCATGCACTTAGATTATAATATTTATGGTTACTGAAATTCTCGACTTATATTTCTGTATATCAAGAATGTCAAGAGGGTTATGTCCTTTGCATTCCACATCTACATCTACATCTACATCTACATGGTTACTCTGCAAATCACATTTAAGTGCCTGACAGGGGGTTAATCGAACCACCTTCACAATTCTCTATTATTCCAATCTCGTATAGCGCTAGGAAAAAGCGAACACCTATATCTTTCTGTACAAGCTCTGATTTCCCCTATTTTATCGTGGTGATCGTTCCTCCCTATGAAGGTCGGTATCAACAAAATATTTTCGCATTCGGAGGAGAAAGTTGGTGATTGGAATTTCGTGAGAAGATTCCATCGCAACGAAAAACACCTTTCTTTTAATGATGTCCAGCAAAAATCCTGTATCATTTCTGTGCCACTCTCTCCTATATTTCGCGATAGTACAAAACCTGCTGCCTTTCTCTGAACTTTTTCGATGTACTCCGTTAGTCCTATCTGGTAAGGATCTCACATCGCGCAGCTGTATTCTAAAAGAGGACGGATAAGCGTAGTGTAGGCAGTCCCCTTAGTAGGTCTGCTACATTTTCTAAGAGTCCTGCCAATAAAATGCAGCCTTTGGTTAGCTTTCCCCACAACATTTTCTATGTGTTCCTTACAAATTAAGTTGTTCGTAATTTTAATACCTAGGTATGTAGTTGAATTTATTGCTTTTAGATTACACTGATTTATCGTGTAACCGAAGTACGAGTTCCTTTTAGAACTCATGTGGATGACCTCACACTTTTCGTTATTTAGGGTCAACTGCCACTTTTCGCACCCTACAGATATCTTTTCTAAATCGTTTTGCAGTTTGTTTTGATCTTCTGATGACTTTATTAGTCGATAAACGACAGCGTCATCAGCAAACAACCGAAGACGGCTGCTCGGATTGTCCCCCAAATCGTTTGTATAGATAAGGAACAGCAAAGGGCCTGTAACACTACCTTGGGAAACGCCAGAAATCACTTCTGTTTTACTCGATGACTTTCCGTCAATTACTACAAACTATGACCTCTCTGACAGAAAATCACAAATCCTGACACATAACTGAGACGATATTCCATAAGCACGCAATTTCACTTCGAGCAGCTTGTGCGGTACAGTGTCAAAAGTCTTCCGGAAATCCAGAAGTACGGAATCTATCTCAAATCCCTTGTCAGTAGCACTCAACAATTCATGTGAATACAGGGATACTTGTGTTTCACAGGAACCCATGTTTACTGTGTGTCAATAGAGCGTTTCAAATGGTTCAAATGGCTCTGAGCACTATGGGACTTAACCTCTAAGTTCATCAGTCCCTTAGAACTCAGAACTACTTAAACCTAACTAACCTAAGGACATCACACACATCCATGCCCGATGCAGGATTCGAACCTGCGACCGTAGCGGTCTCGCGGTTCCGGACTGAAGCGCCTCGAACCGCTCGGATGCTGCGGCCGGCAATAGACCGTTTTCTTCGAGGTGATTCATAATGTTCGAACACAATATATGCTCCAAAATCCTGCTGCATATCGAAGTTAACGACATGGACCTGTGATTTAGTGGATTACTCCTACTACCTTCCTTGAATATTGGTGTGACCTGTGCAACTTTCCAGTCTTTAGGTATGGACCTTTCGTCGAGCGAACGGTTGTATATGATCGTTAAATACGGAGCTAATACATCAGCATATTCCGAAAGGAACCTAAACGGTATACAGTCTGGACCAGAAGACTTGCTTTTATTGATTTAAGTTTCTTCACTACTCCGAGGATATTTACTTCTACGATACTCGTGTTGGCAGCTGTTCTCGATTCGAATTCTGGAATATTTACTTCGTATTCTTTTGTGAAGGCATTTCGGAAGGCTGTGTTTAGTAACTCTACTTTGGTAGTACTGTCTTCGATAGAATCTCTATTGCTATCGCGCAGAGAAGGCATTGATTGTTTCTTACCTCTAACGTACTTCACATACGACCAGAATCTCTTCGGATTTTCTGCCAGCTTTAGAGACAAAGTTTCGTTGTGGAAACTGTTACAAGCATCTCGCATTTAAGTCCGCGCTAAATTTCGAGCTTCTGTAAAAGATCGCCAATCTTGAGGATTTTGCGTCTGTTTAAATTTGGCATGTTTGCTTCGTTGTTTCTGCAACTGTGTTCTAACCCGTTTTGTGTACCAAGGAGGATCAGCTCCGTCGTTTGTTAATTTATGTGGTATAAATCTCTCAATTGCTGCCAATACTATTTCTTTGATTTTAAGCCACATGTGATCTACACTTATGTTATTAATTTGGGAAGGCGTCAAGTGAATCTTTATCTGCTTTTTTGAGTAGGTATATGTTTCGCTTATTTTTCAAGGATTTGGGCATTACAATATTCAATCTTGCTACGACCGTCCTGTGTTCAATAATCCCTGAATGGGTTTTGATGATCGATATTAACACAGGATTATTTGTTGCTAAGTGGTCAAGAGTATTTTCATAACCGTTTACTGTTCGCTCCTGTACGTCCCGATACCTGAGTGGTCAGCGTGGCTGACTGCCGTCCTAAGGGGCCCGGGTTTGATTCCCAGCTGGGTCGTGGATTTTCTCCGCTCAGGCACTGGGTGTTGTGCTGCCTTCATCATCATTTCATCCCCATCCTGGGCGCAGGTCGGCCATGTAGCGTCGAATGTAATAAGACCTGCACCAAGGCGGCCGACCTGCCCACCAGGGGGCCTCCCAGCCAATGACTCCAAACGCTGATTTCCACTATTCGCATGGTCCCATGAACTAACTTCTCGAAATAATTTTCAGAGAATGCGTTTAGCACAATTTCGGATGATATTTTATGCGTACATCCGTAATTAAACGTGTATTTTCGCCAACATATCGAGGGTAAATTAAAGTCACCAACAACTATTATCGTATGAGTCGGGTACGTGTTTGAAATCAAACTCAAGTTTCCTTTGAACCTTTCAGCAACTATATCATCTGAATTGGGAGGTCGGTAAAAGAATCCAATTATTATTTTATTCCGGCTGTCAACAATGACCTCTGCCCATACTAACTCACAGGAAGTATCTACTTCAATTTCGCGACAACTTAAACTACTTCTGACAGCAACAAACACGCCACCGCCAACCATGTTTAGCCGTTAGCTTCTTCCCAAAAATTTCGGCTGAGCTTATATCCGTCATTAGCCATCTTTCAGTGCCTATAGCGATTTGAGCATTAGAGCTTTCTATTAGCGCTTGGAGCTCTGGCACTTTCGCAACACAGCTGCGACAATTTACAATTCTTAGTTTGTAGTCAAAATAAGTAAGTTTGCAATTACTTATTTCTAGTTTCCCAAGTCATTAGTTAAATATTCACATATACTCCTGTCACAGCTTTTGTTTGATGCCATCTTGTTGCACATATGTTCTCTCTTTTAAAGATGGCAAACAGTGAAATGATGAATTATTTCTGATTTTGCGTAATTTTCCTACAGTAATGGTAATAAACTTCCCCTTCCTTTCGGGCAAATTTTTAAGTGGGAAAGTACGTCTTATCATCCGTTGCCGAATGCAGAATTGCTGTGGTGGATATTCTGCAATGTATTTCCATTTATACGAAATAACCTGTTCGTTAGCTAGCTAGTTACAAGTTGCACAGATCATTTGAACTATTATTTTATCGAAATGATGTGGAACGAGTCAGTTTACAGGATATGTATACGTGATTATTGTTAAAATTAATCAACACGTTATGTTGTTTACTCCTACTCATGTAACTACACTTAACAACAATTTTTTTTCTTGTTACCAGTTTTGAAGTAAAAATTCAGTAATAGATTAGTAGGAACTGTCCAAGAGAAATGGTTTTCAGTTAGATTTAAAACTTGCTTTTCTACCTGTGAGACGTTTAATGCTGCTGGAAAAATGATCAAAAGCTTTTGTTACTGCATATTGAATTGCTTTCTGAGCCACAGACAGCTTTAAAACGGGAAACAAAGATCATTTTTCCGTCTAGTGCTGTAGGAGTGAACATCATTATTCTTCTCTGTTTGTGATTGATTATATATGACGAATTTCATTAGCTAATATATGTACTGTGATTGCGCAATTAAAATGCCTAGCTCCTTGACAAAAAAGTGACCTTTAAACGCCATTTTCTTGAACTAATACTGTGGCCTTCCGGGGAAACTACATTTAGTATCCTAGAGAAAGGTCCTTCTCATTTATTTGTGTCGGTCTAATAGTTTTCACATTGTGAGCGAGACAGTATGAAAATCTGACGTGAGGCATTTGAAGCTGTTGCGGATTATGAGACTGTTTAGCATTTAATACACAAAGCGAAGTCAGTAAATCCACACATGATATCCAAGTAAATTCAGTGTTAACTTGGATTCGTAAAGAAAAGATTGCAGCGCTTAGTTCTGTCACTGACATTTTACGATTCTGATGCAATGAACCCTATGTGTTGCTTCAAGCTACACTTAAGTTACCTGTGAAACTCCATCACCGTTCGTCTAGTAGTTTAGGACATTAGCGTGTTCAAACACACAGAAGTGACAGTGTTATTTTATTATTTGTGTAGATGGATAAAAATGAAGATAAAAGCTTCACACTGACCGATGTGACAGGAAACGGTCAACTTTCACGGTAAAGGAAAACAACATTTACTCCAAATTATGCAATAAATTGAAGAGTATCATCATTCCTTTATTACTTGATTGCTAGCTTCAAACCTAAGCTTGTTACCAAATCATACAATAAGTTATACAATAACATACATAACTATGAACATTCATAGTATGAGGGTTGGAATTTAAATCTACATCTACATCTAAATCTACATGGATACTCTGAAAATCACATTTAAGTTCCTGGCACAGGGTTCATCGAACCAGTTTCACAATTCTCTATTATTCCAATCTCGTATAGCGCGTGGAAAGAATGAACACCTATCTTTCCGTACGAGCTCTGATTTACCTTATTTTATCGTTGTGATCGTTCCTCCCTATATAGGTCGGTGTCGACAAAATATTTTCGCATTCGGAGGAGAGAGTTAGTGATTGGAATTTCGTGAGAAGATTCCGTCGCAACGAAAAACTCCTTTCTTTTAATGATGCCCAGCCCAAATCCTGTATCATTTCTGTGGCAACTAGTTATTCACAATCGGTTCAAAAGAGTTACATGTTGGCACCTGTTTCTGTCCTACAAAGTAGTCACCAGCGTTGCGTAGAACCCGTTGCCAGCGATGTGGAAGGCGTAGTATACCATTACCAGAGCCTCTTCTGTTGGTGGTACGAATGGAGTGGTCTACTGCCTGTCGAATCTCTGGAACAGTTCTGAAGCGAATGCGACGAAGTGGTTCCTTCATCTTCGGAGTCAAATTAAAGTCACCATCTCCTGCGACCAGCTTTGCGAAAAAAGCGGCGACACTTTCTGCGCAACCCACCCATCATTTTTCGACTGGGAAGTACTATACTGTCCACTATACTCCCCGGACTTCAGTCCTTGTGACTTTGATTTGATTCTGACGATGAAGGAACCACTTCGCGGCATTCGCTTCAGAACTGTTCCAGAGATTCGACAGGCAGCAGACCGGTCCATTCGCACCACCAACAGTTCTGGCTCTGCTAATGGTATGCTACGACTTCCACATCGCTGGCAACGGGTTCTACACAACGCTGGTGACTACTTTAAAGGACAGTAACAAGTGCAAACATGTAACTCTTTTGTATCTGTTGTGAATAAATAGTTGCCGCATATTTAAGTTCCAACCCTCGTAGTTAAACACATGCTTAGTATAAAGAAATACAGCGCTGAACTTCATTCACCTAAATCTGTCCTGTAGTGCTTTACATTAAAAATTCGTTTAGCTACTCTGATCATTCATGCATCTGTCGTAATGTACGTTATTGAATAGCTTACTGGATACTCCAATAATGAACGTAGCTTCGAAACTAGCCATCAAGTATCAAAGCAAGTTAAGATTGCAACTTTGATTTTTGTCTGTAATTTTGAATAACCAGAATAGCTGCTGACGTCTTGCCTTCCAGAATGCTGGAAATTACTAAAAATTATTCCTACTTCAAACTGTCACGCGAGTAATCGCATTTACACAATTAACTATAGATTTTAGATTATGTTGCAGCGATGTACTATGTAGTTAACAACAGATCAGTTACGAAACGATGCTCACTTTATCGTTTTTCAATTTATATCTGTGTTTGAGAAAGTGCTTAACCTTAGTGAATAATAAGACACTGGCACGGAACACGTTTGCAGTCATTGCCGGTTTCCACCAAATTTTGACCATCTTCAGAATCCATACGTCGGAGTGTGGTGCACAAAGCCTGTACGTCTACATCTGCGTCCTTATGAACACTCTGCGATGATTCATATTTAAATGTTTGGCAGAGAGTTCATTGAGCCACTTTAAGACTGTTTCGCGGCCGTTTTATCCTCGAAAGACACGGGGAAAAAGTTAAAACATTAAAATATTTCCATTTAAAGTCTCATTCCTCCAATTTTATTACGATGGTCGTTTCTGCCTATGCAAGTGGGAGTCAACAAAATATGGCATTCGGAAACCAAGTTCATCATCGTAATTTCATGAGAAAATCTTGATACAAAAGAAACCGCCTTTGTTTTAATGACCAGTACCTTATGTCCATGACACTCTCATTTTTCGTGATAAAACAGAAGGAGCTGGACTTCTCTAAAATTTTTCGATATCCTCCATCAATCGTATCACGTAAGGATTCCATATCGCGCAACAGTACTCCAGAAGAGGACGAACACACTTAGTGTAGACATTACGTAGATTTGTTGCGTCTTCGAACCGTACGGCCAGTAAAGAAGCTGTTTGTCTTCTGTTGTATGTGATAGCCTCAATTGGAGTGGTTCATAATTGTAATACCTAGTTATTTAGTTGAAACGACAGATTTTAAACTTATGTGGTATATAGTGTAAGGGCAATTTAACTAAGTGTTTTGCAGTGGTATGGAGTTCCTCACACTTTTTATTGTTAATGGTGAGTTACTACCTTGTGCACCATTCAGAGACATTGTCTAAATCATTTTGACCTTCCCACGACTGTACTACGCGGTAAATGATAGCATTATCTGCAGGCGATCCAAAACAGCTGCTTAGATGGTCTCTGAAATAGCTTTTATTGATTAAGAGCAGTAGAGGGTCTATAACGCTTCCTTGTGGAACATCATATTTTCAGACTATGATTTCCTGTCAGTTATTAAAAACATGACACTGGAAAAGAAGTCACACATCTAGATTTTAGCACAAACATGGAGCAAGTCACGTATTTAACAGTATGGTGGTAGTTTAATCTAAAAGGTTGGGCAATTAATAAATATAAAGGGAGTAAAGAGGAAAAAAACTGTAACTCAAGACTCAAAAAGCATGCCTACAAAACAGTTTTTATTAATAAACAAAACCAATAAAATAGAATGAAATTAGTATTTGACAAGGCTACTTCCAGAGGTATAAAAATTGGCGACTGATGCAGGCATGCTTTTCCAGTTTTGTGTTAAAGTTCTTTCCTGCATACTCTCTTTACATTTATGTATGGTCCAACTTTTTACGTTACACTGTGAAAGATGTCATTTACTGAGCGTTTGCTTAGTGGCGTAACTTGCCTTGGGTGGGCTGTGGTGGGGCGAGTTAAAAAAATTGTTTGCTCGTTCGTCGTGCTGTTCATTGCAAAAGTTCCACCTACCTCAGTACAGGGGCAGATCACCAGCCCGTTTCTCTGCATACGTATGTACAGCACTGACGACATAAAAGCAGCATTGAAGAAATCGCCGTCAATACATACGTTGCAAAGTCCGCCGTCAATATTTACGCTCCAAAGTCCGCGCAAACTCTAGTAGCAAGCTGTCCTGTAAATTCTAACAATAATTTTCGGGAGGAAAGTGGTTGCTCCGTTCTCTCAGTAAAATGTCAAAAGTCTGAAACGAGTCTTTTATTCCATTTCAGTTCAAATGAAAAAACCTGCCATCAGCTCACATGTAATTAGCGAACAACATCACTCTCCTCAGTTTACAGATCATGCAACATAGTACACACGCAAGGCAGCCAGAAATGAACTTGAGTCACACCTGAAGAATTACGCGATTTCAAAGTCAATACTCCGCTAGTATATCTGAGTTTTTCATTCAGTCCTTATCAGTGGATTACTATGAAAGAAATTGCTCGCTAAATATTCCATATACTGACTCATAACATGCGACGTGGAATTTTACGAAGGCCGAAATTTCACATGCGTTTATCTTTCCAACAAAACAATTTTATAACTTCCAAACTTCACAAAACTGTTCGCAAATGCAACTGCTGTCATGGCAACACAATCTGGACGCAAGAAACCAATTACTTCCTCATTTTGAACATAATGAAGACTGAAACGTTCAACACGACTTACACGTCCAATAGCTGACTAGCGACTCCCTTAGATGCTGCTTCAACCACAGCATATCTATCTAGTAGTGCGCGGGAACTGCTTAACTCTTACTGGACGATCATTTTGGCTGGCCAATCAGAAGAATTGTTCGACATCATTCTCGGGCCAAAACTGGCCTGCGCCCATCATTATCCACAGATACATTTATGTCATTCCAACATGGAAATACTAATATAAGATTTAATAAGACCAAACGAAAAGCAAATTAATCTTGGAATAAATGTAGAATATGATTTTACTTTCAACTGTTATTCTGGCTGCCTCCTTACAAAAGCAAGTACACTTAGACATACGTCAATAGCAAAGCGGGCACAAACATCTTTCCCACGCTATGATTACGTAATGTATTACATAAATTTAATCTTGAAATTTTGATGTATGTCCCACATACACACTCTCACTCACTCTCATTTACTGCCACAACAATATTAGACACAAATAATAATTTTGTCTGATTTTTATATTGTAAAGTTGTTAAAGTTTTTTGATTAAATCTTAATTAAATAATTCTGCCCATTGAGAGTTCTGGTTATGTTTTCAAATGATAACAAAAGTTAAAATGTTATAGATCCTAATTGAATTTAATTCTAGAAGTGTCGGTTTTTGACTTTTTAAGTAATTTTCTCTATTTCCGAAACTATTACGTTGAAATTTTTATACCATCTTCTCCTGAATAACAACAACTGGGTCTGATTTTGAAAATGATTGAATAATATTTAATATAGTTTATTTAGATTCTTAAGTGTTTGAATATTCAGTCGCTCCAAGTGACACGCCTAGCAGAGTGACAGGTGCGAATGAGTCATTGCTAAGACACAACTGGCTGTTTCCCGCTCAGCCAATGGCTCCTATGTTATGGGCTGTTCTGCAAAGTAGCTTACTGCGATAAAGTTATCACCTGTTGACTTGCGACGTTACTCACTCCCTAAGAACCTAAAACTTCTTCTGAGTATTTTTATGGTTCTTATTGCAAGAAATGTTTGTTAAGAATGATTTCATTAGCTATACCGACACTGTCAAATCTAAATCTATCTTACTAAAATCTAATTTTAACTGAAATATTTTTCAAATAAGCAAAATATCCAATATTACGTTACAACATTAAATATAGTTACATCAAATATAAATGGCTAGGACTTGATGGCATAAACTCAAATTAATTTACAAACTATTTCTCTCTTATTTCTCCCAGAATCACCTATTTCAACATTTTCTCTCAATTTAAATTTACAAATTATTCACATAGGTAAATTTTACATAAGTTCTTGAAACTACCAATTTTTTCATAATCAGAACATTTATATCTTCCCATAGCATTTAAACAAAAAAGGCAATAATTTTGTTTCGTCGTTTAATTGGCGTCCAAAAACTTTACTAATTATAATTTAGACACTGCAAATGGTGTCCTTTCCTGATCCTTACACTGTGATGTGAGGGTTTTCTCTTAATTTTACACTTTTCTGACAGAGTTGAAGGTTTCGACAATTTTCTCTGATGAAACAAATGGGTGCAGATCACTGTATCCAATTCTGTCACATTTTTCGTACCTGCAACAAATAGTAAGTCTAAATGTCCATACTTAGCACTTACATCCTAACCTAACACACACATTAATCCTAATAGATAATAATTCTCCATTTTCAAAATTAAAAGCAAAACTTTTTCAAAGAACCTTTCAAAAAAATTTTTTTTCCAAAATTCTTCCAAACGTTAGTAACGTTTTCATATTAATTCTCTCAGTAAAAAGAGAATTAACTGTTTCTCAAAATATAACAGTTCCAAATATTGGTACTACTACTGAAAGCTTTTTTTCTAAATCTGTTGTAATCATTAAACAAGTTACAGTTACAAATATTGCTGATAAAAAAAATCCACAAATATTTTTTCTCTAGGAATTTTTCCTTAGCAAAAAATATTTTCCTTTATAATCATCATTTAAGCTCCATAACTTCACCTAAATTGACCTATTATACATAAAGAAAAAATACATAATTAAATATACCGAAAAATCATTTCCGCCAACTTCTGCGGCTCTGCAAAACATCCTTGATCTTCATGACTTTACTTTCAATCAGTTATTATAAGAAAACACAACACTAACAAATATATTAAAAAATATTTCTGCCACCATGTGTGGCTCTGAAAAATATCACTATACATTACATAAAAAAATACAAAATTATTGAACACACTGAAAGCCACTTAGGCCACCTTCTGCAGTTGTGCAACACCTCATAGGCAACTTCATTTACTCATTTAGCAGGCAACTTTCTCCTGCCTCTAACCTTAACATCTTACCAAAACCATTTCTTTATACACTGAGCAGGCAACTCTCTTCTGCCTCTCACCAACATTTTACCACAATATCTGCCAGCCAGGGTGGCCGAGCAGTTCTAGGTGCTACAGTCTGGAACCGCGCGACCGATACGGTCGTAGGTTCGAATCCTGCCTCGGGCATGGATGTGTGTGATGTCCTTAGGTTAGTAAGGTTTAAGTAGTTCTAAGTTCTATGGGACTGATGACCTCAGATGTTGAGTCCCTTAGTGCTCAGAGCCATTTTTACCACGATATCTCTAATTTTCCAAAAACTTCTGCAAACTAGTCACATTACAGTATTGTTTTTCCGCTCACTTTCTTCCTACACCTACTCTGGTTAGTATTTTAGTTCTGTACTTGAAACACTATCTTTCTTATGCCTCTATAACGCTATTATTTACACCACTACATTTACATTAGAGAAGAAGGAAAGACGATTGCAAAAGGTCTGAATGATGAAGAGTTGGGTTGACAACACGAAATGAAAAGGAAGTAGTATTACCAACAACTTGGGATGCCTGTGTTCGTCAAACACCTGATGATTCAAAGAACGCACGTTCCCTGAGGCTTCCTAGTTACCGCTATCTACTTGCTCCTTCAGAAGGTTTTTCATTCTCAGATCATTGACATTGTGCCTTCCCCTTTTTTCAGAAGGACCTACTTCTTTACTTTTACCATATTCGTTATAGCCCTCGATCAGCTCTGTGGTCCTACTGTATCTTTTTGGAATATCACTTTGTTCATCATTTACACAATGTCTTTTACCTATAAAGGTAATAACTACCGGCTTTCCATGCACTCTAATAATCACATCATTTGTCCCAAAATTAACCCACCCTTCATATTCGTGTAAGAAATACCTACCATAATTTTAACACTGAGTCCGTTACTAATTAGGAAATTTAATTCTATTTGTACTCCACTTACAATGATTGGCAACAATATTTAGTGTTCAACCACCTTCTTGCTTTTTCCCAGTGGCCACCATAATTTTCAGTCCACTTACTGGCATTATAAATATTTGCTTACTTTTAGGGCGAGCATTCACAAAATTCTGGGACAATACACAAACTTCAGAACCATTATCTATTCAACACGGAACCCTTTCTTTAAACACAGTGACTTCAATGATAGGTTTCCCAATACAGTCTCTTCTGGTTACAGATTCAGGCTCCTCTAACAAAACATGCACTATTTCACACCTGTCAAAACCTACCTTTTCTGTGGAGAGTACTCTTAACTTAACTGGATCCCCTTTCACTTCATTAATAGTGGTAACTTTCACAATCCTATCCACTATAGATAAATCAAAACATCTCTCTAACTTTTCACCCTCTGTACTAACTTCTGTTTCTGCAACCATGTCCAAAGTGTTGTCAGAATTATTTATATCATCTCCTTCTTCTTCCTCTTCCGTCTCTTCTCCTTCACTCTCTGAAAATACTTGATTCAACCGATTCACAACCTCCTCTTGTATTTCCATAGTATTAATTCCACAGTTTATACGTAGTCTCACGTCTGTTCCGCAGTGCTGATTCACCCCCACCTCCTGATCTTTGTCTTCACTTTCTGTATTTAGTTCCTTCTTAACACGGTTCCTGTGATCATTATTTGAACTTTCCCTTTCACGTAATGCTAGTTCATTTTGTACATATACAAATTACTTTTAAGTGTCACTATCCTCTGCCCTCCTGATTTCATTAACATTACTTCCAAAACGTTTTGTATGTGCTTCTTTCACAAAGGGGGTCTCTAGCAGGCTTATTTTGTACAGTTGCAGTCTGCAAATGCTAGCGTCAGCATGGACTGCTAATCGTTTTCCTGCTGTGTGACGTCATCACCTTTGACGTTTCTATCACCTGACAGGCTGCGCCTACCCATTACGTCATCGGTCTGCAGCTGACAGCAATCATAGTACTGTACTCGATCATTTAACCTATTTCCAGCAGAGCCCCCTTCTCCCCCGCTATCTGCATCTATAACTGTTCGCTCGCTGCACGCCGATCCTGTTTATATTGTCTTCCGCTCTGTTTTCATTGGGTCTGGTGGGAGGCCTAAAATGTCTCCTAGTATTTTCTTCCTCTTTTAAAATATTTTCCGCACTTTACAAATAGTGAGCAAACCGGTCAATGTCATCCCTGGGTTCAGAAATTATTTTGTTCTTACAACACAGCGGCAACTTGTTTTCGATTCCCATAATTATTTGCTCCATTTTCACTTTAGAATTCAAGTATGACAAAGTCGTAACCCACTTTAGTACAAATCATTTAACACTTTCCGTCTTAGGATCATACTTCTCCCCTGACCAGAATTTATTCAAAAACTCCATTGGTTTCCTTTTTCCCCAATACTCATCGGAAAAAGCCTGCTTAAACTCCACTAATCGGTCATATTTATCTGAGGCCAAGTTTCCCCAAATTCTTGCCTCTCCCATAAAATTTGAAACAATGAATCCTATGTTTTGTTTATCATTCCAAGATTTAGGCAAAATATCCCCAAAATCACTCAAAAATTCCTTTGGATGAACATATTTACTAGGATCAAATCTCAAAGATTGACGATGTGTTACATAAGTAATTTCAGATGATTCTACTACACCATTAGTTACTACACAGCCACTATGGTTGTTAACATTTTGCTCTACTCGGGTTAGTCTACCCTCATGCTCTCACAATTGCTCATTCACACTGGTACTGAATTGCGGGATATTAGTTTCTATGTTAGTAATTTTACTAGACACTTGCATACGAAAAATAGCACACACATATTTTCCATCTTTAACTTGACTTTCTAATGCAACATGGCTATCGTTACCGTGTTTTTCTGTATTCTGAACCTGTACATGAACTTTATTTAGTTCTGAATTTACTTGCTCTTCCAACTGTTGGCTATCCTTAGCAACTGGCTTAATCTGAACAGTCAATTCATCTTTCACTGTTACAAGAGCCTGGTTACATTCTTGTTTTATCTCATAAATTCACATTCAACATTATTACTGAACAAAGTCACATCATTTTTCCTAGTATCCCTCAAATTTGAAATTTTATCTTCCATCCTAGCTTCCATTTCTATTGACAAGTTAGTGAACCCCTGATCAACTTCAGCATGTAAGTAATTTATTTCAGAACTTAAGGAATTCTTTATATCAGTAATTAAGTTACTCATTTTGGTTTCCACATCAGTACCCAATCTATCAATTTTAGTGTCAATATCGGAACTTAATAACATTTTAATTTCTCTATCCATTTCCTTCATATTAACATTCATCTGATTCATATTCTTTAGAATATTTACTAACATATCTGAAACACTATCTCTTGGTTCACAAGCCACTGATACTACTTCCTGCTTTATTTCTATTACAGGTACAGGTATGTATTTAGTTAGCATCGGCTTCCACCGCACTCAGTTCATTATCTACACCATAGTTAGACGACCTAGACTCAGGTAAACCACTGTCCTCTCTTTGTGATGCATCAAAACTGAAATTAACGATCATGGAATCATTTTCGTAATTTACGTTACCTAAATGTACCTTCAGTTTCTCATCTACTGTCTCCTGATCATTCTCAGCCATTTTGTAAAGTTTCTTGGCACACACACACACAAAACTGTAAGTAGAACACTACTTACCTTTTGCCTCGTCAATTTGACTGTACAGCGAAATGAAACAGCAGGTCCGTACACCAGGCCCTGTTTCCACCTATTCAGTTTACGGGCCAGCACTCCATACACGGCTGCCAACTGTTCCGTCCGCCTAGCTGCTACTGTAGAACTCCGCCTCTCGAAGCTCAGCAGTCGACGACATAGCCTACCACCTCGTTCCACTTATTGCCATTTCCCGACGAAAGTTCGAGCCTATTGTCCTACAATACTTCTTTTACACACGCGTTTGAATACTTCACGAGCTCACTCGACACTACTGCTTTTATAAAGTTCCTACACATCCGAACTTTACATTGTTTTTCTCGGCCGATGCACCAACTGCGGCGGGGTGGGTTACAAAAACTGTTTGCTCGTTCGTCGTACTGTTCACTGCAGAAGTTCCACCTACCTCAGTACAGTGGCAGATCACCAGCCCGTTTCTCTGCAAACGTATGTACAGCACTAACGACATAAAAGCAGCATTGAAGAAATCGCCGTCAATACTTATGTTGCAAAGCCCGCGTAAACTCCGGTTGCAAGCTATCCTGCAAATTCTTGTAATACTTTTCGGGCAGAAAGTGGTTGTTCCGTTCTCTCAGTAAAATGTCAAAAGTCTAAAACGAGTACAAATGAAAAAACCTGCCATCAGCCCACATATAATTAGCGAACAACATCACTCTCGTCAGTTCACAGTTCATGCAACACAGTACACACGCAAGGCCGCCAGAAATGTACTTAAGTGCCACCTGAAGAATTACGCGATTTCACAGTCAATAGTCCACTACTACACTCCTGGAAATGGAAAAAAGAACACATTGACACCGGTGTGTCAGACCCACCATACTTGCTCCGGACACTGCGAGAGGGCTGTACAAGCAACGATCACACGCACGGCACAGCGGACACACCAGGAACCGCGGTGTTGGCCGTCGAATGGCGCTAGCTGCGCAGCATTTGTGCACCGCCGCCGTCAGTGTCAGCCAGTTTGCCGTGGCATACGGAGCTCCATCGCAGTCTTTAACACTGGTAGCATGCCGCGACAGCGTGGACGTGAACCGTATGTGCAGTTGACGGACTTTGAGCGAGGGCGTATAGTGGGCATGCGGGAGGCCGGGTGGACGTACCGCCGAATTGCTCAACACGTGGGGCGTGAGGTCTCCACAGTACATCGATGTTGTCGCCAGTGGTCGGCGGAAGGTGCACGTGCCCGTCGACCTGGGACCGGACCGCAGCGACGCACGGATGCACGCCAAGACCGTAGGATCCTACGCAGTGCCGTAGGGGACCGCACCGCCACTTCCCAGCAAATTAGGGACACTGTTGCTCCTGGGGTATCGGCGAGGACCATTCGCAACCGTCTCCGTGAAGCTGGGCTACGGTCCCGCACACCGTTAGGCCGTCTTCCGCTCACGCCCCAACATCGTGCAGCCCGCCTCCAGTGGTGTCGCGACAGGCGTGAATGGAGGGACGAATGGAGACGTGTCGTCTTCAGCGATGAGAGTCGCTTCTGCCTTGGTGCCAATGATGGTCGTATGCGTGTTTGGCGCCGTGCAGGTGAGCGCCACAATCAGGACTGCATACGACCGAGGCACACAGGGCCAACACCCGGCATCATGGTGTGGGGAGCGATCTCCTACACTGGCCGTACACCACTGCTGATCGTCGAGGGGACACTGAATAGTGCACGGTACATCCAAACCGTCATCGAACCCATCGTTCTACCATTCCTAGACCGGCAAGGGACCTTGCTGTTCCAACAGGACAATGCACGTCCGCATGTATCCCGTGCCACCCAACGTGCTCTAGAAGGTGTAAGTCAACTACCCTGGCCAGCAAGATCTCCGGATCTGTCCCCCATTGAGCATGTTTGGGACTGGATGAAGCGTCGTCTCACGCGGTCTGCACGTCCAGCACGAACGCTGGTCCAACTGAGGCGCCAGGTGGAGATGGCATGGCAAGCCGTTCCACAGGACTACATCCAGCATCTCTACGATCGTCTCCATGGGAGAATAGCAGCCTGCATTGCTGCGAAAGGTGGATATACACTGTACTAGTGCCGACATTGTGCATGCTCTGTTGCCTGTGTCTATGTGCCTGTGGTTCTGTCAGTGTGATCATGTGATGTATCTGACCCCAGGAATGTGTCAATAAAGTTTCCCCTTCCTGGGACAATGAATTCACGGTGTTCTTATTTCAATTTTCAGGAGTGTATATCTGAGTTTCACGTTCAGTACTTTTCACTGGATTTCTATGAAAGAAACTGCTCGCTAAGTATTCCATATACGGATACGAAACTTACCACGCGGAATTTTACAAAGAGCTAAAGTTCACACGAATTTATCTTTCCATCTAAACAATTCTAGAACTTCCAACCTTCACAAAACTGTTCGTAAATGCAACTGCTGTCATGGCAACACAATCTAGACGCGAGAAACCAACTACTTCCTCATTTTGCATATAATGAAGACTGAAACGTTCAAAATGACTTGCACGTCCAATAGCTGACTAGCGACTCCCTTGGATGCTGCTTCCATCACAGCATATCTATCTTGCAGTGCGCGGGAACTACTTAACTCTGATTGACCGATCATTTTGGCTCGCCAATCAGAAGAATTGTTCAAGATCAATCTCGCACCGAAACTGGCCTGCGCTAGTCATTATTCACAGATGCATTTACGTCATTCCAACATGCAAATACTAATATAAGATTTAATAAGACCAGACGAAAAGAAAATTAATATGGGAATAAATTTAGAATATGATTTTATTTTCAACTGTTATTCTGGCTGCCTCCCTGCAAAAGCAAGTACACTTAGACATCATCAGCAAAGTGGGCACCAACATCTTTCCCACACTATGATTGCGTAATGTATTACATAAATTTAATCTTGAAATTTAATGTATGTCCCACATACACACTCTCACTCACTCCCATTTAGTCCCACAACAATATTAGATACAAATAATATTTTTGTCTCTTTTTTATATTATGAAAATGTAAAGTAGTTAAAGTATTTTAATTAAGTCTTAATTAAATAATCCTGCCCAATGAGAGTTCTGGTTATGTTTCCAAATGATAACAAAAGTTAAAATGTTGTAGTTCCTAACTGAATTTAATACTCGAAGTGTCGGTTTCTGACTTTTTAAGTAATTTTCTCTGAAACTATGATAGTTACAATGGTGAAATTTTTATACCATCTTCTCCTGAATAACAAAAACTAGGGTACCGATTTGAAGATGATTGAATAATATTTAATATAGTTTATTTAGATTCTTATGGGTTTGAATATTCAGTCGCTCGAAGTGACACATATACCGCTTCCCATGGCTAGCATAGCGACAGGTGCGAATGAATCATTCCTAAGACACAACTGGCTGTCTCCTTCACAGCCAATGGTTCCAGTGCTACAGACTGTTCTGCAAAGCAGCTTACTGCAATAAAGTTATCGCGTATTGACTCACGACGTTACAGGACCCTGTACCAAATATTTTTGCAGGACCCTTTTACCCCTACTGTAGCGAAGCTCAAATGAATGGTAAAGATTTTTCACAAAAGAAACAAAAACTCTGATTTTCAATAAAATAAATATTTATTGATAATGCATAGGTTACATAGATAATTAATTATTTGCAATTAATGCTTCTAAGAGTGAAGTTTGCCAAACAGTTCAATTTTTTTTATCTTTCCCGACTTTTTTTTGGCAAACGTACTTATTAATAATCATCTATGTCTCAAGATGATTTTAATGTTTCGTCATGTTGTGCCTCTACAGACAGTACTGACAAATCTGAAATCTGTTCTTGGCTCACTTAATTGTTCATATAAAAGAAATTACATGTCTTTACTGTATTGAGCAGTCGGTTTTCCCACTTCCATTTTTATTATTTCATTTGAAAATGAGAAGAGTTTCCCAGGTTGTAACACTTCGAATGTATTACCAACGTCACAGATGCTTTGAAATCTTTGTTTAGTTTGAGAAATTAATATATTCAAACAACAATGTGCACACTGACTTTGAAGTACGATTCCTGGTCTGAAATTCTCTCATCTGATAACTCATCAAAATATCGCGTCGTCATCTTCCGTCTTTTATTTTTGAAAACAGTTGTTGTCCCCCACTATTTTGCTAGGCCTCTTTACTCGTTTAATATATCATGGAATGAGTTTTGATTTCTTATTTCACCCAGTCTATTCAAAATACTACTTAGTAAAATACTAACGTTCTGTAAGTCATTATTTTGATGCAGTAGAGCCTTAGAAACTGGATTAATGATTTCAAATAATGGTTTAAAATTGGCAGTAAGCACTATAAAACCGTAGTTCTCTAAAATACATTTACATTTGTCACACTCGTCTGTTTTAGTGGATATGAAACTTATCTGGTAGAGAGTTTTCGTTATCAATGAATAATTTTTCTTTATATCCTGTAAAGCGTCGTGTCTTGAAGACCATCTAGTAAGGCATACCTTCTTAAGGGTAATTTTATATTTTAAGTATTTATTGTTAATCAGCATCGACCAGCATTTTGTACTATTGCCAAAAAAGCTATATATTTTCCCAAATTACCGAAAAAATGGACACTTTAGGAACACGTTTCACAGCACAATTTAAAACTACATTTAATGCCTGTGCTGCACAATGAATATAATCGGCATTTAGCGTATGTTCTTTTGTAAGGGCTTGTAATCCTCCATACACACCTGGCACAACATTTGCCCCATTGCTACTCTGCCCTCTACATTTGGACAAATCAATTCCATATTCTTTTACAGTATCAAAAATTTTAGTTTTAAGCCCTTCTCAAATACAATCAACTACTGCTATAAATCCTAAAAAGGACTCGCAGATTTTTAGTTCTTTAGGCACATGATCATCATTTTCTGCTACCGAGACGTATAAAAGAACTACAGAAAGTTGGTCAGTTTTTGACAGGTCTTGAGATGTATCCAATATAATCGCCCAAAATGGAGGTTTTTTAAATTTCTAAAACAACATTTTCTGTAACTGCAGTAGCAAGTAAATTAACAATCTCATTTTGAATCGTGGGGCTTAAGTAATTTATTTCACCTTTTGTCTTTAAAAGAAGTTCTTTTAAACTAGGATCATAATTCGATAGTAAACGTAAAATTGACATGAAATTTCAAGTTTCAGAATTATGGCTTCTTAAAGATAAATTGCATGAAGCTAAAGTAATTATGACATTAATAACACGATGCAATACATCTCGCCAGAAAGTAATTTTACTATTGATTTCACTTTTCAGTAAAGTATCGATGGTATTACCTTGTAACCACTTAATAAAACATAGAACCTTGTTAATGTACTGTTGTGAGTTTTCTTGGTCAGATATACATTCTGTAAAATTCCTTCCAACTGGAACAACGTTAACCCATGCGGAGGAGGAATATTGGCTTTGACCATCTGCAAACAACCAACGGAAGTGACAATACGGTCTGTTTAAAATATTAGAATAACATAGCCATGGCCTTGAAATTTTTAAACCAGCCTTATTGAAATATTATTAATGATAGGCTGAAAAACATAGCTTTGTTTCTGGACCCTTTGGAAACGAACATTGTGGTTTAAGTGGGCCCAACTTAAAAATTATTTTTCGCTGGCATTCGGTAAAACTGTCGCCAATATTTCCTCTATATGAAGAAGGTATATTATGAAATTCCTCAGACTTATTAAGATCTTCGGTATGAGTTCCTTCGATTTTCTGAACCTGTGGCACACAATGTTTTCCAGTTGGATATAAAAATAAAATGAAGTAAAATTAATATTGAAAATTTTTGGAAATCATTCAAAACTGCTGGTTTAAAAATGTTAAATAAACAAATCTTTTAATTTTTTACTTACTCTTTAAACCAGGTCCGGCGAACCAAGATGGTTTCACGGGCCCCTTGATGACGTGGAAGGTCAAAGCACGCCGTATTTTATAGGTTGTTCAGTTTTAAAATCGCTGCGGCGTACGGGGTGCGAGGTGTAGAAGGCGGATGAACAATGGTGTGGTGGGAGAAGTGAAATAAATAGGCCTAATCTGCGCCGTGTCACGCATGGAAATGCCTGTTAATCGCTGCCGTAGACCATGTAAAGCTGGTTCAACCGCTGCCGCAAATAATATACCCGACAAGGGGCACCCTTGTCGAACGGCCGGCCGGTGTGGCCGAGCGGTTCTAGGCGCTTCAGTCCGGAACACCGCGACCGCTACGGTCGCAGGGTCGAATCCTGCCTTGGGCATGGATGTGTGTGATGTCCTTAGGTTAGTTAGGTTTAAGTAGTTCTAAGTTCTACTGGACTGATGACTTCAGATGTTAAGTCCCATAGTGCTCAGTCATTTGAACCATTTATTCGGTACAAGCAAAACTCTCTCTCTCTCTCTCTCTCTCTCTCTCTCTCACACACACACACACACACACACACCATTTTCTTGTCGTGCCACACGACTGCTATGGTGCAGATTCGACGAATACAAGTGATATTTCGTATAAGCACTTTCTTTGCAGAGTCATTGATATTCTATGTGGTACACCCTTCTACCAAAGAATATGGCCCCAAAATAAGCCGGTTCTGATACAGATATTTCATGAGTAAGAGAAGACTGACATTTAAAATACGGCACTTATTAAACTTGAACGATTCTGTTACGTACCCTTGAGGTGCTGAAAAAGTAATAGACAATGTGCCAGGAAAACTTTCCTCACCCATCTAGTAATATCTGAAATTCAACTTTGCACTCAACAAAGCGATAATAACAACTATAAAACGTACACGGCGTAATGATACTGCAGCGCAACACAAATGATCACTGCATAGATTGGCTGATGTTTCAAAGCAGCAAGAAAAGTTCTAAGCATCACGGGCGATATTCCTTCAGAACACAGGGGGATAGTCAAAATGTGAATAAAATAGTGGAGTACAGGGCTTAATTTGGGCCGAAACACGCCGGAACTGCGTTTCGGCACGTACGAGAGAAGAGTTTTTTGAACCGAGCGGGCCAAGTCCGCACCGGTGAACGTAACAGTGATCGGCCTGTGTGTTACGAAAGAGTGTTAGCGATTTGTTTGCAAAAAACATTCCACACGAATATTAATTTGGTACGACTGCAAAACTGCAATGTGCGTTTGCTGACCTCTCTGTATTTGTGGTCTTCCCATTTGTAATCCCCTGAGAGTTTGCTGTATATCGAGAGATATGTCTGTTGGTTCATGTTAACTTTCGCATAATGTTACTTATGCACGTATACTGCAGTGTTCCTGTTCATTTTCGATACAAAATGTGCCTTTCTTTTCGAGCTATTTTTTCATATTCTCCATTCGTGACAAATGAGTGTTGTAATATATATTATGTAAGCATATTGATACATGATGTTTTCCAAGAGGCATCAAGACAAATGTAAATGTCGTGTGACTACGGCCTCCCCGTTGGGTAGACCGTTCGCCGGGTGCAGGTCTTTCGATTTGACGCCACTTCGGCGACTTGCGCGTCGATGGGGATGAAATGATGATGATTGGGACAACACAACATCCAGTCCCCGAGCGGAGAAAATCTCCGACCCATCCGGGAATCGAACCCGGGCTTTTAGGACTGACATTCTGTCGCGTTGACCACTCAGCTACCGGGGACGGCATCAACATTAAAAACAAATATTTATAGCAGCTCTCAGACGAAATTAATGATCTTGGGAAATATGTAACCTACAATGTCAGTACATCGTACCCAGCCTCCTGGAATTTATATCGCTGGATCAGACGTTTTCGTCTAGCCCATAATCCATAAATTCGTCGATCTGACTCGAAAAATTCGATTATCGTCCTTATTTATAACGAATTTTCCTTCGAGCCAGTTCTCCCAAGGAACTATTTTTTTCGCTACTGGAGGTATTAGCTCTTATTTTGTTTTCATTACGCGTGACAAAGTACAAACATGTGTAAGACATACTTTTATGATTCTTGGTTAAACCTATCGTATACGGTAATAATCGCGGGTACCGACCTACAATACGTTAGAAACGAGTCAACAATGGGTACTTAGCTCTGCTGTTAAGTTTTTTGTATGCGTTTCGAAAAAAAAGTTGGTGTAACATTGGAAGTTTGTGTTAAAATGAAATTTAATTGCGCTTGGGACTGAAAAAGTGTTCGTAAATCGCCTCAATCGAAATTCATTTTAATCAATAAAATTTACTATTAGAACTAATGTATTCCCGCCTCGACCAAATTTTTTTCGCCTTAACCATGAGTTCGTCTCGAGCGATTTCGCCCTAACGAGGTTAAACAGTAATGCCGTGCTATATTAATCAAAATTTTATTTTCTTAAATGTGTACTTAATACAACCTACGTTGACTAATTTTATCTTTCATCACCCTTACAACAGCAGACGTGTTGTCTGGAAGAGATCTCTTCCTGATATAAGCTCACTGTTGTAAAAAGTGTAATATACCACGATATTGTTAGTTGTTTACAATGAAAAATTTATTTAATTATACACTCTGCACGAAGCGCGTAAAATTAAATATCCATTACATACGCCTAATGCGGGAAAATTTGTCTATATAAAATTACGGAATGTATTTTCTTATAAATGTGCGTTCTGCGTGTGTACAAGTCTGGCGAACACGCTGCTCGCTTGTATTTACTTAGTGCAATTTGTTCGACTAGCTGATAGACCTAGATGCAACTTTCCACACACCGCTGCTCTCGAGCGACATGCATTGCATGCGCACCCTTAATCTAACCAACGGTTTGTTACCGTAATTAAAATAAAACTATGTATGTTGTACATTTCTGCGACGACGTGTGTTGGTACTTACGAATTCCACGTTAGACAGCGGAGAACGCTGGATAACATAAGCATAATTATAAACAAGAAGTATTGTTTTCCGTGGAGATAGGTAAGCTTTCGGTACTTACCATTGCCAAGTAAATCACTGACAGAATCTGATAGCTGAAAAAATTAAGAAATTTTGAGCAATTTCTTCATAACTTCCTCCGTCTTCTGTTTATTAGTTATTTTCATAGCTCCATTGTGGTAATCTCTGTTTCTTTCAGTTATTTCTTTCACAGTTAAGCTTCTTAACGTACAAATCACCACTAGATTTACTACGTTTGAACATAATGAACCGCGTGCACAGTTTAAAATAAATTCGTATAAATTGTTCTCATTCAACTGAAAATGAGAAATTCCGTAATCATTGTTGTCTGCTGACGTGCGTCGCGGGAAATCAGAGACGTTCATGTTGCCAACATTTGGTCGCCCGGTCAATTAAGCGTTTAGGGTACGGCCTAGACTTAAGCGTTCACCTCGAGTGAGATTGTGGAAAACATTTTACGAATTTTTGACAACACATGTCGAGGCCCCTGTGGTCTGGGGCCCCGTGTATGTTGTTGTTGTTGTTGTTGTGGTCTTCAGTCCTGAGACTGGTTTGATGCAGCTCTCCATGCTACTCTATCCTGAGGAAGTCGCTTCATCTCCCAGTACGTACTGCAGCCTACATCCTTCTGAATCTGCTTAGTGTATTCATCTCTTGGTCTCCCCCTACGATTTTTACCCTCCACGCTGCCCTCTAATTCTAAATTGGTGATCCCTTGATACTTCAGAACATGGCCTACGAACCGATCCCTTCTTTTAGTCAAGTTGTGCCACAAATTTCTCTTCTCCCCAATTCCATTCTGTTGTGGCGTAACAAGCTAGCTACGCCACACTGAGAAGTAGCCGAAAGGGCACGCGTCAACTCACGCCGTCTTGCGTTAAATCTGAAACAGGATACGTGATGAAATCTATAAAGAAAAGAACGGAGCTTCTCGTACACTTAACTTTAATTTCTTGTTGTACATTGCTCTTGATAATACAAGTGAGACTCTCTCCAGATATGGTTAACTGCGCCTTGCTAGGTCGTAGCCATGGACTTAGCTGAAGGCTATTCTGTCTCTCGGCAAATGAGAGAAAGGCTTCGTACGTGTAGTCGCTAGCAATGTCGTCCGTACAACTGGGGCGAGTGCTAGTCCGTCTCTCTAGACCTGCCGTGTGGTGGCGCTCGGTCTACGATCACACAGTGGCGACTCGCGGGTCCGACATGTACTAATGGACCGCGGCCGATTTAAAGCTACCACCTAGCAAGTGTGGTGTCTAGCGGTGACACTACACATTCAATACCTCCTCATTAGTTATGTGATCTACCCATCTAATCTTCAGCATTCTTCTGTAGCACCACATCCTCTTCTTGTCCAAACTACACTCCTGGAAATTGAAATAAGAACACCGTGAATTCATTGTCCCAGGAAGGGGAAACTTTATTGACACATTCCTGGGGTCAGATACATCACATGATCACACTGACAGAACCACAGGCACATAGACACAGGCAACAGAGCATGCACAATGTCGGCACTAGAACAGTGTATATCCACCTTTCGCAGCAATGCAGGCTGCTATTCCCCCATGGAGACGATCGTAGAGATGCTGGATGTAGTCCTGTGGAACGGCTTGCCATGCCATTTCCACCTGGCGCCTCAGTTGGACCAGCGTTCGTGCTGGACGTGCAGACCGCGTGAGACGACGCTTCATCCAGTCCCAAACATGCTCAATGGGGGACAGATCCGGAGATCTTGCTGGCCAGGGTAGTTGACTTACACCTTCTAGAGCACGTTAGGTGGCACGGGATACATGCGGACGTGCATTGTCCTGTTGGAACAGCAAGTTCCCTTGCCGGTCTAGGAATGGTAGAACGATGTGTTCGATGACGGTTTGGATGTACCGTGCACTATTCAGTGTCCCGTCGACGATCAGCAGTGGTGTACGGCCAGTGTAGGAGATCGCTCCCCACACCATGATGCCGGGTGTTGGCCCTGTGTGCCTCGGTCGTATGCAGTCCTGATTGTGGCGCTCACCTGCACGGCGCCAAACACGCATACGACCACCATTGGCACCAAGGCAGAAGTGACTCTCATCGCTGAAGACGACACGTCTCCATTCGTCCCTCCATTCACGCCTGTCGCGACACCACTGGAGGCGGGCTGCACGATGTTGGGGCGTGAGCGGAAGACGGCCTAACGGTGTGCGGGACCGTAGCCCAGCTTCATGGAGACGGTTGCGAATGGTCCTCGCCGATACCCCAGGAGCAACAGTGTCCCTAATTTGCTGGGAAGTGGCGGTGCGGTCCCCTACGGCACTGCGTAGGATCCTACGGTCTTGGCGTGCATCCGTGCGTCGCTGCGGTCCGGTCCCAGGTCGACGGGCACGTGCACCTTCCGCCGACCACTGGCGACAACATCGATGTACTGTGGAGACCTCACGCCCCACGTGTTGAGCAATTCGGCGGTACGTCCACCCGGCCTCCCGCATGCCCACTATACGCCCTCGCTCAAAGTCCGTCAACTGCACATACGGTTCACGTCCACGCTGTTGCGGCATGCTACCAGTGTTAAAGACTGCGATGGAGCTCCGTATGCCACGGCAAACTGGCTGACACTGACGGCGGTGGTGCACAAATGCTGCGCAGCTAGCGCTATTCGACGGCCAACACCGCGGTTCCTGGTGTGTCCGCTGTGCCGTGCGTGTGATCATTGCTTGTACAGCCCTCTCGCAGTGTCCGGAGCAAATATGGTGGGTCTGACACACCGGTGTCAATGTGTTCTTTTTTCCATTTCCAGGAGTGTATTTATCGTCCATGATTCACTTCCATACATGGCTACACTCCATACCAATACTTTCAGAAATGACTTCCTGAAACTTTAATCTATACTCGATGTTAACAAATTTCTCTTCTTCAGAAACGCTTTCCTTGCAATTGCCAGTCTACATTTTATATCCTCTCTACTTCGACCATCATCAGTTATTTTTCTCCCCAAATTGCAAAACTCCTTTACTATTTTAAGTGTCTCATTTCCTAATCTAATTCCCTCAGCATCACCCGACTTAATTCGACTTCTTTCCATTATCCTCGTTTTGCTTTTGTTGATGTTCATCTTATATCTTACATCGTATATGTATACGATTGATATGGTCGTAGCTAGGCCCCTGGTCTGTTCTTCAATATAGATGTGTAACTTCTTTTCCAATGTCATTTACAAATATTGTAGCTTCCTTAATGACAATAGTCAGTAAATGTCTGATGATGACCTTGTAAGCCAAGAAGGTGTTAACAAAAATGGTTCAAATGGCTCTGAGCACTATGGGACTTAACTTCTTAGGTCATCAGTCTCCTAGAACTTAAAACTACTTAAACCTAACCAACCTAAGGACATCACACACATCCATGCCCGAGGCAGGAGTCGAACCTGAGACCGTATCGGTCGCGCGGTTCCAGACTGTAGCGCCTAGAACCGCTCGGCCACTTCGGCCGACGAAGGTGTTAACACAATAAATTAATACTGTAGAACAAAAGCAAACAAGCGCTTTTTATTTATTAGATGTAGAAATGCTTTGAATTGCCCTGTCGATAGCAGTCATTAGTTCGTGTGAATAAAGAGGTAGTCGCATTTCACAAGAATTTCAGAATCATCGCTGGTTATGTGGCATTAGATCATTTTGCTCGGGAACGTTCGTTGTCATGTATGGGTGTGGGTACGACAGCACACGTCGAGACCGCTGTGTTTGCCACTTCTGTCGCTCTATGGACGAAACCAATGACGGTTGCGAAAGTATTCTGCGTTGTGTGAAACAGAAGTAAAAAGAATAACATGATTCATATCAACCACGTTTCTCCGTAGGCAAACTTTTTCCCAAAAGAACCACCGACTGTATTAATACAAGTGTACGGGTCCCAAGTACAATTTGGTACGTTCTCCAGCAATCGGTTCCGCTTTTATTTCAAGTGCGCCTTTAGATAACTGACTGTGAGGCTGAAGTCGCAGGTTTGAATAAAAACTCGGCGCCCGTCGGCCAGCCGAATGCGGGAAGCTATCCGCGCTGTTATAAATATGCACGAGCTGCAATCAGCAAACACAATTTGAAGCGTCGAGTCGCTGTGGGGCGGATCTCGCCCTAATGACGGAGTGCGGTGGGCAGAGGGAGAAAAATAAAAAATAAAAATAAAAAGCCAAAGAGAACTCCGATACCGGAGGGAACCTGTGCCCAGTGTAGTCGCCTTCGCAGGCGCTGTGTTTCAGAAACATGAATGACTGCGAAGGACAAGCTACCTTGTCATCGAAATCTGACATTATCAAAGTGGCATTGGCCACCTATTTTATAAAGCCCTTTTTTCGAACCCAATCTCATCTTGGGTCATACCGGATTGCCTTATAGTAGTTTCCCAGTTTCCACTCGTATGAACTTTCGTTTGAACCGAAAGTTCAGAAAAGACAAAATTTAGTATTTTAAGAAATCAGGTAGAAACGGACAGCGGAATATGTTGGAGAACAATTATCCAAAATCTAGCGCTCCTGACAGCATTTGTTGCGACACGGAAAGATAAACTATGAAGCAACAACACCGCACACACGATTCTGAATCGGAACAACAATTTGATTCAGAGTGGAAACAACTAATAAGTTCCTAATAAGTTTTTGACTGTACGGACTTAATTTTAAAGTTTTCTGTTTAGCTTGCAAGTAAGTAATATTGTATGTTTAGACACAACTGATATTACTCACTGCATTGTAGGCTGCGAGACTGTCTAGCCGAAGAAGTGACAGTAGAAACGTTAAACTATCACTGGCGGATTGTACTGGACGAAACAGAGAGCATAAAAACTTAAATTTTTATCCATTTCGTCCTTTAACAGCAAAGACTGAGAAGTCAGGACGTAAAGGGGGCGAGAATAACGTTAACGAGGTCGTAAAGGAAGTCAGACTTTTTGAAACAGCAACCATGGAAGCGAGTAAGGAATATTCAAGTCCAAGATTTACATTATGTGGTAGACTGAAGGCTTTACGGAAAAACAAAGAGATGGTTCTGAAAACTGTTTAAAAAAATTGTGTTTCCCGAGAATTCTGTGTGAACAACACGCAACTGTAATGTACTATCATGTCAAAAATTCAGATGGCCATCTTAGCCTTATGTAGAAAGTATTTGATCATTAGAACATCAGCAAATGTGACACATACACTGAAGCGGCAAAGAAACTGGTACAGGCATGCATATTCAAACACAGAGATATGTAAACAGGCAGAATGCGGCGCTGCGGTCTGCAACGCCTGTATAAGACAAGTGTCTGGCGCAGTTGTTAGATTGGTTACTGCTGATACAAAGGCAGGTTATCAAGATTTAAGTGAATTTGAACGCGGTGTTACAGTAGGCGTACAGGCGATGGGACACAGTGTAGCCGCGCGGGAATAGCCGAGCGCTCTGAGGCGCTGCAGGCTTGGACTGTGCGGCTGGTCCCGGCGGAGGTTCGAGTCCTCCCTCGGGCATGGGTGTGTGTGTTTGTTCTTAGGATAATTTAGGTTAAGTAAAGTGTAAGCTTAGGGACTGATGACCTTAGCAGTTAAGTCCCATGAGATTTCACACATATTTTTTAACACAGTGTATCCGAGGTAGCGATGAAGTGGGGATTTTCCCGTACGACCATTTCACAAGTGTACCGTGTATATCAGGAATCCGGTAGAACATCAAATCTCCGACATCGCTGCAGCCGGAAAACGATCCTGCAAGAACGGGAGCAACGACAGCTGAAAAGAATCGTTCAACGTGACAAAAGTGCAACCCTTCCGTAAATTACTGCAGATTTCGATGCTGGACCACCAACAAGTGTCAGCTTGCGAACCATTCGAAACTTCATCAATGTGGGCTTTCGGAGCTGAAAGCTCACTCCTGTACCCTTGATGACTGTACGACACAAAGCTCTACGCCTTGCCCGGGCCCGTCAACACCGACATTCGACTGTTGGTGACTGGAAACATGTTGCCTGGTCGGACGAGTCTCGTTTCACTGGTATCGCGCGGATGGACGTGTGCGGGTATGGAGACAACCTCATGAACCCATGCGCCGTGAATGTCAGCAGGGGACTGTACAAGCTGGTGGAGGCTCTGTGATGATGTGTGACGTGTGCAGCTGGAGTGATATGTGTTGTAGGAATCCTGCATATTCGGTTCGCTAGACAAACAATCTAACAACTCGTATTAATGAGTTTTATTACGAGAACGGTGCAATAGTTAACTTTGATAGATGCGTCGCAAGCAAATGGCGACATACAAAATTATCAGTCTTCTTCAGAGTAGACAAACACAAGTCTGAGCTACGTCGAGGGCACTAATGATAGATACTGCGATGCGTAGGCTAACGAAGTGGCTAACGTTGAAGCTGCTATCGAAGTGGACTGCAACCAGTCGTGCGCGGCGCCTAAGTCCTCTTCACCTAGGGGCCAAGGCTGTCGCGTTGTCGTCCTGGAAGGCAGATCGGTCAGCGAGCGAATGGCTGGCCTGCTCTCACAGCCGCCTTTTCTTTGTCGTTCCCGACTGGCGTGCCGGCGCTGACTAAGCCGCGCCGTAACAATGTGAAAGACCGGTGATACGTCTAGATACAACTGATAGGTGACACGTACGTAAGCATCCTGTCTTATAACCTGCATCCATTCATGTGCATTGTGCATTCCGACGGACTTGGGCAATTCCAGCAGGATAATGCGACATCCCAGACGTCCAGAATTGCTACAGAGTGACTCGAGGAACACTCTTCTGAGTTTAAACAAGGCCGGACGCTGTGGCCGAGCGGTTCTAGGCGATTCAGTCCGGAGCCGCGCTGCTGCTACGGTCGCAGGTTCGAATCCTGCCTCGGGCATGGATGTGTGTGATGTCCTGAGGTTAGTTAGGTTTAAGTAGTTCTAAGTTCTAGGGGACTTATGACCTCAGATGCTAAGTCCCATAGTGCTTAGAGCCATTTGAACCAGTTTAAACACTTCTGCTGGCCAGCAGACTCCTGAGACAAGAATATTAATGGGCATGTCGGGGATGCCTTACAACGTGCTGTTCAGAAGAGATCTCCACCCACTCGTACTCGCACGGATTTATGGACAGCTCTGCAGGATGCATGGTGCTAATTCGCTGCAGCACTACTTCAGACATTTGTCAAGTCCGTAAGTCCATGCCACGTCGTGTTGCGTCACGTCTACGTTCTCGCGAGGCCCTGCACAGGGTTGGGCGGGTGTTCCAGTTTCTCTGGCTCCTCGGTGTATTTATTGAATACAAATGTGCTTCAGTTGCCAGTAAGTTTCTTAATTTATACCACGACCGATTTCGAAGCTCAAAGCTTCATCTTCAGGTGCCACCAACTGCGCACAAGTATACGGGGTTGATATACTAAAATGAACTCGAGAGTTCTCGCAAGATTTTTACTCACATAATTATGGGAACATACACGTGTTGTGGTCAGGCTAGAGTCTCATGGGGTGAGACACTCACATGAGACAGACGCAGGGGACAGGATAAAAAACGCTAACTTAGGAGAGGTTTATTGACAGAAATTAACTTCATAGTACTGTTAATGAATTGTTTGTTATGGTCTTCAGACCTGAGACTGGTTTGATGCAGCTCTCCATACTACTCTATCCTGTGCAAGCTTCTTCATCTCCCAGTACCTACTGCAACCTACATCCTTCTGAATCTGCTTAGTGTATTCATCTCTTGGTCTCCCTCTACGGTTTTTACCCTCCACGCTGCCCTCCAATGCTAAATTTGTGATCCCTTGATGCCTCAAAACATGTCCTACCAACCGATCCCTTCTTCTAGTCAAGTTGTGCCACAAACTTCTCTTCTCCCCAATCCTATTCAATACCTCCTCATTAGTTACGTGATCTACCCACCTTATCTTCAGCATTCTTCTGTAGCAGCAAATTACGAAAGCTTCTATTCTCTTCTTGTCCAAACTAGTAATCGTCCATGTTTCACTTCCATACATGGCTACACTCCATACAAATACTTTCAGAAACGACTTCCTGACACTTAAATCTATACTCGACGTTAACAAATTTCTCTTCTTCAGAAGCGATTCCCTTGCCATTGCCAGTCTACATTTTATATCCTCTCTACTTCGACCATCATCAGTTATTTTACTCCCTAAATAGCAAAACTCCTTTACTACTTTAAGTGTCTCATTTCCTAATTTAATTCCCTCAGCATCACCCGATTTAATTTGACTACATTCCATTATCCTCGTTTTGCTTTTGTTGATGTTCATCTTATATCCTCCTTTCAAGACACTGTCCATTCCGTTCAACTGCTCTTCCAAGTCCTTTGCTGTCTCTGACAGAATTACAATGTCATCGGCGAACCTCAAAGTTTTTACTTCTTCTCCATGAATTTTAATACCTACTCCGAATTTTTCTTTTGTTTCCTTTACTGCTTGCTCAATATACAGATTGAATAACATCGGGGAGAGGCTACAACCCTGTCTCACTCCTTTCCCAACCACTGCTTCCCTTTCATGCCCCTCGACTCTTATAACTGCCATCTGGTTTCTGTACAAATTGTAAATAGCCTTTCGCTCCCTGTATTTTACCCCTGCCACCTTCAGAATTTGAAAGAGAGTATTCCAGTTAACATTGTCAAAAGCTTTCTCTAAGTCTACAAATGCTAGAAACGTAGGTTTGCCTTTCCTTAATCTTTCTTCTAAGATAAGTCGTAAGGTTAGTATTGCCTCATGTGTTCCAACATATCTACGGAATCCAAACTGATCTTCCCCGAGGTCCGCTTCTACCAATTTTTCCATTCGTCTGTAAAGAATTCGCGTTAGTATTTTGCAGCTGTGACTTATTAAACTGATAGTTCGGTAATTTTCACATCTGTCAACACCTGCTTTCTTTGGGATTGGAATTATTATATTCCTCTTGAAGTCTGAGGGTATTTCGCCTGCCTCATACATCTTGCTCACCAGATGGTAGAGTTTTGTCATGACTGGCTCTCCCAAGGCCATCAGTAGTTCTAATGGAATGTTGTCTACTCCCGGGGCCTTGTTTCGACTCAGGTCCTTCAGTGCTCTGTCAAACTCTTCACGCAGTATCTTATCTCCCATTTCGTCTTCATCTACATCCTCTTCCATTTCCATAATATTGTCCTCAAGTACATCGCCCTTGCATAAACCCTCTATATACTCCTTCCACCTTTCTGCCTTCCCTTCTTTGCTTAGAACTGGGTTGCCATCTGAGCTCTTGATATTCATACAAGTGGTTCTCTTCTCTCCAAAGGTCTCTTTAATTTTCCTGTAGGCAGTATCTATCTTACCCCTTACATTTGTCCTCTAGCCATCCATGCTTAGCCATTTTGCACTTCCTGTCGATCTCATTTTTGAGACGTTTGTATTCCTTTTTGCCTGCTTCATTTACTGCATTTTTATATTTTCTCCTTTCATCAATTAAATTCAATATTTCTTCTGTTACCCAAGGATTTCTATTAGCCCTCGTCTTTTTACCTACTTGATCCTCTGCTGCCTTCACTACTTCATCCATCAGAGCTACCCATTCTTCTTCTACTGTGTTTCTTTCCCCCATTCCTGTCAATTGTTCCCTTATGCTCTCCCTCAAACTCTCTACAACCTCTGGTTTTTTCAGTTTATCCAGGTCCCATCTCCTTAAATTCCCACCTTTTTGCAGTTTCTTCAGTTTCAATCTGCAGTTCATAACCAATAGATTGTGGTCAGAGTCCACATCTGCCCCTGGAAATGTCTTACAATTTAAAACCTGGTTCCTAAATCTATGTCTTACCATTATATAATCTATCTGATACCTTTTAGTATCTCCAGGATTCTTCCAGGTAAACAACCTTCTTTTATGATTCTTGAACCAAGTGTTAGCTATGATTAAGTTATGCTCTGTGCAAAATTCCACCAGACGGCTTCCTCTTTCATTTCTTAGCACCAATCCATATTCACCTACTATGTTTCCTTCTCTCTCTTTTCCTACTGTCGAATTCCAGTCACCCATGACTATTAAATTTTCGTCTCCCTTCACTACCTGAATAATTTCTTTTATCTCATCATACATTTCATCAATTTCTTCGTCATCTGCAGAGCTAGTTGGCATATAAACTTGTACTACTGTATTAGGCATGGGCTTCTTGGCCACTATAATACGTTCACTATACTGTTTGTAGTAGCTAACCCGCACTCCTATTTTTTTTATTCATTATTAAACCTACTCCTGCATTACCCCTATTTGATTTTGTATTTATGACCCTGTATTCACCTGACCAAAAGTCTTGTTCCTCCTGCCACCGAACTTCACTAATTCCCACTATATCTAACTTTAACCTATCCATTTCCCTTTTTAAATTAATGAATAGGTAACAGAAATAACACGTAGGAACAGCAACCACAGCGCGTGTCAGCACAGTACGACACGCAAGTGGACAGTGCAGGAGCCAGTCAGGTTGGGAAGATAATTAAAAGGCCACAAAAGAACTGGAAACAGTGGCTGACTGGTCCGTCCGCTTACGTAATTGTGGTTCATAAGATCGATACAAAACATAACTAATCATATGAGAATAATATACTGACGGAAAAATAATTGCAACGCCAAAAAATAATTAATTTAGAATTGCGACATTTCGGAAATGCATTTGTGTAGTATCATATGCTTGTGATTAACATCACGTAATCATAGGCTAATGCAAGCGTGTGATCAGCCATAACAAATGTGAAATGCGGGTACATTAGTAACGGGTGTAACCGCCAGAATGTTGAATCCAAGCATGCAAACGTGAATGCATTGTGTTGTACAGGTGCCAGACGTTAGTTTCTGGGATGGAGTTCCATGCCTGCGGCACCTGGTGAGTCAACACAGGGACTTTTAATGCTGTTTGTGGATGTTATTGTACGATAATGGCCGTGTGTACTCGATTGGAAACGATATGGTGATCGAGCAGGCCAAGGCAATATGTCAACACTCTGTTGAGCATGTTGAATTACAGCAGCGATATGTGGATGAGCGTTATCCTGTTGGAAGACCTCCCTGAAATGTTGTTCATGAATGGCTGTATGACAGGTCGAATAACCTGGCTGACGTACAAATTTGCAGTCAGGGTACATGGGATAACCAGACCATAACCAGACCATAATTCCAAGTGTAGGTCCAGTGTGTCTGGTAAGCAGACAGAATGGTTGCAGGCCCTCAGCTGCCCTCTTTCTAACCAACAAACGGCCATCACTGGCACCGGGACAGATCCAGCTTTCATCAGAAAACAAAACAGACCTCTACCCTGCCCTCCAATGAGTTCAAGCTTCGCACTATTGAAGTCGCAAATGGCGGTGGTTTGGGGTCATTGAAATGCACGCTACGGGACGTCTGGCTTGGAGATGTCCTTGAAGTAACTGATTTCTAACAGCTTGTCATGCCACTGTAGTGCCAACTGCTGCTCAAATTGCTGCTGCAGGTGCGGTACAATGCGCCAGAGCTATACGCCGAACACGATGGTCTTCCTTGTCGGTCGTGCCATGTGGCCGCCCGGAGCCCGGTCTTCTTGAGGTCGTACTTTCTCGGGACCACCACTGCCAGGAATCATGTATAGTGGCCGCGTTCCTACAAAGTCTTTCTGCAATGTCCCACAAGGAGCACCCTGCGTCTCGTAGCCCCATTACACACCCTCGTTCAAACACAGTGAAGCGCCGACAATGGCGTATTTGTCTCCTTAAAGGCATTCTTAACTTACAACATCAACACACTACGCCGAGCCTCAAAGACTAACTCCCACGACCGTTAAACGTGTATTTAAAGCACACCTGATTTGCTACCATCGCCACTCTTACGCGAATGGCACGAAATATTAATGTACATCATCTTTCAGATGTAAGAACACGCCTATCAACTTTCGTTTACGTCGCACTAATCCTTCTTGGTGTTGCACTATTTTTCTATCAGTGTATACTAACATACAAACGTGGGGAATCGGCAAAAATTTCTAAAAGCCAACGTGACAGAGTACATGAGCTTTTAGTATGTCAGCCCCACAGTACTTGTACGTTAGTTCAAAAAATGGTTCAAATGGCCCTGAGCATTATGGGACTTAACTTCTAAGGTCATCAGTTCCCTAGAACTTAGAACTACTTAAACCTAACTAACCTAAGGACATCACGCACATCCATGCCCGAGGCAGGATTCGAACCTGCGACCGAAGCAGTCGCGCGGTTCCTGTACGTTAGTAGACGTCCTCTTGCTCGCAGCTGGTGGGTGGTACCGGAAGATCAAGCTTTAAGCTCCATAACGTGTCGTGGAATAAATGAAGAATATTACTTGCAATTGAAGGGGATTTTTATTGTATGAAATAGCCCTATGTCTTTGAGAAAGTTTAAGCTCTTAAGACAAGTTTATAAAAATGCAGAGCAGCATGAGTTTAATAAGACAAAAATGAAATGGGATAGGGACTTTGTAAGATGTGTATATTTCCATTGTCTATTGTGAAACCACAATTTATGAAAGATGTTTACATTTTATTAATAGGATTAACTAAGAATAATTAATATTTGCCATGTTGGAAATAACTGTGGTAGCAGGGAATGTCTGCACCAAAGTATTGTTGGCAGGAGATACCGCACATTGATATCATTTTAAAAAGGACGGGAGAGACCGCGTATGGATACATTTTAAGAAAAGAGCGGGAAAGACCGCGCATTGATACATTTTGTAGTGGTAGCAGGGACTGTCTGCACCAGAAACCATTGTTGGCTGGAGAGTCCGCACTTTAGCGTTCGAAGGAAGTCAGTAGTAAGCGAGAAGTGAAGCGAGTCGGTAGCAGGTCTGAAGCGAGAGGTTGAGAGGAGCGGTGTGCCTGCCAGCCACCAGGTATGATTTACAAGAGATTATAAACGGATGTACAGAGGCATCAGATAACTATTATCATAAGAGGAACTAATATTATTGAATTGTGCTAATTGTAAGATTATTGTAAAAAGTAAGTCCCATTTGAATGTTTGTAAAATCATTTCTTCAGAATATAATTCATTTTTGCCAGCAATATTGCATGACTGATTATAATCCATCCCAAAAACCATCAACGTAAAAATTTGCAAAATTTTATTGTTGTCTAGAAAAAGTTTAACTATGAATTACGTAACTTTAGTCAAATTAATTAAAGAATACCGTCAGCTTTGCTATTAAAGAATAACGTCAGCTTTGGTCAGGAATACAGCCACTTATTACGACAGCCCACCAGCAGCTAATAGGGTATAGTAAAACAGAGTAAGTATATTCATGTCGCAGTTCGATGTAGCAGTCAGATGGCGATCCAGTAACAGTAAAAAAAAGGTAAGGAACAGTTTTGGGTTATTGCAGATAACGACTGAGGGCCACGAAGACGACACATTCTATGTTTCGTCGAAATAATGAGAAAATCACTTTTAATAAGCAGCATTTAAATTTGTATGAGAAGACTGAGAAAGAGAATTAATTTCAAAAGGAAGATTTCATTTGTTATTACTAAGCAAGAGATAGAAATCCTAAGGGAAGGTTTCATCGGTTATTGTAGAAGGGAAGGTTGCATAACAAAAGAGATATAGAAGAGACAGGAAGGTTTCAGCTTCTATTATGACAATATGAAAAGATACGAAGACTGGCAGAGGACACCTGATTCGACGGGTTTGCAGCGAGTAGCGGGTTTCAAGTAGGAACGAATTGAAATACTCTTCGACAGTCTGCGTGAGCTGATGGAGAAGTTAAATTTTGTAAACATTTCTGATCTAGTTTAAAAAACTTTTTGCAAAAAAAGAAAAAAAAACTAGACTATTTAGCACATTACGATTTCATGTACGATACACCTCTCCAAAGCTTAAATCGACCAAAATTCATAAGATCGATAAATATTTAAAAATCAAGTAACATATATTCTTTTGGTATTGAGTTTTTTTATAATTCTATAAAGTAACGTATCATAGTACTGTATAGTGTGAAGAGTATTCAAAGACATCCTTTAGAGCAGGCTCTTCCAGCTCGTCGGCTCCGTTGTGAGCCTCGGAGCGCTCCCTGCTCCAGGGAGACGTGTAGCTCGCTGTGACCATTCAAGTGGGCCGGCACGCCGGCACGTGGCACGGCGGGCTGAGGCAGGCGGCAAGGCAAGCGTTTCTATATGCCAGCTGCGTCTTACAAGATTCACTAACAGTTTCAAAAAGGTCACATCATGTTGCGGTGTAATCGAGTGGTACAACATCCAAGAGGTCTTCAGTTACTTGCAGCTCCATGTCGACACCACGCACAAAGACTACAAGCTGAGCACAATCCGATATGTCGGTGCTTTCGTCAAGCGCTAGCGAAAATTCAACAAAGCTCTCCGCCTTTTTCCTGAGTTGTGTCTCTAAATCCGCTGCCATGTCCAGGATTCGACGAGACATTGTTTGCTTCGACAGACAAACCCCTTCAATTGCCTGCACCTCCCTTGGAAACAAACAGTCTGCAACTGCTACCATGCACGATTTTACGAGTGGTCCCACCGAAAACGGCTTGCCACTCGTCGCAATGATGTGAGCGACCCTGTAGCTTGCTCGAATTGCAGATTCAGTAGTGTTTTCTTCGCTCTCATTTACTTGACAATTATAAACGCATTACAGAACTATGTTGCATGTTTTGATATCCTCCGTATTACGAAACCGTTTTAAATTTACGTCTCCTGGTATGTCGTTTTTAAGCCTGGCTACCAGTTCTCTGCGTGCAACGCCTTCTACCTGATCGTAGTGCGCTGCGTGAAGAGGTGTATAATGTCGTTGTATATTGTACCTCTTCGCAGAATTAAATACTTTATGACATACAAGACACTGCGGACGACCATCCCTCTCAAGGAATAGAAAGGTATCCTCCAATAGAGGCTAGTCATAGCTGTCATTGCACACGGATTATTGCGTCAGTTGCGGCTACATGTGGCCTGGGGGCAGTGAGTTCGCTTTCCCCCTCCACGTGGGCTCCGAGCTGCCGCAGTGAGCGCTCCGGAGCGCTCCGGCTCCCTGGAGCTCGGTTGGAACAGCCTGCTTTAGGGGATATAAGTTCGATAAGGCTTACCATACCCTACTGTTGAATGAAAACAAATTAAAAAGTTCAAGGAACATAGAAAAATAACAACACATCTAGTATCTTGCTACAAAATGAAGACGTCTACCATTCACCAAGCGCCTTTCTTGGTTACTGGACATCAGGTGTGATGCCTGTTCATGCGCTTTATAAAAAGCAACAATCACGTTTGTAGAGGGTACGTAACGTGCATGAATTAAAGAACGTCTCATTGGGCAGCGCTGTTTCTTCTTCCTGCATCTGCATATATACTCTGCAAGTCACCGTGTTGTGCACGGCGGTGGGTGTACTATTGAAAAGTATCATTTAATGCACGACTAAAAGTACATCAAGGAACATGACTAGCCTAATGCAATGTAACATTTTGAAGTGTTTCGTCTGCCATTGCAGTTGCATAAGCCTGTTGTGAGACTATAACAAAGATGTGCTACCTGAATTTTTGCCCATTTTATTTATTGTATTTATAATGTACTTGCTTATTCTGTAAACCTTTAGGTACCATCTTTCAATTTCAAATGCGATGTGCGCTGTACCCTACACACTACTGTCCATTAAAATTGCTACACCAAGAAGAAATGCAGATGATAAACAGGTATTCATTGGACAAATATATTATACTAGAACTGACATGTGATTACATTTTCACGCAGTTTGGGTGCATAGATCCTGAGAAATCAGTACCCAGAACAACCACCTCTGGCCGTAATAACTGCCTTGTTAAACCTGGGCATCGAGTCAAACAGAGCTTGGATGGCGTGTACAGGTACAGCTGCCCATGCAGTTTCAACACGATACCACAGTGCATCAAGAGTAGTGACTGGCGTATTTTGACGAGCGAGTTGCTCAGCCACCATTGACCAGACCTTTTCAATTGGTGAGAGATAAGGAGAATGTGCTAGCCAGGGAACCAGTCGAACATTTTCTGTATCCAGAAACGCCCATACAAGACCTGTAACATGCGGTAGTGCATTATCCTGCTGAAATGTAGGATTTCGCAGGGATCGAATGAAGGGTAGAGCCATGGGTCGTGACACATCTGAAATGTAACGTTCACTATTCAAAGTTCCGTCAATTCGAACAATAGGTGACCGAGACGTGTAACCAATGGCACCCCATACCATCACACCGGGTGATACGCCAGTATGGCGATGACGAATACATGCTTCCAATGTACGTTCACCACGATGTCGCCAAACATGGATGCGACTATCATGATGCTGAAACAGAACCTGGATTCATCCGAAAAAATGACGTTTGCACATTCGTGCACCCAGGTTCGTCGTTGAGTACACCATCGCAGGCGCTCCTGCCTCTGATGCAGCGTCAAGGGTAACTGCAGCCATCGTCTCCGAGCTGATAGTCCATGCTGCTGCAATCGTCGTCGAACTGTTCGTGCAGATGGTTGTTGTCTTGCAAACGTCCCCATCTGTTGACTCAGGGATCGAGACGTGGCTGCACGATCCGTTACAGCCATGCGGATAAGATGCCTGTCATCTCGACCGCCAGTGATACGAGGCCGTTCGGAACCATCACGGCGTTCCGTATTACCCTCCTGAACCCACCGATTCCATATTCTGTTAACAGTCATTGGATCTCGACCAACGCGAACAGCAATGTCGCGATACGATAAACCGAAATCCGGACGGGCTACAATTCGATCTTTATCAAAGTCGGTAACGTGATGGTATGCATTTCTCCTCCTTACACGAGGCATCACAACAACGTTTCACCAGGCAATGTTGGTCAACTGCTGTTTGTGTATGAGAAATCGGTTGGAAGCTTTCCTCATGTCAGCACGTTGTAGGTGTCGCCACCGGCGCAACCTTGTGTGAATGCTCTGAAAAGCTAATCATTTGCATATCACGACATCTTCTTCCTGTTGCTTAAATTTCACGTCTGTAGCACGTCATCTTCGTGGTGTAGCAATCTTAATGGCCAGTAGTGTATAAATTATTTTGTATTATGATGTATTTATTCTGGATTAATGCCGTTAGGGAAAGTTAGGAAAAGCAATATCTCTGGTAGAGAACGCAGGAGCGCTGTTTCTGTACGCGAGTGAGACGTCAGAGGAGAGTTTGCAGGAAACTTACTTGATTGTAAGAAATGTGTGTCTGAATTTCTAGGGGACCAAACTGCTTAGGTCATCGGTCCCTAGACTTACACACTACTTAAACTAACTTACGCTAAGAACAACACACACAACCAAGCACGAGGGTGGACTTGAAACTCCGGGGGGAGGGGCCGCGCAGTCAGTGACATGGCGCCTCTAACCGCGAGACCACTCCACGCGACTTTGATTGTAAGACATGTTAGTGAACAATTGCAAGTGGCATCTGCTTTCGGGGCTATGTGAGACCCAGTTGTAGCTGCCGGCGCACCCAGAGCACGACGAGTGCTGCAGGTTGAGAGGCCCCAATAACGTTAAGGTCCTGCCCCATAATTTTCACTGTTTATCAAAGAATAGAAGCTTTCTAAATGTGATGTTACAGAAGAATGCTGAAGATTAGATGCGTAGATCACATAACTAATGAGGAGGTATTGAGTAGAATTGGGGAGGAGTTTGTGGCACAACTTGGCTAGAAGAAGGGATCGGTTGGTAGGACATGTTCTGAGGCATCAATGGATCGCCAGTTTAGTATTGGAGGGCAGCGTGGAGGGTAAAAATCGTAGAGGTAGACCAAGAGATGAATACCCTAAGCAGATTCAGAAGGATGTAGGCTGCAGTAGGTACTGGGAGATGAAGAAGCTTGCACAGGATAGGGTAGCATGGAGAGCTGCATCAAACCAGTCTCAGGACTGAAGACCACGACAACAACATCAAAGTGTGCCTGTAAAATTACATGGAGCAATGGGAGCTTTCTAGAGGACAACGAAGACGACGGCTTAACATCTGCAACGAACTTTAAGGTTGTTTTAGTTTCGTTCATGTTTGAATATTTGTGGGGCATTACCCAGTAACATTCTCAGCAAAATTTATTGCAATAATAGGTGTTGTATGTAAGAACGGTAGTTACGTGACCTTGTCATTACCCTCAGTCATTACCACGTACTTGGGGCCGTTTCCAGTTCTTGGATACAAGAGTACCGTTGTTTAAATAGTTTAAAGAAAAGTATTAAAAAACAGTTGCCAGTTTTGTTTGTTTGCTAAATGACAAATGGAAATAATTGATAATGAAGCTTAAATAAGTGAACAGTGTTGTTCAGTAATGCTTAGAGGCAAAGTAATACTTGTTAACTGATTGAAAACAAAATAAAGTAACACAGATTAAAATTACAGTAATTCTGGAAATTTCAAATCAAAGAAAATAGTAAATTAATATCACAGACACCATTTCTGTGTCTTTCGTAATAATACTGTTGTATAAGGTTTGGTTAGTACGAGTATTTCGGTGTTGTCACTCTGTTGAAAGCCAACAGTTGCTTATTTAATCCAGTAAAGGTTCATAGTAATTACAAGCTATTCAAAGTACGTAGCTTGCCATGTCCAGGAATCTGATGCACGTAAGTAAGCGTTTGTCTGAAGTTACGTAATTTACTGTCGTAACGAAAGAGTTACCCTGGTCAGTGATTTACTTTGCGATAACGAGTTTAAATACGTTTTAAAAATGAACATATCTGAGTAATAACGATATAAGACAATTCCTTTTCTTATTATTATTTCGTAAAGTATTGTGTTGTCTGAAACGTGTGTCAACCTTCTGTTGCCACACGTACAGCCAAATGGTTAGGTATTCATTATTGACCAGGCCGGCAACGGTATTTATTAATTTCTGTATTTTTTCAGTTAGCTTTGTTGTGGGCTGTTTCAGTCATGGGCTACCTTTTCGCCTCGTATTTCATGTGAGTGGTGGCACTGTTTTAATTATTAAGCTAGATCCAAATAAGTAGACAGCACTGGAGTATAGTAGGTTGTTTTTTAGAACGGCTTCTTGTACACTTCTCTCCACTGACCGGTCAAAATTTCTTCAGAGACGACAGCCTTATCGAAAAATGAATTCAGTATGCATACTCGATCACGGTGTTATTATCACATTAACCGATTAGTAAGGAAGGGGGTTGGGAGGTTACAGTGTCCATGACGTTTACGGGTTTACTAAATGAATGAGGAAGAAATTTCTGAGAATATACGTCTGGTGTACAGTAATGTATGGAAGTGAAACATAGACTGTGGGAAAACCGGAACAGAAGAGAATTGAAGCATTTGAGATGTGGTGCTACACACAAATGTGGAAAATTAGGTTTACTGATAAGGCAAGGAATGTGGATGTTCTGGTGCAGAGTCGTAGAGGAAAGGAATATGTGGAAAACACTGACAAGGTCAAGGGATAGGATGAATTATTGCCGAAGCTTCTGAATGTACCTCTTCTACAACACCTATAGTAACACGTTGTGGTCTCCTGACTTTCATTGCTAACATATTCCGCCCACACAATCATATTCCGCACATCAAGATGCTTCATTCGAACCCAAACTCGATAAGATAAACTCAATGTTGTATGAATTCATAAACGATATGCAAATAACAAGTGTGCACCAGGGTTGAGGTACTCAAGGTTGGTGTACACACTCACATTCAAGACACGATGGCCACAAGAGCTTTTAGTTCGAGAGAGGCAGACCACACTCCGGGAGGCCGGCCCCTTCAGAGGACGAGCCAGCTCGGCCTCCCATGGAGCGGACAGCGTTTGCCCGAGTGAAAGGGGGAACGACCCTGTGTTCGGCTTAAAAGCAAATTCCGCTACATTGTGTGGGAGCGCCCATCCTACGCATTCTTTATAAACAGAGCACACAGTTTCAGAGACTTTCACAGGGAGACAGAAAACGCCGAACGCCGATGCTACAGATTTCCGGATTGGTCACCTTAAATGAAACGTCATTCTCCCATTTTAGAAGAGCAATGCTGATTGGCAAACGATATTTCGGACACCTTGAGTTGAAGGAGTAATGGAAGAGACTGAAAGATATACCCCTTCACGTCTGGCATGGAGAGGGGCCGTTCTGTTGTCGCTCTTGGACGTGCGTGCTCCTACATGTACTCAAAGAGCGAGGAACGAGTCTCTCCTCAGTACTTCGCTGGGAGAGCACCTCAATCGAGAGCGAATCAGAGTGCGACTCTATATTGAGTCCTTGCGATTAAGCGTTGTTCACTGTGTTGGCCGCCACACTTATTATGTGGTGTGAAAGGACAGAGTTATAGTTAACCGCCTGTGAGCAAATTTTTGAGTGGCATCGCGGTGGACTGGTTATCTGACCGGTGTACCACGCCAATACTTAGACTAGGGGCGAATAGGAGTTCTTGACTTCATCAAGGCATAGGGTGAATTTGATTGGCGAAGGTCAATCCAGATAGAATGGGAGTTATCTTATTTGTCAGCAGCGAGCGGCGCAGACAGCAGGCATCGCAGCTTACGGTATTGTGCACTGTAGCTCTTTCGAGCCCTATATTTCCTCCACAACAGTACACTTCACTGCATTTCGCACACGACAGCCTTGACCGTACCTAGCAACATTCTAACGGATAATTATTCGAGTTGAGTAGGCGTGGCTCTCAGCCATTGTGCCAAGTCAATAACAATCTTAAACTTTGTATAGAAATTTCATTAGCGAGACCTATCCTTGAGAGGTAACTTCACGTTCCGAAAAGAACCAGGATATATCTTGTTCAATTCATAACTAAAAGTTCCATTGTGATTTCTCAGAATTTTAGCAAACTAAATAATAATTTTCCTTAGTTTCATGTTTTTCTTACACTAACTAGCACTACTCCAGTACCCAAGTGTCCCACTAGTTACGTAAGAAATTTTGTGAATTTTTGTATCATTTTCTTACAGCAGACGATTTCAGAAGATATTTATTGCTGAAAGTTTTGCAGGCATTTCTCTTTAGAACGTGAGGACTGTCTGTCTCACGTCTGTAGTAGTGTGGGGGCAGAAATTGCACCTTGCAGGAGCCACAGGGTAAAGGGTACATCTCAGATTAATCCGTTGTGCAGAATGACAGAATAGCACCCTCATGCTCACACTATGTTAGATGTTGATTCCTTATCATCGAGGCGCCACGTAATGAATCTCGCTGCCTTCAATCTATCTCCAGGGACTTTCTGTAGCCCCCATTTTTTTTTGTAAGACGGCAGACATCTGATATGTCCAGGAGCCCGTGGTGACAACAGGGGGCAGAGAAATATCTCCGCTCTCGTGGTGGACGGCACCCTGGCGACCGCCTGATGATGGATGATCGCTCGTTGACCTCTGGAGAAGACTCGCCATATCAGTTCCCCGCGCACAGGGCGGCGGTGACGGAGCGGATAAGAGCTGGCCGGCGAGCCAGCGCTAAGAATAGGGTGACGGCGGAGGGGAGGGGGGGGGGGACTTCGGCCTCCGCCAAATGGAGAATAATGCCAGCCAATAAGCGCGTCGTTCTTCTCCATTAGCGGCGGTGCTGTCCGGGACGTCCGAAACGACACGGCGCCTCCGTCGAGGGTCCCTTTGGCGCCATTGTGGACACCACAGGTCCCAAACCTGCCGCTGTCCATTTTGTCTCGGCATCTAAGTACTGGAGCAAAAACAGGGAATAAGTTGACCTAGTTTCCTGAAAAATGTCTTCAGTTACAGCTGTTGCGTAAACTGTGGATATTTAGGTTAGAAACGATTCCCGAAGTTTGTTGCCTAATCCACAGTTAACACTTTATTGCCTCGCGAACTTAATACAACATTAACTATACTTACTAATAGTAACAGGTTGATTTTAAGGAAAAATTACTACCTCTACCGACAAAAAACCAAAGGCATTGTGCAGAGAAAAAGAGGACTACCATGCGAGCAGGACAAGCCCGAAATGAACAAGTACAAACACTGAAGCGCCAAAGAAACTGGCACAGGCTAGCGTATTCAAATAGAGAGATATGTAAACAGGTAAAATAAGGCGCTGCGGACGGCAACGCCTGTATAAGACAACAAGTAGTAATAATTCAAAAGGCAAAACCGCTTAAATCCTCTTTACTGGATAACCGGTTTCAACACACTAAAGGTGCCATCATCGGATCTGTGAAGATATAACAAGACAGCTTTGAGGGAGGGCTTACATTGTTACATTATATACATTACTGTTAATGCAGTATCACATGCCTGAATGTAGATTAACATTTATAAACCATTTCGATATAACGATATATGAGGCAGCCTCATGTATCGTTATATCGAAATGGTTTATAAATGTTAATCTACGAGTTTCAAGTATGTGATACTGCACTAATAGTAATATACAGGGTGTCCCAGCTATCTTGTCCACCCAAAATATCTCTGGAACAATAACAGCTATTGGAAAACGACTTTCACCGGTATCAATGTGGGGCTGGGGCCCATGAATTTACATATTTGGAAACATTCTAAAACGAAAGCATATGTGTTTTTTAACACAAACTTATGTTTTTTAAATGGACCTCCTATATTTTTTCTTCAGCAATCCATAGCATGACAAAACACATACACAATGGCGTTGATTGCAACGCAATATTCCCATTACATCCCGAGATATTAAGACGCGAAGTTGACGCTTGAAACACCCGACATGCGCTGCTAGCGCACGTCCTGAGGCTCAGGCGTGAACCCCATGCTGCCCGTAATCGCGATGTGATTGACATGCGTAATCACACTTCCGTACTTATCATGAGGTCCGAAACGAATAATACGGTCTGCTGCCATCTTGCATTAACGTCGTACATTCCAGCAGGTATTTATCCCATAGGCTAGGGGTGATGCGGTTCTGTAACATATCTGTGTACCGCAACGTTAGTCACAAAGTTAACTTCGCTTATCGTTAATCCGTTACTAAAAAGGTAATGCCGTTCAACGTTAAAACTTTACTTTACTGTAGATCTAGCGCAAGTGACAGTTAATCATTCACTCGTAATAGTAAAATTCATGTTGATGGTTTTAGTGAAACGAGCAAGTGGACTAAAAGTTTTACCGTTGTTTAGGTAAAAATGTTTTTGATTTGGGGAGTTCAGGTAGGAGATAGAAGATGAATGTAAACATGGTTAACCAATTAGTTTTATTATCACATAATTATCAATGTTATGTTTATCTAATGCGTTAAATGACAAATTGTTGCAAACAATTGTTTCTTAACATCACTGGGTAAAATGGCCCTTTGTAGAAACTTCCACTGTGATACCAACACTACATACTAAACATAGCGTTCACATCTCATGCTCAAAGTGATGCCCATTGGCTTGCATACATACGGTCACTCTGCGGATGAAGGATGCCCTACTTCGTGCTACTGTTTCCTCTTTGATGGCTGTACAAGCATCAATAATGCGTTGCTTCATGTCCTCTGGTGTTGTTGGTTCATGTTGGTAAACAGCATCCTTCACTGCTCCCCAAAGAAAATAATCCAGAGGTGTAAGGTCCGGAGATCGGGCAGGCCACCAAACTGGGCCACCTCGTCCAATCCACCTACCAGGGAACTTACGGTTCAGAAGTCGTCGTGCTCGTAAAGCGTTATGTGCAGGGCATCCGTCATGCTGATACCACATGATCATTCTCCGGTTCAGAGGTACGGTGTCCAAGAGAACAGGAAGATTGTGTCGTATAAATCTGGAGTATTGTCTGCCATTTTTGATGCCATTTATAAAGAAAGGTCCGATAATGGTATCTCCAATAACCCCACACCAAACATTAACTTTCCACGGACGTTGATGCTCTACCTGACGAAGCCATTTTGGATTGTCTGCGGACCAATAATGCATATTCCTCATATTGACAATTCCTTTGTTGGAGAATGATACCCCGTCGGTAAAGAGAACATCTGCAAAAAAATTTGGATTAGTCAGAAGTTTTTGCTGAGCCCACCGACAAAATGTTACCCTATTGCGGAAGCCATTTCCATGAAGATCCTGGTGTAAATGAACATGGTAAGGATGAAATTTATGACGTTTAAGAATACGCTGTGCACTTGATTTCGACACACCAACTTCACGTTCAATTTGGCGTGTGCTGATTTGAGGATTCACAGCTATGGTAGCGAGCACAGCAACTTCAGCACGTTCATCTGTGCGTGTTCTAGGAGATGTCGAGTTCTTGGATTTAAGATTCCCGTTTCACGTAGACGAGATGTGAGACGACCAAACATCCGGCGCAAAGGCGATGGCTTGTCAGGAAATCGTCTTCTGTACAGTCGTTCTGCCTAAACAGCATTTCGTCCACCTACAACAGGGTACAGTACAGGTATGTAGAGTAGGGTAGAAAACAGACATATTAACTTAATAATCATAATGTTCGCTAACAGTACTATCAACAAACAAGCAATCTCATAACGTATTTCCCGTCCACGTACATTCTCCATAGATCAGCAGCATTTCTACCATATCTTCATGTGTGTACATTATACTGTACAGTATAAGTTCCACAACACAACGTTTATTCGCAATGTGTACTACTTCCATGCCGTCATTAGATTACGCTGATGCACGACAACACTGGCAAGCGGTGTACTGCACGCCAAAGCAACGACAAATGGAATGCTCGGAGGGTGGTGGAGTACAGGAGTTTGCATGGGTCGCAAATCATAAACAAGGCGAAGTGGTAACTGTGGCAGTAGTGGGAACTACGTTGGACACTTGACTAGGTAGAGCCAGGCCCTGCGCGACAGGCACAATGGGTCATGTAACGCATTAGATAAACCTTATGTTGGGTGTGCAGGATAAATAAGACAACCTGACGGGTGTACACCGATCGGTACTGGTTCATCTTGTGTACGTAGATACGTAAAACGTGCAAGAGGGAAACCATTATGTACTTATGAGAGTTGATGGCAGCAGACCGTGTAAGAGGTCCGAGCAGATGTAATTTCGATGTATTGCTCATGCGCTGCCTGCGATATGCAAGGTATAAGAGAATCTCTGACCAGAGAGCAGTGTTGACTGCAGTAGGAACTGTGTAGGTGTAGCAGTAAGTTGTGGCTAGTCTGGAGTCTGCTCTGGTCTGTCTGGTGTATCGTGTTGGGTGGCCCGGTCGCGGTGCAGCGATGCCGGAGCCTGAGTATTATTGTATAAGGTAAAAAGCAGCCTCGCGCATATGTAGTAATGTTATCTCAAGTCGCATGTAAATGTTTTAAAAAATGTCCTAATAATAATCTTTCTCATATAAAGTAACTTTTAACAAGCATTCATTTCAATTTAAGGAATTTACTAATTTCTCCAATCCATGATCATCCTGATTATTGCAAAAGAAAAATCAGTTGTTTCCTTTCATAAATGACAAATCTATCGGTCAGCATTGCACAGGGCTGTGCCAGAAAAAAGTCTATTGTAAGAGCAGATATATATGCGTTATCCGGCGACTTCATTAATGAAAGAATTTTTCTTTTTTTTTTTTATTCAGAATGATCTTTCAGGGCCATGACGCAGCACTGCTGACGTCCAAAATTTACCAGGTTAAATTCATAGTCAATTATTGAAAAGTCATAAGTGAGCGACAATTTAATTGAGAGGTTAGTTACATTGTATTATTACCAGGTTAGTGAATTTATTTTTTTGTTGGGACGTTACACAGAATGTGAACGACATAATTATAATTTTTACTGTTGAGAGGTTTAGGAATTTTTCTGTTTTGAGGTTACAGTAAATGTGAATGAATTTTGTGGGGAGATTAAATGTGAAAGGTATTTTGTGGGGAGTTACACTTGGCGACAACCGGCCAGGATCTTATTTTCTTTGTGAATTTCTGAGAAGTAGTCATATATCTGCTCTTATTTACTTAAATGTAGTTTGCATCTGGCGCAACGCATTTACTAATTTGTCACTCTTTCTTTCACAGATCATCGGCAGTTTATTGCTCCTTGTTGTAATTGTTTGTTCCATTTTTGCTTCGTCTTTGTTTCATTTTGTGCTTAATTTTGGTTTGTGAAAAACGCCGCGAAAAACTGTTAACAGTACATCGCGATTTGCAATAAGTGAAAAAGCTGACTCGAATAATTTGACCGATAATACAAGCGACACTCAGTGTCTTAATGATAGTCCTCCAATTACAGACAACCAGTGCGTACTGACCACTAGTAATGATTTTAATGCTAATGATGAGCAAACAAATTCAATTGTGTCCTCTGTTAATTTAACGACAATTGATGACGCGGCACGTCACAATGAACGCTGCCCAGTTTGACACACCCGGTTTCCAAAATTTGAATCGTGAACAGATAATTTTTTCTCACGAAGATGAACAATGTAGTCAGAATACGTCAGATTTATTTGATTCCGGTGTAGTGAACAACAGTGCACATCCGATTGGCAAACCTTTTTGTGAATCAGACAATGACCAAATGGTTTCCGGTACACAAAACGTGACACATGCAGATACACCATCACACAGTACAGTGAATAGAGTCGCTAATTTTGGCTGGGATTAAGTTATGTCAATGTTAAGTCAATGAAAAACAAGACAACCATTTCAAACAACGTAATGAAAATCTAAAACAGTGGAATGAAAAACTAAGCAACAATTTCAAACAAATTAATGAAAAACTAGACAACAATTATAAACAACTTAATGAATCGTACAAACAATTTAATGAAAGTTTCAAACAGTCGAATGAAAAACACGACAACCTTAATGAAGAGAACGAACAACTTAGTGAACAGATTACAGCCGTTACCATGCAACGTTATGACACTAAAGAACAGTTATGTGAGGAAATTAAAGCTTGTACTAGGAACAGTAGTGATGAAATTAGATCTGTTGCACAAGAATTAAGTAGTACACGTGTAGCCACAACGAAATTACTTAGAGATGAAAGTAGTGCAGTCACTGAACAATGTTCTGAAAAAGCAACACAGTTACGCGACGAGTTTAAATTAATGTCAGCAGAACTTCCACCCACTCTGGATGTGAAAGTCGATAAGAAATTTGAACAACAGATCAGCCAAATAGAAGAACGTTTTAAAGTGACAGAAATGAAAAATGTTTCAGTCACTAACACGTCACAGCATACGCCACATTCCGAACATTTGTCACACTCATACAGCCAGTATAACTTAGGTAATTTACAGAGAGTACGTGACTTAGATTCCGAATACACACAGACAAACGGATTATCATACAATCCTGAACCAGTTGAGACATTCAGAGACGATAATTGTGATTATAAGCACTTTCTAACCGTGAGAAAATTTAAGGTACTTAATAATGACAGAACACAGAGTCACGCTTTGGACTGGATACGACAATTTATTTTTGAATTTTCACCGCCATTGCCTATAACGCAGAAACTAAAATTTATTTGCAGCGTGTAATTGACCTCAGGGGATTCATTACGCTTCTATGAATATGTGCCGTAGCGTGCACAGGGCCCCGAGCCGTAGTAGTGCGATTTCATCTTTAGTTTTCTGCACTGCTGCCTTCTCTTCTACTATCCTTTATATCTATCAAAACAACTCTCCAACTATCGATCTATCTAGGATTAGAAACGTGTAAAGAAAACCCGATATGACAAGTTTTACCGAAAGTGACAATTTTCATTAGACACTCCAGAACTACCAGCGTAATTTTAATGAAAGACAGAAGTGTAATCATCAGTATGTACAAAATTTTCAGCAGTCGCAAACACATTTTGGTAACAATACAGGTTTTTCTCCGCATCAGCATCAAAACCAGCCGGTTAACATACCTAACCAACAATGTAATGTGCAAGGTCAACCAAGCTTTAGTGTTTCGCCGCCTACACGTATAACGTCGGCTCCACCAAATAGTAACGCACAGCAACAAGGAAATAACTACGTACAGAAAACACATCGTTTTAACTCGTATCGCAATGCACCGTATAGAAATTACTATCATGACAGACGTAAAAGTAATGAGCACAATTTTCAGCGTACGTTTGATAACAGTCGGTCTTACCAGCAGCAAAATCATTCGCAACAACAGATTATCATGAATGAACCAGACAGTCGGTATCATCCCGAACATAATACGTCAGGAAGAAATAACAGAACAGTACAAATAGTCGAAATGCCACAGCATCCTCCCGCAAATAACAGCACGTATGAAAGAATTTGACTGGATACAGTACAGATTGAACCTTCCAGCGATGTAAGCAATACTTTTGATACCCAGACTCTTGTTCACGAAAATGTTATTAGTTTTGACGACATCCGATACACACTTCTACATGAAAGACAGAATCACAACGTATGTAGACGACATTCGTATTGCAGAAGCTAACTGGTCTGAACACAATTTGATTCTTGAACAACTGTTACGATCTTTTCGTGCACAAGAACTCACAGTTAATCTCAGTAAATCGCACTTTGGCAAAACTTCTATAAAATTTCTTGGACATGTAATTTCAGCAGAAGGCATTGCGCCTGACCCGGAAAAACTTCAAGCTTTACGTGACATTACTGTTCCTACGACGAAGAAACAACTACGCAGCTTTTTGGGTTTAATTAACTTTTTTCGTAAATTTATTCATTACTCTGCTTTAGACACCCCTAGATTATGTCAATTGACGGGTAAAAACACTATTTGGTCCTGGGATAGCCAAGCGCAGTCTGAATTTGTCAATCTGAAACAAGCTTTGTTGAATGCATCACTTTTATCACATCCAGATCTTACTAGAAATTTTTCCATTGCCACCGACAGTTCTAACACCGCTTTAGGAGTACACATTTTTCAGGAAATTGAAGAAGATGGTTCTACAGTAATTAAAAACATCGCCTTTGCGAGTCGCATTCTGTCACCTGCTGAACGCAATTATTCTGTTACAGAACTTGAAACATTATGTGTTGTATCGGCATTTACGAGATTTCGGCATTTTCTTTATGGAAGACATACGACCGTTTACACAGACCATAGAGCTATCCAGTTTTTACTTTCAGCAAAATTTACACATGGCAGGTTAAGCAGATGGAAACTTTATTTACAGGAATTTAATTTTACAATTATTCACATTCCCGGTACACAAAATGTTGTAGCAGACGCACTATCCCGTTCTCTCAGCAACAATCAGCAAGACATCGCAACCAACTTCTGCAAAGCAAATTTTAGCGTCATGTGTATTCAACAAGTTGCATTTGAAAATTTCATTCCGGCGTCATTACGAGATATAGCCCAAGAGCAGAGTAAAGACAACGTATGGAAAGAAATTAAACACCTTTGGCAAGATAGGAATAATGTTACCATTAGAAACCATTACACTGTACGCAATAACATTCTGTTTCGCCGCTCTCACCCTGACAGCAACAACTTGTTACTATGCATTCCTGACGAACTGGTTAACAAATTATTTTGGTATACTCATTTAAGTTACGCACATTACGGAACCAGAAAATGTTTTCTTATACTGAGACAGAATTGTTATTTTGCCAACATGGAGAAACCTATACGACGAGTTTTAGCGTCATGTAAAATCTGCCAGAAAGCTAAGTCAGATACGACTTCACATATTCCTCCGTTACATCCCATTGTACCCGTTAAATTGAGACACATGGCCGCTGTAGACATTTTTGGTCCGATTCCCAGATCTAATAGAGGTTTTTGTTACATCTTTGTCCCTGTTGAACTCACTTCGAAATTTGTAACCTTCACACCGTTACGCAAAGCTACTGCTAAAACTATTTCGAATGCATTTATAAAACATTTTCTATTTCATGTAGGGCATGTATTGAAAGTAATTTCCGACAATGGACCACAGTTTCGATCTGCTATATGGACACGTATGTTACGAACAAGAAACATTTCTCCGATCTATGTATCCAAGTATCACGCTTCTGCGAACCCTTGTGAACGACTAATGAAAGAAATTGGTAAACTATGTAGAATATACTGTCATAAAAATCATATTGATTGGGATACACACATACTGTCATTGCATGATGTAATTAACTCAATACCAAATGATTCTACTATGCTATCTCCGACTGTTATATTGAGAAATGTTGAACCACCTAACAAAATTAAAGAATTAATATCCTTTCCTACATCTCGTCGACTACGCCACCATGAAATAATTAACATTGCACTCAACAACATCAAACGTGCCGCAGAGCGCCGGAGAAGACAGCAAAAACAGGTTTGTACACGCCGTGACTTTCACGTTGGACAGAAGATATTAGTACGCACACATTATGTATCCAACAGAGGAAAGAGTAGATGCAGTAAATTTGAGCTTTTATACGCAGGTCCATATCGAATTCGCAGCATTCCTCACCCCAATGTAGTACACGTCGAAACTTTGAGAACCAGAAAAAGCAGGGGCAATCACCATGTCTTCAATATTAAACCCTTTATTGAATGAACATACTTTATGATTTATCACACTGTAATGCCATTTCCTTATTTTTATATGACAACTTATGCAATTATATTTATATGACTACTTGCTGATGATTATCATATTTTTTCTTGGCAAGTGCCCGGCAAGGTAAGGTTAGCAGGTCGCTTTTCTTGTCGTTATATATCAGACCGTGCACATTTTCCATTTTTCGTGTATGTATGATTGTTTTCCTGTTTTGTTTATATGTACTACGAAATCTTTAAGATATAACAAACACCAGTTGAATTTGACATTTTTCCTTATGATATCTCAATATCTTGACTATTCTACACTTTTGGCTACTGCATTATGAGACTGTGTGTACATTTTTGCACCTGAACACTCTCTATGTTTTTGACATAATACGTTTTCTGTCATGCTATGCTGTATGCTTAATTATATCACTAGAAACGAGTTTTTATTTAATGGGTATATGATTTAAATGCAAGATATTAATCCTTATTCATCATTTTCAGAAAGCAATAACGTGTAAAAGAAATAAATTAAACAAACCACAGTACATTACTGTGAAATGGGAATTTCACCTTCGGAATGAACGAAAGAAAATGCAATACCTTGTCATGAAGAGTAAATGGATCAGAATTAACAAGCATTAACAACAATATACTATACACATCGTATGATAGCAATCTTAACTATTTTTTTTTCTTTCAGAATACGAGGCGATTGATGCAGGCTGTCAGACAGAACTACACATCTTAGTTTTAGTGATGAAATATGCTAGAAATAAGAAATTCTATAGTATGAATAGTTGTATGAAGTAAATGGTAATATGAATAATGAATAATGAAGAGTCTTTTTTGCAGATGATAATGAATGATGATGAATAGTTATATGAAGAATATGCTAATATGAATAATGAAGTTTTTCTTTGCAGCTGATGATAGTGATGAAGTTATGGTAATATGAATAATGAAGTTTTTCTTTGCAGATGAGGATAATGATGAAGTTTATATATTTACTGTTAGTTAAGAAATGCTATGTAGTTATTTAAGTATTTGTTGCAGTTGGTTTTGACAGTATGTATTATGTCGCATGGTATAATGACTGAATGTTTTGGAAAGGACAGCTAGAGTACATACATATTGAGTACACGTTTCATTACCTGTTAATTCGAAGTTCACTACTTTTCAGCATAATATGCGTTTCTTCTTTCAGCTGAATAATCCATTTTGTATTTTTTCCAGGAGAAGCTATTCATGAAATTAATGTGCTATAAGCAATTAGTCATTAAACTTGTTCTAGTACTTGCGTTTTTTTTACCCATTTGTGTGTGTCATTCATGAATGTGATCACATATACTCTACTTGTTCATAACCTTGCTACAGCTGACTCATGACGAATGACGTTATTAATCGTTATTTGCAGCAATAAGTCAAAAGCAAATATTTTCATGCCCCAGAAATTAATTATCGATCCCAACGCAATGCATTGCTAGCACAAAAAAATGTATTACCAGTCTCAAATAATGCCACTAGTTTAAGAGATATTTCTAGTACTAAATATAATGCAGATTTCTCAGATATATTGAATCCATTATATCTATGTATTATTGGACCACAGACCTTGAGTAATAGTTATAGTGTATTACATTTTAAATATGTCCTATGTCACTTGAATGATGAGTTCTGAGTAATACTGAATGACGTTTTGTAATAATGCATAAATGCTATGGCAATAGCACAGGGCTGTGCCAAAAAAATCTATTGTAAGAACAGATATATATATATATATATATATATATGCGTTATCCGGCGATTTCATTGAGGTAAGAATTTTTCTTTTTTTTTTTATTCAGAATGATCTTTCAGGTCCATGACGCAGCACTGCTGACGTCCAAAATTTACCAGGTTAAATTCATAGTCAATTATTGAAAAGTCATAAGTGAGCGACAATTTAATTGAGAGGTTAGTTACATTGTATTATTACCAGGTTAGTGAATTTATTTTTTTGTTGGGACGTTACACTGAATGTGAACGACATAATTATAATTTCTACTGTTGAGAGGTTTAGGAATTTTTCTGTTTTCAGCTTAGATAAAATGTGAATGAATTTTGTGGGAAGGTTAAATGTGAATGAATTTGTGGGAAGATTAAATGTGAATAAAACTATGTGGGGAGGTTACAACCGTATTATTCGTTTCGGACCTCTTGACAAGTATGGCGGTGTGATTACACATGTCAATCACATCGCGATTACGGGCAGCATGGGGTTCACGCGTGAGCCTCAGGACGTGCGCTAGCAGCGCATGTCGGGTGTTTCAAGCGTCAACTTCGCGTCTTAATATCTCGGGATGTAATGGGAATATTGCGATGCAATCAACGCCATTGTGTATGTGCTTTGTCATGCTATGGGTTGCTGAAGAAAAAATATAGGAGGTCCATTTACAAAAACATAAGTTTGTGTTAAAAAACACATATGCTGTCGTTTTAGAATGTTTACAAATACACTCCTGGAAATTGAAATAAGAACACCGTGAATTCATTGTCCCAGGAAGGGGAAACTTTATTGACACATTCCTGGGGTCAGATACATCACATGATCACACTGACAGAACCACAGGCACATAGACACAGGCAACAGAGCATGCACAATGTCGGCACTAGTACAGTGTATATCCACCTTTCGCAGCAATGCAGGCTGCTATTCTCCCATGGAGACGATCGTAGAGATGCTGGATGTAGTCCTGTGGAACGGCTTGCCATGCCATTTCCACCTGGCGCCTCAGTTGGACCAGCGTTCGTGCTGGACGTGCAGACCGCGTGAGACGACGCTTCATCCAGTCCCAAACATGCTCAATGGGGGACAGATCCGGAGATCTTGCTGGCCAGGGTAGTTGACTTACACCTTCTAGAGCACGTTGGGTGGCACGGGATACATGCGGACGTGCATTGTCCTGTTGGAACAGCAAGTTCCCTTGCCGGTCTAGGAATGGTAGAACGATGGGTTCGATGACGGTTTGGATGTACCGTGCACTATTCAGTGTCCCCTCGACGATCACCAGTGGTGTACGGCCAGTGTAGGAGATCGCTCCCCACACCATGATGCCGGGTGTTGGCCCTGTGTGCCTCGGTCGTATGCAGTCCTGATTGTGGCGCTCACCTGCACGGCGCCAAACACGCATACGACCATCATTGGCACCAAGGCAGAAGCGACTCTCATCGCTGAAGACGACACGTCTCCATTCGTCCCTCCATTCACGCCTGTCGCGACACCACTGGAGGCGGGCTGCACGATGTTGGGGCGTAAGCGGAAGACGGCCTAACGGTGTGCGGGACCGTAGCCCAGCTTCATGGAGACGGTTGCGAATGGTCCTCGCCGATACCCCAGGAGCAACAGTGTCCCTAATTTGCTGGGAAGTGGCGGTGCGGTCCCCTACGGCACTGCGTAGGATCATACGGTCTTGGCGTGCATCCGTGCGTCGCTGCGGTCCGGTCCCAGGTCGACGGGCACGTGCACCTTCCGCCGACCACTGGCGACAACATCGATGTACTGTGGAGACCTCACGCCCCACGTGTTGAGCAATTCGGCGGTACGTCCACCCGGCCTCCCGCATGCCCACTATACGCCCTCGCTCAAAGTCCGTCAACTGCACATACGGTTCACGTCCACGCTGTCGCGGCATGCTACCAGTGTTAAGGACTGCGATGGAGCTCCGTATGCCACGGCAAACTGGCTGACACTGACGGCGGCGGTGCACAAATGCTGCGCAGCTAGCGCCATTCGACGGCCAACACCGCGGTTCCTGGTGTGTCCGCTGTGCCGTGCGTGTGATCATTGCTTGTACAGCCCTCTCGCAGTGTGCGGAGCAAGTATGGTGGGTCTGACACACCGGTGTCAATGTGTTCTTTTTTCCATTTCCAGGAGTGTATGTACATTCATGGGCCCCAGCCCTACATTGATACCGGTGAAAGTCGTTTTCCAATAGCTGTTATTGTTCCAGAGATATTTTGGGTGGACAAGATAGCTGGGACACCCTGTATATATATATATATATATATATATATATATATATATATATATATATATATATATATATATATAGTGTAACTCATGTAAGCCCTCCCTCAAACCTGTCTTGTTATGTCTTCACAGATCCGATGATGGCACCTTTAGTGTGTTGAAACCGGTTATCCACTAAAGAGTATTTAAGCGATCTGGGCTTTTGAATTATTTCTACAACAAAGTTATCGCCCTACTACACACTATGTGTTCACTGCAAGACAACAAGTGTCTGACGCAGTTCTTAGATCAGTTACTGCTGCTACAATGAAAGGTTATCGAGATATAAGTGACTTTGAACGTGGCGTTATAGTTAGCGCAAGAGCGATGGTACACAGCGTCTCCGAGGTAGCGATGAAGTGGGGATTTTCCCGTAGGGACATTTCACGAGTGTACCGTGAATGTCAGGAATCCGGTAAAACATCAAGTCTCCGTCATCGCAGTGGCTGGAGAAAGATCCTGCAAGAACGGAACCAACGACGACTGAAGAGAATCGTTCACCGTGACAGAAGTGCAACCCTTCAGTAAATTGCTGCGGATTTCAATGCTGGGCCATCAAAAAGCATCAGTTTTCGAGCCATTCATCGAAACATCATCGATACGGGCTTTCGGATCCGAAGACCCACTGGTGTACCAGTGATTATTCTACGACACAAAGCTTTATGCCTCTCCTGGACCCGTCAACACCGACAGTGGACTGTTGATCACTGGAAACACTTACCTGATCGGACGAGTCTCGTTCCAAATTGTGTCGAGTGGATGAATTTGTAAGGGTGTGGATACAACCTCATGAATCCATGGACTCTGCATGACAACAGGGGAGTGTTCAAGCTGATTGAGACTCTGTAAAGGTGTGGGGCGTGTGCAGTTGGAGTGATGTGGAACGCCTCATACGTCTACATACGACTCTGACAGGTGACGCGTACGTAAGCATTCTGGCTGATCACCCGCATTCATTTACGTGCATTCTGCAATCAGACGGATTTGGGCAATTCCAGCAGGACAATGCGACACCCCGTACATCCAGAATTTGCTACAGAGTTGCTCCAGGAACACTCTTCTGAATTTAAACACTTCAGCTGGCCACCAAATTTTCCAGACATGAACAATATTGAGCATATATGGGATGCCTTACAGCGTGCTGTTCAGTAGAGATCTCCACCTCCTGGCACTGCTACGAATTTATGGACATCCTACAGGAATCACGATGTCAGTTTCTTCCAGCACTGCGTCAGACATTACTGGAGTCCATGACACGTCGTGCTGCGGCACTTGTGCCTATTCGCGGGGGCCCTACACGATATAGCCAGGTGACCAGTTCCTTTGGCTCTTCAGCGTAAAGGGAGCGATCAGAAAGTTTCGTTCATGGTGTTGTTGCGTGTGTATGCAACGTAGCACGACTCTGATGATGGTATGTAATCATCGACGTCTACTCAAGGGTTAGTGTGTCATTCGTGACCTTCCGCCGTTCGTGCTGTAAATGCGGAAACGTGCACTATGGCAACGTTATCATCAAATGCGTCTATACAGTAATAACGTCTTCTTATTGTTTTCTTGGCTACCGCACGACAGACACCAATAGACACTCGTCACAGAACGAAGAACGAATACGGGGCAGCACGTCTGTCGAAAATCGCCGTTGTGGAATGGTATGCCAAGTTCCATGCTGGCCGCGATTCGACACAAGACGCAAACGTCGTAACACAGAAGTTATGCTTACTCAAGTTGGAGACACTTGAGCACCCACCCTGATCTCTCCCACTTCGATTATCAGCCTTCGGTTCCTTAAAGAACATGATAAATGGTCGACGAGACCTGTCGGACGAAGAAGTGAAGTAGGCAGTTAGCACCTCCTTCACGCAGAAAGACATGGTATTTTATCAATTGGGTATTTTCATTCTGGTGCGTCAGTGGGATGGTTGACTCAATCCTCATGGTGGTTTTGTCATTGGCATAACGATTCTGGACTGTACATCCTTTGAACGAAGACTTTTTGATCGCCTCTTAAACAGAGTGACGACTATTGAACCACATGAAGTAAAATCGTCATGGTTTGCTTTAGGACGTTCAGACAGGACGGTTGGCCGATGGACATGATCGGAATGAGTATGCACATGCGCAAGGATCTCGTTGTTGTCGGCCATCTGCACGTGAAAAATGTCGCGGGACAACGTGCCTCAGCATATAGTGCTTTTGAAGGCCTACTGTGCGAGCAATAACAGTCCCACTGTGGCTCAAAGGAGGTTTGCGAGTGATTTGCAGCTTAAGACAAGCTGTCCAAGTGTGCTAACAATCAAGAATTCGATTCGCAAGTTAGAACGGGTAGTGTCCGTGATGAGAATGTTGGCACTGTCAGCGGGAGTGGCCGAGCGGTTCCAGGCGCTTCAGTCTGGAACCGGGCGACCGCTACGGTCGCAGGTTCGAATCCTGCCTCGGGCATGGATGTGTGTAATGTCCTTAGGTTAGTTAGGTTTAAGTAGTTCTAAGTTCTGTGTTACTGATGACCTCAGATGTTATGTCCCATAGTGCTCAGAGCCATTTGCACCATTTTTTTGTTGGCACTGTCGGTCGTCTAAAACGTCCAAAACGCCTGAAAACATCTAGAAGACGCGCTGTGTTTCAAACCAGCACGAGGAAATCAATCAGACGAGTTGCACAACAGGTAGAAATCAACCGGGAGGCACTGCGACAAATTGTTCATGAAGATCTGCATATCTTTCCATACAAAATTCAAACACATCAGCCATTAAGCCCCAGGGCCATGGAACAGCGATTGTGTTTCGCCAGTGCTATTATCCACAGAATTGACGAACGGGACTTCGTTGTGAATATGGTTTGGTTTACAGACGAAGCCCACTTTCATTTGGATGGGTTCATCAATAAGCAAAAATTGGTGCATTTGTGGAAGGGAGTGAGAAACGCATTTCGAGATCGAGAAGTCTCTTCACTCTCAATGGGTGACTGTGTGGTGTGTAGTTTCCGATGACGAAATAATCGGTGCGGTATTCCTTGATGGCACGGTAACACCCGAATGGATCGTGAAGGTTTTGGAAGAAGATTTCATACTTATTATCTAAAGTGACACTGATTTCGACAAGACGTGGTTCATGCAAGATGGAACTCGACCCGATTGAAGCAGAAGAGTGCTTTATGTCCTGGAGAAACACTTTTCGGAACGCATTCTGGCTCTGGGGCTACCCGGAAGCCACTGACATGGGTGTTAACTGGCAGTCGTATTCTCCGGATCTGAACACATACGACTCTTTTTTGGGGGGCTACATAAAAACAAGGTGTACAGCAATAAACCCAAAACCATTGTAGAGCTCAAAATAGCCTCTCAGGACGTCATCGACAGCATCGTTGTTCCGACACTTCAGCGGGTCATCAGTGTTTCGCTATTCGTCTGCGCCACATCATCGCCAATGATGGCAGGCATATCGAACATGTCATAACCTAAATCAGACGTTTACATGTTGAATAAAGTATGTGCATGCCGTAGTTTGCAACTAATTCACGTTTTTTTTTCATATAGTTCAATAATTGCCTCCCTGTACCTTAATGGGGGAGGATATATCACGCAACCAAGAAATGGTAACATAAATTGCAGTCAATAAACAAGCACTCAACGCGAAGTAAAAGCTATAAGGGGAGTCAAAACCGAACACCTGCCACAACAGGGCCATGGAATTTTTCAATTGGGAAGTAATCACAACACGAATTAAGACATTTATCCTGGTGGCAAACGAGACTATTAATTCCTGTTTCGTAGAAGGCAGTCGACCACTGATGGATCCACAACTACACCCACCCACGCCCTTCAGCGTGAAACTGAAACTGACGTCCATGAATGTCTTTACCCGGGTCCCCAAATACGTGAAAATCGCACCTGAAGGATCCGGGATGAAGCGTAGCCTTCATCCGACTGGTAGTGTGGGATGATTCTGTCTGACGGTATTACTGGACTATCTGATTTTATTGTGCGTCACAGTTTCTGAAAAGTGTCTTCATGGCGCTGTTCATTGATTGTGGTTCCACACTCGAGGAACTCTGATTGTGTTTTCACACTCGAGGAACTCGACGGGCAAAGAGTCCCTATAGTCAAATAAATAGATCATCATGACCTTGCCGGAAGTTCTGTGAACAGCTTTGGTTGGGAAGAGGTGTGATGTTTCTGCTGTTGGCTTTGCTGTTTGCTCCGAGGCTGATGGAATGCTGTCGCATCCGAATCATCCTGTAGCACGATAACGCCCGCCCTCACACTTCAAATCGGACGAACGCTGTGCTTCAGCAGTTTCGTTGGGAAACACTGGAACATCCTCCGTTCTGCCCGGATCTTTCATCGTGTGATTTTCACATTTTTCGGGACCTGAAGAAAGACAGTCAGTTTCACTTGAACGAGGAAGTGCTGGAGTGGGGGCGATTGTGGGTCCGTCAGCAGCCGACCACATTCTACCAAACGGGAATTTATCGTCTCGTCCCCAGTGATGTAGATGCTTTCATGGACGCGGTGATTACTTTTGAATGGAACCAGTTCATGGGACGCATTGTGGTGGATGTTCAGTTTTCGTTAACTGCCCCTCATACTACGTGGAAAACTGAAAACACAACAGAGGAATAGGCTGCTTAAATGATTTGTGTGATACGTGGTTTCGTATGGTGCAGAAATGTGGACACTGGGAATGGAAGATGGAAAAGACTGAAGATCTTTAGACGTTTGATGATGTTTGGTTTGTGGGGCGCTCAACTGCGCGGTCATCAGCGCCCATGCAAAGTCCCAACATTTACACTGTCCAATTTTATTCACAGCCCAATCTAGCCGCTGTCACGAATTATGATGATGAAATGGTGAGGACAACACAAAGACCCAGTCCCCGGGCAGAGAAAATCTCCAACCCGGCCGGGAATCGAATACGCTACCCACTAGACCACTAGCTACGGACGCCTTTAGACGTAGATGTACCATATAGAAGGGTGGAGAAGATAAGCTGTACGGAAAGAGTTGAGAATGAAAAAGCATTAAGAAGGATTGGTGAAGAAAGGTAGTGTTACAGGAGATTTCAAGAGAAAAAATAACTTGTCAGAACCCCTGTAAGAAGACAGTGCTTGCTGACAGATGCTTAAACGAGGATGGTGGAACGTAAGAGGATGATGGAAGAGAGAAAAGGAGGCAGGAGAAAATATCAATTGATAGATGAGTCGAGAGTGCAAAAGAGGTATGTAATGAAATAAAAAATGGCAGGAGCTAAAGAAAGATGGAGACCCAACTTTATGGGTAGACACACGTAATGGGTAGAAAAATATTATAAAAATATAAATAATAAAAATAATACAAGAGAAATCAGAGCTAGTACAGAAAGATTTAAGTGTTCATTTTTCCCATGCAATGGTAAAGAGCGTAACGGTAGAGAAAGAGCCTGAAGGTGGTTCGAAGAATTATCTGCCGGAGCCACAACAAGGCGTTCTTTAAGTTTTGGAAGCAGGTGATAATTGGATGGGCCCAAGTCGTTATTGTGCGGAAGACATTCTATGACACTTAATCCAGGGCGTCGGGTCGTTGCAGGTGTCGCAGCCCTCGTCTGTGGTCGGGCATTGTCATGCTGAAGGGCAGCGTGTGGACGAACTCCTCGAATTCGCAACTTGGTACAGCACGCTGTTTCTCACGCACCGTCTTAGGTACTTAGCACATCGCCATGTGAGATTCTGCAATTCGGAGCCCTCTAGCGGCAGAGGCCAGAAGTTTTAGCACACGAAGAATAAAGGTGTAGAGTATTAAGAACGTCCTTTTTACTTTAAAATCATGAAGGGTTTCCACGTAAAAAATCCAGCATGTTCTCGTTCTTACGACCGGGAAAACGGTACTATAGGACGAAAAACTATTTTTTTACACTATATGATACGTGGCAGTTAGTTGTTGGACTGATATGTCTCTCATGTTTTATTATCATTTGGTTTTAGTTCCACTGAGGCTGGTTGATGTATGCTAACGTTTACGGGTAGCAATATCCAGTGCCTGCGGGAATTAGGACATCAATTAACATTTTACACTACTGGCCATTAAAATAGCTACACCAAGAAGAAATGCAGATGATAAACGGGTATTCATTGGACAAATATATTATACTAGAACTGACATATGATTACATTTTAACGCAATTTGGGTGCATAGATCCTGAGAAATCAGTACCCAGGACAACCACCTCTGGCCGTAATAACGGCCTTATTACGCCTGGGCATTGAGTCAAATAGAGCTTGGATGGCGTGTACAGGTACAGCTGCCCATGCAGCTTCAACACGATACCACAGTTCATCAAGAGTAGTGACTGGCGTACTGTGACGAACCTGTTGCTCGGCCACCATTGACCAGACCTTTTCAATTGGTGAGAGATCTGGAGAATGTGCTGGCCAGGGCAACAGTCGAACATTTTCTGTATCCAGAAAGGTCCGTACAAGACCCGCAACATGCGGTCGTGCAATATCCTGCTGAAATGTAGGGTTTCGCAGGGATCGAATGAAGGGTAGAGCCACGGGTCGTAGCACATCTGAAATGTAACGTACACTGTTCAAAGTGCCGTCAATGCAAACAAGAGGTGAGCGAGACGTGTAACCAATGGCACCCCATACCATTATGCCGGGTGATACGCCAGTATGTCGATGACGAATAAACGCTTCCAATGTGCGTTCACCGCGATATCGCCAAACACGGATGTGACCATCATGATGCAGTAAACAGAACCTGGATTCATCCGAAAAAATGACGTTTTGCCATTCGTGCACCTAGGTTCGTCGTTGAGTACACCATCGCAGACGCTCCTGTCTGTGATGCAGCGTCAAGGGTAACCGCAGCCATGATCTCCGAGCTGATAGTCCATGCTGCTGCAAATGTCGTCGAAATGTTCGTGCGGATGGTTGTTGTCTTGCAAACGTTCCCATCCGTTGTCTCAGGGATCGAGACGTGTCTGCACGATCCGTTACAGCCATGCGGATAAGACGCCTGTCATCTCGACCGCTAGTGATACGAGGCCGTTGGGATCCAGCACGGCGTTCCGTATTACCCTCCTGAACCTACCGATTCCATATTCTGCTAACAGTCATTGGATCTCGACCAACGCGAGCAGCAATGTCGCGATACGATAAACCGCAATCGCGATAGGCTACAATCCGACCTTAAACAAGGTCTGATACGTGATGGTAAGCATTTCCCCTCCTTACACGAGGCATCACAACAACGTTTCACCAGGCAACGCCGGTCAACTGTCGTTTGTGTATGAGACATCGGTTGGAAACTTTCCTCATATCAGCACATTGTAGGTGTCGCCATCTTGTGTGAATGCTCTGAAAAGCTAATCATTTGCATATATCAGCATCTTCTTCCTGTCGGTTAAATTTCGCGTCTGTAGCACGTCCTCTTCGTGGTGCAGCAGTTTTAATGGCCAGTAGTGAATTTCTCCCTATCTATACAGGGGGAACATTAATAAAACTGGCAAACTGCACAGACGTATTTCTGACAGGAAATTAAGGAAAAAATTTTCAATGAACATGTTGCATCGTTGTCACGGTAGACGGCGCTGGCGAATGAAAGTTTCTCTGAGCACGTGCCGTGTGTTCCTTGTGTGATGCAGGTTGTGTGATTGACGCAGCGTACTATAAGCAGCAGAATGCTCCGGTATTCATGTCGGGAACAGGCAGAAATGGTGTTTGTGTGCATCCAAGCAGATGAAAATGATCGATAGGCAGCACGGCTATAGCAAAACAAGTACCCTCACAGACACCAACCACATCGCACAACATTTCAAGCCCTTTTTGGTCGTTTGTGTGATTATGGGTTCTTTCGGGCAGATGAACGTGCAGGGAAGTGGCGAACAGTGTGTATACCACATCTGGAAGATCGGTTTCTACAGGATACTGAGAGGAACCCTAGTACAGGCTCGAGCCAAGTGGCCCGCCGTCATAGTGTATCCTGCGTGACAGCCGCTACCACCCCTATCACCTGCAACGACTACAAGGATTGTCAGCAGCGGATTTCCCTCTAAGGGAAGGATTTTGTCGGTGGTTTTCGCACCAGACCGCCGCAATTACGGGATTTCTGTCATCAGTCCTCTTTACCGAAGAAGCAACCTTTACCAAAAGTGGCGTCATCTATCTGTAGGGTCGCCGTCTGTGGGCTACAGACACCCTCAGGGAGTGGCTCAGGAGTCTCATCAGCATTGGTTCAGCATCAGTATTTGGGCAGGGATTCTTGGCGATCACATATTTGGACCGGTTCTTATTCCACAACGCCTCGACGGAGGAGCATACTTGAATTTCATGCGAAATACTCTGGCTGGGCTGCTTGAGGAGCCTTTGGCAATACGACAGGTTGTGTGGTTTCAGCATGACGGAGCAACACCCCCCTTCCGCATTACAATTCGCTGACACCCTAACATCTTCCCCGGGCGTTGGATAGGACGCAGAGGCTCTGTAGTATGACCTGCTAGATTACTGGACTTAAACCGCTTGGATTTTTATCTCACGGAGCATCTGAAAAGGTGAACCACTTGCTGACGTGCAGAGACTTCAGCAGCGTATTCACGACGCCTGTGACGCTATTCGGAGAGAGGCCAGAGCATGCGAAAGAGTGCGGCAATCCGTAATGCAATGTGTGAACACGTGCATTGCATTCCATGGAGGCCACTTCGGAAATCTGTTGTGACGTGGGTGCGATGCAGCCCTGTACTGTGTTCCGGGGCGATTTGTTGTCGTTACACGCACGCTGCCGAACTCCTGTTCACACGACCTTTTTTCCTCTATTTCCAGGCAGGGATCGATCCCTGCAGTTTGTCAGTTTTACTAATGTTCACACTTTATACTGATAGTTGCCTGCAATTATTTCTGTAGTTTTCGTGAATGGAAAATCGCAGACCGAGGCCTGTGAATCTTGTCTTCCACAGCGCTGCAAATTCCAGTTCAGCACATAGGAGCGAACTTCCTTTGTGGCTTAAGGGTACGGGAAGGTCCCATGCGACAGAGCGTATAATCCACTCGGTACAGAATTGTCAGAGTCCTGTGCACTGCGTACGCTGAGTCCCAGAGCGGTCGCCGGGTCCGTTTCCGTCTGGGTGTGGTCTGGTAGCTTCCCAGTAAATCACATAACGTAGCGGTAGAGCTTTTCATTTCGGCCGCCCGACTAACTGAGCTTAGCACGCCGGCGCAGTGAGGCGTAACTGTCCGACAAAAGAAGGTTGTTTTCAAGTTGTTGAAAATTTAGGACGTGCCTCCTTGCTGGTTAATATTATTGTCTTGGAAGAGAGCTGGAGCCGAGCTGTGGCTTCGAGAAAGTTCGAAACGTGGTAGAGTGAAGACATCAGGAAGAATTATACAGAATTGAGTTCTTCCATAGGTCAGCACTGCAAACTCAGAAATTGTTGGTTTATTTACGACCAATGCCATTAGCTAGGGCTTTGTAAAATCGTCTGGTGTGCCGAAAGTTGCACAGGCAGAGAAGCAAGAGTTAGTCTAGAGAACGACTAGCCGGCCGGGGTGGCCGAGCGGTTCTAGGCACTACACTCTGGAACCACGCGACCGCTACGATCGCAGGTTCGAATCCTGCCTCGGGTATGGATGTGTGTGACGTCCTTAGGTTAGTTAGGTTTAAGTAGTTCTAAGTTCTAGGGGACTGATGACCTCAGCAGTTAAGTGCCATAGTGCTCAGAGCCATTTAGAACGACTAGGAGAGACTTCTTCACGGGGCATCGAACGGAGCAGACCTCCTCTCCAGCAGGAATCGCACTTCAGCAGCAGGGATCTCTTCCGTCAGCAACACTTACCAGCAGGTCGTGACTTCTGCTCCACAATGGAGAGAGTCTGGTAGGATAACGTTCAAATGTGTGTGAAATCTTATCGGACGTAACTGCTAAGGTCATCAGTCCCTAAGCTTACACACTACTTAACCTAAATTAGCCTAAGGACAAACACACACACTCATGCCCGAGGGAGGAATCGAACCTCCGCCGGGACCACCCGCCCATCTATGACTGCAGCGCCTTAGACCGCTCGGCTAACCCGCGCGGCTTGGTAGGATAACGTGGAGTCAGGCAAAAGAGTGAAGAGACTCAGAAGTTATAGGTAGGAGCGATGTTTGCAATGAGCAGTAGTTCGGGATATTGTAATTTTAAGGAGAGTTTGAGGGCACATTTAGCTTATTTCTTGTTGTAGTATACTGGGTGATCAAAAAGTCAGTGTAAATTTGAAAACGTAATAAACCACGGAATAATGTAGATAGAGAGGTAAAAATTGACACAAATGCTTGGAATGATATGGGGTTTTATTATAACAAAAAAAAAAATTAGAGGATTGCTAGACGCGTGAAAGCCACTACTTTCGTCATGCTTGGCCTCCCAGGTCCCCAGACCTCCGTCCGTGCGATTATTGGCTTTGGGGTTACCTAAAGTCGCAAGTTTATCGTGATCGACCGACATCTCTAGGGATGCTGAAAAACAACATCCGACGCCAATGCTTCACCATAACTCCGGGCGTGGTTTACAGTGCTGTTCACAACATTATTCCTCGACTACAGCTATTCTTGAGGAATGTTGGTGGATATATTGAGCATTTCCTGTAAAGAACATTATATTTGCTTTGTCTTACTTTGTTATGCTAATTATTGCTATTCTGATCAGATGAAGCGCCATCTGTCGGACATTTTCTGAACTTTTGTATTTTTCGGTTCTAATAAAAACCCATGTCATTCTCAGCATGTGTATCAGTTTGTTCCTCTCTATCTACATTATTCCGTGATTTATTCAGTTTTCAAATTTATACTGACTTTTTGATCAACCGGTACATGTGTTAGATAACAAACCTTTCGGCGTAATCACACGTTCATTTAGCAGGAACCGAGAGCTTGTATTTACGCAAGCTCACGCACCACGCACAACCTTCTTATTCTGGTTTTTGCCAAGACTTGAGTATTATTCATGTTCAGCAAACATTTAGCAAGCGTACTTGCGATTCCTCATTTTCATGTGAATGTTTTCTAACTGAAATTTGTAATGAAGCAGTTTTCTTTGTAATCATGTTTCACTAGGCAATTAGATGACCTCCTGGGCACTAATTACATATATTAGTAAACGGTCAGCCTATGTCTCAAGTTTCATTAGTTCAATTTTTAAATAAATTTTGTCTATTTCGCACATTTTAATTAATTCGCATGAGTATATGAAGGTTATATCTTTATGGTGACCGACCGGCCACTGGTATACTAATAGACACGCTGGTGACAAAAATCATGGGCTGTGGAATCCCTCCTGGTACCGTGTCGGTCCTCCTTTTGCCAGCAGGCGTAGTGCACCATCTTAACGTAGCATGGCCTCAACTGGTTATTGGAAGTCGCCTGCAGAAATATTGAGCCATGCTGCCTCTATAGCCGTCCATAATTGCGGAAGTGTTGCCGGTGCATGGTGTTGTGCACGAACTGGCCTCTCGATTATATCCTGTAAATGTTCGTTGCGATTCATGTCGGTCGATCTGGGTGACCAAATTATTCGCTCGAACTGTTCAGAATGTTCTTCAAGACAGTCGCGATGAATTCTGTCCTGGTGACATGGCGCATTGTCGTCTGTAAAAATTCCAGAGCAAATACTTCGAATCCAGGGTCCACAAGAGCAACTGCCAAAACTGTGAAAGATATTTTACTGATCATATTCCCCAAATCTGATAAAGGAAACACCACAGTACTGATTAATAGGCAACAACACATAGAAAAAAATCCAGAGAAATTCAAAAGACATTAGAAAAGTAAAATCTGATCTAGTAGCATGTTTCCATCTTCATATAGAAAACATCAATTACATAATATATGCACAAACTGAAACAGTACATCACAGAAAAGAACACAACAGCACCAACACTCAGAAGCCAACCCAAAATTAAGGAATCAAATATTCCTGTCAAACTTATTATAAATTTCATTAATGGACTATTACACATCTGGCAAAACACTTAAACACAATCATAATTCAATATTATGAAATAAGGAATAACAGAATAGTGAAAAACAAAAGTGAATTTATAATGCAAATAAAAAACCCTTCATGTTTCGCAAACAGTTTCACTCATTTGACATAGAGAACATGTACATCTCAGTGCCAAATGCAGACACAATAAAACGAACTGAAGAGAACTACTGTCATCTAACTAAATACCTGTGGATAATATTAGAGAAATAACCAAAACCCTTCTACTAACCACTTCTCATAATTACCTCCAACTTGCAAAGGAATATTTCTTACAAAAAGATGGCCTTCCAATGGGATCCCCAATATCAGGAACAATGGCAAATTTATTCATCAACCACACAGAAAATGCAATTTGTTTACTGGAACAGAATGGTTGCTGATATATACATGGTAAATCAACCAATAGAGAAAGTAAATCAAATTCATGGAGACATGCAATATCCAGCCCATCTTGGAAAAAGAAACACAAAAACAGATAGACTTCTTGGGTATAAGAGTGGAGAGAAATGACAGTAAGTACATATTTGACATTTGCAAAAATCCAATAGCAACAGATACAATTATCAGAGACTTCACAACATCACAGACACCGGAGAAAACCATGAAAATGAATTAGAAACAGTACAGCTTATAGCCAAAAACAACGGATAAACCACCACGGTAATATAAAACCTCAATCAGAAAATCAAAACAAAAGCCGGCCGAAGTGGCCGTGCGGTTAAAGGCGCTGCAGTCTGGAACCGCAAGACCGCTACGGTCGCAGGTTCGAATCCTGCCTCGGGCATGGATGTTTGTGATGTCCTTAGGTTAATTAGGTTTAACTAGTTCTAAGTTCTAGGGGACTAATGACCTCAGAAGTTGAGTCCCATAGTGCTCAGAGCCATTTGAACCATTTTGAATCAAAACAAAACTAAAGAAGAATGAAAGTAAACTGAGGACACAAACAGCCTAAAACTCCACAAGTAAGACACACTGCACCCTACACATAAACACGCAGAACAAGAACCCTCACGAGGTCACTAACAAAAAGAAGTGGTACACATTAGCACACAGTCACAAATCAACACACAGACTAGCAAATATATCCAAGAAAGAAGGATTACTCACTGGATACAGAACAGGAAACACACTCCAATCACATTTGCAAACACCTGTAGAACAACCAGACAAATACCAGTTAGAATGTCAAAACTGCAAGATATTGTATTTGGGTATGACAGACAGAAATTTCTGAACTAGATGTAATGAACACAAAAGAAGCATGGACATGATGCATGTAACATGGAAAAGGATATAGAAACTCTGAGAATCAACAATCAAACGTAAACTCTCACAAACAAAGAGCCCTTGCTATGAACAAGTAACAAAACGATAATAAGCAGAGACTTATAAACCACCCAGAGAAGGAAAAGGACGCCACACATACACACAAATATATATATATATATATATATATATATATATATATATATATACTACGTATCCTACGAATATAATGACTGTGAGTCACAGTTGGAGTCCGTAATAACATACAAATACCTGGGTGTAACACTTAGAAGGGACATGAAATGGAACAATCACATAGGCTCAGTCGTGGGTAAAGCAAGTGGCAGACTGAGATTTATTGGTAGAATTCTAAGCAAATGCAACCAATCTACAAAGGAGATAGCTCACAGATCACACGTGCGCAAGTGTGTGGGGCCCATATCAAGTAGGACTAGCTGGGGAAATTCTGTGTATGTAGTTAAGGTTTGTTTGACCTGCGGCAGAGTGTTACAGCGATAAAGAAAGAGCCGAACTGGGAGAGTGTTGAAGATGGTTTCAAACTATTGCGAGAAAGTTTAATTACAACATTCGAAGAACCACCTGTAAATGTTGACTCCAGGAATATCTACAACCCGTTACACATCGCTCCCACAGGGACCGTGACGATAAGATTAGATTAATTACGGTTAAGCACAGAGGCATTGAAACAATCGTTCTCCCCAGCGCTCAGTGCGTGAATGCAATGCGAAGAAGCCCTAACAAGTGGTAAAATGGGGCGTACATTCTGCACAAGACACAGTGATCTATGGAAGTAAGGTGTCACGTTGAAATATGTTCGTGAAACGCCGATAATCGGACATCCTGGGTACGCAGACCATCTAAATACAGCTCCAAGGGACACGTACGCTCTAATAAGTTCACAAATCGTAACCAGAAACAATTACTAATGTAACATCACGAAACTTTTCCTACGAAAAGATGTTTCTCACCAAAAAACAGAAGAATAACAAAAAACTGTAATGTAATAACAGATCTGTAATTATTACATAACACCAACATTATATACAAAAACATACTGTCCGACAGGCGACTAAATATGCCTTGCAAACACACACACACACACACACACACACACACACACACACACACACACACACGTATACACAAAAGAAAACGAGATGAATACGGTACAATAAAAACATTCTTTCATTCTGATAAATTACACGAATCACATTTTGAGTTGTTCGTTCTGGGCGTCAACTTCGAGCGTATTAACAGCAGTTTCTTTTATCGATGTGGTATACACCTCTCCGAAAGCCTTCATTTATCTTCTGCCTAATCGCGGTGGTAACTTTTGAGAAATTGTTTCACCATAGTATGGAGGAAAGGAAGTAAGAACATAATTTTTTATATATGTTTAATTGTTGGAGTGGTGTACATATATGGTATGGCACCACTGTAATTAGTACAGATAATAAGCTAGTATTCTAAAAAAATCAACGTTTTTCATGTAATAACGATCGTAAATTTATGTTCAAGAACTCAAAGATGGCATATGAACAAAAGCAGAAAGTTAGGGTAAGGTAAGAAAATATCAACTATATCTTCTGTTCCCGAAGGTCCTTCCTGGAAGGAATTACATGTCATCATGAGGACTTCCGGAAAAATAATGTACTATGGTGCGTCAGAACGGATATTTTTATTTGTGTGGACATGTAACAAGCTCTTTATCAGTTCAATATCAATCGATTGCGTTAGAAATTTTAGATTTTGGGAATGTAGCATAAATTTGCTACAAGTAGAAAGAATAAACAGTGACTTTGTTGCGTTACTCTGAGGCGTATTATTATATCATTATATAACATCTGTGTCAGTTTTTAAATGGATTTTGAAAAAAGAAAAAGTGTTTGTTACCACGAGTCGTATGAAAACGAGTGTTGAAAAGCAGCAAATGGTGAACGTCTGTTGTTTTTAACAGAACTCTGGCAACGTATTGATCCTGTAATGCCGGCCACGGTGGTCTAGCGGTTCTAGGCGCTCAGTCCGGAACCGCGCGACTGCTACGGTCGCAGGTTCGAATCCTGCCTCGGGCATGGATGTGTGTGATGTCCTTAGGTTAGTTAGGTTTAAGTAGTTCTACGTTCTAGGGGACTGATGACCACAGATGTTAAGTCCCATAGTGCTCAGAGCCACTTTTGATCCTGTAATCCGAAAACCTTCTGGTATGCGTTAAACTCCTTCAGTGGTCTATTCTTACATCCAACGTACTCACAGTATTGTCTCGAAGCAGTGTTCTTAGGTTATGGTTAGGTGGTTTCTTATTCTATGACTGAACACAACTGTGTAAACTGTAATGACATTGTTTAATATAGCAATTTTGTCACAGAAATACACGCTTTTACACAGGTTACAATATGACAATGTTAAGACAGTTGTCAAAATGACGCATCTCGGCCTCTGAAAGTGAAATAATCCTAAATACAACAGAATTAGATTGTAACTCTCAGAAAGTTAAATAATCGCTTGAGTTTACTGTGGACACAAGCCGGTGAACCAACTAGTTTACACCTCTGCACGCGGTATTTCCCTTAGCTGCGATGAGTTCTCATCTGCCCTCTGAAATATCTATAAAACTAATTAAACCTTTGCTCAATTTTCCAGCAGAAACTCTACATGCGAGAAAACATGAACTCATCCCTAGTCTCAGACTATGGCAATATACACGCGCATGGCTGGAGTAGCATGCATAGTATACTGCCCTCTCAGTTCTCGCAACACAATTAACTAACTGGCTGGTTCGTTTCTCCACAGTTGGAGCTCAACGACGCTACAGCTAATTTCTAGCATGAGGTCAGCCGCTGTGAACGCAGTGTTCATACAAATTTCTCCTCTGCGTCGTACAGAGCGTTATGCGCTACATTCTGCACTTGTCGCCAGTGCAGAAAATTTCTCTCTCGTCTTTCTCGTAGCCGAGCTCTCTCCCCACCTGGGTTCTTTCGTGTTCCCTGTCACGGCTTTTTTCTACCAACAGAAGCGTTCCTCTTATTCTGTGGAAACTCTCTCCACCAATCGCAAGGGTCCTACAGTTGAACTGCATCGAAATCTCGGCACTTTACTCCTTCCCGGTGCGTTTCCGCCAATCGGACGTTTTGTGCCTGACTGCTCCAGATGCCTAAAAAGTTACATCAGCCTATCACGTTGTACCACTTGTAGTTCACGTGATCGAATGCGTCACTGGTTTTGCTGGTATTCATTTGGCATTCTGAAACGCAGTTTTCTAAAGCTTCTTTCTTTCCTACTTCTGGTGGTCCGTTACTCACCCTGCAGTATGCGTCACCTGTCCGGTCACTGACTCTCTCTGAGGGACGCGCCCCCTTAAGAGCTTTCTGTAGTGCCTCCCTGGGTGCGGCCTCTGAGTCTTCCCGTGCTGGCTTCATCACAAAACATTTCCTCTCGCTGCTTGTTTCACCTTCTGCTCATTGGCATGCATTATATAGGAGTGTTGTGTTAGTACTGTCGATTGAGTGTCGTCCCTTTTGCATTACATACTTATAGGCAAATCTGCTCATTACCACTGAGTTAAGTTAGGTGTCATATTCGCCTTCCCGTTACAATGTATGAACTCTTACGTAAGGTGCGAAATTGACCTTCATTTATTCTGTCACCTTACAGTGTGATTCGAGTCCTGCTCACATTTATAACGCAGGATCTCATAGTGACTATGAAAACACCGAGCTCTTTTCAATCTCTGCTATCAACACTTAACTGTTTGCCTTCCTTCAATTCCGCTGGCCAAATAACGGAAAAAACTGTCTACACCCGACATTTTAAGAACTCCACTTGCTGCGTGAGTCCGCCATCACTTTCAACTTTTACAACGCAGTAAATATGTCTCTCATATCAACGAACAGTTTCCTTTGCCACTTTTGATGTGCCTGAAACCGCACGTTCAGCCAACCCGCAACACTGATGGATGCTACGATTTAATTTCTACTGAGCAAACGTTGACAGACACATCTTCTCGTCCAACTAGTAAGGAGTGATGTAAACTTGAGTGCTATCACCTTTCTGTTCTGCTGTAATATTTGAGGGTAACCAAGTCATCGATCGTTGTAATTTTGTGTACCTAACAGCATCGTTTATCTTCTGATTTTCCAAGTTCCACCTAAGATAGTCTCTACCAATCTTATCATCTCATCCTCGATCATGCACCGATCTCCCTAGAAGTTTATAGCGTAAAAATTGTTTTTGGATATTGATCTACGACGCATGTAAACCTTACTCTTTCCTCTCATTTCTGTTCTATGCAGCTTTCTGCATTAACAGTTTTCATATCTACCTCCGCCTTATGTAAGTCTTCATGACTTTATCTTCGCTCCTGCAACGTTCTAAGAAACTTTGTTTCTGATGTTTCGAAGCGCCTAAGGTGTTTCTTTCTTGGAGCCCCTTTTTCTCCATGCAAAGAGGTGGGAACTGCCATTGTTTTACAAAACTTCCAGTTCATCCTTTTCCTCACACTTCACATATAGCAATTCTCCCACTTATTCACTGATATAAGGTTTTATTTATTTCTTACATACTGAGAATCTCTTCAATTCGTGTGTTTCTATTCTCTTCATCAGCCGTATTTAGACTTCGTCTGCCTTAGGAACTAAACTGTAAAGCTCACTGCCTTGGTAACCAAATTTGTGCAGGTAATCGGATTCGGCATTACGACTATCACCAGATCCACAAGCGGAAAACAAAAATAAAGTTGTTTCAAAATTTGTATAATGAGAACGTGAACCTACTGCATACGCATGGAAGAGGAGGAACCTGTCTCGCTCTCTTTATAAACTAATTGGCTTACTTGATTTCCTTGGCTATGTAATAGGTCCATGTCCACGTATTACATATTCCGACATCTCATGAATTTTTTATTTCGTTGTTACAGATGTAACGATGGCTGTAAAGCCGTAACTTTTTATCTATTCAGGCGAATTAAAAAGAGACAAAGAGGGCTAGTTCTACAATTTATTTGAGTGACGTTGTCACTGGGCTCCTCCAAACGTTAGTGTGACCTAATGTCATGTCGAGCCGGGAAATTATCGCTACCGTTTTTTCATTAGTGAAATGGCTTTGGCCGGCGGGAGTCGCCGTGCGGTTCTAGGCGCTACAGTCTGGAGCCGAGCGACCGCTACGGTCGCAGGTTCGAATCCTGCCTCGGGCATGGATGTGTGTGACGTCCTTAGGTTAGCTAGGTTTAATTAGTTCTAAGTTCTAGGCTACTGATGACCTCAGAAGTTAAGTCGCATAGTGCTCAGAGCCATTTGAACCATTTTTGAAATTGCTTTATTTTGCAACTCATTCGTCACATATTGCATACTTTCCCCAGCATGCATTAAAAATATGTAAAATTACTCCTTTTCAGAGCATACCTACGTATTTCATTACATCAAGATTTACTCCCTCTATTCAAAGTGCGTTTCTGTTGTCTGACTTCGCTAATTCGGTATCCAACTTCGTCATTACCAAGACGTCTTTTACTTCTTACGAATCTCTTAAGTTTCACCCTACTCCCCTTCCTCCCTTGCACTATCATACCTAAAATTAAGTCTTACAGCGCTCAATTTAAATCAGCAAAAGATACCACTGCCTTTTTAGGAGTAGTTCTGATTTTTATCACAGTTCCTTGAAATTCCTTCGTAGTCATGAATTCTGTTGCATAGAGTCTAGTTTGATTATTTAGGTTTGTACAGTTCTGCAGAACAACAAATTTATGAATATGGCTGGAATTCACAGGTAAAACAACCACTGTGTAAGTAAGAGGTAGCTGGCAGAAGAATAAGAAAATTGATTACGTGCAGATCTCTAAAGTCAAAGTAAATGGTAGTAAAACATAATTTATTTTGTCATAACTTTCTAAATATTTATTACATACATAGTCGAAAGCTGCTTAATGAAATACTCAGACGCCTACTGTCACTAGACGGCAATGCGAGTGACGTTTCACTTCCAGAATATAAATGTGCCGAAAATTATCTAACACTCCATTAATGTTATATTAAATTTAGCAACTGATAAAAAACTGTCTCGAATCTCTTACAACAATATTTATGAGAATAAGGAACCAGCTAGTCTAGCGATGCAGCGTGTGATCTGAAGAAGTAGCAGAATATCTGACTAGTCAATAATTCTGTTTTCTTTTACCACAATCATATACTTACATTGGTCAGTATGCAGTAGAATTAGTGATTAGCCGGCCTTTGTGGCCAAGCGGTTCTAGGCGCTTCAGTCCGAAACCGCGCGCCTGCTACGGTCGCAGGTTCGAATTCTGCACCGGGCATGGATGTGTCTGATGTCCTTAGGGTAGCTAGGTTTAAGTAGTTATAAGTCTAGGGGACTGAAGGCCTCAGATGTTAAGTCCCATAGTGTGTAGAGCTATTTGAACCATTTTTGAATTAGTGATTAGTGGTAGACATTTATATTAATATTGTGTGTGTTATGTTGTGTAACGAGATATGGCTGGAGAGGTGAAACTCCATCGTGCCGTAACAACAAGCAGAGATTTTTCTTTGGATAGAGCACCTTTTGAATTTTGTCACAAGCCATGTGCCGGTTGAAAGATTACAGCTCTGGACAGACCAAAGGTCAGTGGAAGGGGGTGTTCTAACACAGAGCAGAGGAAGTCAAAGCAGCCTTTGTACGGAACTGCAGCCTGTGGGACGCAGCTTGCAAGTAAATATAAATAGAACAGTCGATGTGTGGGCGGTGACAAGTGGCAGGCAGCGAGAAGAGTAGTGGCTTCTCTTTCTGCTCAGTGAGTGGGCCTCTCTTGGTTCGTTACAGTACCAGTCAGTAGCGATCGAGACTCTGTTTTGCAAATAAAGTGAACAGATGAAAATGGGTGTGTTGGCAACCTTTACGTCGAAACCCACACCTTACCAATGTGTTTCAATCTACTTAATACGGGCACTTCTCCTTTAGGTTCTCACAGTTCTCACTGGTTCGGTACCATCTGGCTCAGTTTGCTCTTGTGAGCCACTGATCTCAAGGCAGCACTTGTATCCTGTCACAACGATCTTTCGTTTAGAAACACAAGATGAACCAAAATATTATGCCAAGTGCCCCCCTGGTGATGTAGGCTCGTAATGCGTTTAGGACACTATGCAGAGTGTTTCAAAACCCTTTTTACAGGCTTCCATGGGTTGGAGAGTCTCGCGTCCGTCGGCCGTCGTAATTTAATATATTATTATTGTCATTATTATTTTTTGATTGTTGCCGACTTACGTGGTGGGCCTTAACAAAAATGATATTTCATTTAATTTTGATTTTACGATTAAATGCTTTCCTGAAGTTCTCCTTTTTAACAATATTAATTTCAAATTATTTGTTACGTTAATGAATGTTAGACTCGCTGAATCTTAAAACATGAGCATATAAGTTGAACAATGTAATAAACTTTTCATATTAATTTTCTCGGCTAGTCAGTTTACTTTAAAGCAAAAGATCTTTAGTTATTAATTACAATTGCGGCCCACACACTCGCGAGAGTATTTTTCTTACCTCCGTTAACCATTGTATTGTAGTCGGAGTCCTGGCTCTGGCTCTCGGCTATGGTACTGAAAATAAGAATCTTAAAGTTATGTATTTCTGCAACTTCGTGCGGCTGTGGAGAAAAATTAATATTATGTTAATAGCGGGCGAGTATTTCGCTTCCGCTAATTTTTCATAAGTTAATATCGCCACGTAATGGCGTCGTTGGCTGCATCGGCCGCTGCGATTGTTGAACTGTAAATTACTTGAATGCAGGTTAATTCAAGGAAGTCGGACATGAAATAGGGATCACCTCTTACAAATTAAAAGTGCACAATAATATTAAATCAGTATATATATAATCTGCTGAACTCATACAAATATGCTTACATTTGCCAGCACTCGCAAGATGTCCGTCTATACACAATCAAGACAAGAGAAGAAGTGAATTCGACTAAAAAATTAACAAAAGAGCGTATCTTGTCACCTCTTTAGACCATTTTGTCATAAATTATTTCTTTGCGAAACTTACATGGAGAAATTATTATTTTACGGCTACATGATAAAAATATATTATTCAATTTTTAAATGTCTCTTCTTTACAAGCACTTTTTTTTAAAGTCTTATCGTAATATAGAACTGGGGACGCTATAAGAGCCAAGCAACCTGTGTATGAAAAGGTATTTTTTAGAGTTCGTTTATTCTCTTCCGTTATATTTTGCTTAGATTCTAACCTCTGTAAAACCACAGGTGAGTAATTATTTTTTTCAGGGGGCTAGTTTATTTTTTCTTACTTACTCCCGACCGCTTTGTCTCTATCGTTTGAGATCTCCTTCAGTTGTTTTCCACAGTACGATATGGGTAAGGACTGTGCTTGTTGTGAGCAGACAAAGAGAATTGGCTGCTGTCTGTAATGAGCTGGAAGTTGCGTTGTCCACGGTCAGCAGGTTTCTGGCTACCACCCGAAGCTGCTGCGATATCGAGGCGCCAGTGACGAGAGCTACGACGCATCTGGCGCTGTTAGACTCCTCTGGTGACGTGGTTGTCGCTGCCTCTTCAGATAGCAACTTGTGAACGGCCTTTTTTCTCTCGATACGAGTGGCGGACAGTGATTTGTTGACAATTCTTTTGAGTCAGCACGGGGTGGCTCTCCTGCTGGGACAACGGACAGTTTTCCTGCCCAGTCCGGACATAAGCTGAGGTTGATTACGCTAGGTGTTCGAAACTCCGACGTTAGGGGAATAATGGACACACTGAGGGAAACAGCAGGCAGGGCGGGAAAGAATGACTGCGTGCATTCAGTGTCTTTGCTGGGAGGTCTCGTCTGAGAGGTGGAGGAGGTTCTGCTGGCGGCTGTCGGGCACAAGCTATGCAAACGAGCTGCTAATAGCGGCAAATAGCGTCACATGTAAATTGAAGGTGAAAGGAGGAGCAAGAAAAATAAAGGGAGGAGACTACTGATGTCAGCTTCATTGGGACATTGCGCGGAATTAGTGGCAACGAGTGAAAATGTGTGCCTCACCGGGATTCGAATCCGGGATCTTCTGCTTACTAGGCGGTTGTGTTAACCACCGCTCGATCCGGACACAGTGTTTATCGCATCTACGCGGAATATCTCTGAACGTCTCTCAGCCGACCCACACTCCTGCTTAGTTCCACCTACGCACAGTCCCTGTCCATGTCCTCCATGCTCACAATTTGAGATTCCCGCAGGAGGGTAGTTGTAATTGTGCGTCCGCACTGAAGGAGGTGGATTCGTTGCCCATCGAGGCGAATCGTTATATGAATGCGTGGTGTCTCTTCTTTTGGACATATCCGAAAGAACAGACACCGCGAATTCATATAATAGTGGCACATGTCGGCACCAATGAGCTTGCCACTTGGGTTTTGCGGCCATCCTCGCTTCCTTTCAGCGGATGGCTGATATGGTGAAGGCAACTAACATCGCACGTTCGGTGCAGCCTAAGCTGTCTATTTGTAGCACCATACCCATGGTCGATGATGGTAGTGTTGTTTGGAGCAAAGTGGGAGGTCTAAACAAGAGGCTCATACAATTCCGCAACGGTATCGAATGCAAATTTCTTGACCTCCGCTGTCGGGTGGAGAATTGTAGTATTCCCTTTAATACCTCAGGGGTGCACTATATACAGGAAGCGGCTGCTAGGACATCGAAGTAAGCGTGACGTGTGGCATGCAAACGTGGCTCTTCTACGTTAGAGTAACGACCCTCCCTCCTCCACCAATGGGACCTATAATGGATCTTTTACGTTGGAATAAATTTATTTTATTTTTTGTTAGCTGTTTTCGTTAAATAGCTGAATAAATTGTAATTAGGAATAAATTAACTAAGCAGAGTAGAAAAGATAAAGTCAAAGAGATGTTCATTGGGCGGAAATTGTCGTAATGTAACGTCATTGCGTTGTTCGGTTGTTCAAACAAGTCGTTTGTGTTCCGTTCTGCTGTTCGGTCGTGCGCGTTTCTGAAAGGAATTAATTATGGGCTATAAAAAACTTTCACACAATAGTTACGATTCGGTGTTCCGACAAAAGGGGTTAAGGCCAGTGTTAATTTGAATTGTGGGTGACAGGATTAGTTTTGACAGATACGTGAAAACGGACGTAACGAAAGTTGTTCGCATATCATCCTTGAACGTGACTTTTTATTTCATTAACGATTGTGGGCTCATTAAAAGCTATTATCTCATGGTTAGGATCAAGCTCTTTTTCCTTCGAGATAGTGATCATTCATTAACATTGTAACCTCCCTGCAAAAATTTTAAATGAAAAGAATTGAATGAAAATGCAAATAGTGCCAAATGTTAGCTTCCCACAGTAATAAAACTCAATGATAATAAAAATGTGCAAAAATGTTAAGTCCCCGTTAAATTAACGTTAAGATGAACCTGATAAATTTTATAAGGGCAGCTACGCTGACCTTCGGCCCTGTGCAATAATTAAACCTGAAGACAAAAACCAAAATTCTTACCTCAGTAAAACTGCATCAATATCTGCTCTTATTTTATGGCACAGCTCCGTGCAATGCTGGCCCATGTTTAATTTTGATTCTTGGAGGGAATGCATGGGAAGTATTATTTAACGTGAAATGAATCTTTTTGTTTAAAACAGTTACTTTAAAAGAAAATTATTATTGGGGCAATTCTTGAACAAATTAATTACAATTAACATATGTTATTAACTGAGCGCAATGCTGCTTCATTACGTTCGATAACAATACACCTCGTCCAGAACCGTGACCAGAGATGCAAGGAGAGCACGCCGCCGACCCATGTCGACGCCCGCTCAGTACGACCGTCCGCTCGCTACTACTACTGCCGACAGAGTGCAACTCGCAACTGACTACTCGCAACTGAACTACTCCCTCTGCCGACTCCACACACACTACTGAACTCTCGCGCGGTCAAGCGCAGACTAGCAACGATAAATAACTCTCTGGTCAGAGATTCTGTCATGCCTCGCCATCGCTGGTGCTGAATACATACGCTGCCTCGCCATCGCTGGTGCTGAATACATACGCGACGTACGCGTTTCATAACCCTCCACTGGGGGGGGGGGGGGGGGGGGGGGGGGGGCAAAAATTTGGCAGCGATGGTGAGTCATTTGGACTTGCCATGAGCAACAAATTTTTTCTTAACTGACTAACTTTACAATCACAAAATATAAGTATATAGGTGTAGAACATGAAGTAAATATAGTGCACATGCACCGAGTACACAACATATCAGACAATGACAAAAAATAGATATACAATGAGTACAGAACATATCAGCAAATCACAAAAAATGTATATACAAATCATATTGATAAAAGGTGGTGGTGGTGGTGGTTAGTGTTTAACGTCCCGTCGACAACGAGGTCATTAGAGACGGAGCGCAAGCTCGGTTTAGGGAAGGATTGGGAAGGAAATCGGCCGTGCCCTTTCAAAGGAACCATCCCGGCATTTGCCTGAAACGATTTAGGGAAATCACGGAAAGCCTAAATCAGGATGGCTGGAGACGGGATTGAACCGTCGTCCTCCCGAATATTGATAAAAGACAAAAATGCACACTTACTGAAGTAGTGAACATATCAGGAAATCACAAATGTCTAGGCAACGAGTACAAATCATATTGAGAAATGACAAAAGTGCACACTCACTGACGTTCAGCACAAAACATATTAACAAATGACATAAGTGCACATGCACTGAAAAACTCTTCAAAGTCTTCACAGCAAATAGACATAATGAGTACAGATCTCATTGACAAATGACATAAGTGCACATGTACTGTAGTTCAGAACATATCAGCAAATGAAAAAAAATTTATATACAATAAGTAGAAATCATGTTAGAAAAATGACAAAAGTGCACACGCACTATAGTTCAGGATATATCAGCAAATCACAAAATGTATATACAATAAGTAGAAATCATGTTAGAAAAATGACAAAAGTGCACACGCACTATAATTCAGCAAATCAAAAAAAAAATGTATTGGTCATGAATACAAATCATGTTAGCAAAAAAATGATTGTCACTATGTGACAAGAATTAGGATAGGAAAGGGAAGGATTGCATCATGATTGTAGCACTTTAGGTTGCACGCAGCTGCACTGAAAGTCCATATCTTTCTACTGTAGCACAACACCAAGTGAAACAATCTGAAGTTCTTTTCCCAGAAGTATTTATCAGCGTAGCCAAGACACTGAAATGTCGTAGTAATATTCCATGTTATTATTTTAGCAGTACATTAGGTACACCAAACAGTGGGACCATAATAACATCTCCATCGCTCAAGGTGGTGGACAGCATGTCGTGTCAACACCACGTCCTTGTAAGGTACACCGACGTAGAATTAGTGCAAAAACCAAATATAGTGCTCCATGATCAAGAGGATATACAGGACAAACGGATATTGCAGTAATTCAGGGTAGTTAGGCCATAAGGTGAAGGACATTAAGTCACATACTAGTCTTCACTGAGAATTACATTAGTAGTTTGCGGCATTCATTGCCCAATTATTGAACATTTCTGTACCATATATGTAGTATTACAGAATAATGTTCATAAATTGCTTTACAGAGAACAATGGCACTCATTTCCTAATTACAAATCATCAGAAGTCATTACTTAAAACAGGAGGTAGTCAATAACATAGTATTACAGAATAATGTTCATAATTAATCATTGGTCATCTCAATACAGTAATCAGTAGCATTCATTTCCCAGTTACAAAGCATAAAACAGGAGGTATTCAATAACAGAGTATTACAGAATAATGTTCATAATTAATCATTGGTCATCTCAATACAGTAATCAGTAGCATTCATTTCCCAGTTACAAAGCATAAAACAGGAGGTAGTCAATAACATAGTATTACAGAATAATGTTCATAATTAATCATTGGTCATCTCAATACAGTAATCAGTAGCATTCATTTCCCAGTTACAAAGCATAAAACAGGAGGTATTCAATAACATAGTATTACAGAATAATGTTCATAATTAATCATTGGTCATCCCAATACAGTAATCAGTAGCATTCATTTCCCAGTTACAAAGCATAAAACAGGAGGTAGTCAATAACATAGTATTAAAGAATAATGTCCATAATTAATCATTGGTCATCTCAATACAGTAATCAGTAGCATTCATTTCCCAGTTACAAAGCATAAAACAGGAGATAGTCAATAACATAGTATTACAGAATAATGTTCATAATTAATCATTGGTCATCTCAATACAGTAATCAGTAGCATTCATTTCCCAGTTACAAAGCATAAAACAGGAGGTAGTCAATAACATAGTATTACAGAATAATGTTCATAATTAATCATTGGTCATCTCAATACAGTAATCAGTAGCATTCATTGCGCAGTTATAAAGCATTATTATTATACTGTAACTATTAGTCAAAGTCTGTGATTGGAAAACACCAGTCAGTATTGCTCATAACTCTTTTAAATTGGTAGCATTATTTGGGACTGGTAATACTTTTTTTGTGCTAGCAGTGCATTGCGTTGGGATCGATAACTAATTGCTGGGGCATAATAATATTTGCATTTGACTTATTGCTGCAAATGAAGATGTGTAACGTCATTCGTCATGAGTCAGCTGTAGCAGGGTTATGAAACAAATAGAGTATATGTGATCACATTCATAAATGACATAGACTTAATGAACAACTGCTTATAGCATATTAATTTCATGAATAATTTCTCCTGCAAAAAATATACAAAAAATTGGATTATTAATCTGAAGGAAGAAACGCATTTTATGCTGAAAAGTAGTGACCTCGAAGTAACAGGCAGTGAAATGTGTATAAAAATGTGTTCCATAGCTGTCCTTTCCAAAACCTTCAGTCATCCTACTATGCAATATAACACATACTGTCAAAACGAACTGCAACAAATACTTAAATAACTACATAGCATAAATACATAACTTCAATATTATCCTCATCTGTAAAGAAAAAACTTCATTATCCATCACTTCACTATCTATATTATCATAACTCCATTATCATCATCACCTGTAAAGAAAAACTTCATTATCCATAGTAGCATATTCTTCATCATTATTCATCATCATTCATTATCATCTGCAAAATAATCACTTCATCACTCATTATACAATTATTCCTTATTCCTAGCATATTTCATCACTAAACCTCTAAGATGTGTAGTTCTCTCTGACAGCCTGCATCAATCGCTTTGTATTCTGAAAGAAAAAATTAGTTAAGACTGCTATTCTACGATGTGTATAGTATATTCTTGTTAATGCTTGTTAATTCTGATCCATTTACTCTTCCCCGTAAGGTTTGCATCTTCTTTCGACCATTCCGAAGGTGAAATTCCCATTTTGTTTAATTTATTTCTTTTATACGTTATTTCTTTCTGAAAATGATGAACAAAGATTAATGTCTTGCATTTAAATCATATACTCACTAAATAATGACTGGTTTATGGTAACATAGTTAAGCATACAGCATAACATGACAGAAAACGTAATATGTGAAAAAAAGTAGACAGTGTTCAAATGCAAAAATGTACACAGATTATCACAATGCAGCAGCAAAAGTAAAGTACTCACGATGTTGAGATATCATAACGCAAAATGTCAAAGTCAACTGGTGTGTGTTATATCTTAACTATTTCATAGTGCATACAAACAAAATATGAAAACAATCGTACATACATAAAAAATGATGACAAGAAATGTGACCTTCTTTGTGTTCAGCTTGTATGTTTTGTAGTTAGTAGAAGCTGTAATTAAAGACTTTAATGGAGAGAGAATTTAATAAAATTAATATGTCACTAGATAAAATTGCATAATTATTCATAAGATACGTAAGTTTATCTGGAAAAATGGGCACAGTTTGATATGTAATGAGAAGAAAAGCGACCTGCTAACCTTACCTTGCCGGGCACTTGCCAAGAAAAAATACGATAATCATCAGTAAGTAGTCATGTGAATATAATTGCATAAGTGATCATAAAATTAGCAAATGGCATTATAGCATGTTAAATCATAAAGTATCTTCATTCAATAAAAGGTTTGACGTTCGACCAGTGGTGGTTTCCTTTCGATTTTCTGGTTCTCAAAGTTTCGACGTGTACAACATTAGGGTGAGGAATGCTGCGAATACGATATGGTCCTGCGTATAGAAGTTCAAATTTACTGCACCTACCTTTTCCTTTATTAGATAAATGGTGTGTACGTACTAATATCTTCTGTCCAATGTGAAAGTCACGGCGTATACAAACCTGTTTTTGTTGTCTTCTCCGGCGCTCTGCGGCACGTTTGATGTTGTTCAGCGCAATGTCAATTATTTCATGGTGTCGTAGTCCACGAGATGTAGGAAATGTTACTAATTCTTTAATTTTGTTAGGTGGTTCAGCATTTTTCAGTATAAAAGACGGAGATAGCATAGTAGATTCATTTGGTATGGAATTAATTACATCTTGGAATGAGAATATGTGTGTGTCCCAATCAATATGTCTTTTGTGGCAGTATATTCTACACAGTTTACCAATTTCTTTCATTAATCGTTCACAAGGGTTCGAAGAAGCATGGTACCTGGATATATATATCGGAGAAATGTTTCTAGCTCCTAACATACGTGTCCATATAGCAGATCGAAATTGTGGTCCATTGTCGGAAATTACTTTCATCACATGCCCTACATGAAATAAAAAATGTTTTACAAATGCTTTCGAAACAGTTTTAGCAGTAGCTTTGCGTAACGGAGTGAAGGTAACAAATTTTGAAGTGAGTTCAACGGCGACAAAGATATAGCAAAAACCTCTATTAGTTCTGGGAATCGGACCAAAAATGTCTACAGCGGCCATATGTCTCAATTTAACAGGTACAGTTGGATATAATGGAGGAATATGTGAAGTTGTGTCTGACTTAGCTTTCTGGCAGATTTTACATGACGCTAAAACTCGTCTTATACGTTTCTCCATGTTGGTAAAATAAAAGTTCTGTCTCAGTATAAGAAAACATTTTCTACCTCCGTAATGTGCGTAACTTAAATGAGTATACCAGATTAATTTGTTAACTAGCTCGTCAGGAATGCATAATAACCAATCACTGCTGTCAGGATGAGAGCGGCGAAACAGAATGTCATTGCGCACAGTGTAATGGTTTCTAATGGTAACATTATTCCTATCTTGCCAGAGGTGTTTAATCTCTTTCCACACGTTGTCTTTATTCTGCTCTTGTGCTATGTCCTGTAATGTCAACGAAATAAAATTTTCAAATGCAACTTGTTGAATGTACATGACGCTTAAATTTGCTTTGCAGAAGTTGGTTGCGATGTCTTGCTGATTGTTGCTGAGAGAACGGGATAGTGCGTCTGCTACAACATTTTGTGTGCCGGGAATGTGAACAATTGTAAAATTAAATTCCTGTAGATAAAGTTTCCATCTGCTTAATCTGTCGTGAGTGAATTTAGCCGAAAGTAAAAATTGTATTGCTCTATGGTCTGTGTAGACGGTGGTGTGTCTTCCATAAAGAAAATGCCGAAATCTCGTAAAAGCCCAAACAACACATAATGTTTCAAGTTCAGTAACAGAATAATTTCGTTCAGCAGGTGACAGAATGCGACTTGCAAAAGCGATGTTTTGAATTACTGTGGAACCATCTTCTTCAATTTCCTGGAAAATATGTACGCCTAAAGCGGTGTTAGAACTGTCGGTGGCAATGGAAAAATTTCTAGTAAGATCTGGGAGCGATAAAAGTGGTGCATTCAACAAAGCATGTTTCAGGTTCATAAATTCAGAATGTGCTTGCTTATCCCAAGACCAAATAGTGTTTTTACCTGTCAACTGGCATAATCTCGGGGTGTCTAAAGCAGAGTAATGAATAAATTTACGAAAAAAATTAATTAAGCCCAAAACACGGCGTAGTTGCTTCTTCGTTGTAGGAACAGTAATGTCACGTAGAGCTTGAAGTTTTTCCGGGTCAGGCGTAATGCCTTCTGCTGAAATTACATGTCCAAGAAATTTTATAGAAGTTCTGCCAAAATGCGATTTACTAAGATTAACTGTGAGTCCTTGTGCATGAAAAGTTTGCAACAGTCGTTCAACACTCATATTGTGTTCAGACCAGTTAGCTTCTGCAATAAGAATGTCGTCTACGTACGTCGTGATTCTGTCTTTAAGTTCTGTCGGAAGTATTGTATTCAAACCGCGAATAAAAGCTGCAGAAGAAATAGTTAAACCGAATGGTAATTTGCAAAATTGATAACAGTCGCCAAAACAGAGAAAAGCTGTGTACTTTCTGCAATTCGGATGGAGTTGAATTTGCCAAAATCCTGATTTCAGATCTAATGTAGAATAAATAGCAGTACCGTGAAATTTCTGTAGTAGTTCTTCTAATGTCTGTGGTCGATCTGTTTCATTAATAATTATGTCATTGATGTGACGTGAATCAAGCACGGGGCGAAGAGAGCCATCCTTTTTCTTAACAATATGGAGCGGGTTTATGTACGGACTAACTGCCGGTTCATTAATACCTTGGTGAAGCATTTCCTGCAATTCTTTCTTAACCTGTTCTCTATGAATATACGGAATGGGATAATGCTTGGCTTTAAATGTGTCGTGCTGTTTGACTTGAAATTCATACATAAAACCGGACATAGTACCAGGAATGTTGTCGAAAACTGGAGCTTGCTGTAAAAGAATGTTGTGTAGTTGCGTACATTCGTCGTCTGTATTTGCACTGCTTTGTTTAACTTTATCAGAAATCATTTGTATTACGTCATAGTCAGCTTCGTCTGGAGTATTATAGTTGTGTACGTACGTATCTGTAAACAATGTGGAATTACAGTCTACGTTACGTGATACGGAAATGACCTCTATACGATTAATTGTTTGTTCTTCCGCAGATAATGAGTGCTGAAATTCTAAAGCCAGTTGTACATTTTCATCCTTCAACATTAAATAGGAATTTTGAAAGTCAATAACTGCGTCGTGTTGTACCAGAAAATTCGTACCTAAAATAACGTCTGTTGTCAATAAAGGAACAATCCAAAAATTTGAGTGAAATGTGTGACCTGCAATGCAAAATGATAAATGTGTCTGTAATTTAACGTCTACTCCTTTACTCGATACTGCTCCCTTCACTTTCGTTTTGCCTAATGGTAATGTAGGATAGGTATTCTCTTTGTTACACTCGTTGAAAGTTTCTTCATTTATTACTGACGTAGGTGATCCGGAATCGATTACTGCTGAAAATTTCGATGAACCAATTTTAATTTCGATGACAGGATGTGAAATGGTTTTTTGAACAACTGGTCTTTCCTGCAAAAGAGTGTCTCTGATATCGTCAAAAGTAATTACATTTTCGTGAACAACATTCTGCGTGTCTAAAGTAGTGCTTGTGTTACTGGAAGATGCGACCTGTACAGTATCTAGTCAGATTCTATCTGACGTGTTATTATTTTCTGGAGGATGTTGTGGCATTTCGACTATTTGAACTGTTCTGTTATTTCTTCCAGACGTATTACGCTCTGGATGATACCTACTGTCGGGTTCATTCATGAGAATATGTTGTTGCTGATCATTTTGCTGCTGGTAAGACCAACTGTTATTAAACGTATGTTGATAATTGTGCTCATTATTTTTACGTCTGTCGTGATAGTCATTCCTATACGGTGCACTGCGATAGGAATTGAAGTACTGTGTTTTCTGCACGTAGTTATTTCCTTGCTGGCGTGCGTTACTATTTGTTGTAGTTGGGACTATACGTGCACGCGGCGAAACATTAACGCTTGGTTGACCTTGTGCATTACATTGTTGGTTAGGTATGCTAACCGGCTGACTTTGATGATGTTGCGGAGAAAAACGTCTATTGTCACTAAAATGTGGTTCCTGCTGCTGATAATTTTGTCGATACTGTTAATCGAAATTTTGTCTGCTATTAAAGTTCTGGTGGTTGTCGTTCCTGAAGCGTCTATTACCTTTGCTATTAAAATTGGGTGGCTGATCGTAATTACTGTAAGTTTGTTGGCCTTGGTTATTATATGAAAAATTTTTGGTTACAAAGGAATAATCCGACTGCTGCACTTCCAAAAGCTGTAACAGATCCCTGAATGCCGAGATATTTGCTTTTTGCTGACCCGTTAAAAGTGACACTCTTAATGATCGTGGCAATTTAGAAATACATAATTGAATGAGTGCAGATTCACTATATGGTTCACTTAGGTACTGGTTTTGTTGGACCATATGCTCAAAAAATAGCGTGACACTGGGAAAATTTGAGTTCTCATAATTTGGTACTTCCCCCATGAACCATGGACCTTGCCGTTGGTGGGGAGGCTTGCGTGCATCAGCGATATAGATGGCCGTACCGTAGGTGCAACCACAACGGAGGGGTATCTGTTGAGAGGCCAGACAAACATGTGGTTCCTGAAGAGGGGCAGCAGCCTTTTCAGTAGTTGCAGGGGCAACAGTCTGGATGATTGACTGATCTGGCCTTGTAACATTAACCAAAACGGCCTTGCTGTGCTGGTACTGCGAACGGCTGAAAGCAAGGGGAAACTACAGCCGTAATTTTTCCCGAGGACATGCAGCTTTACTGTATGATTAAATGATGATGGCGTCCTCTTGGGTAAAATATTCCGGAGGTAAAATAGTCCCCCATTCGGATCTCCGGGCGGGGACTACTCAAGAGGACGTCGTTATCAGGAGAAAGAAAACTGGCATTCTACGGATCGGAGCGTGGAATGTCAGATCCCTTAATCGGGCAGGTAGGTTAGAAAATTTAAAAAGGGAAATGGATAGGTTAAAGTTAGATATAGTGGGAATTAGTGAAGTTCGGTGGCAGGAGGAACAAGACTTTTGGTCAGGTGATTATAGGGTTATAAATACAAAATCAATTAGGGGTAATGCAGGAGTAGGTTTAATAATGAATAGGAAAATAGGAATGCGGATAAGTTACTACAAACAGCATAGTGAACGCATTATTGTGGCCAAGATAGATACGAAGCCCACACCTACTACAGTAGTACAAGATTATATGCCAACTAGCTCTGTAGATGATGAAGAAATTGCTGAAATGTATGACGAGATAAAAGAAATTATTCAGGTAGTGAAGGGAGACGAAAATTTAATAGTCATGGGTGACTGAAATTTGTCAGTAGGAAAAGGGAGAATAGGAAACATAGTAGGTGAATATGGATTGGGGGGAAGATATGAAAGAGGAAGCCGCCTTGTAGAATTTTGCACAGAGCATAACTTAATCATAGCTAACACTTGGTTCAAGAATCATAAAAGAAGGTTGTATACCTGGAAGAATCCTGGAGATACTAATAGGTATCAGATAGATTATATAATGGTAAGACAGAGATTTAGGAACCAGGTTTTAAATGGTAAGACATTTCCAGGGGCAGATGTGGATTCTGACCACAATCTATTGGTTATGAACTGCAGATTGAAACTGAAGAAACTGCAAAAAGGTGGGAATTTAAGGAGATGGGACCTCGATAAACTAAAAGAACCAGAGATTATAGAGAGTTTCAGGGAGAGCATAAGGGAACTATTGACAGGAATGGGGGAAAGAAATACAGTAGAAGAAGAATGGGTAGCTCTGAGGGATGAAGTAGTGAAGGCAGCAGACGATCAAGTAGGTAAAAAGACGAATGCTAATAGAAATCCTTGGGTAACAGAAGAAATATTGAATTTAATTGATGAAAGGAGAAAATATAAAAATGCAGTAAATGAAGCAGGCAAAAAGGAATACAGACGTCTCAAAAATGAGATCGACAGGATGTGCAAAACGGCTAAGCAGGGATGGCTACAGGACAAATGTAAGGATGTAGAGGCTTATCTCACTAGGGGTAAGATAGATACTGCCTACAGGAAAATTAAAGAGACCTTTGGAGAGAAGAGAACCACTTGTATGAATATCAAGAGCTCAGATGGCAACCCAGTTCTAAGCAAAGAAGGGAAGGCAGAAAGGTGGAAGGAGTATATAGAGGGTTTATACAAGGGCGATGTACTTGAGGACAGTATTATGGAAATGGAAGAGGATGTAGATGAAGATGAAATGGGAGATAAGATACTGCGTGAAGAGTTTGACAGAGCACTGAAAGACCTGAGTCGAAACAAATCCCCGGGAGTAGACAACATTCCATTAGAACTACTGATGGCCTTGGGAGAGCCAGTCATGACAAAACTCTACCATCTGGTGAGCAAGATGTATGAGACAGGCGAAATACCCACAGACTTCAAGAAGAATATAATAACTCCAATACCAAAGAAAGCAGGTGTTGACAGATGTGAAAATTACCGAACTATCAGTTTAATAAGTCACAGCTGCAAAATACTAACGCGAATTCTTTACAGACGAATGGAAAAACTGGTAGAAGGAGACCTCGGGGGAAGATCAGTTTGGATTCCATAGAAATGTTGGAACACGTGAGGCAATACTAACCTTACGACTTATCTTAGAAGAAAGATTAAGAAAAGGCAAACCTACGTTTCTAGCATTTGTAGACTTAGAGAGAGCTTTTGACAACGTTAACTGGAATACTCTCTTTCAAATTCTGAAGGTGGCAGGGGTAAAATACAGGGAGCGAAAGGCTATTAACAATTTGTACAGAAACCAGATGGCAGTTATAAGAGATGAGAGACATGAAAGGGAAGCAGTGGCTGGGAAGGGAGTGAGACAGGGTTGTAGCCTCTCCCCGATGTTATTCAATCTGTATATTGAGCAAGCAATAAAGGAAACAAAAGAAAAATTCGGAGTAGGTATTAAAATTCATGGAGAAGAAGTAAAAACTTTAAGGTTCGCCGATGACATTGCAATTCTGTCAGAGACAGCAAAGGACTTGGAAGAGCAGTTGAACGGAATGGACAGTGTCTTGAAAGGAGGATATAAGATGAACATCAACAAAAGCAAAATGAGGATAATGGAATGTAGTCAAATTAAATCGGGTGATGCTGAGGGGATTAGATTAGGAAATGAGACACTTAAAGTAGTAAAGGAGTTTTGCTATTGAGGGAGTAAAATAACTGATGATGGTCGAAGTCGAGAGGATATAAAATGTAGGCTGGCAATGGCAAGGAAATCGTTTCTGAAGAAGAGAAATTTGTTAACATCGAGTATAGATTTAAGTGTCAGGAAGTCGTTTCTGAAAGTATTTGTATGGAGTGTAGCCATGTATGGAAGTGAAACATGGACGATAACCAGTTTGGACAAGAAGAGAATAGAAGCTTTCGAAATGTGGTGCTACAGAAGAATGCTGAAGATAAGGTGGGTAGATCACGTAACTAATGAGGAGGTATTGAATAGGATTGGGGAGAAGAGAAGTTTGTGGCACAACTTGACTAGAAGAAGGGATCGGTTGGTAGGACATGTTTTGAGGCATCAAGGGATCACAAATTCAGCATTGGAGGGCAGCGTGGAGGGTAAAAATCGTAGAGGGAGACCAAGAGATCAATACACTAAGCAGATTCAGAAGGATGTAGGTTGCAGTAGGTACTGGGAGATGAAGAAGCTTGCACAGGATAGAGTAGCATGGAGAGCTGCATCAAACCAGTCTCAGGACTGAAGACCACAACAACAACAACATAATTTGGTAAACTAATTAGTTGATCTTTAATTACGCGCTGTGTCGTCTTCGAACAATATGCTGATAGAAAAGCATTCTGAAACTCTTCTACTGAATAGCATTGTCTCGCGATGGGTCTCATACGAATTGCCGGTTCGTCTTCCAAAAAACTGCAAATAAATTCAAGTTTATGTGTTATGGGCCAAGTCGGTGGAAAAGCAAAGCTGAATTGTTGTATCCAATCCAGGGGGTGAATCTGTGTTCTGTCATTTTTAAATACTTTAAATTTTCTCACTGACAGAAAATGTTTGTAATCAAAATTATCGTCTCTGTATGATGGAACAGGTTCAGGATTGTAAGAGAATCTATTTGTCTGTGTCTGTTCGGAATCTAAGTCGCGTACTCTCTGTAGATTACCCAAATTATACGCGCTGCATGAGTCTGACAAATGTTCGCAAAGTGGCGTCTGCTGTGATGTGCTATTAACTGAAATATTTTTCATCTCTGTTACTTCTTGCTGTAAACTTGACAACTTTCTACGTAATGTATTATTAGATGAATCGATCTCATTGATTGTCTGGTGTAAATTTTGGAATTCAGGTGTTTGGTTAAACGAAATCGGTGCAGTATCGTCTGATTTGTTGTCATTATTACTTTCGATAACATCAGTACGACTGGCCAATTCATCATATTTTTCAGTCAGTATTTTTGCCTGATCATCGTTTTTACTGTCAGAAGCATTAATCTGTTTTTGTAATTTACGTGTGGTTTCGTTCAATTTTTTAATGTCATTATTGACGACATCGGAATCCTGTGTTAGTTCTAATTGTTCGAATCTGTCTGTCACTGTCTGAATATCTGCTGTGTGTGTATCTGTTTTTGATTTAAGATCAGAAATTTCATCATGTAATTCTATGTTCAACTGTTTGATGGTATTAATTTCGTCGGACACTGTAGTAATATTGTTGTCTACATATGTTTTTGCTTTCGTGAACAATTTACGTTTGTCTTCTTGTCTCTGTGCTGTGATTGTTTCCATGACTTGTCGTTTTACTTTATTCTGTTCCTGTATAAATTTACGGAAACGTGTATCACTGTTTTGTAGGTGAAGACTAAAACGTTCGTTAATTTGAGTGTTCTGTTGGTCGAATTTCGCGTCTATCTTTGCATCCATTGTGCGCGAAAGTTCTGCTGTCATTAGTTTAAACTCGTCGCGTAATTGTGTAGCTTTTTCAGAGCATTGTTTACCGACTGTACTAATTTCGTCTCTGAGTGATTCTATGGCAGCTGTTTGCATATCCCTTAATTCTTGAGCAACAGACCTAATTTCTTCGCTACTTTTCCTAGCACAAGCCTCAATTTCCTCGCGTAATTGTTCCTTAGTATCATGACATTGTGCGGCAACGGCTCTAATCCGTTCACTAAACTGTCTGGAATTGTTGTCTAATTTTTCATTAAGTTGTTGTTTGAGATTTTCGTTATTTTCATTAAGTTGTTGTTTGAGATCTTCTTTAAGTTGTTGGAAATTTTCATAATTGTTGTCTAGTTTTTCATTCTGTTGTTTGAAATTTTCCTTAAATTGTTTGTTATCTTCACTAATTTGTAGCAATAATGCCATAAGTTGATCCGAGCCTAAATTAGCATTTCTATTCTCTGTGTTGTTTGATGGTGTACCGGCAATTGTCACGTTTTGTATATCCATTTGGATATTCTGTGATTCTTGAAAAGGTTTGCTAATCGGATGTGCACTGTTAGTCACCATCTCGGAATTAAATAAATCTGTCGTATTCTGATTACACTGTTCATTTTCATTAGAAAAAGTTGTCTATTCATTATCTAAATTTTGCAAACCGCATGTTTCAAGCTGGGCTGCGCTCATTGCAACAGAACGCCCCGTGTCATCAATTGTCGTCAAATCATCAGAGGACACAATTGAATTCATTTGTTCATCACTAGGATGATTGTCAGTAAACGGTGGATTGTCATCATTATATTGCGTGTCGCAAGTACTATCGGTGAAGTTATTTAAGTCGGTTATTTCATTCATTATACTTCGCGATGTACTATTAATAGTTTTTCGCGGCATTTTTACACAAGTCACAATTATTCGACAATGAAACAAAGACAATAGAAAATTCAACAAACACAAATACAACAGCGAGCAACAAATTGCCGATGACCTGCGGAAGAAAGTGTCAAAATTAGTAAAAGCGTTGCGCCAAATGCTAATTATATTAAGTAAATAAGAGCAGATATCTGACTAATTTTCAGAAGATTCTCAAAGAAATACGATCCTGGTCCGGATGTTGCCAAGTGTAACCTCCCCGCAAAAATTTTAAATGAAAAGAATTGAATGAAAATGCAAATAGTGCCAAATGTTAGCTTCCCACAGTAATAAAACTCAATGATAATAAAAATGTGCAAAAATATTAAGTCCCCATTAAATTAACGTTAAGATGAACCTGATAAATTTTATAAGGGCAGCTACGCTGACCTTCGGCCCTGTGCAATAATTAAACCTGAACACAAAAACCAAAATTCTTACCTCAGTAAAACTGCATCAATATCTGCTCTTATTTTATGGCACAGCTCCGTGCAATGATGGCCCATGTTTAATTTTGATTCTTGGAGGGAATGCATGGGAAGTATTATTTAACGTGAAATGAATCTTTTTGTTTAAAACAGTTACTTTAAAAGAAAATTATTATTGGGGCAATTCTTGAACAAATTAATTACAATTAACATATGTTATTAACCGAGCGCAATGCTGCTTCATTACGTTCGATAACAATACACCTCGTCCAGAACCGTGACCAGAGATGCAAGGAGAGCACGCCGCCGACCCATGTCGACGCCCGCTCAGTACGACCGTCCGCTCGCTACTACTACTGCCGACAGAGTGCAACTCGCAACTGACTACTCGCAACTGAACTACTCCCTCTGCCGACTCCACACACACTACTGAACTCTCGCGCGGTCAAGCGCAGACTAGCAACGATAAATAACTCTCTGGTCAGAGATTCTGTCATGCCTCGCCATCGCTGGTGCTGAATACATACGCGACGTACGCGTTTCAACATTTACGTCATAGGAAAAAAGATTATTAATAGAAGTGATGTTAAATGACAATTACGTGTTATTCCGTTAGTGTGGAACCGACGTAATATCTCTGAAATGACATTGATATATAATTTTTGTTAAATACTGAACTGAGATAGGAAGTAAATTGAAATTAGTGAACATGTGATACTGAGACTATAGAAGCAGAAACGCTTGAGGTATAAATATGTACAAACTTTAACTCAGTAGTCGACATTATGTATTGCAAAGACATTAGCATTTCACACTTATTTTGACGACGCGCTATTAAGCAAAGGAATGTTGAGTTTCTGTACGAGTAATAAAATTAAATCTAAAAAACATAATTAATAACGGCGAACTCCGCTTTAACAAACTGTATTGCGTGTCGTCATCGGGCTATAACTGCGCAACCCTGGAGACTTGTGTGGTGAAATTAGAAGTCGGGCATATAAAACAAACTTAAAATCCATTCAAGCTACAGTGGAGTCGGCACAACACGACGTGGGCAGTTATAGACCGAAGACAAATTGACTGCCAAAACCGAAGGTACATCAGCGACAAGGTTCAGGAACTTTGGTTGAAACCGGAAGTGAATGCTGACGAAATCCTAATTTCAGTTTCGGATATTTATCGAAAGGATAGGTTGGTCGCCAATGGTGGCAGCTCACACAGGGTGGAGAAAAATTGTGTCGCGAAATTTGAACCCTGATTAGCTAATGCCAGTAGCAACAAAAATTACTATTGTTGTGTAGGTAGGCAACGCAGCATTTTTGAACTACGGAAACTTGGCGCTACCTGTTCCCATTGGCTGTGGAATTGCCATGTTGCCGTTCGTCGGTTGACGGGCAGCGCTATTGTTGTCGGTTCACACAAACAAACGTCCATCGCTCCGTCGCTGCCACAACGCGATTCGCACACGTGTCGAATAGGTCCTGCTGTTTGTCTCCACCTCAAGTCAGAGACACTGACACGTAAGCTTCGCTTCGGAGCACACACACGTCACCTGCGATTTAGTCATACGTAAGCATGGCGGCACAGTCTTCGTTTGAACGACAACGAGATATGGTTTTTGTTTATGGATTAGCCGGCGGTAATGCACATGAAGCTCGACGGTTGTATAGGGAACGGTACCCAGCAAGAAGCCACCCACACCCGCAGACGTTTACAGCAATTCACCGGCGACTTGGCGAAACAGGCGTCTTAGCGGGATATCATGGTTATGCTGGAAGACTTCGAACACAACGGGATGTTGCATTTGAATAGACTGTTCTCGAGCGTTTCTAGGAAGCAGTTAGAACAAGTACTCGAGTGGTTGGACACGACATGGTGGTCACTCATCGGTTAGTCTGGGAGGTTTCAAGGGATCACGGCCAGCATCCACTTAGTTTCCACCCTGTCCAAGACCTAAATCCTGTGGCGGTCTACGAACACAGGCTAAGGTTTTGCCGGTAGTTTCTTCGACGTGTTGCACAAGATACCGACTTCCCCGCCATTGTCTTGCTTACCGATGATTCCGCCTTCCCTCAGGATGGCCTTTACAACACTAGAAACGTTCATTACTGAGCAAGGGGAAATCCTCACGTCGCGTACGTCCATAGACACCAGGAACGATTTTCGCTCAAAATTTGGGCAGAGATTGTGGGTGACCATCTGACTGGGCCGGTCTGTCTACCTCCTGGACTTACCGGGGCAAATTACCTCCACTTTTTGCGAGAACGATACCCGGCCTGCTGGAAGATGTTCCCAGGGCATACGACTATGCATGTGGTTGCAGCATGAGGGGGCGCCCGCACAATACAGTGGTACTGTGCGCGGATATTTATATGAACTCTTCAACGGCCGGGTATTTGGCAGAGATGCTCGTAGGACACGGCGCCCGCGATCACCAGACCTCACACCTGTGGCCTTTTTCCTGTGTGGATTCTTCAAGGTTGTAGTTCACCCACCCGGATGCGAACCACCTAGAAACGAAGAAGAATTAATGGATCGCCTTCAACATGCTGCCAATCACATCAGGGCAGTGCCGGGAATCTTTGAAAGAGTTCTATAAAACACCGTTCGACGTTACCAGTCTTGTGTCGCGTTAGAGGATAGCCAGTTTGAGCACATGCATTAGTAAACAATGTCATAGCTACAAAAAAGGCCCTTTTCAGGGCCGACACAATTTGTAAAAGACTTTCTGTATGCGAACTAACAGCTATTGACGGGCTTGTTCCCGCTACGTTTATCATGAAACTGCAATGGATGTGTCGGGACCCCGGCAGATTCGCCCTCAGGCCCACAGAGTGGAAGGCTGGAGCGCGACCACCGAGCGTGCGGGCCGCCTTGGATACATCGCGATCTCCGGCAGGCAAAGCATTCGCGGTCATGGGTCTTCCAGAGCATCGCTGGTAACAGGGCAACCCCGCGACCAATCGGAGCGCATGGCTTCGTGGTTTGAAAATGGTGCGTTGTCGACCTTCACAACATAATTAATTTTCGTTCCTACTAGCATCAGCTATCCAGGGTTAAAACTTCGTGTCACAATTTTTTTTTCCAACCAGTATAATGTAGAAAAGAATTCGATAATGTCTATTGAGATTATCACGGATTCCAAGCGTGAATTAATGTGGACGAAGTTAAACGTCAAAGGTTGATCAAAACTGGTAGTCGGTTGCTTTTCTAGACTGCCTGGGTCTGTAGCTGAGTGGTAAAGCGCTTGAGAGAGGAGTTGAAGAATATCGCTTATAATATTCCTGATCATGCTGTTGTAAAATGAGGTGAATTGTACTTACCATGTACAATCGGGAGAGTCATGGTATCAAAACCGCTACCAGAGATAAGGTTACGAGTGACATTACTCTGAATGCCTTGTTCGAAAATTACATCGGGCTGATAATTAGAGAACCAAGATAATGTTTAGTGCTTCTAACAACAAACAGACTCGAACTTATCGAATCAGCTAACATTGAGGAAGGTGTCAGTGATCAAAAGGCTGTTATAGTAATTACGAGTACTGGTTTTACAAGGGATGTTAAGAATCGTAGAGGGAGACCAAGAGATGAATACACTAAGCAGATTCAGAAGCATGTAGGTTGCAGTAGGTACTGGGAGATGAAGAAGCTTGCACAGGATAGAGTAACATGGAGAGCTGCATCAAACCAGTCTCAGGACTGAAGACCACAACAACAACAACAACACATACTGTTTCCAACAATTAGTCATCAACAGTGTAGGTGTACACTAGTGCTTTTTTTCCTATGCACATGCCGAATATTGCATTTATTTACGTTGAGGATCAACTAGCAGAGCCTGCACGATTCATCAGTCTTCTGCTGGTTATTCTGCAAATCGATACTGTCTTCTGAGATTGCTACGTTTTTATCGACAACCGCATCATTTGCGAAGAGCCTAAAAGAGCATCAAACGCTTTCTACTAGATCATTTACATGCAATGCGTATTATAACATTCCTGTCACACTTTCTTGGCGTACTCCGGAAGCTACGAGTAATCAGTCGATTTTGTTTCGGGTAAGCAAGTCTCGAATCCAGTCGCAAATCTACTCCCATACTTGCTAAGTTCGTATTTTTTCACGACGCGGCAGCGCGGAACGGTGTCAAGTACCCTCCTGAAGTCAAGAAACACGCTATGGGTCTCACGATGGAACAGAGTGAGCTGAATTTTGTAAGACCTCTGTTTGCGGAATCTATGTTGATATTTATAGAGGAGATTGTTGCTCTTGGGAAATGTCATAACTCTTGTGCATAATACTAAAATATAGACTTTCACGACCTTCATTCGATCCCTGCGAAACCCTACATCTCAGCAGGATAATGCACGACCGCATGTTGCAGGTCCTGTAAGGGCCTTTCTGGATAAAGAAAATGTTCGACTGCTGCCCTGGCCAGCACATTCTCCACATATCTCACCAACTGAAAACGTCTGGTCGTTGATGGACGAACAACTGGCTCGTCACAATACGCCAGTCACTATTCTTGATGAACTGTGGTATCGTTTTGAAGCTGCATAGGCAGCTGTACCTGTACATGCCGTCCAAGCTCTGTTTGACTCAATGCCCAGGCGTATCAAGGCCGTTATTACGGCCAGAGGTGGTTGTTCTGGGTACTTTTTCTCAGGATCTATGCACCCAAACTGCGTGAAAATGTAATCACAGGTCAGTTCTAGTATAATATATTTGTCGAATGAATACACGTTTATCATCTGCATTTCTTCTTGTTGTAGCTATTTTAATGGCCAGTAGTGTACCTCCATGGGGTTATTGTCGGATGGGGGACGATTCCCATCGTGTTAAACAGCAGTTGCTTTGCCGGCACCAAATGGTTCAAATGGCTCTAAGCACTATGGGACAACATCTGAGATCATCAGTCCCCTAGACTTATAACTACTTAAACCTAACTAACCTAAGGACATCACACACATCCACGCCCGAGGCAGGATGCAGGATCGAACCGGCGACCGTAGCAGCAGCGTGGTTCCTTTTCCGGCATCAGCATTCGCCATTTCTTTCCTTTAATTTAAATCCATAGCAACGTTAACTCAGTGCTGTACTGTACAGTCGTACATCGCTGCCATTAAACCTACACGAATTTGATATATAACTCCGAAGACGGTAATGGGACCTTACGAAACCATTTCTATGTATCCCAAGACAACCTGTCAAAATAGATCATTTGCTGCTTTGAACTAACAAACACGCATTAGTATCCAGAACTTAACCAAGAAAAATTATCAATGTTCTCCTTCATTTAGCCACTGGCCTGGGTGAACCCGAATTTATTTTCCCCTTCTCTGTCACTTTTAAAGAAGTAAACGATAAGTAGCAATAAGACTCGAGAAGCACAAAATCAAATCACTTGTCTATTTTATATCTAAATTCTAGATTACACCACACACAAACTACGAATTTTACCGTATAGGGAAGCGATTCACATCAAAAGGTTATTGTAAAGAAACTTGTATTCTGGACTATATGTAATTTTTTCTCAACACTCGATCTATTAGTACACTAGAGAGGCGGAAATGGAATAACATACCTGTAGATGCAGAAACATGCAGGTAACTAGACTCGTGGGCATGCTTTCTAATCGAAAATGAAATAGTTTCAAGATCATCAGATTTAACGTGTTCAGTTTGAAAACCATGCATGTGTTACACCTAAACAACAGAGTTTGCCATAGTGGGAGAAAGTTGGAAGTCTACTACGTGTGACTTTGAAATCTTAATGTGGAGACAATTGGATTACATTTCCTCATTTTTCCATATACGTGTTTACATTATAACGGAAAAGCATCCAGCTTTCGTGATATTCTTCAGCGTTGACAGCCATAAACCGTATATTCTGCTTTTTTTTTTTAGCTCGTTATTTAATCGTCTGTGTACGGGTTGCAGAAACATACTGCAAGTCAGATGGGAACTATTCCCTTATAGTTACTCCACAGAGACTATATCGCCATTTACAATCTTTGTTAAAGACAGAAGCTGCTCATGATTCAAAATTTTGTTACTGTTTTTCAAAGTTTAATTGTGCAGTATCAAATTCACTAAATGTATAGAATAGTATGTTAGTACGTTAATTCAAGAGAAAGCTACAGTAGCGAGAACTCAGACAATGAACTCCCAAGACAGAACCACATTAGAAAATACGGGAACAGGCGAGCTGCTGAGCTCTGATTATCACATAGCAAAATTACCTAATCTGCCAGTGCTGCGGACGTACATTACCAAGCTGTCTTCTTAACTGCAAGGACACGATCTGGCATACCGGAGGCGATGGCTGGTTGCTTCGACGTCCCGTCGTGGTGATGATAATGTCGCGAGTATAGCCCGAAACAAATTATCCTGGTCTGGTAGTTCCAGACTAAAGACTTCCTAGCAACACAAATGCGTCTCTGAGGGAGACGAAGAAGGCTTGCTACACAATCACTGACGGTACAGTGATCGATTTTAACAAGCTAATTCACACAGTAACTCCAATACAGTCGACTTTAGCCAAAACTGCTCAAGATGGATAACATAGGCCGCATGTACGCAGAATGCTCAATTGCCAACTGTACTCCGAAAGTTACATTGAAGTCGAAACTTCAGCAACTTCGTAAAACAGTTACAATTGAATTAAAGTATATTAGACAGCCAACGGAAGGTAGGCTGTCCAGAGCAGCGAGAGCTCAGTCTTGTAACCTACTCCGAGCGCAAGGCGAGAGCTGACTCTACCAAGAGCACCCGTAGAAACCGAACACAGAACATTACCGCCCGCACGACAGTGACCGTGGTTAAACGTGCCAATCAGCAACTCGAAAACCGGCGAAAATTCCACTATATTGTCAAAGCGCTACTGTTCCACCAATGGAGATACTTGGCGCCAATTTCTGCGCCAATTTTGCTACGTCACGGAGCTATCCCGTGAGCAAGCCAGTCACAGTTATGATTTTGCAGAAAACGCGGGAATTTGCCCGCCAAGACTGCCTGGGAACACAAGTCATTCCCATGTCTCGCTGGTAGCCTGTCAGAAAGTGTTTTCACTAAGTTTCTGCGAAGTAACGGAGTCTCAAACCCCAGCCGCTCCTTCAGGCCCCTGTGGGCGTGTCGCCCTCACTCTTATGACAATGTAGGCGTCTGGACAGCATCCACTCGACTCCCTCACACCCGCTGGCATAAGCCTTTCACGATCAGCAGAACCCGCCTGTCACCGGACCACCCGGGTGACGAGAGACGCTGCGTGGGAGGTCTGTGTGTGAAGGAATAGCAACTTTTCACTGCATGCAATTAGAAAGGAAAATATTCATATCTTCTGACTTCTCAATACTAGCCTTGTAATGACCAAACTCGGCTATACTTCCCCAAATCGAATTACTCAGAGTAAGATATAAATATGAGAGGGGGCAAGTCACTGTGCGCATAGTAAAGCAAGCCACCTTTCAAATTTCCAAGGCTTCAAGCAGGCTGAGTTTATGGCCTTTGTTTGCTAAGTGAAGTACACGGTACACTAGCTGGTAGTTGTGACCCTCACAAGCTCAGCAAATGCGGAGTCAAAATTCTGCAACCTCCCGCAGCGTTCATGTTCAGCCAGCCTAGTTGCAATTTTGTACAGCCTAGATGAGGCTTTTAGTGCCACGATACTGGTAGTGATCCAGTAATAAAGTGCTAAATACAACTGAAGCGGTTGTTAATATCCAAGATGTGGAGTATCAGTTTGGTAGCGTTAGGTGGAGGTATGCCAAGGTATAACACTTTCCATTTCCGCTAGCGTGTAAAGACCGCTACGAGCCGGACATCGGACTGCAGCTTTGCTCACGTGCAGCCCCGGCGTAACGACACGGGGGCAGACAGACAGACTGGCACGTAGCGGCCCACATTAGCGCAGTGCAGTTGCAGTTGCCGTTGGTGTGCTATCGGCATGCCGACACCCCTCTCCTGTTAACGTAATGCGCACTCCGAGGCTCCCCAGACTTGCGTAACAGTCCGGTCCAGCTGAGCCAGGCAGTCTTCAGGGATTAGGGCGGCGCGGCTGTTAGCTAATTTGTCTGCGTGCCGACCGCCTGTCCCGCTACCGTGCCGAGCTCGCTCCCACTGCCTAATGGCCCGCCAACAGCGCCGTTGCCTCACTTTCGCCGTCCCTGTACCGCCGTGTGTGTGTGCTCTGTGGCTACACGTACACCGACAAACTCGTTCAGTTCATTACTTCTCTAGCGACATGTACAGTCGTGGACAAAACGAGCGAGACCCCTCGCCTTTTCGTTATGCTGATTCGCACAGCCTTAAAGTCTGCTTCACAGCATAACAGGCAAGGCGACGAAGTGCTTCCGACATACTTTGCTTAGGCGTCAAATTAAAAAACTATCCGAAATTTGTCAGACTGTTTTCAGTCATGTGTAAGACTATATTAACCCTTTCGTGGGCAAAATTATTGAGCAGTTTTTTTTGCAATGGATGGAGAGCACATAGTAGTTAACAGATAGGTATATTTATCAAACAGAATATCAAATTTGCTCCAACTGTGAAAGTGAGGTCACACTACAAGGTGGGAAGTATTCTTCCCACTGCCCTTCAAAATGGTTCAAATGGCTCTGAGCACTATGGGACTCAACTGCTGAGGTCATTAGTCCCCTAGAACTTAGAACTAGTTAAACCTAACTAACCTAAGGACATCACACACATCCATGCCCGAGGCAGGATTCGAACCTGCGACCGTAGTGGTCTCGCGGTTCCAGACTGCAGCGCCAGAACCGCGCGGCTACTTCGGCCGGCTCACTGCCCTTCCTTGGAGTTAAATGACAAAAACAACTTTTTCAATATATGTCATATTTATTTGATAAATTTACTTCTCTTGTTACAATGATTATTCACAATTACTTGCAATTAAATTTTCTGAAACATGGGTCTATGCAAAGTGGTGTTTGACAATATGCACAAACACAGCGAGTGCTCTTTTCCGCAGCTTTGGTACTACAATGACGGCACGTCCAGTAGGTTTCTCCTAAAATGGGTTAATACTCCCCTACAGCCACATGACGAAAATCTTCAGGTACTTTACCCCTTTTTTCCACAAAGACAGGTTTTTGTCCACGCCTTTTTTGGGATGAGAAGCCAGCGATCAATTGTCTGGCTAGATGGATGCTGTATGTGAGCTGATCATGCTGTCCACTTTCTCTTTTACTTATTTTCCACAGGATAAAACTGTTCACTGCAGCAACGTCCACCAGGAAATAAAATATTCTGTGCCACCATTTTACAGAACCTCTGCCAATAGCATACCTTTCTCGTAATTGATCAAACTTATCGACACCACCTATTATTTTGTTGTATTCTGCCACAACTTCAGGACAAGAAATCTCTGTACTAGCACCACCCGTGTTTCTCCTTTTCACTGTTGCTGTTTCTCATGGGTCAAGAATTGAGGACAGGAAAGTGACTGGACGGTTATCCATCCATTTTACTGCAGAAATGGCTCCTTTTGTTTCAAACTGGAATTCTCCTCATTTCAATTTTGCGTTTTCCTTCATAAATTGAAATGAGGAGAATTCCAGTTTGTAACAAAAGGAGCCATTTCTGCAGTTTTCTGAAACATGGGTCTATGAAAAGTGGTGTTTGACAATATGCACAAACACAGCGAGTGCTCTTTTCCGCAGCATTCGTACTACAATGACGGCACGTCCAGTAGGTTTCTCCTAAAATGGGTTGCGTTTTCCTTCATAAATTCCTCACGCCTGAACCATGGACCTTGCTGTTGGTGGGGAGGCTTGCGTGCCTCAGCGATACAGATGGCCGTACCGTAGGTGCAACCACAACGGAGGGGTATCTGTTGAGAGGCCAGACAAACATGTGGTTCCTGAAGAGGGGCAGCAGCCTTTTCAGTAGTTGCAGGGGCAACAGTCTGGATGATTGACTGATCTGGCCTTGTAACATTAAGGGGCTCCGGAAAGGCTCAAAATCATGAAAAGTTCAATTTTTACTTTTTTGCGTTTTCTGAATCTGCAGACTATTACCTTTTAATAGATATATAATTTATTCAATTCCGAAGACTACAACTATTTGTAAATTATTTTTTGAAATGTGTTCTACATGGGCGTGACCCACTGTGGCGCTGTTAAACTGCTGTCAAATAGTGTTATTATTAACGTCCGTGTTCATCAGGTACATTTTAGTGATGTGAGATAAAGTATGTGTTGTGGCTAACCTGTGATGGTTCAATATATATCGCTGGTGTGATTGTCGATTGTTTCATGTTTATTTACTCTGTCGTTATCTCGAAAATATTCGTAATTAATTCTGTTTCTTGAGTCTCCGTTTTGTTGAAGTATAATAATGAGTAAAAGTAAAGTTATTAGAAATCCTCTGAAGGCTTTTAAGAAAAGGAGAAATGTTGGAAAGCCAAAGGTATGTATTATTACTGTAAACAATAAAGACGATGAAAGTCCCCAACATAGCTTGTGTCCCAAATAAGAAGACAGTTGGTGTAAATATAACAAAGGATTGCTAACTGGTGAAGTGTACACTCATAAGCATAGTCTGCCTCATGCAATAATGGAGGTGATAAAACCTATTTTCAGAGACTTAGCAGCACCTGAACTGTTGAAAAAGTGTATTCACGGAAAAACTCAAAACCCCAATGAAAGTGTAAATAGTGTTATATGGTCGAGAATCCCCAAGACTGTATTTGTTGGAATAGAAACACTTCACTTTGGTGTGTATGATGCTGTTGCGACTTTCAATGATGGCAACATTGTAAGGTGCAAGGTATTTAGAAATATGGGAATGAAGATAGGTTCTAACATGGCACGAGCGATGCTTGCTTTAGACAAGGAATACCTTCGGGCTGCAGACAGGGCTGTAAAGAGTCTAGAAATACAAGCAAGAGTAAACAGGAGGAGGAACAAGAGGAAGCTGGAGGAGGAGTTTCCAGAGGATGAAGATAATCCATCCTATGGACATGGAATGCACTAAAAAGTTAATCCAATCTTTGTCGCTCGATTCCCAAAACTTTTATTTTCTCATACTAATTACATGTTTTCTAAGGATCTTCCAAACATATTTGTTTCAAACTTTCAGTAAATGTTACACAGTACCTTCTGCATACTTTAACACAGCCTTTTTCCAAAAAACTGTATATTTTTGAATATATAAATAAAAAATTGCAAATTGCAAATTAATAACTGAACTAAAATTTTGTAAAATCCCTGTGTTAAGTTGTAGCCCATATTCCAATAAATAATCTGAAAAAAGTTCTACTTCCTACCTCAAATACTTTGTGAGGAAAGATGTAATTTATAACCGTTATTTTAACATTGCAAGTATAGGGCGTTCCGGAGCCCCTTAACCAAAACGGCCTTGCTGTGCTGGTACTGCGAACGGCTGAAAGCAAGGGGAAACCACAGCCGTAATTCTTCCCGAGGACATGCAGCTTTACTGTATGATTAAATGATGATGGCGTCCTCTTGGGTAAAATATTCCGGAGGTAAAATAGTCCCCCATTCGGATCTCCGGGCGGGGACTACACAAGAGGACGTCGTTATCAGGAGAAAGAAAACTGGCATTCTACGAATAGGAGCGTGGAACGTCAGATCACTTAATTGGGCTGGTAGGTTAGAAAATTTAAAAAGGGAAATGGATAGGTTAAAGTTAGATATAGTGGGAATTAGTGAAGTTCGGTGGCAGGAGGAACAAGACTTTTGGTCAGGTGAATACAGGGTTATAAATACTAAATCAAATAGGGGTAATGCAGGAGTAGGTTTAATAATGAATAAAAAATAGGAGTGCGGGTTAGCTACTACAAACAGCATAGTGAACGCATTATTGTGGCCAAGATAGACACAAAGCCCATGCCTACTACAATAGTACAAGTTTATATGCCAACTAGCTCTGCAGATGATGAAGAAATAGATGAAATGTATGACGAGATAAAAGAAATTATTCAGGTAGTGAAGGGAGACAAAAATTTAATAGTCATGGGTGACTGGAATTCGTCAGTAGGAAAAGGGAGAGAAGGAAACATAGTAGGAGAATATGGATTGGGGCTAAGAAATGAAAGAGGAAGCCGCCTGGTAGAATTTTGCACAGAGCATAACTTACTCATAGCTAACACTTGGTTCAAGAATCATAAAAGAAGGTTGTATACCTGGAAGAATCCTGGAGATACTAAAAGGTATCAGATAGATAATATAATGGTAAGACAGAGATTTAGGAACCAGGTTTTAAATTGTAAGACATTTTCCGGGGCAGATGTGGATTCTGACCATAATCTATTGGTTATGAAATGCAGATTGAAACTGAAGAAACTGCAAAAAGGTGGGAACTTAAGGAGATGGGACCTCGATAAACTGAAAGAACCAGAGGTTGTAGAGAGTTTCAGGGAGAGCATAAGGAAACAATTGACAGGAATTGGGGAAAGAAATACAGTAGAAGAAGAATGGGTAGCTCTGAGGGATGAAATAGTGAAGGCAGCAGACGATCAAGTAGGTAAAAAGACGAGGGCTAATAGAAATCCTTGGGTAACAGAAGAAATATTGAATTTAATTGATGAAAGGAGAAAATATAAAAATGCAGTAAATGAAGCAGGCAAAAAGGAATACAAACGTCTCAAAAATGAGATCGACAGGAAGTGCAAAATGGCTAAGCAGGGATGGCTAGAGGACAAATGTAAGGATGTAGAAGATTGTCTCACTAGGGGTAAGATAGACACTGCCTACAGGAAAATTAAAGAGACCTTTGGAGAGAAGAGATCCACTTGTATGAATATCAAGAATTCAGATGGAAACCCAGTTCTAAGCAAAGAAGGGAAGGCAGAAAGGTGGAAGGAGTATATAGAGGGTTTATACAAGGGCGATGTGCTTGAGGACAATATTATGGAAATGGAAGAGGATGTAGATGAAGACGAAATGGGAGATAAGATACTGCGTGAAGAGTTCGCCACAGCACTGTAAGACCTAAGTCGAAACAAGGTCCGGGGAGTAGACAACACTGCATTAGAACTACTCACGCCCTTGGGAAAGCCAGTCATGACAAAACTCTACCATCTGGTGAGCAAGATGTATGAGACAGGCGAATTACCCTCAGACTTCAAGAATAATATAATAATCTTACCCCTAGTGAGATAAGCCTCTACATCCTTACATTTGTCCTCTAGCCATCCCTGCTTAGCCATTTTGCTCTTCCTGTCGATCTCATTATTGAGACGTTTGTATTCCTTTTTGCCTGCTTCATTTACTGCGTTTTTATATTTTCTCCTTTCATCAATTAAATTCAGTATTTCATCTGTTACCCAAAGATTTCTACTAGCCCTCGTCTTTTTACCTACGTGATCTTCTGCTGCCGTCACTACTTCATCCCTCAAAGCTACCCATTCTCCTTCTACTGTATTTCTTTCCCCCATTCCTGTCAATTGTTCCCTTATGCTCTCCCCGAAACTCTCTACAACCTCTGGTTCTTTCAATTTATCGAGGTCCCATCTCCTTAAGTTCCCACCTTTTTCCAGTTTCATCAGTTTTAATCTACAGGTCATAACCAACAGATTGTGGTCAGAGTCCACATCTGCCCCTGGAAATGTCTTACAATTTAAAACCTGGTTCCTAAATCTCTGTCATACCATTATATAATCTATCTGGTACCTTTTAGTACCTCCAGGGTTCTTCCGTGTATACAACCTTCTTTCATGATTCTTAAACCAATTGTTAGCTATGATTAAGTTGTGCTCTGTGCAAAATTCTACCAGCGGCTTCCTCTTTCATTTCTTAGCCCCAATCCATATTCACCTAATACGTTTCCTTCTCTCCCTTTTCCTACTACCGAATTCCAGTCAGCCATGACTATTAAATTTTCGTCACCCTTTACTATCTGAATAATTTCTTTTATTTCATCATACATTTCTTCAATTTCTTCGTCATCTGCAGAGCTAGTTGGCATATAAACTTGTACTACTGTAGTAGGTGTGGGCTTCGTATCTATCTTGGCCACAATAATGCGTTCACTATGCTGTTTGTAGTAACTTACCCTCATTCCTATTTTCCTATTCATTATTAAACCTACTCCTGCATTACCCCTATTTGATTTTGTGTTTGTAACCCTGTATTCACCTGACCAGAAGTCTTGCTCCTCCTGCCACCGAACTTCACTAATTCCCACTATATCTAACTTTAACCAATCCATTTCCCTTTTAAAATTTTCTAACCTACCAGCCCGATTAAGTGATCTGACGTTCCACGCTCCTATCCGTAGAACGCCAGTTTTCTTTCTCCTGATAACGACATCCTCTTGAGTAGTCCCCGCCCGGAGATCCGAATGGGGGACTATTTTACCTCCGGAATATTTTACCCACGAGGAAGCCATCATCATTTAACCATACAGTGAAGTTGCATGCTCTCGGGAAAAATTACGGTCGTAGTTTCCCCTTGCTTTCAGCCGTTCGCAGTACCAGCACAGCAAGGCCGTTTTGGTTATTGTTACAAGGCCAGATCAGTCAATCATCCAGACTGTTGCCCTTGCAACTACTGAAAAGACTGCTGCCCCTCTTCAGGAACCACACGTTTGTCTGGCCTCTCAACAGATACCCCTCCGTTGTGGTTGCACCTACGGTACGGCTATCTCTATCGCTGAGGCACTCAAGCCTCCCCACCAACGGCAAGATCCATGGTTCATGGGGGGAGGGTAAAGTACTTACTGCTGACAAAGTTCTTTCTGCTTAAGTGATGATATCTAAACGGAATTAGTTCATCACTTTTTTACTAACCATACCATACAACATGAATCTTACGTAACACTATATTTCGACACAGTTTCAGCTCAATAATACGACCTGTGGAAGTTAGTCTTGTAAATTGTTTCTGTATTTGACAATACTCAGTTACAATAGAATCAGTGTTACCATATTCTCCGCAGTGTTTACATATTAAAATGTTCAAAGGAAATTTTCGTATACATATATAACTGCAAAAAGGTGTCATGCTTTTCTCGTTCTTGACTGCCATCTGCATTGGCATCTACGGAAAGAACTCTAGCATTTCATCTCCTTTGTAAACGTTTTGTGTAATTCTGACGTTTCCGACATTCTCGAGTATCTCCTCGCGTAGGTTTTGCTCGTTTTGCTGTCATACCTTCTTATAGGCTTAGTGTGTACAACGCAAATACTGATAGTGGAAACGCAATTACAAAAGTGATTTCTTTAAACTTCGTGAAACTAATTATCATCAACAAACTGTCATTTCTGTTAACTGATGCGATATCAGTTGACCATACTGATTGGATAATCCCCTTTTAACATCGATAGTTCCCGTGAATAAAATACAGGGACTGAAAGGTAATTTACGACTTCCACAGCAAATAAATGTAGCTTTTTAAAGTGGGACATAGTTGCGGAGAAAACAGTCATCTAGGAAGTGTAGACTAAATTTCATATATTTCCATCAATTATCACAAAACTTCCGGTCCTTAGATTTCCGCCGGCCGGTGTGGCAGAGCGGTTCTAGGCGCTTCAGTCTGGAACCACGCGACCGCTACGGTCGCAGGTTCGAAGCCTGCCTCGGGCATGGATGTATGTGATGTCCTTAGGTTAGTTAGGTTTAAGTAGTTCTATGCTCGAGGGGACTGATGACCTCATATTTTAAGTCCCATATTGCTCAGAGCCATTTGAAACATTTTGAGCCTTAGATTACCGGTTTCGGTCAGCAATAACCACCTTCAGATCTGCAACAAAACATGGGAAATGAAGTACAACTATTAGACAGATTACATCGTAAAACAATAAAAAAGTGCCATAACGAGAAATTATTATTTTCATAGATGTGGAAACACGTGCTTAAAATATGACGAGGCGTAACTGTTTTATAAGGTTACTAACACTAGGTTACTAACACTTGTTTCAAGAATCATGAAAGAAGGTTGTATACATGGAAGAGGCCGGGAGATACTGGAGGGTTTCAGACAGATTATATGATGGTAAGACAGAGATTTAGGAAGCAGGTTTCAAATTATAAGACATATCCAGGGGTGGATGTGGACCCTGACCACAACCTGTAGGCTATGAATTATCGATTAAAACTAAAGAAACGGCAGAAAGGTGGGTAATTAAGGAAATGGGACCTGGATAAACTTAAAGAACCAGAGGCTGTAGAGAGTTTCAGGGAGAGCATTAGGGAACGATTGACAGGAATGGGGGAAGAAGAATGGGTAGCTTTGATGGATGAAATAGTGAAGACAGCAGAGGATCAAGTAGGTAAAAAGACGAGGACTAGTAGAAATACTTGAGTAACAGAAGATATATTGAATTTAATTGATGAAAGGAGAAAATATAAAAATGGAGTAAATGAAGCAGGCAAAAAGGTATACGAACGTCTCAAAAATAAGATCGACGGCAAGTGCTAAATGGCTAACCAGGGATGGCTAGAGGACAAATGTAAGCATGTAGAGACGTATCTCACTAGGGGTAAGATAGATACTGCCTACAGGAAAATTAAAGAGACCTTTGGAGAAAAGAGAACCACTTGTACGAATATCAAGAGCTCAGATGGAAACCCAGTTTTAAGCAAAGTAGGGAAAGCTGAAAGGAGGAAGGAGTTCAGAATCGGTCAAATGGCTCTGAGCACTACGAGACTTAACATCAGAGGTCATCAGTCCCCGAGAACTTAGAACTTCTTGAACCTAACTAACCTAAGAACATCACACACATCCATGCCCGAGGCAGGATTCGAACCTGCGACCGTAGCGGTCGCATGGTTCCAGACTGAAGCGACTAGAACCGCTCGGCCACTCCGGCCGGCAAGGAGTATATAGTGTGTCTATACAAGGGCGATGTACTTGATTACAATATTATTGAAATGGAAGAGGATGTAGATGCAGATGAAATGGGAGATAAGACACTGCGTGAAGAGTTCGACAGAGCACTGTAAGACCTAAGTCGAAACAAGGTCCCGGGAGTAGACAACACTGCATTAGAACTACTGACTGCGTTGGGAGAGCCAGCCCTGATAAACCTCTACCATCTGGCGAGCAGGAAGTATGAGACAGACCAAATACCCTCAGACTTCAAGAAGAATATAATAATTCCAATCCCAAGGAAAGCAGGTGTTGACAGATGTGAAAATTACCGAAGTATCAGTTTAATAAGTCACGGCTGCAAAATACTAACTCGAATTCTATACAGACGAATGGAAAAACTGGTTGAAGCCGACCTCGGGGAATATCAGTTTGGATTCCGTAGAAATGTTAGAACACGTGAGGCAATACTGACCTTACGACTTATCTTAGAAGATAGATTAAAGAAAGGCAAAGCTTCGTTTCTAGCATATGTAGACTTAGAGATAGCTTTTGACAATGTTGACTGGAATACACTCTTTCAAATTCTGAAGGTGGCAGGGGTAAAATACAGGGAGCGAAAGGCTATTTACAATTTGTACAGTAACCAGATGACAGTTATAAGAGTCGAGGGGCATGAAAGGGAAGCAGTGGTTAGGAAGGGAGTGAGACAGGGTTGGAGCCTACCCCCAAGGTTATTCAATCTGTATATATTGAGCAAGCAGTAAAGGAAACAAAAGAAAAATTCGGGGTTGGAATAAAAATCCATGGAGAAGAAATAAAAACTTTGATGTTCGCCGATGACATTGTAATTCTGTCAGAGTCAGCGAAGGACCTGGAGGAGCAGTTGAAAGGAATGGACAGTGCCTTGACAGGAAGATGTGAGGTTAACAGACACAAAAGCAAAAAAAGGCTAATGTAATGTAGTCGGATTAAGTCGGGTGATGCTGAGGGAATTGTATTAGGTGATGAGACACTTAAAATAGTAAATGAGTTTTGCTATTTGGGGAGCAAAATAACTGATGACGCTCGAAGTAGAGAGGATATAAAATGTAGACTGCAATGGCAAGGAAAGCGTTTCTGAAGAAGAGAAATTTGTTAACATCGAGTACAGATTTAAGTGTTAGGAAGTCGTTTCTGAAAGTATTTGTATCTATTGTAGCCATTATAGAAGTGAAACATGGACGATAAATAGTTTGGACAAGAAGAGAATAGAAGCTTTCGTAATTTGGTGCTACAGAAGAATGCTGAAGATTAAATGGGTAGATTCAAATGGTTCAACTGGCTCTAAGCACTATGGGACTTAACATCAGAGGTCATCAGCCCCTAGACTTAGAACTACTTAAACCTAACTAACCTAAGGACATCACACACGTCCATGCTCGAGGCAGGATTCGAACCTGCAACCGTAGCACCAGAGCGGTTCCGGTCTGAAGCGCCTAGAACTTCTTGGCCACAGCGGCCGGCTAGATGGATAGATCACATAACTAATGAGGAGGTATTGAATAGAACTGGGGAGAAGAGAAAGTTGTGGCACAACTTGACTAGAAGAAGAGATCGGTTGATAGGACATGTTCTGAGGCATCAAGGGATCACCAATTTAGTGCTGGAGGGCAGCGTGAAGAGTAAGGATCGTAGAGGGAGACCAAGAGATGAATACACTAAGCAGATTCAGAAGGATGTAGGTTGCAGTAGGTACTGGGAGATGAAGAACCTTGCACAGGATAGAGTAGCATGGAGAGCTGCATCAAACCAGTCTCTTGACTGAAGTCCACAACAACAACAACAATGTAATTTGTATCTAATTTTGAAGTTTCTACCAGTTTGCCCTATGTAAAATTTGTTACATGTGTTACACGAAATTTTGTAAACACCGGAATTGTCGTGTATGCAAATTTTCTAGCTGCCTTTGTGACTTTTGTGTCTGAGGGTGTGTGTGTTTCGAAATGCAAATGCGATGTCGGTTTTGTTGAATAATTTATTGATTTTGTTCGAGATGTTTCCTAGATAGGTCGTGGGTACGTATTTTTTTTTTCTATCCGATGTGTGAATGTTCAGTGTTATTTATTGATACATGTTGTGCCTTCCATGTTGTATTTTATTGTGGTATAATTGTGTTACAATTTAGGGGTCATAATTGTTTTGCTGGGCTATGTATTGTAATATTTTTATTTCCCTCTGGATTGCTCCGTTTTCTAGTGGTAAAGTTATTAAATTATTCAGCATTGTGTGGAAGCATGCGATTTTGTTGGCTTTTGGATGACATGAGCGTGCACTGATAATACATAATTCACAAATAAAGAAAAACAGTGCTATCGAAAATTTTTATGTATCGATGGTCCAGTGTTTGGCACTTTACTGAAAGTGGTTGTTCCTGTATACAGGCGACCCCATACATAGGATTGAATTTAGAGTCCGGTGCCTTTATTCGTTACAAAACGCTCATATACCTCTAGAAATCATTTTCGGCGATTTCGTTCAACTTCTTGCTTTGCCAAATGTAGAACTGCGTGGCTTATCGCAGTTAGACACCACTACGGCCTTAGCACCTGCAGTGTCACAGTTTGTTTGCTGGTTTTAAGTATCAAAGTAATCTTTTATAACAAATATTGAGAGGGTAGCCATCAATTCTACGATGAAAGACACACTTCTGCCTAGTCAGCGCGTATCCGCTAGGCTACGATAAGGTGATACTGGGAATTTCTTCTCAGACTTGAAATTTACAAGTGCAGTTTCACCTTGCAGTGTCTGAGACGTAGTTATCCAAACGTGCCATACAAAAGTAGTAAACAATAGGCGATTATATTCTGGTAAGTAATATACGCAGAGTTCGATATTAATATAAAGGCACGTGGTTATTTGTGGTAAAAGCATGTTTATTTACATCTTTGGTATTTCACGCACTTCTCCCATATAGTTTACAACAAAGGAAAACAAAATACATTTTCATTTTACCATTAGAATTGGTGCTTAAGAAATTTAAAGAAACAGTACAGCGTTAGGGGTGGAAACGGATATAAAGGCAGTTAAAAACTGTTGTCAGGACAGCCTAACGTGTACAGTAAATAGATCACAATTGTGACCTAGTATTTAGTCGAACGTCCCTTGCTCCTAATAACAGCGAGAATCATCTTAGGCAGTTACTGTATAAGGGCAATGAACCCTTCCTCCGAGACTGAGGTCCACTCCATTAGAGTTGCTGTTTTCAGCAATGCGATAAATCCGCCGTGCTAAGATCCCCCATAGATCCTCCTTGGGATTTAAATCCGGACTTCTATGGCCAGCTCAGAAGTGTAATTGCTTTATCTTAAAACCAAGACTTTTTCTTGGCAGACCTGTGAATCACAGCGTTATCATGTTGGAATAGTAAATTATCATAGTCAAATTTCTCATACATACGAACGAATACGATTTCAGGAATTCCTGTATAATCATTGGACTTCAATTTGGGGTGCAGCCGTGTTATGTTGGACGTGCCTTTAGGGCAAAATATTGCCCGGACATTAATACTGCCACCGTCAAAACTTCTATTCATCCCCACATGTTCTTCTGTATGGGGATCACGCTGGTAATATTAAAAACCATCTGGCCCATACAAATTAAACTTATTCCCATCACCTAAAATTACTTTCTTCCATTCTACGGTTCACAACATACGTTCAACCGCAAGCTTCAATCGGGTCGCTCTGTGCTCAGTGTTAAAAGGTGGCTTATGGAACCGTTTCTTGAATACCCAGTTCGCGTCTTGAGCCAGGATTTCTCTACCGCGTCTCTGATACTGGAAATCAGCCGCGATTTGAGAGGAACCCAAGTCGTTGACTTTTAATTTGCGTAAAATCAAATTTATATCTGATGTTGACAATTTTCCTGTCCGGGCATATTTGTCACTTTTGCCATACTGTAAACCCAAGCTGATAAAATTATCTGTAACACAAATGGAACACCCTGATTTCTCAGCAATCTGGCGAGACACAGGCCCACTTCTTTGTACGCCTTAATACATGCTTACTTTTCACCTGATAGAGGCTTTCTACATGGTATTATCATAATAACTGCCGTAAGACGTTAGCAAGCACACCTCCAGACCATAACTGTAGCGGACTGTTGACATTCAGCACTGTGTGGACCTGCCTTTATACCAACTTCTGCCCTTCCTACCCGAAAGAGCACCTTTTTTCAATTTTTAAGTGTCGTCCTAACTCTAAGGGTGAAATTAGATTGTATTCTGTTTTCCCTTGCTGTAAACTGTCCGGGAAAAATGAGTGCAATACCAAATAGGAAAATAAACATGTTTTTTCCCACAAATAACCACTCTACATACACTTAAATATTTGTATGAACTTTTATTCATACAAGTAACTTAGCAGCAATTAATTTTCTTAAACATCTTTCTTCAGTCTGCAGAATAAAGTTCCATGTGTTCTCTAAGTAATAAATCATACGATTCTTTCTTAACATCTGCGTTTCTGTATTGACCTGACCTAACATCACACAAGTCCGGCGATAATTGTAACCTCCCCCCTCACTTACCGACCTTAATGACAGTGAAAAATTAAACCGCGTGTACCTAATGGAAATTTGGGAAAAGCAATCGTCACCGAAGTTAATCTGTCGGTAAAGAGGGAGGAAAGGGTTACATCTAAATGAAAGGAAAAATGCAAATGAAACTGGTGGAAATTAATTTTGAAAAGGGGTAAAGTTAATAAAGAAAGTAAATGTGCGGTCGTTACGTCAACAATTAACTAGCGGTAATTAGATATTTGAGATTTGGGGGAAATCACGGTCGCCAGTCCTAAGGACAATTACTATAGTAACTGAAAAGGAAAGGTTATTACACATATAATTAGCACTGGAAGCGTGGCAACTGAAGGTTGACACGTGTAGTGTGAAAACTGAAAGTTTGTCAGAAGTAATAAATTTCGCTACACTCTGACTTAATTTAGCAAAAGAATTAATAAAATCGGAAAACTGTAAGTTGATTTAGTGACTGAAATTAATAGTGAATTTTGTTTCTGAAGTACTACGAAATTCAATAATAAGGTTAGTCTTGGGCTACCTCAACAATCATTTCAATAGCTACTTGAATCTGCGCAATTTAGAAATAAGAGATTTAACTTCGAACTTGAATTAAATGATTCTGAACAATTAACAATAGTAAAATTTAGTACGTACCAAGCTGAGCTGCAGTCACAGGTAAGCTAAAATATGCTAACAAAACTCGCACTCTTAATTTGTGCTCGTGTAATCTAAATATTGTAGCCAGCGATGAATACTTTAACTGAACTTTGAAATTAAAGCAGTGAAATCGAAATATATTATTTTAATGCTGGCGTTTGAATTTCAACGACACTCGGGTTCATTTCGGAAAAGGAAGGGACCCTGCTTGGCAATGCAATTGGGACAATGAGCAACAAAGGTTCATGCTAAGTTGCTGTAATTTTGTGATGCAACAAATTTAAAAGTTGAGGTCTGCCATACAGTTCTAAAACTTTACGTGCCACCAGTCTTCCTTGTTGGTTGATTGAAGGTTTGAAGTCGTCGATCGAGGAGGTGGCGACAGTCACTCATTGTCGGCCGTCGCTGTTGCAGAAGCTGCGTGTTGGCACGCCTACTTCTCGACACGGTCTCCAGCCGAAACAGGCTCTTGATGTGTGCCAGCTAACGCTTCTTGTCCGCGACACCGTGTCAGAAACTATCATAGCAAGTCGAGCCCAATTACATGCTGCCCAACCCCGAAAGCGCGGCAACTCGCGGGAGCGTCACACAAGACACCTGCTCCACTGCACTACTCCAGCCAGACTCTCTCTGCCCAGCCCGCACTCCACGCGGCAGAGTTAACACTATCAGAGATCCTAAACACTTTCGTTCTCCACACGACCTATCGATGTATTCGTTCGATAGCATAGTTTTCCCTAGGCCAGACCCAGCGTATAAATACAAATAATATTCACAAAACAAACCAATTATACATCGACATAAATGCATATATATACAAATAGTGAAACAATTACAATATACAAAGACACAGAAATGTTATATCTTCAGGTAACAAAATAAGGAAAAAAAATTTGCAGTGCAATAGATGGAAATTGAAGGATATGCATTTCCGGCGTTACACGCTATAATAATAGCTGTCTATCATCTTGTTTTGATCTCATTTTAAACACCACAACAACGAAAATGTAAGAGAAAAGTATCCATAGTCCGTAGCACGGAGAATACTGGCCGGCATATGTCAATACTACTCTTGTTAAGCAGGGATGATGACAGACCTGAAACGAATTCGGAAACATGTTATTACGATCGTAAATGATGGGCATAGCCTAAACGAAAGTGCAGCCGATATGCCCAGGGAACTTCAATGGGTACCCATGAAGGAAAGAATACGTGGTTGGGCCGAATCCATGTTGGGTAAATTCAGAGAAACTGCAAGCCTCCATGTGACCATTTGGCTGTCACCAACGGTGAATATATACGACACTACCCACCTGCTTCCTTGTTCATTAAATGTAATCGCGGAAATGGACATCCATCAGCAGTAAAGTGGTATGATGACAGTGGAAGTTTGTACCGGACCGGTACTCGAACCCGGATTTCCCGATTATCACTCACGGTCACCTTACTATTTGAATATTCGAGCACGACTCGCGACCGGACCCAAACCTCCCCATGTTGCCAACCATGCATCTAGAACCTATACCCGTACATCCATTATGTATATTCCCGTGCATCTGAGATATTTTACTTGAAAGTCGCTCGCCCAGTGTCGGCGGATAAATACGAAACTGCAGTGCCTGTGTTATTCTGAACTAAGTTGCAAAGTTTCCCCTTCTGCAAAGTTCCTTTGGGGAACATGACATCGTAATTCGGAATAACACAGGCACCGCAATATCGTATATATGCTTCCATGTTGGTGTAATGTTACAAGACAAGTTGAATCATACACATAAGTGCAAAACGAAAGGATGGAAGTAACTCTTGCATGATGTGTCGCGGCCAAGTAACATAGCTCGATTTCATTTGGACCACACATTGAAAGAACTGCTGCAGTATGGTACACAAGGTTCAAATAGTTCAAATGGCTCTGAGCACTATGGAACTTAACTTCTAAGGTCATCAGTCGCCTAGAACGTAGAACTAATTAAACCTAACAAACGTAAGGACATCACACATATCCATGCCCGATGCAGGATTCGAACCTGCGGCCGTAGTGGTCGCTCGGCTCCAGATTGTAGCGCCTAGAACCGCACGGCCACTCCGGCCGGCATAGTACAGAAGGAATTTGAAGGAAATACACAGTGTGGCGAACAGAAATTACACTTTGAATCAGAGATTATGTAATATTGCGTAATGGTCCTCAACTTGGGTTACTGTAGCAGGCGCTGACGTAATTTTCAGAGAGGTGGCACTGTATACGTGACACCTAACAGGCAGATGACGTGGAACTGAGTGTTTGTGTTTCATTGACTGTGAGGAGCACTACCATATTTCGAAGTGAAGCGAATCCCAGACGATAGGAACCGTTTTTTCTTACAGCTAGCAGTCTAAGAACTCGGTTGCGTTACTGTTGGGGGTCGAGAGGGGGCACGTCGAACACGGTAGTCACACACTTCTAAGGAACAGTTAAATGTGAAAAGACGAAGCTGTAAATTGCAATCGAATCACCATGATGTCATTTCATTACATTACATTAATACTTGCCACATAGATAATGAAGAAAATATCTTGTAATGCCGTGGAAAGTGTCAGTCTAACCATAATTTTTTTTACATGACATAACCGTATCTTTACAATTATTACTTCATATCTAAAAATTAATCATTGAGTAGTAGGAGTTGTCATTCCGGAATTCGTTTAATTTGTTTTTAAGTGCTGGTTAGCTATCTTTTAGACTTTTAATGCTATTTGGCAAATGACCAAAGCGTTTAGGGCGCGTAATTCACCCCTTTCTGTATCAATCAGATTTAACCCAGAAGAGTGAAGGTCATCCTTTCTTCTGGTGTTGTAGCTATATACTTTGGGTCTATTTTTGAACTTGGATGGTTTGTTGATAACAAATTTCGTAAGTGAATATATGCATTGCCAATGTACTGTGATATCCTGAGTTTCTTAAGAAATGTCTGCAGGGTGATCTTGGATGGGCACCAGCTGTTATTCTGCTCTTTTGTGCAATGAATACTTTTCTCTTAATGATTAATTACCCCAAAATATGATGCCATATGAAGGCAGTGAATGAAAATAGGCATAGAAGGCCAATTTATGGGTATGTTTATGACCAAAATTTGCAATAACCCTAGTAGCATAAGTAGCTGAACCTAAACGTTTCTGTAGATCATCAGTGCATTTCTTCCAATCCAATTTTTTATCAATGCACAAATACAGAAGCTTTTAACATTGTGCCTTAGCAAGAGACTTCTGTTCAAAGACTATATTTATGTGTACTGTAATGCAATTTACTGTACAGAACTGTATGTAGCGTGTTTTCTCAAAATTAAGTGATAATAATTTTCTGAAAGACACTATTTACAATTTCCTCACCTAATTCTTGTTTGGTGGGTGCGATTACTACTCTTGTGTCATCAGCAACGAGAACTAGCTTTGCATCTTCATGAATGTAGACTGGAAAGTCATTAACACGTATTAAGAACAACAAGGGACCCAAGACTGAAACGTGTGCGACACCATTCTTGATTTTTCCCCAGTGAGAGGACTTTGATGATTTTTCAGGCTATTGGACTATTAATTCCAAAATTTTGCATTCTCCCTGTTAAATATGAGTTAAGCTATTTGAGCACTGTCCCACTGATACCATAATACTTAAGCTTGTCTAGACAAATTTCATGATTCACACAGTCAAAAACTTTTGAGAGGTCACAAAAAATTCCATTGGATGGTGTTTGGTTATTCAGAGCATTTAATATTTGATCAGTGGAAGCATATAGAGCATTTCCTGGTGAAAATTCCTTCTGAAAACCGAACTGACATGTTGTTAGTAATTCACTTTTGCAAATATGTGAAGCTACTCTTGAATACATTACTTTTTTTAAAGAATTTTGGATGAAATGAGATTGGGCAGTAATTGGTAGCATCAGACCTATCCTCTCTTTTAGACAATGATTTAACAATAGCATATTGGCGTCTATCCAGAAAAATGCCCTGTTTCAGTGAGCTACTATATATGTGACTGAGAATCATACTTTTCTGTTGGGAATAAGCTTTTAGTATTGTGTGAAATGCCATGCAAGCGTTTACTTTTGAGTGATTATATTATTTTCCTAATTTCAGTAGAAAAGGATGGGTAGGTATTGTCTGCTGCCTTGCATTTCCTAACGAGCAGCTGTATTCAACTTTCTCTCTACAACACAAAATGATTATCAAAAATATTTTCTAATTCTGACTTTTTATTAACAAACTTTTCATAGAGTTTGATAGGGATACAGTCTTCCTGCGCTCCCGGTTGCTCTGTTTCCCTTTTACCAATATTCCAAATTGTTTTAATTTCGATATCGGTATTTTACCCGTCGTTCCAACATTCCCACAGATTTTCTATGGGATTCAAGTTAAGTGATTTTGCTGGTCAGTCGAATGTTATAAGATTGTATAGTGTTTAGAAAACCAACCACATGTAATTGGAGAAACATGAACTTTGCTGTTGTCTCCTTCATGTGCCTGTTTGAGTAACGGTCTCATGTGAGGTGACCAGCTCCTAATGTTCACTGCGTGCAGTTCCAGTAGCAATGTTCTCTCGATAACGTGTAGGGATGCACCTCCCTTCACTGGCTGCAGGAATCCCTGTCGGGTTTGGAAGAGTTTTTGATCCACAAGCCGTGAAAAGCGTCTTTGATCTCTCTCAGTCAGGATATTTTCCCGACCAGAAGTGTTACTTACACCACAGCTTGTAGACACGTTGAAGAGTCCGCCGCGAAACACCATCAAATTCAAAAACTTCACACACCGTATGGCCATGGGCAGGGCCAAACACTATTGCGCCTTTTCTTGCCACTCTGCCACACTCTTTACATTCACCCATGTTTACCTACAATGTCCGCTTTAAACATAAACGGCACGCTGCCTTAGAGTCACGCAGAGGCAATGCGTGTGATGTTGAGTACGTCGCTTGGTCGCTGCGCCACCTGTAAAGGCTTAACGGTTTATCTATGTGTCCACAGTGGGGTGACTAATTTTTTGACTGGTGAGCTCATGCTGCTGGTAAACCTTTCGGAGTATAAGGTCGTGGTTCATGAAACTCATCTGTTCCTAACATTTCGCCCAGAACTATGCCGGACATCATCATAGACGTTGCTCCTCCATTGACTCTTGCCTACTGACGGGTCGGATTTCAGAGAGTGACATATGTATTGTAGAAAAATGGGTGTGGCCGGAGTTACACGCCATAAGCAGAGATATTCTTGCGTCAAAGATAATATTTAAGTATAAATTGTTGTCTTTTCAAAGATAAAAAAAACTGTTTAGCGGGACTGCAGAGCTACTGGGTCTGCAGAGCTGCTGAAGCTTGGCGACATACGGACTGTAGTTCTGAAGAATCGCGAATAATTTTTTTTCTTTGAGAAGACATCAATCGATAGTTACAATTTATCTTTGACAAGCAACATATCTGTTTATCACGTGTAACCCCGACCAGGCCCATTTTTCTGCAGTATATATGTCGCTTTCAGACATCCTAGCCATCAGTCAGCAAGACTCAACAGAGGAGCAACGCCTCTGAATATGTCCAGAGCAGTTGGACTAAACGTTAGGAACAGAGTTTCATGGACAGTGACCTTATATCCCGAAAGGTTTACCAGCAATAGTGACATCCGGTCGTGAAAGCCTTCATTCTATCATCGGTGAGCTTATGTTCCTGGTTGCATTACGTATCACCACCTCTCGCCATAGGAGTGTGTATCCAGCACCGTAAAACATGATCATTATGGTTGGCCAGGTGTTATGGTATGGGGAAGCATCTTGTTGCATGGGCTGTAGGAGCTCCTGGAACAAGTACGGTGAATGTACTGGCCTGCCCGTTCATCCGACTTAAGACATATCGGGCATGTGTGAGATGCGTTGGGGAGACGTATTGTAGCATGTCCACATGCACCAGCGGCCACCCGTCAGTTGTCAACCTGCAAGCCCCCTGCGTTAGTAAGAGGTACTAGGGTCTCCATTTGTGCTGGGCGAGATGGAGTTGGAAGTTTACAAGTCTGTCAGACTTCGCAACAGGTGTATCTATGTAAGCTCCTACCTGTAATCTTGTATAGATGGTTGTTCCTCAGTCGCAGTAGACAACGCAGACCGCTGGCTCGTGGCGATGATGATGCTGCAACGTTGTGAAATCGTACGGAGATGAGTCTTACAAGGAACAGACTATTCACTCTAACGTCACAAATCACTTAAGGGATAATACATGTTTATTATTGGGTACTAATCCAGGTGCAATCCAGATATCACGGTACGTAGATGTTGCAACATTTCCCACAATCCAACACATAAATTAAACAGTATATTTAAGCCCTACGATCATTACTACACAGTCGCGACCTATTCTCTCAACAGATTAGCACCTTTGACAGCGAAATTAAAACAATTTGGAATATTGGTAAAAGGGAAACAGAGCAACCGGGAGCGCAGGAAGACTGTATCCCTATCAAACTCTATGAAAAGTTTGTTAATAAAAAGTCAGAATTAGAAAATATTTTTGATAATCATTTTGTGTTGTAGAGAGAAAGTTGAATACAGCTGATCGTTAGGAAATGCAAGGCAGCAGACAATACCTACCCACCTTTTCTACTGAAATTAGGAAAATAATATAATCACTCAAAATTAAACGCTTGTATGGCATTTCCAGCAATACTAAAAGCTTATTCCCAACAGATAAGTATGATTCTCAGTCACATATATAGTAGCTCACTGAAACAGGGCATTTTTCTGGATAGACGCCAATATGCTATTGTTAAATCATTGTCTAAAAAAGAGGATAGGTCTGATGCTACCAATTGCCGCGCAATCTCATTTCATCCAAAATTCTTTAAAAAAAAGTAATGTATTCAAGAGTAGCTTCACATATTTGCAAAAGTGAATTACTAACAACATGTCAGTTCGGTTTTCAAAAGGAATTTTCAACAGGAAATGCTCTATATGCTTCCACTGATCAAATATTAAATGCTCTGAATAACCAAACACCATCCAATGGAATTTTTTGTGACCTCTCAAAAGTTTTTGACTGTGTGAATCATGAAATTTGCCTAGACAAGCTTAAGTATTATGGTATCAGTGGGACAGTGCTCAAATAACTTAACTCATATTTAACAGGGAGAATGCAAAATTTTGGAATTAATAGTCCAATAACCTGCAAAAATCATTAAAGTCCTCTCACTGGGGGAAGATCAAGAATGGTGTCGCACACGTTTCAGTCTTGGATCCCTTGTTGTTCTTAATACATGTTAATGACTTTCCAGTCTACATTCATGAAGATGCAAAGCTAGTTCTCGTTGCTGATGACACAAGAGTAGTAATCGCACCCACCAAACAAGAATTAGGTGAGGAAATTGTAAATAGTGTCTTTCAGAAAATTATTATCACTTAATTTTGAGAAAACATGCTACATACAGTTCTGTACAGTAAATTGCATTACAGTACACATAAATATAGTCTTTGAACAGAAGTCTCTTGCTAAGGCACAATGTTCAAAGCTTCTGTATTTGTGCATTGATGAAAGATTGGATTGGAAGATGTGCACTGATGATCTACAGAAACGTTTAGGTTCAGCTACTTATGCTACTAGGGTTATTGCAAATTTTGGTCATAAACATATCCATAAATTGGCCTTCTATGCCTATTTTCATTCACTGCCTTCATATGGCATCATATTTTGGGGTAATTAATCATTAAGAGAAAAGTATTCATTGCACAAAAGAACAAAATAACAGCTGGTGCCCATCCAAGATCACCCTGCAGACATTTCTTAAGAAACTCAGGATATCACAGTACATTGGCAATGCATATATTCACTTACGAAATTTGTTATCAACAAACCATCCAAGTTCAAAAATAGACCCAAAGTATATAGCTACAACACCAGAAGAAAGGATGACCTTCACTATTCTGGGTTAAATCTGATTGATACAGAAAGGGGTGAATTACGCGCCCTAAACGCTTTGGTCATTTGCCAAATAGCATTAAAAGTCTAAAAGATAGCTAACCAGCACTTAAAAACAAATTAAACGAATTCCGGAATGACAACTCCTACTACTCAATGATTAATTTTTAGATATGAAGTAATAATTGTAAAGATACGGTTATGTCATGTAAAAAAAAATTATGGTTAGACTGACACTTTCCACGGCATTACAAGATATTTTCTTCATTATATATGAGACAAGTATTAATGTAATGTAATGAAATGACATCATGGTAATTCGATTGCAATTTAAAGCTTCGTCTTTTCACATTTAACTGTTCCTTAGAAGTGTGTGACTACCGTGTTCGATGTGCCCCCTCTCGACCCCCAACAGTACCGCAACCGAGTTCTTGGACTGCTAGCTGTAAGAAAAAACGGTTCCTATCGTCTGGGATTCGCTTCACTTCGAAATATGGTAGGGCTCCTCTCAGTCAATGAAACACAAACACTCAGTTCCACGTCATCTGCCTGTTAGGTGTCACGTATACAGTGCCACCTCTCTGAAAATTACGTCAGCCCCTGCTACAGTAACCCAAGTTGAGGACCATTACGCAATATTACATAATCTCTGATTCAAAGTGTAATTTCTGTTCGCCACACTGTGTATTTCCTTCAAATTCCTTCTGTACTATGCCGGCCGGAGTGGCCGTGCGGTTCTAGGCGCTACAATCTGGAGCCGAGCAACCACTACGGTCGCAGGTTCGAATCCTGCCTCGGGCATGGATATGTGTGATGTCCTTACGTTTGTTAGGTTTAATTAGTTCTAAGTTCTAGGCGACTGATGACCTTAGAAGTTAAGTCCCATAGTGCTCAGAGCCATTTGAACCATTTGAACCTTGTGTACCATACTGCAGCAGTTCTTTCAATGTGTGGTCCAAATGTCATCGAGCTATGTTACTTGGCCGCGACACACCATGCAAAAGTTACTTCCATCCTTTCGTTTTGCACTTATGTGTATGATTCAACTTGTAACATTACACCAACATGGAAGCATATATACGATATTGCGGTGCCTGTGTTATTCCGAATTACGATGTCAAGTTCCCCAAAGGAACTTTGCAGAAGGGGAAAATTTGCAACGTAGTTCAGAATAACACAGGAACTGCAGTTTCGTATTTATCCGCCGACACTGGGCGAGCGACTTTCAAGTAAAATGTCTCAGATGCACGGGAATATACATAATGGATGTACGGGTATAGGTTCTAGATGCATAGTTGGCAACATGGGGAGGTTTGGGTCCGGTCGCGAGTCGTGCTCGAATATTCAAATAGTAAGGTGACCGCGAGTGATAATCGGGAAATCCGGGTTCGAGTACCGGTCCGGTACAAACTTCCACTGTCATCATACCACTTTACTGCTGATGGATGTCCATTTCCGCGATTACATTTAATGAACAAGGAAGCAGGCGGGTAGTGTCGTATATCTTCACCGTTGGTGACAGCCAAATGGTCACATGGAGGCTTGCAGTTTCTCTGAATTTACCCAACATGGATTCGGCCCAACCACGTATTCTTTCCTTCATGGGTACCCATTGAAGTTCCCTGGGCATATCGGCTGCACTTTCGTTTAGGCTATGCCCATCATTTACGATCGTAATAACATGTTTCCGAATTCGTTTCAGGTCTGTCATCATCCCTGCTTAACAAGAGTAGTATTGACATATGCCGGCCAGTATTCTCCGTGCTACGGACTATGGATACTTTTCTCTTACATTTTCGTTGTTGTGGTGTTTAAAATGAGATCAAAACAAGATGATAGACAGCTATTATTATAGCGTGTAACGCCGGAAATGCATATCCTTCAATTTCCATCTATTGCACTGCAAATTTTTTTTCCTTATTTTGTTACCTGAAGATATAACATTTCTGTGTCTTTGTATATTGTAATTGTTTTACTATTTGTATATATATGCATTTATGTCGATGTATAATTGGTTTGTTTTGTGAATATTATTTGTATTTATACGCTGGGTCTGGCCTAGGGAAAACTATGCTATCGAACGAATACATCGATAGGTCGTGTGGAGAACGAAAGTGTTTAGGATCTTTGATAGTGTTAACTTTGCCGCGTGGAGCGCGGGCTGGGCAGAGAGAGTCTGGCTGGAGTAGTGCAGTGGAGCAGGTGTCTTGTGTGACGCTCCCGCGAGTTGCCGCGCTTTCGGGGTTGGGCAGCATGTAATTGGGCTCGACTTGCTATGATAGTTTCTGACACGGTGTCGCGGACAAGAAGCGTTAGCTGGCACACATCAAGAGCCTGTTTCGGCTGGAGACCGTGTCGAGAAGAAGGCGCGCCAACATCCAGCTTCTGCAACAGCGACGGCCGACAATGAGTGACTGCCGCCACTTCCTCGATCGACGACTTCAAACCTTCAATCAACCAACAAGGAAGACTGAAAGCACGTAAAGTTTTAGAACTGTATGGCAGACCTCAACTTTTAAATTTGTTGCATCACAAAATTACAGCAACTTAGCATGAACCTTTGTTGCTCATTGTCCCAATTGCATTGCCAAGCAGGGTCCCTTCCTTTTCCGAAATGAACCCGAGTGTCGTTGAAATTCAAACGCCAGCATTAAAATAATATAATTCAATTTCACTGCTTTAATTTCAAAGTTCAGTTAATGTATTCATCGCTGGCTACAATATTTAGAATACACGAGCACAAATTAAGAGTGCGAGTTTTGTTAGCATATTTTAGCTTACCTGTGACTGCAGCTCAGCTTGGTACGTACTAAATGTTACTATTGTTAATTTTTCAGAATCATTTAATTCAAGTTCGAAGTTAAATCTCTTATTTCTAAATTGCGTAGATTCAAGTAGCTATTTAAATGATTGTTGAGGTAGCCCAAGACTAACCTTATTATTGAATTTCGTAGTACTTCAGAAACAAAATTCACTATTAATTTCAGTCACTAAATTAACTTACAGTTTTCCGATTTTATTAATTCTTTTGCTAAATTAAGTCAGAGTGTAGCGAAATTTATTACTTCTGACAAACTTTCAGTTTTCACACTACACGTGTCAACCTTCAGTTGCCACGCTTCCAGTGCTAATTATATGTGTAATAACCTTTCCTTTTCAGTTACTATAGTAATTGTCCTTAGGACTGGCGACCGTGATTTCCCCCAAATCTCAAATATCTAATTACCGCTAGTTAATTGTTGACGTAACGACCGCACATTTACTTTCTTTATTAACTTTACCCCTTTTCAAAATTAATTTCCACCAGTTTCATTTGCATTTTTCCTTTCATTTAGATGTAACCCTTTCCTCCCTCTTTACCGACAGATTAACTTCGGTGACGATTGCTTTTCCCAAATTTCCATTAGGTACACGCGGTTTAATTTTTCACTGTCATTAAGGTCGGTAAGTGAGGGGGGAGGTTACAATTATCGCCGGACTTGTGTGATGTTAGGTCAGGTCAATACAGAAACGCAGATGTTAAGAAAGAATCGTATGATTTATTACTTAGAGAACACATGGAACTTTATTCTGCAGACTGAAGAAAGATGTTTAAGAAAATTAATTGCTGCTAAGTTACTTGTATGAATAAAAGTTCATACAAATATTTAAGTGTATGTAGAGTGGTTATTTATGGGAAAAAACATGTTTATTTTCCTAATTTCACCCTTAGAGTTAGGACGACACTTAAAAATTGAAAAAAGGTGCTCTTTCGGGTAGGAAGGGCAGAAGTTGGTATAAAGGCAGGTCCACACAGTGCTGAATGCCAACAGTCCGCTACAGTTATGGTCTGGAGGTGTGCTTGCTGACGTCTTACGGCAGTTATTATGATAATACCATGTGGAAAGCCTCTATCAGGTGAAAAGTAAGCATGTATTAAGGCGTACAAAGAAGTGGGCCTGTGTCATCGCCAGATTGCTGAGAAATCAGGGTGTTCCATTTGTGTTACAGATAATTTTATCAGCTTGGGTTTACAGTATGGCAAAAGTGACAAATATGCCCGGACAGGAAAATTGTCAACATCAGATATAAATTTGATTTTACGCAAATTAAAAGTCAACGACTTGGGTTCCTCTCAAATCGCGGCTGATTTCCAGTATCAGAGACGCGGTAGAGAAATCCTGGCTCAAGACGCGAACTGGGTATTCAAGAAACGGTTCCATAAGCCACCTTTTAACACTGAGCACAGAGCGACCCGATTGAAGCTTGCGGAAGAACGTATGTCGTGAACCGTAGAATGGAACAAAGTAATTTTAGGTGATGGGAATAAGTTTAATTTGTATGGGCCAGATGGTTTTTAATATTACCAGCGTGATCCCCATACAGAAGAACATGTGGGGATGAATAGAAGTTTTGACGGTGGCAGTATTAATGTCCGGGCAATATTTTGCCCTAAAGGCACGTCCAACATAACACGGCTGCACCCCAAATTGAAGTCCAATGATTATACAGGAATTCTGGAAATCGTATTCGTTCGTATGTATGAGAAATTTGACTATGATAATTTACTATTCCAACATGATAACGCTGTGATTCACAGGTCTGCCAAGAAAAAGTCTTGGTTTTAAGATAAAGCAATTACACTTCTGAGCTGGCCATAGAAGTCCGGATTTAAATCCCATGGAGGATCTATGGGGGATCTTAGCACGGCGGATTTATCGCATTGCTGAAAACAGCAACTCTAATGGAGTGGACCTCAGTCTCGGAGGAAGGGTTCATTGCCCTTATACAGTAGCTGCCTAAGATGATTCTCGCTGTTATTAGGAGCAAGGGACGTTCGACTAAATACTAGGTCACAATTGTGATCTATTTACTGTACACGTCAGGCTGTCCTGACAACAGTTTTTAACTGCCTTTATATCCGTTTCCACCCCTAACGCTGTACTGTTTCTTTAAATTTCTTAAGCACCAATTCTAATGGTAAAATGAAAATGTATTTTGTTTTTCTTTGTTGTAAACTATATGGGAGAAGTGCGTGAAATACCAAAGATGTAAATAAACATGCTTTTTCCACAAATAACCACGTGCCTTTATATTAATATCGAACTCTGCGTATATTACTTACCAGAATATAATCGCCTATTGTTTACTACTTTTGTATGGCATGTTTGGATAACTACGTCTCAGACACTGCAAGGTGAAACTGCACTTGTAAATTTCAAGTCTGAGAAGAAATTCCCAGTATCACCTTATCGTAGCCTAGCGGATACGCGCTGACTAGGCAGAAGTGTGTCTTTCATCGTAGAATTGATGGCTACCCTCTCAATATTTGTTATAAAAGATTACTTTGATACTTAAAACCAGCAAACAAACTGTGACACTGCAGGTGCTAAGGCCGTAGTGGTGTCTAACTGCGATAAGCCACGCAGTTCTACATTTGGAAAAGCAAGAAGTTGAACGAAATCGCCGAAAATGATTTCTAGAGGTATATGAGCGTTTTGTAACGAATAAAGGCACCGGACTCTAAATTCAATCCTATGTATGGGGTCGCCTGTATACAGGAACAACCACTTTCAGTAAAGTGCCAAACACTGGACCATCGATACATAAAAATTTTCGATAGCACTGTTTTTCTTTATTTGTGAATTATGTATTATCAGTGCACGCTCATGTCATCCAAAAGCCAACAAAATCGCATGCTTCCACACAATGCTGAATAATTTAATAACTTTACCACTAGAAGACGGAGCAATCCAGAGGGAAATAAAAATATTACAATACATAGCCCAGCAAAACAATTATGACCCCAAAATTGTAACACAATTATACCACAATAAAATACAACCTGGAAGGCACAACATATATCAATAAATAACACTGAACATACACACATCGCAAAGAAAAAAAACAAAATACGTACCCACGACCTATCTAGGAAACATCTCGAACAAAATCAACAAATTATTCAACAAAACCGACATCGCATTTGCATTTCGAAACACACACACCCTCAGACACAAAAGTCACAAAGGCAGCTAGAATATTTGCATACACGACAATTCCGGTGTTTACAAAATTTCGTGTAACACGTCACAAATTCTACATAGGGCAAACTGGTAGAAACTTCAAAATTAGATACAAATTACATTGTTGTTGTTGTTGTGGACTTCAGTCAAGAGACTGGTTTGATGCAGCTCTCCATGCTACTCTATCCTGTGCAAGGTTCTTCATCTCCCAGTACCTACTGCAACCTACATCCTTCTGAATCTGCTTAGTGTATTCATCTCTTGGTCTCCCTCTACGATTTTTACTCTCCACGCTGCCCTCCAGCACTAAATTGGTGATCCCTTGATGCCTCAGAACATGTCCTATCAACCGATCCCTTCTTCTAGTCAAGTTGTGCCACAACTTTCTCTTCTCCCCAGTTATATTCAATACCTCCTCATTAGTTATGTGATCTATCCATCTAGCTGGCCGCTGTGACCAAGAAGTTCTAGGCGCTTCAGTCCGGAACCGCTCTGCTGCTACGGTTGCAGGTTCGAATCCTGCCTCGAGCATGGACGTGTGTGATGTCCTTAGGTTAGTTAGGTTTAAGTAGTTCTAAGTCTAGGGGCTGATGACTCTGATGTAAGTCCCATAGTGCTTAGAGCCAGTTGAACCATTTGAATCTACCCATCTAATCTTCAGCATTCTTCTGTAGCACCAAATTACGAAAGCTTCTATTCTCTTCTTGTCCAAACTATTTATCGTCCATGTTTCACTTCTATAATGGCTACAATAGATACAAATACTTTCAGAAACTACTTCCTAACACTTAAATCTGTACTCGATGTTAACAAATTTCTCTTCTTCAGAAACGCTTTCCTTGCCATTGCCAGTCTACATTTTATATCCTCTCTACTTCGAGCGTCATCAGTTATTTTGCTCCCCAAATAGCAAAACTCATTTACTATTTTAAGTGTCTCATCACCTAATCCAATTCCCTCAGCATCACCCGACTTAATCCGACTACATTCCATTATCCTTGTTTTGCTTTTGTTGCTGTTAACCTCACATCTTCCTGTCAAGGCACTGTCCATTCCTTTCAACTGCTCCTCCAGGTCCTTCGCTGTCTCTGACAGAATTACAATGTCATCGGCGAACATGAAAGTTTTTACTTCTTCTCCATGGATTTTTATTCCAACCCCGAATTTTTCTTTTGTTTTCTTTACTGCTTGCTCAATATATACAGATTGAATAACATCGGGGATAGGCTCCAACCCTGTCTCACTCCTTTCCCAACCACTGCTTCCCTTTCATGCCCCTCGACTCTTATAACTGTCATCTGGTTTCTGTACAAATTGTAAATAGCCTTTCGCTCCCTGTATTTTACCCCTGCCACCTTCAGAATTTGAAAGAGTGTATTCCAGTCAACATTGTCAAAAGCTTTCTCTAAGTCTACGTATGCTAGAAACGAAGGGTTGCCTTTCCTTAATCTTTCTTCTAAGATAAGTCGTAAGGTCAGTATTGCCTCACGTGTTCTAACATTTCTACGGAATCCAAACTGATATTCCCCGAGGTCGGCTTCAACCAGTTTTCCCATTCGTCTGTATAGAATTCGAGTTAGTATTTTGCAGCCGTGACTTATTAAACTGATACTTCGGTAATTTTCACATCTGTCAACACCTGCTTTCTTTGGGATTGGAATTATTATATTCTTCTTGAAGTCTGAGGGTATTTCGTCTGTCTCATACATCTTGCTCACCAGATGGTAGAGTTTTATCAGGGCTGGCTCTCCCAACGCAGTCAGTAGTTCTAATGCAGTGTTGTCTACTCCCGGGACCTTGTTTCGACTTAGGTCTTACAGTGCTCTGTCGAACTCTTCACGCAGTGTCTTATCTCCCATTTCATCTGCATCTACATCCTCTTCCATTTCAATAATATTGTAATCAAGTACATCGCCCTTGTATAGACACACTATATGCTCCTTGCCGACCGGAGTGGCCGAGCGGTTCTAGGCGCTTCAGTCTGGAGCCATGCGACCGCTACGGACGCAGGTTCGAATCCTGCCTCGGGCATGGATGTGTGTGATGTTCTTAGGTTAGTTAGGTTCAAGAAGTTCTAAGTTCTCGGGGACTGATGACCTCTGATGTTAAGTCTCGTAGTGCTCAGAGCCATTTGACCCATTCTGAACTCCTTCCTCCTTTCAGCTTTCCCTACTTTGCTTAAAACTGGGTTTCCATCTGAGCTCTTGATATTCGTTCAAGTGGTTCTCTTTTCTCCAAAGGTCTCTTTAATTTTCCTGTAGGCAGTATCTATCTTACCCCTAGTGAGATATGCCTCTACATGCTTACATTTGTCCTCTGGCCATCCCTGGTTAGCCATTTAGCACTTGCCGTCGATCTTATTTTTGAGACGTTCGTATACCTTTTTGCCTGCTTCATTTACTCCACTTTTATATTTTCTCCTTTCATCAATTAAATTCAATATATCTTCTGTTACTCAAGTATTTCTACTAGTCCTCGTCTTTTTACCTACTTGACCCTTTGCTGTCTTCACTATTTCATCCATCAAAGCTACCCATTCCTCTTCCCCCATTCCTGTCAATCGTTCCCTAATACTCTCCCTGAAACTCTCTACAGCCTCTGGTTCTTTAAGTTTATCCAGGTCCCATTTCCTGAAATACCCATCTTTCTGCCGTTTCTTTAGTTTTAATCGATAATTCATAGCCTACAGGTTGTGGTCAGGGTCCACATCCACCCCTGGATATGTCTTATAATTTGAAACCTGCTTCCTAAATCTCTGTCTTACCATCATATAATCTGTCTGAAACCCTCCAGTATCTCCAGGCCTCTTCCATGTGTACAACCTTCTTTCATGATTCTTGAAACAAGTGTTAGTAACCTAGTGTTAGTAACCTTATAAAACAGTTACGCCTCGTCATATTTTAAGCACGTGTTTCCACATCTATGAAAATAATAATTTCTCGTTATGGCACTTGTTTATTGTTTTACGATGTAATCTGTCTAATAGTTGTACTTCATTTCCCATGTTTTGCTGCAGATCTGAAGGTGGTTATTGCTGACCGAAACCGGTAATCTAAGGCTCAAAATGTTCAAATGGCTCTGAGCAATATGGGACTGAAAATATGAGGTCATCAGTCCCCTCGAACATAGAACTACTTAAACCTAACTAACCTAAGGACATCACATACATCCATGCCCGAGGCAGGCTTCGAACCTGCGACCGTAGCGGTCGCGTGGTTCCAGACTGAAGCGCCTAGAACCGCTCTGCCACACCGGCCGGCGAAAATCTAAGGACCGGAAGTTTTGTGATAATTGATGGAAATATATGAAATTTAGTCTACACTTCCTAGATGACTGTTTTCTCGGCAACTATGTCCCAGCTTAAAAAGCTACATTTATTTGCTGTGGAAGTCGTAAATTACCTTTCAATCCTTGTATTTTATTCACGGGAACTATCGATGTTAAAAGGGGATTATCCAATCAGTATGGTCAACTGATATCGCATCAGTTAACAGAAATGACAGTTTGTTGATGATAATTAGTTTCACGAAGTTTAAAGAAATCACTTTTGTAATTGCGTTTCCACTGTCAGTATTTGCGTTGTACACACTAAGCCAATAAGAAGTATGACAGCAAAACGAGCAAAACTTACGCGAGGAGATACTCGAGAATGTCGGAAACGTCAGAATTACACAAAACGTTTACAAAGGAGATGAAATGCTAGAGTTCTTTCCGTAGATGCCAATGCAGATGGCAGTCAAGAACGAGAAAAGCATGACACCTTTTTGCAGTTATATATGTATACGAAAATTTCCTTTGAACATTTTAATATGTAAACACTGCGGAGAATATGATAACACTGATTCTATTGTAACTGAGTATCGTCAAATACAGAAACAATTTACAAGACTAACTTCCACAGGTTGTATTATTGTGCTGAAACTGTGTCGAAATATAGTGTTACGTAAGATTCATGTTGTATGGTATGGTTAGTAAAAAAGTGATGAACTAATTCCGTTTAGATATCATCACTTAAGTAGAAAGAACTTTGTCAGCAGTAAGTCCTTTACCCTCCCCCCATGAACCATGGACTTTGCCGTTGGTGGGGAGGCTTGAGTGCCTCAGCGATAGAGATAGCCGTACCGTAGGTGCAACCTCAACGGAGGGGTATCTGTTGAGAGGCCAGACAAACGTGTGGTTCCTGAAGCGGGGCAGCAGTCTTTTCAGTAGTTGCAAGGGCAACAGTCTGGATGATTGACTGATCTGGCCTTGTAACAATAACCAAAACGGCCTTGCTGTGCTGGTACTGCGAACGGCTGAAAGCAAGGGGAAACTACGAACGTAATTTTTCCCGAGAGCATGCAACTTTATTGTATGGTTAAATGATGATGGCGTCCTCTTGGGTAAAGTATTCCGGAGGTAAAATAGTCCCCCATTCGGATCTCCGGGCGGGGACTATTCAAGAGGATGTCGTTATCAGGAGAAAGAAAACTGGCGTTCTACGGATCGGAGAGTGGAACGTCAGATCACTTAATCGGGCAGGTAGGTTAGAAAATTTTAAAAGGGAAATGGATAGGTTAAAGTTAGATATAGTGGGAATTAGTGAAGTTCGGTGGCAGGAGGGACAAGACTTCTGGCCAGGTGAAAACAGGGTTATAAACACAAAATCAATTAGGGGTAATGCAGGAGTAGGTTTAATAATGAATAGGAAAATAGGAATGAGGGTAAGTTACTACAAACAGCATAGTGAACGCATTATTGTGGCCAAGATAGATACGAAGCCCACACCTACTACAGTAGTACAAGTTTATATGCCAACTAGCTCTGCAGATGACGAAGGATTGAAGAAATGCATGATATAATAAAAGAAATTATTCAGATAGTAAAGGGTGACGAAAATGTAATAGTGATGGGTGACTGAAATTCGGTAGTAGGAAAAGGGAGAGAAGGAAACGTATTAGGTGAATATGGATTGGGGCTAAGAAATGAAAGAGGAAGCCGCTGGTAGAATTTTGCACAGAGCACAACTTAATCATAGCTAACACTTGGTTTAAGAATCATGAAAGAAGGTTGTATACATGGAAGAACCCTGGAGATACTAAAAGGTATCAGATAGATTATATAATGGTAAGACAGAGATTTAGGAACCAGGTTTTAAATTGTAAGACATTTCCAGGGGCAGATGTGGACTCTGACCACAATCTATTGGTTATGACCTGTAGATTAAAACTGAAGAAACTGGAAAAAGGTGGAAATTAAGGAGATGGGACCTCGATAAACTAAAAGAACCAGAGGTTTTACAGGGTTTTAGGGAGAGCATAAGGGAACAATTGACAGGAATGGGGGAAAGAAATACAGTAGAAGGAGAATGGGTAGCTTTGAGGGATGAAGTAGTGACGGCAGCAGAAGATCAAGTAGGTAAAAAGTCGAGGGCTAGTAGAAATCTTTGGGTAACAGATGAAATACTGAATTTAATTGATGAAAGGAGAAAATATAAAAATGCAGTAAATGAAGCAGGCAAAAAGGAATACAAACGTCTCAAAAATGAGATCGACAGGAAGTGCAAAATGGCTAAGCAGGGATGGCTAGAGGACAAATGTAAGGATGTAGAGGCTTATCTCACTAGGGGTAAGATAGATACTACCTACAGGAAAATTAAAGAGACCTTTGGAGATAAGAGAACCACTTGTATGAACATCAAGAGCTCAGATGGAAACCCAGTTCTAAGCAAAGAAAGGAAGGCAGAAAGATGGAAGTGGTATATAGAGGGTCTATACAAGGGCGATGTACTTGAGGACAATATTATGGAAATGGAAGAGGATGTAGATGAAGATGAAATGGGATATACGATACTGCGTGAAGAGTTTGACAGAGCACTGAAAGACCTGAGTCGAAACAAGTCCCCGGGAGTAGTCAACATTCCATTGGAACTACTGACGGCCTTGGGAGAGCCAGTCCTGACAAAACTCTACCATCTGGTGAGCAAGATGTATGAAACAGGCGAAATACCCTCAGACTTCAAGAGGAATATAATAATTCCAATCCCAAAGAAAGCAGGTGTTGACAGAAGTGAAAATTACCGAACAATCAGTTTAATAAGCCACAGCTGAAAGTTACTAACACGAATTCTTTACAGACGAATGGAAAAACTAGTAGAAGCCGACCTCGGGGAAGCTCAGTTTGGATTCCGTAGAAGTACTGGAATACGTGAGGCAATACTGACCTTACGACTTATCTTAGAAAAAAGATTAAGGAAAGGCAAACCTACGTTTCTAGCATTTGTAGACTTAGAGAAAGCTTTTGACAATGTTGACTGGAATACTCTCTTTCAAATTCTAAAGGTGGCAGGGGTAAAATACAGGGAGCGAAAGGCTATTTACAATTTGTACAGAAACCAGATGGCAGTTATAAGAGTCGAGGGGCACGAAAGGGAAGCAGTTGTTGGGAAGGGAGTAAGACAGATTTGTAGCCTGTCCCCGATGTTATTCAATCTGTATATTGAGCAAGCAGTAAAGGAAACAAAAGAAAAAATTGGAGTAGGTATTAAAATCCATGGAGAAGAAATAAAAACTTTGAGGTTCGCAGATGACATCAGAGACAGCAAAGGACTTGGAAGAGCAGTTGACGGAATGGACAGTGTTTTGAAAGGAGGATATAAGATGAACATCAACAAATGCAAAACGAGGATAATGGAATGTAGTCGAATTAAGTCGGCTAATGTTAAGGGAATTAGATAAAGAAATGAGACACTTAAAGTAGTAAAGGAGTTTTGCTATTTGGGGAGAAAAGTAACTGATGATGGTCGAAGTAGAGAGGATATAAAATGTAGACTGGCAATGGCAAGGAAAGCGTTTCTGAAGAAGAGAAATTTGTTAACATCAAGTATAGATTTAAGTGTCAGAAAGTCATTTCTGAAAGTATTTGTATGGAGTGTAGCCATGTATGGAAATGAAACATGGACGATAAATAGTTTGGACAAGAAGAGAATAGAAGCTTTCGAAATGTGGTGCTACAGAAGAATGCTGAAGATTAGTTGGGTAGATCACATAACTAATGAGGAAGTATTGAACAGGATTGGGGAGAAGAGAAGTTTGTTGCACAACTTGGCTAGAAGAAGGGATCGGTTGGTAGGACATGTTCTGAGGCATCAAGGGATCACCAGTTTAGTACTGGAGGGCAGCGTGGAGGGTAAAAATCGTAGAGGAAGACCAAGAGATGAATACACTAAGCAGATTCAGAAGGATGTAGGTTGTAGTAGGTACTGGGAGATGAAGAAGCTTGCACAGGATAGAGTATCATGGAGAGCTGCATCAAACCAGTCGCAGGACTGAAGACCACAACAACAACAACAAGTCCTTTACTCTCCACTGGAAGCGTACATCGATGGTTGCTAAACTTCTCATGATTACTGGCAAGCTATTATAAATGTTTGTTCCTAAATAGCGGATACATTTCTTCACAAAACTGGAACTCCTCAGGTCGTCACGAACGTTGCTCTTATTCTTGGTATCGATTACATGTACTGAACTTTCGATCTGAAAGATATCTCGTTTCATCGAGGAATGGGCTATGGGTTATAACAGTGTTAAAATTTATACAAAAGCAACAGCCTTGCACCAGACAAGAAGATTTCGAGTAGCTTGAAGCTGAGATATGAGATGAAAGGGAGCATAAACGAAATTCTCTTGCTGTTGCTATGAATCTGATTAGCTGATTTCTATATGTGCAAAACACTAAGTCTTTACTGACGGACCCATTGTCACCCAACCCAAACCGCTAAGGACACAAACTTGACATTTGGGGAGGGGTTCATGTTATACTGCAGGCTTCGTTTAAGAAGGGATTTTTCGAAATGCCTTCCATAAAAGGGTGGAATAGGAGATGAGAAGTTTTTTAAAAATTGTTGGTATTAAAGCAGTTTTGAAGCTGTACCTGAAAACACTGGTATTTGTTTTTTCGGTAAATAATAAAGAAATATCTATTTCAGCATATTTGTAAATTTAACCTCTATGGGGGTGAAATAGAGGGTGCAGTTTCCTTTGAAAATATATTATTATTACAGAACTACTAATGCATTTTTGAAGCGACATCTATGAAAATAGATACTTTACTTCTCCGTCAGACATAAAATAAAGAAGTGTTTAGTGTTTCTGGAAATTTAAACACTTAAGGGAGAGGAACAAGGGATGAAATATTATATGAAATAGGTAATTATGAATGCATTTTTAAAGCTAAATCTATGAAAATTGGTATTTGGGTTCTTGGTTACTAATGAAAAACACATGTTTCATTGTTTTTGAAAATTCAGCCCCAAATGGTGTCAAATAGGGGATGAAAATATTTTGTTACATTAAAACATTTTAAAGCTAAGTCTATGAAAATTGGTATTTCACTTCTTGGTTAGATATTATGTAACAGGAGATGAAAGTTTGAGAGAGGACAAGTTACTCTCTCACGTATGTTTTGCATACGGAAAATTATTAAAGATTTTGTTACAACCTGAAGCACCTGAGTGAGACTCTAGAAAGTTAATGTCCCGAGAAGACGCTTGTGGAGCCTGGTAGGGTGCTAAGAGCATGAGACATTTTTGTGGTTCTTAGCTCATAGAAACGGCATGTTGGGAGTTGAAAGCAATTGGTGACGAGCCCATCCCTTAGTAAATCTTACCATATAGGCCCACAGCTGTACAAAGCGGACAGGGCAGCCCCTCGTCGAGACAGGTCTCCAGCAGAACAATGCCAAACTACTTGCCGCGGCGCCATCAGTAGCCTGGGCTGGGGGCGACAGTCTGAAGGAATGCATCTAGACAGTGGAGTCGTAAACGGGGTACTGTGTGCAGATCCATGAGTAACAAAAATTCACCTGTTTTCGTGTTCACGATACAGGAAATAGGCCTTTGAACCAATTGCATCAGGCGCGGAATTTGTTTAAAAAAATGCGGCACCTGAGAAACGTTTGGAGATAGAATCTTTATTACACCACATACCTAGGACTAACAAGCTCCAAGGCACAGGCGATTTAGATAAAGATCTTTAAGATTGTATCTGTTCACTTGTTTCCATGGGAAGTGACACGACTTTGAAGAAAATCATCTTCCCCCTGTGCAAAAACTTCTTTTTTTTTTCAGAGATACACAGATTTCTTAACTATTGCCCTGGTTTGACATGAGTTTGTGCTGTCATATGGGAGGGGAGATTTAGCGCCTCTAGAGCCCTGTGATTGGCTCAAGACGGGGTGAAGGTGGTGTCGTTCGTGCACTTTGTGGGCAAACGGAATTTTTTTCTAGAGTGTTGGAAGACACTTGGGTGTGAGAGTTTGGTCTAAGAAGACTTCTAGTCGAAGGTCTGGGATGTGTGGTTGGTACTTGAGACCTGTCCGGAGACAGACTTCACTTGCTTGTAGTTTAGACTAGGGAGCCTTTGGTGAAGTTCTTACTGTACTGACTGTGTGACTTCAAGCATCTCACACCACTCGTTTGCCGAGGCACACTTCTTCGTTTTTGGCTTACCGCTCTTGATGTTTGGTATCCTTGTGCAATCTGTCATATAACTGAGCCAAATTGGTGCTTACAAGGGAACCTCCCCACCGCACCCCCCTCAGATGTAGTTATAAGTTGGCACAGTGGATAGGCCTTGAGAAACTGAACACAGATCAATCGAGAAAACAGGAAGAAGTTGTGTGGAACTATGAAAAAATAAGCAAAATATACTAACTGAGTAGGCCATGCGTATGATGTCCAACATCAAGCCTAGTATGAGCTCAGGAGTGCCGTGGTCTCGTGGTTAGCGTGAGCAGCTGCGGAACGACAGGTCCTTGGTTCAAGCCTACCCCCAGGTGAAAAATGTAACTTTCTGTTTTCAGTTTCTGTAACAAACGCTTAAATTTTCATCAATTTTTGGGAGTGATTATCACATCCACAAGAAAACCTAAATCGGGCAATGTAGAAGAATCTTTTTACCCATTCGCCAAGTGTACAAGTTGGGTGGGCAGACAACATACCAGTGTCGTATACACTCCTGGAAATGGAAAAAAGAACACATTGACACCGGTGTGTCAGACCCACCATACTTGCTCCGGACACTGCGAGAGGGCTGTACAAGCAATGATCACACGCACGGCACAGCGGACACACCAGGAACCGCGGTGTTGGCCGTCGAATGGCGCTAGCTGCGCAGAATTTGTGCACCGCCGCCGTCAGTGTCAGCCAGTTTGCCGTGGCATACGGAGCTCCATCGCAGTCTTTAACACTGGTAGCATGCCGCGACAGCGTGGACGTGAACCGAATGTGCAGTTGACGGACTTTGAGCGAGGGCGTATAGTGGTCATGCGGGAGGCCGGGTGGACGTACCGCCGAATTGCTCAACACGTGGGGCGTGAGGTCTCCACAGTACATCGATGTTGTCGCCAGTGGTCGGCGGAAGGTGCACGTGCCCGTCGACCTGGGACCGGACCGCAGCGACGCACGGATGCACGCCAAGACCGTAGGATCCTACGCAGTGCCGTAGGGGACCGCACCGCCACTTCCCAGCAAATTAGGGACACTGTTGCTCCTGGGGTATCGGCGAGGACCATTCGCAACCGTCTCCATGAAGCTGGGCTACGGTCCCGCACACCGTTAGGCCGTCTTCCGCTCACGCCCCAACATCGTGCAGTCCGCCTCCAGTGGTGTCGCGACAGGCGTGAATGGAGGGACGAATGGAGACGTGTCGTCTTCAGCGATGAGAGTCGCTTCTGCCTTGGTGCCAATGATGGTCGTATGCGTGTTTGGCGCCGTGCAGGTGAGCGCCACAATCAGGACTGCATACGACCGAGGCACACAGGGCCAACACCCGGCATCATGGTGTGGGGAGCGATCTCCTACACTGGCCGTACACCACTGGTGATCGTCGACGGGACACTGAATAGTGCACGGTACATCCAAACCGTCATCGAACCCATCGTTCTACCATTCCTAGACCGGCAAGGGAACTTGCTGTTCCAACAGGACAATGCACGTCCGCATGTATCCCGTGCCACCCAACGTGCTCTAGAAGGTGTAAGTCAACTACCCTGGCCAGCAAGATCTCCGGATCTGTCCCCCATTGAGCATGTTTGGGACTGGATGAAGCGTCGTCTCACGCGGTCTGCACGTCCAGCACGAACGCTGGTCCAACTGAGGCGCCAGGTGGAAATGGCATGGCAAGCCGTTCCACAGGACTACATCCAGCATCTCTACGATCGTCTCCATGGGAGAATAGCAGCCTGCATTGCTGCGAAAGGTGGATATACACTGTACTAGTGCCGACATTGTGCATGCTCCGTTGCCTGTGTCTATGTGCCTGTGGTTCTGTCAGTGTGATCATGTGATGTATCTGACCCCAGGAATGTGTCAGTAAAGTTTCCCCTTCCCGGGAGAATGAATTCACGGTGTTCTTATTTCAATTTCCAGGAGTGTAGAATATATCAGACGTGTTTTCCTGTGGAGGAATCGGTTGACCTATGACCTTGCGATCAAATGTTTTCGGTTCCCATTTGAGAGGCACGTCCTTTCGTCTACTAATCGCTCGGTTTTGCGGTACGGTCGCAAAACACAGACATTAAACTTATTACAGTGAACAGAGATGTCAATGAACGAATGGACAGATCATAGCTTTGCGAAAATAAAGAAAGTAAACTTTTCACCCAAGGGAAGACTTGAACCAAGGACCTCTTATTCTGCAGCTGCTCACGCTAACCACGAGACCACGGCGCTCCTGAGCTCACACACTCCTTTATGTTACCTATCTTGCACATGGACTACTCAGTTTGTATATTTTGCTTATTTTTTCATAGTTCCACACAACTTCTACCTGTTTTCTCGATTGATCTGTGTTCAGTTTTTTAAGGCCTATCCAGTGTGCCAACTTATAACTAAATCTGAGGGGGGTGCGATGGGAAGGTTCCCTTGTTAGTACGTCCAGCGAACGGGTGTGTCACACACTGAAATCTATCGTGATTTCAGGGCTCTGGTAGGGAGTAAATTGCGATCCGTCTGCCTAATTGCTAGACCGTGAGATTTTTACATTTCTTTGGTGGCCACGATCGATTCACAGGTGCCCCCTCCACGTCTCACCTCCGCCGCACACATCTCGCCAGCTGCAATTTCCATCGCTGCACGAAGTGAACAGGGTAACGTACAGCCGCTCCAGCATTGTCAGACCATACAGATCTCAATCGCCACTTGCTCTCAGCTGCATCCATGTCGAGAAACTACAGAATATTTGATCAATAAAAGTCTGCTCAGCGTCAGATCAATTCAGATTGAGTTATCCACATTTTTAGGGCCAGAGTACTTGACTCACTCCACTAGTTAACTTGTCTCTGCCACCCAGGATCCTTGTCAAGTATAGTCTTAAAACACCTGTTAGTTGTTAACGGTATGCAATCAATAACTTGTTTAGCATAATTTATGTCTGCTTTTTGTTAGGAAAAAAAATGTTGTTAGAACACTAAAATTATGCCAACACAATCAATCATTTAAACAGTCCTGACAGGGTTTACCTTTCAAGTTTCTATGGAAATATCACCGTCAGACCACAAAAGGCATGATTAACAAAAAACTTGGGCTGCAGCTACGAGAATCGCTTTTGGTCAGCAGTATATGACAAAAGGAGCATCCTTCTATGGCGTTAATTAGCGTGGAAAGCTTAGAAGGTGCTTTAGTTTGTGAACAACATAAAAAATTGTTCAAATGGCTCTGAGCACTATGGGACTTAACATCTGAGGTCATCAGTCCCCTAGAACTTAGAACTATTTAAACCTAACTAACCTAAGGACACTACACACATCCATGCCCGAGGCAGCATTCGAACCTGCGACAGTAGCAGTCACGCTGTTCCAGACTGAAACGCCTAGAACTGCTCGACCACGCCGGCCGGCGAACAACTTAAAAATTCGATTGTTGTTGTTGATGTGGTCTCCAGTCCAAAAACTGGTTTGATGCAGCTTTCCATGCTACTCTATCCTGTGCAAGCCTCTTCATCTCCGAGCCAATACTGCAACCTACATCGCCGTGCGGTATTAGCCGAGCGTTCTAAGGCGCTTCAGTCGTGGACTGTGTGGCTGGTACCGGCGGAGGTTAGAGTCCTCCCTCGAGCATGGGTGTGTGTGTTTGTCCTTAGGATAATTTAGGTTAAGTAGTGTGTAAGCTTAGGGACTGATGACCTTAGTAGTTGAGTCCCATAATATTTCACACACATATGAGCATTTTTTGCAACCTACATCCCTCTGTAACTGCTTTCTGTATTCATCTCTTGGTCTCCATCTACGGTTTTTACCCCTCACGCTTTCCTCCAGTACTAAATTGGTGATCCCTAGATGCTTCAAGGGAAAAATAACAAAAAAATTTGAGAAAGCTCATACAGTCTACGTGAGCTAAGCAGTGGACACTAAGCTAGTAGTATTACAAAGCGGAAGGATTTATCACTGATGACCGCGGACTTGGCAAAATTTAAGGAGGGGCCAGGCTGGAACCAGAATTACGAGTAACGGCCCTGTGGCTTCAGAAAATATGTGTGCGGCTTGTGATAACGCACGCTTTTGGATGATGTATGCTCGTAAATGGCGAAAAACGCGGCCTCGTGTTTGTTATTTCTGAGTACGGCCAACTCGGGGGCGGCGCAGAGGCTGAATAAACAGCGCGAGTGTCGCCGCCTGCTGGCGAAACTTCCCACGCCGGCTAAGCGGGTCTCTTCTCCGTCCGCTTGTGGGAGTGAGGGACGCCCCGCGTTCACTCAGTACTGCACAGCCGCCGGTGCGCGCCTATCGAAATTCAGTTTCGCTGTCCGCAAATGTCTCTCGGCACTTAGGCGCCGCAGCGGTACTCCGGTACTCGGGTGCTCGGGTACCCCCCACTGCCGCCGGCGGGCCCACTAGTACAGTGGCAGGCACGTCACAGCACCTAGCGCCAGGGAAATGCTTTTAAGATGTTTTTGAGTTCCTCCCTCTTCCGCCTCTACCCACGTCTTCCACCGCCGACGCCTCTAGGGGTATAACAGCCAGCCGCCTCTCCTCCTCCCCTCCCCACTCCTCTCTCCCCAACCTCCACTGTGCCCGGAGCAGAAAACCTCGCCTCCTCACAAATACGCGCTAGCGTGTTCTGCGACGCGCTGCTCGCAAATAGAGAGGCAATTTATGAAACAGCCCGGTTCAGCTGCAGGCTTTTCCCTTTTAAAAGTTTCAGCTGAATTTTGCTTCCCTCCCCCCGCCCTTCCCTGCCTCCCCCCCCCTCCTACCTTTAAGCTGCCGGCGGCAGGGCGCATCTTATCGTGTTGCTCGTCCGCCCCCTACGCCGTCGTCTCGTAGCCCCGCCCTTTCTGTGTCACCTGCACATCAGGTTCAAACCTCACCCCCCACCCACTACTCCTCCTCCCGTATTCCCTCCGTCCGTTCCTCTTCCCGCCAACCTCCCCCATCCCCCCCCCCCCTCCCCTCATCCCATACACCCCTGTCTTCCTGTACCTTGAGGCTCTACAGAGTCTGCAAGGAGTTGTTTCCATTTTAGCGAATAAAGTGCCACCTAGTGGAGATTCATGTTGGTAATATGGACGACGCCTGGGGAATATGAATTTTGTTGGAGGAACACCTGGTCTGTGTATTCGAGAGTAAGCCGGTGACCCACGCGGAAGGCTCGAGCATTCGGCACTCTTCGTTCTACTCAGTTGCTACCTGAAAAAAAAAGGCAGTCATAGTTTATTCAGTACTAGCTCATATCGAAGCTCTGCCCATTTACTTATCCCTCTCTGATATTAAAGAAGAAAAGGAATGAAAATTGTTTATTGCACGAGAAAACGCTCTTTGTTCTATGTTGTGGCTTTACACAAATTGGGTAGTTTGCAGCCGCAGATGACGTAGAGTCTGGAGCTGTGGAGACACAGGACTCCTTTTTTGTAGAAAGGGATTTTCTGTTGCCAGAATAAATAATTTTAAAAGAAAAGGAACAGAGGGGAAGCTACTAAGCAACTAAAGGAATTAGTGTGCGATTATATTTATCCCGTCCTGTTGTGGGGTGGCTGATTGGAAAATAATTGCTGTATTATATAAATGTTTGAATGTAGAACACTGCATTTCCCATTATTTATGCTGTTGTTTGCCCTTCTCAACACTGGCTCTCTAACTACAATATTGGCAACCAGAAAGTGATTAGCAAAACGTGAAGCCTGTAATTAGAATTCCTAGTGCCCACTTCATCTGAGAATACACTTATAGTTACAGCTTATAGCTCTGAGGAATTAGGAGATTGTCTGGGATTTATAATCAAAAACGATCGTGAAAAAACGTTTTCTGTATTCTGAAAGTCACAGATGAAAACAAAAGAATCCACACAGAGCAGTTCAGAGTTAATGCGCTGATGCAACTATAACTGTCCATGCTCGCCATAATTTGATGATTAGGTTGATCAAACGCCACGCTAAATAATGGTAGAATGTTTGTCCCACAGCGGCACGTGAAAATACGACATACGCAAACTGAAGATAGATAATTAAAATCATTCCAGAATTAACACTTCACTCGAAAATGATTTCATGGTTACGCGTATCCCGAGTAACTCAATACGGCATCCGAGGCTGTTTGTAGCAAAGATACCGACGCGACGCGACTCCCGACACAGATGGCGTGCTATTCAGCGTCTGGAGAGAACTGGGGCCTTGCTTCCTCGCGCAGCGTTCTTATATATAAAGTCGCGGTGCGGACGGCTAAGGGAACGCCTGATCAAATCGGCTTTCCCGATTAGCCGCTGGGCTAGTAATGCACCACATTAAGTTATTGAATAAATCATAGCTTTTTTTGCTGATGGCCGATGAAGCTCTCAATTTAAATGTGCATTCGACACACAGGTAAGTAATCATAAGAAAAGTTTGACGTGGCTAAGTTAAATATTTTGGGCGAGAGAATTAATTTAATTACACTGCACGCAGTAGACGAGCTCTGAACTGGCCCTTTGGAGATACGCTATCGCTATAGTTTTATAGTTATTCAAATGAAACTTCTCACATCTTTATGGTTATAGCGGATCTCCAATCTACTTAAATATAAACATCCTAGCCTTATTTATTAGCCTACTTAATCTATCTTGCTTCCTTAATTTTTAAGACAAAAACCAGAAAATCATGAATTTCCACTAAAATTTTAGTTTGTGAGATCCAGAAGACTGTTTCTATTAAATATTTATGAAAAAGGAATCTAAATATAAATTTTTAAGTTTCTAGTTCTTTTCTGTTGCGCCAATGATTTTTACAGAAAAACGTCCAAATTTCGAAAATGGTTAAAGTTATCGAACTGATATTCAACACATACTAATTTAGTATTACTCCTGACATGCTAGAACCGTTTCAGGTTATTCACTTTATTTTTAAAGTATTGCGCAACATTTATGACGTCAGAGCTAGTTACAACGGACTGGCTGGCACACAATGGAAAGACTGATGTGAATTTACTACGGCATGAGTAGGCTGCTTCCCTACACTGTATGGACTATGTCGCCGACGTGGCGTCAACTCGAAAGACCTGCACCAGGCGAACGGTCTACGCGACAGGAGGCCCTAGCCACACGACATTTCATTTCACCCAGTAATAAACCTCCATGATGGAGAGAAACAACTGAAACAGTTGACAACAAATAAGTCGCCAGGTCTGAATGGAATCTCAGTTCCGTTTTACAAACAGTACTCTACGGCGCTGGTCCCTTACTTAGTTTGTATTAATCACGACGGACCTCTCGCCCAGCGCAAAGTCCCAACCAACGGCGAAAAACCAGGTACGGCCAAACTTTCAGGAAACATTCCTCACACACAAAGAACGAAAATATGTTATGTGGACATGTGTCCGGAAACGCTTACTTTGCACGTTAGAGCTCATTTTATTACTTCTCTTCAAATCACATTAATCATGGAATGGAAACACACAGCAACAGAACGTACCAGCGTCACTTCAAGCACTTTGTTACAGGAAATGTTCAAAACGTCCTCCGTTAGCGAGGATACATGCATCCACCCTCCGTCGCATGGAATCCCTGATGCGCTGATGCAGCCCTGGACAATCGCGTATTGTATCACAGCCGTCCACAATATGAGCACGAAGAGTCTCTACATTTGGTACCGGGGTTGCGTAGGCAAGACCTTTCAAATGCTCCCATAAATGAAATTCTAGAGGGTTGAGGTCAGGAGAGCGTGGAGCCATGGAATTGGTCCGCCTCTACCAATCCATCGGTCACCGAATCTGTTGTTGAGAAGCGTACGAACACTTCGACTGAAATGTGCAGGAGCTCCATCGTGCATGAACCACATGTTGTGTCGTACTTGTAAAGGCACATGTTCTAGCAGCACAGGTAGAGTATCCCGTATGACCAAACGTTCACAGAAAATCAGTGTTGATGACGTATTTGCACATTTGCGTGCGGATTCTCGTTAGCCCACACATGTTGATTGTGAAAATTTACAATTTGATCACGTTGGAATGAAGCCTCATCCGTAAAGAGAACATTGGCACTGAAATGAGGATTGACACATTGTTGGATGAACCATCCGCAGAAGTGTCCCCGTGGAGTTCAATCAGCTGCTGATAGTGCCTGCACACGCTGTACATGGTACGGAAACAACTGGTTCTCCCGTAGCACTCTCCATACAGTGACGTGGTCAACGTTACCTTGTACAGCAGCAACTTCTCTGACGCTGACATTAGGGTTATCGTCAACTGCACGAAGAATTGCCTCGTCCATTACAGGTGTCTTCGTCGTTCTAGGTCTTCCCCAGTCGCGAGTCATAGGCTGGAATGTTCCGTGCTCCCTAAGACGCTGATCAATTGCTTCGAACGTCTTCCTGTCGGGGCACCTTCGTTCTGGAAATCTGTCTCGATACAAACGTACCGCGCCACGGCTATTTCCCCGTGCTAATCCATACACCAAATGGGCATCTGCCAACTCCGCATTTGTAAACATTGCACTGACTGCAAAACCACGTTCGTGATGAACACTAAGCTGTTGATGCTACGTACTGACGTGCTTGATGCTAGTACTGCAGAGCAATGAGTCGCATGTCGCCACAAGCACCGAAGTCGACATTACCTTCCTTCAGTTGGGCCAACTGGCGGTGAATTGAAGAAGTACAGTACATACTGACGAAACTAAAATGAGCTCTAACATGGAAATTAAGCGTTTCCGGACACATGTCCACATAACGTCTTTTCTTTATTTGTGTGTGAGGAATGTTTCCTGAAAGTTTGGCCGTACCTTTTTGTAACACCCTGTATAAGAATGCTAAAAAACGGAACCGCAAAATTACAGGGCAATATCCATAACACCAGTTTGCTACAGAATTCTGACTTGGAATATAATGAATTTCCTAGAGACCGCCGGCCGAAGTGGCCGTGCGGTTAAAGGCGCTGCAGTCTGGAACCGCAAGACCGCTACGGTCGCAGGTTCGAATCCTGCCTCGGGCATGGATGTTTGTGATGTCCTTAGGTTAGTTAGGTTTAACTAGTTCTAAGTTCTAGGGGACTAATGACCTCAGCAGTTGAGTCCCATAGTGCTCGGAGCCATTTGATTTTCCTAGAGACCGAAAAGCTTGTGTACCCGAATCGACATAGTTTTAGAAAGCATCGCTCGTGCGAAACTCAGCTTGCCTTCTTCTCACATGATACACTGAGAACTATGAGTGAAGGGGAACAAGTAGATCCTATATGTCTAGATTTCCAGAAAGTATTCGACATGGTGCCCCGTTGCACGCTGTTGAAGGTATGAGCATATGGAATAAGTTGTCAGGTAGGTGAGTGGCTCGAAGACTTCGTATGTAATATTACCCAGTAAGTTGTCCTCGACGGCAAGTGTTCGTCAGAGACAACAGGACCATCCAGGAAAGTGTGATAGGACCTCTATTATTTTCTGTATACTCAAAATCATCCGGAGGGCAAGGTGGGTAGCAATCTGTGGTTATTTGATGAAGATGCTGTGGTGTATGGGAAGGTGTCGACGATGAGTGACTGTAGAAAGATACAAGATGACTTATACAAAATTTATAGATAGTATGATGAGTGACTGAGCTGTGGTGCGCCATTTCTGGCACACCAGCTCTTTGGCGCGACTATCTATTACCCGGCTGTAGTACGATCTTTGCCCCTGTTGTGATCTGGCGGCGGGTATTTGCGGTAGGGGAGTTGGTCGTGGGACTAGGTAAGAGGCGCTAGGTCGTGCTTGAGTGGACGAAGGAGCAGAACACGCGGACTCGGCCAGCAGCGGCGCGGCCGTTCTACCTTGCAGGACGGTAGCGAGTTTGTGGTGCAGCTCCCTGATGTCAACTCCGGGCACTGTTCGTGGCCTTGCCGTGATGCCAGTTTTCTCGAACAGACCATTTCCTCGAGACCATCTCGAACAACGCACTCCGTCGGAGGTGTAAGTGGTTTTGGTGCCTTCATTTCGTGGAACCATTTCCGTTGTAGCGACTGTCACTTGTTGGTTGGTTGATTGCCCTAATGTATGTGTTGTTGAAGTAAGAGCAGCCGGCAAGGTGTGTGATCACGAGGAGACGAGCAGTCACTACTTCCTTTAAGTACATCACCGTCCCAGAAAGATGTAGTAACTGTAAGCTATTGAAGATGTTAGATCATAGTCTAGTTGTCATTTTTTGCATACCAAGTCTACACTATTGGCAGTTACCTTGCAGACCTATGCAAGGAAATTAAAGTGCACAAAACCGAGTTTGTGCTGAAGTTGTGCATTTGAATAAAGTAATATTATGTTGAAATTATTTCCATTTCATCTTTGTACACATTGTCTGCCTTAATGATATGTGAAAATATTCTTTGCCTAACTATGAGAGTGTAAAAGTTTGATACTTCAGTAGTCTTTTTGGTTCTTAACTTACATTAATTGATGTTTGCTTGGTGTTTGCCGTGTTTTCTGCGGTCTGTTTGTGTTCCAGTTTTTCTGCGAGTTGGGGTGTGTGGGAGCGGCGCCACGTTCTGCTTCGGTGCACAGAAGCTGTGGCGTGTCGTCTAATGGCAAGTGACTCCCGGTTGGGCCCCGGCGTTTAGGTGTTGTTTTGGACGGCTGGTCTGCTGCTTCCGGCGTTTTAAGTTAAGTCACCTTTTGCCCATAGCAGCCTGGCGTTACTGCCCGTTTGGTAGTTATTGAACTTATTTTATATATGTGTAAAAAAAAGGAGGTTTTTAATTCCTTGGGAATCAGTTGCATTAATTAACTTGTTGTACTCCTTGTGATATTTGAAACGAACTGGTGTGCTTTGTAAATCATTTTCATATTATTAATTATTTCCTTATAAAATAAGGGGAACATATGTGCCACCTTGTAAAATCACCTTCAGATAATAATGTGTTTCTTAAGTAATGAAATCTCCAGTAAGTTGTTGTAACTATACATTCTGAAATTGTCTTAAGAACGGGAACGTGTTGATTGCCTCTAATTTGTTTTATAAAAGATTGTTTGAACATCCCGACTTCCTAAGTTACAATGGCATCCGGCTCTAAATGTAGAAAAAGGGACGAGTAGGAAAAACGAACCCGTAGTGTTTGGATGCAGCATTAGTAGTGTCCTGCTTGACACAGTAACGTAGTTTAAATATCTGAGTGTAACGTTGCAAAGCGAAATGAAATCGAATGAGCGTGTGAGGATTGTGGTACGGAAGGCCGTTGATCGGCATAAGTATATTGGGAGAATATTAGGAAAGTGTGGTTCATCTGTAAAAGATGCTAGTGTGACCTATTCTTCAGTACTGCTAGAGTTTTGGTATCCACACGAGTTCAGATTAAAAGAAGACATAGAAACAATTCAGAGGCGGACTGCTAGATTTGTTACCTGTCGGTTCTAGCAACAGGTAAGTTTTACGGAGATGATTCCGGAACTGAAATGGGAAGACAACATTCTTTTCGAGGAACACTATTGATAAAATTGGGAGAACCAGAACTTTAGGCTGACTGCAGAACAATTCTACTGCCTCCAACCTTCATTTAGCGTGAGGACCTCGAAGATAAGATACGAAAAATCAGGACTCACACGGATTCATTTAGACGGTCATTTTTCCCTCGCTCTACTTGTGAGTGGAACAGGGAAGGAAACGACAAGTAGTGGCACAGGGCGCCCTCCGCCATGTACCGTAGGGTGGTTCGAGGAGTATGTGCAAATTTCGAAATTTTTGTTAAGGTCTGATGGGACCTAACTACTGAGGTCATCGGTCCCTAAGCTTCCACACTACTTAATCTAAGTTAAACTAACTAACGCTGAGGACGACACACACACCCATGCCCGAGATAGGATTCGAACCTCCGTCGATGTAAGCCGCGCGGACCGTGACAAGGCGCCCGAGACCGCGCGGCTACCCCGCGCGGCTGAGGAGTATCTATCTGGATGTACATGTAGATGTAGATCATACGGTGGAACGATACTGACAGGGGGGGGGGGGCAGATATTGAGGCTGGCACTTATTGTTTCGGAAACTAATCAACAACTGAAACCTGACGGAAGCAGGTGTCAGTGTCTTCACAACAAACATCTTAGCGCTCTGTGTATTCCCTCCACTGTAGTACACAGATTTCACGTGTCTATCCATATTTTTACATTGAATGCAGAGCGCATGACGTCCCATAGTTGTACCCTGCTGCGTCAAGGTAGAACACGCAAAAGTTCCTCAACGTCAACCAGTATGACGTCTCGCTGATGACGGTCTCCCAGCGCAGAAGGAGCACATAGGTCACGGTGTCCGACTCTGCTGGTGTGAGGCCGTGACGAGAGCTACTAGCGGGTGGGCTGAGGCTCTCTAACTACAGACTGATCAGTGCAGTTTAAAGTTCAGGGATGTCAGTGACTTTTAATTGTAAATGAAAAGAAGGTAGCAGCTAAAATCACGAAGTTCTAACAAACGAAACGATAAATTTTGCAGTGAACACAAGGTGTGTCGTAGGGCGATCACACTGTTTTTAAAATAATTGAAGAGGCACGATTGTTTCAATATCGTTTACTAGATGACCGGTTTCAGCACTCTGAAGGTGCCATCATCGGATCTACGGAGGTATAACATAACAGGTTTGAGGGAGGGCTTATAAGAGTTAACTATATACATTACAATTATTACAGAACCACATACCTGAAACGTGGATTAACACTTATAAACCCATATGGACATCATGGCACATGAGGCAGACCATCTGATAAAAATCATTGTCACAACCAATTATTATTTTTTATTGGTTATATAAAAAGAGCGAACGCGGAAAACTACATATCAATATCCCTAGCTTCGGTTTGCTGCAGATTTCTTTAACATTTTCTCCGTTTGGATATAATAAACTTTCTTCAGGCTGAGAAGCTTATGTCCAAGAATCAGCATGGTTTTCGAAAGAGTCGCTCGTATGAAACTCAGCTTGCCCCTTTCTCATATGATATACTGCGAACTACGGATGAAGGGCAACAGGCAGATGCCGTATCACTAGATTTCCGGAAAGCATTTTACATCGTGCCCCATTGCAGGCTGTTAACGAAGGTACGATCACGTCGAATAAGTTCACATATATGTAAGTCGCTAGAAGACTTTTCAAGTAATAGAACCCAGTATGTTGTCCTCGACGGCGAGTGCTCATCAGAGACAAAGAGACCCTCAGGAGTGCCTTAGGGAAGTGTGATAGCCGGCCGGAGTGGCCGTGCGGTTCTAGGCGCTACAGTCTGGAACCGAGCGACCGCTACGGTCGCAGGTTCGAATCCTGCCTCGGGCATGGATGTGTGTGATGTCCTTAGGTTAGTTAGGTTTAATTAGTTCTACGTTCTAGGCGACTGATCACCTCAGAAATTAAGTCGCATAGTGCTTAGAGCCATTTGAAGTGTGACAGGACCGCTGTTGTTCTCTATATACATAAATGATTTGCCGGGAAGGGTGGGCAGCGATCTGCCGTTGTTTGCTGATGATGCTGTGCTGTACGGTAAGGTGTCGAAGTTGAGTGACTGTAGGAAGGTACAAGGCTGTTTGGATTAGATAAAATTTCCAGTTGGTGTGATGAATGCCTGCTGGCCCTAAATGGGTTCAAATGGCTCTGAGCACTATGCGACTTAACTTCTGAGGTCATCAGTCGCCCAGAACTTAGAACTAATTAAACCTAACTAACCTAAGTGTAGTGGACTGACAAGGCAGCCAGTCCACAGAGACGGGTAGCCGAAAGGGCACACGTACACACACGCCGACTGGTGCGAAGTCTGGAACAGGATACGTGATGAATGTGATAAAGAAAAGAACGTAGCTACTAGAACACTTAACTTTTATATCGTCCTTTGGTATACAGCATTCTTGATGATACAAGTGAGACTCTTTAGATTCATGAAGTAACTAATGGCGCCTTGCTAGGTCGTAGCCATGGACTTAGCTGAAGGCTGTTCTAACTGTCTCTCTGCAAATGAGAGAAAGGCTTCGTCAGTGTAGTCGCTAGCAAAGTCGTCGTACAACTGGGGCGAGTGCTAGTACGTCTCTCGAGACCTGCCGTGTGGTGGCGCTCGGTCTGCGATCCTGACAGTGGCGACACGCGGGTCCGACATGTACTAATGGACCGCGGCCGATTTAAGCTACCACCTAGCAAGTGTGGTGTCTGGCGGTGACACCACATTCCTCCCCCGCAAATCGGCGAACGGTCGTGTGATAAGGCTTCCGCCCGCCGTGGGGAGGACCCCATGTTGACGTATGCGATGGGGTGGGAACCCTAACAACAGGCGAGCTCGTGCCACCCGCACCCTGCCATTCGGTCCGAGGGGAGCTAGGAAACGCCTGAAAACCTAGTCCAGGGTGCACGTCAACATGCGGTGTATGCGCCCGTAATGAGACAGGAGGGGCCGAAGGGACGACCTCCATGCGGTCGGGGCACCCGACGGGCGAAGACGACATCTGGTCCGGAGCGGGCAATAGTTTCATGGCGGATGACGGCTGGTCACGGGAAGCGATCGGCGGCGCGGGACCCAGGGAAGCGCCCGGCGGCAGCAGCGACGCGTCCGCTGCGGGCGGCGCCGGCGGGAGAACCGGCGGCGGCGGCGGCGGCGGGGGCGGCGGCGCGTCGCCATGGGGCAAAATGGAAGGCATCGTCGGGAACACCTGGGGATGAGGCGAGCCAGTAGATGGGTCCCCAGGGCGCTGACCGGACGGCACCGTTGCTGAAAGCAGACGGGGAGCGGCAGAACCCAGGCGACGGCAGAGGCGCAGCTGATTGAGATGCCGACGCACCTCACCAGAGGCCCCCAAAACCAAATACATCGCGCGGCCGAGGCAGCGAAGAATGCGCCCTGCGAGCCAACGCCGTGAACCTCGATAGTTGCGATAGAAGACAACGTCGCCATAGAAGACAACGTCGCCAGGAGCAAAAGCAGGAGTCTGCTACACAGGAACCTGATGCGGCGGATGCAGCAAAGACATCAAGGTTCGATGAGGACGACCGTGGAGCAACTCAGCCGGCGAGCGACCATCGCGGGGCTGAGAGCGATATGAAGACAAAAAGAGCAATAACGCGTCCTCCCGAGAATGCGACTCTTTCAACTTCAACATCTGTGACTTGAAAGTCCGGACCAATCGTTCAGCGGAACCATTTGACTGAGGCGAAAACGGCGCGGATGTCAGATGTTGAATACCATTGGCCTTGCAGAATGACTGAAATTCTGCGGACATGAATTGTGGGCCATTGTCGGAAACAATAGTCTGCGGAAGACCTTCAACGCAAAAAATAGCGGATAACGCTTGGATGGTGGCAGATGACGTCGTGGAAGACATCCGGACAACAAAAGGAAAATTACTGAAAGAATCGACCACAACCAACCATCGAGCATTCCAGAATGGACCGGCAAAATCTATGTGCAAGCGTTGCCAAGGGGAAGGGGCTTTCGGCCATGCAAAGAATTTCCGCGGTGGGGCAGATTGTTGGTCGGCACAAGCCATGCAAGAAGAGCACATATTCGTAACCGCAGCATCGATTCCGAACCAAGTACAGTGGTGACGAGCAAGTTGTTTCGTTCGAACTATACCCCAATGTCCTTGGTGAAGGAGCCGTAAGACAGATGACTGTAACGAACGTGGAACCACGACCCTGGACTGATCATTATCAGAACGCAACAACAAAACACCACATCGTACAAAAAGTCTTTCCTTGTGAGCAAAACATCGGCGAACCAGCGGATCCTCGATCCGTGACTGCGACAAGGGCCATTGCGTAGCAACAAAACGCAAAACAGTAGCAAGGACAGGGTCAGCAGCTGTGGCTGTAGCTTCACGACGAAAATCAATCCGAAACGATTCGACCATGTCATCGGTTTCCGAATCAATGAACATGCAAGCAAGTTCGGAAGAATTGAATGCTTTATCCGCAGCAACAGGCAAACGGGACAACGCATCAGCGTTGCCGTGCTTAGCAGTGGACCGATACAAGATATCGTAGCGGTTGACGACCTCATAACGTAATGAGTGGGGAACATTGCGCGCTCGGAAAAATTTCGGTTGCGCGTTTACTTTCAGTTCAAAATGAGCTTCATAGTTCTTAGCGCAACCAAGGCCCGATGCAAAAATGTCTGCAAATTCTTCACATACACTAGAAACACTGTCTGAAGGCACAGTCTCGTTCACTGATAGGACCTGATGTACTATAGGCAAGTTAAACAACTGAAATAAATCCAAACCAAACAAGTTCACTGCAGTAGAAGAACGAAGAACGTAAAATGACACAAGTTTTGTTTGTCCCTTGTATGTGGCAAGAAGGCTGCACTGTCCTAACACAGGGATATTCTGTCCTGAATAACTCGTGAGCTGAACATTTGCGGCACGCAACGGAGGTGCGCCCAGTTGTTTGTACGTGGCGTGATTGAGCAATGAAACTGCAGCTCCGGTATCGAGCTGGAACGGTATCACTTGTCCGGCAAAGTCCAAATCTACAAAAAGTTTATTGTCCTGCTGACGATAAGAGCGACCGTTTTGTGCAACGTGAACAGACACTGGTACAGAATCACGTGCGACGTGGCGGGAGTTGCGTCGACGGCGACGCACACTTTTTGTGGGACGAACACAGTCAGTGTTAGCGAGAGGGACACTGGGCGGAGTGGCACTAACTACATGAATGTCCATGGGCGAAGGTTCCCGAGCCTGTGTGTCCTTGATTCGATTCCGGCGCGAAGCAAAGGGCCTGGAATGGTTGTGATTGTCTGATCTGAGCTTTTTCTGGCAAACACTTTGAACATGCCCTTTCTTATTACAGAAAAAGCAAATAGCTTGGCGTGACGGGCAATTCTCACGCGAATGTCTAGTTGCACACCGTGGGCATGATTTCACTGCATTTGCTTGCTTGCGCGGGACACGTGTGTGAGAGCTAGGCCGCAGCTGCGCGGACGTGCGCGAGGGCAGGTTAGCGTTCCGTGCAGCGGGCCCGGCGGGCCAGTTAATGTGACACATGGCTGGTGAAGTTGCAAATGATTCCTGAGCATAGTCAAGTGTGTCTTTTCTATCCAATATGTCTATCATTTGATGAAGGGAGGGATTAACTAGTTTCAAAATCTGTTCCCGTATGCGAACATCAGAAACGTTCTGTGCTATTGCATCACGCACCATAGTATCTGAATACGGGAGTCCACAGTCACATTCAAATGCACAATCCCTAGTAAGTCCTTGCAATGTTGCAACCCACTCCCCATTAGTCTGACCGGCCGTACGTTTGGTACGAAAGAACGTATACCTTTTTGCAACTACATTAACTGTGTCTTTGAAATAGGCATCTAAAGCAGACAAAATTTCTTCGTATGACAGAGTTGCTACGTCGCGTTGGGGAAACAATTTCACTATCACACGGTAGGTGGACACACCTACACACGAAAGCAAAAACGGCTGCCGCTCATTACCGTGAATTCTGTAGGCGGCGAGATGAAATCCAAATTGTCGTGACCATTCTGTCCAGCTCTCGTCGTCTTGACGAAAAGCACGGAACGGCGGTGCAACTGCGGGTTGTGGCGGCGGTAGCGAGGAAGCGGCGGCGGCCGCATCGTTGTGCAGCGCACGTTGACCCTGGACGAGCTGGCCAAGGGCATCCAATAACGCCTGCGTCTGCTGATTTTGCAAGCGATAAAATTCGGACAGTACATCTGGAGAGTGTGGCGAAGCCATGACACAAGCAAATTAAGACAATACGAACGCTAAAGTCCCTTTTGAGACTCGTCGCCAATTTAGTGGACTGACAAGGCAGCCAGTCCACAGAGACGGGTAGCCGAAAGGGCACACGTACACACATGCCGACTGGCGCGAAGTCTGGAACAGGATACGTGATGAATGTGATAAAGAAAAGAACGTAGCTACTAGAACACTTAACTTTTATATCGTCCTTTGGTATACAGCATTCTTGATGATACAAGTGAGACTCTTTAGATTCATGAAGTAACTAGTGGCGCCTTGCTAGGTCGTAGACATGGACTTAGCTGAAGGCTATTCTAACTGTCTCTCGGCAAATGAGAGAAAGGCTTCGTCAGTGTAGTCGCTAGCAAAGTCGTCGTACAACTGGGGCGAGTGCTAGTACGTCTCTCGAGACCTGCCGTGTGGTGGCGCTCGGTCTGCGATCCTGACAGTGGCGACACGCGGGTCCGACATGTACTAATCGACCGCGGCCGATTTAAGCTACCACCTAGCAAGTGTGGTGTCTGGCGGTGACACCACACTAAGGACATCACACACATACATGCCCGAGGCAGGTTTCGAACCTGCAACCGTAGTGGTCGCTCGGCTCCAGAATGTAGCGCCTAGAACCGCACGGCCACTCCCGACGCCTGGCCTAAATGTGGAAAAATATAAGTTAATGTGTATGACTGGGAAGAACAAATCTGTAATGTTCGAATACAGTATTACTAGTGTCCTCCTTGACACAGTGAAGTCGTTTAAATATGTAGGCGCAACGTTGCAGAGCTACACGCAATGGAGCGAGAGCGTAAGGACTGTGGTACGGATGGCGAATGGTCGACTTCGGTTTATTGGGATAATTTTAGGAAAGAGTGATTCACCTGCAAAGGAAAACGCATGTAGAACGCTAATGCGACCTGTTCTTGAGTACCAGATCGGACTGAAGGAAAACATCGAAGTAATTCAGAGACGGGCTGCTAGATTTGTTACCAGTAGCTTCGAACATCACGTAAGTGTTACGGGGATGCTTCGGAAACTCAAATGGGAATCGCTTGAGGGAAGACGACGTTCTCTTCGAGAAACACTATTGAGAAAATTTAGAGGACCGGCATCTGAAGCTGACTGCCGAACGGTTCTACTGCCGCCAACATACATTGCGCATAAAGACCACGAAGATAAGATACGAAGAATGTGGACTCATACAGAGGCATATAATAGTCGTTTTCCGTCGCTCTGTTTGCGTGTGGAACAGAAAAGGGAATCACTACACAGCAGTGGTGCAGAGTATCCTTCGCCATGCGACGCATCTGTGTAGATTGTAATGGTACCTGAATTACGTAACCATTACGGCACCTCACCTCAACCTCTCGATACCAGCAACATTTTACTGTGTTTCTGTAAAATAGTTTACATATTTCTGTGACAACATTCAGATTTGATTTCATTAATGTAGAGTTACTTCGATACATCGATATGTATATATTGCAATGATATTATTCTTATGTGTATTCTTTCTTTTATCACTATTATCTTTGACGTACTTGTAACTCTGATTATTGGGCGCGTAAGCGCATATTAGGGATTCAAGTCTTGGTCGTCATGTTGAAAAGACGCAAATTGTAGTCACTTTATGAAATGTGAACTTTAACAGTGAGGAAGATATTATCAAGTATGTTTTATATTGTGAAGTGATGTTTTGGAACGAGTTACGTGATGTAGCAACAAAAGTAATAAAAAAGAAGTGTATTTTAAATTCGGAGTGCTGTTTACTTTTTTACAGCACCATTCTCCTAACTTGCAAAAGTTAAATCTTCGAGAATGGTTTATGAAACACATCTATAAAACTTTTGAATATCGCAGAATAACACCTAGGCCTCTTTGCATCCGAGCTTGGAATCATCACTACCTAGATTTTCGACGATTGAGCCATGAGTTCACAACGAAACACGAAAAGATGAGTGCCTAGTTTATCCATTATTTCAAGAAATGACTTTATTAACTGTGCTCTAATGACACCTGCCACATAATATAACTTTGTTGTTGCCCGAAAATGCAATATTTAGCAGCGTGAGCAACACTACAGTCATAAATAATTTTTGACCTTTGTTGTGGTAGGGTTGTTAGAAGATACAGATGCACACTGAACAGCCAAAGAAACTGGTACATCTGTCTAATATCGTGTGGGGCCCCAGGAAGCACGAAGAAGTGCCGCAACACTGTCATGGACTCCACTGATGTCTGAAGTAGTGCTGGAGGGAATTGACACCATGAAACCTGCACGGATGTCCATAAATCCGTACGAATACGAGGGGGTGGATATCTCTTCTGAACAGCTGAACAGGAAGTCGCAAAGCAAGCCAGACATGCTCAATAATGTTCATGTCTGGGGAGTTTGGCAGCCAGCGGAAGTGTTTAAACTCAGAAGAGTGTTCCTGGAGCCACTCTGTAGCAATTATGGACTTGTAGGGTGTCGGATAGTGCTTCCGTACGTGTCAGAGTCGTATCATTCCAACCGCTCACGCCCCACACCATTACGGAGCCTCCAGCAACTTAAACAGTCCCCTGCTGACATGTAGAGTCCATGGATTCATGAGGTTGTCTCCATACCCGTAAATGTCTATCCGCTCGATACAATTTGAAACGAGACTCGTCCGACAGGGCAACGTTTTCAATCATCAACAATTCAATGTCGGTGTTGACGGGCCCAGCCGAGGCGTAAAGCTTTGTGTCCTGCTGTCAGCAAGGGTGCAGGAGTGGGCCTTCGGCTACGAAAACCCATGTCGATGATGTTTCGTTGAATGGTTCGCACGCTGACACTTGTTGAAATCTGCAGTAATTTATGGAAGGATTGTACTTCGGTCACGTTGAACGATTCTCTTCAGTCGTCGTTGGTCCCCTTCTTGCAGGATCTTGTTCCCGCCACAGCTATGTCGGAGTTTTGATGGGTTCCTGATATTCACGGTACACTCGTGAAATGGTCGTACGAGGAAAATTCCTACTTCACCGCTAGCTGTATTCCATAGCTCGTGCGCCAACTATAACAACACGTTCAAACACACTTGAACCTTGATAACTTGCCATTGTAGCAGCAGTAACCGATCTAACAACTGCGCCAGACACTTGTTGTCTTATTACAGGCGTTGCCGACCGCAGAGCCATGTTCTGCCTGTTTACGTATTTCTGTACTTGAACACGCTTGCCTATACCAGTTTCTTTGGAGTTTCGGTATAGATGTACGTTGATCCCACTTCTGCATCTAGATCTACGTTTATACTCCGCAAGCCACCCAACGGTGTGTGGCGGAGGTCACTTGACGAGCCACTGTCATTACCTCCCATTCCTGTTCCAGTCGCGTATGGTTCGCGGGAAGAACGACTGCCGGAAAGCCGCCGTGCGCGCTCGAATCTCTCTAATTTTACATTCGTGATCTCCTCGGAAGGTATAAGTAGGGGGAAGCAATATATTCGATACCTCATCCAGAAACGAACCCTCTTGACACCTGGACAGCAAGCTACACCGCGATGCAGAGCGCCTCTGTTGCAGAGTCTGCCACTTGAGTTTGTTAAACATCTCCGTAACGCTATCACGCTTACCAAATAACCCTGTGACGAAACGCGCCGCTCTTCTTTGGTTATTCTCTATCTCCTCCGTAAACCCGATCTGGTACGGATCCCACACTGATGAGCAGTACTCAAGTATAGGTCGAACGAGTGTTTTGTAAGCCACCTCCTTTGTTGATGGACTACATTTTCTAAGGACTCTCCCAATGAATCTCAACCTGGCACCCGCCTTACCAACAATTAATTTTATATGATCATTCCACTTCAAATCGTTTCGCACGCATACTCCCAGATATTTTACAGAAGTAACTGCTACCAGTGTTTGTTCCGCTATCATATAATCATACAATAAAGGATCCTTCTTTCTATGTATTCGCAATACTTTACATTTGCCTATGTTAAGGGCCAGTAGCCATTCCCTGCACCAAGTGCCTATCCGCTGCAGATCTTCCTGCATTTCGCTACAATTTTCTAATGCTGCAACTTCTCTGTATACTACAGCATCATCCGCGAAACGCCGCATGGAACTTCCGACACTATCTACTAGGTCATTTATATATAATGTGAAAAGCAATGGACAATGGTCCTATAACACTCCCCTGTGGCACGCCAGAGATTACTTTAACGTCTGTAGAAGTCTCTCCATTGTTCTGTTTGCTAAAAACTCTCTGCTATTCCTTAGGCTCTTACTTTGTTTATCAGGCGACATTGCGGAACTGTATCGAACACCTTCCGAAAGTCAAGGAAAATAGCATCTACCTGGGAGCCTGTATCTAATATTTTCTGGGTCTCATGAACAAATAAAGCGAGTTGGGTCTCACACGATCGCTGTTTTCGGAATCTATGTTGATCCTACAGAGTAGATTCTGGGTTTCCAGAAACGACATGATACGCGAGCAAGAAACATGTTCTAAAATTCTACAACAGATCGATGTCAGAGATATAGGTCTATAGTTTTGCTCATCTGCTCGACGACCCTACTTCAAGACTGGGACTACCTGTGCACTTTTCCAATCATTTGGAACCTTCCGTTCCTCTAGAGACTTGCGGAAACACGGCTGTTAGAAGGGGGGCAAGTTCTTTCGCGTACTCTGTGTAAAATCGAATTGGTATCCCGTAAGGTCCAGTGGACTTTCCTCTGTTGAGTGATTCCAGTTGCTTTTCTATTCCTTGGACACTTATTTAGATGTCAGCCATTTTTTCGTTCGTGCGAGGATTTAGAGAAGGAACTGCAGTGCGGTCTTCCTCTGTGAAACAGCTTTGGAAAAAGGTGTTTAGTATTTCAGCTTTACGCGTGTCATCCTCTGTTTCAATGCCATCATCATCCCGGAGTGTCTGGATATGCTGTTTCGAGCCACTTACTGATTTAACGTAAGACCAGAACTTCCTAGGATGTTCTGTCAAGTTGGTACATAGAATTTTACTTTCGAATTCACTGAACGCTTCACGCATTGCCCTCCTTCAGAAAGTCGTCCGTAGATAGGGACGAAACGTTGGGTTTTAATGTCCCATTCGGCCGTAGCATAATGGCAAGGAATATTTCATAGACTGTGACATTTGCCGCAGTGAAAGTTTGAATTTTGCAATGATGATACAGTTCACAAAACTTTGTATACGGTTCATGATAAAGTAACTGCTACTCACACAGTCTGTTCTGCATTGCACGCTGAGTCGGGATACATTAATATTTACGTACCTGGCGAGTAAAGATATTTTATCCGTGCAGTACCGAAACGCTTAGGCGCTGTAAAGTGTGCCCGCTCACCCTTTCACGTCCCACACGACACTCCAACTGTAAGAGGGCGAAACACTCCTTTCGGGTCTCGTTCCTGTTGCACCGAAGATGCACGTAGTGCTTCAGTGCACTGCATCTTAATACTGCTGTTATTAAAAGAATGACTTTTTTAAAAAAAGAAACTTAATTTGCGTATTGTATACGATCTTTTACTATTGAGACCAGCTACGATGGTTTTCAATCAATTCAGAATTTAGATATAAAAGCCAGTTAATAAATGCCGGTTGTCTACAATTCATTTCATCACTTACATCACATCGGCTAAAATCAACATTCCTAATTAATAAGTGGGGCATGGAAGTGAACGCTATGGCTGCCTGAGGCAGTAACGTCAAGGTTGTCATCAACAGATTAAATATGTTGTGACCATTTTAAACTACCGAACGAAATCACCTCCAGTCCTGGATTAGTCTTTGTGGAAAAATTAGTAACATAATAAACACTGTGTGTTGTGATTGCGGTCTTCAATTCAAAGACTAGTATGGTATCTTTTTTATGGTCTTCTGCACTGTGCAAGCCTATACAGCTCGGAATAACTACTGCAACCTTCATCCTTTTGAACCTGCTTGCTGTATTCATCTCTTGGTCTCCCTTTACAATTCCATAATTCCCACCCCCCTCTCTCCACACTTCCCAACAACACCAAATTGGTGATCCCTTGATGTTGCAGACCTTCTTCCGTCAACGGCCACTTTTTTTTCTTGAAGCTGTGCCAAAAATTTGTTTTCTCGTTAATGCTATTCAGTACCTCCTCATTGGTTACATGATCTACCCGTCTAATCCTCAGCATTGTTCTGTAGCACCACATTTCAAAAGCTTCTGTTCTCTACCTGAACTATTTGTCGTTCGCGTTTCATTTCCATAAAAGGATGCCCTCCGTACAAATACCGTCAGAAACGACTTCCTAACACTTGAACCTATGTTCGGTATTATCAAATTTCTTTTCTTCAGAAACGCTTTTCTTACCATTGACAGTCTACATTTTATACCCTCTCTACTACGGCCATCATCAGTTATTTTACTGCCCAAACAGCAAAACTCGTCTACTAATTTCAGTGTCTCGTGTCCTAATTTAATTCCCTCAGACATCGCCTGATTTAATTCGACTACATTCTGTTATTCTCCTTTTGTTTTCGTTGATGTTCAACACACCGTCCATTCCCTTCAGTTGCTTTTTCAAGACCTTTACTTTCTCTGACTGAATTACAATATCTTCGGAAAACCTATAAATTTTATGTTTCCTATTCCTGAACTTTAACTCGTTCTAAAATTTTCCTTTTGTTTCCTTTACTGCTTGCTTGATGAACTGATTGAAGATACCGAGGATAAGCTACAGCCTGACCCTCTCGTCAACCACTGCCTCTCTCTCTTGCCCCTCAACTGTTATAACTGCATCTGGTTTTTGTAAAATTTGTAAATACCATTTCGCTGCCAGTATTGTACCACTGCTGCTTTCAGAATTTCGAAGAGTGTATTCCAGGCAACATTGTCAGAAGCTTTCTCTAAGTCTACAAATGCCATAAACGTAGATTTGTCTTCTGAAAGAACTCGCAGGGTCCTACATTTATCCCGAATCCAAGCTGATCTTCCCCGAGGTCGTCTTCTACCAATCACCGTGCGTCAAGCTAAAAACGCACTTCTTTTTCTTTTTTGAATTAGCACTCGAAATTAGGTTTAATATTCAAGGAAAATTTAAGGGACAATGCTTGTAAAAAGTTTCCTAAGATGAGTTCTTTAACTGTGCTGTAGATTTCATAAAGTACGCACTTGTGTGACAGGTGCTGCAGTGTGCTGCAATCTGTCATCTCGCAGTACTCGATAAGATAAAGTCAATGTTGTATGAATTCATGTAAACTATATGCAATTGACAAGTGAGCGCACCGTGGTTGAAATACTCGAGGCTGGCGACACACATACATTCCAGACACGACGGTCTCAGAGGCTTCAGAGCGGCCGCACAGTGGGATGCCGGTCCCTTCAGAGGACGACCCAGCCTATGTCGGCCGGTGACCGCCCGTGTAGCGGACAGCGTGGGCCCGAGTGAAAGGGGGGAACAACCCCGTGTTCAGCTTAAAAGCAAATTCCGCTTCATTGTATGGGAGCGGCCAGCCTATGCATTCTTTTCACATAGCACGAAGTTTCAGAGATTTTCACACGGAGAATCGCTAATGAAATTTTTATACAAAGTTTAAGATGGTTGTTGACTTGGCAGAATGGCTGAGAGCCGCACCTACTCAACTTGAATAATTATCCTTTAGAATGTTGCTAGGTACGGTCGAGGCTGTCGCGTGTGAAATGCAGTGAAGTGTACTGTTGTGGAGGAAATATGGGGCTCGCAATAGCTGTAGCGGAAAATACCGTAAGCTGCGATGACTGCTGTCTGCGCCGCTCGCTGCTGACAAACAAGATAACTCTCGTTCTATCTGGATTGACCTTCACCAATCAAACTCTCCCTATGTCTCGATGAAGTTAAGGATTCCTATTCGCCCCCAGTCTAAGTATTGGCGTGGTACACCAGTCAGATAACCAGTCAACCGCGATGCCACTCAAAATTCGTTCGCAAGCATTTAACTATAACTCTGTCCGTTCACGCCACGCAATAAGTGTGTCGGCCAACACAGTGAACAACACTTAATCGCAACGACTCAATATAGAGTAGCAATTCGATTCGCTATCGACAGAGGTGCTCTCCCAGTGAAGTACTGAGGAGAGACTTGTTCCTCGCTCCAAGAGCGACAACGGAATGGCGCCTCTCCACGCCAGACATGAAGGGGTATGTCTTTCGGTCTCTTCCATTTTTCCTTCAGCTCAAGGCGTCAGAAATATCGTCTGCCAATCAGCATTGCTCTTCTAAAACGGGAGAATGACGTTTCGTTTAAGGCGACCAATCCGGAAACCTGTAGCATTGGCGTTTGGCGTTTGCTGTCTCCCTGTGAAAATATCTGAAATTGCGTGCTATGTGTAAAGAATGTGTAGGCTCGCCGCTCCCACACAATGTAGTGGAATTTGATTTTAAGCTGAACACGGGGTCATTGCCCCCTTTCACTTGGGCCCACGCTGTCCGCTACACAGGCGGTCACCGGCCGACATAGGCTGGGTCATCCTCTGTAGGGACCAGCATCCCGTTGTGTGGTTTCTCTCCCAAACTAAAAGCTTCTGTGACCGTCGTGTCTGGAATCTATGTGTGTCGCCAGCCTCGAGTATTTCAACCACGGTGCGCTCACTTGTCAATTGCATATAGTTTACATGAATTCATACAACATTGACTTTATCTTATCGAGTTTGGGTTCGAATGAAGCGTCTTGATGTGCGGAATATGATTGTGAGGGCGGAATATGTAAGCAATGAAGGTCAGGAGACCATGACGTATTATAACGTTACAGAGAATACACAGATGCCTTTATACTTAACCCTTTGACTAATCTGCATCGATCGATAACAATTCGTTCAACTGTCGTGCAGTATTTGAGGGTACTGGTATATTAAATCTCCCGACTGTTAGGGGAACTCGGGGCGGAACGGGATACTTAATGTTTCAAGATTTTAAACATGGCTGCAACAGCAACTGTTGAAATTCTTCACGATAAAGGATGACAGCCATAAACAGTTGCATCAGAAGGTATATTTATATGTACCGAAACCTTGGTGAAGAAATTTTAATAAATTTTTATCCTGCAACTGTTTATGCCTGTCATCCTTTATCGTGAAAAATACTTAATGTTTAACAATTTCTATAAAATAAGGGAACAGAAGGAAACACTTCTTCAAGTGATAAAAAAGAACACCATGTAGTGTAACCTAATGTACCTTATTTTGAAATCACTTAAAACAATACATTTTGCATTTTTTACAATTTTTCAAAGAAAGTCTTGCATATTTACCGTTCCGCCCCACCCATGGAGCAGAATGGGATAAGGGTATTTTTTGTTAAATTGTTGCATAAAGGCCGGCCGGAGCGGATGAGCGCTTCTAGGCGGTACAGTCTGGAACCGCGAGACCGCTACGGTCGCAGGTTCGAATCCTGCCTCGGGAATGGATATGTGTGATATCCTTAGGTTAGTTACGTTTAAGTAGTTCTAAGTTCTGGGGGACTGATGACCTCAGAAGTTAAGTCCCGTAGTGCTCAGAGCCATTTGAACCATTTTTGTTGTTGCATAAACGTTGAATTTGAATTACGAATATCCTATTAAACTATGACAAAATGTTGTATAACAGGCAATTCAGACTAAAGAATGTGTAATTTAAACAATTAAAAAGTCTTTCTTCAAAATAAGAAAATATTTTAATGTCATTCTGAAAAATGTACAATGCTTAACAACCACCTAACCACTAACTACTAGCCCTTTCAGCAATAGTCACAAATCAGTATTTCCTCTTCATCTTCACTGTCTATGCCAGCACATGAATTGTGTGCCAACTCTGGCATGCGACGCAGCCCTCATTAGAAACTGAGCAGTAGTCCCCACAGTAGAGACACTCAGCATCTCTGATTCTCTCTTATCCATCGTCCTCTTCCTTTTATTTTTCCTAAGGTCTTTGATGTCCTCTGTTTTGATTTCTTCGGGTGCACAATATGATATTTTTGCCTTAAGTTGCATTACACCTGACGTCTCTGTCCTGACATTGTTTATATTTGTGCACCCTCTTCCTTCTTTCTGTAGGCCTACTTTACGTGCGACAGCATTCTGCAGTTCCTTCTTATAAGCAGAATCTGTTAATACTACGGTTTTTCCTTTTCGTCTTGTAGTCCGCCGTGTATTTTGACAGATTAGTGGGATTGGAATGACAGCGTCGGGCGATATCTGGAAAGCTGAGTTGTTAGGCGAACATAGCTGGTTCGGAGAGTCTGGCGTCCATGAACATCCAGGGTGGGTTTGCTTTCTACTTGCATCAAAATATGACGGGGCAGAACGGTACACTATCCCATTCCGTTCCGTTCCGTTCTGCCCCAAGAGCACTTTCGAGGTTAACAACTTTCATGAAGTGTAACAACTGACGTATTTAAACGCATTAAATAACTAAAGTATAACAAATGCCATGCGCTTTAAGGGAATGTGTCATTTTAGGATATACAATTAAGCAAAGAAGGGAAGGCAGAAAGGTGGAAGGAGTATATTGAAGGTTTATACAAGGGCGATGTACTTGAAGGCAATATTATGGAAATGGAAGAAGATGTAGAAGAAGATGAAAAGGGGGATTAGATACTGCGTGAAGAGTTTGACAGGGCACTGAAAGACCTGAGTCGAAATAAGGCCCCTGGAGTAGACAACATTCCATTAGAACTACTGATGGCCTTGGGAGAGCCATTCATGACAAAACTCTACCATCTGGTGAGCAAGATGTATGAGACAGGCGAAATACCCACAGACTTCAAGAAGAATATAATAATTCCAATCCCAAAGATAGCAGGTGTTGACAGATGTGAAAAATACCGAACTATCATTTTAATAAGTCACAGCTGCAAAATACTAACGCGAATTCTTTACAGAGGGATGGAAAAACTGGTAGAAGCGGACCTCGGGGAAGATCAGTTTGGATTCCATAGAAATGTTGGAACACGTGAGGCAATACTAACCTTACGACTTATCTTAGAAGAAAGATTAAGAAAAGGCAAACCTACGTTTCTAGCATTTGTAGACTTAGAGAAAGCTTTTGACAACGTTAACTGGAATACTCTCTTTCAAATTCTGAAGGTGGCAGGGGTAAAATACAAGGAGCGAAAGGCTATTTACAATTTGTACAGAAACCAGATGACAGTTATAAGAGTCGAGGGGCATGAAAGGGAAGCAGTGGTTGGGAAAGGAGGGAGACAGGGTTGTAGCCTCTCCCCGATGTTATTCAATCTGTATATTGAGCGAGCAGTAAAGGAAACAAAAGAAAAATTCGGAGTAGGTATTAAAATTCATGGAGAAGAAGTAAAAACTTTGAGGTTCGCCGATGACATTGTAATTCTGTCAGAGACAGCAAAGGACTTGGAAGAGCAGTTGAACGGAATGGACAGTGTCTTGAAAGGAGGATATAAGATGAACATCAACAAAAGCAAAGCGAGGATAATGGAATGTAGTCAAATTAAATCGGGTGATGCTGAGGGGATTAGATTAGGAAATGAGACACTTAAAGTAGTAAAGGAGTTTTGCTATTTAGGGAGTAAAATAACTGATGATGGTCGAAGTAGAGAGGATATAAAATGTAGACTGGCAATGGCAAGGAAATCTTTTGTGAAGAAGAGAAATTTGTTAACATCGAGTATAGATTTAAGTGTCAGGAAGTCGTTTCTGAAAGTATTTGTATGGAGTGTAGCCATGTATGGAAGTGAAACATGGACGATAACCAGTTTGGACAAGAAGAGAATAGAAGATTTCGAAATGTGGTGCTACAGAAGAATGCTGAAGATAAGGTGGGTAGATCACGTAACTAATGAGGAGGTATTGAATAGGATTGGGGAGAAGAGAAGTTTGTGGCACAACTTGACTAGAAGAAGGGATGGGTTGGTAGGACATGTTTTGAGGCATCAAGGGATCACAAATTTAGCATTGGAGGGCAGCGTGGAGGGTAAAAATCGTAGAGGGAGACCAAGAGATCAATACACTAAGCAGATTCAGAAGGATGTAAGTTGCAGTAGGTACTGGGAGATGAAGAAGCTTGCACAGGATAGAGTAGCATGGAGAGCTGCATCAAACCAGTCTCAGGACTGAGGACCACAGCAACATCAATTAACAATTAACAGCTTACCTGGCGTTGAAACAACGCAAGCGGTAACGTGACAGACAACAATTCACTTATATATGGCACTTCAAACTAAATCTGAATGCCTGCGCTCACTTCCATTCGGAGAAATAATTACATGGCCATACAACAGGTTGCAACACTGTCCAGTCTAGAAAAGAGCAATTTCCCATTGTGCCCCGCTATCCCGTTCTGCCCCGAGTTCCCCTACTTGTAAATAAAACCGCCTTTTCTTGCTGCAGCTAAATTTATTTTTCCCAGATGCGTTTCACCTTTCACTTACTCTAAGGCGTCTTCAGTAGCATAGTTTGCTGGGATCTGCGTGTCCTCTCTTCTGGTCTGGAGGTTGCGCCACAACTCTATTTCCGAAATATAAGCACAATTTCGTATTCCGAACGTTTTGACACTGTTCACTATGTTTCTCCTTCTTCTTTGTGGTGTACAATTATTCTTTTGGCACTAATTGTAGCTGCTTGTCCGAACACTATGATTTTAACAACGTAAATATTGTACCTTCATTATGTTACGTATTTCTGTGCTTGCTGCGGAGGATGGCCACGCAAACAAACTTGCTGCCCATTTTTCTTTCTGTTAACTACCTCTAAAGACCCCCATGTTGGCGAGACATTGAAGCCTGATCTTCCTGTCTTCCATCTTTCTGTTAAAATAGCAAAATCTAAATGGAAATTCTTTAGATATAGAGATGAGAATTTAAAAATTTCGCAAGGTGAATTTAATTCATGGAAAAGTCCAAGGAAACACAGGTGCTTCTGCCCTTCGCTTCATTACTTGAATTTCTTAAAAGAAATATTATGCCTAAGAGCTATGCAGGAGTAATGCAAGAGTAGGTTAAATTAAGAATAAGAAAACAGAAACGCGATTAAGCTACTACGAACAGCATAGTGAGTGCATTATTGTAGGAAAGATAGACACTAAGTCCCCCGCCCCCACCACCACCAAATTAGTGGTGAAGAGATTGAAAAATGTATAATGAGGTAAAGCAAATTATTCAGATGGTTAAGGGAGACGAAAATTTAATAGGGGTTGGGGACTGGAGTTCGATAATAAGTCAGGGAAGAGAAGAAGATAGTAGGTGAGGAAAGAGAAGGAAAAATAATAGGTGAATACGAACTCTGGTAAAGGAACGAAAGAGCAAGCCGCCTGGTAGACTTTTGTACAGAGCATAATCTAATCATTGCTAACACTTGGTTTAAGAGTCATGAAAAATGTTATGTACGTGGAAGAGACGTGGAGACGCCGGAAGGTTTCAGTCATTGCTAACACTTCGTTTAAGAGTAATGAAAAAGGTTATGTACGCGGAAGTGACGTGGAGACGCCAGAAGGTTTCAGATTGATTACATAACTATAAGACAGATATTTCGGAACGAGGTTTTAAATTCTGAGAGATGTCGAGGATCAGAAGTCGAATCCGAACACAATTTGTTGTTATGAGCTGTAGATTAAAAGTAAAGAAATTGCAAAGAATGTAGGAAATTAAGGAGATGGGACGTGGATAAGTTGAAAGTACCAGACGTTGTTGAGACTTTCAGAGAACAGGAGAATATAGTACAGTTGAAGACAAATGGGTAGCTCTGAGAGGTCAAATAGTGAAGACAGCAGAGGATCAAATAGGTAAGAAGACAAGGCCTAGTAGAAATCCTTGGATATCACAGACGTTGAATTTAATTGATATATACAAACGTCTAAGAAATCAGATTGACAGTAACTACAAAATGACTAAACACTAATGGGAAGAGGACAAATGTAAGGATTTAGAAACATATATCACCAGGGGAAAGATAGATGCGGTTTACAGGAAAATTAAAGAGGCATTTGGAGAAATGAGAAGCTGCTGTATGAATATCAAGAGTTCATATGAAAATCAGTACTAAGCAAAGAAGGGCAAGCTGAAAGTTGGAAAGTGTATGTAGAGAGTCTACACATGGGAGATGTACTTCAAGGCAATATTATAGAACGAAAGGGGATGCAGATGAAGATTGGAGATATGATACTACGAGAAGAATTTAATGGACCACTAAAAGACCTAAGTCGAATCAAAGCCCAGGGAATAGACTACATTTCGTTACAATTACTGATAGCCACCCGAAAGCCAGCCATAACAAAACTCTTCCATTTGGTGGCAACATGCATGAAACAAGCGAAATATCCCCAGACTTCAAGACAAATAAAACAATTCCAATTCCTTAAGAAAGTAGGTGCTGACAGGTGTGAATATTATCGAACAATGTGTTTAATGAGTCATGGATGCAAAATACTAACACACATTCTTTACAGAAGAATGGAAAAATCGGTACAATCCGACCTCGGAGAAGATCATTTTGGTTTCCGGAGAAATGTACTAGAAACCGAGGGAATACTGACCCTACGACTTCTCTTACAGAACAAGTTAAGGAAAGGATAACCTACGTATATAGCATTTGTAGAATTAGATCAAGCTTTTGACGATGTTGATTGGAACACTCTCACTGATAGCCTGAAGGTAGCACGGGTAAAACACAGAGAGCAAAAGTCTATTTACAACTTTTACAGATACCAGACGGCAGCTAAAAGAGTGGAGGGGCATGAAAGGTAAGCAGTGGTTGAGAAGGGAGTGAAACTGGTTTGTAGCGTATACCGATGCTATTCAGTCTGTACAATGAGGGCAGTAAAGGAAACAAATAAATATTTGGAGTAGGAATTAAATTTGAAGGAAAAGAATTAAACGCCTTGAGGTTTACTGATGACATTGAAATTCTGTCACATTTCAAAGGGCTTCGAAGAGAAGATGAACGTAATGGACATTGTCTTAGAAGGAGGGTATACGATGGATGAACATCAACAAAAACAAAACAAGTATAATGGAATGTTGTTTGTTGTTGTGGTCTTCAGTCCAGCTGTCCATGCTACTCTATCATGTGCAAGGTTCTTCATCTCCCAGTACCTACTGAAACCTACATCCTTCTGAATCTGTTTAGTGTATTCATCTCTTGGTCTCCCTCTACGATTTTTACCTTCCACGCTGCCCTCCAATACTAACTTGGTGATCCCTTGATGCCTCAGAATATGCCCTACCAACCGATCCCTTCTTCTAGTCCAGTTGTGCCTCAGATTTCTCTTCTCTCCAATTCTATTCAATACCTCCTCGTTAGTTATGTGATCTACCCATCTAATCTTCAGCATTCTTCTGTAGCACCACCTTTCGAAAGCTTTTCTATTCTCTTCTTGTCTAAACTATTTATAGTCCACGTTTCACCTCCATACATGGCTACACTCCATACAAATACTTTCAGAAACGACTTCCTGACACTTAAATCTATACTCGTTGTTTACAAATTTCTCTTCTTCAGAAACGCTTTCCTTGCCATTGCCAGTCTACATTTTATATCCTCTCTACTTCGACCACCATCAGTTATTTTGCTCCCCAAATAGCACGACTCGTTTCTACTTTAAGCGTCTCATTTCCTAATCTAATTCCCGCAGCATCATCCGATTTTATTCGACTACATTCCATTATCCTCGTTTTGCTTTTGTTGATGTTCATCTTATATCTTCCTTTCAAGACACTGTCGATTCTGTTCAGCTGCTCTTCCGGGTCTTAACTCCTGATAACAACGTCCTCCTGAGTAGTCCCCGCGGGGAGATCCGAATGGGGGATTATTTGCCCTCCGGAATATTTTACCCAAGAGGACGCCATCATCATTTAACCATGCAGTGAAGTTGCATGCCCTCGGGAAAAATTACGGCTGTAGTTTCCCCTTGCTTTCAGCCGTTCGCAGTACCAGCACAGCGAGGACGTTTTGGTTACTGTTACAAGGCCAGATCAGTCAATCATCAAGACTGTTGCCCCTGCAACTACTGAAAAGGTTACTGCCCCTCTTCAGGAGCCACACGTTTATCTGGCCTCTCAACAGATACCCCTCCGTTGTGGTTGAACCTGCGGTACGGCTATCTGTATCGCTGAGGCTCCCCACCAATGGCAGGGTTCATGGTTCATGGGGGTGGGGGGGGGCGGGTATGTAGTCGAATTAAATCAAGCTACGCTGAGGGATTTAGAGTGAGGAACGAGACACTTAAATTAGTATTTTGGCAGCAAACTGATGATGGCCGAAGTAGAGAGGACATTAAATACTGACTGGCAATGACAACAAAAGCGTTTCTGAAGAACCGAAATTTGTTAACATCGAACATAGATTGAAGCGTTGGGAGTCTTATCTGAAGGTATTTGTGTGGAGTGTTGGCATGTATCGAAGTGACAAGAACGATAAACAGTTTAGGCAAGGAGACAGCAGAAGCTTTTGAAATGTGCTTCTGCAGATGAATGCTGAAAATTAGATGGGCAGATCGCGTAATTAATGACAAAGTTGTGAACAGAGTTGGAGAGAAAAGAAATTAATAGCACAACATGACTAGGAGATGGGATCGGTTGATAGTGCACATTCTGAGACATCAGAGGAAAACCAGTTTACTGCTGGAGGGAAGACTGGGGGCTTCAAAATCGTAGAAGGAAACGAAGAGATGAATACGGTAAGCAGATTCAGATGGATGCATTAGTTGTTCGGAGATGAAATGGCTCGCACAGGACAGAGTAACATGGAGAGCTGCATCAAACCAGTCTTCGGACTGAAGACCACAATTACAAGAAGAACTATGCACATTTATCTGAAAGTGGAAGTTGCGTCGATCTAAAGCACGTATTTATTTACAACTTCGGCACTACTCTCTCACATAAATACGGAGGTGAAAATTTCGAATTGTGAATTAGTCAAAGTTCAAAACGGTTCAAATGGCTCTGAGCACTATGGGACTTAACATCTGAGGTCATCAGTCCCCTAGAACTTAGAACTACTTAAACCTAACTAACCTAAGGACATCACATACATCCATGCCCGAGGCAGGATTCGTACCTGCGACCGCAGCAGTCGCACGGTTCCAGACTGAAGCGCCCAGAACCGCTCGGCCACAGGGCCGGCTGCGTGAATTAGTCAACTCAGACATAAGCTGCGTATCAAAATGAAGGATCACGTTTTCAAAACATCCTAATTGTCTCCTGTTGCGACCCACAAGTTTGAAATTTGGCTTAAAGGTGCCTATATGGTTCCTCTGTATTGCTGCAAATGTATGGCGCCGTGTGTGACATCACAGGCGCGGTGCCACTTCAAACATCAAGGTGTCGACACAGACGAAAACAAGACTATAGCTCAGAAGTTCACGTGAGGTGTAAATTGGGTTCATGATGTCACGTTGGCGCCACATATTGCCACAATTCTGCACAACGCCACCATGGACGTGTCAGTGGATGGGAAGGGCATCACACTCTTTTCAACTCACATTTCACCCCTTCGTTTGACGCCTGTGCCGCGGAGGTCAGAACCTCCACACCCGGGGCTGGAATCACGTGGTTTCCGAATGTGTGGCCGACGAAAACATTCCAGACACCCCGCTTCTCATAATCAACATGAAATTGGCTCAGATGGTGGTGTAATGGGAATCAATGGAACCACCCCTTGTGGTGTTTTAAAGAAAATGTATTTATATTTTGATTAAATTATTATTCTCTAGTGAATATTCAGAAATCTGTTGTGAGTTTTGCACCACCTCTTGGCGGGAAGAGCAAAGACTTTTCAAAAACTTATGGACTGTATGTTCTAACAACCCTACCACAACAAAGGTAAAATTTAATTATGATTGTAGTGTTGCTCACGCTACTAAATATTGCATTTTCGGGCAACAACAAAGTTACATTATGTGGCAGGTGTCACTAGAACACAGGGAATAAAGTCATTTCATGTAATAATGGATAAACTAGGCACTCATCTTTCCGTGTTTCCCACGCTGGTCTCGTCAACTTATGCCTCAGTCGTCGAAACTCTAGGTAGTGATGATTCCAAGCTCGGATGCAAAGAGGCCTAGGTGTTATTCTGCGATATTCAAAAGTTTTATAGATGTGTTTCATAAACCATTCTTGAAGATTAAACTTTTGCAAGTTAAGACAATGGTGATGTAAAAAAGTAATCAGCACTCCGAATTTAAGTTACACTACTTTCTTATTACTTTTGTTGCAATATCACGTAACTCACAAAACATCACTTCACAATATAAAACATACTTGAAAATATCTTCCTCACTGTTAATGTTCATATTTCATAAAATGACTACAATTTGCGTCTTTTCAACATGACGACCAAGACTTGAATCCCTAATAAGTGCTTACGCGCCCAATAATCAGAGTTACAAGTACGTCAAAGATCATAGTGACAAAAGAAAGAATACACATAAGAATAATAACATTACATTGTATACATATGGATGTATCGAAGTGCCTCCACATTAATGAAATCAAATCTGGATGTTGCCACAGAAATATGTTAACTACACTCCTGGAAATTGAAATAAGAACACCGTGAATTCATTGTCCCAGGAAGGGGAAACTTTATTGACACATTCCTGGGGTCAGATACATCACATGATCACACTGACAGAACCACAGGCACATAGACACAGGCAACAGAGCATGCACAATGTCGGCACTAGTACAGTGTATATCCACCTTTCGCAGCAATGCAGGCTGCTGTTCTCCCATGGAGACGATCGTAGAGATGCTGGATGTAGTCCTGTGGAACGGCTTGCCATGCCATTTCCACCTGGCGCCTCAGTTGGACCAGCGTTCGTGCTGGACGTGCAGACCGCGTGAGACGACGCTTCATCCAGTCCCAAACATGCTCAATGGGGGACAGATCCGGAGATCTTGCTGGCCAGGGTAGTTGACTTACACCTTCTAGAGCACGTTGGGTGGCACGGGATACATGCGGACGTGCATTGTCCTGTTGGAACAGCAAGTTCCCTTGCCGGTCTAGGAATGGTAGAACGATGGGTTCGATGACGGTTTGGATGTACCGTGCACTATTCAGTGTCCCCTCGACGATCACCAGTGGTGTACGGCCAGTGTAGGAGAGCGCTCCCCACACCATGATGCCGGGTGTTGGCCCTGTGTGCCTCGGTCGTATGCAGTCCTGATTGTGGCGCTCACCTGCACGGCGCCAAACACGCATACGACCATCATTGGCACCAAGGCAGAAGCGACTCTCATCGCTGAAGACGACACGTCTCCATTCGTCCCTCCATTCACGCCTGTCGCGACACCACTGGAGGCGGGCTGCACGATGTTGGGGCGTGAGCGGAAGACGGCCTAACGGTGTGCGGGACCGTAGCCCAGCTTCATGGAGACGGTTGCGAATGGTCCTCGCCGATACCCCAGGAGCAACAGTGTCCCTAATTTGCAGGGAAGTGGCGGTGCGGTCCCCTACGGCACTGCGTAGGATCCTACGGTCTTGGCGTGCATCCGTGCGTCGCTGCGGTCCGGTCCCAGGTCGACGGGCACGTGCACCTTCCGCCGACCACTGGCGACAACCTCGATGTACTGTGGAGACCTCACGCCCCACGTGTTGAGCAATTCGGCGGTACGTCCACCCGGCCTCCCGCATGCCCACTATACGCCCTCGCTCAAAGTCCGTCAACTGCACATACGGTTCACGTCCACGCTGTCGCGGCATGCTACCAGTGTTAAAGACTGCGATGGAGCTCCGTATGCCACGGCAAACTGGCTGACACTGACGGCGGCGGTGCACAAATGCTGCGCAGCTAGCGCCATTCGACGGCCAACACCGCGGTTCCTGGTGTGTCCGCTGTGCCGTGCGTGTGATCATTGCTTGTACAGCCTTCTCGCAGTGTCCGGAGGAAGTATGGTGGCTCTGACACACCGGTGTCAATGTGTTCTTTTTTCCATTTCCAGGAGTGTATTTTACAGAAACACAATAGAATATTGCTGGTATCCAGAGGTGGAGGTGAGGTGCCGTAATGGTTACGTAATTCAAGTACCATTATAATGTGATAGCTTATATGTCACCTGAAATCATTTGCAGAAAGCGTAGCGTTCTCAAGATTCAGAACAGAGTTCGCATTGCCACTTAATTTATTTGTGTCGTTATTATGTTCGATCACGACCGGATATGAAACATAGTAACTAAGAACAGAGAAACCTAAGAGACCAGACAGATCTGGAAATTTTCTTTGCTATACTACACCACACGTTAAAAGAAATTAGATTTAAATCACGAACAAGGTAAATGGCAATGCGCCTTCTGCCTTAACTACGACGTTTGCCGACATGTAGTCGGTCCCTGGTAGCTGTATCAAAACTATAAAAACACTGTTATTTCTGTTGTCATTAATATGAGATTGATAGCATGGAAATGCTTTAAGTAATAAGCAGGCACTACAGAATTTGAGAGCACAATAACCAATTTAATTACCTTAGTATTGCTAACAATAGGCTCCGTAACATTTCAATTTTCTGTCTTTCTGGCTGTTCCTTTAAATAAAGTCCTTTAACATCTTCGATATTTCATCTTAGATGCACACATAAATTCTTACATAGCACTGAACAATAGTAATTTTTATAATAACTAATTAGTGACTGCGGACCACGAAACATACGCGTCCGCTGTCCTTAAAAAAATATATCAGGACTGTGGTAGCAGAAGAGGATTACAATCCTTCAGCTGTCAAAAAATAAGAAACACAAAATATCGTTATCGATACAATTTATGAACAATTCGTATTCTGCGCCGTGGCGCGTAAGGTATTCTTTGAAATATCAGGTGGTCGCTGCTAAGCGACGATCTAAGAAAGTTTTACACAAATCGTATGGCTTTTATGAGCCTGCATGGTTAGATTATCGAATGTAAGTTTATTGAAGCTATCGAAACAGATACTAATATTACTCCCTTCCCTTACTGTATTGATTCCCACTCATTTCGGGCTCGAAAACTTCAATTTGCAGTACAATGAGCAACAGGACTCCATTCTTGACAACGTTCGACTCTGCCACCACCGTCTGCGCGTTTTAACCTCGCTGTAAGAATACCGTGGGGCCGCAACCCCATTGAACGTGACCTGACCTCTTTCGAATGTAGTACGCAGCAATTTTTGCTCCAGTATACAGGGTAGAAACACTGGCGACTGTCCTAAACCATTCGACGAAATTTTAACGTGATCAGCAGCAGCAAAAGGTATTAATGGCGGGATCACAGGGGGGCGGGTACAACATTACGATTTAAGTGAATAAATTCGCAAAACGTCCGTCTAGGACCACACAGTTCGGCAACATCGTCGGTGGCACTCACGCACCATTGGTGAGCACTTTAAAAATGTGACTGTCAGTAACTTCGACACCAATTCAGCCTCACAGCTGCAGTAACGCCTAAGCGCTATCGAAGGGGTTGCCCGAGAATAGTGGTGACGGGAAATTGTATGTGGGGTGTGGGGTGGAGTGTCGCGGGAGGGAGACAGTATTATCCCCACCAGAACGGAACCCTGAATCTGTACCCGTAAGTCAGATGGTGAAAATGCAGTCAGCGTCACAAGAACTGGATATCCTAAAAGTGATTCAGGAAGACGTTGGAAAATTCCTTGAGCTCTTTGCGCTCAATGTGCGAAAGCTGACCTCTGAAACGTTAATTAGTTTTCAGGCACCCACTCGAGGGAGGCGGCGCCGATATTTAAAATTAGTTCAGAGAGGAAATGGCTCGAGTCGTGGGTGCAACGCGCCGACGTCGTGGAGAGAGGGACGGGGGGAAGGGGGGAGGGGGGGAGGAGGGGAGGGGGTGGGGGGAGGAGGTGTAGGTGGCAGTGGGTGGAACCGCATTCGCGAGCGACCGGCAGGCTGGTGGTGGTGGTGGTGATGGTGGCTACAGCTGAGTTAATTAAAAATGGCGCTATTGGTATTTCCGTTATTACACAACTCCATGTAAGTAATTAATAAGCGTACAACCTTCTGGAGAAAACTATTTATCGACCGCTGCCAAGTTCAGAAATTAAAGACCAAGTTCGCTTCCGCGAGCTTTCAGTGGATATTAAAACAAAAGCTTCGGCTAATTTCACTCGCTAATGGAGCGCAAATATTTTACCAGCTAATGGAGAATATTTTACAGGGCGTTCCACAAGCACTGCGCGCGATCTTAAACTCGGAGGCTGTGCTGGTCCGGGGTGGGGGGATCTTACTGGCCGTGAAAGGGGGGCAGCCGGGCGCAGGGAGCCTGTTTGACCTTTGCTCGCCCGTGGGCGGGTCGCGGCGCGCTAGAGCGAGTCTAGGTACACACTATGTTTGGTGCACTGTGAACTAAACAAACCGATCGTAAACGTCTCCTAGAGAGTGCGAGAAAGCACTACGTGTATTCGACGGGGGCCACAGATTACGTAACATTATTAATATGTTTCACAGATCATGAATGCAACATTTCGTAATGACGTGAAACGTGTCATTTTAACGTAACCTGTCTTTACACAACATAATTATTTTTTTAATAGTTTCTACATCATATCTAAAAATTTATCTACTAAGCAGAAGGATGTGACATTCAGAAATTCTTTCAGTTTGTTTTTAAATGTTGATTGGTTGTCTGTCACACTTTTAATACTATTTGGCGAATGACCAACGATTTTTGTGGCAGCATAATTCACCCCTTTCTGTGCCAAAATCAGATTCAATCCAGAATGGTGGAGATCGTTCTTGCTTCCAGTGTTGCAGCTTTGAACTTCGCTATTGTTTTTGAATTGGGATCGGTTATTACTAACAAATTTCGTAAGTGAATATATGTATTGTGAAGGTACTGTGAATATCCCGAGTTCCTTGAATAAATGTCTGCAAGGTGATCTCGGGTGGGCTCCAGCTATTATCCTGATTACAGGCTTTTGTGCAATGAATACTTTTTCTCTTAATGGTGAATTACCCCAAAATGAGATGCCATACGAAAACAGTGAATAAAAACAGGCATAGTAGCCTAAATTACTGATGTTTGTATCACCAAAATATGCAATTACCCCAAAAGCATAAGCAACTGAACCTAATCATTTCATCATATCACCAATGTGTTCCTACCAATTCAATTTCTTATCAGTGCACGCGCCCAGAAACTTTAAATATTCTGCCTTAGCAACAGACTTTCGTTCAAAGTCTACATTTATCAATGGTGTTACGTCATTTACTGTACAGAATCGTATGTACAGAGTTTTCTCAAAATTTATTGAGAGTCCTTTTGCAGTGAAACACTTAACAATTTTCTGAAATACATTATTTACAAATTCCTCAGATGATTTTTGTTTATTGGTTGTGATTACTAACTTGTATCATCAGCAAAAGATCTAGCTTTGCACCTTCATGAATACAGAGTGGTAAGTCACTAACATATATTAAGAAAAATAAGAGACCCAAGACTGAACCTAAGACAGTATTGCTCCCCGGTTGGAGGACTCTGCTGACTTTTGCAGACAATCTCTACTGTTAATTTCAACCTTCTGCATTCTTCCGATGGAATATGATTTAAAACCATTAGCCCTCTGTCCCACTCATACCACAATAGTTCAAAGTATCTAGAAGTATTTCAGGATTCACACAGTCGTTGGGAGATCACAAAATATCTCAATGGGTGATGCTCACTTATTCAGAGCATCTAATATTCGATCAGTGAATGCATATACAGCAGTTTCTGTTGAGTTTGACAGAAGTACAATCTTCCTGTGCTCTCAGTTGTCCATTCCAGATTCTTTTAATTTTATTATCCGAGTTGCTAATCTCGGATATAATGTAGATAGTTCTGGACTTTTCAGTTACTTTTCTTAATACAGGGCGTTATTTTTTATAATGTTTCACTCTTTCTGGAACATTACTTCTTCTAGCTATAAGATAAATTTCCCTTTTCTGTTTACAAGATATTTTTATCCCTTTAGCATTTAATGGCTGTTTAGATGGTTTCTTACAATTATATTTCACTGTTTTCTTAGGAAAACTGTTTTCAAATATACATAAAGGTATCATGATAAAGGCTAAATTTTAAATTAGCGTCAGGTTCCCTGTACACCTCATCCCAGTCTAACTGTTGCAAGCTTTCTCTAAAATCTGCACTTGTTAAATAGATAATTAAACTCACTTTTTGGGGTCTGCTTTGCATTACTATATGAAGCTTTGTCATATACTGTAACTAGCTGTGCAACATGATCAGACAGGTCATTCTTAACAGGAAAAATTTTCTTTTAATAAATTTATCTTGGTCTTTAAAAATAATATCTATCAGTGTGCTGCTTTCCTGTACCACCCGAGTTGCAATACGAAATGAAATTAACTGTGACTAAATAAGAAGCACAGGCTTTTCTTTTCTTCTGCTTTCTAAAGTAGTATCCAAGTTGCTGAGAAAAATAATACCCAGGAGAATGAAAAAGAAAGCTGATCATGTGTAAGATGATGATTAGTTCGGCATTAGAGGAGGTGAACGTCAGATCTGACGTTGCAGGAGACAATAGAAGCAAGACTGAAGAAAATACGACACACGCTCATAGGATTTTCTAACGTGGAAAAAGCGTTTGACATAGTCAAATGGTGCAAGCTCATCGAAATTTTGAGAAAAATAGCAGTATGCTATAGACGAAGGTGGGTAATGTACAATATATACAAGAACCAAGTGGTAAGAATGAGAATGGAAGACCAAGAACGAAACACTCGGATTAAAAAGAGTGTAGGACAGGGATGTAGTCTTTCGCCCCCCCCCCCCCTTTTTTCAGTCTAACCACCGAAGAAGCGAGGAAGGTTGAAGCGTGAGATGGAAATCCGAAGTGAAAGGACATCAGTGATAAGATTTGCTGAGGGTATTGTTATCCTCAGTGAAATAAAGAAAAACTGCAGGATGTATTGAATGGAATGAACAGTCTAATAAGTGCAGAATATGGACTGTGTGTAATTCGAAGATAGACGAAAGTAATGAGAAATAGCAGAAATGAGAACAGAGAGAAACTTAACATCTGGACTGTCCATCACGAAGTAGATGTATTTAAGAAATTCTGCTACCAGTCGGAAGACGGAGGCTTTTTTTTTTTAAAAAAAAAAAAAAAACCTATGTTCTTCCTCAGGTTCAAGCTATCACAGTGCCAACCATCATAGAAATTGGTTCAGTGGTTTAGTCGTGAAATCTTAAGAGTTACTTTCGAACTTGTTATATTTTAATATGGATTCTACCCGTTGAGGAGTGTGTAATCACCATATTCATTACGTTTAATCGCATGTATAGAACATATCAACAAAGAAAAGTATTTTCATAAATATGATAAAGTCCAAGAGTCAAAGAAAAAGTAGCTTCTTCGAACAGTAAATATTTTCCCTAATCAATACATTTCTTGTACTAGATACTTTATTAAGAGGGCTAAGTTGCACACGTGCTCTAGGGGTACTAGCACGGTAGCTCAGCGTGTTCAGTCAGAGGATTATCTGACTTCTGAATGGAAACAACTGACTGAACTTATCAACGATGAACCTGAACGGGTGACGTGGAATGTCCGCTCCGAACAAATGCAACGAACAATAACGAAGTCTTGATATAGTGGGGTCAGTGATGTGAGATGGATGGAAGATAAAGATTTCTAGTCAGACGAGTGTAGGATAATATCAGCAGCTGCAGAAAATGGTATAATGGAAATAGGATATGTTATGAATAGGAAGGTAGGGCACAGAGTGACTTATGGTAAATACTTCAGTGATTAGTCTATTCTCATCAAAATCGACAGCAAATCATCACCGACAACAACAGTTCAGGTATATATGCTGACTTCACAAGCAGAAGAAGAACAGTTTGAGAAAGTGTATGACGGCAGTGAACGGGTAATTCATTGCGCAAAGGGAGATGAAAATCTAATAGTCATTGTTGATTCGAATGTGGTTGCAGGGGTTGGAGTGGAAGAAATGGTTACAGGAGAATATGGTCTTTGTTGTGGGTTGGCAGGAGAGCCAACACTGGGTTACTAGAGGAAGCCGAAAGGCACGCGTTTTAGCTCACGCAGGCTGGCGTGAGGTCTGGAACAGGACAAGGAAATTAGACTTTAGAAAAAACGGACGTAGCTGGTGGAATACTTAACTTTAATCCATAAATGGTGAATGTCGCTCTTGACTGTACATTATTCGCAATATCAATAGTAACTGAACATGGCGCCTTGCTAGGTCGTAGCAAATGACGTAGCTGAAGGCTATGCTAACTATCGTCTCGGCAAATGAGAGCGTATTTTGTCAGTGAACCATCGCTAGCAAAGTCGGTTGTACAACTGGGGCGAGTGCTAGGAAGTCTCTCTAGACCTGCCATGTGGCGGCGCTCGGTCTGCAATCACTGATAGTGGTGACACGCGGGTCCGACGTATACTAGCGGACCGCGGCCGATTTTAAGGCTACCACCTAGCAAGTGTGGTGTCTGGCGGTGACACCACATTCCTCCCCCGCAAATCGGCGCACGGTTGTGGCATAAGGCTTCCGCCCACCGTGGGGAGGACCCCATGTTGACGTATGCGACGAGGTGGGGATCCTAACAACAGGCGAGGCTGTGCCACCCGCACCCTGCCATTCGGACCGCGGGGAGCTAGGATACGCCTGAAAACCTGCTCCAGGGTGCACGCCAACATGCGGTGTATGCGCCCGCAGAGAGACAGGAGGGGCCGAAGGGTCGACCTCCATCGGGCCGGGGCACCCGACGGGCGAAGACGACATATGGTCCGGAGCGGGCAAGAGTTCCATGTCGGAGGACAACTGGTCACGGGAAGCGATCGGCGGCGCGTGACCCAGGGAGGCGCCCGGCGGTTGCAGCGACGCGTCCACTGCGGGCGTCGCCGGCGGGAGAACAGGCGGCGGCGGCGGCAGCGGCGGTGGCGGCGCGTCGCCATGGGGCAAAATGGAAGGCAGCGTCGGTAACACCTGGGGCTGAGGCGAGCCAGTAGATGGGTCCCCAGGGCGCTGACCGGACGGCATCGTCGCTGAAAGCAGACGGGGAGCGGCAGATCCCGTGCGACGATAGAGGCGCAGCTGATTGAGATGCCGTCGCACCACACCAGCGGCCCCCAAAACCAGATACATAGCGCGGCCGAGGCAGCGAAGAATGCGCCCTTCGAGCCAACGCCGTGAACCGCGATAGTTGCGATAGTATACAACGTTGCCTGGAGCAAAAGCAGGTGTCTGCCGCTGCACAGGAACCTGATGCGGCGGATGTAGCAAAGACATCAAGGTGCGATGAGAGCGACCGTGAAGCAACTCAGCCGGCAAGCGACCATCTCGGGGCGGAAAGGGATACGAGGACAAAAAGAGCAATAACGCGTCCTCCCGAGAATGCGACTCTTTCAACTTCAACATCTGTGACTTGAAAGTCCTGACCAATCGTTCAGCGGCACCGTTTGACTGTGGCGAAAACGGCGCGGATGTCAGATGTTGAATACCATTGGCCTTGCAGAATGACTGAAATTCTGCGGACATGAATCATGGGCCATTGTCGGAAACAATAGTCTGCGGAAGACCTTCAATGCAAAAGATAGCGGATAACGCTTGGATGGTGGCAGATGACGTCGTGGAAGACATCCGGACAACAAAAGGAAAATTACTGAATGAATCTACCACAACCAACCATCGAGCATTCCAGAATGGACCAGCAAAATCGATGTGTAAGCGTTGCCAAGGGGAAGTGGCTTTTGGCCATGCAAAGAATTTCCGCGGTGGTGCTGATTGTTGTTCGGCACACACCATGCAAGATGAGCACAGATTCGTAATCGCGGCATTGATTCCGAACCAAGTACAGTGCTGACGAGCAAGTTGTTTCGTTCTCACTATACCCTAATGTCCTTGGTGGAGAAGCTGTAAGACAGAGGACTGTAACGAACGTGGGACCACGCCCCTGGACTGATCATTCTCAGAACGCAATAACAAAACACCACGTCGTACAAAAAGTATCTCCTTGTGAGCAAAAAATCGGCGAACCAACGGATCCCCGATCCGTGACTTTGACAAGGGCCATTGCGTAGCAACAAAACGCAGAACGGTAGCAAGGACAGGGTCGGCAGCTGTGGCTGTAGCTACACGACGAAAATCAATCGGAAACGATTCGACCACGTCATCGGTTTCCGAATCAATGAACATGCAAGCAAGTTCGGAGGAATCGAATGCTCTATCCTCAGCAACAGGCAAACGGGACAACGCATCGGCGTTTCCGTGCTTAGCAGTGGACCGGTACAAGATATCGTAGCGGTACTGCGAGAGGAAATTATACCAGCGAACGAATTTCTGCGCTGTACGTGGAGGTACAGGCTTGGTCGGATGAAAAAGCGATGTCAAAGGTTTGTGGTCTGTGATGATGGTAAAGTGACGACCATACAAGAAATCATGAAACTTAGTAACACCAAATACGAGAGCCAATACTTCTTTCTCGATCTGTGAATAATTTCGTTGCGCAGACGAGTGCAATTTGGACGCAAAGGCAATAGGGCGATCGTGCGATCCATCCTTGTGCGCAAGCACAGCACCGATTCCGAAATCCGAGGCAGCCACCATCAACAAAAGGGGCTTCCGGGGATCGAATGGCGTAAGGCAAGTATTGGAAAGCAATGCCGATTTCAACAGGCGAAAGGCGCGTTCGCATTCCGTCGTCCAGACGAACGGAACACCTTTACGGCGTAAGCGATGCAGCGGAGCTGAAATGGAAGAGGCATGTGGGATATATTTATGATAATAGTTAATTTTTCCCAGCACACTCTGTAGCGGCTTCAAATTCTGTGGCGAAGGCAAGTCTTGTGTGGCACGGAGGTGCTCTGGACTGGGATGTATGGCTTGGGGATTGAGTACATGTCCCAGATAGGGTAAGTCACGAGCAAAAAACACACATTTGTCCTTCCGCAAGCGAAGACCATTTTGTCGCAAAACCTGAAATAATGTTATGAGATTGGCTAAATGTTCTTCTTCCGTCTTTGCGGAGATCACAATATCGTCCAGATAGTTTGCTGCAGTAGGGACCGACGCAGAAACAGTTTGTAGATATTGCTGAAACAATGCAGGGGCGGATGCACACCCGAATGGCAGTCGTTTGAATCGATACAAACCAAGATGCGTGTTAACCACCAAAACGCGCTGGGATTCTTCGTCCACCGGTATTTGCAAGTACGCATCTGCTAGGTCCAACTTCGAAAAATATTTACCCGGGCACGGTTTGTCAAAAAGATCTTCCGGGCGGGGTAAAGGAAAAGTTGCAGTCACTAGTTGTGGATTCACTGTTGCCTTGAAGTCCACACAAAGTCTCAATTTTCCGAAAGGTTTTGTCAAAATTACTAAGGGTGATGCCCAGGGAGAAGCCAGCACACGTTCAATTACACAATGTGATTCCAAATCGTGTAATGTTTTTGCGACCTCATCACGCAATGCGTGGGGAACATTGTGCGCTCTGAAAAATTTCGGTTGCGCGTTGACTTTCAGTTCCAAATGTGCTTTATAGTTCTTAGCGCAACCGAGGCCCGGTGCAAAAATGTCTGCAAATACTTCACAGAGGCGAGAAACACTGAAGGCACTGTCTGCCATTCTCTGATAGGACCTGATTTACAATAGACAAGTTAAACAACTGAAATAAAGCGAAACCAAACAAGTTCACTGCAGAAGAAGAACGAAGGACGTAAAATGACACAAGTTTTGTTTGTCCCTTGTATGTTGCAAGAAGGCTGCACTGTCCTAACACAGGGATCTTGTGACCTGAATAGGTAGTTAACTTAACAGTTGCAGCACGCAACGGAGGTGTGCCCAGCAGTTTGTAAGTGTCTTGATTGATCAGTGAAACTGCAGCCCCGGTATCGAGCTGGAATGGTATCACTTTGCCGGTAATGTCCAAGTCCACAAAAAGTTTATTGCCCTGCTGACGACAAGAGCGACTGTCTCGTGCAACGTGAACTGACACTGGTACAAAATCACTTGCGACTTGACGGGAGTTCCGGCAATGTCGACGCACACTATGTGTGGGATGAACACAGTCACTGTTAGAGAGAGTGGCACTGGGTGAAGTGGCATGAACTATATGAATTTCCATGGGAGAAGTGTCGCGAGCCTGAGTATCCTTGGTTCGATTCCGATTCCGGCGTGAAGAAAAAGGGCCTGGAATGATTTTGAGTTTCCGATCTGAACTTTTTCTGGCAAACACTTTGAACATGTCCTTTTTTATTACAGTAAAAGCAAATAGCTTGGCGTGACGGGCAATTCTCACGCAAATGTCTAGTAGCACAACGTGGGCATGAGTTTAGCACTGCATTTGCTTGCCGGCGCGGTACACGTGGCTGAGACCCTGGCGGCAGCAGTGCGGCCGGGCGCGAGGACTGTTTACTGCTCCGCGCAGCTCGCCCGGTGGGCCAGTTAACCTGACACACGGGTGGCGAAGTTTCAAAATGATTCCTGAGTAAAGTCAATTGTGTCCTGCCGATCCAATATGTCCATCACTTGTTGAAGGGAGGGATTGACTAGTTTCAAAATCTGTTCCCTTATACGAACATCAGAAACGTTCTGTGCAATTGCATCATGTACAATAGTATCTGAATAAGTGAGTCCACATTGACACTCAAAAGCACAATCCCTAATAAGGCCTTGCAAGGTTGCAACCCACTCCCTATTAGTCTGACCTGTCGTACGTTTTGTACGAAAGAAGGGATACCGTTTGGCAACTACATTGACTGATTCTTTGAAATATGCATCTAATGCAGACAAAATTTCGTCGTAGGACAGAGTTGCTAAGTCGCGTTGGGGAAATAATGTGACTATCACATGGTACGTGGTCACCCCGACGGAAGATAACAAAAAAGGCTGCCGCTCGTTACCTTGAATTCTGTAGGCGGCGAGATGGAATCCAAATTGGCGTGACCACTCCGTCCAGCTGTCCAGTGCAGCATCAAAAGGACGAAAAGTTGGTGCAACTGCGTTTTGTGGCTGCGTTAGCGGTGTAGCGGCGGCTGCCGCATCGGTTTGCATCTCACCTTGTCCCTGGACAAGCTGTCCAAGGGCATCCAGTAAGGCCTGCGTCTGCTGATTCTGTAAGCGAGAAACTTAACATCAGGATTGAGGGTCACGAAGTCAATGAAGTTAAGGAATTCTGCTACCTAGGCAGTAAAATAACCAATGACGGACGGAGCAAGGAGGACTTCAAAAGGAGACTCGCTATGGCAAAAAAGGCATTTCTGGCCAAGAGAAGTCTACTAATATCAAATACCGGCCTTAATTTGAGGAAGAAATTTCTGAGGGTGTACGTCTGGAGTACAGCATTGTATGGTAGTGAAACATGGACTGTGGGAAAACCGGAACAGAAGAGAATCGAAGCATTTGAGATGTGGTGCTATAGACGAATGTTGAAAATTATGTGGACTGATAAGGTAAGGAATGAGGAGGTTCTACGCAGAATCGGAGAGGAAAGGAATATGTGGAAAACACTGATAAAGAGAAGGGACAGGATGATAGGACATTTGCTAAGACATGAGGTAATGACTTCCATGGTACTAGAGGGAGCTGTAGAGGGCAAAAACTGTAGAGGAAGACAGAGATTGGAATACGTCAAGCAAATAATTGAGGACGTAGGTTGCAAGTGCTACTCTGAGATGAAGAGGTTAGCACAGGAAAGGAATTCGTGGCGGGCCGCATCAAACCAGTCAGTAGACTGATGACAAAAAAAAGGCAGAAAAATGGGGAATAATATGGTGTACTGAAATCCTAAAAAAAACTGCTTTCGGAAAAAAAGATGTTCAATTTTTATCGAAAGCCCTTCATATTAGGATAGATTAAGACAACAGGTAACAACTTCCAAAGAAATAGAATGTCATAGATGCCCAAAAACTGAAGTCACAATGGAGATTGGAGTACAGGGTTATTCGTAAGTACCGGTACCTCTTGGGTTGTAGGAGACGTCTGCGCGAAAAGTACAAAGCGCAAGGGAAAATGAGATGTACCAGTCGATAGAATATCCCTGCAGATTTCCATTCGTAATACGCTTCTGACGTAGCTGCCGAACACAGTGGTATGGGGTGGCTAAATAATCCGTTCCGTATTGCCGCCTGGCGTTAGTTCGCGCCTGGATATAGGCAATCTGAAACGTCCCCTTAGAAAAATTTATAAATGACTGTGATGGAAAACGTCTACGTTATTTGATTTTCCAACAGCTGAGCAAAACTTAACGTACTCAGACATTTCTCTCTTTACTTATCATGATCGTCACTAAACTGACACACTATTTTTTCTTATTTTTTTATTTATTTTTTTTAGCGCAACGCAATCTGACTTTCAATAATCCCTACAAAAGAATGGCCCTGATTAACAATAACCTGTACCTTTCATGAATCACTTGCCTCACAAAAATCTTCGTTATTCGAACTACTGCAATAAAGCGAGCGCCATTACTGCCAGCTAAATGAAAGATTCTAATTACTGAAGGCAGTAGCTACTGATAGGCGTAGTTAGCAAAGGAAAGGTTTTGGTAAAGAACAAACAATGTATTTAACTTAATAATGTTCAAAAGTCATAATCTATATATCAGTTCATGACATCCAGTCTTACAAATTTACTGTCTCTGATGGACACACGTCCAGATCATCCGCTCTCAAAACTCCGCCATCTCGCTCCCCACATCCACCACTGCTTGCGGCTCACCTCCAACTGCGCAACGCTTCGCGCTGTTCACATCCAACTGCCCAACACTACAATAGCGAATGTTTCAACAATGCCAACCAGCCACAGACTGCACACAGCACAACCAGTGATTTTCATATAGAGCGCTATGTGGCGTTACCAGCATAAAACTCTAAACAGCCTAACAGCCTACTTACACTGTGAAGCAGAGATGATGGGAAGGTTATTGATGGAACGAGACGTTGGCTCCAACGTCGACAAGTCGAGAGGTACCATGCGGGAATACAGCCCCTCCCCCCCCCCCCCCAAGAGGTGATTGAACTGAGATAATGTTGAAAAATAGGGTTTTGTAGGCAGAAGCATGGGGAATAATATGGTGTACTGAAATCCTAAAAAAAAAACTTCTTTCAGAAGAAAAGATGTTCAATTTTTTATCGAACGCCCTTCATATTAGTATAGATTAAGACAACAGGTAACAACTTCCAAAGAAATAGGATATGTCATAGATGCCCAAAACTGAAGTCACAATGGAGATTGGAGTACAGGGTTATTCGTAAGTACCGGTACCTCTCGGTTGCAGGAGACGTCTGCGTGATACAAAGCGCAAGGGAAAATGAGACGTACCAGTCGATAGAATATCTCTGCAGGTTTCCATTCGTAATACGCTTCTGACGTAGTTGCGGAACACAGTGCTATAGGGTGGATAAATAATCCGTTCCGTATTGCCCTCTGGCTTTAGTTCGCACCTGCATACAGGCAATCTGAAACGTCCCCTTGGAAAAATTTATACATGACAGTGCTGGAAAAGCTCTACGTTATTTGATTTTCAAACAGCTGAGCTAAACTGAACGTACTCAGACATTTCTCTCTTTACTTATTGTATCAACACTAAACTGACACACAATATTTTTTTTTCTTTTACGCAACGCAATCTGACTTTCAATAATCCCTACAAAAGAATGGCCCTGACTAACAATAATCTGTACATTTCATGAATCACTTACCCCACAAAAATCTTCGTTATTCGAACTACTGAGCGAGTGCCAATACTGTCAGCTAAATGAAAGATTCTAAGTACTGGAGGCACTAACTACTGATAGGCATAGTTAGCAAATGAAAGATTTTGATAGAGAACATTGCTCAAAAGTCATTATATATATAAGTTCGTGACATGCAGTCTTACAAATTTCCTTTTTCAGACGGACACATGTCCAGATCGTCCGCTCTCAAAACTCTGCCATTTCTCTTCCCACATCCACCACTGCTTGCGGCTCACCTCCAACTGCGCAACGCTACGCGCTGTTCACATCCAACTGCCCAACACTACAATAGCGAATACTGCAACAATGCCAACCAGCCAAAGACTGCACACAGCACAGTCATTGATTTGCATACAGAGCGCTACGTGGCGTTACCAACATAAAAACCTAAACAGACTACTTACAAATCCAGTGAACTTAGTTCCGAAGCGGGAAACGGTCGTTGCACCTTCGCAGCTGCGGCAGTAGCGACTTCAATTAACTGCGTTCACTTATTAATGTTTGACACCCTACAAATTGAGCACCTATAACGAGAGCTATAAAAACTGGGTGGGATGGTTTATTCACTGACATGTGCCTGTTTTGCGTATGCCCCGTACTTTTCGTGCTGCTAACAATTCTAGCCGTCCGTGAGAGCGTAATAACTGCAAATACGAGAATTGTGCATCCAATAAGCAGTTGATGGACTGTAGGCAGAACGAGTGTTGTATGGCAATTCCCATCGTGTTTACGCCTCTTCAATGCTACATAGAATACGATGCAAAGAAAAAAGAAAAGCGGCCATGACACACAAGTACATGAAACGGGTGGGGAGGGGGAGGGCAGTAACAACAAAAATTTCGACGAGCGGCTACCGATTTGTGGTAGCCGACATTTTGCCAGCTGTTATCATACGCATTGGAAATTGGACAACGTGTTTTTGCTTGTTGATTCAATAAACATCCATTGTTTCTTTGACACTCGAAATGTGAGTATGGGTGTCGCGAAATATCAGCGTGTGCGTGCTTTTCTGTTCGCTTCGTTTATTCATGAGACTTTGTCCATGCCAGCCTAGTGCGGCGGATACGTGAACACGAGCTTGTTACGGCTATCATTGTTTTCTCTTATTTGTAAGCACTGCAAATTACTAACACCGTAGACTGACAACTGCAGTAGATCTGAGTGCTGCTGACAAAGTTTATAATTTGCGGAAAACGTACACAGGCTCATTATAAAAAAAATGTGGTCTCATGATATTTTAATTCAGACTTACTTGGAGCAAAATGGCACAAAAGGCATGGACGATACTGAAATGCGAAAACTGAAGGAAGCTTAAAAGCTACAAAAAAAAAAAAGGAAAGGCACTGGTTTAGATGGTATTAATGTCGAACTGTGGAAATATGAAGTGTTGTTCCTAAATCTAAGACTTCATCTACATCTACATCTACATTTATACTCCGCAAGCCACCTAACGGTGTGTGGCGGAGGGCACTTTACGTGCCACTGTCATTACCTCCCTTTCTTGTTCCAGTCGCGTATGGTTCGCCCGAAGAACAACTGCCGGAAAGCCTCCGTGCGCGCTCGAATCTCTCTAATTTTACATTCGTGATCTCCTCGGGAGGTATAAGTAGGGGGAAGTAATAAATTCGATACCTCGTCCAGAAACGCAACGTCTCGATACCTGGACAAGCTACACCGCGATGCAGAGCGCCTCTCTTGCAGAGTCCGCCACTTGAGTTTGCTAAACATCTCCGTAAAGCTATCACGCTTACGAAATAACCCAGTCAAATGGTTCAAATGGCTCTGAGCACTATGGGACTTAACAGCTATGGTCATCAGTCACCTAGAACGTAGAACTACTTAAACCTAACTAACCTAAGGACGTCACACAACACCCAGTCATCACGAGGCAGAGAATAACCCAGTCAGGAAACGAGCCGCTCTTCTTTGGATCTTCTCTATCTCCTCTGTCAACCCGACCTGGTACGGATCCCACACTGATGAGCAATACTCAATATAGGTCGAAATAGTGTTTTGTAAGCCACCTCCTTTGTTGATGAACTAAATTTTCTAAGGACTCTCCCAATGAATCTCAACCTGGCACCCGCCTTACCAACAATTAATTTTATATGATCATTCCACTTCAAATCGTTCCGTACGCATACTCCCAGATATTTTACAGAAGTAACTGCTACCAGTGTTTGTTACGCTATCATTTAATCATACACTAAAGGATCCTTCTTTCTATGTATTCGCAATACATTACATTTGTCTTCACATATATAATAAATGCTGGAGAAATAAGAAGATCCAAATGTCTGTGAGACCCAAAGTAATGTCTAGCTTTAAAAAGGGCTACAAAAATAAATCTAGTAACTACCGAGGTTTAAGCCGTTGGATTCAGTCTGTAAAATAAACGCCAAAATACCGTATGCATGGCTTAACAATACCACGGAAAAGCTAATATCTGAAGAACAATCATGTTTTAGAAAAGAATGGTCAATTATTTATAATGATTTTACATTACAAAAGGTTTAGAAAAGAGACGATAGTTCAATGGGGAATCCCATCTCGCTTTCGTGGATTTTGAGAAAGCATTAGATAATGAGAAGAGAGAAATGCTATGGAATATCGTGGCTGATCGTGGTCTCGATGACGTGCGGGCGTCACACCGCACCTGACATGCCCTCCGGCTTTATTCTCTTCAGAGAAGAACGGACTGAGAACAAAGGTGGTCGTGAAATCACACCACAGTGTCACATAGGGTGAGTGCAATGGCTCTTTGTACACAAGACGCTGTTTAACACTGCCCCAAATATCCACTGCATCCTGTAATGTAAAGTATGCCTCTTCTCTGCACAGAATATTGCCCTGCCATATGTCATCAATTTCGATTCTTGCCAGAAACCGAAGAGCAAATTCAGATGTTGCTGCGGGTCATGTGGTTTCAGTTGCTTCACCGTCTGGATCTTGCACAGGTTCCAATGCAAAATAGACCGCAAAACTTTCCGTACTGTTGATCATAGGACGGGAAGTTCTAATGACACTGCGCCAGCAGACCCAGTACCCTGGTAACGTACTGCATGATAATCTACAGCAACAGTAACCTCGTGAATAACTTCGGACGAGACAACACACTTTCCTCTTCCAGGTCCCACACCATCCTCACCCGTGTTTTAGAATTCCATTATCATCGTCTTTAAACGTTTTAATGACATCGGGGCTCTCCTCAGACCTTTCACTCGTCGATACTCTCTCAATGCAGCGCTGTAATTACTGCCGTTCACATAAAACAGCTTCATTAAAAGGGCACGGTCTCCCTTCTTCTCGACAGACAAACTGTTAATCCATGTTATAGCTTGACAACTGGTAGCGTGGGTGTCGTACCGTCGTACAAACAGTGTACAGCGCCAGATTTTCACCTGGTACCCAAAATTAGAACAAATATATTTCCAGTGTAAATCGGTTACGTATTAGAGCCTTAGCATACCTACCAAGTTTCCCTGCCATATGATAATTACAACCCATACCGCACCTCCCTTAGTAGCTGTACTTTAATTACAACCAGCCATTGTAATTTGTACAACAGTAATCTGACCCAGACCCCGTGACAAACATGTGAGCACCAACCAAAATCATCAAACTAGAAACTACACTATTCAAAATACCAGCCCGTGGCTTATTATAACTGAGCAGTCTTAAAAACGGGATACAATAAGTGAATGATATCAAACAGAAGCTACCTCTTTTATCAACAACCTTCAGCAGCTACTCACTACTGTTACAGGCAACAGGACAACACCAGGCTAGTATATGGGGGACAAAACACCAATATGAAATTTGAAAGACTTACAGCTACTGCGAGGTGATGAGGCTGTGGTTGCAGTAGTGCATACCCCTGGGACGCAAAATTAAACTCTCTATGATCGGAAAATGGAGTGAATCTCCCTATGCACTTATGCGAATTCACTTTTAAAAGGTAATGAAACGTGTCGGTCAATGGATATGCACTCCGTCTTCAGGCTTCAAGTGGCCCATCGGCACTATCCGACCGCCGTGTCATCCTAAGGTGGGGATGCGGATAGGAGGGGCGTGTGGTCAGCACACCGCTCTCCCGGTCGTTATGATGGTTTTCTGTGACCGGAGCCGCTACTATATGGTCAAGTAGCTCCTCAATTGGCATCACGAGGCTGAGTGCACCCCGAAAAATGGCAACAGCGCAGGGTGGCCCTGATGGTCACCCATCCAAGTGCCTGCCACGCCCGACAGGGCTTAACTGCTGTGATCTGACAGGAACCGGTGTATCCACTGCGGCAACACCGTTGCCCACGGACAATGGATAACGCCTTTCTTAAATTTGAATTTAACAGGGTTAGGCCCACCTTCAAAAATTAATAGTCATGCATAAAATTCACAGGTCAGCCACCACACGACACCACATGTTAGTGAAGGGACTCATCTAATGAATTAAAAATGCACGCTTATAAAAGAAGCTATTTGTTAATCTTAATGTGCATTCAAGTGGGGAAACCTTCAAGAGGATGACAATGAACGCAAAGTAAAAGAAACAGCACTGCTCAATTCCAATCTTGTCATAAATTTTTGCGATCGCGTAGTGAATATTGCCAACGGTCAAGCTTAAAGCATAACAGAAAGTGCTCATGAAAAGTGACCTCGTAAGAGCAAACCCCGTTCAAAGGCGCAAAGTGCATCCTGTAAATCAAACAAATAACTGCGGTCATCAGTTATTGAAACGATTAACTTGGTGCCAGTGACGGCCGTGTGTTGATTACAAGGAAGTCAGCTGAGGGTCTGCAGCCAAACTGAGTGCTAGACACACTGGAACTAAACCTAGAGTTATTGTCTGGGGTGTGATTTCGTGTGACATCACGATCCCTCTCGTTACTATACCACGCACCCTGCAAAACTGTACGTCAATGCCGGCCGCGGTGGTCTAGCGATTCTAGGCGCTCAGTCCGGAACCGCGCGATTGCTACGGTCGCAGGTTCGAATCCTGCCTCGGGCGTGGATGTGTGTGATGTCCTTAGGTTAGCTAGGTTTAAGTAGTTCTAAGTTCTAGGGGACTGATGACCACAGATGTTAAGTCCCATAGTGCTCAGAGCCATTTGAACCATTTTTTTGTACGTCAATCTGGGGGTTCGACCGGTCGTGCGTCCTCTCATTAATAGCATTCCAGGGGGCGTTTTCCAACAGGAAAACGCTCACCCACTTACCGTTGTTGTAAACCAACCAGCTGTATGGAGTATCGACATTTTGCCTTGGCCTACTCGAACACCAGATCTGTCTCCAATTGAACACGTATGGGACGTCATTGGACGACAACTCCAGCGTCATCCAAAAACCACATTAACCGTCCCAGTGTTGACCGACAAGGTACAACAGGCATGGAACTCCAGCCCATAAACGACGTCTGGCACTGTACAAAACAATGCGTGCACGTTTTCTTGGTTTCATGCAACATCCTGGCCAATACGTTGATTTTTGATGTACCAGCATACCACATTTGCAATGGCTTATCGCGCGCTTACATTGAGTGGTGTGAACTCACAATGTTATTGACTTAAATATGTTACCTATAAAAATGTATTCCCGGAATTGCATTACTCTACATTAATTACTGTTTGGTGTTGCGACTTTTTTACTTCAATGCATATTGCATCCAACATTCAGGAAATAGACCACCATTTTTTACACTACACTCTAAATGCGCTATCTGTCCACTTCCAGAGTGCAGACCACGTAAGCTAAGCTTGCAGACAACCTTTCTGAAAAAATCGACAGTAGATGCCACTGAGCTAAGGTCTTTTTAATCGTGAGTCCGCGTCACAGTCCTCGTCAAACTCCTTCAACACCCGACGTTTCGATTCCTACCCTGGGATCTCCTTCTGCACTCCACCGATATCCCAGGACGGCTGTATACTAACGAATGACATTTCTTTTCCTTATTGTTCCCCTTCAAGGGCGGGCGTGGGCTGCTAATGGTAGAACATTCCATTCTTCAAAATTTTAAAAATATAATAAAGACGAAGCAGATTTTGATTAATAAGTGAAAATTTAAAAGATGTTACTAACATCTATAAAATGATGCATTTTACTGGCGTTTTCATACTAATAAAAGTGCGTATTTCCTTTTTTGTCTAAATTAAAAGCGAAGGACGAAAATCTGAAGGCGGAACAGAATAAAACGGTTGTTTGAAACACGTTGCACGAACGGTGAAACCCTTTCACAAAATATCACAACGCTTTCACTAAAAAACTGAAAAATCTTCACTGGGAAAAGAATTATTTAGGAACGCGAAAAAGTTATATGCGGGGTTGAATGGTGTGCGTATAGACAGAGGGGTCTGTGAAGGCATATTTCGGTGTGGATGGTGCGAAGACAGAAAATGAGGAGGAGTCTGCTGTGTCGACAGGACCTCAGTGCCGTATCAAGAGAAGGGATTTGGTGAGTGGGAAACGGAAAAGGGAAGGGAAGACATGATATGAAGCGGGATAGGTATGTGTTATAGTTTACAGCATGAATAAATATCAAGGTGGATTTGATTCTCTGGGAGAGGAAGCTGGTTCATGTTGCGTTGGGATGGCATATGGAAAGTGAGTATAGGTGTAAGGATGTTTGGGTGTCTTTGTAAATGTGCCGAATCGTACCGTGATTGGTTCAAAAATGGTTCAAATGGCTCTGAGCACTATGGGACTCAACTGCTGAGGTCATTAGTCCCCTAGAACTTAGAACTAGTTAAACCTAACTAACCTAAGGACATCACAAACATCCATGCCCGAGGCAAGATTCGAACCTGCGACCGTAGCGGCCTTGCGGTTCCAGACTGCAGCGCCTTTAACCGCACGGCCACTTCGGCCGGCACCGTGATTGGTGATCTAAGGTGTCTTTAGAACACTGATGGAATATAGTGCGCAGATAGTGTATCATATGTAGAGGTGTTCAGTGTGGGTGAAGAGGGGTGAGAATTTGATGTTAGATTATCCATATTGAGGAAGGTAAACGGATGTAGAAAGCAAGACAGAGTGCATGGGGCTCAAGGATTTTGAGAGAGTGATATAAATTGGGCTGGGAGACAAAACTGACGTAGGTGACGATACAATGGATCAAAGTTTTGTACTTCTGGAACATAGTGGAACGTCTTAGTAGCCATGCTCGACTGGTTAGTAATTTCAGTAGTTTCAATCTCTTGTGGGCGTACTGTTGGATGGTTAGAAGGCCAAGTTTCCATCAAGGGTACCAGCAGAGGGTTAATACAAGGTATTTTAGTGTATTTGATAGCTGGGTAGCATAGTCATAAATGGTGAGGTAAATGTCGTGGATATGGAAGGTACGGGTGGTGCCTCCCATAATTATTATGTTTGGGAGGGATTTATTTCCAAGAGTCACTGGTTACAGCAGGAGGAAAACTGATTAAGATGGAGGGGTTGTTGCGATTTCTACAATTTTTCTTAAATTTAGTTATTGGTTTTCGGGAGTTGCCAATACGGCCACCCTATTAGTGGAATGTGACTTATGACGATACGTATGTGACGACAACACAACATCCAGTTCCTGAGCGGAGAAAATCTCCGACCCGGCCGGGATTCGAACCCGTGGCCCTTTGGTTAGCAACCCGCCGAACTGACCTCACAGCACATCTACCGAGGCGGACTTACTGGAGGGCTGGATAAAGGGCTAGGAATGCTGTGACATCAGCATACTGGAGGATGTGGCATAGAACGAACCGTCAAGTTCACTTACAAAGGGCATTTTTGCATGCTTTTCCGTAGAAGTGTAGTTACTGGGTAGAGTCGTCAGGCTGTTATTGGTTAACTCATTACTGAGTAAATACTGAAAGCAGATGCTGAAAGAGAGTGGCTAATCAAATATTGTTTAAACGCCTTGGTTGTTTTCTGGCAGCTGTTTACGTTCCTCGCTCGCTTTGGCTGGGTGTTTACTTCCACGATAGAGGGTAGGCACAAAGATTGAGCCCTGTAGTCGTCGTCTCTATTGAAATTTTATTCATTCTTGTATATTTCAACTGCTTCTACAAATATTTACAGTTTACATGTTTCAGTCAGTTGTAAAGAAGAGCCAGCAGATGGCACTACATGCTAATCAAGTACAAAGAGCCCGTGTACGCAGTGAAGGATTTATCATACAAAGCAATGTCGCTTTTAGACTACGCAGATTCGAAAAAAAATTTTATTTGCCTTTGGAGTCCGTGTATTACGAACTGCATCCGTCTGTACGATCTGGATTTCGGTCAGATCTCGTGGGTACCGGGTCCGTTCTGACTGACCGGTTTCCTGTTAACAGAATTTCCGGCCACTGGTTCTGTTGCCATATTCTCACGTGAGACAATAAGCCCCGCTGTGAAATGGTCGTTTTGTTAACACAGGGCTTGGTGGCAATTACGCGTGCTTCGCTTCGTTAATGGCGCAGTATCGTGGTGGGGCGGCGCTGAAATCTCTCTGTATTTCTATGAAATATATGTAATTGTTCACGAGCGTGTTACTCATTTTGCTGTGTTGTTTGCAGTTCTCGTGCATAAATTTATGACTCATAATAGTAATTTTGAGAGGATAAATTGTAGTACGGAGCATTCATAGTTACTGGTGCAAGGTCGGGACAAGTGATCACATTTCACGCGCTAGTTTTTGCTGACTTCACGCAGAAACAATACGGCAGTTTATTTGATAATCTCTCTGCCGTTTCATGCTTATGGGTACGGAAATCTTCCCTTTCGATTTTGTAGAGTTAGTTAATAACTTTTTGATGAATCATGTCGGTGATTTGCTATGAAATCTGTGTATAACGAACAGAGGTATAAACTGACCCAGCCACATTCATTTATCACAATCAGAAGATCACTGAGCACAATACTTGACGCTGTTCGAACATAAAATACACAGTTCGACAAGGTTCAATACTGAGTCATGTGTTGTTTCTCATATATGTTAACAATTTTTTCTTTTAATACATATCAAGTAGAATTACTTGATTTTGCAGGTGACACAGAGGTTATAACCGACCCTAATAAACATGAAACAGCACAGGAAATTGTAAATAGGATGTTCAGAATTAAGTCGAGGCAACCTGTGTGTGAGCGTTACCATCAATTTAGATCGTTTGTTTGTTCGTTTCATTACGAACTTGTAAGCAGAAGCGAGTCACTTACTTAGCCGCGCATGATTAGCCGAGCGGTCTTGGCGCTGCAGTCATGGATTGTGCGGCTGGTCCCGGCGGAAGTTCGAGTCCTCCCTCGGGCATGGGTGTGTGTGTTTGTCCTTACGATAATTTATGCTAAGTAGTGTGTAAGCTTAGGGACTGATGACCCAAGCAGTTAAGTCCCATAAGATTTCACACACATCTGAACATCATCTGTTCATGTGAATCACATCAAATCATTAATCCCTTGTGTTTTTGTGTATTGTGAGTCCTAGAGTCGAATATCTTAGTTGAGTGGTTTAGATTTACACCATATTTAAAGCCCTTTTTAGTAAGGGTTGGGACTTAGCCTACTATTTCCGACTGTGAGCTGAGTACAAGGAGCCTCTTCGCTCACAGCTCCAGGCAGTGCTGACTTCTGTCATGCAGCTTGATGCTGTTGTCAATGGACATCACTATACGTGGAGGGGGAGACATGGTTGGTCAAGGTATGTGCAGCATATCCCTTATCTCTCTCCAATGTTACACTGCTGTGATGGTCAGGCTAATGTTCTCATTGAAGTTTATCTGTGGTCGAGTAGGAGGCCTTTTCAAAGTGTGCCATGTGGAAAAACATCTTCCAGGAGACCTATCAGAGCCTATCCTTTCGGCCCCCACCGGCCTGTCTGTCAAACAGGTTTCAGGCACTGTCAGTAGCAGATAATGATCCTGAGCAATCTGCAGTCCTCTGCCCTGCTTCAGAGATACCCTATTTGTCTATGAGGTCCGGCAATTCACAGAGTGTAAGGTTATTCATGTTTGGTGAGCTATCATACTGCAGTGTTGGGCCCCTGATGGAGTACATTAGGCTACCAGCATATGTGGCGAGGCAGCTAACGTTGTCGTGCCTACGCAGACAGGATATAAAACGTCACGAAAGATAGCACCGTCAGTGCATAACACTTGCTCGTTAACGTGAGTCTGCGCTCTCGGCAATGTTCAGTGGTAATTTGCGGCTTTATTAGGCTCGCAGACAATATAATTCATTCACAAAAGTGACACATGTAAAATTCCTGCATTACCTCTATTGGAATGCGCATTTTCTTCCTTGTCCATATGCTAGTCATGATGTTCTATCTGTGAATTACGTGATTAAAAACTTCAGTATCTGTCACCACGTAATAAGAGAAAAATGAAAGATACATGTCCAGTTGGTAAAGACGTAAGCTTATAAAAGTTTACCAAACCAAACAAACTCAGTCGTGACAAAATGGACAGTAATATTTACATAAAATCAAGTTCCACAGAAATTATTTCTATTAATCTCCTAAGGAAGTCCCACACCATTTTAGAAAACGCGAAGGTGAAAAAAGAGGTTTGGTACCGCAGAACTCAAACCCTCTACCGAGCTACCGTTTATTCTATAACGCGACGCTTTTGCTGATTACGCTATACTGAAGCTTTCTAGTACATGAATTCGTATTTCATTTTACAGTGATGTAAAGGCTTTAATTGCGAGACGTAATTAATTTACATTTGACTCAGTTCCCTCATTTTCAGAGTACTGAAGAGCGATCTGTTTAAAAAAACATTGCAAAGCCGAGAGAACATAAAAATGTCTTTATTTAAGACTACCTTCAACAGTCATTGCTGATATCTTCAGGACTTTATTATCTTTTTGTTGCGATACATTTTCATTTTACACTGAACCCCCACCCACAAGATGTCAAGTGGATAAACGTCTGTCATCGCTAAAATAGTTAAAAACATAAAGCACCTTTCTCAAAAGTATATATATTGCTCACACATGCTTGTTACATCATACAAACACGGTACACAATAGCACATATATTTACATGTGCTGGACACGTTACAGAATGCATATGGACATGGCCTTCTGTACAAGGTGCTGTATGTTTTAAATATTTTAACGATGACAAACGTTTATAATGTGGTGAGTTTTATCCACTTGACATCTTGTGCGTGAGGTTCAGCGTAAGATGAAAACGTTTTACAACAAGAAGATGTTAAAGTCCTGAACATGACAGCAGTGGCTATTGAAACCAGTCGTCTCAAATAATTTTTTTATGCGATCTTGGCTTTTAAATGTTTTTTTAATAATTTACATTTAATTATAACAAATCTTAATAAGAATGACACATTTTTCATGAACTTCAATAATCCATTGCCTTAAAACGGGCTACTTTCATAAAATGCAAATTATAATGCAAAAATTACTAAGTATAAAAATTCTTTAACTACCAAAATTACGTTTTTCGTCATTTCATTACAACAAATCGTACTAATAACGACTCGTTCTCGAGGCTTTAAATGTGCTGGTGCCTAGAAACAGCATATATTGATGAGGTGTAACAAAAGTAACCGAACATGGGCTTCTACTGAACACGACAAGTACACTAAGATGTCTTCCTTTCTGGGCACATCGTGATTTGTGCTTTCGACGTAGGGAGCGATCTTGCTTCCAATTGGTTCTACTTTATGTGACACGTTCCTGAAACATCGCAGAACTTATTTTGTGTTCACGAGACGGAACGGCTCCTCAACGTGAAATAGCAGGAAGTGACGTCACAGACCTCGTAGAGCACCACGCCGACGTTAGCTAACTCGTTTCGTGTGCCGACGGCGTCAGGGGTAAGGCTAGAAAAGACTCCAGTGTGGACACTGTGAGTCGTAACGGAATATTCATGTCAAAAGAGTAAGATGCAAATAAAGTCATTCACTTGTGGAAGATAAAAGCAAAGCGTAATTATTACTTGTGAGACTTTTAATTCCAATTCATAATCCGATCTGGAATGTTTCGAAGTATGTACCAATCTTCAGAAACCGTAACTAGTAACGCCATCTCTTAGTAACGTAAAAAACTGGAATGAAAATTTCCACCCTGCAACGGAATGTACTCTGATGTGAAACTTCCTGACAGATTAAAACTGTGTGCCAGACCGAGACTTTAAATCGGGACCTTTGCCTTTCGCGGGCAAATGCTCTACTTCTAGAATGAAATGTTTCATTCTGGAAACATCCACCAGGCTGTGACTAAGCCATGTCTCCGCAATATCCTTTCTTCCAGGAGGGCTATTTCTGTAAGTTTCGCAGGAGATCTTGCGTAAAGTTTGGAAAGTGCGAGACGAGGTAATGGCGAAATTGAACCTGTGAGGACAGGTCGTGAGTCGTGCTTGAGCAGCTGTGTTAACAAACAAAACTTCGAACTTAGAAGAGTACATGTTTTATATTGCAGAAGAACATTTTAAGTTGAAGAAGAATATCAAATGTAAGGACTGGTTTCAAAATTTTTTATCTGTTACATTATGTGAGCTACAAAGAGAACTTTTTTACTGATTTGATGCAGAATACTTACTCCTTCTTTTCTATTATTCCTGGAATCTTTTTCATGTTGGTTCTAAAATGAGATGTTCTAATTTGGTAAAATCCACCCTGACTCCGAATTTACTTTTATTTGTCGAAATATATATGGCTTCCTTACAGACATCATATGTCTTCAGTGCGTAATAAATTGTGAAACGTTTTTGAACGAATGTTTGTTACGGATTTTTCCGTCACCTTTTTGCCTGTTATGAGTTATGTCCTAGAAGGTGCTCACGCCATTGGAAGTGGCAATCTGCTATTTATTTTACCTATGGCTTAAGACATGTATGGGAATACGTGGGAATAATGGAGATACTCAGTGACAGGTATGGGGAGGCATTGTGGCCAGGCCTCGGATCTTTGACACAGTTTAAATCTGCCAGGAAGTTTCAGCGTAAGAAACTGTTGGCATAAATATTGTCATTCCTGTGTGAACACTTTGATATTTACGGATAATATAGTATTATTTCTGTAATCCATTATTTCAAAAGTCATTATTTGTGTAGTCCATTATTTCAGAAGTCAAAACTGTATTGAAAAGTAGAAAGAAACAAAGTACGTAATATTTTTTGTTGTTCTTGTATGTAAGCTTCTCTAGTTAGGCCAACATTTTCTTTATCGTAACAACTTCGGGAGTATTAGTCTGTGGCAGTTGGTTCATTCTGGCAATGATGTATGCTTAGTGTGCAATTGTGATTACCGATGAAATACGCATGGAAGAATATTTATAGCGTCGCTATATATGGAGATACTGCAAGACGAGGTGTGCCACTATGAAATAATTAACGAAACATGGCAGTAAAAGTAACGAAGAAGGATATGGAAATATGTCTCTACCGATGAATAGCGACGTCAAAGCAACAATCCAGCTAAGTGATGTTTATTTATAAAATGCAGTTTTGAAACTAAATGATTCAATACAGTGTAAAGAACTGATTTGTTTCATTAACTATTTTCACAATCATTCATTAAAAAGTATTTTAACAAGCGAAAGCTTCATTGTGACCATACCGCTTCCGCCATTGCAGTGAACACTCTAGTCATCATCATCATCATCAGCCAGTTCTATCACTTAATGATGTGGTTTCTTTTATTTGGCGTATAAGAAAGCATCCCAATAAAATCTTCCATTTCTTCCGATCCTGGGCTTCCCATTGCCAATTGAATCCCACTGTCTTCCTTATATCTCTGTCCCATCTGTCTGGTGGTCTTACTTGGTAAATTGGGCTCCAGTGCCGGCCGGTGTGTCTAGGCGCTTCAGTCTGGAACCGCGCGACCGCTTCGGTCGCAGGTTATAATCCTACCTCGGGCATGGATGTGCGTGATGTCCTTAGGTTAGTTAGGTTTAAGTAGTTCTAAGTTCTAGGGGACTAATGACCTCAGATGTTAAGTCTCATAGTACTCAGAGCCATTGGAACTATTTTGGGCTCTAGTCTAATACTTGTTTAGGCCATCTACCATCTTTTGCTGGAGCAACAAGACCAGCCCACTGCCATTTAGATGTAGTCGCTCTTTCCATCATGTCAGTGACCTTTGTTGTTCGTCTTATTTCAATTGTTCTCTTTCTGTCTTCTTTGCTGTAACCCGACATTGATCTTTCCATTTCTCTTTGGGTTACTGTTAGCTTCCTAACGATGAACTCATTTAATGTCCATGTTTCGCAGCCATAAGTTATTACTGGCAATATACGTTGGTCAAAAGTAGATTTCTTCAGCTCAACCGACATCTTAGATTGCAAAATTGAAGGGTGCCTCCCATAAGCTTGCCAGCCCAATTTAATTCGTAGTAATATTTCTGGTTTCAAATCTCCTTTCATGTTTATCAGTTGACCCAGATAGATATATTCTATGACTCTTTGGAGTTGTGTACTTCCAACTGATATACTTTTCTCAGGTGCATTCATTGATGATTATGTTGGTTTGATCAATGTTCCTTTTTAGTCCAACTAGTTCGTTAACTAGTACTTGAAGATCTTCTACATCATTCTTCTCTTTAGTAACTGAACTATATTACTTTTATGAGTAATTATTTTCATAAGTCCATGAATAGTATTTTAATATAAGTGCAAGATGGTGTGAATGATTACCGTAGTCATTATGTTGCTAAATTATTATGTGGTCCAGTGATACAGAGGAGGGAGAGATTAATGTTTACCGTCCCTTCGACAACGAGGTAATTAGCAACGGAGCACAAGCTCACGTTAGGGAAGGATAGAGAAGGAAATCGGCCGTGCCCCTTCAAAGGAACCACCCCGGCATTTGTATGAAGCGATTTAGGGAATCACGGAAAACCTAAAGCAGGATGGCCGCACGTGGGTTTGAACCGTCGTCCTCTCAAATGCGTGTCCTGTGTGCTAACCACTGCGCCACATGGTTCGATCAGTGATTCAGTGTAACACATCGTCAGCTACACCATGTCAGCCTTCCATTTGTCATAGTTGTTTTGTATCATTTTAAATGCCAATTGGCAGTATGTGATCATAAAACTATAAAAATTTTTACTATGGGTACTGAAATTTTGCTATACCTTTGTGTCAGGTAGTTCGATATCTTGACGTCACACTTTTAACAGATTAACATCTTTTATAGTAAACTCCAACGGCCGCGTAGTAACATGGAATTAAGACTTCCAGATGCCAACAAGAGCACAAGATGGAGCCAACTGCAGGGGGTGAATCACGGCTGTACTAGCGATGTGAATCGTCTTTGGATCGGAAGAGAGTCCCTCTGGCTTGTGTTAAATACAGTCAATTTCGCCTGCAAGGTGACGACATCTGTAGCATCACTGATAGTACTGATTGCGGTCTTTGCTACATAGTCTAGTTGAGGGTCTGAATCGGAGGCTCATACGGTTGTGTGGCCGTGTATGCTGTAGATTCTTTGACGTGCGTCGTAGGGTGGAGAGTTGTTGGGGTTCACCGAATAGAAAAGGGGTCCACTACACACAGAAGGCCGCTACACTGGTAGCGCAGCCTGTGTGAAGCTTAGAGGATCGTGGAGAAGTTCAAAAAGGGATACAAGCTCAAAGGGAGATCAATCACAAAACAGAGCAGATTCAGAGATCATCGATATCATAGTTCAAAATTTTCGTAGCTGTGTTTGGAAAAAACCACCGATCAAGCGCTTGTAGAACGACAAGCAGAAATCGTTATAGTGTAGGAACTGATAGCTGGTAAAGCCTGGAGATGAGTTCAACCGAAGTTTTTACCAAGCAGCTAATAGGATTCAGAAATAGAGGGAATTCAGATGGTCGTGGCGTGTTTCTTGCTGTTTGAAGCAGTTTGTCTTGCAGCGTAGCTGAAGTACGTAACTGCTCCGAGAGAGCAGGGCTACAAGTTACTTTCGATAACCATAATAAAATAGTAGTTGGTTTCTTTTACCGGTATCGCGGCTAAGATGATATACTTTCTGAAAAGTTGAAGAAAAATTGGAGTTTCGTTTCAAATAGGCATCAGACTCATATATTATAGTTGATGGAGACTTAAATCTGTCTTCTTTTCCTGGCAAAAATACCTATCGATGGTAGGCACAGAAGATCGTTTGAAGTTGTACTTTTTCAAAAATTCGTTTGAGCAATTGGTTCAACAGCGCACATGATATGTAAATCGTTGCGATAGCATATTAGATATCGTAAAGACAAAGATATCTGAGCATATTGAAAGTGTCATAACGGATACAGTAATTAAGACCACAGGGTCAAGGTAGCGAGATTGAACATCTTTTCACCCAAGAAAACCAATATTAAATGTAAAATATATCTATTTGAAAACAGCACATAAAGTTACGATTGAGACCTTCCTAAGAGAGAGCCCAAATCTCTTCCGTACTTAACACTAAATGTCGATCAAATGCGCTTCATATTCAAAGACGGGAGTTCAGAAGAAATTAATAGGAGTAAATTAATAAGAGGTGGAACAGGGGTCGCAAGGGGTATAAATCAAGTAAGTTCACAGGGAAACAATGTAAAAAAATACGTTACATTTGAAAGAGCGCAAAAGCTCCAAGACCGGAAACAGTTCACAAATGCTCGAAACGTATTGAGAATTTCAATGCGAAATGCTTTTAATAGTTTCGAAAACGAAATTCTGTTTCGATATTTAGCAGAAATAAACCATTACCGACGAAAGGCCACTAAACAGGATTTTCCGAAATTATCTCCGAAAAGAAGATGCAATAAATATTCCAGAAGTCGAATCAAGAACAGCTGCCTACAGAAGCAGTTTCGAAGTAGATATGCTTGGTGTCTGAAGCGTTTTCAGTCATTTAATAAAGGAAATTCTTAACGTTCCAGTTTGTATATCAATTAGGTTCCTTTCGGTGAATTCTGATGAAGTAATTTCATTTTTAACGGTCATACACAACTGCCCGCTCAATACAAGATGCGTGCCCAAAGACTGCAAAATTGCACAGGTCATACCAAAGCACAATAAAGGTACTAGAAGTAATCCGATGAATTATAGAACCACATCATTGTCATAATATGCACGAGGATTTTCGAACACACATATTCTGTTCCATGACAAAACAAATCGAAGAAAATATCAGTTGAAACATAACCAGCGAGGAATGAGAAAATATTGTTCTCATTAAATATAGAAAGCTCTTTATTTGCGCGAACTGGTAAGTCCTATCGACATGGAGTTCATATTTCTTGATTTCTAGAAGGCTTTTGGCACCACTCCTCACAAACGGCTTCTAATCAAATTGCGTGCCTGTAGAGTACCGCCTCGCCTGTGCAACAGGATTTCTGATTTCCTGTCAGAAAAGTCGCAGTTAGTAGAAGTCATCACGAGAAACAGAAGTTACACCTGGAGTTCCCCAAGGAAGCGTTGTAGGCTCTTTACTGTTCTTAATCTGTATAAAACGTTTAGAAGACAAAGTGAGCAGGCAAAAGACTGTGTTACTTGCAAAAAAATTAGAAAATGCAACAAAAATACGATTTAGCCATTGGAAAAAATCAAATAAGGCTAGTGCGTTTTGTATTACACTTTCCGGTCACAGCAATGTGACAGATTCTCGATTGTGTTTGAATCCGGGGAATCTGCTGGCTTGGGGGACTACAGTAACCTTATCCTGGTGCTCTTCGATCCACGCACGTACATGGCGACATGTGTGACACGTTGCATTGTCCTGCTGGTAGATGCCACCCTTCTGAGTAAAAACAAATTGGATGTAGATGTGGATATGGCGACAAGGACAGATGCATACTTGTGTTGATCCACTGTGCCTTCAAGAATGAAGTGAGCGCTGAGGGAGTGGCACGGAAACATTCCCCAGGCCATACAGCTTCCTCCTCCAGCCTGGAACATTCTCAGGTATGTTGCAGGGCGTCTGTTTTCACACGTTTCATGGCGTACACCACAATGGCCTTATGTTCGGTGGAGCATAAGACGTGATTCATCTGAGAATACCACTTAGAGGAGATAAGGAATTTTTATTGTCTATAATACAACATACAGTCACCAGTAATCTTTATTTTGCAATTGTTATTGCCTATTATTGTTGTTGTTGCTGTAGTGGTGGTGGTCTTCAGTCCTGAGACTGGTTAGATGCAGCTCTCCATGCTACTCTATCCCGTGCAAGCATCTTCATTTCCCAGTACCTACTGCAACCTACATCCTTCTGAATCTGCTTAGTGTATTCATTTCTTGGTCTCTCTCTACGATTTTTACTCTCTACAATGACCTCTAATACTAAATTTTTGATACCTTGATGCCTCAGAACATGTCCTACCAACCGATCCCTTAGTCTAGTCAAGTTATGCCACAAACTCCTCTTCTCCCCATTTCTACAATACCTCCTCATTAGTTATGTGATCTACCCATCTAATCTTCGGCATTCTTCTGAAGCACCACATTTAGAGAGCTTCTATTCTCATCTTGTCCAAACTATTTATCGTCCATGTTTCACTTCCATACATGGCTACACTCCATACAAACACTTTCAGAACCGACTTCCTGACACTTAAATCTATACTCGATGTTAACAAATTTTTCTTCTTCAGAACCGCTTTCCTTGCCATTGCCTGTCTACATTTTATATCCTCTCTACTTCGACCATCATCAGTTATTTTGCTCCCCAAATAGGAAAACTCCTTTCCTGCTGTAAGTGTCTCATTTCCTAATCTAATTCCCTCAGCATCACCCGACTTAATTCGACTACATTCCATTATCCTCGTTTTGCTTTTGTTGATGTTCATTTTATACCCTCCTTTCAAGACACTGTCCACTCCGTTCAACTGCTCTTCCAAGTCCTTTGCTGTCTCTGACAGAATTACAAAGTCATCGGCGAACCACAAAGTTTTTATTTCTTCTCCCTGGATTTTAATACCTACTCCAAACTTTTCTTTTGTTTCCTTCACTGCTTGCTAAATATACAGATTGAATAGCATCGGGGAGTGGCTACAACCCTGTCTCACCCTTCCCAACCACTACTTCCCTTTCATGCCCCTCGACTCTTATAACTACCATCTGGTTTCTGTACAAATTGTAAAGAACCTTTCGTTCCCTGTATTTTAGCCCTGCCGCCTTTACAATTTGAACGACAGTATTCCAGTCAACATTGTCTAAAGATTTCTCCAAGTCTACAAATGCTAGAAATGTAGGATTGCCTTTCCTTAATCTTTCTTCTAAGATAAGTAGTAGAGGCAGTATTGCCTCACCTGTTCCAATATTTCTGCGGAATCCAAACTGATCTTCCCCGAGGTCGGCTTCTACCAGTTTTTCCATTCGTCTGTAAAGAATTCGCGTTAGTATTTTGCAGCTGTGACTTATTAAACTGATTGTTCGGTAATTTTCACAACTGTCAACACCTGCTTTTTTACGATTGGAATTATTATATTCTTCTTACAGTCTGAGGGAATTTCGCCTGTCTCATACATCTTCCTCACCAGATGGTAGACTTTTGTCAGAACTGGCTTTCCCAAGGCTGTCAGTAGTTCTCATAGAATGTTGTCTACTCCCGGGGCCCTGTTTCGACTCAGGTCTTTCAGTGCTCTGTCAAACTCTTTACGCATATCTCCCATTTCATCTTCATCTACATCCTCTTTCATTCCCATAATATTGTCCTCAAGTACATCGCACTTGTATAGACCCTCTATATACTCCTTCCGCGTTTCTGCTTTCCCATCTTCGGTTAGAACTGCGTTTCCATCTGAGCTCTTGATATTCATACAAGTGGTTCTCTTCTCCAAAGGTCTCTTTAATTTTTCTGTAGGCAGTATCTACCTTACCCCTAGTGAGATAAGCCTCTACATCCTTACATTTGTCCTCTAGCCATTCCTGCTTAGCCATTTTGCACTTCCTGTAGATCTAATTTTTCAGACGTTTGTATTCCTTTTTTCCTGCTTCCTTTACTGAATTTTTGTATTTTCTCCTTTCGTTAATTATATTCATTATCTCTTCTGTTACCCACGGATTACTACTAGCCCTCGTCTTTTTACCTACTTGATCCTCTGCTGCGTTCACTATTTCATCCCTCAAAGCCACCCATTCTTCTTCTACTGTATTTCTTTCCCCCATTCCTGTCAATTGTTCCCTTATACTCTCCCTGAAACTCTGGACAACCTCTGGTTCTTTCAGTTTATCCAGGTCCCATCTCCTTAAATTCCCACCATTTTGCAGTTTCTTCAGTTTTAATGTATAGTTCATAACCACTAGATTGTGGTCAGAGTCCTCATCTGCCCCTGGAAATGTCTTACAATTTAAAACCTGGTTCCTCAATCTCTGTCTTACCATTATATAATCTATCTCCAGGGTTCTTCCATGTATACAACCATGTTTCATGATTCTTGAACCGAGTGTTAGCTATGATTAAGTTATGCTCTGTGCCAAATTCTACCAGGCGGCTTCCTCTTTCATTTCTTAGCCCCAATCCATATTCACCTATTATGTTTCCTCTCTCCCTTTTCCTACTCTCGAATTCCAGTACCCATGTCTATTAAATTTTTGTCTCCCTTCACTACCTGAATAATTTCTTTTATCTCATCATACATTTCATCAATTTCTTCGTCATCTGCAGAGCTAGTTGGCATATAAACTTGTATTACTGTAGTAGGCATGTGCTTCGTGTCTATCTTGGCCACAATAATGCGTTCACTATGCTGTTTGTGGTAGCTTACCCGCACTCCTGTTTTTTTATTCATTATTAAACCAACTCCTGCATTACCCCTATCTGATTTTGTATTTATAACCCTGTATTCACTTAACCAAAAGTCTTGTTCCTTCTGCCACCGAACTTCACTAATTTCCACTATATCTAACTTTAACCTATCCATTTCCCTTTTTTAAATTTTCTAACCTACCTGCCCGATTAAGGGATCTGACATTCCACGCTCCGATCCGTAGAACGCCCGTTTTCTTTCTCCTGATAACGACGTCCTCTAGAGTAATCCCCGCCCGGAGATCCGAAAGGGGGATTATCTTATCTCCGGAATGCTTTACTCAAGAGGACGCCATCATCATTTAATCATACAGTGAAGCTGCATGCCCTAGGAAAAAATTACGGCTGTAGTTTCCCCTTGCTTTCCACCGTTCGCAGTACCAGAACAGCAAGGCCATGTTGGTTAGCGTTAGAAGGCCAGACCAGTCAGTCATACAGACTGTTGCTCCTGCAACTACTGAAAAGGCTGCTGCCCCTCTTCAAGAACCACACGTTTGTCTGGCGTCTCAACAGATACCCCTCTGTTTTGGTTGCGCCCACGGTACGGCTATCTGTATCGTTGAGGCACGCAAGCCTCCCCACCAACGGCAAGGTCCATGGTTCTTGGGGAAGGAGTGGGGGGCGGGTTATTGCCTACTTTGGTCCAAATAAAGAGGTATTCGTCAGCATTCAACTCCTTCTTTCTTCTTGTAGAAAAAGTAAAGGCTTGTCTGGAGCAAAAGTACCATAGGGGACCTTCGCTAGTAGACCTGTACTCTCCACAGGTCCTCCAAGCCGAAATGTTTGCAACATGGAAAGCTGCAAGGCCACCATCATCTGCAAGGTTACCCCATACAACAGCCAAGATCAAATACTGCCTCCAAAGATAGCTGATACATCACACGTGAACTGCATTCTTAGTCCACGAAGGACATTTGGACCACCAATAAGCTGCTGCTTATTGAACTGGCCAGCAAGGTCAGTGTCTATTGCTTTCGAAGACTTGTACACAATAGCGTTACTGCCGTGAAAATTCCAGCCTATCGCCTATGAACAGCGGTCAACATGGCTCCATGAGCCGGCACCTGCTGCGGAGGCCCAGAGCAACAAAGTGGGCTGAAAGGTCGTTGAAGAAACACTGTTGCCGGCCTCTTGGTCCATCTGGGCGTTCAACTACTCAACAGCCGGACGTCTGATCACCCGTACACTTCCCTACCGCCGTCATTCACACCTGTCCTCTATGGATCGTGGTGCACCACAGTTGCCTCGGCGCCAGTTTTTGATTGCGTCATTGTACCACGCAAGATGTACTTTAACCACTATGGCACGCGAGCACCTGAACAGTTGAAACGTCCCCTTAAAAAAATTAATGACTTACTGTGCTCATAAACCTCTTACGTTATTTGATTTCCAAACAGCTAGCAGAACTGAACGTAATCAGACATTTCTCTCTTTACTTATTCTGATCAACAGTAAACTGACACACAATATTTTTAGCGCAACGCAATCTGACTTTCAATAATCCCTACAAAAGAATGTCCTTGACTAACAATAACTTATACCTCTCATGAATCACTGACCTCACAAAAATCTTCGTTCCTCGAACTACTGCGATACAGTGAGCGCCAATACTGCCAGCTAAATAAAAGATTCTAGCTGCTGAAGGCACTAACTAGGCATAGTTAGGTAATGAAAGATTTTGATAGAGAACCAACAATGTATTTACCTTAATAATATTCAAAAGTCATCATATATACATCATTTCATGATAACCAGTAATACAAATTTACTCTTTCTAGTGGACACACGTCCAGATCGTCCGCTCTCAAAACTTTGCCATCTCTCACCCCACATCCACCACTGCTGGCGGCTCACCTCCAACTGCGCAACCCTATGCGCTGTTCACATCCAACTGCCCAACACTACAATAACGAATATTCCAACAATGCAAACCAGCCACAGACTTCACACAGCACAGTGTAAGACGTATGTGTTGCCGGCGATGGGCGAGGCATGGCAGAGTCTCTGACCTGAGAGTAGTAGGTAGAGTTGTTGCTTGTCGCGAGTCGGCGTCAGTCGGCTTTAGTAGTCAGTCGGCTTTAGTCTTCTGTCCGTGCTAGTAAGCAGTAGTCTTGAGTCGGCAGTAGTCGGCGCGTGCGTGCGCGTGTCGGCAGTCTGCTCGGGACTCTGGTCAGAACTCTGGAGGATGAGTATTATTGTAGAAGGTAAAGAAGCAGCCTTGCGCATACTAGTAATGTATATTAGTTGTCATTTAATTTCTTTCAAAAAATGCCCCAATAATAATTTTCATAATATAAAGTTACTTTTTTAAAGAAAAGCATTCATTTCAATTTAAAGAATATTTCCAATGCATGATCATTCCTTCCAAGAATCAGAAAAAAATATACGCCAGCATTGCACGAAGCTGTGTCAAAAAATTTCTACATAAGAGCAGATATATTTGCAGTTTTTTATTGAGGTCAGAATTTTTGCCGTTTTTATTCAGAATACAGGGCTGAAGGGCAGCGCTGCTGTCCTCATAAAATTTACCGGGTTATTAATTTTTCTTTATTATTTTGTTGTTTAGGAATTTTTCTGTTTCGAACTTAACATTAAATGAGAAAAGAATTTTGTGGGAACATTAAATGTGAATGCATTTCTGCACACAGATTATAAATGGGAGCCAATTTTGTTTAGAGGTTACAATATTAAAAAAATAAAAATCATTTTTTTATTATTATTTTTGTGGGGAGTTTACGCTTGGTGCATTTTCATTATTATTTCTTTTGTGGGGAGGTTACACTTGGCGACATCCGGCCAGGATCGTATTTCTTTGTGAATCTTCTGAGAAGTAGTCATATATCTTCTCTTATTTACTTAAATGTAGTTTGCATCTGGCGCAACGCATTTACTGATTTGTCACTCTTGCTTTCACAGATCATCGGCAATTTGTTGCTCTTTGTTGTAATTGCGTTTGTTGCATTTTGCATTGTCCTTGTTTCTTTTGTACTTAATTGTGATTTGTGAAAAATGCCCCGAAAAACTGTTAACAGTACATCGCGATGTGTAATGAGTGAAATAGCCGACTTGAATAATTTGACCGATAGTATTTGCGACACTCAGCGTAATGATGATAACCCCCTAATTGTAGACAATCAGTGCGTACCGACCACTAATATTGATTTTGATCCTAGTGATGAGAAAATAAATTCAATTGTGTCGTCTGTTAATTTAACGATAATGGATGACGCGGCCCGCTCTGTTACAACAAACGCTGCCCAGCTTGACACACCCGGTTTACAAAATTTACGTAATGAACAGACAAATTTTTCTAACGAAAATGAACAGTATACTCAAAGTAGGACAGATTTATTTGATTCCGAGGTAGTGACTAACAGTGCACATCCGATTGGGAAACCTTTTCGAGAATCACAGAATTACCAAATAGCTACACAAAACGTGACAATTGCAGGTACGCTGTCAAACAGCACAGAGAATAGAGTAGGTAATATTGGCTAGGATCAAATTATGGCAGTATTGCTACAACGGAATGAATATTTCAAACAACTTAAGGAATCGTACAAACAACGTAATGAAAGTTTCGACAACCTTTTCAAACAAGTTAATGAAAAATACGACAAACTTAATGAATCGTACAAACAAATTAATGAAAAATATGACAGGTCGATCAAACAACTTAATGAAAGTTTTAAACAGCCGAACGAAAAACACGACAACGTTAATGAACAGAACAAACAACTTAGTGAACAGGTTACAGCTGTTACCGTGCAACGTCATGATACTAAAGAACAATTACGTGACGAAATTAAGGCTTGTTCTAGTAACAGGAGTGAAGAAATTAGATCTGTTGCACAAGAATTAGGTAATAGACATGCAGACATAACAGAATCACTTAGAGATGAAATTAATGCAGACACTGAAAAATGTTCAGAAAACGCAATACAGATACGCGACGAGTTTAATTTAAAGTCACCAGAACTTTCACACACTCTGGATACGGAAGTCGATAAGAAATTTGTACAACAGATCAGTCAAATTGACGAAAGTATTAAAGTAACAGAAATGAAAAATGTTTTAGCCTCTAACACGTCACAGCATACGGCACATTCCGAACATTTGTCACACTCACACAGTCAGTGTAACTTAGGTAATTTACAGAGACTACGTGACTTAGAATACGAAGTGACACAGACAAACAGATTCTTATGCAATCCTGAACCTGTTCACACATTCAGAGACGATAACGTTGATTACGAGCAATTTTTATCCCTAAGAAAATCTAAGGTGTTTACTAATGAGAGCACAGGTACACGCTTTGAACTGGATACGACAATTTATTTTTGTACTTTCATCGCCATTACCTGTAATGCAGAAACTAGAATTAGCATGGATACAGCAATTTGCTTTTGAACTTTCACCGGCATTGCCTGTAACGCAGAAACCAAAATTTATTTGTAGCGCGTAATGACCTCAGGAGATTCATTACGCTTTAATGAATATGTGCCGTAGCGTGCACAGGGCCCGGAGCCGTAGTAGTGCTGTTTCATCTTTAGTTTTCTGCACTGCTGCCTTCTCTTCTACTATCCTTTATATCTATCTGAATAGCTCTTTAACTATCGCTCTATCTAGGATTGTTGTTGTTGTTGTGGTCTTCAGTCCTGAGACTGGTTTGATGCAGCTCTCCATGCTACTCTATCATGTGCAAGCTTCTTCATCTCCCAGTACCTACTGCAAACTACATCCTTCTGAATCTGCTTAGTGTATTCATCTCTTGGTCTCCCCCTACCATTTTTACCCTCCACGCTGCCCTCCAATACTAAATTGGTGATCCCTTGATGCCTCAGAACATGTCCTACCAACCGATCCCTTCTTCTGGTCAAGTTGTGCCACAAACTCCTCTTCTCCCCAATCCTGTTCAGTACCTCCTCATTAGTTATGTGATCTACCCATCTAATCTTCAGCATTCTTCTGTAGCACCACATTTCGAAAGCTTCTATTCTCTTCTTGTCCAAACTATTTACCGTCCATGTTTCACTTCCATACATGGCTACACTCCATACAAATACTTTCAGAAATGACTTCCTGACACTTAAATCTATACTCGATGTTAACAAATTTCTCTTCTTCAGAAACGCTTTCCTTGCCATTGCCAGTCTACATTTTATATCCTCTCTACTTCGACCATCATCAGTTATTTTGCTCCCCAAATAGCAAAACTCCTTTACTACTTTAAGTGTCTCATTTCCTAATCTAATACCCTCAACATCACCCGACTTAATTTGACTACATTCCATTATCCTCGTTTTACTTTTGTTGATGTTCATCTTATATCCTCCCTTCAAGACACCATCCATTCCGTTCAACTGCTCTTCCAAGTCCTTTGCTGTCTCTGACAGAATTACAATGTCATCGGCGAACCTCAAAGTTTTTATTTCTTCTCCATGGATTTTAATTCCTACTCCGAATTTTTCTTTTGTTTCCTTTACTGCTTGCTCAATATACAGATTGAATAACATCGGGGAGAGGCTACAACCCTGTCTTACTCCCTTCCCAACCACTGCTTCCCTTTCATGTCCCTCGACTCTTATAACTGCCATCTGGTTTCTGTACAAATTGTAAATAACCTTTCGCTCCCTGTATTTTACCCCTGCCACCTTTAGAATTTGAAAGAGAGTATTCCAGTCAACATTGTCAAAAGCTTTCTCTAAGTCTACAAATGCTAGAAACGTAGGTTTGCCTTTCCTTAATCTTTCTTCTAAGATAAGTCGTAAGGTCGGTATTGCCTCATGTGTTCCAGTGTTTCTACGGAATCGAAACTGATCTTCCCCGAGGTCGGCTTCTACTAGTTTTTCCATTCGTCTGTAAAGAATTCGTGTTAGTATTTTGCAGCTGTGGCTTATTAAACTGATTGTTCGGTAATTCTCACATCTGTCAACACCTGCTTTCTTTGGGATTGGAATTATTATATTCTTCTTGAAGTCTGAGGGTATTTCGCCTGCTTCATACATCTCTACTCCGTGGGGCCTTGTTTCGACTCAGGTCTTTCAGTGCTCTGTCAAACTCTTCACGCAGTATCGTATCTCCCATTTCATCTTCATCTACATCCTCTTCCACTTCCATAATATTGTCCTCAAGTACATCGCCCTTGTATAGACCCTCTATATACTCCTTCCACCTTTCTGCCTTCCCTTCTTTGCTTAGAACTGGGTTTCCATCTGAGCTCTTGATGTTCATACAAGTGGTTCTCTTATCTCCAAAGGTCTCTTTAATTTTCCTGTAGGTAGTATCTATCTTACCCCTAGTGAGATAAGCCTCTACATCCTTACATTTGTCCTCTATCAATCCCTGCTTAGCCATTTTGCACTTCCTGTCGATCTCATTTTTGAGACGTTTGTATCTCTTTTTGCCTGCTTCATTTACTGCATTTTTACATTTTACTCCTTTCATCAATTAAATTCATTATCTCTTCTGTTACCCAAGGATTTCTACTAGCCCTCGTCTTTTTACCTACTTGATCCTCTGCTGCCTTCACTACTTCATCCATCAAAGCTACCCATTCTTCTTCTACTGTATTTCTTTCCCCCATTCCTGTCAATTGTTCCCTTATGCTCTCCCTGAAACTCTGAACAACCTCTGGTTCTTTCAGTTTATCCAGGTCCGATCTCCTTAAATTCCCACCTTTTTGCAGTTTCTTCAGTTTTAATGTATAGTTCATAACCACTAGATTGTGGTCAGAGTCCACATCTGTCCCCGGAAAATGTCTTACGATTTAAAACCTGGTTCCTAAATTTCTGTCTTACCATTATATAATCTATCTGATACCTTTTAGTATCTCCAGGGTTCTTCCATGTATACAACCTTCTATCATGATTCTTAAACCAAGTGTTAGCTATGATTAAGTTGTGCTCTGTGCAAAATTCTACCAGGCGGCTTCCTCTTTCATTTCTTAGGCCCAGTCCATATTCACCTACTACGTTTCCTTCTCTCCCTTTTCCTACACTCGAATTCCAGTCACCCATGACTATTAAATTTTCGTCTCCCTTCACTATCTGAATAATTTCTTTTATTTCATCATACATTTCTTCAATTTCTTCGTCATCTGCAGAGCTAGTTGGCATATAAACTTGTACTACTGTAGTAGGTGTGGGCTTCGTATCTATCTTGGCCACAATAATGCGTTCACCAAGCTGTTTGTAGTAGCTTACCCGCGTTCCTATTTTCCTATTCATTATTAAACCTACTCCTGCATTACCCCTATTTGACTTTGTGTTTATAACCCTGTAGTCACCTGACCAGAAGTCTTGTTCGTCCTGCCACCGAACTTCACTAATTCCCACTATATCTAACTTTAACCTATCCATTTCCCTTTTCAAATTTTCTAACATACCTGCCCGATTAAGGGACCTGACATTCCACGCTCCGATCCGTAGAACGCCAGTTTTCTTTCTCCTGATAACGACATCCTCTTAAGTAGTCCCCGCCCGGAGATCCGAATGGGGGACTATTTTACCTCCGGAATATTTTACCCAAGAGGACGCCATCATCATTTAATCTTACAGTAAAGCTGCATGCTCTCGGGAAAAATTACGGCCGTAGTTTCCCCTTGCTTTCAGCCGTTCGCAGTACCAGCACAGCAAGGCCGTTTTGGTTATTGTTACAAGGCCAGATCAGTCAATCATCCAGACTGTTGCCCTTGCAACTACTGAAAAGGCTGCTGCCCCTCTTCGGGAACCACACGTTTGTCTGGCCTCTCAACAGATACCCCTCCGTTGTGGTTGTACCTACGGTACGGCTATCTGTATCGCTGAGGCACGCAAGCCTCCCCACCAACGGCAAGGTCCATGGTTCATGGGGGGAGGTATCTAGGATTAAGAATGAGTAAAGAAAACCCGATAAGACAAGTTTTACCGAAAGTGACAATTTTTCATTAGACGCTCCAGAAATGACAACCACGAGAACTTTAATAACAGACAAAAAATTTTAATCATCAGTATGTACAAAATTTTCAGCAGTCGCAAACACATTTTGGTAACAATAGAGTTTTTTCTCCGCAACAGCAACAAAACCAACCGGTTAGCATACCTAACCAACAATGTAATGTACAAGGTCAACCAAGCTTTAATGTTTCGCCGCGTGCACGTATAGCATCAGCTCCAACAAATAGTAACGAACAGCAACAAGGAAATAACTACGTACAGAAAACACACTATTTCAATTCCTATCGCGGTGCACCGTATACAAATGACTATCATGACGGACGTAAAAATAATGAGCACAATTTTCTGCGTACATTTAATAACAGTCGGTGTTATCAGCAGCAAACTCATCCGCAACAATATATTATCATGAATGAACCAGACAGTAGGTATCATCCCGAACGTAAGACGTCAGGAAGAAATAACAGAACAGTACAAATAGTTGAAATGCCACAGCATCCTCCTGAAAATAATAGCACGTCAGATAGAATTTGACTAGATACAGTACAGGTTGCATCTTCCAGCAACGTAAGCAATACTTCAGATACACAGAATCTTGTTCACCAAAATGTTATTTGAAACATGCTTTGTTGAATGCATCACTTTTATCGCACCCAGATCTTACTAGAAATTTTTCCATTGCCACCGACAGTTCTAACACCGCTTTAGGCGTACACATTTTTCAGGAAATTGAAGAAGATGGCACTACAGTAATTAAAAATATAGCCGTTGCGAGTCGCATTCTGTCACCTGCTGAACGAAATTATTCTGTTACAGAACTTGAAACATTATGTGTTGTTTGGGCATTTACGAGATTTCGGCATTTTCTTTATGGAAGACACACTACCGTTTACACAGACCATAGAGCGATACAATTTTTACTTTCGGCTAAATTTACACACGACAGATTAAGCAGATGGAAACTTTATTTACAGGAATTTAATTTTGCAATTGTTCACATTCCCGGTACACAAAATATTGTAGCAGACGCACTATCCCGTTCTCTTAGCAACAATCAGCAAGACATCGCAACCAACTTCTGCAAAGAAAATTTCAGCGTCATGTACATTCAACTACTTGCATTTGAAAATTTTATTTCGTCGTCATTACAAGACATAGCACAAGAGCAGAGTAAAGACAACGTGTGAAAAGAAATTAAACACCTTTGGCAAGATAGGAATAATGTTACCATTAGAAACCATTACACTGTATGCAATAATATTCTGTTTCATCGCTCTCATCCTGACAGCAACAATTGGTTATTATGCATTCCTGACGTACTTGTTAACAAATTAATCTGGTATACTCATTTAAGTTACATTACGGAGCCAGAAAATGTTTTCTTATACTGAGACAGAATTGTTATTTTGCCAACATGGAGAAACGTATACGACGAGTTTTAGCGTCATGTAAAATCTGCCAGAAAGCTAAATCAGACACGACTTCACATGTTCCTCCGTTACATTCTATTGTACCGATTAAATTGAGACATATGGCAGCTGTAGACATTTTTGGTCCGATTCCCAGAACTAATAGAGGTTTTTGCTACATCTTTGTCGCTGTTGAACTCACTTCAAAATTTGTTACCTTCACTCCGTTACGCAAAGCTACTGCTAAAACTGTTTCGAAAGCATTTGTGAAACATTTTCTATTTCATGTAGGGCATGTGTTGAAGGTAATTTCCAACAACGGATCACAGTTTCGATCTGCTATATGGACACGTATGTTGCGAGCTAGAAACATTTCTCCGATCTATATATCCAGGTACCATGCTTCTTCGAACCCTTGTGAACGATTAATGAAAGAAATTGGTAAACTGTGTAGAATATACCCCAAAAAAATATATTGATTGGGACACATACATACTCTCATTCCAGGATGTAATTAATTCCATACCAAATGAATCTACTATGCTATCTCCGTCTGTTATACTGAAAAATGTTGAACCACCTAACAAAATTAAAGAATTAGTAACCTTTCCTACATCTCGTCGACTACGACATCATGAAATAATTGACATTGCGCTGAACAACATCAAACGTGCCGCAGGGCGCCGGAGAAGACAGCAAAAACAGGTTTGTATACGCCGTGACTTTCACATTGGACAGAAGATATTAGTACGTACACACTATTTATCCAACAGAGGAAAGAGTAGATGCAATAAATTTGAGCTTCTATACGCAGGTCCATTTCGAATTCGCAGCATTCCTCACCCCAATATAGTACACGCCGAAACTTTGAGAACCAGAAAAACCAAAGGGAACCACCACGTCTCCAACGTCAAACCTTTTATTGAATGAACATACTTTACGATTTATCACAGTGTAATGCCATTTCATAATTTTTTTATGACCACTTATGCAATTATACTCACATGAATACTTACTGATGATTATCGTATTTTTCTTGGCAACTGCCCGGCAAGGTAAGGTTAGCAGGTCGCTTTTCTTGTCGTTACACATCAGACCGTGCATATTTTTCCAGATGAACTTACACATTTTATGACCACTTATGCAATTATATTTATGTGACTAATTACTGATGATTATCGTATTTTTTCTTGGCAAGTGCCCAGCAAGGTAAGGTTAGCAGGTCGTTTTTCTTGTCGTACACATCAGACCGTGCACATTTTTCCAGATAAACTTACGTATCTTGTGAATAATTATGCAATTCTATCTAGTGACATATTAATTTTGTCAAATTCTCCCTCCATTAAAGTCTTCAATTCTTGCCTCTATTAACTACACAACATACAAGCTGAACACAAAGAAAGTCTTTTCTTGTCGTTATATATCAGACCGTATGCATATTTCCCATTTTTCATGTATGTATGATTGTTTTCCTGTTTTGTTTGTATGCTCTATTAAATATTTAAGATATAACAAACACCAGTTGACTTTGACATTTTTGCCTTATGATAGCTCAACATCGCGACTATTTTACATTTTTTTTTTTTTTTTGATGCTACATTGTGATACTCTGTGCACATTTTTGCACCTGCACACTGTCTATGCTTTTGACATATTACGTTTTCTGTCATGCTATGCTGTATGCTCAATTATGTTACTATAAACCAGTTTTTATTTAGTGGGTATATGATTTAAATGCAAGACATTAATCTTTGTTCATCATTTTCAGAAAGAAATAACGTGTAAAAGAAATAAATTAAACAGAAATGGGAAATTCACCTTCGGAATGAAAGAAAGAAGATGCAATACCTCGTCACGAAGAGTAAATGGATCAGAATTAACAAGCATTAACAAGAATATACTATACACATAGTAGAATAGCAGTCTTAACTAATTTTTTTATTTCAGAATACGAGGCGATTGATGCAGGCTGTCAGACAGAACTACACATCTTAGTTTTAGTGATGAAATATGCTAGAAATAAGGAATAGTTGTATAATGAATAATGAAGTGACTTTTTTGCAGATGATAATGAATGATGATGAATATTGATGAAGAGTTGCTACTATGGATAATGAAGTTTTTCTTTACAGATGATGATAATAATGGAGTTATAGCGATATGAATTATGAAGTTTTTCTTTGCAGGTGATGAAGTTTTTCCTTGCAGATGAGGATAATGTTGAAATTTATGTATTTTTGCTATGTAGTTATTTAAGTATTTGTTGCAGTTCGTTTTGACAGTATGTCTTATGTCGCATGGTATGATCAATGAAGGTTTTGGAAAGGACAGCTAGAGAACATATATATTTTATACACATTTCACTACCTGTTAATTCGAAGTTCACTACTTTTCAACATAATATGCGTTTCTTCTCTCAGTTTAATAATCCATTTTGTATTTTTTGCAGGAGAAATTATTCATGAAATTAATGTGCTATAAGCAGTTAGTCATTAAACCTGTGTCATCCATAAATGTGATCACATATACTCTATTTGTTTCATAACCTTGCTATAGCTGACTCATGACGAATGACGTTACACATCTTCATTTGCAGCAATAACTCAAAAGCAAATATTGTTATGCCCCAGTAATTAATTATCGATCTCAACGCAATGCGTTGCTAGCACAAAAATAAGAGAGTTCTGAGTAATTCTGAGTAATGTTTTCTAGTCACAGACGTTGAATAATAGTTACAGTATGTTACATTTTCAATATGTTCTATGTCACTGGAATGATCAGTTCTGAGTAATATGTCATTTGAATGATGAATTCTGAGTAATACTGAATAATGTTTACTAGTCACAGACCTTGAATAATAGTTATAGTATGTTACATTTTCAATATGTCCTATGTCACTGGAATGATTAGTTCTGAGTAATAGTGAATGATATTTTGTAATAATGCATAAATACTATGCCAATAATTTCTGTAAATAATATTTTGTTATACTCTATAAACGCTATGCCAATAATTGACTCTCATTTTGAATGATAACTTCTGAATAATACTGAATAAGGTTTTATAAAAATATAAGAATACTTGGTAACTGGCCAATGAGTGCCAATGATTACTATAACTAAGTGAATTATGTTAATACTATGCCATTCATTAGCTCCTGTTTTGAATGATGACTTCTGATGGTTTGTAACTGGTCAACGAATGCCAATAATTATTTTAAATATGTCATATGTCACTTGAATGATGAAAAATGTTTTGTACTATTCAATACTTGCTATATGTTTTGTAACTGGACAATGAGTGCCAATGATTACTATAACTAAGTGAATTATGTTAATACGATGCCATTCATTAGCTCCTGTTTTGAATGATGACTTCTGATGGTTTGTAACTGGCCAATGTTCTCTGTAAACAGATAATTTATGAACATTATTCTGTAATACTTCATACATGGTACAGAAATGTTCAGTAACTGGGCGATGAGTGCCACCAATTACTCAAATCAGTTGTTAGACAAGTGTAATTCTCAATGAAGACTAGTATGTGACTTAATGTCCTTCACCTTCTGACCTAATTACCAGAAATTACTGCAATATCCGTTTGTCCTGTCTATCCTCATGATCATGGAGCACTATATTTGGTTTTTGCACTAATTCTACGTTGGTGTACTTTACAAGAACGTGGTGTTGACACGACATGCTGTCCACCATCTTGAGCGATGGAGATGTTATTGTGGTCCCACTGTTTGGTGTACCTAATGTACTACCAAAATGATAACATGGAATATTATTACGAGATTTCAGTGTCTTGGCTACACTGATTAATACTTCAAGGAAAAGAACTTCAGATTGTCTCACTTGGTGTTGTGCTTCTGTAGAAAGATATGGACTTTCAGTGCAGCTGCGTGCAACCTAATGTGCTACAACCATGGTGCAATCCTTCCCATTCCTTTCCTAGTTGTTGTAAAATCGTAAACACTATACAATGCGTTTAAATTCTTGTAAAATGATAAAGACATATACAGTGCGTGTGCACTTCATTTCATGTGTTAACAAGATCAGTTGTCCTAAATACGCTAAAGACTTATACAGTGCGTGTGCACTTTATTTCACTCCATGATATGTTATGTAAAAATGCTAAAGACTTCTACAGTGCGTGTGCACTTTATTTCACTCCTTGATATGTTTATTTGTTGTAAAAATGCTAAAGAGTTTTACAGTGCGTGTGCACTTTATGTCATTTGTTAATATGATTTGTACTCATACATTTTGTCTTTGCTTGATATGTTCAGTACTCAGTGCATGTGCACTATATTTTATTTCATGTTCTGCACTTATATATATGTATATATTCTGTGATTGTAAACTTAGTTAATTAAGAAAAATTTGTTGCTCATGGCAAGTCCAATTGACTCAACATCGCTGCCAAATTTTTGCCCCCCCCAGTGGAGGGTTATGTAAAACGTATGCGTTGCCGGCGATGGGCGAGGCATGGCAGAGTCTCTGACCAGAGAGTAGTAGGTAGAGTTGTTGCTTGTCGCGAGTCGACGTCAGTCGGCTTTAGTAGTCAGCCGGCTTTAGTCTTCTGTCCGTGCTAGTAAGCAGTAGCCTTGAGTCGGCAGTAGTCGGCGCGTGCGTGCGCGTGTCGGCAGTCTGCTCCGGACTCTGGTCAGAACTCTGGAGGATGAGTATTATTGTAGAAGGTAAAGGAGCAGCCTTGCGCATACTAGTAATGTATATTAATTGTCATTTAATTTCTTTCAAAAAATGCCCCTATAACAATTTTTATAATATAAAGTAACTTTTTTAAAGAAAAGCATTCATTTCAATTTAAAGAATATTTCCAATGCATGATCATTCCTTCCAAGAATCAGAAAAAAATATACGCCAGCATTGCACGAAGCTGTGTCAAAAATTTCTACATAAGAGCAGATATATTTGCAGTTTTTTATTGAGATAAGAATTTTTGCCTTTTTTATTCAGAATACAGGGCCGAAGGCCAGCGCTGCTGTCCTCCTAAAATTTACCAGGTTACTAATTTTCTTTATTATTTTGGTGTTTAGGAATTTTTCTGTTTCGAACTTAACATTAAATGAGAAAAGAATTTTGTGGGAACATTAAATGTGAATGCATTTCTGCACACAGATTATAAATGGGAGCCAATTTTGTTTAGAGGTTACAATATAAAAAATAATAATTTTTTTATTATTATTTTTGTGGGGAGTTTACGCTTGGTGCATTTTCATTATTATTTCTTTTTGTGGGGAGGTTACAACAGTCAGTGATTCTGATATAGAGCGCTACTTGGCGTTACCAATAGAAAAACCTAAACACCCTACTTACACAGTTAACAAACTTAGCCGTTTCGGAAAAGCTTCCACCTTTGACTCGAAAGCCAGTGATCATCCCCGTTAGGATGTCAGATAAATCATCCCGTTTCTGAATTATGACAACGACTGCACTATATTCCGCGTCTCCCTTCCCCTCCCCCCTCATCCCTCATCCCCCCCTCCCCCAAGACATCAAGACATGTTTTTTATGCTCTGCACTGATGGAGCTACCACATGCCGGCTGTGAATGGTTATCGTACACTGACGTAAAACATAGGCGGTGGCCTCATTGATGTGACTGGAGCGTGTATATCGAAGTAACTGGGATAGTGTTAAGGAGGAGACGGTAGAGAAGTTAGGGCATCGACCATAGTGTTAGGGATATGATAAAGAAATTAAGAGTATGGATCATCAAAACAAGGGCGGTTTTCATTGGGGCGATATCTTTCCACGAAATTACATAGGAGGCACAGAAAGATTTAAGGCCTCATTGCTCATGTGCCTTTTGACACTGTGACAGTAGATGAATAGTCCGAAAATGATTCGAATCTACCGGTCTGGATATGATTTTTATGTGGTTTCCTACATCCGAATAGGTGAATACTGAGCTGGTACCCACGTCCTGCTTCAGTTAAACGATTCGCAAACATTATGAAAACTTTCAAATAACTTTAGAAAATGCAGCCGGGTGTGGTTGTCGACATCCGCTGATAATTAGATACGAGCTCATCCTGCCATTTTCAAGGCAAAACTGCAGTAACTAAGCGCTGTGCAAATAAATTTAAGACCTCATTTTGCAAAGAATCTCCGGCGAACATAACATACACTCACAAACACAAACACACACACACACACACACACACACACACACACACACACACACACACTGTAAAGACTAGCCCTATCGCATAGCACAGATGCCCTACGTCAGATAGTGAAATTAATAATCAACTGTTGTGGTAGCATTAACGTTGTCTGTCTGTTCTTTGACAAGGGAGAGAGCAAAACTCCATTGAGAATTTAAACAAAAACCACCACTTCTATTTGTAAGGGTACCTGCTAGTTTAATTTCAACTGCTTCTTTAATAGCGCCATCCCAATACCTGAAAGTGCATGCCAGAATCTCAGTGTTGTTATATTTCAAAGAATGACCGGTGCCAAGACAATGTTCTGCAATCGTGAATTTCTCGGCTGTGTGACACTATACTTATCTGTCGCAGGAGACTGCGATGAGTCTTAATTCTTATTATGCTGTTCCCCCTAGGTTAACTGACTATGCTAAAGTCCACAGGGAACGTGTTTCTCTTCGTCCCCTTATGAGTAACATTGGTGCTCCGACATACCTTGTAGAAAATACCTTTCTGTTCTGTTGACCATTACAGTAGGTCGGTGTGAGCTCAGCATTAAGAACTTGACGAATTTCTTACGTCGATTAGAGGGAATGAGTTTGAATGACTGATATGCTAGTAAGTTTTGATGTTGTCTGTCGCTTCACTCGTGTTCCCCTGTCTGATTTCTTGTGGGTGATTGGGGTTAGGGTACCCTCAGCCACGCAACATAAGGTGGCTTGCGCAGTATCTATGAAGATGTAGAATTAACGACTCTATGTCGACATACACTATGTGATCAAAAGTATCCGGACACCCCCAGAAACAAACGTTTTTCATATTACGTCCATTGTGCTGCCACCTACTGCCAGGTACTCCATGTTAGCCACAACACTAGTCATTAGACATCGTGAGAGAGCAGAATGGGGCGCTCCGCGGAACTCACGGACATTGAACGTGATCAGGTGATTGGGTGCCACTTGTGTCGTACGTCTGTACGCGAGATTTCCACACTCCTAAACATCCCTAGTGCCACTGTGTCCAATGTGATAGTGAATTGGAAATGTGAAGGGACACGTACAGCACAAAAGCGTACAGGCCGACCTCGTTTGTTTACTGAGAAAGACCGCCGACAATAGAAGAGGGTCGTAATGTGTAACAGGCAGACATCTATCCAGACCATCACACAGGAATTCTAAACTGCATCAGGATCCACTGCAAGTACTATGACAGTTAGGCGGGAGGTGAGAAAACTTAGATTTCATGGTCGAGTGGTTGCTCATAAGCTACACATCATGCCGGTAAATAACAAACGACCCCTCGCTTGGTGTAAACAGCGTATCCATTGGACATTGAACAGTGGAAAAACGTTGTGTGGAGTGACGAATCACGGTACACAATGTGTCGACCCGATGGCAGGTTGTGGGTTAGGCGAATGCCGGTGAACGTCATCTGCCAGCGTGTATAGTGCCAACAGTACAATTCGAAGGCGGTGGTATTATGATGTGATCATGTTTTTCATTGAGGGGGCTTGCACCCATTTTTATTTTGCGTGGCACTATCACAGCGCAGGCCTACATTGGTGTTTTAAGCTCCTTCTTGCTTCCCACTGTTGAAGAGCAATTCGGGGATGGCGATTGCATCTATCAACACGATCGAGCACCTGTTCATAATGCAATACCAGTGACCGATTGCTTACATGACAATAACATCCCTGTGATGGACTGGCCTGTACAGAGTCCTGACCTGAATCCTGTAGAACACCTTTGGGATGTTTTGGAATGCCGACTTCGTACCAGGCCTCACCGACCCACATCGATACCTCTCTTCAGTACAGCATTCCGTGAAGAACTGGCTGCCATTCCCTAAGAAACCCTCCAGCACCTGATTGAACGTATTCCTGAGAGAGTGGAAGCCGTCATCAAGGCTAAGGGTGGGCCACCACGAACTTAGAAGTAATTTTCAGCCAGTTGTCCGGATACTTTTGGTTACATAGTGTATATTGATTTCTATTTACTTTTTATTCAGTGGTCTGTACTATGAGCAGACAGAGTTGTCACCTATCATTGCCAATTTGTTTATGGACGTCTTCGAGGAACATGCCCTGGATTCAGTTGCTTTGAAACCAGCGTGTATTTTCAGATATATAGACGCTAATTTTGTCGTTTGGCCTTTTGGAAGTGAGAATTTGACCGACGTTTTAGAACACCTGAATTCAATCCACCAGAATATTTGTTTCACGATGGAGGTGTAAGGGCTGGCCGCAGTGGCCGAGTGGTTCTAGGCGCTACGGTCGTTGGTTCGAATCCTGCCTTGGACCTGGATGTGTGTGATGTCCTTAGGTTAGTTAGGTTTAAGTAGTTCTAAGTTCTAGGGAACTGATGACCTCAAATGTTAAGTCCCATAGTGCTCAGAGGCATTTGAACCATTTGGAGGTGTCAAAGGACAGCTGTCTTCCTTCCTTGATGTTTTGGTCAGGAGGGAAATTGGCGATGCGAAGCCTAGTAACACTGACTTGTATCTGCAGGCTGATAGTTGTCACCGTCCGGCTCAATGTGAAGAGGTACTTCGTACTTTGGTTCACTCATGTCATCTCGGACCCTGAGAGGTTGTCAGCTGAGTCAGTACATCTCGAGGTGACCTTTCGTCAGAGTGTTCGTCGTGGAAGACAGATCAGATGTACTTTGCGCTATCGACCAACAGTGCTACAGGTAAGTGACGATAACATCGAGGTGGCACCAAAGACTGCGGCCTCTCTGCCTTGCGAAGGAAGCATTTCGAACAGTATTGGTCGTATCTTGCGTAAATATGACGTGGAATGTGTTTTTCCACCACCAACTAAGGTCAGGGTCCCGTTCGGTTCTGAGAGGATGATCTTGGATTGTGTGAGGCGGGTGTCTATCGTATTCCTTGCAGTTGTGGGTTGTCATACATTGGTCAGAGTATGGGGACAGTGTAGGGCCGCTGTACTGAGAATAAGCGTCACACACGCTTACGACAGCCGAGCAAAACCGCCATTGCAGTTGAAGTTTAAAAGAACATAGGGACAGAGTTACTGCTACCTCACCACTTGATTATTAATTTTGATATCTGACGTTGGTCGTCTTTAGTTTGTGATAGCGCTAGAGTTTACAGTATGTGTGTGTGTGTGTGTGTGTGTGTGTGTGTGTGTATCATATTTCTGGAGTTTCTCTGCAAGCCGAGGTTTGTTTGCCTTTAAAACCGCAGGGTGTGCTCATGCCGAAATATCGGAGTTTGCCGACGACGTCATCCGGCTGCTTCCCGTAAGTCATCTGAACATTGTATGCGCCACGAGAAACTAAGATCTCATTTTGAAAACAGTCTCACATTTTGACACAGGATTACACGAGACGCTGATAGGTGGCGCAAACAAATTGCGTCTCGGGGCGGGGAAGTGGTGGCGACAGGAAGATTAGCCATGCATCTCCCTACCACTAACACAGCCAGATCCAAAATAATACGGCGATCCCCGTGAATATAGGGCATAAGGTTAGAAAAAGGAAAGAAGGATACATTATCAATGACACATTCGAAGCATGGGCAGCAGTTGGTATGCATGAAGAATGTACAAAAATTTTGGGTGAACATAGAGCTGGAAATTTAAATTTTAGGTCTTCGTAAAGAATGCAGTTCATCCAATTTCGCGTTTCGTTTTATTACAGGCCTTAGACATATAAGTCAGTAAGGTAACATACGTAACGACTTCTGTCGTAGTCCAGTTTTAAGAAAGAAAGTGTTCAATGCACAAACTCATGGAATCAGAATAATATGTGGTGCACATACTTCATGAACCTGTAGGCAGCTATTTAATGGGTTAGGTATCTTCATTATAGCATCACAGTACGATACATGTTTTTCTCATGATACATCTTGCTGTTATTCATGAGAGTCAAAAATGAATAAATCCACCCATAATTACTATACTTGAAGAAACAATTATGATTAAAACTACTAAATTACTCCCGAACAGGCCATGGAGACCAAACGGCACCGACCGGCCGCCATGTCATCCTCAGCCCACAGGCGTCACCAGATGCGGATATGGAGGGGCATGTGGTCAGCACGCCGCTCTCCCAGCCGTATGTCAGTTTACGAGACAGGAGCCGCTAATTCTGAATCAAGGATCTCCTCAGTTTGACTGACAAGGGCTGAGTGCACCCCGCTTGCCAACAGCGCTCGGCAGAGAGGATGGTGACCCATCCAATTGTTACCCCTGCCCGACAGCGCTTAACTTCGGCGATCTGACGGGAACCGTGTTGCCACTGCGGCAAGGCCGTTGGCACAGTTGTCATGAGTACTCACGTTAAAACTAACCTTACCTTGGAAATAGGTAAATAATGCTGCTACCGAAACTTTTGATTACTTACATAAAGCTGTTAAATTCGTGAGAGTAAAGCGAAATTTGAATGTAAGCTGAAAAAGGTTCTTCCATTGAGCAACTCGTTCTACCCTACGGATTTTTTTTTCGGAAGCTTGTGGCTTTTTTAATGGAAGACGGTTAAATAGTTGTGTTATTAATGTAAGTACTACTTATTGTTATGTCAAATCTTTTGTAAATGATCAGCATAGAGCCATATTCAAATAGCAGTTCTCGTAATAATTTGACTCGTCCAGTGTCATCACTGTCATACGGCCGGTAGAGCGGTGCCAGCACGCCCCCATATCTGCATCCAGAGACGCCTGTGGGCTGAGGATGACTCGGCGGCCGGTCGGTACCTTTGGGCTTTCATGACAAGTTCGAGCGGAGTTTAGTTTTAGTGTCATTACTGTATAGTGACCCCTGGAACTTGCAACAAACTAATTAACAGTTATAGAAGTATTTGAGTTGCATTTTGGAACTGCGGGTAGTTATTGTAAAGGAAAAGATACATTATTAAAGACAGGGGATCAACAGAATTATACATTGAGTTCCGGTCACGCTATTCCATATCCACCGTCTCTGTTGAAAACGAAAACTTCTGCAAGATAATGATGTGTTTCGTTCAAACAGTATATATGACCTGGCGTGAGTGTGTTGTTGTTGTAGTCTTCAGTACAGAAACTGGTTTGATGCAGCTCTCCTTGCTACTCTCTCCTGTGCAAGCTTCTTCATCTCCCAGTACCTACTGCAACCTACATCCTTCTGAATCTGTTTACGTGTATTAATCTCTTGGTTTCCGTCTACGATTTTTACCCTCCACGCTTCCCTCCAATACTAAATTGGTGATGTCACAGAACATGACCTACCAACCGATCCCCTCTTCTAGTCACGTTGTGCCACAAATTTCTCTTCTCCCCAATTCCATTCAATACCTCCTCATTAGTTATGTGATCTACCCACCTAATCTTCAGCATTCTTCTGCAACACCACATTTCGAAAGCTTCTTTTCTCTTCTTGTCCAAACTATTTATCGTCCATATTTCACTTCCATAAATGGCTACACTCCATACAAATACTTTCAGGAACGATTTCCGGACACTTAAATCTATACTCGACGTCAAAAAACTTCTCTTCTTCAGAAACGCTTTCCTTGCCATTGCCAGTCTACATTTTATATCGTTTCTACTTCGACCATCATCAGTTATTTTGCTCCCCAAACAGCAAAACTCATCTACTACTTTAAGTGTCTCATTTCCTAATCTAATTCCCTCAGAATCACCCGACTTAATTCGACTACATTCCATTATCCTCGTTTTGTTGATGTTCATCTTATATCTTCCTTTCAAGACCTGTGCATTCCGTTCAACTACTCTTCCAGGTCCTTCGCTGTCTCTGTCAGAATTACAATGCCGTCGGGTGTGAGTGTATGGTAACATATTGCTGTCTATTAAAACTGCAACGCCAGGAGGGATAGAAAAATAATAAAATTTCAGTTATTGTCTGTGTATAGAGCAGATGGAAGATAACTGATTCAGTTTTTAGGTGATTTGACGCCACATAGAGTAACGAGTGTAGTACACATATCTCCCATCTTTGGTAGCAGCAAAGGCTCTAGCCCTTCTAGGCATGGAGTCAGACTGAGCTGCCGTCACACAAGCGAGTACACACTCCATGTTCAAGAATTTCAAGAATTTTATTCACCATAGATCATTTTACAATGATATTGGCTTCGTCATACATGATGTACTGGTACATACAGAATAACAAAATAAACTTCTGTCAATACATTATAAATACATTTGAAGCATGGCAGTGTACCAAATTACAAAGGATAGCTTTTAAAAGCTAACGCAACAAGCTATCTTATAATCTAATATAATAAGGTATTTTATTGTTTATAGTATAAACTTTGTAATTACACACTATTAACCACAGCACAAAATAATATGTTTAACTACAGACAACTTTTAAATGCTTATATACTCCTCAGGCATCTCAAAGAATTCTTTGATGTCATAGAATGGATGATCTGACAGCCAGCTGTACCACTTAATTTTAAAAGAATTTGTATCCATAGACTGAACATGAATTGGCAGTTTATTGAACATTTTGAGTGGGTTAACTTTGTGGGAATTTCCTGTTCTCGCTAATCTGTGGCGCGGTATGTCTAAATTACCGTTCGCCCTGGTGTTGTGTTCGTGTATTTCCTTTCTGGCAATAAATTCTGAAATATTATTTTTAATATAGAGTACAGACACATAGATGTATAAATTTATAATTGTAAGTATTCTGAGTCTGGAGAAAAGAGGACGACAGTGCTCCCTATGACCTCTTTTACATATTATACGTATGACTTTTTTTTGTAATTTCAATACGTTTTTGATGTGAGGGGAGTGCCCCCATATAATAAGACCATATGAAATATGTGACTGGAATAGCCCAAAGTATGTCACCCTGAGGTACTCCAAGCTCACTACCTCCCTTAGTTTCAAGAGAAGATATGCCACCCGAGATATTTTTTCACATACATGATTGACATGTTCCTCCCAATATAGTTTTGAGTCAATGTGAATACCTAAGAGTTTTACTGACTTATTGCCTACTTCATTTGATGTTCCCATTAAAAGTTGTTGTGTTTTGTCAGGGTTGCATAGGAGCTTATTGGCTGCAAACCAGTCCAGGGCCTTATCTAGTGTTTCTTTTGTTAGGTTATTCAGATCTGAAATGTTCTGATGTGTGGTAAGTAGTGTTGTATCGTCAGCATAACACACAACAGGGTGAGCTATATTTTTAGGTAAATCGTTAATAGCGACAATGAAGAAGAAGGGTCCAAGGATAGACCCTTGTGGTACACCTGTGCTGATTTCAGTGATGGAAGAATTTAAATTTCTGACTGAAACGAATTGTTTTCGGTTACTTAAATAAGAATTTATCACAGATAAAGTGCTCCCTCTCACCCCATAAAACTCTAGTTTCCCCAGTAGTATGTCAACAGGAATGCAATCGAAAGCTTTGCTTAGGTCACATAATACCAGTGATACCATGTTATTATTTTCAAAAGCTGTTAAGGTTTGGTCAATGATTTCCAAGATGGCCCCTGTTGTGTTCTTCCCCTTTCGAAAGCCAAACTGATTGTTACATAGGATATTGTGTTTTTCAAAGAAGTTGCTTATTTGTGTGTGTATCAGCGCCTCAAATACCTTTGAGAATATTGGAACAATGGAAAGTGGTCTGTAGCTTTGGGGGAGATGTTTGTCTCCTTTTTTAAAAACTGGGACAACTTTTGATACCTTGAGTGCATCCGGAAAAACCCCAAATTCTACACATTTATTAAAAATATAAGCTAATGGTTTGGCGATTGAGTGTATTGTCTTTTTAATTATGTTATTTGATAACCAATAACAGTCCATACTTTTAGAACCTGAAAATTTGGATACAGCTTTTATAACATCAGCAGATGTGACAGCCCTCCATTGAAATGCCAGGTTAACAGGCAGTGGTGTTCCAACAAGGTTCATTGCAGATGAATTTGTTGCTTTGATACTGTTACTTATTTCTTTAACTGAGTTTAAAAAGTACTCGTTTAATTCTTCAGGATCAAGCAGTGCTGTTTCTGTGCGTTTCGGTGTATTCTCTTGTTTTATTATTTGCCAGGCTGCCTTGCATTTATTGGGAGCTCTTTCTATATAGTTCTCCACTGCTTGCTTTTTTGCCAGAAGTAGTTTGGCTTTATAGTATTTTTTGCATTTCAGATATGACCTATGAATGTTCACACTCTGTTCTGCCCCTTGGTCAGAGGCTTGTTTATGCATCTGGTACAGCATATGCAAGTTTCCTCTAATTTCTACTAGCTCTTGTGTGAACCAGTTCAGACTTTTCTTTTTCATTTCATTTGGATATCTTATTTTTTTTACTGGTGAGCAGGAATACCATAAATCTGTGTACTTTTTAAAGAAGTTACCAAAGCTAATTTCGGCTTCCCTTTTTCCAGATTGACAATTATATATAAAGTCCCAATCTGCACTTCCTAATCTATCAACAAACATATTTATGTACTCTTCCTTCTGTCTTCGTACCACTACTACTTTAGATTCTTCAGTCTTAACTGGCTGCCTCTTACAGAGGGTAAGGAGTAGTGGCTCATGATCTGCAAGTCCACTTCCTGCAAGTTTAACTGTAAAATCCTCCCTATGGAAATTCACAATAATATTGTCTATACAGGCATTCTTACGTGTGGCACAGTTATTTGTGCAATAGAGGTCTAATGATCTTAGCATATTCAAAAATGTCCTAGTAACTGGTCTTTGTGTGTTTACCATTTCTATGTTGAAATCACCACATATAGCAATTCTCGTTTTACTCTTCAATATTTTTTTAATTATTAATTCACATTTTTCAATAAACAAATTTACATCACCATCTGGCGACCTATATAGACTAACTACCACTATATTTTCATTCATTAGTTTTACACAACTAAACTCCCCATCTAGCTCTGAGGAGTATGTAGATACGTCAATTCTGGAAAACATTATTCCTTCTTTGACAAAAATTCCCGCCCCACCATTCTTTCTCTGTTTTCTACATATCATGTCTCCCACAACATACCCTTGGGGAATGAACATATTTACTTGTTCTTGTGTTAACCAGTGCTCAGATACACATATAACATCTACATGCTCAGTGTTACATAAATGTTCTAATTCTAAAATTTTATTTCTAATACAACGTAAGTTAACTTGTAGAAAAGTAAGTAGTTTGTCTCTGTCTGTATTCCTCTGAGAGCAATTTGACTTTATATTTGAAGTTGTAGGTTCCGTTAATGTCTTTAATCTTGATGCACTGTGATCATGTGTGTTATGATAGTCACATACCTGTTCATCCACTTGATGACTCACTTGGTTAACTGCTTTCGTCTGTGAAACCACTGCTGATCCCACCAAAAATCCTGGTCCCTCGGTTGTGGTTTCTTTTTTCGGGTTGACTGCCGTACTCCACGTGTTGGTATTCTCATCCCTTGAGCTTGATTTGCTGTTCTTCTTTTTGCAAGTAGGTCTCTCTTCTTATATGGTGCCTTCTTTCCTGCCACCTTATTTGCTGCTTCTTCAAACGTTGCTCAGCCTTGTGCCAAAGTTCATTTGTGGAGGCTGCTGGGTGGCGGCTGCTGGTCGTGGGTGAGACATTTTGAGAATTGTTGCTAGGGCAACAGTCGAACAAGGTCCGCATCGATGTAGGCTAGAACAGGAAGAGCAACATGCAGTCCTGCGTTATCTTGTCGAAAGACAACATCACGGAAACGTCGAAGACAAGGGGCGGCCACTGGTTTTAACATTTCAGAAATGTAACACCTGTTGTCCAGAGCTAATGAAGAGATACCGAATCTAACTGAGAAGAAAAGAAATTTGTCGCACTAAAACTACCGGTCATTTGACAGGATACATCCTGAGACATGGAATCATCCATTTCTTAATGAAGAGCAGAGAGAAGAAGTGTACAAGGAGACCAAGGCTTAACTACAGTAAGACTATTCAGACGGATGCAGGCTGCATTATTTATAGAGAGATGAAGAGGCTTACAAGGTATAGACCAAACATGAGAACATCATCGACCTATTCTTGAGACTGAATACCGCAACAACACATCAGCAAAAATCTGAGTGTCATAAATAAAAACATTGCATTCACCATATATCTCAAGACAAGGAGAGCAAAGGAGCAGAGATTCAGCTGCTTCTACCGATAGGTTTTATGCAATCCACATCACCTTCAAAAGCCACGTACAAGATTTTCGTATTCCCTCGCTCACTATGTTCAAAAGGTTCGTCCTATAGAAAAAGTGAACAGGATCTTTCTGCTATGAAATTTAATGCTGTTAAATTTTGTAATGTGACACCTTTTCATTAGTGACCATAGTTTTCGAATTACTGAACATAATCACACAAAAGTGACCTTCAAACGCGTTTTCCATGAATTGCTCTAAAACTGATGCCTAAAGTGAAAACTTATGCTAGTACAAGCTTTACACATTACATTTTCTACAAAAAGGCTATGTTCATTTTTACTGTTTGGGTGTAGCGAACGAGGGAATATGAAAACCTCGGGTGTGGTTTTTGAAGGCATTGTGCGTTGCATAAAACCCATCGATAGCGGCAACTCAATCACCCTGTATAGTGAAATACATAACTTTATACCATCTACAGCTATTCTCTGATAGACAACCAGCTACAAAGCCATCAAAGTCAATAACGTCAGAGAATAAAGCTTCACACCAGACACCTCTGAAGTCTGAGGCAGAGACAGTTGAAAGCAGTAAAGCATAGATCAGTATGCTTGTCTTTGGAAGCTTGTCCTACTACATAAACAATACGCTTAAAAGTTAAAATATAAAAATAGCTTTCACACAAACAACAAATTCTCAGCAACCAGAAATTCATAACTTAAGGAACAATAGTTAGCCCTTTGTTTTATAATGTGTAGCACTTCTCTCTGGTTTTGCATCATGTGAACGACCATTACGTTTGATATTTTCAACGTCCAAGGAATATGTAAGGCACAACGATACAAATACACCAGCGTCCAATAGTTAACCACAATCACGAAAAAGCAAAACCGAAAAGAGAAACGCTAAGCAATCACCGAACATCATCACAAATATTTACCTACAAAACCTACTTGCCTGCTCTGTATAAGAAAGGAGTAGAATGAGATTTTCACTCTGCAGCGGAGTGTGGGCTGATATGAAACTTCCTGGCAGATTAAAACTGTGTGCCGGACCGAGACAGAAGCTGCAAGGTTCGCAGGAGAGCTTCTGTAAAGTTAGAATGGTAGGAGACGAGGTACTGGCAGAAGTAAAGCTGCGAGGACGGGGCGTGAGTCGTGCTCAGGTGGCTAAGTTGGTAGAGCACTTGCCCGCGAAAGGCAAAGGTCCCGAGTTCGAGTCTCGGTCCGGCACACAGTTTTAATCTGCCAGGAAGTTTCAAGAAATAAGTATTTTCTGCTGTGAATAGCGGCGTAACCGAAAAGTAAATAGCAACAGTGTATGTGAGCACTAATTTTTCAGTCTTATTTCTCCGTGCATAGAGGGGAGTATGTCGTCTCTTGGTGAAGTTGGCAACATAGTGCCACAAAGACGCCATTTGGACCTTGTTTTGCAGAGTAGAATGCCTGACCGCCTGGAAGCAGGACAGACACAAATCTACGCTTCAGTATCCTTTGATGTGTGGTTTTGAGGATTTGGCTACGGTTTCGAGACACAAGACATATTCGTTGTAGGCCGGTACTAGGTAGACCAAGAATAACCACCCCACATCAGGTGGGCGACAACTGCTACACCAGGTTCGTCCAAACTGTGCCCCTGGGGCGCTAGCGCCCGCGATCGCCCGCGGCCAGCGCCCCGGGCGAATTCGTATGTTGTCACAGTGGCCGAGCCCTGCCGCTTAGATGGCCGTGTGGACCGCCCGAATGCCAGCCGATAGATATATTTGTTCGCCCGTTTTCCCTTCGGACAGGGGATGTCTCACAAGTGCTTCAACTAGAGCTGATTGACCTACAGTGCCATATCCGCCTCAAGGACCGCTTTCTTACGTGTAAAACGTTGGAAGAATTTTACAGCTGTCTTCCACAAGAGAAATATCCTCTTTTGCACAAGCACGCGGCCAAAGTTCTCTCAATGTTTGGTTCCACGTATATTTGTGGGCGCTTTTTCTCTCTTTTAAAGCTTGCTAAAACTAAGAACCGTTCATTCCTTGGCAAAAAAATTTGACCAATTCATTGAGGTTACCAAGCCTAGACAAAATCGTTTCCTCGAAAAAGTAAAACGTGTAAAATGTTAATTGTCTTCTTTAACAATGTTGACTGTAAGAATTAAAGAGCTTGATAACCAGAAATCAATTAGTAAGTTTTCAAACTTGGTCAGTTAAAATTATTACGTACAAAACAGCAAACTAAAGATCCGATTTCTAAACTCTGAAAAGGGATACGCATCTCGTGGTCGTGCGGTAGCGTTCTCGCTTCCCACGCCCGGGTTCCCGGGTTCGATTCTCGGCGGGGTCAGGGATTTTCTCTGTCTCGTGATGGCTGGGTGTTGTGTGCTGTCCTTAGTTTAGTTAGGTTTAAGTAGTTGTAAGTTCTAGGGGACTTATGACCACAGCAGTTGCATCCCATAGTGCTCAGAGCCATTTGAACCATTTTTTTGAAAAGGGATACGAAAAATTGTAGCACGAAGTATAACAAAAAATACTTACTTGTTACTACTAACAGTAAGAATGAGACTCTATATCCCTTACATAAAATTAATTCTGAAATAGAATATTTTGTTTACGTTAGATTTGACCGCGCGATAGTCCAGCGCAGAGCAGTGCTGTGCGGTCACACTCGGTCTGCAGCTCTCTCTCTCTCTCTCTCTCTCTCTCTCTCCTTCTATGCCGACACTAGCGACACACGGTCGCGGACGGGGCGCTGAACTACACTGTCTTGCGCCCGAGGGGCGCGGGTGCGCCCGCCGGGCTCAATTCTGGGATGAGCGTGTGCTAGACGAAATCGGGGTGCACCTGCACGACAATTGGCAACAGAGGTTGCAGCTACCTCAGGAATTACTGTTTCCCAACAAACTGTGTATCGGAGGCCCAGAGCAGCAGGACTGTTTGCCAGATTACGCTGTATGCAACCAGATCGTTCCAGTAGAGAGCATCGTCAAAACTAGGTCATGAATGAATGGAGGAATGTGCTCTTCTCATTGCAAAATGAGTGTCGTCGCATAGTACTCTGGATAGGACCTGGTAGCCAGTAGAACCCCAGGAAATCGTGGGAAGAGACTAGTTTGGTGGTGATTCCGTTGTGGTATGGAGGGGCATCATGTTCAGTGGCTATACGGAGCTGCACATCTTGGTTGTCAGAGGAATATTGTAAACGCTCAGAGGTGTAGCTACCACGTACTCAGGTTTTCAGAAGCGCAGTTAGTCCAGACTTTCTCTTTATGGACGATAACGCCCATCCGCATCGAACTGCTCTGGTGGATGAAGCTCTTGCTGGTAAGGACATCTCTCGCATGGACAGGTCAGCGAGGTCCCTAGATTTCAATTCTATAGAACATGCCTGCTGCACGTTAGATGCGAATTGCACCCCGTCAGACTCCACTGAGGAGAGCTGCAGACCGCACCGCTCTTGTTGAGGACTGCCAAGAGAGCTCTTGAACAATCCCATAGAGAGCATACCACATCGCTGTGACGCCTTTTTTGATGTTAGGGGTAACCATACCGCCTATTAACAGCATTTAACAAAATGGTTGAAATCGCTCTGAGTACTATGGGACTTAACATCTGTGGTCATCAGTTCCCTAGACTTAGAACTACTTAAACCTAAGTAACCTAAGGTCACCACACACATCCATGCCCGAGGCACGATTCGAACCTGCGACAGTAGCAGTAGCGCGATTCCGGACTGAAGTGCCTACAACCGCTCGGCCATAGCGGTTGGCGACTTTTTAACAGCTTCTTTTGCTACGGAAGCGATTTTCCCAGTTGAATCATTTTCTAGCAAATATGTATCTTAGCTATCAGAACTTTTCTAACATTATGTTTTAGCATGTCTGTCAAATGTCTTGTGATTAAGCTGAAGTTCGTTCATTAATCCCTCCGTCATCCTGATAGGGCAATATGTCCACTTTTCTTGATTATCCTTAACTTTAGGACACTAGTGTACATTTCAGAAGCTACGATTCCTTATTATTACTTATGTCTGAGGCCGAACACTCAAGTCCATACAGGAAAACAGAATATGTAGCACTGAATAGTTTTGATTCTCAGTTGCAGACTAGGATACGAACTCATGAAGAATTTTCTCAATTAGAATAATGAATATTTTTGTCAGCCTGATGAGTTGTACGCTTCATCTACTCTTTGGGACTGCACTGTTGTCCCAAAATGATGTCTACGAATTGCAACTGTATTACTTTTCAATGTCGGCCATTCTATTTCACTTTTGGAGAACAATGTGATTTTGCTCTTTGGAAAGGGTGATAGACCAGACTCTTCACTACGCCGAACGAAGCGGTTTACCATGCACCTGCAAGCAGGAAAATCGTCTGCTACGATGACGTCTTGTACTTCTACATTTACTACACCTGTATGTGTACTCCACTAGTCATAGTAGCGTGTGAGTCGGAGAGTAATTTGTGTACCACTGCCCTTCTCATGTTTCTCTGTGTCAGTCCCGCATCATTCGCAGGAAGAACGATTACAGGTGTAACTGTTTATAAGACCAAAAATTGGCATAGGGTGGAGCGACTGACTGAGTAGGGGCAACATTAACATTTTTAACATTTGTTAAGGTCGGAATTTCACAGAACCTTGGTCGCTGACGACCATACAAATCATTCTCATTTTAATTAGGCGGTAGAGAGGAGTCTCTGTTTTTCTTTATTCCCATTATTTTGAAAGAGAAACCATAAAAAACTTCAAAACGAATTCACTTTCTTAAGAAAGATATTATACCCGTGTCAATACTAAAGTTCAGAGTCTAAAATCTAGAATTCAACCTTTTAAGCCAGTTTTCAAATACTACAATAGCGGGAAGGCATGCCAGTCCCCGGCACGAATCATCCCAACGGATTAGTGTCGAGGTCCGGTGTGCCGGCCACTCTGTGTATGGTTTTTAAGGTGGTTTGCCATCTGCCTCGGCGAATGCGGGTTGGCTTCCCTTATTCCGCCTCAGTAACATTATTTCGGCGATTGCTGCGCAAACACTGTCTCCACGTACGTGTACACCATAATTACTCTACCACGCAAACATTTGGGGTTACAATACCCCTGGGTTCGGTGTGGGGAGGAAGTGGGGTGAGTGGACTGTTTTAGTCTGTTGTGGGGTTGTGAACCACTGAGGGCTACGGCGGGACGAAGACTCCCCGTCGTTTCTAGGTCCCCGGTTTAATTTACAATACGCTCAATTTCCTTTTCGAAATTTCAGATAATTACACCTTACGTAAAGTAGCAAGTAACTAAATATTTCCAAATTGACTGACTATGCACAAATAAGCGTAACAAAATCGAAGGTGAAATCTTTAATATCACAAAGAATAACAAAATTATCACGTTTTATTGAATAGACAGGAACTTTGTTTCACAATTTGTAGAGGAAACAACGGCAACTAGGTCAAATTAATGCTAACAGAATTTACATTAGTTGAACATAATTCGAAACGGAACAGAGCTTCCCTTTTAGCACCGTCTCTTAGTGTCCCAGCTGGTCAAACACAAAGTGTCCGGCAGTATCTTGCGACCGTCTACCTCGGTCCACAGAAATGTGGGACAATACCAGCAGTTACACCTGAAACATATCAGTATCAGAGGTCAAAATTTAAATCACTTCTAGAAACCAAATAGCTAACTGATAATTCAACTCCAGTCATTTGACAGCATAGCCACGGCACGTGACCTCATACCAGCGTTATTAATGAACAACATAACAAGCGAGCATCAACTAGTTTCGTAAACAGTAACAACCCACACTTCAGAATTCCCTTTTCCACAACACGGCCTTAAGCAACCGTCTAGTCTCTAAGGTAAAGGCTGCACAGTCAACAGTGGACAAGCCTCAATCACAAAATTCAGCAGTGTGATATCGACGCACTATGGTGTTCCACCAAATTTATGACAGTGTCTATTTCCGAGTAATAGTACTTGTTGCAAGCCCTCCTGAGCTACATTATACGACGGGTACAAACAAAAAAAAAAAAAAAAAAAAAAAAAAAAAACGGAATAACATTGCCGTGGGTGAAGCTCGTGTAGTACGCATTTCTGCCGCTAGGCGTGTATAGCATAACCCATTGCCAGTTCAGTGCCGCCTGCTTTGTCTACCTGGCTTGTTCTGTTCATCTGCAGTGACTGTTTGTGCTAGCGTTGTTTTGTTCTTTACGATGACAGGTTTAAGTGTACAAAGTGAAGCTGTGAAATTTTGTTGGCTTCCCCGTAAAAATACTGCTGAAACTCTTTTAACATGGGAAACAGCTTACCAAGATGACGCTATGGGAAAAACTCAATTGCACGATCGATTTGTTCGATTTAAAAATGGTGACATGTCGGTTGATGTCAAACCTCGTCCTGAAACGACGACAATATTGAAAACAATTGGGAGCATGCGCTCACGGACCATTGCCAGACAGTCAACTGTCAGAGATTAGTGGGTTATCTCGGATCTCGGAACAGTGATATGCAAAGGAGGATTTGGGAATGAAAAGGGTTGCTGCCAAGTTTGTTACTCGGATTCTGGCTGCCAATCAAAAGGAATGTCGAATTGAGACCTGTCGTTTTCTGAAACAACAGCTTGAAACTGATCCAGATTTTCAGTCAAAGGTCATTACTGGTGATGAGTCACGGTGCTATGGCTACTACCCAGAAACGAAGCAACAAACAAGCCAATGGAAGACGTCGTCGTCAGTCCGTCCAAAAAAGTGTCAAATCAAACATCAAAAGAATGGTGATTTCCTTTTTTCATTACCACATACAGAAAACCAAAGCAGAGAGGAAAATCCTGTTGAATGACCAAGTACACATGCCAAGCAGTTCATTATTTACACTGATAGATAAAATAATAGAATAACGTTCGCAAAAAGTATTAATATAATAATACTGTCCAATATAATAATAATGGAACCCAACATCTTTACACTCACTCATCCATGAAACCCTCCAGAGAATATTGAAACGAAAAGTCAAATCAGCCATCAGCCGTCACCAAAGTTTTCAACCACTCGCTAACAACTAGTACACCCACACCCCCACAAAAAAAAAAAAATCGTCGGCTCTTTCCCCCCCCCCCCCCTCACCTCTCTCTCTCTTACGCACGCATGGTGTAAACATCATAAATAGAAGTTAGTCTCGAACATATGCTTCGTTAGGTTGGCAACAAATAGGCAATCATACCAAAGAAGATGAAACACGTAATGGAGTCGCAATATTTACGTTGTGAAAAACAGTGTACGACGAAATAGTTGTATCGAGTGACAAAAGAACAATAGCCCACCACAAAAAAGAGTGAGAAACATCGTGAACAGTGTGTGGAAGGCGAGAACACAAAGATGTGATTATATGGCAGTGACAAAAGCGGTAGTGGGACCTCCAGACCAGATGTGAGGAAACACAGATCAGCAAATCGTAAGTAACTACTTTTTTTATAAACAATCATCAAGTGAACTGTTTAATAATCTGAAACTAACAAACCTGTATCGTTGTAGATCCCACTGATGATGTCTTAGAACAGGAGAAGGCGAAACGCGTATGGGATAAATAAAGTAACTAGCAGCAAGAAAAGGCAGTCTTATTTACAAAACAAGTATTTATATGCTTTCTGCGGAGGATGGCGACACATACTTATTTTAGTTGTGTTTTGATTCATGGGCCTTCAGCCGTTTTAAAATTAAAATTTTCTTGCTTGTCAGGTGTTAGATTGTTTGGGCCTTCAGCCTGATTAATATATTGTTTAAAGATAAAGCCTTGGGCCTTCTGCCTACTAAAAATTATTTTAGTTGTGTTTTAATTCATGGGCCTTCAGCCGTTTTAAAATAAGAATCTTTGTCTTTCGAGCGTCAGACTGTTTGGGGCCTTCAGCCTAATTGAAGATAAGGCCTTCTGCCTAGTGTTTTTTTTATTTAATTTTACCTTGAGTCTTAAATCATGGGCTTTCAGCCATCTTTAAATTAAGGTTGTTGCTTTTCAAGTGTTAGATTTTTTGCCTTCAGCCAGATTATAGAACTTAACGTGAGGCCTTCTGGCTTCTAAATATTCTCTTTGGCGTCTGAATTTTGAGTTATTGGCTTTTAGCCGTTTTTTTATTTTTTAAATTAAAGAGGTTGTGCCCTTAAGGCGTAAATAGTGTGGCGTATTCAGCCGATAACTAAGTTCAAGAATTTGTACTGTAAGGTTTGGTCAAATAAATAAAGTTATATGTGTTTGAGTGTGACAGCCGCTCATTTTGGCCCCTTTCCACAGTTACAACTAACTGTCCTGTCCTGCGGTTAGCAGGACGTTTCACTGTTTATGCTCCTCACGGGTATGCTGCCGGGTATTATCGTCTTCACTACACGATATTTCGGCGATCCATCTCGCCGCCATCTTCAGGTGCGATCACTGAGTACACAATCACACCGGAACAATGAACATCAGAAACGGCGGCTTTTCCATTTGGACCATCATGTGAACCAGCGCCGGACACTAGTAAATCAGTTGCTTTTCTACCCTTTGCTGGAAGTATTTCTTCAAAAATTTCTAGAATTCTCACTAAATATGATATTAAAAGTGTTCTTTTGCCTTTGGCCAAGACTAGAACCCTGTTTGGATCTGTTAAAGATGATTTGGGAATGAGAAAGCCTGGAGTTTACAAAACTCCCTGTCATTGTGGAAAGGCCTATATTGGACAGACTCTTCGCACTGTTCATGACAGTTATGTGGAACATCAGCGTCACATATGTCTGCTCCAGCCCGAAAAATCTGCCGTCGCCGAGCATTGTCTCAATGAAGGGCATAACATGTTGTGCAAAGAGACGCAAATTATTGCTGCGGCTTCTCGTCACTGGTATTGTGTGCTCAAGGAATCCATCGGAATACGATTATCTGATGACATAATTGATAGAGATAAGGGTTTCCTTTAAGCAAGATATGGATCCCTATTTTCTCTGATACAAAACAACAATGGTCTAGTTTCCGACCCGACACAGCTTATTTTGTGATTTATCACATCCGCCAATTTCCACCGCCGGCTGCGATGCAATTCTTCGCTTTGCAGGGGGCAGCTCTTCCGCTTCTCGCGCAGGCACAGTGGCCAGTAGCCGGGGTAACAAGGAGCCGCCGTGTCTGATGATTATTTAGTATAGGTGTAATTCTATACTGAGCGTTCCCACGTGTAGATGGCGGCAAGGTTGATTGCGAAAATATCGTGCAGTGAAGACGGCCCTCCTGATTCATCGTATCGCCACTTTGCGTGAAACTGACCCAGGTGGGACAACAGCGGTTCTTTTCGACCGTTATCGCCCACAATCAGCGCGTGCACCAGTATGTTTGACACATATTCCGTTCCGCATGACGACAGTCAAGGACTATTACCTCAATCAAAGTTACGTCCTAACAGTGGCCACTGACAAGGCACGCACGTCGAAGCGCCTTTACCAGGCACTTCGAGGCCAGCCAACACCACATAAATTAGAGGACAGACGACCGTCGGTCATCTGGCACCAAGCTTGCGCTAATATCAACAACCCAGCCCTTCCCACGGAAGTTTCAGCGCTATGGTATCGTGTCGTAAACAATTTAATACCCACTAATCATCGCCTGGCGGCCATCCCCCTACGGCCCTCGGCTGCTTGCGGCCGATGTGGTGACGTAGACACCAGAGAGCACCGTCTCTTATGCCCTCACGCCACAGAAGTGTGAGGCCTTGCACGTGTGCTATTAGCGCTGATCGGTGGGACGACACCAGACAATGTGTCGATCGACTGGTTCCTTACCCCTGATATTCAGTCCAACCCCCGAACGTGACGTAACGCAATGGTGTGGCTCTTGGGCCACACCATTTTCACGATCTATGACCTTTCCCTCACCGATGCTGTCTCTTTCATGGACTACCTGTGGAATCTGACCGGAAATATGCCACTACCTTTGCAAGATTTCTGAAAGTTGCAGTGGTTCATGGTTATCAAAAGGTGTTCCGGGTTGACTAAGGCACCTCGTCCAGGAATTGCCTGAGTTTACCCCTGGAGCTATGTCACTCGGACTTTCAAACTACCCTTGACTTTCCTATACCCAAGATTTGACATTGGCCTTCTGGGCCTCACTAGAGTAGACTATTCTATGATACTAATGATATGACAATTGGTAACATGGGAATTGTGTGAACTTTGTATGGAAAATTATTGGGAAATTAGAAAACACGTAATCTATCTTAGAGGATTATTACTTCGTTAATTCTATGGGCGATGGGATTATCTCGCCAGTTTCGTTTTCATTTGTATGTGCTGCCGTCCCTGTTTTTTATTTTGCCTTCATTTCTGTCTTTATTTCCTTCTTCCTTTTTAGTTTCTAAACTCATCACTTGCTTCACACCTGCAGAGAGAGGTGTATTTCTGAGTAGTGTGTCGTCGCTCCCTGAGGCATAGCAGAGTATGCCTCCGCTTTTATTTTCGGGTTATGGCAATAAGTCTTGCTACTAACAGCACCTTGCTTTAAGTGCTGCGTCGACACTAGAGGATGGCGGCATGTTTGGAGAGGAAAAGGTAGGGCTATAGGGGAGGAAGGAGGCCCATTAAAAAAAAAAAATTCGGCAGCGTGCCCGTGTAGAGCTTTAACATGTAAGACGCCGCGAAAATATACGGAATCACATATAAATCATACTAATTACTAGAGTTGGGCAACACGATTCTTTTTCCCGATTCGATTCCTACGATTCAATCTCACATTAAGAATCGATTCCTACACGATTCTTTCACGATTCATTCTAGTCTGCGATGGCATGATTCTTACGGAATGTAAAAAGTTCTACATCTTACTCACAGATGGCAGGACATGTCTGAAATTTTAAATGGGGTTAGAATCGAACTGTGTCATGATAAGATATGCCAGAAATAGTTTATTTATGAGTAAACATGCATATAACGTTACAAGTGTGATTCTCGATTTATACGTGTAATGCCTTAATTGATGAAAGGTCACGTTTGATTTGAATGCATCTATTGTTTTATGTCAGTATGCCAGGATAGAGGAGTCGATTTGTGCGAAAGGTGGTGCAAAACTGCTTCCTTTGTTCACACGCATCCTCTACTTGACTGCCATCTGGCGGTCGTAATCATTCGGAATGATTCGGAAGTTGCCTTCGAAGCATAGCGTACTAAGAATCGTTGGAACTTGGAATCGTCACGACTCGGAAACACGCTATCGTCCTTACGATTCTTTTGAACGACGATTCGTCCGTATCACGATTCGATTCTTTATTTAGAGTCGTTCAAATGAACGACTCATTCACGAATCGCCACAACTCTACTAATTACTTTACTAATTACTTTATTATCCATTTCAACCTCTCTACAACGTCCTGTCAATATTTCTTCGAAATCTGCGTAGAATGAATGTTGAATAAACGAGAAGATCATACGCAACCCTGACGAACACCTTTCATGGTTGTTGTTATCGTTGGTACGCAATTAGGTAGACAGCAGGCTATGTCAGGAAAATGGACAGCCGCAAAGAGCACGTCAATTAATCGGAGTACGGACAGTATTAGAACACCACTTAACGCTGCAGAGCCGGTCGTTTCCAACGCACCCGGGCAGGGAGCTGCGCGCACGTTGAACACTGGTGGGAAAATTTACATGGAGCCGTAAATACTTTAAATCCATGACGAGGCGCGGGAAAGAAAATGGGTTCGGCGACGGCTGGAGGGTGGGAGTTTTGTGGGGTGTGCAGGGTGGGGGTGTACGCCACACGGCAAAGCGCCGTGTGTCACCGGCCAGGGGCTGCAATTTCGCGGCTGGCCGGAGTGTGGCGCAGGGCGAAGCGGCGACGTTTGCTTTTTGGATTGGCGGCCGCCACCGCCGGTCGGAGGGACTGAATAAACATTAATTACTGCGACGGAGCCGCGATTAATGCGTCCCCGCTGTGGGGGCGGCACGCGTCTGGCGTGGGGGAGGAAGGGGGGAGGGTGGAAAGGAGCTGGAGTGGGACGACGGCCGGAGAGCGGCCGTGCAGCCGGCGTGGTCACTATCGATTCCTCTCCTGTCTTCACCGCATTCAGCCGCGCGGATTCCAGCCGAAATTGAAAGAGAGGCGCTGTGGTATTTCGAGCTGTACCGACTGTCACATGTGGAGACTGACTGTCACATGGAAGTCACCTAGACGTAGTCCTGTTCTACACCAGCGTTTACACACAAACTCGATGAGTCACCGTACTGTGCACGGCGGAGAGTACCTTTTTCCACTAATAGTCATTGCACTGTGCCGCCGTGTAAGCAGGAACGAGTAGTATGATTTTTCATTATCTGGTCGACACACTATGTGTCAGCGTTATCCTATTGCGATGGCACCTGAACATAGATTTCCCAGCGGAGATACGTTAACATGCGTACAAGCAGTTACAGCTTCAGAGCATCTACTTTATACTCCCACAGCAACTCCTTAGCACTTAATCGATAGCTTATACGTTCGAGTTATTCCATGTCGTAACATCTAGCGATACAGTAATTAGACGCCTTACATTAATCTCGAAGGCAAAATGGCAGTCATCTGCGACTGCTTAGAGGAAGTCTGCCACCACCGTCCAACTTCCCCAATAAGATTAAATGGTGTACTCAACGACGAACCTGGGTGCACGAATGGCAATGATGAACTGTGGTATCGTGTTGAAGCTGAATGGGCAGCTGTACCTGTAACACGCCATTCAAGCTCTGTTTGACTCAATGCCCAAGCGTATCAGGGCCGTTATTACGGCCATAGGTGGTTGTTCTGGGTACTGATTTCTCAGGATCTACACACCCAAATTGCGTGAAAATGTAATGACATGTCCGTTCTAGTATAATATATTTGTTCAATGAATGCCCGTTTATCATCTGCATTTCTTCTTGGTGTAGCAATTTTAATGGCCAGTAGTGTATATTCTGGGACTGCATTTATGACTGCTTATAGCAGAGTAGCGATTGTTTGTCATTTAGCATCAGTATGACGAGTTCTAAGTTATAAATCCACTCTTCAAAAGCCACGGACTCTACCGTTGGTGGTGGGGAGACTTGAGTTACTCTGCGATCCAGATAGCCGTAGTGTAGGTGCAACCACACTGGAGTTGAAGCAACGCCCCTGGAGTAGATGACATACCCTCAGAACTATTGATAACCTTGACATAGCCAGTCGTAACAAAGCTATTCCATCTGCCGTGCATGAAGTATGAGACAGGCGAAATACACTCAGACTTCACGAAAAATGTAATAATTTCAATTCCAAAGAAAGGGGAACTCATAGGTATGAATATTACCGAGCTATCAGTTTACTATTATTTACGTATGCTCCCAACAGGACCACGCGAGGTACAATCCATCAATATCAAATTTGATGGTTGACCTTCCTTTGTGCCCTAATTTGTTTCATCCTTTCAGAATGAAGTCTCTTTCTTACAATAGACCACAGTGCACCAGTTCGTTTTCTGATTTCCCTCTGACGAACTTTCCAAGCAAATATCTTTTGTCTAAAGGTTTTTATACCTGTGTTTCCCTGAGCTATACCTGCTATTTTAAGATCCTCCTTAATCGCAGCGATACATTTAATTGGCTCAGTTTTTGCCTTACGTCTGTTTCCGTACAATTCCACTGTTTATTTTGTCAACCTAGTGGGTGCCATTCTTTTAATGTGCCGATAAAATTTCTGTCTTCGTTTTCTCATGTTGCCATGTATGTCTGTGTATTCTTCTATTTCCTTATTACTTCTTAGCCTGTAACTTTCTCCATCAGTCATTTTGGGACCCAATATTTTCCTAATAATGTTTCTTTCTTTCTTTTGAATTTCTTCAATATCCCTCTTTCTATTTAAAATTAAAGTTCCTGCTCCATAAAGACATTCAGGTTAAGTTACAGTGCTGTAATGCCTAAGTTTACTAAATTTAGAAAGCGATTTTTTCATTATAAATATTTTGTGTTAATCTGAATGCAGTAGCCATTTTTTGAAAGCGATCTTGGTTTGCAGCCTTTTCCAGACCGTTTTCTTGTATGATCGCCCCCCAATTATTTAAACTGAGAAACCATTTTTATTTTTCCATATTTTGTGATCAAAGGCTTTGGTGCTTTTTAGTTTCAAGTCACATATTCCGTTTTTTCGAATTATATTTGTAGTCCTACTTCTTCCGCACTTTAATAAGTCATGGTTGCAAAATAGTAATACGAATTCTTTATAGAAGAATGGAAAACCTTGTAGAAGCCTCGTACGGCTGTTCGGAAAGGTCCGATCGATCGCGAAATGGAAACTACGGAGAAAATTTCATGAAGTTTTGCACAGACGTGTTGGAGAACGTGTCTAGCATGCCTGTCGATCGCGTCAAGTTACTCTTTTCAGTTTTGGGCGCACAGTGAGCGCATAAAGAAGCGCAGGAGATAAGTGTCACCCGCCGTATCAGTGCCTATTATAGATTTCGCCTGATTTCGTATAGCCCACAAAAGGTAACTTTCATTCATTTCCTTCTCCATGATAGTTCTCGGCCAGATAGTGCAGGGACAATGAGAACGCTACTTCAGCGTTTTCAATGGGAAGTGTTCGATCACCGACCATTCGGGCAGCACTAGGCTCCCTCCGACTTTCAGCTCTGTCCACATGAACCGCTGGCTGTGGAGACAACATTCTGGCACAGACTACAAGCTACAGACCAAAGTACAGATGTGGCGGAGAGCACAGGCGGCTGCCTTCTATGACGAGGGTACTGGAAAGTTGATACCACGATAAGACAGATGTGTATAAGTCGGAGCGGCGGCTATATAGAGCACTGGCTGGAAGGTGTAACTACCTGTTGCAAAAAGAACATTTTTGATTTTCACTATGGTCTCCATTTCGCGACCAATCGGACATTAGTTTCTGTATTAGAGATTACTTTGAGGTGATGACATTATTTCGTAAATAGCATAGTTAACTCACTTATTACATAAATAGAGTTAAAAAAATTATCTGCCCATAAATTCTTTCACAGGTCTATCTAGCTTTCTTTACTGTGAAAAGTTACATAAACTCTTCTAAACCGGTTGGCCGGTGTGACCGAGCGGTTCTAGGCACTACAGACTGGAACCGCGCAACCGCTACGGTCGCAGGTTCGAATCCTGCCTCTGGCATGGATGTTTGTAATGTCCTTAGGTTAGTTAGGTGTAAGTAGTTCTAAGTTCTAGGGGACTGATGACCTCGGAAGTTAAGCCCCATAGTGCTCAGAGCCATTTGTCTTGCAAACCGAGCGCATAACGTGAACTGTACAGGATGTTCAAAAAATAGTCTCGAATACTTTGAGAGGTGGTAGTACTCATCGAAGCAAGAAAAATACGTGCATTAAACACGAGCCCGGAATTGCATACTTTCTGATGTAAGTGCAATAAACACGGGTGCGGAAATACATACTTTCTGGAGTAAACACAAGTTTACAGGAGGTTTTCAACGTGCCGTCCGTTCATCACAATGCATGACGCATCAATTGAAGAATGCCCGGTTGTTGTTGTACTTTCTGGCAAGCATTAAAGACGCGACGCTGTAGTGTCTGCACATCATTGACTGGCGTGGCGTAGATCAGTTCCTTAAAGTGGCCCCATAACCAAAAGTCTAGGGGATTGAGGTCTGGGGAACGAGCAGGCCACGGTGTGAGCCTCTCCCCCAAACCCCCTCCCCACCAATACAATGGTCTTGAATTGGCTGCATCAGACGTTCGCGCACACTGTGACGGAAGTGTGCTGGAGCGCCATCATGCATCTACCACATTTGTATTTGTTACTGCAGTGACACAGCCCTCCAGCAAGGTAGGCAACACATTAATGAAAACGTCGAGGCGCCCCAGGGGCATATAGGGCCCCATTAATCTATAGTCAAGAACACCAGCCCATACGTTGACTGAGAATAGGTATTGACGCCCTCTCTTCCGAATTGCTTGGGGATTTACATCTACCCATGCAAGCTGGTTATTGAAATTCACAACAGCACCTCTTTGGAACCCTGCCTCATCGGTAAATAAAATCTTGCATGTGAACAGTGTATCTGCGGCACACTTTTGCATCGGCCTTTGACAGAGCCACCGTCTACCCATGATGATCCTGTAACCTCAGGGACTGAACTAGCTGAAGATGATATTGTTCACGATGATATTGTTCACTAGTACCCTCCAAAAAGATGAGTGAGACACGACTTCTGCTGCTGCTAATCGTCACACACTGGTCGCAGGGGTTTCTTCCACCGAACGTAGCACACGATCCTCCATGTCAGGCGTTCGGACTGTTCGGGACCTTCCACCGTCAGTCTTACGAGTTGCAAGGGTACCTCTGTCCCTCAGACGCCGGAAAACTTTACCGATTAACTTATCAGGGGGAACTCTGCGCTGTGGATATTTTTCAGCGCAGAGGGCACGGACTCCCAGGCTACGTCCATTTGCTGAACATAGAAGAATGTCTTTACACATGTCGAGTAGTAGCCTTCCATCGCTAACAAGTGATGGAAGAGACAAAATGTAAATGTACGTCACCGCTTGTACGTACAAATAGCGTAATAACAGTGAACACGATAGTGAATCCGCCTTTGGTAGAAGGTCAAACTCCATGATAAATACCCAGGGTTGACTAGTACTGTACAATAAGGCACACAAACAGAAGGAAAACTAACGTGGCTCAAAAATGTTCAAATGTGTGTGAATTTCCCAGACTTACACAGTATTTAAGCTAACTTATGCTAAGAAGAACAAACACACCCATGCCCGATGGAGGACTCGAACCTCCAGCGGGAGGGGCCGCGCAGTCCGTGACATGACGCCTCAAACCGCGCGGCTAACGTAGCCTGCAACACGATTCGAACCACATCACTGGTTGCAGACCACCTAATGGTAGGTGGAGTACTGTAAGATGTCATAATAGCCTGCCAACACATTTTACGCAGCACCGATGGTACGACTGTGATAATATCAGCAACCAAGCGTCGCGCACGTGTTTATCTCGGAAAATATGCGTTTCCGAACCCATGTTTGTTGGACTTATTTTTCTTGTTTCGATGGGTACTATCACCTTGCAATGTATTCGACACGTTTTTTTGAACGCCCTGTACATCAAAGACTTACAATAGTTTACTGTAGAGAAATGTATTCCGACTACACCCGTTCAAAATTATGAAAAAAGAGTATTAAAGGTAACACTTTTCTCCCAGTGTTGTTAGATCTGTAGCGTCAGCGAAATTTACTTACATAACCTTTTATCAATAATATCTCCGTCAAACGGAAGTTCCTTTAGACACAAACGAAGAAATGACATTACCTGTCAGTGCGTATTGATTTAGAACAGTGGGGAAAGTTGAAAGTTTGCGCCAGACAGTGATTGGATTCTGTGTTTGCTGCTTATTAGTCGGATGTGGTGATCACTATGCCATCCGGGCGTAGCGGTCATCGCAACTGCATGCAGTCTCCTAGCACGCCTCCTGTCTCATCCAGCTTATCCACGCACTGCGGATGTAGTGACCCTGCATATCTTCCTCACTGCTCGCGGCATTTCGCAGTACAACAAACAACTTCTATAAAAAACTGCGTACGACAGTTCTGGCTCTATAGTCACCTCACGGAGTGTCAGCTGCGAGCCAAGTCAGCATATATTTCAGTACTCACACTGATTTTCTTTTATTTTTCTTTTACGGAAAATCTGATTACTTTTTACCTCTTATCTCGCGCAAATTTCAGTCAGCTTTAATCAGTAGTTAGCTTTGTAATGCATATAACCTTATGGAAATATGTCATCGAATTTCAAGTAATTTTCTTATACGTATATACACGCAGAGCATATTATAAATCTTTGTTTTCATTTAAATCAAAAACTTTTCAAATTTCTATTTTTCATCTTTAGTCTCGGGTTGGTTAAAGTCATTGTACGACAGTTCATTTTAATTGCAAGTCGGAAGTCAGATATTAATTTAAGAAGCGAAGCTTCATTTTTCTTTTGTCCTTAATGTGAAGTATAACCAATTCATAGCAACTGTAAGAGTGCCAGCAAATTCTCCTAGCCCCACTAACAAACAAAAGCCCTATGCATAACTTACATATGTTGTTGAGGCGATCTCTGTTTATATAGATATATATTTTTTGTGAAAGCCAAGATCGCTTGATTTTAAGACCTTCATTCCAATTACTAGTTTCGGCGGAATGGTGCTGTCGCCTTCAGACTGGCATCACACTTTGCGTGTATGTCCACGTACACTCGTCGTCGACATTTTGAATTTTTTAATGTATTTACGTTTTGTTCTCAAAATATAGACGACACTTGTATGTTAAAATATACGCAACGTGTAACGCCAATATGAAGATGACAGCACCATTCCGCCGAAACTAGTAATGGAAATGAAGGTCTTAAAATCAAGCGATCTAGGCTTTCACAAAAAAAAATCTAAAAACCCTATTTCCCATCGCCACCTGGAAAAATACAATTAAACAATTTAATCAAAGTTCAATTTTTCTCAGGTATAGGCGATATGCGACCTACTAAAAATCGGTAATTGGGAAGGTCACGCGATAATGGTACATCAAAATTAATACTTTCTGTGCACATGCCTTCAGTATAGGTTCCTAAAAAAGACTGGTCTCTCTTTTACTACTTCGGGGCAGATCTTCTCCAACTCAAGTGCGAATTTTCACTGTAAGTAGAGGACGAGTTTCCGTTATCCAATGCAAGCGTCTGTCACCTTCAATACAGTGCACATGAGACGTGACCTCGCTCAAGACCAAAATTCCACGTATACACAACCGAACTCAGTTACCTCACACTTTAGGGAGCACTACGAGAACACATAGCAATACTCCACACAACGTTATGGACACCACTTCGCTATCACAAATCAACACTTCACAGTCATTAATCCTCGTTCCTTACAATCCTTTCTGCTGTAACAATAAATAGTTACTCAGGCCCATTAAACATTAACTCGTTACCTAAGATTTCCGTTTACTATACGTATCGTTAGGTCAATTCTATCTTCATTAGCCACAAAAAGAGAAACCTATTATTCCCAACATTTATCTTGCGAGTATATACGAAGCGATAAATATCGCCGGTAGCCCTCCCAAGAGCGACTTAACGCACTCAATAGCTCTGTCTCAACAACGATCTTAATGAAGGTTCTCTCCCTTGAAGAATGGAATCGAATACTAGCTCGGCTGAAATGCTGCTGTCTATGTGGGCCATGTTACAACTGACTGGAACCATTAATTTGGACAAATGTACCTCCATTGTCAGCGGCCAGCCCCGACGGTTGGCTGTAACTTCATTGGACTGCGCGTCACAGGTTGCAGCTTATCGCCGCGACTCTCGAACACTGGCATACTGCATCTCGAATTTATGGCCTCTATAACGCAGTTAGGGGGCAACGGCCTTGCCGCAGTGGATACACCGGTTCCCTTGAGATCACCGAAGTTAAGCGCAGTCGGCTTTTGGATGGGTGACCATCCAGGCCGCCATGCGCTGTTGCCTTTTTTCTGGGTGCACTCAGCCTCGTGATGCCAATTGAGGAGCTACTCGACCGAATAGTAGCGGCTTCGGTCAAGAATACCATCTTACGACTGCGAGAGCGGTGTGCTACCCCACGTCCCTCCTATCCGCATCCTCCACCGAGGATGACACGGCGGTCGGATGGTCCCGGTAGGCCACTCGTGGCCTGAAGGAGTGCTATACCACAGTTAGGGTAGACATGTATGAAAACTTTTACGAGCTGCATCCTGAGCATGTCTTTATTCCATCACACGACAGCTTCGGCGCCACATTACTGCCATCCTTAGGCCCCACCTCTGCCAAAAGAGCATTTGATTTCCTTGGCCATTCTCAAGATACAGCAGTGGTGGAACTTTTCTCATAAATATCATCAGCGGTAGTTCCTTGTCCATGCAATAAGACGGACATCCATAAATTTTACAAGCTTTTTTCGTATTTCCTTGGCTATGAAACATATTTCCAGATGCTAAATCAGTGAAGTGTGACAAAATAAAAATTTAAAAAAATCACCCTTTTGCGATTTGTCAGACATCATTTTGCTTCCTGTCCCAGTCAAATACAGTGAGGGAAACGAGACTTTCTATATCCCTCCGCACGAAATAATTTCTCGAATACTGAGGTGACTGAAGTCACGGGATACCGATATCGACATGTACAGATTACGATAGTACCGCGCGCAAGGTTCTAAAGGTCAGTGCCCTGCTGGAGTGGAAATGGTTCCTTCATGATTATGGCCGCACGATGGCAATTAGCAGGCTTTGAATGCGGAATAGTAGTTGCAGCTAGACGCATGTGTCACTCCATTTCGGGAATCGTTAGGGAATTCAGTATTCCGTAATCCACTGAATTAAAAGTGTGCCGAGAACACCATATTTCAAGTGTTACCTCTCACCGGGGACAACGCAGTGGCGTATGTGTTGAGTTTGAAGTCCTAAGAGACAAATAACACTGTGCGAAATAACCGCAGAAAACAATGTTGGATATACGACGAACGACTCCGTCAGGACAGTGCAGCAAAATATGGAGGAAATGGGCTATGGGAGCAGACGACCGACGTGAGTGTCTTTCCTAACAGCTCGACACCGCCTGCAGCGTCTCTCCTGGGCTCGTGGCCATGTCGGTTGGTTGCTAAACGACTGCAAAACCGTGGCCTGGTCAGATGAATCCCCATTTCAGTTGGTATAAAGTGATGGTAGGGTTCGAGTGTGGCGCAGACCCCACGAACCCATGGACCCCAGTTGTGAAGAAGGCCCTGTGCAAGCTGGTGGTGCCTCCATAATTGTGTGAGCTATGTTTACATGGAAGGGACTGTGTATTGTGGTATGAGGTTATGTCCAGCTACTTGAGGACATTTTCACTCATTCATGGACATCATTTTCCCAAACAACGATGGAATTTTTTGTGGAAGACAGTTGTCGCGAATGTAAGAAATTTTCCAACCAACCCATTAATTCAGTTTAAGGTAGTTCTTGACAAAGAGGCAGTCTCGCATTTGAGCTGACTCCGGAAAGTGTGAGATTGAACTCGAAAACTAGCCTAGGGCGAGCAACAGCAGTATGTGACTAGCCTCGCAATTGCAGGGTCCCAAGATGAAAGGCGCGAATATTCCAAGTGTACCAGATACGGAGGGAATGACACATTAACTGCGTGATCAACTGCGGTCAGGGCACAGGGCAGAATCATCGAACCTTCTAGTAGTACTGCCGAGTGCAAATGAAGCCGTATGAATGGAACCCCCCTGTACCACTGCGAGGGCGGAACGACTTACGAGCAGGTCACGCCATTTACTCGACGCTTGTCAGTATGATTCAAACTTAGTTTATTTCGCTACTATCGGGTAAAGTGGAATGAATATCGGACATCGAGAATGTCGAGTTAGGACATCGCACCTAGATAGTTGTACCTAGAGAAATGTGCCACGTGTACTTCCGTGTAGTGGTATAACATAGATAAACATCTGGCTATTAAAACTGCTAGAATAAATGCAGATGATAAACGGGAATTCATTGGACAAATATATTATACTAGAACTGACATGTGATTACATTTTCACGCAATTTGGGTGCATAGATGTTGAGAAATCAGTACCCAAAACAACCACCTCTGGCCGTAATAATTGCCTTGATACGCCTGGGCATTGAGTCAAACAGAGCTTGGATGGCGTGTACATGTACAGCTGCCCATGCAGCTTCAACACGATACCACAGTTTATCAGGAGTAGTGAATGGCGTATTGTGACGAGCTAGTTGCTCGGCCACCATTGACCAGACGTTTTCAGTTGGTGAGAGATCTGGAGAATGTGCTGGCCAGGGCAGCAGTCGAACATTTTCTGTATCCAGAAAGGCCCGTACACGACCTGCATCATGCGGTCGTCCATTATCCTGCCGAAATGTAGGGTTTCGCAGGGATCGAATGAAGGGTAGAGCCACGGGTCGTAACACATCTGAAATGTAACGTACACTGTTCAAAGTGCTGTCAATGCGAACAAGAGGTGACCGAGACGTGTACCCAATGGCAACCCATACCATCACGCCGGGTGATACGCCAGTATGGCGATGACGAATACACGCTTCCAACGTGCGTTCACCGCGATGTCGCCAAACACGGATGCGACCATCATGATGCTGTAAGTGGTTCAAATGGCTCTGAGCACTATCAGACTCAACTGCTGTGGTCATCAGTCCCCTAGAACTTAGAACTACTTAAACCTAACTAACCTAAGGACATCACACACACCCTTGCCCGATGCGGGATTCGAACCTGCGACCGTAGCAGCAGCGCGGCTCCGGACTGGAGCACCTAGAACCGAACGGCCACCGCGTCCGGCCATGATGCTGTAAACAGAACCTGGATTCATCCAGAAAAATTACGTTTTGCCATTCGTGCACCCAGGTTCTTCGTTGAGTACACCATCGCAGGCGCTCCTGTCTGCGATGCAGCGTCAAGGGTAACCGCAGTCATGGTCTCCGAGATGATACTCCATGCTGTCATCTCGACTGCTAGTGATACGAGGCCGTTGGGATCCAGCACGGCGTTCCATATTACCCTCCTGAACCCACCGATTCCATATTCTGCTAACAGTCATTGGATCTCGACCAACGCGAGCAGCAATGTCGCGATACGATAAACCGCAATCGCGATAGGCTACAACCCGACCTTTATCAAAGTCGGAAACGTGATGGTACGCATTTCCCCTCCTTACACGAGGCGTCACAACGACGTTTCACCAGGCACCGCCGGTCAACTGCTGTTTGTGTATGAGTAATCGGTTGGAAACTTTCCCCATGTCAGCACGCTGTAGGTGTCGCCACACCTGTCGTGTGAATGCTCTGAAAAGCTAATCATTTGCATATCACAGCACCTTCTTCCTGTCGGTTAAATTTCGCGTCAGTAACACGTAATCTTCGTGGTGTAGCAATTTTAATGGCCAGTAGTGTAGTTAGCCACTTCTACCCTTCACCTACCGAGTTTCGTACTATGTATCCCTTAAAGCTTGCTTTTCGGCTGAGGTCAGGGAATGAGAATGCGGCCCACCACCAGCTAACCTCAGCGAATCCCACGGCACGAAGTGAGCCCTTGTGGCGCGCTTACAGCAGTCCTTCTTACCCTCTCTCAGGACACGGCCTAATGCACCATGTCACCTGACCCCAACTGTTCACGACTGGTTTCAAGATTACTGTGAACAATTTGAGCGAATGATTACGCCACCCAGATAGCCCGGCATGACTCCCGTCCACCATTTATAAGGAATAATCGAGAGGTCAGTTCGTGCACAAGATCCTTCGCAATTATGGACAGCTATAGAGACTGAAGGACTCTTTCTTTCTGCGGGGGACTTTCAACAACTTGTTGAGCCCATGCCACGCCGAGTTGCTGCACTACGCCTGGCTAAAACAGGTCGGACACGATGTGAGGAGCTGTCCCGTGGCTTTCGTGCCCTCAGTGTACGTTCTCTTCGCGGACCTTACGCGAAATGTTCGTTGTCGGCAGCACAGTTGTTCAGCAGTTTTCATTAATCTGGATCAACAGGTGGTGAATGTTGTTCTCCGTTTCCCCATCGTCTAGTTAGTCAGTTTTCTCGCACGTATATTCGTTACTTATATGCCTGTATTTACTGTTCTCTTCTAAAAGCCATGACATATTCTTTATGATTTTCCTTTTACCACTATTTTGTACTGTCGTGTGACTAGGGCCTGCTATCGGGTAGACCGTTCGCCGGGTGCAAGTCTATCGATGTGACGCCGCTTCGGCGACTTGCGCGTCGTTGGTGTGAAATGATGATGATTAGGACAGCATGGCACCCAGTCCCTGAGCGGAGAAAATCTCCGACCCAGCCGGGAATCGAACTCGGGTCCTTAGGATTGACATTCTGTCGCGCTGACAACTCAGCTACCGGGGGCGGACAATATTTTGTATTTATCCTGTGTTAGTCAAATCCATGAATCCGGCTGCATACAAACGTACTGATTTTATTACTGTAACATAGTGCCGTAACATTGCTTCAGAGGAGGTATATGTCCTATTTCACACATCTTTATGCAAACTGAGGGCCATTTTTATCCTTCTTGTGCTGAGTTTTTTTGTCCGCCAAGATATTTGAAGTTACCCTCTTTCCATAACCTTTATTTAAATTTGGAGAATCTCTTATATTTGACTAATATTCTGCTTTTGCGTAAGATATCTGAAGAACTGTTTCTTCTCTTTTCTTTTTTTTTTTTTCAAAATGTTGATTCTTCTTGTTGCCACAGCTGTATCTCCGGAGAGTACTGCAAGATCGCAGTCAAAGGTATTTTCCGAAAAAAAAAATATTTCGTTAATGAAGCAAGATAACAACTTTTTGTAGGAACCTCGTAAGGGATCAATTTATTAAAGGGAAAAATCCGGTGCGAACAGCCGCCAATCAGAGCGTTTCTCGGTGATGACAGAGGGGTTTAAGAGACGTTGCTGTAGGCGTCTTGGTGACAAGACGGAAGGTCGTCAGAATGGATGGGGTGGATCGCAGCAGGGGGCTTTGTGGGGCTGTTGCACACAGAAGCTGACGGAGAACGGTGGTGGGGGGGGGGGGAGGGAAGCAGGGGGGGGGGGCAGACACTGACTCGCCCGTCTGCCTTCTGAAAGACGCAAAAAAACTGCAGTAATTAGACGAGTGTTAATCTAAAGGATGAAGAAGGCTGTCGTTCGCTTCAATCTGTAGAGGAGATCCGCAACCACCTTTGAACTACGCAAGTTAGATCAAAAACATTATGGACTGGTGTTTCTAATTACCCATTACAGTGTAGGGATGATTCGTCATTCCCCAGCGACACTGCAACGAGGTGACAAAAGTCATGGGATACCACCTAATATCGTATCACACCTCCTTTTGGACTGCAGCAGCTGGACGTGGTACGAATTCAACAAATAGTTGGAAATATTGAGCCATGCTGCCTCTACAGCCGGCCAAAATGCGAAATAGTTGTCGGTGTGGCATGTTGTGCACGAACTGACCTCTCGAATATGCCCCATAATGTCAGGCCATCTGGGTGGTCAAATAATTCGCTCGAATTGTCTAGTATGTTCTTCAAATCATTTGTGAACAATTGTGGCCCTGTGACAGGGGGCATTGTCCTAGTGATGTTTGGGAACATGTAGCTCATGAATGGCTGCAAATGACCTCCGTGTAGCCTAACATAACCACCTCCGGTCAATGTTCGGTTCCCTTGGACCAGACGACCCACGCCATTCCACTTAAAGACAGTCCACACCATTATGCAGCCGCCACCAGCTTGCACAGTACCTTGTTGGCAACTTGGGCCCATGGCTTCGTGGGACCTGTGCCACACTTCAATCCTAGCATCAGCTTGTGGTGCTTCAAAAGTCTAATCAGGAAACATCGCGTTTCTTTACCGCTTGAGCGACACCAGGTAAGAAATGTTAATATATATATTTATTTATTTGTAGTATGTTAAGTGGAGACTTGTTATTTAAAAAGATTTTGTTTCTTTTCTTTCATGTCGAGCGTGGCAGCAGGATAATCCAGTGGGGACTCCAGACGCAGCGGACGACGAGAGCTAACCACTATTGCATCGTAGTCGACGGCCGGCGGCTGGAAGAACCGTTGAAACATCATGCTGAACATTATTAAAATATGTTTATATGTTTCATGTTTTTTTTATAAAAGGAAAAGGAGCTCAATGTTGAATGTGGAATGATAAGTTTTGTAAGTGGATGTCAATTGGTTATCAACTGTTAAATAAACTTCGAGTTGGAAGTTAAAACAGTCAGTTGACTCTATTGTTACGACATACATCGTAAATGTTACTTATGAGTGAAATTTGCAAATTTTATTAAATTTCAGACTTCTTGAGGAGATTCTGGCAGACATTATCAGGAGTGTCGACGATCTTCAATAAGAAACTAGTTTAAAGATTTAGTAATGAGAAGTCGACACGTATTGACATTTTGAAAATAATCGATAGTGTTAAGTGTATTATAATTCTGTTTTAAAACTTTATCGGTGATTGTGGTCCAGAAGATCGGTTTTAAAGTTGAATATTTCGTTAAATGAGAACAAGATTGATTCTTTAGTGACATTAATTAATTATTGAGAGAAAAATTAAGAGAATTTCAATTTTTTCTAGCAAAGATATCAAGGAGTGTCAGACCGCACAACGAACATATAGAAACTCTGTGACTGTTGAACTGTCAAAAATTTTTTTTACGATAAAACTTTTTACAACAGGGACTGGTGAATTTTGCTGCGTCTATCCTTATCTTCTAGTTTGAATCTGCTGCAGCTCAATGTTTTGCTTTATGGATTTTTCAAGTAACTGGAAAAAGAACTTATAATGTGATCTGCGGACCGTCGATATTGCGTACACAGTTAGGCTGTTGTGAAGCCTGTTGGTTTGCAGATTGCCTTTCTTTCCCCTGCTGCAGACATCGTTGCTGAGTTGCTGCGACAGGATCGGCGGTTCAGCGCAAGCTCTTACCAACTGAGATCCGGAGTCATCTGACCAAGTCATCGTTTTCCAGTGTCTAGGGTCCACCCGATATGGTCACGACTCCAGGAGAGGCGCTGCAAGCGATGATGATGTGTTGTTAGCAAAGCCACTCACGTCGGTCGTCTGTCGCCGTAGCCCGCGAACGCTAAAATGTTGCTGTGCTGTCATGAGAGATACGTTTATCGTAGGTCCGCCATTGATTTCTGTGGTTATTTCACTCATTGTTGCTTGTCTATTAGCACTGACAACCCTGCGCAAATGCCACTGCTCTCGGTCGATAAGTGAAGGCCGTCGGTTACTGCAGTGAGAAGTAATGCTTTAAATTTCGTATTCTCGGCACACTCTTGGCACTAAATTCCGTGTCCGAAATGGAATGTCCCATGCGCCTATCTCTAACTACCATTCCGCGTTCAAAGACTGTTAATTTTCGTTGTCTGGCCACAATCATGTCGGACAGGTTTCCACGTGAATCAGACTGCTCTGCCAATGCACTGCCATTTTATACCTTGCATACTGCGATACTACAGCCATCAGTGTAAGTGCATATCGCTTTTCCGTGACTTTCGTCACCTCATTGTGTATGATGAACACTAAGTTATAATTCCAGCCCTCTATCAACCACGGACGTTGCCGTCCATGATGTGGCTTCTGTGTCTCAGCGATACAGGTAGCTGTACTCTAGGTGCAACCACAGCGAAGCCGAAACGAGACTCCTGGAATAGAAAACATTCCGTTAGAACTACAGATACCCTTGTGACAGCGTCCTCAGCTCGTGGTCGTGTGGTAGCGTTCTCGCTTCCTGCGCCCGGGTTCCCGGGTTCGATTCCCGGCGGGGTCAGGGATTTTCTCTGCCTCGTGATGACTGGGTGTTTTGTGATGTCCTTAGGGTAGTTAGGTTTAAATAGTTCTAAGTTCAAGAGGACTGATGACCATAGATGTTAAGTCCCATAGTGCTCAGAGCCATTTGAACCATTTGAACCTTGTGACAGCGCACCGTAAAAGAACTCTTCCGTCGGATGTGCAAGAAGTATGAGACAAGTGAAATAACCTCAGACTTCAAGAAGAATTTCATAACTCCATTTCCAAAGATAGCCGTTGCTGACAGGTGTGAACATTCCCGAACTATCAGCTTAATAAGTCATGGTTAGAAAATACTAACACGAATTATTCACCCAAAATGGGATAACTGGTAAAAGCTGACCTGTGTGAGATCAGTTTCGATTCAGGAGAAATATAGAAACACACGAATCAATAATGACAAGATAGGTTAAGGAAAGGCAAACCTACGTCTCTAGCTTTTGTAGACTTAGAGAAAGCTTGATCGCAGTACTCTCTTTGACAGCCTGACGATAGCAGGGGTAAGAGTTTGGGAGCAAAAGTCTTGAAGAGAAACCACACGGCGGTTATAAATGTCGAGGGAGTTGAAAGCGAGGCAGTGGTTGAGAAGGGAGTGAGACAGGGTTGTAGTGTATCCCCGACGTTATTCAATCTGTACACTGAACAAATACTAAAGGAAATCAAAGAAAAGTTTGGAGTAGGAATTAAAGTTCAGGGAGAAGAAATAAAAACCTTGAGGATTGTTGATGACATTCTGCTTCTGTCAGAAACAGCAAAAGACTTCGAAGAGCAGGTGAACGGAATGTACAGAGCCTTGAAGAGAGAATATAAGATGACTATGAACAAAATCAAAACGAGGATAATGGAATGTAGTAGAATTAAATCAAGAGATGCTGAGGGAACTAGCTGAGGAAACGAGACACTTAAAGTAGTAGATGAGTTTCGCTACTTGGACAACAAAGTAACTGATTACGGTCGAAGCAGAAATGATATATAAAATGTAGACTGACAACGGCAAGGAAATCCTTGCTCAAGAAGGAAATTTGTTTGCATCGAATATAGATGTGTTAGGAAGTCTTTTTGAAGGTATTTGTATGGAGTGTAGCCATGTATGGAAGTGAACATGAACAATAAACAGTTTACTCAAGAACAGAATATAAGTTTTTGAAATGTTGTACTACACAAGAATACTGATGTTAGATTGATGGCCGCGCGGTATTAGCCGAGCGGTCTACGGAGCTGCAGTCATGGACTGTGCGGCTGGTTCCGGCGGAGGTTCGAGTCCTCCCTCGGGCATGGCTGTGTGTGTTTGTCCTTAGGATAATTTAGATTAAGCAGTAAGTAAGCTTAGGGACTGATGACTTTAGCAGTTAAGTCCCATAAGATTTCACACACATTTGAACATTTTCTTTTAGATTGATAGATGTGGCAACTAACGAGGAGGTACTGAATAGAACTGGGAAGAAGAAACGTTTGCTGCACAACCTTACTAAGAAAAGTGATCGACTGATAGGACACATTACGAGATATTAGGGGATCACCAATTTAGTATTGTAGGTAATGTACAAGGGTAAAAATCATATAGGGGGACCAAGAGATGAATACAGTAAGCAGATTCAGTAGGATGTTGGTTGAAGTAGTTATTCGGAGATGAAGAGTGTCGGACAGGATAGTGCAGTTTGGAGGGGGGCATCAAACTGGTCTTCCGACAGAAGACCATAAGAACACCTTATAAATAACCTTACATAAAATGCACTGATCCTTACTTTACTGAAATATCCCCTTGTTTCGTGGCTAACATCATACATTACACTCCTTTACGAGTTTACTTTTCAAAAGCTCAACTGCGAACAGTCAAGAAGCAGGTCGAGAGCTACTGATGTCGACTTGCCCAACATAGTGCCAAGAGAAAGTCGAAGAATAAATTTATGAAAATTGTCTGTAGAACTGTGACCGTCAAAGCCAGTGAACTAATTACACACTTCATTAGTGACTGCCTAATTTTGTATTTACTTAACTAGTTCCGTTAATGTGGGAGGCACGCGTGGTCGCTATAGCACTCTCTCAGCCAGTGAAATAATAGTACTGCATTATTGGTCGGGAGACACCACCTGGAGTTGTTCGGCTGCCCAGTGCAAGTCCAATTTTACAACATTTCTGCGACTTTCTCCTCTTTGTGATGAGGATTAGATTAAATGAAGAGGAAAATGAAAACACCCAGTCCTTGAGTGAAAGAACATCTGCGAGGAATCGAACCCGGGAGGCCATCTCAGCCATTGTCGGCTGTAGAGCGCGGAGCCTCTACTGGTCCCATACGCTGCTCCTCAGTCGTCTTCATGCGACTGAGGCCCGCACCACCAGTCTTCTTACCATGGATGACCCTTGCTCCGAAGTGGGGACACGAACAATGTGGTCGACGCCACAGGCAAAGAACTCCCAGTTTTCTTCAATGAAACGTAAGCATCTAAGGATGGCAATTGGAGGGAGCAGAAAAATTATTGGCCTGGTATGAAATTAGCAGGAAACGCATTTCACAGGCACAGACGATTCTATCAAAAAATCTACAAATTCTTAATGCAAAATTTTGGAAAAGAGACTCATATAGCCTAAAGAAAAAAAACATCTTTTTCATTACTTTTTGTAAGGCTATTGCTAATTCTCAAGACTTCTTGGTTACTGAATCCAACTCGGGTCTTATTTTTTCTATAACTAACAACTGCAGTATTATTTCGTTTTAGACAGGAAAATTTTCGGGACTGAAATGCAATTTTCGTATCTAAATACGGACAAACGCCATATTGACGTATAAACAAGAAAACACCCCTTTATCACATAGAAATCATGTGTCTGTTGGCTTATACGAGGGGCGTTCAGAAAGTAAGCTCCGATCGGTCGCGAAATGGAAACGACTATGAAAATCAGATAAAGCTTTGCACAGATGTGTTGGGTAGTGTCTCTAGTATAACCCCAGTTAGCATCACGTCGCTCTTCTCATTTCTGAGCTCGCAGTGAGTGCGTAAAGATGTCTAGAAAATAGTTTCTGCCGCCAAGTACGAGGGCCTGGTGAGAAATTTCGCCTGAAGCTATGCAGCTAACATTACATAACTGTCGTGCTGTTTCTTCTTCAAGACAATTCTCAGCCGCATTCTGCAGGGGCAATGAAGATGCTCCTGCATCGTTTTCAAATGGAAATGTGAGATTACCCACAATACAGTCCGCAATTGTCTCCCCCTGAGTTTCATCTCTGGTCACATGAACCGCTGTCTTTGAAGACAAACATTTTGACACAGACAACGAGGTGTAGGCCAGCGTGGAGAATTGGCGGAAAGCACTGGCGACTGCCTTCTATGATGAGGCTATTGAAAAGTTGGTACAACGCTATGACAAAAGTCTAAGTCAGAACGATGACTACGTAGAGAAGTAGCTGAAAGGTGTAGCTAATTGTTACAAGTAAAACATTTCTGATGTTCACTGTGGTTTCAATTTGGCAATCAATCGGAGCTTACTTTCTGAACAGGCCTTGTATTTCCTTTGAATTTTTTGTTAACACGCTCACACCGGGTCGTGTTCGACTCCACCAGTTATGTTATCAGCACTGCACTGACTTATGGTGTAATATTTGTCAGACATGCGCTACGAGCAGCTGTGAATATGTACAATATTGTGTGGTCCTCTAAGAAGAGAGATCCTTGAACTAGTGAAATATCACATAACTTAGGTTTAATTTAGTGTAAAAATATTTTATGTGATCTCTTGCTGTTTTAAAAGAATGAAGTTATGCCAATTTTAATATAACAGGTGAATGTATCGAAACAACAGTGTAGGGCCTTTGAACCCGAGGCTGTCCCACGGCGAGAAATAGGAAAACGAGCGCCTCCAGATGGAGAGAGGCATGAATGCGCACTTCGCACCACACCAAACAACGCCATTCTCAGCGGCTGGCTGAACGTGTTAAAACAACCGGCATGGATTTTTCTCCGTAGAATCGCCTGTTCTGCGTCTCAGTGCAGTCGCCAACTGCGAGGACATTGCACTCTCACTTTGTTGTTGTTCTAGTCTTCAGTCCGAAAACATGTTTGACACAGTTCTTCATGTTACTCTATCCTGTACGAGCCTCTTCATCTCCGAATACATCTACATCATTCTCCTCAGGCCGCCTACTGCAACATACATCGTTCTGACTGTGCTTACTGCCGGCCGCAGTGGCCAAGCGGTTCTAGACGCTTCAGTCTGGAAACGCGCGACCACTACGGTCGCAGGTTCGAATCCTGCCTCGGGCATGGATGTGTGTGATGTCCTTAGGTTAGTTAGGTTTAAGTAGTTCTAACTTCTAGAGGACTATTGACCTCAGATGTTAAGTCCCATAGTGCTCAGAGCCATTTGAACCATTTGAATATGCTTACTGGACTTTTTTCTTGGTCTCCTTCTACACTTTTTACCCCCTTCCCTCCAATAATAAATTACTGATCCCTCGATGCCTCAGAATGTGTGATATCAACCGATACCTTCTTTTACTTAAGTTGTGGCAAAAACTTCTTTTTTCTTTGTTCTGTTCAGTGTCTCTTGATTAATTACATGATCTTCCCACCTAATCTTCACCATTATTCTGTATCACCATATTTCGAGAGACTACATTCTCTTCTTGTCTAAACTCTTTCTCGTCCATGTTTTACTTTCATACGTGGCTCCGCTCTGGAAAATACTCCCAGAAAGAACTCCCCAAGACTTAAATCTATATTCGATATTAACAAACTTCACTTCTTCAGAAACACTCTTCTTGTCGTTGACAGTCTATATTTTACACTACTGCCCATTAAAATTGCTACACCAAGAAGAAATGCAGATGATAAACGGGTATTCATTGGACAAATATATCATACTAGAACTGACATATGATTACATTTTCACGAAATTTGGATGCATAGATCCTGAGAAATCAGTACCCACAACAACCACCTCTGGGCGTAATTACGGCCATGATACGCCTGGTCATTGAGTCAAACAGAGCTTGGATGGCGTGTACAGGTACAGCTGCCCATGCAGCTTCAACACGATACCACAGTTCATCAAGAGTAGTCACTGGCGTATTGTGACGAGCCAGCTGCTCGGCCACCATTGACCAGACGTTTTCAGTTGGTGATAGATCTGGAGAATGTGCTGCCCAGGACAGCAGTCCAACATTTACTGTATCCAGATAGGCCCGTACAGGACCTGCAACATCCTTCTGAAATGTAGGGTTTCGCAGGGATCGAATGAAGGGTAGAGCCACGGGTCGTAACACGTCTGAAATGTAATGTCCATTATTCAGAGTGCCGTCATTGCGAACAAGAGGTGACCGAGACGTGTAACCAATGGCACCCCGTACCATCACGCCGGGTTATACGCCAGTATGGCGATGACGAATACACGTTTCCAATGTGCGTTCACCGCGATATCGCCAAACACGGATGCGACCATTATGACGCTGTAAACAGAACCTGAATTCATCCGAAAAAATGACGTTTTGCCATTCGTGCGCCAAGGTTCGTCGCTGACTACACCATCGCAGGCGCTCGTCTGTGATGCAGTGTCAAGGGTAACCGCAGCCATGGTCTCCGAGCTAGACGTGGCTGCACGATCCGTTACAGCCATGCGGATAAGATGCCTGTCATCTCGACTGCTAGTGATACGAGGTCGTTGGGATCCGGCACGGCGTTCCGTATTACCTTCTTGAACCCACCGATTCCATATTCTGCTAACAGTCATTGGATCTCGACTAACTCGAGCAGCAATGTCGCGATACGATAAACCGCAATCGCGATAAGCTACAATCCGACCTTTATCAAAGTAGGATACGTGATGGTACGCATTTCTCCTCCTTACAGGAGGCATCACAACAACGTTTCACCAGGCAACGCTGGTCGACTGCTGTTTGTGTATGAGAAATCGGTTGGAAACTTTCCTCATGTCAGCACGTTGTAGGGATCGTCATCGGCGCCAATCTTGTGTGAATGCTTTGAAAAGAATAATTATTTGCATATCACAGCATCTTCTTCCTGTCGGTTAAATTTCGCGTCTGTAGCACGTCATCTTCGTGGTGTAGCAATTTTAATGGTCAGTAGTGTATTTCCTCTCTAAATGGCCATCATCAGTTATTCTTGTGGCCAAATAGCAAAAGTCAGTCTACCACTTAAAGTGTCTCGCTTTCTAATCTAATTCCCTCAGCATCACCTGATTTAATTCTACTACATTACATTATCCTTGTTTTGCTTTTGTTGATATTCATCGTATATTCTCCTTTTAAGAAAGAGTCCATTCGGTTCAACTGCTCTTCCAAGTTTTTGTGGTCTCTGACAGAATTACATTGTCATCGGCAAACCTTTTATTTCTTCTTCCCGAACTTCAATTCGTACTCCAAATATTTATTTAGTTTCCTTCACTGCTTGATCAATGTGGAATAATATCGGGCCTAGACTACAACCCTGTCTCACTCCCTTCTTAACCAGTGCTTCCCTTTCATGCCCCTCGACTTTTATAACTGCTGTCTGCTTTCTTAGAAATTTTATATAGCCATTCCATTCCTGTATTTTGCCCCTGATGCCTTCATAATTTCAAAGAGAGTGTTCAGTTAATGTTGGCAAAAACTTTATCAAAGTCTACAAAGTGTGTAAACGAAGGTCTGCCTTCCCTTAACCTATCTTCTAAAAGAAGTCTCGAGTGCTCCTGCACTTTTCCGCAATCGAAACTGATCGTCACCGAGGTCGGCTTCTACCATTTCTTTCATCCTTCTGTAAAGAATTGGAGCCAGTATTTTCAAAGAATCACAAATGAAACCGATGCTTAGGAAACATTCACAATTTTTTCTTCAAGTCTGTGGGTATTTCGCCCGTTTAACACCTTGCATATCAAATGGAAGTTTTTTCTCTTGGCTGGCTCTCCCAATGCTGTCAATAGTTCTGACGGAATGTCAGGGGCCTTGTTTTTGCTTAGTGCTCTGCCAAATTATTCGCGCAGGGTCATATACCCCATCTCATCAACGTCGTTTTCGGATTATATAATACTGCCTTCACCTCCCTTTTATAGAACTTCTGGAAGAAGCCTAGAAAATAGTGTCTCACGCCATGTATTAGGGTCTGGTGAGAGATTTAACCCGATTTCGTGTAAACCCACATAACGTAGTTTCCGAGCATGTTATTCTTCATGGAAGTTCTCTGCTACACACTACAGAAGGAGTGAGGACGCTCCTGTAGCGTTTTCGATGGGAAGTGTTTGATCACCCACCATACAGCCCGGATTTGCCTCCCTCTGCTTTTCATACTGCTCACATGATCCGATGGCAATGACGGCAACATTTTGGCACACACAACGAGCTGCAGTCTACCGTAGGAAATTATCAGAATGCACAGCAGTCTGTATACTACGACGAGGGCATTGGAGAATTGGTACAACGCTACGGCAGATGTCTAATTCGGAAACGTTTTTGGTTTTCACTGTGGTTCACATTTCGCGACCGATCGGACCTTACTTTCCGAATAGCCCTCGTATATTCTCCTTCCATCTTCCATCTTTCAGCTTTCACTTCATTGCTTATCACTGGGTTTTGATCTTGTAACACGACAGCCTCTTTGGAAGAGATACTTTATCCAGTCACAAACACGTGACCGTGGACGCACAGGCGGCGGCTAAGATAGTGTCATATGTGTTGACAGCTGGAATCAGCTTGACACGAGGCCAGTTTCACACTATGCTCTACAGATGGCGTAGTCTCCGGACTTCCACCGGCCTCTAAGGTGACCGCGTGACCGGGAAAACCCGCCCGCTGGGCAACACAATGGCTACTCGCTTCTCCGGCGGCTTTTCGCGCCCAGTGAAAAATTAAAGCTTACCTCAAAATTAATGAATATTGAACCGTATGTGTCACTGCAGAGCCAGCACCTCATTTGAAGCGGAAAAGATGAAAGATTACTCTTGCGAAGGCGCCCTTCCACATCAGCATTAATTTGTAAGTTATTGTTATTTAAAAGTACTAAATAATTCCTAACTTCTAAGCGTGAATATCTCGGCAATGCATTATCCGATTGCAACAAACGAGGTGTCTACGGATACATTTCGTACGACTGTATTGGACTGTGATGGTAGATTTTCTGAAATTATTCACATTTTGAAATGAGAGGACGAAAAACGGATTTCGCACAATTAAAAACAGCTTTTCTTACTAAATAAAGAGAAAACATGAAAGTATCGGCAGCACTGTAAACTTTAGATTGATAGGAAATTATTTCATCTATAATTTAAATTCTTTGTTAATTTTTACACTTATACAGGGTGTTACAAAAAGGTACGGCCAAACTTTCAGGAAACATTCCTCACAAACAAATAAAGAAAAGATGTTATGTGGACATGTGTCCGGAAACGCTTAATTTCCATGTTAGAGCTCATTTTAATTTCGTCGGTATGTACTGTACTTCCTCGATTCACCGCCAGTTGGCCCAATTGAAGGAAGGTAATGTTGACTTCGGTGCTTGTGTTGACATGCGACTCATTGCTCTACAGTACTAGCATCAATCACATTAGTACGTAGCATCAACAGGTTAGTGTTCATCACGAACGTGATTTTGCAGTCAGTGCAATGTTTACAAATGCGGAGTTGGCAGATGCCCATTTGATGTATGGATTAGCACGCGGCAATAGCCGTGGCGCGGTACGTTTGTATGGAGACAGATTTCCAGAACGAAGGTGTCCCGACAGGAAGACATTCGAAGCAATTGATCGGCGTCTTAGGGAGCACGGAACATTCCAGCCTATGACTCGCGACTGGGGAAGACCTAGAACCACGAGCACACCTGCAATGGACGAGGCAATTCTTCGTGCAGTTGACGATAACCCTAATGTCAGCGTCAGAGAAGTTGCTGCTGTACAAGGTAACGTTGACCACGTCACTGTATGGAGAGTCCTACGGGAGAACCAGTTATTTCCGTACCATGTACAGCGTGTGAAGGCACTATCAGCAGCTGATTGGCCTCCACGGGTACACTTCTACGAATGGTTCATCCAACAATGTGTTAATCCTCATTTCGGTGCAAATGTTCTCTTTACGGATGAGGCTTCACTCCAACGTGATAAAATTGTAAATTTTCACAATCAACACGTGTGGGCTCACGAGAATCCGCACGCAATTGTGCTATCACGTCATCAACACAGATTGTCTCTGAACGTTTGGGCAGGCATTTTTGGTGATGTATTGATTGGGCCCCATGTTCTTCCACCTACGCTCAATGGAGCACGTTATCATGATTTCATACAGGATACTCTACCTGTGCTGCTAGAACATGTGCCTTTACAAGTACGACACAACATGTGGTTCATGCTCTATGAAGCTCCTGCACAATTCAGTCGAAGTGTTCGTACGCTTCTCAACAACAGATTCGGTGACCGATTGATTGGTAGAGGCGGACCAATTCCATGGCCTCCACGCTCTCCTGACCTCAACCCTCTCGAATTTCATTTATGGGGGCATTTGAAAGCTCTTGTCTACGCAACCCCGGTACCAAATGTAAAGACTCTTCGTGCTCGTATTGTGGACGGCTGTGATACAATACGCGATTGTCCAGGGCTGCATCAACGCATCAGGGATTCCATGCGACGGAGGGTGGATGCATGTCTCCTCGCTAACGGAGGACATTTTGAACATTTCCTGTAACAAAGTGTTTGAAGTCACGCTGGTACATTCTGTTGCTGTGTGTTTCCATTCCATGATTAATGTGATTTGAAGAGAAGTAATAAAATGAGCTCTAACATGGAAAGTAAGCGTTTCCGGACACATGTCCACATAACATCTTTTCTTTATTTGTGTGTGAGGAATGATTCCTGGAAGTTTGGTCGTACCTTTTTGAAACACCCTGTATATCTAGAAACGGAGGAAAACCATAGAAATTAATGTTTATAAATAAACTATGCAAGATAAACTGCAAAAAGGTGGGAATTTAAGGAGAAGGGACCTGGATAAACTGACTAAACCCGAGGTTGTACGTAGTTCCAGGGGGAGCAGGGATGGGGGAATGAAGTACAGTAGAAGAAGAATGGGTAGCTCTGAGGGTTGAAGTAGTGAAGGCTGCAGAGGATCATGTAGGTAAAAAGACGAGGGCTAGTGGAAATCCTTGGGTAACAGAATAAATATTGAATTTAATTGATGAAAGGACAAAATATAAAAACGCAGTAAATGAAGTGGGCAAAAAGGAATACAATCGTCTCAAAAATGAGATCAACAGGAAGTGCAAAATGGCTAAGCAGGGATGGCTAGAGGACAAATGTAAGGATGTAGAGGCTTATCTCACTAGGGGTAAGATAGATACTGCCTACAGGAAAATTGAAGAGACCCTTGGAGAAAAGAGAGCCACTTGTATGCATATCAAAATCTCAGATGGAAACCCAGTTCTAAGCAAAGAAGGGAAAGCAGAAAGGTGGAAGGAGTATATAGAGGGTCTATACGAGGGTCTATACAAGGACGATGGTCTTGAGGACAATATTATGAAAATGGAGGAGGATGTAGATGAAGATGAAATGGGAGATACGATACTGCGTGAAGAGTTTGACACAGCACTGAAAGATCTGAGTCGAAACAATGCTCCAGGAGTAGACAACATTCCATTGGAACTACTGACGGCCTTGGGAGAGCCAGTCCGGACAAAACTCTACCATCTAGTGAGCAAGAGGTATGAGACAGGCGAAATACCCTCAGACTTCAAGAAGAATATAATAATTCCAATCACAAAGAAAGCAGGTGTTGACAGATGTGAAAATTGCCGAACTATCAGGCTAATAAGTCACAGGTGCAAAATACTAACGCGAATTCTTTACAGACGAATAGAAAAACTGGTAGAAGCTGACGTTGGGGATGATCAGTTTGGATTCCATAGAAATGTTGGAACACGTGAGGCAATACTAACCTTACGACTTATCTTAGAAGAAAGATTAAGGAAAGGCAAATCTACGTTTCTAGCATTTGTAGACTTAGAGAAAGCTTTTGTAAATGTTGAGTGGAATACTCTCTTTCAATTTCTGAAGGTCGCAGGGGTCAAATACAGGGATCGAAAGGCTATTTACAATTTGTACAGAAACAGATGGCAGTTATAAGAGTCGAGGGGCATCAAAGGGAAGCAGCGGTTGGGAAAGGAGTGAGACAGGGTTGTGGCCTATCCCCGATGTTATTCAATCTGTATATTGAGCAAGCAGTAAATGAAACAAAAAAAAAATTCGGAGTAGGTATTAAAATCCATGGAGAAGAAATAAAAACTTTGAGGTTCGCCGATGACATTGTAATTCTGACTGAGACAGCAAAGGACTTGGAAGAGCAGTTGAACCGAATGGACAGTGTCTTGAAAGGAGGATATAAGATGAACATCAACAAAAGCAAAACGAGGATAATGGAATGTAGTCAAATTAAGTCGGGTGATGCTGAGGGAATTAGATTAGGAAATGAGACACTTAAAGTAGTAAAGGAGTTTTGGTATTTGGGGAGCAAACTAACTGATGATGGTCGAAGTAGAGAGGATATAAAATATATACCAGCAATGGCAAGGAAAGCGTTTCTGAAGAAGAGAAATTTGTTAACATTGAGTATAGATTGTGTCATGAAGTCGTTTCTGAAAGTATCTGTATGGGGTGTAGCCATGTATGGAAGTGAAACATGGATGATAAATAGATTGGACAAGAAAAGAATAGAAGCTTTAGAAATGTGGTGCTACAGAAGCATGCTGAAGATTACATGGGTAGATCACATGACTAATGAGGAGGTATTGAATAGAATTGGGGAGAAGAGGAGTTTGTGGCACAACGTGAGAAGAAGGGAGCGGTTGGTAGGACGTGTTCTGAGGCATCGAGGGATCACAAATTTAGCATTGGAGGGCAGCGTGGAGGGTAAAAATCGTAGAGAGAGACCAAGAGATGAATACACTAAGTCGATTCAGAAGGATGTAGGTTGCAGTAAGTACTGGGAAATGAAGAAACTTGCACAGGATAGAGTAACATGGAGAGATGCATCAAACCAGTCTCAGGACTGAAGACCACCACAACAACAACGCTAGATAAAAGAAAACTGATAACAGCATACTTGGAAGATTTCCGCGTGATCTGATGTATCATATGTGTGTAAAAGATTAAAATTAAGAATTTCAGTAATTTTTCATGTTCCGTGGTTTAACTGACTTCAGTGGTGCTTCACCGTGGTTTCCTGGGTGAACAGCGGCGTACGGAGGTGAGTCTGGGTTCGGACGCCGTTGGACATGGTCAGGCTGTGTTAGAAGAAAGTTTTATTTCATGATCAGTGAAATAGCCGCTGGCTTGCATGTGTGAATTATTCAGAGTTTCTGCTTTCGGATACAAATATTTTTAGGCTTCTGATGAGTTAGTTACTTTTCGAGCTGCGTGGGATACAAGCCACACTTGTAAGGTTTCAGTGTGTAGCCGCAGTGGAATTTACAGTTTTATATACTGGGGAATTTTAACGCTTGTCTAAAGATTACTCATGCAATTAAACGTGCTTTATTCAACAGCGTCCAAGAGCTTAAAAAACTCGATCGGACTGTGAAATTAATTTATTGCTAACTGTGACATTTGATTTTTCTATGTTCTTATTGGAAATAAACTCGGAGTGACTGCGAACGTGATTTTTGCGTAGCCACACCTGCCTCCGTTTATATTTAAATACTTTCGTCGAACACTGGGTACACTACGACGAATGTGAGTTGGCACCCCGTAGACGGCCGGCCGGAGTGGCCGAGCGGTTCTAGGCGCTACAGTCTGGAACCGCGCGACCTCTACGGTCGCAGGTTCGAACCCTGCCTCGGGCATGGATGTGAGTGATGTCCTTAGGTTAGTTAGGTTTAACAAGTTCTAAGTTCTAGGGGACTGATGACCTCAGAGCCATTTTTGAACCCCGTAGAAGAAACGTAGCCAAATTTTTAAGTCCAACCACATTTCCGGAGGCCGATTGCTGCAATGTGTGGATAAATGTTTTCGTGCAGTAACACATGGGGGCTCCGAGCTGATATAGAACCTGCGAACAGTTTAGAACTTCGATTTTCGGCGAGTTCATGAGATACACTGTATTTTATTTCGTCATGTACGCCGCATGCATATTCCCATACAACCTGAACGGACGCAATCTGCGCTCTTGATATTTATATAGCTGCTTCCTTTTCTTCCAAAGGCCTCTTTAATTTTGCTGTACGCGTTGTCTGTCTTTCCCATACTGTTATGTGCTTCTAGATCCTTACATTTGTCAACGGCCCACTCGTGCTTAACCATTTTGCACTTCCTGCAAATTTCAATTTTTAGACGTTTGTGTTTCGGTTCGCCTGCTTCACTTTCTCCCTTCATAAGATAAATCCAATATGTTCTATGATATTCTCACACTTCACAGATATTTATTATTTTTGTTACTTTTCTTCATCTTTCTTTCATGTAGCTGAATATCGTGCCGTGAAATATTGATAGTGATAAAGCAGCTGCTGATTAATCTGCATTAAGCAGTAAAAATAATATTTAATTGCCAACAATGTTTTATGAAATTTCTTTGTTGTTTCCAATGGCTATAATAATTTGATATGAAGCTGTTCATCCTGCAGCGCCCCTGCGGTGCAGATGCTCGTCAAACAACCAATTTTTTAAGGTTTTCTAGCTTGTTTGCTACGGCAGAAATGTAATGGGGTGGGTGGGGGGGAGGGTGGTATTCTCTGTTTGCTAAGAACTTAAAAACAACATCTGTGCCTGGTACACGAACCTTTCCTCTCACTCACATTTATTTGTGATGCAAAGAGGGAACTGAAAATCGTCTCTCGAGTATCAGGTCTAAGAAACAACCTTTTCTTCGTTTTCGCTTCACATAGACGAACAAACGTCTTGTATGAGATACTTGAAACCGTCTACATCGTGGATAAGACTCTCACAAGCTTCTTCGTTAGGTGTAACTTCATATGTACAATAGAAGACTTTTTCCCCCTTTACCCTATTAGGTTCCTGCCCCATATGTTCTCATCTCCAGACTACAAAGATATTCTAGAAGGCCACTTTACTTTGGAGCAATGTTGATCCCTTACTTTATAATCAACTGGAATAGGATAGAAGTGAAATTATATCATTAAAATTGCTATAGTACAATTATTTTAAATATTGAGCGTTTATGGAAGACAGTGACGGGTGGTACTGTATTTTTTGGTATCGTGTCAGAATTCACCCCCTTAAAAATCACAAGCATAGGTCACTTCCTAAAAAAATTATCACCGTAGATCTTAGTTATGTTAATAACGTCAATTTTAGTTTTTTGGCAATAATCTACTGCACTAACATTTCCGTGATTTGAACTCACTTGCCCTCAAACGAAAAGAAAAGTTAATTACTCTGTGACGGCTTACGTTTCCGTGTGAGACTACCTTTAGCATCACATTTGTAACATCCCTCCGCATAAATCCTTCAATAAGGTCGCGACAGAATTATCATCCACCGTTCTTCAAAAGGCCGCCACCAAGTCATCGTCGACCAATGTTTCTTCGCAGATATCCAGAAAATCTCACAACTTTGTAGGCCTAAGGACAGTCGCCAACATTGTCTTGATTCCTCATTCTCTTACAACTGCTTTTATGGTGAGTGGACGTACAGGCACAAGACGCTTCAGATTACTATGAAAACTTCGCCCATTGTAAACGATATTACAGGCAGAAAATGTTCACAGCACAAAAAACTATACGCACTGATGAAACAAAACAGAGTGACCAGAACCCATCGAGAGACTGAATGCAAACCTGGCGGGTTGCGGGCACGCCATGTGGCGAGGTAAGTTTATAAGAGGAGGGGAGACCCATTGGAATCATTCTGAATCATTCTAGCGACGATACTGGTTGCCAATGGTGACAGTCATTATCATAAGAGACTACGACCAAGGGCAGATTCTTACTGCCGGTGCTGGGCGCGTCCATCTCGGAAACGACGAAGCTGATCGGTGGTTCTACGTTTACATCCAAGTAAGTACTCCGCAAGCCACCTGACAAAAGTGTGTAGCGGAGGATACTTGTGGTACCCCTAACTGCTCCCCCCTTCCTTGTGTCATTCGCGGATCGCGGGTGGGAAGAATGTGTTGGGGAACAATTAGAATGTGAATTTCGAATATCAAGCTCAAGTAACTTGATTTGCACAGAACGTCTATAGCACAGAGGAATTACAACACGTTACTGAGATTTCACGATAAAACGAAGCGTCGTTTTAGCGTTTCTCCATATCCTCCCCCACCCTGGTCTACCTCCAGAGTTGGGTCAAGTGATACCCTGAAAATGAATGAAAACCCTCAAATACAGTAACCTTAATGTGAACATGAGTCCACGCCCATCTCGTTGCCAGTCAGACCAGACGTCGAAAGCGTGTCGTGGCGAACGAAGCCTCGAATGCATCGTTTTTCTGTGGGCGATTTTTAAATGACTTATAGTTTTAAGTTATCCATTATCTATCTACTGACAGAACTACATCGACTGCACCATCTAGAAAGCAGCGTGTGTGTCTACTTACTCCGTGAGCCCTATTACATACAGGAAGGAAGGAAGGAAGATTGGGTTTATCGTCGCGTCGACATCAAGGTCATTAGAGACGGAGCACAAGCTCCGATGATGTGAAGGATGGGGAAAGAAATGGGCCATGCCCTTTCAAAGAAACCAACCCGGCATTTGCCTGGAGCGATTTAGGGAAATCACTACTACATACACGCGGGCAGTCTGAAGGTATGTGCATTCCAGATGGCAGGTGTTCTCATTGCCAATGGAACTGCGCTCGGCAAGAGGAACTGACGAAACAGAATGTCCCGAATTTGACAGACTCACTTACGATGATCTTTCTTGCAGAAGAGACAAAATTCAATTCCATTCTTCCTACAATCTTTTTCTGTACGGCCATCGTTAAAGCAAAGAAAGCACCTACTAAGGAATCTCAAAATCTTGAGACGGTCACGAACATTCTTAATTGTCTCACAGTCTTGTGCCCAGTGACCATGCTGCTCTAACAAAACACACAGAAGGGTTGTACCTTCCGTACTGTCTTACATACTGTACGTCCCGGCTGAGAGTGAACATTGAGGGCTGCCGAGGACGTACAATGGTAGTCAATCTGCGAGTTTATCCTGGAATGTTTTGCGTCGTCAGCGCCCTATCTACCTCTCCTGACAATAATTTCATTACTTTCAGTAAGTTCTCTTCTAACAGTAGTACCCTTTTGGTATGGATTATCCAACGCCGACATATGTCTTCTGGGAAAGTGCGAAGTATTTTAGGAACAAACACTCAACAATAAGGTGGTTGGAATGCTGACATTACAGTTACAGATACTCTGCGAAATTCAGTTATACTGGCCACTGATGAAGCGTATATATGGATCGTGATAACCCCTTCAGCATCAACTAAGGCCTGAAGATAGCGCATTGAAGCGCCGAAGCTGGTAGCTACACAATAAATAAGATCATAAGGACGGGTGAAGGCGTTTCATTTTCTAACGATAAGATTCTACGTTATCCCTTGGCGCCAGTAGATCCTGGATGCGCTTGTTACATTCCATGAATGTTGTAAAAGAGTACGTGCCGGGAAATGGCTGACACCAATTGTAAAAGAAGTACGTGGTTTGGGGATGGGGAGAGAAAGTTCTGACACCAATGTTAATGTATAAAATGGCAGGGGAGGGTGAAGAAGGCTGTTAAATATGCCTCGTGGCGGCAGTGTGCAGGAGGTCGGCCGGCCGGAGTGGTCGTGCGGTTCTAGGCGCTACGGTCTGGAACCGCGAGACCCCTACGGTCACAGTTTCGACTCCTGCCTCGGGCGTGGATGTGTATGATGTCCTTAGGTTAGTTAGGTTTATGTAGTTCTAAGTTCTACGGGACTGATGACCTCAGAAGTTGAGTCCCATAGTGCTCAGAGCCATTTGAACCATTTTTTTGCAGGAGGTCGAGGGGTCAGGATTTGATAGTGGGCATCCAGGGCTGCCGTTAATTGACAAAACAGGAAATTAAGTACAATAAAGAGGATATATTTCAATATACGGAGTACAAAAGGCGCGCCTAGGGTCGGAAGTTAGCAGGTTTAGTCCAGTCCAGGAGGTCGAACAATTAAATGAAATGGGCAACGGAATGAGAAGCAGATCATGTTATCTTATGTTGGTGGCCGGTCGCGAAGAGCAGAGCCAGAGGCTCTGCCTTCCAAAAAGACGTCTGTTCTGCTCGAGGTCTGGATTACAAGAGAGAGAAGCAACTGTGTTCGGCATCGCAGAAGACTCCCGCATCCACACACGTGATCAGTATCCCGTGCACCCTATTGGCTACAACCCCTGGCGTGAATTCGCTAGCAGTTTCAGCAGAGGGCTCAGGGAGTCTCCTGTCAGCAGCTTTAACTGGACAGAACTGCCTCGGTTTTGGAAGACAGGCAACTTGTGTCACGTAGACACGGCACGAATTACTCTGGGCCTTTGAATAAATTTTTTAAACTAATTCCCTAATATATTCCTTGACTGACTGCCATCCTGTATAATGTTGAGAGCTTCTGGGATGTCAAATGATACACTCTGGACGGCTTCCAGAAAATCAAGATGTACCTGCATATTTCTGGCTTTGTCACCATAAAGTGTATGCAAAATCTGGTTGGTGTGCTCGTAGGAAGGTGCAGTTACAACAATTCCTTTTATCAAACTCTTGGCTTCACCTTCGGGATGGCCTCTGAGAAACACGTTTTTATTGACAGTTGACTAGTTTGCTGTGTGCCTGAATGGGAGATTCAAACTGTCTCCAGAAGCGGGGCCGATGCTCGATGTTACCGGAGAGCGGCACTAGCTTAATCTGTGGTAGTCGAACACTGCTACACGTCAGTGTAGAAAACGCCCCAAGTCGTCCCGACGGCCGTGACGTCTGTAATTCCTCCCTCAGTATCGCGGTTTGCCCTCAGGATCGCTCTTTTCGCACGCTGAGACTTCGGCTACGCACTCTGCCTCATCGGAGAAGTCTTAAACAGTGTTATCCAAGGTTATCAAATCAGCTGAGGTCAGACTAGGGACATGTTTTACCTAATTTCTGGGCGTGGAGTCGATAAACGAATTTATTGGCTGACGAAACGAGTAACCTTGGAACAGTGTCTTCCTCGTCCATGTTTTAGGTTCGATTTTTACGAAATGCATTACACTATACTGTCTGTAATAATGGCATTTATCCTGCTGCCGGTTTCGGTCTTAACTATCTTCAACGGCAGCAGTACAACATACATACTGGGCAGTGTGACAGGACAAAACTAAATAAGATCAGAACAGAAAAGACCGTCGAATCAATAGAAATGCCAAACTTATCGCAGATTTATCACATGTCATACATGCTTTGACATACGTTATTTCTGAAAACCGTAAGTGGCAATACAAATGAAACATCGTTGCAAGATTACAATACGATCGCTCATTCACAAAAGGACAACATGTGACGTATAGCAATACTAGCCAAAGAACTTCAAAATCAAAGATGACAGTTTGTGATGTGTAGTAATGTAAGTCAAAGAATTTCAAAGTCGAAGATGACAGTTTTGACAAATTCCTAGAAGTTGCCATTGAACACTTCTGTGCTAACCAGATTACAAAATTGATATATTAACAATTATACACCGATTGACATTATATGAAACATAAATAAAGTACATATAAAGTAAAAGAGTAACCGAATGAATGAGTGTAATTATTATTATTTTCGATTATTCCCATTTAAGAAAGCGTTTGAACTTGAATTCCTTTATGATGATTGTTTATGTTTTTTATGAGCCCAAATTTTCTTCATGTGTTCACTGTGTTGTTTCTTTCGCTCCGCTGTCGATTTGCATCCTGGTCTCCTCTGTGTTGTGGTGCCAAATTTACGTTTTTTGATGATGTTCCTGAATTCAGTTCTATTTTCTGCATCGTTTACTGTTATGTGTGCTTGTGTGAGGTCCTCTTCAACTTCTTTTATCCATTTTGTTTTTCCCCTGCCGGAGTTGATGACTTTAAGAATTCGCTTTGAAATTCTGTTTTCATTCATCCTGTGGATATGTCCGTAGAACTGCATTCTTCTTTTCCTTATTGTATCCGTAATCTTGTCTGTGTATTTATATAATTCTGATGTTGGTCTCTTCTTCCAGATTCCTTGCTCTTGTATTGGGCCAAAAATTTTCCTGAGAATTTTCCTTTCTTGTTTCTCTATTTCTTTGATTTTAGTTTGCCCACCTATTTGTGTTGTTTCAGATGCATACAGTGCCTCCGGAAGTATGACAGTGTTGTAGTGCCTCAATTTTGCGTTAATGGATATGGACTTTTTGTTATAATAGTTCCACGTGAGTTTATATGCTTTCTGTAGTTTTTTTATTCTTTCCTCATTGGCCTTTAGGTTGATCCCTGATGGCTGGATGATTTCTCCCAGGTACTTAAAATGTGGTACTTGGACGATTTTCCCATGGGTTGTCACAATAGGCAATTTGTCTTGTGGTACTCCTTCTATGTACTGGGTTTTCTCATATGAGATTTGCAGGCCAGTTCTTTGTGCAATTTCGTGTAACTTCTCTATGGCGTTAGGGGCTTCTTTTCTACTCTTTGTGAGGATTGCAAGGTCATCTGCAAAAGCTAAACACTTCACATTGAATCTATTATCTTTTCTAATGCCAATTTGGATTCCTTTGACTTCTTTTTCCCATGTCCTGATGATTTTTTCAAGAATGATATTAAATAATAATGGTGAAAGTCCGTCACCCTGTCGCACTCCAGTTTTGTTTACAAATGGTTCCGAGATATCCCCCATAAATTTAACCTTGGAGACTGTCAGTTAATGTTTCCCGAATGATTGCTCTTGTCTTTCTGCCAATGCTGAATTCTTTCAGCGTCTTGCAGAGCACTACTCTGTCTATTGAGTCGTAGGCCTTTTTAAAATCTACAAAAGTAACCACTGTGTTTCGGGTGTTTCTCATTTGGAGAATCATTTTCAGATTCCAGATCTGCTCTATGCATGATGGTCCCTTGCGAAAACCAGCCTGGTATTCTCCTATTTGTGGGTCAGCTTGTTCTTCTAATCTATTCATGAGAACTTTTGATAGGATTTTATATGTGACCGGTACGAGTGAGATACCCCTGTAATTATTTGGTTCAGTTTTGTCCCCTTTTTTGTGGAGTGGATGGATGAGTGCGCATTTCCATTCAGATGGGATCTGTTCTGTTTCCCAAATGTTTAATATGATTTTTTGAATTTTTCCTGTTAATCTTTCATCATTTAGTTTCCATAGTTCTGCAATAATTCCATCTTCTCCTGGGGCTCTATTGTTTTTCAGTGTCTTGATAATTTCTACTATTTCGTTGATGGTTGGCGGTTTAGCGTCAGGATTTGGTGTAGACGTCTCGTAGTGAATGTCCTCTGTAGGTCTTTCGCAGATGAGAAGTTTGTTGAAATAGTCCGCGAGGATTTGGCAGTTATTCTTCGTGTCAGTTTCTAGTGAACCATCCGGTTTCTTGAAGCAAAGATTGGGTGGCTGGTATCCTGCAATATGTTCTTTAAACGTTTTATAAAAATTCCTGGTGTTGTTCTTCTTAAAGTCTTATTCTATCTCATCTAGTCGCCGTTTGTCATTATTTCTTTTTTCCCTCCGAATAGTTTTCGGTGTTTGCTTTCGGATTACTAGAAATTGTTGCCATTTTTCTGATGTTTTGTGAGTATTGAAGTTTTTCCAGGCATTGGTCCTTTCTTCTATTGCTTGGTCACATATTATATTCCACCACCTGTGTTTTCTCCTTCTCGGGGGTTGACCCAATTTCATTGTGAATTTGAGGACATCCACAAGTTCTGTCCAGTTTGTGGTGTTTGTCTGACTAATTTCCTGTAAGATGTTTTCCTTGTTGAGTTTTATGTATTCGGGGTCTGGTCTCAGCACTTTGTTTAATTTTGGCTTTTTTCTATTGGGTTGTAATCTGGTCTTTATCTTTAGAAGATGGTGGTTTGAGTCAAAAAATCCTCTTCTCGTTTACACATTCAGAATTTCTGCTGTGTTACTCTTGGAGATGGCCACATGGTCTATCTGGAATTCACCCAACATTGTGTTGGGCGACTTCCAAGTATACAGTTTCTTCTTGGGTTTTTTGAATTGTGTTGACATAATTACGAGGCCGAAATTTTCGCAAAAGCTTATCAATCTTTTTGTTAGTTCTCTTGTGAGCAGCATGGATTCCGGTGATTTTCCTGTATTTTTTTCTCTTTACCTAATTGTGCGTTAAAGTCGCCTAACAAGATTATTACATGATGTTTGGCAATTTTGTTTGTCGTCTCTTCAAGGTCATTCCAGAAGTCATCCACTTTCTGGCGGTTCTTCTTGTTATAGTTATTTGTGGGTGCGTGTGCGTTGATCAAGGTATATGCTTTGTTGGCCGATTTGACGGAGAGCGTAGATATACGTTCTGAGGCAGACTGGAAGTCAATGACAGAGTCACTGATAGATTTGTGGACTGCAAATGCTGTGCCAAACTGTTTGAGTCCTTTCTCATTAGTTTTAACTGCTGGTTTTCCTTAGTAGATCCTGTAGTTGTCTGTATCAAAATGGTTTTCGTCCGTAAATCGTGTTTCCTGGATTGCTAGGATTTTGATCTGGAATTTTTGCAGCACGTCTGTAAGTTGTTTGATCTTGCCCAGTTTGAAAAGAGTATTAGTATTAAGTGTACCGATGAAATGTCTTTGTTTTGTGTGTAATAATTTGGACGTCGTCTGGTTCTCAACCTTAGGCGTAACATGATGCTCCTGGTCCCCCGGAATCCGATGACCAGCTAAAGCCAGCCTTGCGACTGGTGCCCGGTGTAGTGGATTCATTCCTTGTGTTATCATTATGTTTGGTTTTCAAGTTGAAAACTAACTTGGTGGTGATCCTTCCGAGGAAATATCACGAGGAATACGACTTGATTGTTGAGATCAAGAAGGTTGCTGCAGCCGCACCATCTAGGCGAACAGACGCAGACCCCTAACCGCTGTATACCAGCCAGACGTTAGTGGATTTCGGTTGATAGTTTTGATCCACCCCGGGTATTTTATTTCCCCGGTACCCTCCATATCTGGAGAGCATTCCCCTATCCGCCACCTGGGGAGGCGCCCGATGGGAGACTATCAACTCCACACGGGAATGAGTGTAATAATATACAATATTTTACAATCCAGTCAAAAATGTAAGCATGTAAAATACAATCTACAAATCACTCCATGAAATTACAATCACTCAGTCATATCTGACGAAAATACAGGAGTGAAGAAAAACAAAATATATATGTACAATATGTAGATGTAAAACATCTAATTTCTTTGTGAAGAGACAAATTTTACATCTAAACTGTTACACGCTTGTTGTAATAAAATGTCATCCAGTGTTTATACAATCACGAAATGTAATTGAAACTCAATTTGAGGTAGGAACTAAAGATCAAACCTTTACGTTTCCCGATGACGTTGTAATTGTGTCAGAGACAGGAAAGTATTTGGAAGAACAGTTGGATGGAACGGACATGTTTTGAAAAGAGATGAACATGAACAAAAATAAAGCAATAATGGAATGTAGTCGAATTTCTATTATACCCTATGTGTTCTTAAAAGATTCAAAAATGCCTGTGAAATACCATTCAAATCACTACCACTGTCCAGTAAATGCTTAACATTTATACCTTGTACACTGGAGGTTATTACAGTGTGCTACATTTCCTTTTTACTTACCATGTGATCTTCTTCATACAACAAATCCTCATCAATCCTTTCTCTTGTTTAACAAAATGATCAGTTTCTCTTTTCCTTAGATTTTGCACCTCTTCCACCTTTTTCAGTATCCAATTTTGAATCTATGTTTTCATTTACTTTTTCCAGTTTTTCCTCTACCACTACTGCACTCTTGGTTTCTATCTCCACTACTAAATCATTTTTAATCTGATCGATTTGGTTCTCAAGTTTAACTCTATTTTCAGCACAAAATTTCCTGACAGCTTTAAATGTATCCTTACACTGTTTTTCAGAAGCATCCACCATCCTACTATGCTCATCACAAAGTTTCTACCTCTCTTCTACACATTCATGTTAATTTCTCATTAGTATTCTGCTCTAATTTTTTACCTTTTCATCACAGTCTTAAATTATTGTTTCAACCTTCTTATTTAATTCTGAAAGATTAGAGCTGACTACCTTAATCTCCCTTTTAATTTCTTTCTTCAGTTCATCCTTTAAGCTAACAATGTCAGTTCTAGTGCTATCAATTTTCTTTTCCACCCTACTAATGTCTTGTTTTATACTAGTAATGTCTTCTCTCATACACATTGTAACCTCCCCACAAAAATAATAATTAAATGAATTTTTTAATATTGTAACCTCTGAACAAAATTGGCTCCCATTTATAATCTGTGTGCAGAAATGCATTCACATTTAATGTTCCCACAAAATTCTTTTTCTCAATTAATGTTAAGTTCGAAACAGAAAAATTCCTAAACACCAAAATAATAAAAAAAAAATTCAGTAACCTGGTAAATTTTATGACGACAGCAACGCTGCGCCTCGGCCCTATATTCTGAATAAAAAAAGCAAAAATTCTTACCTCAATAAAAACTGCCAATATATCTGCTCTTACATAAAAATTTTCAGCACAGCTCCGTGCAATGCTGTCCTATGCTTTGTGATTAGTGAAAGGAATAATTATTCATTGGAAAAAAATTTTAAATTGATATGAATGCTTTTTTTAAATTACTTTATATTATGAAAAATATTATTGGGGAATTTTTTTTTAAAGAAATTAAATGACAATTAATATACATTACTAGATATGCGCAAGGCTGCATCTTTACCTTCTACAACAATACTCATCCTCCAGAGTCCAGACCAGAGTCCCGAGCAGAGCAGACAGCCGACACGCGCCGACTCCCGCCGAATCACGCAGACTACTCAAGACTACTGTCGACACGCGCAGACAAGCGCAGACTAGCGACAAGCAACAACTAACGACATAATGCTCTCTGGTCAGAGACTCTCCTAAGTCTTGCCTATTACAGGCAGCGCATACATCTTACAACATACTACTCAAAGTATTCATAATTTGCATTAACATCGCTTCCAATTTTTCGTCTGCCATAAACTTTTGCCCATGCTGATTTTCGCTGCTAGGGTCCTCCTCCTTAACCTCAACGATCTCACCCACTTCGGTACTGTTTTCGTCGATTTCGCTCACATCACCATACAATGTATGTGACTCTTTTTCATTCCATCTACAACAGGACTTTCGTCCACATCATTCACAGTTACACTCGTGCCTTATTTATACCCACTATCATATACAGAACCAGTCCCCACTAAGTCTTTCTATTCATTAAAAAACCTTAACCTCTACAGCTTTGTTTTCAAGCACATCACTCCCCTGTTGTCCATTGTCCTCCATCACTCTGTCTTGTTTGTTAAGGCCACTCATTATGTATCACTTAATACAAAACACCTTTTGCTATGAAATTACTGTATTTTTATTCATTCGTTTCCTGCTGCTGCTGCGGTTGTCATCTCAATTCATCATCTGCACGGCTGCTGCAAGTTGTAATTCTCTCGGGGAGGCATCTTGTTTATCCCAGTTGGCTGTGCTGATTGGCTGCTCCTGTACTCAGTGGCTGTCTCTCGGGGAGGCATCTTGTTTATCCCAGTTGGCTGTGCTGATTGGCTGCTCCTGTACTCAGTGGCTGTTTCCATAGAACCTACTCGCTGATTGGCTGCTGTCCTACTGTGGCCATGAAACCCCAGTGCATGTTGGCTGTTGCATCTCATCCATTTAAAACACTGTAAACCGCTCGAGTTTACTGTCAAAGCTCCCGAGTCCTAGTTGCCCACATAAAATAGTCATCACCCAGGACAACATATGTAACATTCGACTGCTTTATTTCCTTTTTGATCGTCCTCAGTGCCGAGGTACTGCGTTGCTATACTGGATGAAAAATTGTGGTGTAAGTTCAACATTGACTACTTTAAATGATGTAGCCGACAGGTGCACATTTGCATTTCACTGTTCTTAACTTACACTGTTGACAGCCCCACAATATACACATTTAATATGGCCAGTTAACTATTGTTCAACTTTCGAAAAACCTCATTAATAAGTCGCAGGGAAACATCCACAGACTGCCACAATAGTTTACTGTTGAACATCTACGAGCAGTAAACACCTAACCACATATTTCACAGTCATTCAAATAAATTGAACAGACGCTGTCATTGCTTTAACACTCGGCCTTTTGGCGTAGGACTTATTTCACAGTTAAGTTGATGCATTGTTGTTGATCTAATCAATACGGTTTCCGCATCTGAAACTCGGCCGTGGACTGTCTCGGGACCAACAATCGGGCCCTTATATATCCTCACAATAATAGTTATTGACACTACGCTTTGTTCGATGTTTAATTTACAGAAATTACAGTTAAAACTGAACTCCCTCAGTTAACTGCATACATCGAAAAATAGCGTCTTTTTAATAGTTTCTTCTACTACAAGGATTAAGCCATATTATTTGTTTAAATCATGAGATAAACAAACGTAGTTATGCAAATAATACTTTAACAATACTGTTAATTACTTTTGAATTAATTAAGGGCTGGCTTTGCTAACATGTTTTGGAATAGAGTCAAATATATCATTTAAGAATACTATTAGTTGTTCCTCCAAATGTTTATAATTATTATAGGATTTATATTTGTTTATAGGTCAACAACAGCATTTAAGTTACAAAACAATTACTGATTTCACCCTATAACACAAGATACCATCTAGGAATAGTGAAAATAAATTAGAAAATCAATTACATACATACACTCCTGGAAATGGAAAAAAGAACACATTGACACCGGTGTGTCAGACCCACCATACTTGCTCCGGACACTGCGAGAGGGCTGTACAAGCAATGATCACACGCACGGCACAGCGGACACACCAGGAACCGCGGTGTTGGCCGTCGAATGGAGCTAGCTGCCCAGCATTTGTGCACCGCCGCCGTCAGTGTCAGCCAGTTTGCCGTGGCATACGGAGCTCCATCGCAGTCTTTAACACTGGTAGCATGCCGCGACAGCGTGGACGTGAACCGTATGTGCAGTTGACGGACTTTGAGCGAGGGCGTATAGTGGGCATGCGGGAGGCCGGGTGGACGTACCGCTGAATTGCTCAACACGTGGGGCGTGAGGTCTCCACAGTACATCGATGTTGTCGCCAGTGGTCGGCGGAAGGTGCACGTGCCCGTCGACCTGGGACCGGACCGCAGCGACGCACGGATGCACGCCAAGACCGTAGGATCCTACGCAGTGCCGTAGGGGACCGCACCGCCACTTCCCAGCAAATTAGGGACACTGTTGCTCCTGGGGTATCGGCGAGGACCATTCGCAACCGTCTCCATGAAGCTGGGCTACGGTCCCGCACACCGTTAGGCCGTCTTCCGCTCACGCCCCAACATCGTGCAGCCCGCCTCCAGTGGTGTCGCGACAGGCGTGAATGGAGGGACGAATGGAGACGTGTCGTCTTCAGCGATGAGAGTCGCTTCTGCCTTGGTGCCAATGATGGTCGTATGCGTGTTTGGCGCCGTGCAGGTGAGCGCCACAATCAGGACTGCATACGACCGAGGCACACAGGGCCAACACCCGGCATCATGGTGTGGGGAGCGATCTCCTACACTGGCCGTACACCACTGGTGATCGTCGAGGGGACACTGAATAGTGCACGGTACATCCAAACCGTCATCGAACCCATCGTTCTACCATTCCTAGACCGGCAAGGGAACTTGCTGTTCCAACAGGACAATGCACGTCCGCATGTATCCCGTGCCACCCAATGTGCTCTAGAAGGTGTAAGTCAACTACCCTGGCCAGCAAGATCTCCGGATCTGTCCCCCATTGAGCATGTTTGGGACTGGATGAAGCGTCGTCTCACGCGGTCTGCACGTCCAGCACGAACGCTGGTCCAACTGAGGCGCCAGGTGGAAATGGCATGGCAAGCCGTTCCACAGGACTACATCCAGCATCTCTACGATCGTCTCCATGGGAGAATAGCAGCCTGCATTGCTGCGAAAGGTGGATATACACTGTACTAGTGCCGACATTGTGCATGCTCTGTTGCCTGTGTCTATGTGCCTGTGGTTCTGTCAGTGTGATCATGTAATGTATCTGACCCCAGGAATGTGTCAATAAAGTTTCCCCTTCCTGGGACAATGAATTCACGGTGTTCTTATTTCAATTTCCAGGAGTGTAAAACTAAGCACAAAATTAGATCTGGTGTTACATTCTTTAAAACTAAGGGCCAGTTTTTCTCTTTTATGGAAATGCAGATTATACTCATGTATGTTAATAGTAATTAGTTAAATGTGAAAAAATGTAGTGTAAGGAGGCAGATGGCAAAGCAAGAGGGGAAGTAAAAATATCCTAGCTTGCTTTGTCAAAATATGTGAGCAGCTCGAAGACTTCTTAAATAATAGAACCCAGTAACCGTGTCCTCGACGGCGAGTGTTCATCAGAGACAAGGGTATCGTCAGGAATGCCGCAGGGAAGTGTGATAGGATCTCTGTATGCATAAATGATTTGCGGAGAGGGTGCGGTTGTTTGTTGAAGATTTTGCTGTGTACGGTAAAGTCCCAAAGTTGAGTGACTATAGGAAGATACAAGATGATTTAGACAAAATTTACAGTCGGTGTGATGAATGGCAACTAGCCTCAAATGTGGGAAAATGTAAGTTAATGCGGATAAGTAGGAGGAACAAACCTATAATATTCGGATATAATATTACTAGTGTCCAGCTTGGCACAGTCAAGTCGTTTAAATATCTGGACGTAACGTTGAAAGGCGATATGAACGGGAACGAGCATGTGAGAACTGTGACAGGGAAGGCAAGTGCTGAACTTTGCTTTACTGGAAGAATTTTATGAAAGAGTGGTTCACGTGTAAAGAACTTCGCTTGTAGGACGCTGTTGCGATCTATTCTTGAGTCCTGCTCGAGTGTTTGGAATCCGTACCAGGTCGTATTGAAGGAAGACATCGAAGCAATCCAGAGGGGAGCTGCTGGATTTGTTACCGGTAGGTTTGAACAAAACTTAAGTGTTATGGAGATGCTTCGGGAACTCAAATGGGAATCTTTTTGGAAAACATTATTGAGAAAATTTAGAGAACCGGCATTTGAAGCTGACTGCCGAACGATTCTGCTCCCCCCAAAATACATAGCGCTTAAGGACGACGAAGACAAGACACGAGAAATAAAGGCTCCAAAGGAGGCGTACAGACGTTTTCCCTTGCTCTATTTGCGACTGGAACAGGAGGGGAAATGACATGTAGTGATACAGTGTAGCCCCCGCCACGCATCTTACGGTGGCTTTTTGAGTACCTGTGTAGATATAGATGTTGATGTCGATGTTGATGAGGTAACGACGTAGTAATGGAAAGGCAAATGCTGCCTTCAAGTGAAAATAGAAACTTTTTGTCAACAATGTATTCCCCGTTGTCGCCACTTTCCTCACTGCCTCTTTCCACAATGTTTCACCATTACCTTCTGACAACAGGGTTCCCAGTGATTCCTCTGACAGTAATCTGTTTGCTCGTAAATCCACAGTAATGTTCCCATTGAGGCCAGATTGCATTCGCATTACCATTACCATTGCCCCGTGCACGCTGCAGTGTTACACATTCATTACGGCCCCCCTTCACTCAATCGCGCGCGCTATAAAATTTTAACATTTCGCGTGCATACGTTTCTGATGGAGTATGCTGGGTCCATTATTGACCTGTCAGCAGATTACGTTTATGCCGTTCGCAATTTAGGACCACGGACACGCTCCGATTTGGATGTTGACAGCTATAAGAGAAAATGGCGAGCTACTTGGATAATATAATGACCACCTGAAGCCGAGTTTTGGTCTTGCATGTGTATTTACTAACGCACTTTTGGCAATGTCGGTTAACAGTGTAGTGTGGAAGCTCATGAAATACTTCAAAAATAATAGAAACATGAATAGTTCTGTTATTTAAAGCCATATTGACTATTAACTAAGTGTGACTAGTTCAAAAGTATCAAAATAGGTTTTCACATAGCGCTGCCACTCACTAAATTTGTTGACGTCTTAATTTATGTAACCATGCTAGTACAGTTGGGATCAACATAATCCAACAAGCAGATTGGAAGCATATATCTCTGTTGCTTTCAGTACCATTACTTTAAGGAATTTGAATTTCTCCCCACTAGTCAATTGTATCCAATGACGTTTTGTTCGTTCTTGTATTTACAACAGATCAAAATTTATTCATTTTTTTTGCACTCAGTACCGCTGAGGTCAATATTACCCCAACACAGTCTATTTTATTGCCTTTTGAATGTAACATTTATGAAAACAGAATGATTACTGTTACGTTCAACAGTGGTTGTACGAGACACTTATAACAATGAAAATATATTTCGCTTATTTTTGTACTCGTGGTAAGAGTCTCTTCCACTAGCTGTTGTATCCTTCCTATTACCACTAGGGACATATTATCCCATGGGTACATTGGAAATACTGTTTTCAATGCTATTATTTTGAAAATATACGATATTCACCCTCTTAGTCAATTGTGTCCAATGATGCTTTGTTCAGTTTTATATTTACAGCACATTAAAATGTATTCATGGTTCTTTGCGCTGAGTACAACTCGATTCCATATGAATTCAACTGTAATATCTTTCTTTTCCTTGCATGTAATATCTATGAAAATATCTGTTAAGTTAAGAAGCTGGAATGTGTGGTTTTATATTATTTCATTTTAGTACTACAAATATATCTTATGTAAATTACTTGGTGCCTCTACAGCCGTAACAGTACTCAGTAAAACATATAAACCGTGGTAGGACAAAGGTTAATAAAGTGAAACGTTTTGAGATATAAATCCCATCTTCAGTCTACAATGACAACACAAATACATTTAATAAAAGTACACATAGTTATTAAAGTTGTTTTGTATAGCTCATCCCAAGACTGTATGGAAAGACTTTAATGCCCATGGGCACTTTTGTTAGAGTGTTGACGTTGTAGACTGAAGATGAGATTCATACCACAAAACACAATGCGTTATTAAACAACTTAAGCAGAAAAAAACATTTTGTGACAGGTAGCGGTCTATGAAAACCTTTTCAAATTGAGTTATTTTTGGATATTAATGTACCACTTCTGCCTAGGAGACATCGAACGTGTGAAGTGGTTTCAAAACTTTAAATTATGACTGTAATCAAACAAATATCAGTATTCAGTTGTACATTGATGTGATACAGTAGTCAGTGCAATGTTGTATATAAAGTCATGAGGCGCCTAATATATTTTAGAGGTCTTTCAGATTTTGTTGGAAGATAGACATATGAATTCATGGCTTGGGAGATCTCGAGCGGTTGTTGAGCCGTCTTGCTTGATAATACGAGATGCTACTGGGTAAACAACACTATCACCTTGGGTCTTATAACGTGGAAAGATTGTTGTATAGACATACGTCTTTGGACTTTGCTTTTACACTTTTCTACATTACTTGCACATATGTGAGAACTTACTTAGATTATATATCGTCTATCTGTAACTTCATAATAATTTTTGCACAGTATAAGTCAAAAGAACATATAACATCTATGTAGCTCTGGAGCCGCTGCATTCTTGTACCATATTTCGTAAAGGTAGTAAACAATGAATGCGTTAAGCTTAAATGCGATGTCTTCTGGGAAAGTACACAACGAAGATGAACAGCAGTGCAAGGAAGCTACATCATTTCCAAAGTACTTCTTGCAAATCCGTCACAGTCATTGTGCAATCAAGATGGTAAGCATAACACACTCTAGATATTTCGCCATCATTGGCTACCCAGAAGCAATGAGCCGAAACTTAACACCGGAAATGCCGTCTTTTGATGGAGCACAGCCTTCTGACAGGCGTAGTAACAAAAAAAAAAAAAAAACTTGAAGTTAAGTGACTGGCTCTATCGTGCTTTTATGTATATCTTGAACAGACAGTCACGGAAAAGGCTGCCAAATCTGTATATGTGACGTCAAAGAAATCACTCAGCAGCTCCTGTGATCCTTCGTCACCTTTACTGAGGATAGTAAAATTAACAGCGAATTTTATCATTAATATATTTTCTCCTCGAATTTTAATCCAGCTCTTGAACTTTTCTTTGATATCCGTTACTGTTTCTTCGATGTACAAATTGAACAGTATAGGTGAAAGAATGCATTACTGTTTTACACCCCTTTTAATCTGAGCATTTCATTCTTGGTCTCGCATTTCTATTTTTCTCCGTTTTTTTTTCATGTACCTATTGTACACAAGAATGAAAAGTGGTCCTATCGTTGTACAGAAGAAAGGGGATTATGTCCGCGGCAGAGTTGGGAATTTAAAAGAAGGGAACTAACTTTTCCACTTATCTGGTAGCTTCAAAGACATTTAAATCAAATCATCTTGACATATTCACACTTTTTTAGTTGTTAGTATTAGTGCCCATGTCATGTAATACAAGGTGAGACAAATGAAAATGCCACAGAGAGCAGAGTTTCAGGGTACAAAGAAACACACAGCAGAAGAAAGGAAATGTAGTACTAGCCTGACTACAGCAGATGTTGGAAGTGACCACCATAGATCTCTTGGCACTTTCCATCCCTGGTCAGCAAGTTGCTGACGGATGATCGAACCAATTCGCGATTTTGCGTGTGGCCTATTCAGACATATACTGCCGGGAAAAAATTATTACACCTGGAAAGGCGACGTCGATTTTGATCCGATGACGGCATGTGCCACCTAGAAGATAATAGATATACATGTAATGGTTTCATTGTCGTCCATCAACAGATATCGTAGTGGCACAGCCACCTGTGTCTACCCTTTAGTAGGGAATTTTCACAGGCAGAAGGCTCCGTGTGGTGAAAACTTGTAAAGCCAGCAGGCTACCTTGCCACGTAGACACACTCGTGCTTCCTACAGCCAATTGAGCGAGTCTGAAACGTGTCGCATTGTACCCTTCCGAATGGCGGAGGATTGTCACACAAGGTGCACACGCTGCGTCAGTTGTTCAACGATGGTGGTATCAGTGGTCACCTGAAAATTCTCACATCCATTCTGGACGTCCACGCAGCACACACCCCCTACAGGATCATCATACTGTATGGGCATCGGTGGCAGATCGTACAGCTGTCACAACACAGGTAAGAGGGCTTGTGAGCTCAGACACGTGAACACGAGTGTTGCAAACCGGTTATTAGCAGTGGGACTACGGGAACGCACACCTCTAGCCCATCCACCATTCACACCACAAAATCGACGTGTACAGCTCGGCTGGTGCCGTCAGAGGATCACTTGGAAAATAGCATGGCGCCCCGTGGTCTTCAGCGATTAAAACAGATTCTGCCTGCATGGAAGTGATGGTCGTTTGCGCATACGACGTAGACCTGCTGTGCACTGTCTCGTAGAGTGCATTCATATGGTTTGAGGTACGATAAGCTGCAACACTCGTTCACCTTTGACGTTTCTGAAGTGGACGCTTATCAGTGCTCAGTACATGCAGAATGCTATTAGATCCGTTCTATAGCCGTCCTTGTACACTACTGGCCATTAAAATTGCTACACCACGAAGAAAAGTGTGCTACAGACGTGAAATTTAACCGAATCTGATATGTAAATGATTAGCTTTTCATAGCATTCACTCAAGGTTGGCGCCGGTGGCGACACCTACAACGTGCTGACAGCTTCCAACCGATTTCTCATACACAAACAGCAGTTGCCTGGCGTTGCCTAGTGAAACATTGTTGTGATGCCTCGTGTAAGGTGGATAAATGCGTACCATCACGTTTCCGACTTTGATAAAGGTCGGATTGTAGCCTGTCGCGATTGCGGTTTATCGTATCGCGACATTGCTGCTGGCGTTGGTCGAGATCCAATGACTTTTAGCAGAATATGGAACTGGTGGGTTCAGGAGGGTAACACGGAACGCCGTGCTGGATCCCAACGGCCTCGTATCACTAGCAGTCGAGATGACAGGCATCTTATCCGCATGGCTGTAACGGATCGTGGGGCCACGTCTCGATCTCTGAGTCAACAGAAGGGGACGTTTGCAAGCCAACAACCATCTGCACGAACAGTTCGACGACGTTTGCAGCAGCATGGACTATCAGCTCGGAGACCATGGCTGCGGTTACCCTTGACGCTGCATCACAGACAGGAGCGCCTGCGGTGGTGTACTCAACGACGAACCTGGGTGCACGAATGGCAAAACGTCATTTTTTTCGGATGAATCCAGGTTCTGTTTACAGCGTCATGATGGTCGCATCCGTGTTTGGCGACATCGCGGTGAACGCACATTGGAAGCGTGTATTCGTCATCGCCATACTGGCGTATCACACGGCGTGATGGTGTGGGGTGCTATTGATTACACGTCTTGGTCACCTCTTGTTCGCATTGACGGCACTTTGAACAGTGGACGTTACATTTCAGATCTGTTACGACCCGTGGCTCTACCCTTCATTCGATCCCTACGAAACCCTACATTTCGGCAGGATAATGCACGACCGCATGTTGCAGGTCGTGTACGGGCCTTTCTGGATACAGAAAATGTTCGACTGCTGCCCTGGCCAGCACATTCTCCAGATCTCTCACCAACTGAAAACGTCTGGTCAATGGTGGCCGAGCAACTAGCTCGTCACAATACGCCAGTCACTACTCCTGATGAACCGTGGTATCGTGTTGAAGCTGCATGGGCAGCTGTACATGTACACGCCATCCAAGCTCTGTTTGACCCAATGCCCAGGCGTATCAAGGCCATTATTACGGCCAGAGGTGGTTGTTTTGGGTACTGATTTCTCAACATCTATGCACCCAAATTGCGTGAAAATGTAATCACATGTCAGTTCTAGTATAATATATCTGCCCAATGAATGCCCGTTTATCATCTGCATTTCTGCTTGGTGTAGCAATTTTAAGGGCCAGTAGTGTAACAGGCCGGTGATATGTTGTTCCAGCAGTATAATGCTCGCCCACAGAGTTCCCGTGAAACTCAACGTGCTCTGCAAGACGTGCAATAACTTCCCCAGCGAGCACAATCTCCAGACTTGTCTCCAATCAAGCGCGTGTGGGATATGATGGCACGAGAAGTGACTCGCGTGGCTCGTCAACCAACAACTCTTACAGAACTACGTGTACAAGTGTCGCAGGCGTGGTGTAAAGTATCCCCAGCACAGTATTCGCAAGCTGTATGATCGACTGGACGGATGCCAGAGTCAGCGCCTGCATTGCCGCTCGTGGAGGCTACGCGACATACTAATGTGAGCGTTGCATACCTGGTACCTCAAAATTGCTAGCGCTGTTGTTCTGTAAATGTAATCATGTCATGTGATCGATATGCGCTGTTGCAACGATAAATCTTGAGTGAATTGGTGATCACTAAACGAGTATGCTAAATTTTTTTCGGCAGTGTCTTTGTTAAAGAAATTTCTCGCTTTAACTATTAAACACCTTTCCCCACACCTTACTTACTCGTATATTTTTCCCAGCATTTCGAACACCGTGGACCATTCCACATTGTCGATCGCCTTTTCTAGGTCGACATATTCTGCAAAGTTGTCTTGAATTTTCTTTGCCCTTCCTTCCCTTATCAGTTGCAACAATACTTCTGCCTCTCCGTTGCCTGTACCTTTCCTAAAGCCAAACTGACCGTCATCTAACAGATTCTCAATTTACGTTTCCATTCTTGTGCGTATCATTTTTGACAGTAGCGTGAGTGCACGAGCTGTCAATGTACGATAAACCTCACACTTACGTGCATTTTTTTACTTTCCGGATTGCGGGGATATTAATTTTTTCCGAAATCCTCCTCGTATATATACAGTCTCATCTATTCAACATAACAATTTCAGTTTTCGAATGTTTGCTACCTGCCCCAATAATTTTAGAATTTCCGAAAAGTCTTGTTTACACCTTCTGCTTTGATTAATCGCAAGTTCTCCGAATTTCTGTTAAACTCTAATATTGGAATCCCTGTTTCTCTAGTATCGACAACCATGTCTCTTTCTATCACGCCATCAGAGTGGTACTGGGCGCCGCGAAGGTCTTCAGTGTACTCTCTCCACCAGTCTGCTCTCTCCTCTGCGTTTAACAATGGAATTCCCATGGCACTCTTAATGCTGCCGCCATTGCTTTTAATTTCATTTTCCCCAGGCTGAATCCGTTCTTCCGACAGCAATTTCTTTTTCTATTTCTTCGCTTTTCCTGCAGTAATTTCGCGTTGGCACCCCTACATTTTCTATTTATTTCTTTGCTATGTGTCTTGTATTCCTATATTCCCGTCATTTTCTGAATATCTTTGTTTTTCCTTATTTCGACGAACAATAGAAGCATTTTTACCTTACACAGGATCTCTTCACAGTTACCTTTCTTGTATCTATATAATTCTGCACAACTCCTGTGGTTGCTCATTTTAGATGACCATTCCTCTTCATCTGAACTGCTTACTGAGGTATCCTTTATTCCAGTATCCCCATCCTTGAGGAATTTCAAATGAATTATATTATTCCTCAGTATTTCCACATTGATTCTTCTGAGCGATTCAATTATACTTCAGTCTACGCTTTATCATTAATATTATTTTATTCGAGTCTTTATCTGCTGCTAAGTACGCCTCACTATCCAATATCTGATTGCGAAATCTCTGTATGACCAAGATGTTATCTATGTGGAAGATTCCCGTGTCTTTTCCAAGTAAACTTCCTCTTCTTTTGATTGCTGAACAGTGTATTCGCTATTACTAGATGAAATTAATTTAAGAGCTCAGTTAATCTTTCTGCTCTCTCATTCCTAATACGGCGCTCATATCCTCTAATAACGTAACTAATGAGGAAGTATTGAATAGGATTGGGGAGAAGAGGAGTTTGTGGCACAACTTTACAAGAAGAAGGGATCGGTTGGTAGGACATGTTCTGAGGCATCAAGGGATCACCAATTTAGTATTGGAGGGCAGCGTGGAGGGTAAAAATCGTAGAGGGAGACCAAGAGAGAATACACTAAACAGATTCAGAAGGATGTAGGCTGCAGTAAGTACTGGGAGATGAAGCTTGCACAGGATAGAGTAGCATGGAGAGCTGCATCAAACCAGTCTCAGGAATGAAGACCACAACAACAACAACACATCCTCTAATAACTCTATCTTTCATTCCTTCCCCTAGTACCACGTTTTAATTTCCCTACTATTAGACTACCCTCTCCCTTTTCATGTTGAATTATCCTTTCAGTATCCTCACTGTGCTGTGCTCAAAACGTACATTCATAGAAATTTCTTCATCAAATTAATGCCTATGTTTGATAGCAGTAGATTCTCTTGGCCAGGAATGATATTTTTGGCACAGCGAATCAGATTTTTATGTACTTCTTGCTCCTTCCATTATGGGTTATTTTGCTGCCTAGGTAGCATAATTCCTTAACTTCGCCTGCTTCGCCATTCCTGAGTCTGACGTTAAATTTCTGGTACTTCCCATTACTCTCATCTTTCTTCTGTTTAATCGTGTTCCTTATGCCGTACTCATTATACGGTTCATTCCATTCCATTCGACAATTCACTACTTCTTCTTCACTTTCACTAACGATAGCGATGTCATCAGCACATCTTGTCATTGATGTCCATTCACCCTAACTTTTTACTTCGCTCTTGAACCTTTCTTTCATTTCCGTCATTGCTTCTTGCATCTATAGATTGAATAGTATGGCCGAGAGACTACGTCCCTGTCTTACACCCTTTTTGATCGGAGCACTTCAGTCTTGATCCCCCAGTCTTATTGTTCCCTCTTGGTTCTTGAACGTACTGTACATTACACGTCTTTCCCTATAGATTATCCTTATTTTTCTCAGAAATTCGAACATCTTGCACCATTTTATACTGTCGAACGCTTTTTCCAGGTCGGCAAATCAAATGAACGTGTCTTTATTTTTCTTCAATCTTGAATCCATTATCATCCGTGACCTCACAACCGCTTCTCTGATGCTTTTATCTTTCCTAAAGATAAACAGATCTTCATCTAAAACATCCTCAGTTTTCTTTTTCATTCCTTTGTATATTATTCTTGTCAGTAACTTGGATTCACGTGCTCTTAAGCTGATTGTGCGATGGTTCTCGCACTTATCGGCTCTTGCTGTCTTTGGAATTGTGTCGATGATGCTTTTCCTTAGATTTGATGGTATGTCTCCAGTCACATACATTCTACACACCAACGTAAATGATCATGTTGCTGCCACTTCCACAAACGATTTTCAAAATTCCGAAGCAATGTTACCTATCTCTTCTGTCTTATTTGATCTTTAATCGTTTGAAGCTCTTTCAATTCTTATTCTTTCTAATACTGGATCCCCTACTTCTCTATCGGCTCCAGTTTCTTTTTCAATCACGTTATCAGACAAGTCCTCCCCCTCAAAAAGGCCTTCATTGCTTTCTTTCAACGTATCCTCTCTCTCCTCTGCATCTACTGATGGAATTACCTTTACACTCTTAACGTTACCGCCCTCGCTTTTAATTTCACGAAAGAATGTTTTGAAATTTGTGTGTTCATTTCTCTTTCGAATTCCTCAGATTTTTCATGCAGCCTTTTAGCCTTAGCTTCCCTGTACTTCCTGATTAATTTATTCCTAAGTGACTAATATTTACGTATTCCTGAATTTCCCTTAACGTCTCTGTACTTCCTTCTTTCGTCAGTCAGTGATGTATTTCTTCTGTTACCTATGTTTTCTGCACAGTTGCCTTCCTTCCACCTGTGCTTTTCTTTGCGACTTGCGTGATAGCCCTTTTTAAAGATACCAGTTCCTCTTCAACTCAGCTGCCTGCTGAGCTGTTCATTACAGCAGTAGCTATAGCCTCAGAGGCCTTCAGACATACCTCTTGGTTCCGTAGTACTTCCGTATCCCACTTCGTTGCCCACTAATTCTTCGTGATCAGTCTCTTAAACTTCCGTCAACTCTTCGGCTTGTCCAAATTGTGATCTCAGTCTATATATGCCGCCGCGTAAGCCTTACAATCCAATAACTGATTTCAGAATATCTGTCTGACTGTGATGTAATCTCATGGGAATCTTCGCGTATTTCCAGGCCTTTTCCGCCACCTCTTATGATCCTTGAACAGAGTAATCGCTATTAGTAACTGATATTTGTTGCAGAACTCCAGTAGTCTTTATCCTCTCTCATTCCTACTGTCAAGCCCGCACTCTCTAGTAACCCTTTTTTCTACCCCTTCCCCCAGATTCCTCGACTTGCGCCATAGGCTGGTGGGGTTTCGGGTTCTGCTGGATAGGTCAGGAGTCCACTGCACACAGCAGGCGGCTAAACGGGTAGCAGGGATTGTGTGGCGTGGACTGGGCGCTTTTTTTTAGGTTATATGGCCTCGAGCAAGTACAGAAAGTGCAACAGCCTCAAAGGGTGCGGGGCAAAGTCAGGACATGCGGGGACCAAGCAGCAATCGGTATTCTAATTGTTAACTGTCGAAGCTGCGTTGGTAAAGTACCGGAACTTCAAGCGCTGATACAAAGCACCGAAGCCGAAATCGTTATAGGTATGGAAGCCAGAGATAAATTCTGCCGAAATTTTTACAAAGGCACTGACGGTGTTTAGAAAGGTTATATTGCGTGCAACCGGTGGTGGCGTGTTTGTCGCTTATAGTAGTAGTTCATCCTGTAGTGAAATAGAAGTGGATAGTTCCTGTGAATTATTATGGGTGGATGTTATAGTCAACAACCGAGCTAGGTTAATAATTGGCTCCTTTTACCGACCTCCCAACTCAACAGCATTAGTGGCAGAACAACTGAGAGAAAATCTGGAATACATTTCACATAAATTTTCTCAGCATGTTATAGTCTTAGGTGGAGATTTCAATTTACCAGATATAGACTGGGACACTCAGATGTTTAGGACGGGTGGTAGGGACAGAGCATCGAGTGACATTATACTGAGTGCGCTATCCGAAAATTACCTCGAGCAATTAAACAGAGAACCGACTCGTGGAGATAACATCTTGGACCTACTGATAACAAACAGACGCGAACTTTTCGACTCTGTATGCGCAGAACAGGGAATCATTGATCATAAGGCCGTTGCAGCATCCCTGAAAATGGAAGTAAATAGGAATATAAAAAAGGGAGGAAGGTTTATCTGTTTAGCAAGAGTAATAGGAGGCAGATTTCAGACTACCTAACAGGTCAATACGAAAATTTCTGTTCCGACACTGACAATGTTGAGTGTTTATGGAAAAAGTTCAAGGCAACCGTAAAACGCGTTTTAGACAGGTACGAGCCGAGTAAAACTGTGAGGGACGGGAAAAACCCACCGTGGTCCAACAACAAACTTAGGAAACTACTGCGAAAGCAAAGACAGCTTCACTGCAAATATAAACGCAGCCAAAACCTCTCAGACAAACAGAAGCTAAACGATGTCAAAGTTAGCGTAAGGAGGGCTATACGTGAAGCGTTCAGTGAATTCGACAGTAAAATTCTATGTACCGACTTTTAATTGTTGGTAAGGCGTGTTCCAGGTTGAGATCCATTGGGAGAGACCTTAGAAAATGTAGTCCATCAACAAAGGAGGTGGCTTACAAAACACTCGTTCGACCTATACTTGAGTATTGCTCATCTGGGATCCGTACCAGGTCGTGTTGACAAAGAAGATAGAGAAGATCCAAAGAAGAGCGGCGCGTTTCGTCACAGGGTTATTTGGTAAGCGTGATAGCGTTACGAAGATGTTTAGCAAACTCAAGTGGCAGACTCTGCAAGAGAGGCGCTTTGCATCGCGGTGTAGTTTGCCGTCCAGGTTTCAAGAGGATGCGTTTCTGGATGAGGTATCGAATATATTGCTTCCCCCTACTTATACCTCCCGAGGAGATCACGAATGTAAAATTAGAGAGATTCGAGCGCGCACGGAGGCTTTCCGGCACTCGTTCTTCCCGCGAACTATACGCGACTGGAACAGGAAAGGGAGGTAACGACAGTGGCACGTAAAGTGCCCTCCACCACACACCGTTGGGTGGCTTGCGAAGTATAAATGTAGATGTAGACTCGCATTTCTATCCCCCCTAATATTAGATTTTCATCTCCCTTTACGTACTGAGTTACCTGTTCAATAACCTCATATCTTTTTTTTTCTCTTGATCTCCTGCTTGCGACGTCTAACATATACCTGACCAGTATAGAAAATATGACTAAAATTTCCTTTGACATACCTGAGCTAAGCTAGTGTGTCAATCCCTTTTCACCCCCACAGAAACGTCCGCTAGCATGCATGCAACAGTTCATCAGTGCGTCGTCGTAATAGGATGAATGGTATGGTAATGTGTGGGAGATGAACACACAAGCATTCATTTTTATGGTTCGAATATGCAGCACAAGACGTTTCGATTACTAGACCTCAGATCGAGCGTGCTGTAGTCCAGCAGGCATGCGAAATCTGTAGAATGGCAAGCGTGTGAATTCGAATCACAATCCCTAAGGAAGTTTCTGTCTGATGAAATCTTGTGACTTTTCTATCCAGTGCCTCAGATATTGAAGGGTACATTGTCCAAGGAACGCCACTACACAGTGCCGTCAGTAATGGAGGAGATGGAGGAGAGTAGATAGTCGGGACGCGGGGTGAAGTTTCTCTTCAAGGGTCTGGTACAGCCACATGCTCGCGGGTAGCGCCCTAATGCGCCTCCAGTAAAAACAAGTAACGCGAGCCGACGTTATTGGATATTAGGTTAAGCGCGCTCGCAGCCGCGACCCTGTAATAACCAGGTACGACAGTGGCGGCGAAGGGGGCGGTGGAGGCGGTGGCGGCGGCGACGGGGGAGCGGCGTCTTCCGGGGCGTCGGAATTGATGGAGACGTGTCGGCGGAGGTCCTAGCGCCTCGCCTTAATGGCTCGACTGCCGTGAGCTGCCGAGCGGGTAATATGGCGTCTCCTCCCCCCCTCCCCCTCCCCCTCCCCCAGCACTGAGGCGCGATGGAAGGGAACACCAGATATATGAGCAGCGGATCAGAGGAAGTACCTAGGTCACCTACAGACAGGCTGCACGTGGCACTCTAAGCATCTAGTGACGCCGAAAATTACATTTATTTATCCTGTTGGGGTCGCCAGAAATGTGCAGTGGCCTGACAAAATCACTTTGCACAATCGGACTTGGTCATGCAGCGATTAAAATAAACAATTTCTTCGAGATACTGGTGAGTGACAGAGTGAGCTCTTTCTGATAGCGAAACTCAAACTGTAGAAATAATAAATAATAATAATAATAATAATGGCGTGTGACGAGGGCCTCCCAACGGGTAGAACGCTCCTCTGCTGCAAGTCTTTCGATTTGACGCCACTTCGGAGATTTGCGCGTCGATAGGGATGAAATGATGATGATTAGGACAACACAACACCCAGTCCCAGAGCGGAGAAAATCTCCGACCCAGCCAGGAATCGAACCCGGGCCCTTAGGATTGACAGACCGTCGCGGTGACCACTAAGCTACCGGAGGCGGACGTAAAGAATAATGTCTCTAGAGGATAGTGGTGTGAAATAACCAAATGGAGAAACAAAATCGGGTGCGTATCTTTGGGAGGGAACTTTGCAAATGTCCCAGTGGGGTGGTTTCATTGGGAATATTTCTTCACCTACTTGACAGTGGACAGAGGAGTTAAAACCAATTGCTTCTTCAGCGTACCCACCAAAAGCAACCACTTCTATTACCAAGAAAATTTCAGTAAAGCATTCCTGTTCTGCAAGAAACACTGCACAGACACAATTTTTCCCTAAACTCTGAAAGAAACGTTTACCACCACTGGCATAATAAACAAAGAACAGCATTTCATACAAGTTTCGTAACTTAAAAACAATTCTGTCTCGTCCATGTTAGTGCAGTGTAACTGTGTGTCACGATTCCTTTCTAGTTGTGGTGTTATTTCATCCTACGTTGGCCCTATGTCGGGTTGGGCAAGGGGACTGGCAGCGGTAAAAACAAACCGCTCTTCAGCCAGTAGAACTCAACGCTAACTGAGAAGCTAAGTCTAAACAACAAGGAGTCATATGAATTATTAATTTGAAATTATTTGAAAATGTGATGTGAATGGGAGAAATATAAATAATACCGGGTGGATATAATTAAACTTTCCCTATTTCACACGTTATAACATGGAAACTAATTACCTCACTAATACCAGACTTTGTAGCATTCATCTACATCTACATCCATACTCCGCAAGCCACCTGACAGTCTGTGGCGGAGGGTACCCTGAGTACCTCTATCGGTTCTCCCTTCTATTCCAGTCTCGTATTGTTCGTGGAAAGAAGGATTGTCGGTACGCCTCTGTGTGGGCTCTAATCTCTCTGATTTTATCCTCATGGTCTCTTCGCGAGATATACGTAGGAGGGAGCAATATACTGCTTGACTCCTCGGTGAAGGTATGTTCTCGAAACTTCAACAAAAGCCCGAGCTACTGAGCGTCTCTCCTGCAGAGTCTTCCACTGGAGTTTATCTATCATCTCCGTAATGCTTTCACGATTGCTAAATGATCCTGTAACGAAGCGCGTTGCTCTCCGTTGGATCTTCTCTGTCTCTTCTATCAACCCTATCTGGTACGGATCCCACACTGCTGAACCGTATTCAAGCAGTGGGCGAACAAGCTTACTGTAACTTCTTCCTTTGTTTTCGCATTGCATTTACTTAGGATTCTTCCAATGAATCTCAGTCTGGCATCTGCTTTACCGATGTTCAACTTTATATGATCATTCCATTTTAAATCACTCCTAATGCCTACTCCCAGATAATTTATGGAATTAACTGCTTCCAGTTGCTGACCTGTTATATTGTAGCTAAATGACAAAGGATCTTTCTTTCTATGTATTCGTAGCACATTACACTTGTCTACATTGAGATTCAATTGCCATTCCCTGCACCATGCGTCAATTCGCTGCAGATCCTCCTGCATTTCAGTACAATTTTCCATTGTCACAACCACAGCACCATCCGCAAAAAGCCTCAGTGAACTTCCGATGTTATCCACAAGGTCATTTAAGTATATTGTGAACAGCAACGGTCCTATGACACTCCCCTGCGGCACACCTGAAACCACTCTTACATTAATGTCCATAGTATGACCTGCACGATTTCCATGCGTCACAGACCCACTGTCCAGTTCCAACTATGGCCACCAGGTGCTGCGATCAGGCATCGTGATTCAAAGTCTCACACACCTGACCAGTCGCAGTACACTTGTTGACGTGTCAACATGAGCTTGGACAAAAGGAGCAAGGGGACTATTGGTGAAGATCTGTTATCAAAACAACGGTAATGCTGCAGCTGCACTTCGAGAATATCACCGGCTCAAAGGATTACGGAAGGGTTCTCTTTCTCCAGCTTCCGTGCGGAGCACGATGAAAAAGTTGTAATCAACTGAAGAACTGGGCATCATTCCGGGAAGAGGCTGACGACCGGTTGCACCGCAGCCGGTTGATGAAATCGCTGTTGCTATGGCAGACAACGCTGTACGCAGTTCCCGATAGTCAAGCAGTGGGCGTGCTGTTTCGCGACAGCGGAACATCCCGTGGTCCACTGTAAGGAAGGTGCTTCAAACCATTCTCAAATGGTATCTGTACAAGATCCGTATCGTACAGCAGCCTGCACCACAGGATGCACAACGAGGTGTTGACTTCGCTCTACACTCTCTCGCAAGGATTGAACTTGACGGAGACTGACCTTGAACCATCATATGGACATGCGAAGCTCATTTTTCTCTGACGGGTGAGGTGAACACACAGAATTGCCGAGTATGGGGATCCTCATCTCCAGTCACTGTGAATGAAGTTCCTCTGTGTCGTGAGCGTGTCACCGTATGGTGTGGCTTCACGGCTACGTTCGTCATTGGTCCATTCTTTTTTTTAGCAAGTTGGCGCTCAGGGACCAAAGACGTGTAGTGTGACTGCCAGCGTTACTGCGATATGGTTCGCCAGCGTGTCATACACGCCCTATAAAGTGAGAGACGTATTCACATTGAATGCAGCAGTTTTCATGCAAGATCCGGCCCCACCGCACGTTGCTCGTGAAGATTCACCTGATTCTCCGAAACACATTCGGAAACAATCGAATTATCGGCCGATCGTCTCCAAATGCTTGGCCGGCACGATCACCTGATCTCACTCCCTGTGATTTCTGGTTGCGGGGCTACCTGAAGGACACGGTTTAGAAGGGGAACATTCACACATGTGCTGGTCTGAAGTGCACCATATGAAGAGATGTAGCCAGATTACCTACGGAGATGCTTCGTTCTGGTGTGCAGAATGCAATCCTGTGCTTTGTCTCCAATAATGGAACCGGTATGTAATTGTATGATGTATCGTAGAAGCACATTAAAACTGTTTCAGTTGAATCAAGTCATTATTGATTTCATTTTATTTCTCATCTGTGAATTTCAGGCAAGATGCGCAGACTACTAGACATTTTTACGACTTTTTCTAATATGTTACAGTGCTGTTGATTCATGAAAGTATGTTTGGATAATTACTTGTGTTGGCTATTCCGAACGTGTCCATTCCTCGTTGTTAAGAGACCCTCATACCTGTAATAATCCAAGGTTTCTTTGTGACATCTCATTATTAGATTTCATTATAGTTTTGGGAAAAATACCTGCAAAAATGGATACAGAGTGCTTAAGAAAAGTGTTGGATTTCTAGCTTGCATTAACCTCTTTGTAACCTGATTGTAAAAGTCAACTCGGTGAACATTTTTATGCTTTCGTTAAATCCTTCACTATTTTCCTCGTTAAGCAGCCACGCTGCTTTATTTGAGTTTTATGTGACTAACTGTTCATCGTGATACGACAAAACCATTTACCACAAGATGGCGTGCATTTCTTTAACTTCCACTTGATGCAGGAATACGCTATAACACCTTTTTTTTATAAGGGTACTACTGTCCTGAACAACTTGGACGGGGAAATTTACGACTGATATTAAATTTTAAGTATTAACAGCTTCACTGAATCACTTTTCCTATCAAGCTCCTTCAAGAAATTTACAGTAAAACCACAAAACCTTATTAATCATGTTTTTATTTACACTCCACCATCCCAGGGCAGGTCCATTCCCACTTTTACTGATAAATGATAATGCACAGTGCTCCATTTTTAATTGTCAGTGTATCTACCGTCACGTTCTTTTTTTTTTTTTCAAGTGCTTTTTTTTCCGAGGGTTAAGTGTTCTTCATGTGTTTCTCAAGGGTTTTTAACTGTGCTGCCTGCCCGCATTTTTGTCATTGTTTTTAAACAATTCATCAAGCAAGCATTATGTCGAGTGGTTCCTATTAAACTTTCCCTATTTAACATGTTATAACAGGGACTCTAATTACCGTACTACTACCAAGCTTGGTAGCATTAATAACAAGCACATTTGGAAGGGAGATAATGCAGAATCAATATTGTAAAGAACCTGTACAAGGTGACGTTATAGGAGTATGTTTAAAGGAGAACGAAAGTATTGTAAAAGAACTTATTTTCTAAAAATATGTGAGAAAATTTGTGTAAGTAGTTCAGAAGACAAAGCAAAAAAAGTAAATTGAATGAAAGATACGGAGAACATTTAGTGAAATAAAAATTAGTCTCATATCCCCATCTGAAGCAAGGAAAATGGTCATGACTCTAGAATGTAAAAGTTCATATGGAGTAGATAATATCTCGAATGAGAAATTAAAAAGTGGTACCCTAGAGTATTTAATCTTCCTAGTTAGTTACGTAATGCCTCGCTCTACGGGACCACTCTGCTGTTACTAAAGACGTAATAACATCTTTCAGTGATAAAACATCACTAGCTGGGTTATCGAAGGCAATTCATTGTCAGTGTAATATTTTAGTAGAGAAGTTAAGTTTTCATAGAATACGCAGTTGAGTACATGCCTGGTTTAGTTCGTATTTAAAAAAACAGAATGCAGAAAGATACCCTATGCAGTTCGAGTTACATAAAAGGAGACAGTAATTCACATGCAAGTGAAGTACATTTTGAAAAATCTCCAATTGTACAACATATGTTCAGAACCAAACATATCCTTAATGATATACAAAAGAACCTGACAATTGTACACACACAATCCAACGGCAGGAATCTAAATTTGCTGGTAAAAACTGAAATATTCCTCCTAAATATTAAAAGAACAGAATTAATTCAGAATGACCAATGTAATTTGCTAGCCACAATTTTTTCAGTAATTTCAAAGAGTTTTTTTAAAGCAGTACCAAGTAACGATGTAAAGATTTATTTTTAACATCGTAGATAGTACAGTTCAAACTAATAAATAGATACTAACATACTGTGTGTCTCTGACACCAGATACGATGAAACATATGTAGTGAGTACTCAGTACGTCATGTAAGTTAACTTTTTATATCGACATAGAAACATGTGCACCTTTAGTGAGCTGATGTGACATAGCGATGAACAGATATCAGCAATAAATAACATGACATTTAGATATGTTGTGCTCAGCTTTGTGGTAAGTGTCGCGTATTTTCTTAATTATTCTCATTTTCATTATTCACTTTTTCATGATTCTCAGATTTAACCTTAACCTTGCAATAACTTGAATGCAGTATTATGAAGTATCAAGTCGCCATGGAGCAAGAAAATTAGCGTAACTACATAGATATGGCTGAAGACGTGGCCACAGTGGTTGAAATGCATAGTTTTGACTAATAAAAACAGTCGCCAGTGACTGCAGGCCTTGTTGTTTTAGTAAAAGCGGTATTACTAATAAGATTGGTGAAATAACAGACAGAATATTTGGGATGAGTTAAGACTTTGAAGATCACGCAGCAACCACAGTTCCCAAGTAAGTGAATGCTGAAAAGTTCAAAAAATTTGCGGGAATGAAGCAGGTGACTTCGTCGACAGCAGCCGATATTTTGACTGGTGACCACCGCGTCATTTTCAAGACAAAACTGCAGCTTGTAAGCAACGTGCAAGTGAATTTAATACGAGGTTTGCAGAGCGGCTCCGGAATGATAGCACACACACACACACACACACACACACACACACACACACACACACACACACACACACACACACACGACGCCAGACGAGACGTTTCGATAGTGAAAATTACTCAAAAATGTGTGTGAAATCTTAAGGGACTTAACTGCTAAGGTCATCAGTCCCTAAGCTTACACACTACTTAGCCTAAATTATCCTAAGGACAAACACACACACCCATGCCCGAGGGAGGACTCGAACCTCCACCGGGACCAGCCGCACAGTCCATGACTGCAGCGCCTGAGACCGCTCGGCTAATCCCGCGCGGCTGAAAATTACTGACCAACAGGTGATGCAGCATTAACTCTGTCCTTCTGTTTTTAAAAAGACAGAGAGCAGCATTCCACGCAGAAATGAAGCAAACACCTCCATTTCTATTCACAAGGTTACTTGCTAATTTAGTCACAATTGCTTCCTTAATAACACTATTCCAGTAGCGGGAAATGCATGCCAGACTCTCTGTATTGTTATATTCCATAGGATGACCGTTGGTGAGACAACGTTCTGCAATGGCAGATCTGTATGGGTGTGCCACTTGTGCTCAGTACACCGGTCCTCCACAGTCCTGATGGTCTGACCAATACACGACACGCCACAAGGAATACGATAGAGATACTCCTTATGGAAACGAAGATCGCCTTAACGGAACCTAAAATGATCCTAATCTTAGGCAGAGGTCGGCAAACACATTTCACGTCGTATCTACGCAAAATAAGATCGATTTTGTTAAAGAAAAGCCTTTGACCTTGATTCCAACTCGGCTTATCGCTACTCATCCGGTTCACGGTTCGTCGACAGCTCAACGCATGTCTGATATGTGTTTCACAATATCCACTCTGATGGAAGGTGACCACAAGATGGGTTAACTCAGTTGACAAACTCTCCGGTTCTGAAATGACGTGGTCCCTATGAACCAAGGTGACAGCTATCAGCCCGTAGATACAAGTCAGTATGAGTAGGCCTCCTCTAAACAGTATGTTCTGAAGTACCATAAACCTTCCTCCTCACTAGACCTCTGCTACTAGAGGGTTCACCTCTCATGATCACTAGCGGTCAGTTCCGCAATACCTGGGATGGTTCGGACCCTTTGGTATGATTAACTAACCGCTGTTGGGAATAATACTTGTAAAAACGTATAACATCACGCAAACCATGAGACACTATAATACAAACGCGCCACCTAAAATTTTTCCCCATGACGTTTACTGTGAATATGATGTACTTGGCCGGCCGAAGTGGCCGTGCGGTTAAAGGCGCTGCAGTCTGGAACCGCAGGACCGCTACGGTCGCAGGTTCGAATCCTGCCTCGGGCATGGATGTTTGTGATGTCCTTAGGTTAGTTAGGTTTAACTAGTTCTAAGTTCTAGGGGACTAAGCAGTTGAGTCCCATAGTGCTCAGAGCCATTTTTGATGTACTTGATTTATTCTGTAAATCTTTTGGTACTATGTGTTAGTTAGAAGCCGCGTGGGATTAGCCGAGCGATCTGGGGCGCTGCAGTCATGGACTGTGCGGCTGATCCCGGCGAAGGTTCGAGTGCTCCCTCGGGCATGGGTGTGTGTGTTTGTCCTTAGGATAATTTAGGTTACGTAGTGTGTAAGCTTAGGGACTGATGACCTTAGCAGTTAAGTCCTATAAGATTTCCCACACATTTGAGCATTTTTTGTTAGAAATGTGATGTGCGCTATTTCGTACTACCTGCGGTGCCCAGCCCACGGTGCTGAAATAAGATTGTGTGGTAATTGGAATAGAAGGATACGCTTTGAAGTATAAGAGGTAAAAAATATTTATGTAAAACATTTTATAACTATTTACAATACTTGTTAAAGTGTATGAGCTAAAAATTATTATTGAAAACATATTTTAACTATTTACAGTACTTGTTTATAAGCAACATTTTTCATTCTGTTATCAGGCATATGTAAGTACAAACTTTTCGAATTTCCTCCTCGAGAGAAAGCTACGTATAGCTGACCTTGAGAGAAGCACGAGACTTTGAGGTTGATGCGTAAATATTTTAAAGCACTTCTCACGCTTTATTTTCGATTTATATTCAGTCACTGTGTCGCTTTGACTACTCACACTTCACTGTTTGTTTTTATTCGCTCATGGCACTACTTTTTCTGTTCGTTCCCTAGTCACTGATAAGAAACTGGCGTTCGAAACCACGACGGGTATTGCTTTACATACCCATACCAATGGGTAGCCCCACCAGTGACGAATTTCAAAACATACCGAAAAGGCTTCTAATGGCCTACCAGAACATTCCGCAACATTCGAGAGTGTTCTGGAATATTCGACAATGATCTAGGATGTTTTGGGAAGTGCCCGAACACTCCAGAATATCCCATATCATTGAGGAACATTCAGTAACATTCCGGAATATTCTCGAATACTCTCGAATGTTCTGAAATGTTATAAAAATTTCTAGAGGGTAAGACTTCCCAATCTTTATTTCTCCAATAGCACGCTTTTCAGGTAAAAACGGGAACCTTTTCCACGGGTTGGGGACAGAAGGTTACCACACCATATAACTGAGTTGTAGACACTTGTGAGAAGCGACACTTGTGAGAAACTGGAATGTGGCGACACTTGTGAGAAATCCGGGATGCTGAAAGAGCGGCACAGGTTGTGTCGCAAATGCTGCGCCACTACCTGCTCGGCCACTTCCTGCTGCCGCTTGGTGTGACTGAGCGCTCGGCTCGTGCCTGTCCTGGCAGCTGCCGAGGGGCATTCACACTCCTCCAGTGCAACCAGGTTACATTATTTCAGAATTTTTTTGGGTAAGGAAGAGTGGCCTTAATCAAATTAGAAATCGGAGCTGACTTTACCCCCACGATATCATGTCAACATTTAGTTGTAGTACAGTTATGCGTAAGATCTTTTAGACACTGGACTCGCATTCGGGAGGACGACGGTTCAATCCCGCGTCCGGCCATCCTGATTTAGGTTTACCGTGAATTCCCTAAATCGCCGGAATGGTTCCTTTGAAAGGACACGGCCGACTTCCTTCCCCGTCCTTCCCTAATCCGATGAGACTGATGACCTCGCTGTCTGGTCTCCTTCCCCAAACAACCCAACCCAACCCGTAAGATCTTTTCCATTGTAATTTTTGTTTTGATTAGTCTTACATAGGGCATAATTTTCGCTCAACCTCATACTTAACGATGTATTTTACAGAAACTATAGACACCGAAATTGTTTTCCATCTTTCAACCCCTCACCCAAAATTTGATATGATAGGAGTGGCAACCTTTTACCATATATTAAGAGGGGCCAACCAAAGAATTTGGCTCTCGGTAGAAAATTGTTTCTTTAATTATTTCGAAATCAACCTCAATTTTCCCGGGCCACGCAGGGAAGTGTACTGAGGTCTAATGTGATTCCCGTTAGCAATTAGCAGTAGGGAATGCAATTTATGTATTGAAACAAATTGTATTCATCTTCCACTCAAACAGGCATTGTTTCTAAAATTCTCTACACAAAAATTCTGATTGTGATTGTTAGAAAAGCTATGACTTTTCAAGACTTCATTAGTGAATCTTTTACAATTTGCAAGAGACATTTAGCCGACTTTGTGTCATTTCCAGGGAACACCACGAGGATATAGTCTCTCTTCGTCCCCCATTATATTTATTTACAATATTTACAGGATGATTAATTATTTACAGTTTTTACAATAGGGCGATCGGCGTGGACTGAACTCCTTTCCAATATTTACAAGTGTTGCTGTAGCTTCATCCACATCCTTTTAATTGTAATTTCTGTGCATAGGCCACGCAAGTAAGAAATGATTTTATATTGCCACCAACTTGGAGTCTTGTAAGGGCCTTAGAAACTATCTTATGTGTCTTAATTGCGAACGACTATCTTCTTTTCCCACCTAGATTTGAAACTAGTCTGTCAAATTGGTGCCCATATATTCTGCGTCCTCTCTGAGAATTTTTACTAAGGAGTAAAAATTTGGATGAACCTTCGAAATTAATGTATATATCCTCCGATTCCATCCTTCTGAAACACTGTTGGTGCGGTGACGCCTTCCTGCGCAGTTCCATATATCCCTTGACATGTCTTCATTATCCAGCCATTGTACGAAAAAGTAGTCGTAAAAATCATCCAGTTTTTCACTATCTGGCGTGCTCTCCTGAATGCATAGCCACCCATCATCTAACATGTCCAGAGGAATGTGAGCCAAAGCGGAACACAGTCTTATGTGAAAACGAATTTCTTCATTTTCCTTGTAGGCAGCAACAAGTCCGCAATTCTGCACTTGCCTCCACAAGCACTGATTGAAATGGTAGTTGCAGCCCTTAATCTTTGCATCAGGAAACAAATGTGTTACTGACTGGATCATTGCAGCTTCAAAATCCATCATGATAGCTATAGGATTCCATCGAGGTGCGTTGCTCTTAACAGCTGTGAAAAAGCGATCGTACGTTTCTCGCTTTGTATTGGGTAGCAAGGCGTACACGGTTGGAACTGTGTTTGTTTCCTCCTCAGAACTAGAAATATCGGCACGAACAATAAATAACTGTCCAAACTGCTTGCTGGAGCTTTTGAACGTTCCATCCAAAAAGAACGAATTGCTGTCTGTTAAACAGGATTTTCCCCTTACGCTGGCGAACACCAATATTCTATCATTTGGTCCTCTGTCGTCATCCGCAAGTAAAAATTTGCTCCCATCATTCATTAGCAAATGATGTTCTTGCAGAAATATTCCTGCAGCATCGGTCGGATCTTGTGTAGATCTCATGTTTTTTTATCTGATGCGTTGCAGCGATCGTTTTGCACTCCTGTGTGACGGCGGTGATGTGACGATGTCGTATCCTTGATTGAACAGCGGCCCTACTTCTTCGGCGTAAACAGAAGAAATTGAAGTGTCCGTTTCTTTTGCACGCCTTTTGGCGTTTGCTACGTGCTTTCGCACTTCATTAGCTGCGACGTCCGGCTACCTTCGCCTAAAACTAAGTTGTTTCTGGTGGATAGTCTTCCTCTACAATTCTTGTTTACTTTTACGCACCGCCAATAATATATACCTTCATTGTTGGTATATTCCACTATATACTGGTAACCGTTATAAATCACTAGAGGCTTGTCGTGGTGAATTCCATCTTTACAACAGCAGTACTGAACTGCGGTGCGCTACCTGTTTGGTGTCCCTGTAGATCGCCCGCTACCTGTTCGGTCGGGTCTCCTCACAAATGTCGCTTCTCACAACTGTCGCTCCTCACAAGTGTCCCAACCCCATATAACTCCCTACATCGTACCAGGACTCGTTTGTGACTTGGCGGCAGGTGCATTGTACTTTTACTATTATAATATATATTGGTTATGATGTATTTATTCTGGATGAAAGCCTTTATGGAAAGTTAGGAACAGCAATACCTTCGGCTGAGAGTAAAGACTCGCGTCGGAGGGCAGTCTCTGGACGCCAGTGTGACGTCAGAGGTGTGCGCGTAGGAGCCTCTCGTAAGAGTGACCGCATAAAAGTGGCGCGCGCTGTCGGGTCTGTGTGAGACGCAGATGTTGCTAGCGAGGTAGCAAGAGCGTGGGGAGGGTGGGAGGGTGGGCACGTGTAACATCAAGATCCTCCTGCTTAATCGGCCATTGCGAATCTAGGTGTGCCCGCAGTACTACACGGAGCAATGAGAACTTAGTAAACGACAACTAAGACTGCGGCTTGACATCTGCAACTAACTGTGAGGCTGTTTTATTTTCATTCACGTTAGAGCCTTTGTGAGGCAGTACACAGTGACATTCTCAATGAAATTTATTGCAATAATAGGTGTTGTACGTAAAATCTGTGATGCCTGATCCGGACATTGTCCTCAGTCATTGTCATCTACTTAGGGTTCCATTCCAGTTATTAAATACCCGACTGTCGTTGTCTAAAGAGCTAATAGAAAAGTAGTAAAATCATTGCCAATGTTGTTTGTTTGCTGAAAGTAACTCAAAGCAATTAATAATGAAGTCCCAATAAGATAACAGTTTTGTTCAATAATATTCACAGGTGACGTCATTCTTGCTAACCGACTGGAGACAAAATAAAGTAACTAAAATTAAAGTAATTCTGACAGTTCCAAATAAAAGGAAAGAATAAATTAATGTTATATGTCTCATATCTGTGTCTATTGTAGAAACGCTATTGTAAATTGGCATTGTTGAAAGCGAACAGTTTCCTATTTGATCCATTAAATTTTCGTGGTAATTACAATCTTTTCGGAGTAAGCAGCTTGCCATACCCAGGAATCTAGCGTATGTGTGTAAACGCTAATCTGAGGCTACGTAAATGATTGTCAGAGCTACCTCCAGTCAATCATTTGTCTGTCAATAACGAGTTAAAGTGACTTTTTCCCTGACAAGTTTCTCGTCCTAGCCATTTTCGCAGCAACTGTATGCAAAGAGCAGTACTTCAAAAGAAAAACGCCTTTTGCATGCTGCACACTAAGTCTTTTTATTTATCTTGTGCACCCAGGAGCGTTTCGCCTTAATTACACCTTCAGTGGTGTCAGATCTGCGTCTGTTTCATTATTTTTAAGCCAAACAGCTTTCTCTCATGGGGCAAACTGATTGAAAGTTTGCAGTTTTCCTTTTGGTCACTGTTTTCGAAATATAGCACTGTAACTGTCATTTTCTGTATCTGAAAAATGGCAATTAAAGTGCTATATTTTGAAAGTAGTGACCAAAAGGAAGAATGCAAACTTTCAACCAGTTTGCCACATAAGAGTTAGCTGTTTAGCTTAAAACAATGCATTAGACGCTCTTCTCACTGAAGATGCCTTGTAACTAAGGTGAAACGCCTCTGGTGCACAAGATAAATAAAAAGACTCAATGTGTAGCACGCAAAAAGGGCTTTTTTTTAAGCAACTGTAATTTTAGCATAATTGACTTTTAACGATTTCAGACAGTTGCTTTCTTTATTTATTATTATTTCGTAACGTTTTGTGTTATCAGAAACGTGCGTCAGCCTTCTGTTGCCACACGTGCCGCCAGACGGTTACGTATTCATTGCTGCCCGCATTATTGATCATATATTGAACAGATAGAGCCCTATTGGGCTGGCGACCGTATTAATTAATTTCTGTATTACTTCAATAAGTTTTGTTGTGACTCTTCGACACATGTGGGACCTCTTTCCGTTTCGTATCTTATGCGAGTGGTGAAACTGTTAAGAGTATTTAGTATTAAAAAAATTAATGCAAGTATAAAATGTTGGAGAAGAATAGGTTGTTCTTCAGGATGACTTGTTATACTCTGAGTTGTCACAGGTCATGGGATACTTCCTGATATCGTGTCGGATCTCCTTTTGCCCGGCATAGTGTGGAAACTCGACGTGGCGAGGACTCAACAAACAGTTGGAAGTCAGCTGCAGAAATACTGGGCCATGTATCCGTCCATAACTGCTGAAGTGTTGTCGGTGGAGGATTTTGTGCACGAACTGACCTCTGGATCACGTCCCATAAATGTTCGTTGGGATTCATGTCGGGTGATCTGGGTCGCCAAACCATTCGCTCGAACTGTCCAGAAAATTGTGAACAATTGTGTTAGCCATAAGATTTCCGTCGCTGTTTCGGAACATGAAGTCCACGAATGGCTTCAGATGGTCTCCAAGTAGCCAAACATAACCATCTGCAGTCAGTGATCGGTTCAGTTGGACCAAGGGCTCGAGTTCATTCCTTGTAAACACAGTCCACACCATTATTTAATCATCACCAACTTGCAGAGTGCCTAGTTGACAACCTGGGTCCACGGCTTCGTGGGGTCTGTGCCACACTCAGAATCTACCATCAGTTCTTACGAACTGAAATCGGAATTCGTCCGACCAGGTCACGGTTTTCCGGTCGGCTAGGGTCCCACCGATGTGGTCACGATCCTAAGACAAATGCTGCAGGCGATGTCGTACTGATAGCAAAGTCACTCAACTCAGTTGTCTGCTTGTATAGCCCATTAACGCCAAGTTTCGTGTCACTGTCCTCATGCGGTTATCTAACGTAGTGTTACTTGTCTGTTAGCACTTACTACGCTAACGCCACTGCTCTCGGCCGTTAAGTGAAGGCCGTCGGCCACTACGTTGATTGTGGTGAGAGATTATGCCTGAAATTAGGTATTTTCGGCACACTCTTGCCACTGTGGGTCAAAGAACTATATTAGAAATTAAGTGTCCCATGCGTCTATTATAGACTACCTATCCGCGTTTTAAGCCTTTTAATTTCCGTTGTGCCGCCATACTGACATCGAAAACCTTTCCACACGAATTACCTGATTGCAAATGACAGTTCCGTCAATGCACTTGTAATGTTATGTGAGCCTCACTGTCCCCTTTTTTTAACTAATTTGTGCCTGATTTTATTCTGAGAAGCTCAGTAATGTACGTAAATACAGTAAATGTAAATGTGATGCAAAAAGTACTTGAAGTGAAGCGCAGCTGGACAGCAACAAACTCTTTAGCACGCAATCCTCGCAACGATAGTACTTGTGAATCTTTGAGCATGGGAAAAAAAAAAAATTTCTGAAAGTGAAGAATAGAAATATCTTGTTTTTGCAAAAAGAGGTGAATTTCATTGTCGTCGCTGTCTATCAATCGAAAGAATTGTAAGTGCACAAAGTTCACTAAAATACAGGAAAAGAAACGCATTCTCTATAGTTTTCATTCAATAAGTAACAACCTCTCATAATTTATTAATTACACTAATTGGATTATGTTCTTGTAAAATAGTATGGTGCTTAACTACACTGACCAATTTTGATGTAGCAGGACGTGTAGTTAGAATGATGTTTGTGTGCTAAGCAATCTCCTTTTCTCACGAATAGCAGATTGCTGTTTGATCTTATTTACTCGCAACAGTCGTCTCTTAGGTATGAAAAGCTACGAAAACATGGGATCAAAGCTATCCGCAATACGGCGAAGTGACTAATAGAGTCGTATTTTAATCCTTAAAGAACAATAACTTCCTCCAAATTGTAATACGTCACCAACTGGTGCAGAAGCTGATCACTCAAGGAGGTAGCAACCAAAATTCAGGTACCAGTTACGACTTAAAGTAAAAATCTCAATCAAAAGTCAATCTCTCTCTCTCTCCAAACACATATATAAATATTCATGTTATAAAAAAAAAGTCATTTGATACACTGTCCTTTTATGGCTTGCGCACGCGGTACTACAGCGATCTGTATAACAGCATATCGCTGTCCCGTGACTTTTGACACATCGGTGTACACTTCCCCCCACTAAGCGGTCAAATCTACTTCAGAGACGATAGGCTCTTCCAAAGTGAAGTTCATTAGGCATACGCGATGACGGTCATATTATCTCATTAACCAGTTAGCAGCGGGAGAGGTTACAAGTGTCCGCTCTAGAAGGGATCGTGATCCTGGAAGCAGGTCATGACTGTGGCCCACATTTTTTTTTGTATCGGCTTCACAGCTCATCCCTCGTCGATGCCAGAGGAAAGGTGGGTGTCGGAGTCGTAATAGCTGGAGCGCCCATCTCCATATCAAAGCGAGCCGGCGAGGCTGGCAACCCATCTATGTGAGGGTCGACGTCCTCCAAAATGGATTAAATCCACCCTCCGCCCCTCACTCCATCGCCCCCGAGGCCAGCGACGCGGGCGTCACCCCGCTGGGACAGCGGCGCCTGCAGCTGCAGGGAGCTGGGCCACGGGGTGGGCCACCCCACCCCACCCTAGCCGCTGTAATTGAAACCGGAGTTCGCTTACTGGGCGGGGATTACAGCGCCGCACCGTTCGGTACGTATCGACACCCGTGGGTACCGCGCCACTCGTGGACGTCAGGAATTCAGCGCGGACTGATCCCGTGGCCGTTCACGTCACACTGATGGCAATCAGTTTGGTTAATGAGGAGCTATGTCCGCTACTCTTGCATCTACGTCTACGTCACTGCTCCGCAAGGCACATGGCGGTGTATGGAGGAGGGTATTTCTGGAACCGTTAACTGATCCCTCTCCGACACTGTCCTATCAGCGAAGAGTCGCGCGGCAAGAATGAGTGTCGGTAGGCCTCTGGATTAGGCCTCTGGATTAGCTTTAATTTCTCCAATTTTCGCATTGTGGCCTTTTCGCGAGACGTACATGTGTGGAAGGAAAATATTGTCCGCCTCTTGCCGGGAAGTGCTGTCTCGAAATTTCATTATCAAACCTCTCCGTGACGTAAAACGCCTCTCTTATAGTGGCTGCCATTGGAGAATGATGACCGTCTCTGTAACGCGCCGACTACAAGAATCCGTGTGTAATCCCCCCACGGAAAATTACCCTCTACCACGCAATAATTAATAATGGTCAATCAAATCATCCACAATTATTCACTTTTGAAAAGTATCTGATCGGATTTTCTAGTAATATATGCACCGACAGCTCGTCGACGCCAAGGTATTTGTCTAGTACGTTTATTCTTTGGAATAACAGAGATACAGAGATGCATGCTCCATGGTTATTATAGAGGGTTAAGGCTACAGCTTCGGAAGTATCGGTTGGAAGATTGTCGGGTTGCTAAAAGAGACATATTTACTCTTCTTCTCGCTAAAGCGAGCTATTAACGTTTGTGCCGCTAGCGTGATAGGTAAAGAGAAAGAAAAACCTGTAAAAGCAAATTACAAGAGACTTGGAATCAACAGAAAACGGAACATGTAATGGAAATGGATTAAATATACAATTTTCCTCAGAAATAAGGTTTGTGACCAGTGTATTCTAGAGTGAATGACGAATGAGTTCTCTGTCTGAATCATTGATGATTATCTTGGCGCTGTAATTAGTGGGGAAGTTTCAGCTGTGACGAAGAGAGCCTGCAATCTCCGAGTTTTTATAAATCGTCCAAAAAGGCTTCGTCCACATCTGAAATTCTAGATCTGTCGTAAACTGAACGAATTGTTCAAACGATCGATTTTCCCAACTGAATGCAGCGCTTAATAATAATAACAAATGTAAAGATCTTTTCCAGCAAGCCAGCCGCTGAATATTAAGACGAATGGCTCCACCAGAGATTCTACTAGGCTGATTTCACGTAAATAATATATTTAAACTGTACACAGATGAAGGACAGAGAGAGAGAGAGAGAGAGAGAGAGAGAGAGAGAGAGGGAGAGCGAATGAAATTCGAGAAATTACTCAGAATCCTCCATTAGCATAATTGTTTTCTGTCTTTTCACGGATCAGCCTAAACATAAAACCGAAGGCCCTGACTTTATTGTACCGATTTATGTGTGAGAGTGAAGGAGTAATAAAGGCGACAGATACACCTCTGTACAGACAAAACATTACACAAAGTTAGCGGCAAGCTGCATTCACATACTTTCATCATTTAAAGTAGTAGAATTCATTATACGTGGCGATACGCGTCACGCTTCTTTTGATCTTCTCTTTCTTCCTCTCTCGCTTATCAGTTCTACCTGGTATCGATTCCAGATTGACGAGCAATACTTAAGAACCGCTCGAGTAAGCGCGTTGTAAACCAATTTTTACATACGTATTCAATTACGATTCTTCGTATTAATCTCAGTGTAGCATTTGATTTTGAAACGTCCCCTTTGGAAAATTATAAATTATTGTGCTGGTAAACCTCTTACGTTATTTGGTTTCCAAACAGCTGAGCAGAACTGAACGTACTCAGACATTTCTCTCTTTACTTATTCTGATCAACAGTAAAGTGACACACAATATATTTTTTAGCGCAACGCAATCTGACTTCCAATAATCCCTACCAAAGGATGGCCCTGACTAACAATAACCTATACCTTTCGTGAACCACTTACCTCACAAAAATCTTCGTTACTCGAACTATTGCAAAACAGCGAGCGCCAATACTGTCAGCCAAATAAAAGATTCTAACTACTAAAGGCAGTAACTACTGACAGGCATAGTTAGAAAATGAAAGATTTTGATAGAGAACAAACTATGTATTTACCTTAATAACTTTCGAAATTCATATATATATATATATATATATATATATATATATATATATATATATATATATATATCAGTTCATGATATCCAGTATTACAAATTTACTCTTTCTGATGGACACACGTCCAGATTGTCCGCTCTCAAAATTCTGCCATCTCTCTCCCCACATCCGCCACTGCTGGAGGCTCACCTCCAACGGCACAACGCTACGCGCTGTTCACATCCAACTGCCCAACACTACAATAGCAAATATGCCAACAACGTAAACCAGCCACAGACTGCACATAGCACAGTTAGTGATTTTCATACAGAGCACTACGTGGCATTACCAACATAAAAACCTAAACAGCCTACTTACAATTTCCCTACTATCAATTTTTTTGGTCATTCCACTTAACGTCTCTCTGCATAGTTACTCCTATATATTTCACGGTAGACACTTTTTTCAATCAATTTGTCATCAATAGTGTTGTTGTACAGTATCAGATTTCTTTTCCTATGTATGTTCAATGTGTTTCATTTATTTACGTTGATGGTCAATTGTCAGAACCTGCAGCATTCACCAGTTCTCTGGACGTCGCTCCCCAAATCGTTGCTGTCTTCTGGCGTTGCTACGTTCTTATAGACAATGGATCCATCTGAGAACAGTCTTAAAGAGTTTCCGAAGCATTATACTAGATCATTTATATACAGTGTGTTTCCGTAACAGCGTGCAGAAATTTAACAGGGCATAGAGGATGCTCCACTGAACAATTTGAGGTAGGGAACCCGGGATCGTAGAAGTCAGCTTAAGTAGATAATAGGAATAAAGTCACATTACTGTATACTTTTTTATTTACATTAGTTAACTGCAAATACCATCATTGACCATTTGTACTGCATCTCACTAAGTGTTCTGAAACTGACAACCACCAACCTCCATGCAAGTATGCCATCGGCGAAGAAGATTCTGATGCACGCTGACAAATATCTCTGGTGTGTTTCGAATCAATCTACAATTCTGGCAACTAACTGCATCTTCGTATCCACTGGGGTCTCATACACAAGTGACTTTAGATATCCTCTTAGGAAATAATCAAGGGGGATTCAGGCTAGGTGACATCGCAGGCTATGGAATAGGACCTCTTCTTCCAATCCATCGACCAGGAAATATTGTACCGGTAATCCTCCATCGTATTGTACTGTACGTCTGTGAATATCACTGAGAAATGAATTGGTCTGCCGTTGATTCGTAGCACGTTCTGTTATGGGACAATGTTAATAGATTACCGGCCATTAAAATTGCTACACCACGAACATGACATGCTACAGAAGCGAAATTTAAGCGACAGGAAGAAGATGCTGTTATATGCAAATGATAAGCTTTTCAGAGCATTCACACAAGGCTGGAGCCGGTGGCGACACGTACAGCGTGCTGACATGAGGAAAGTTTCCAGCCGATTTCTCATACACAAACAGCAGTTGACCGACGTTTCCTGGTGAAACGTTGTTGTGATGCCTCGTGTAAGGAGGAGAAATGTGTACCATCTCGTTTCCGAATTTGATAAAGGTCGGATTGTAGCCATCGCGATTGCGGTTTATCGTATCGCGACATTGTTGCTCGCATTGGTCGATATCCAATGACTGTTAGCAGATTATGGAATCGGTGGGTTCAGGAGGGTAATACGGAACGCCGTGCTGGATCCCAAAGGCCTCGTATCACTAGCAGTCGAGATGACAGGCATCTTATCCGCAAGGCTGTAACGGATCGTGGAGCCACGTCTCGATCTCTGAGTCAACAGAAGGGGACGTTTGCAAGCCAACAACCATCTCCACGAACAGTTCGACGACGTTGGCAGCAGCATGGACTATCAGCTCGGAGATCATGGCTGCGGTTACCCTTGACGTTGCATCACAGACAAGAGCGCCTGCGATGGTGTACTCAACGACGACCTGGGTGCACGAATGGCAAAACGTCATTTTTTCGGATGAATCCAGGTTCTGTTTACAGTATCATGATGGTCACATCCGTGTTTGACGACATCGCGGTGAACGCACATTGGAAGCGTGTATTCTTCAACGCCATACTGGCGTATCACCCGGGGTAATGGTATGGGGTGCCATTGGTTACACGTCTCGGTCACGTCTTGTTCGCACTGACGGCACTTTGCACAGTGGACGTTACATTTCAGATGTGTTACGACCTGTGGCGTTATTCGATCCCTGCGAAAACATTCATTTCAGGAGGATAATGCACGACCGCATGTTTCAGGTCCTGTGCGGACCTTTCTGGATACAGAGAATGTTCGACTACTGCCCTGGCCAGCACATTCCCCAGATCTCTCACCAATTGAAAACGTCTGGTCAATGGTGGCCGAACAACTGGCTCGTCACAATACGCCAGTCATTACTCTTGATGAACTGTGGTATCGCGTTGAAGCTGCATGGGCAGCTGTACCTGTACACGCCATCCAAGCTCTGTTTGACTCAATGCCCAGGCGTATCAAGGCCGTTATTACGGCCAGAGGTGGTTTTTCTGGGTACTAATTTCTCAGGATCTATGCACCCAAATTGCGTGAAAATGTAATCACGTGTCAGTTATAGGATCATATATTTGTCCAATGAATGCCGGTTTATGATCTGCATTTCTTCTTTGTGTAGCAATTTTAATGGCCAGTAGTGTGCGTTACAACAGTGCCACCTTACGGACAAGTAAATTCAACAAAACCTGGATCACGACTTCCTGGTAGCCATGTTCTCCTCCTTGTTTCCTTACAGAAAATTAAGAATGCACATGTAAATAAACAGCATAGTACGTGTAAACTTGTACTCAAGTTAGTTTTAAATAAGCGGGAAAACAGTGATGCTTTACAAAGAGGTAAACAGGTTTACTTTCATACCTCCCTAAGCTGGCGTCTCCAAACCGAGGTCCCGTATCTCAAATTGTTCAGTTGAGAGTTTCCTGTGTCCTGTTACGTTTTGGACGCTGTTAGGGGAACATCCACCTCGTTGGAGTATCCGAGGAATTACTTTTATCATGTTGATTTCGTTCCGTTAGGAGTGACGTGGTAAGTTCTATCTGCAATGAAATCTTGAATCCATTCGCACATCTGGCTCGAAACTGGATACGATTTTCACTAAATGGCAGTGCGGGAATGTGTCAGATCCCTTCATGAAGCGGAGGAACACGGCGTCAACGTGAGCCTCGATTGCGACAGCACTCTGGATCTCGCGGAGGAACAGAGCGAACTGAGCTTCGCATGATCTCTCTTTGTGGAATCCATGTTGATCTTATAGAGGAGATTTCGTCCTCCAAAAACTTCATAACACGTGAACCATAATCCTACGACAGATTGTCGCCAACAACATAGGCCTACAGTTGTGTGCATCTTCCCTACGACCGTTCTCGAAAACGGGAATGACCTGCGCTGTTTACCAGTCACCAGGTACCCTTCGTTGCTCCAGCTCCATACGATAAGCTGAAGCTAGAAGGGAAGCAAGTTCTTTCGCATAATCTCTCATAGAATCTTACAGGTATCTCATCTGGTCGCGATGCCCTTCCGCTACAAAACGACTGTAGCTGTATACTGTCCCTCGTGAAATACTAAGAAAATACTTAAAAACAGTATTTATAAAGAAGAGACATTTAAAAGTCGAATAATAAGTGGACACTAGCCGCTCAGGCGAACATGTATTTTTCTCATGTATCCGTATTATAATAATTTCTCTGTATAAAATTCGAGGGCAAAGAAATATACCAAAATGATCTAAACATACGACAACATACGCTCTTTTGTTAATTTTTTAGTCATCTTCACTTCTTCTCTTGTCTTGGTTGCACGTAGACGGACATCTTTCGAGTGCTGGCAAATGTAAGCATGTTTTTACTAATAAAGCAGATAATATTTTGATTTAATGTGATTGTTCACTTTTAGTTTGTAAGAGGTGATCCCGATTTCATGTCCGCCTTCCTTGAATTAACCTGCATTCGAGTAATTTACAGTGCAACAATCGCAGCGGCCGATGCAGCCAACGGCGCCATTACGTGGTGATATTAACTTATAAAAATCAGCGGAAGCGAAAAACTCTCCCGCTAGTAACATAATATTCATTTTTCTCCACAGCCGACCGACACTACGGAAAATACGTGGCTTTAAGATTCTTACTTTCAGTACAACAGCCGAGAGCCAGAGCCAGGACTCCGGCTACAATGCAATGGTTAACGGAGGTGAGAGAAAATACTCTCGCGCGTGTGTGGGTTGGTTGAAATGGCTCTGAGCACTATGGGACTTAACATCGGAGGTCATCAGTCCCCTAGAACTTAGAACTACTTAAACCTAACTAACCTAAGGACATCACACACATCCATGCCCGAGGCAGGATTCGAACCTGCGACCGTAGCAGTCGCGCGGTTCCGGACTGAAGCGCCTAGATCCGCTCGGCCACCGCGGCCGGCGCGTGTGTGGGCCGCAATTGTAATTAATAACTAAAGACTTTTTGCTTTAAAGTGAACTGAATAGCCGAGGATATTAGTATAAAAAGTTTATTCCATTGTTCAACTTATATGCTCATGTTTCAATATTCAGCGAGTGTAACGTTCATTAACGTAACAAATAATACCCACTGACATTAATATTGTTAAAAAATAGACAACTGCACAAAAGCATTTAATTGTAAATCAAAATTGAATGAAATATAATTTTGAGTAATGCCCACCACGCAATCAATTTATGTAGTAAATAATAAATTAAATGGTTCAAATGGTTCTGAGCACTATGGGACTTAACATCTGAGGTCATTAGTCCCCTAGAACTTAGAACTACTTAAACCTAACTATCCTAAGGACATCACACACATCCACGCCCGAGGCAGGATTCGAACCTGCGACCGTAGATGTCGCGCGGTTCCAGACTGCAGTGGCTAGAACCGCTCGGCCACACAGGCCGGCAATAAATTAAATTACGACGGCCGACGGACGCGAGGTTGGCGCCCAACGTGGGGCCCGATCAAAGAAAATGTGAGATTTATTAAAATGATACTTACTATTGTAATGAATGTAATTATGTAAGTGACTAATTGTTGTAAAATATTAATCCCTATATGAATTCTTTTACGTTTACAACAACAAAACCACACCCTGAAGAGATCTGGAGAAGAGAAAGTGTAGAAAAGAAAAAGGATTACGTGAAAGAAAAATAACAAAGGTAAGGCCTATTGTGCAAGCATCCTGTGTAGCTCTGTGCGGAATATCGAACCCATATGCACATGAGATACATTCGGTGAAAAAACAGTGAGTAGATTGCAAATTAAATTGTGTGTAGTTGTGTATTTATGTGTTTATTTTTGGAGGGTTGGAGGGGATAATTATTCGTGTGTGTGTGTCAGTGTTGAGGATTTGTCAGTGGCTTAAAGTGAATTTACTATCGGAAAAATAGGACAACCAATGGCGTCTGTGCCAGACGAGCAAAATCTTGTTAATATGGAAAGTATGGATCGTTTGCAAAACGTAAACGAATCCCAAGCCACCGCGTCGGATAACATAATTTCCGGAGCGGGGGGGCGAGGATCTGTGGACGGTGAATGACGCTCCACAGCAAAATGGGACTACACTGCATGGGCAGGGGGGGCTATCGAGTGCTAGATTAAGCGGGGCACCAGTATGCTCACCGATTTCAGACCCAGAGACGAGAAAATTGCTCAAATGCTCCATGAGCGTGAGGAGAAAGATAGAGAGCGAGACCAAAGACTAGAAACGAAACTGAACAGTATCCAAAGCGAACTTGCAGAGACGCGAGACGCTTGCAAAGAAATATCTGATCTAGTGCAAAGCCTAGCCGGCGAGATGCAAAAGCTACAGATATCGTAGGCCAGGCTAGAAGACAGTGTCCAGACTTTAACCAACCGCGTGGATGATGTGGAGATAGATGCACGGAAAAGTATTGATACATATTTGGAAGTGCAAGATCAAGAAGTCTAAAAAGAATTTAATGAATGGCGAGAAGTAAAGGATCGCGAGATATCTGCAGAGATTGAAAGCGATGTAAAAACAGCTGTAGAACAAGCGACTGCGGCCGCAAGTGTACATATTTACGATGGCGCTGCCGCACTACACGCCGAATTCACACAGATCAAATACCGTGTGACAGCGGAGTTGCCAAATTGGCAACAGGAGGTCGCGCGGAGAGTGTCTGCGTTGGAAAGCAAAGTAAACAGTGGCGGACAGATAATGAATCCGACTTCGCGTACTGATTGCTATAATAACGCAGACGGTATGCAGGGTGCGAGTGCGCAACGCAACCTAATGTGAATTACGGGCACGAACAATATGCGACACCGTGCAGCGCACATCACGAAGTAATGAATGCCACAGAAGGTAGCAATCAGATGTACAAAAAGGATGACAATGTGATAAAACACTGGACTTCCAACCCTTCAATAGCGAAAAACGAAATGTCCACTCTGTGGTATTCATTAAGAGCTTCAGGAATGTGTTTCCCAGGACATGGACGGAAAGACAAAGAATACAGTTCGTGGACTCCTTTATTCAAGGTGACGCGGCACTGTGGGCCATCGACGTGTCCGAAAAATGTCTAACGATCCTACAGTTTCAAGGTACATTCTTGCAAAAATTCTGGTCCGATACCGTCCAAGAAAGACTACGCAAGGAGTTGTACAGTCCAGAAATATACAATCCTAAGGTGGGAACGTTACGCAAATATTTTGAAAAGTATATAAACAAAACCAGGTACTGGGACAAGCCCATGTCCGATCGCGACATAATCACATTAATAAAAATGAAGTTGCTCAGTGAAATTAAAAGATATTTCATCAATGTGCCGGAATATGATATAGAACAATACGTGGAAATAGTGGATCTTGTTGACTTATTGATCTAAGACATGAAAACCGAAAACATGTGGTACCATGCTGGCTGTAATCACCAAAAAGCCGATTACAATGGCAGCAACAGTAACGGTAGTAACTCAGTACCAAATGGTAACGTGAATAGGTAAGAGCACCGGCGACAGATTCGAGGCACAAACAATGGCAATCGTTATAACTGCAACGGCTATAATCGTCAAAATCGGAAGAGACATCATGATGGACGCGTGACTGGTGGATATACTGGTAACGGCAACCGATTCAAATGGCTCTGCGCACTATGGGACTTAACATCTGTGGTCATCAGTCCCCTAGAACTTATAACTACTTAAACCTAACTAACCTAAGGACATCACACACTTCCATGCCCGAGGCAGGATTCGAACCTGCGACCGTAGCGGTCACGCGGTTCCGGACTACATCACCTAGAACCGCACGGCCACATAGGCCGGTGGAACAACCGAAACCAGTGGCGTGGTTGCGTGGTTATAATGAACCGACACCACAGTGGCAACAAAACACAGCGCCACAATGGAACGCCAACCGAGGTCCATCGCAGAACATGTCAGGAAGTTACAACCGACCACCGCAAAACCAGAGCCATGCACAGTATCAAAATACACCATCTGGGATGCAGGGAGGCCAACCCAACAGTTGCAACAACAACCAGAACCACAAAGTGAGATTAGTGGAAGTGTCAGACAACTGTCAACCCACTAATGCTCATCCTTTAAACTAAAAACAGCCACAATACGCTCTCCGTTGTTGGCTGCAGGTTGGTGTAGTGAGGGCACATTCACTGATGACAGCCATGAACTTTGTATGCTGAGATACAATGAGGGAATAAAAATAGAAAAGGAACTTGTAGGCATACCGCACAAATGTTACCGAACCGACAGAAGTGTTGTGCAGGCTACATTGCAAGCACATATGTATGAAGCACCAATACAAGTAATAGTCGATACCGGTGCGTCAACCAATGTCATGAGTACAAATTTTTACAAGTACGTGAGTCAAAATAATAGAATACCAGTATTGCCAGTGAAGAATTGTCGTGTAACAGGTGCAATAGGTACACAATCTCATATCATAAAGCACCAGGTGCAAGTCGAGTTTACGGTGGGAAATGAAGCAATGAAAAGCTCTTTCCTGATACTTAAGGGATTAGGTGTTGCTTGCATCCTGGGAATGGAATTTTTACGCCAGAGGGAAGCAAAAATCGACATCTTGTGCGGGGAAGTAAGCCTTATGAATGAGGATAGACGTGTAATTTTGCCATTGTTGAGGACACGGGAAGTGCACGGTAAATAGTGCCGGAGCTTTCAGTCTAGATTCGAAGGAATACAGGTAATGAATTTAAGTACAAGGCAAGCATATTATAAAGACTTTATTACTGAAGACAGAGAGGAAAAAAGGAAACTGATAGCCATGAAAGTCATGAAGTCAGAACATTTGACTGAAGCACAACAAAACGAATTGAATCAGCTACTTACAGATTATGAGAATGTGTTTTCGGAAAAACCCGGTGTTATCGAGGGCTACACCTATAACAACGAAGTGGTACCTCACGATATTTTCTGTCACGCAAACTACACCATCCCGTGGTCAAAGAAGGAGGCAGTTACGAAGGAAATAAGAAAAATGCTTGATTGGGGGATAATTGAACCATCTCTATCTCCGTACAGCAACCCGCTTGTGGCAGCAGCGAAAGCGGATGAAGAAATTTGCTGAATAGAGCAATATTTCCAAATGTAAATAGTTGGTTAAGTTTATAGTGTATTTATTCTGTATGTAAATGTTCAAATTTTAGGGCAGCATGTAAAGACAATGAGGCACACAAGATTGGTGCGATTCAATTAAAAAAAAATGGCTCGGAGCACTATGGGACTTAACATCTATGGTCATCTGTCCCCTAGAACTTAGTACTTCAATCTAACCTAAGGACAGCACACAACACCCAGTCATCACGAGGCAGAGAAAATCCATGACACCGCCGGGAATCGAACCCGGGCGCGGGAAGCGAGAACGCTACTGCACGACCACGAGCTGCGGACTGCGATTCATTTCTGTAGATATTAAGGAATAATAGTAATTTGAAAGCAATTGCGTTTGAAAGAAAACTGAACGTAGGTTTAAGAATATTTAACAAATTGCATTAAAAATGCTTTAAAATATTATTTAAAAAATTCTACAGCATGTAATGATGAAGGAAATTTTTCATTAGTGTGTCATGAATATTTTTGAACTGTAGTAGTAATGAAACTTACGAAAGTCAATACTATAATATATATGTTTTTCCATGTATTTATGTCTATACCGATCCTGAAATATGATCAATCATAATTTACTATACAACATGAGTGCAGGGTGTACATCACCCAAGGTACCTCATGTGTTGTGGATAAAGTACAGAGGAAATCTGTAAACGCGATTAACGCGAAGCACTGTTAAAATATAATGCCATCTGCTAAGGCAAAGATTTGCACGAATTTATCGTATAAACAAAAGTCACAAATCTAACACTAATCTAGGAACTTGCACGCTAGGCCTAGATTACAAAATGTGTAAAATAATGTGAGAGACAAAGTTTTATAAAGTCGAGCCTGGCTCAGGAGGGCAAGTACGCAATGAGTAGGCAGACATGACATGGGGACTTACCTCAGATGAGACGGAAATACAATTGTATAGTCAAAAGTTTGAATGCAAGTACGACTCTGTAAGTGGAAAATGGAACGATGTAATTCGTGCGAGAAACTGGTAAAATCCAGCACGAGCCAAAATCCAGTTCAGACTGAATTAAATACATTAGTGTTAGTGAACTAATCGAAACAGTTACTTTAAGCATTGTGAAAAACTGTGAAGGTGAAACTGTGAATACGGGCAGGTGAAGTCGCCAAATGCCAATATTACGCACGAAAAACTGTGAATTTGCTTATGAATGTGAACTGTTAACGTGAAGTGAACCCACAGCCAATATTTTTGGGACAGACTGTAATTTCAGTGAGTAAAATAATGCGAGATTGGAATGCGATGAGTGGAGTGTTGCAAAACAGCGACCGCAGAAACGGCGAACGTTTGTGCTAAGCTCGTATTGGGACACTCACCCGTGCCTGCGAGTGCGGTGAAAACAAATAATTTTATCGAAACAGAAACTGACGTGTAATGAAAACAGTGAAGCATCAAAACTGCATTCACGGTAGAAGATCCATGTATTCTGCAACGCAATGCTGGCTTGACACTCGGAAACTGGCGAAAACTTAACAACCGCCGCACTAATAAATGCTTCTTCCCACTAGCGTAACCATCTGCAGCGGGAGGGAAATATTACGTTGTTTTGCGTATATGTTTCATGTACTACGTCGGAGATGCGTAGCAGAGCTGACTCCTGCCAACAAGCGCGGGGGGCGGATACCATCCCACTCCGCCACGCCCGGCCGAGACAGAAGCGCATCGCCAACTGTGCAGCCGATCATTTGATTCTGACGTTCCGCGACGGCGAGAGACACGCTGGCGTCGAGCGGGCGTTGACCTCTCCGCAGCCGCTGTGAACGCCGAGCACCGAACAGACCAGCAGGCGCCGTCGCGAGCTAAACGTCGCGGCGTAGATCATCAACGACACCGCAGTCAATAACGATGATATATTAATTGTTATAATGACCTCATTTCTTTGCAAAGTGCAATGAAAAACTGCTCGTAACGTATGCGCATCCTGTACTCCAATGACATCCCAAAAAGAATTAAGTGAAAGTAACCAAAGCGGTTAGTCTGTCGCTCCACCGAGGTTTTCCCCCAGGGTTTCCCTACGGTCGTGGTAAATGGGGAGTGAACAGTTACCACGCCTGGGACTGAAAGATTTACAGACTAACTCGTAATTCTATACCTTTTCTTTCAGACTACCTAACCGAGTGAGGTGGGGCAGTGGGTAGACACTGGACTCCCATTCGGGAGGACGACGGTTCAATCCCGCGTCCGGCCATCCTGATTTAGATTTTACGTGATTTCCCTGAATCACTCCAGGCAAATGTCGGGATGGTTCCTCTGAAAGGGCACGGCCGACTTCCTTCCCTAATCCGATGAGACCGATGACCTCGTCGTCTGGTCTCCTTCCCCAAAAACAACAACAACAAAGACTTCCAAAAATTATGCGCCCGATGGACGCGTTTTTTTTGTAATTTATTTATTAACATAACATCTTTACAACATAACATTTTTACAACAATGCATGAACAGAAATGTAATTGTGAGTAGCAGGTCAATATTATACAGAATCGAATCGTTTAAAGAAATAGAATGAAAACAAAAACAATTGAAATGTGTGACAAGTTTTTCACAAAGTGCTTTCGGTAACAATCCTAAAAGAAATATGTATAAGATGTGAAATTTAAACAAAAATTGAAATAAGTGTATCACGTAATAAAGTGAAAGAAAATGGAAAACTCCAATGAAAAATGGGAAACAAAATAGATACTTCTAACGAAGGTATTCACTGTAACTGAAACATCCTCTGATAACTATACAATAACGCAACTGATAAACTGTTGGCAAAATGTTCCCTATACTTCGGTGAACTGTGCAATCGTTGATGACCTTCCCACAGGAAGGCCATGTACTGCACGGCGTCACTCTGTTATAACTCAAATATAACGTAGGCAGTGTGTCCCAGTAGGCAGGCCACAGCGTTACTCTTCGTTCTTGGGTGCAGTTTAAAGCCAGGAAAGAGAATCCACGTTGGTGTCACTTCGAACATTGCACAAGCTGCAACCACAAAAAGAAGCAGACAAAATGAATGTACAAATGTAAAACGTCATAACATAATTGTCAAACTAATTGTATTCTATGTCCTTTTATTTTGTACACGACTATATTCGTAACCAATTGTATATTATATTGTTATGTAAATAACTTCATCTGTATTACTTTGTGTGAAACAAACATCACTAAGTACAATGACTGAAACATACAATGTGACATATGTAGACTGTGAAAGAAAAAACTGCGTGTGTGAGTGAACACTGTGGACATGAAATAGGAAATGGTTCAAATGACTCTGAGCACTATGGGACTTAACTTCTGAGGTCATCAGTCCCCTAGAACTTACAACTACTTAAACCTAACTAAGCCGGCCGTAGTTGCCGAGCGGTTCTAGGCACTTCAGTCTGGAACCGCTCGACCGCTACGGTCGCAAGTTCGAATCCTCCCTCGGCATGGATGTGTGTGATGTCCTTAGGTTAGTTCCGTTTAAGCAGTTCTAAGTTCTAGGGGACTAATGACCTCAGTTGTTAAGTCCGATAGTGCTGAGAGCCATTTGAACCATTTGAAACCTAACTAACCAAGGATTCGAACCTGCGACCGTAGCGGTCGCGCGGTTCCAGACTGTAGCGCCTAGAACTGCTCGGTCACTGCGGCCGGCGAAATAGGAAATATTTATGCCAAAAAACACGAACATTTTTTGACATAAACATTTCGGGGGGCAATATACCGTCCCCGGTGAAATACTAAGAAAAGACTTAAAAACCAGTATTTATAAAGAAGAGACATTTAAAAATTTAATAATAAGTGGACACTAGCCGCTCAGACGAACATGTATTCTTCTCATGTATCCGTATTTTAATAATCTCTGTGTCTAAATTTCGAGGGCAAAGAAACATAACAAAATGATCTAAAGAGACGACAACATACGCCCTTTTGTTTATTTTTTAGTCGTCTTCACTTCTTCTCTTGTTTTCGTTGCGTGTAGATGGACATCTCGCGAGCGCAGGCAAATGAAAGCGTATTTGTACTAATTAAGCAGATAATATACTGATTAAATGTGATTGTTCACTTTTAGTTTGTAAGAGGTGTTCCCGATTTCATGTCCGCCCTCCTTGAATTAAACTGCATTCGAGTAATTTACAGTGCAACAATCGCAGCGGCCGATGCAGCCAACGACGCCGTTACGTGGCGATATTAACTTATAAAAATTATCGGAAGCGAAAAACTTGCCCGCTATTAACATTATATACATTTTTCTCCACAGCCGCCCGACGTTGCAGAAAATACGTAGCTTTAAGATTCTTACTTTCAGTACAACAGCCGAGAGCCAGAGCCAGGACTCCGACTACAATGCGATGGTTAACGGAGGTAAGAAAAAATACTCTCGTGCGTGTGTGGGCCGCAATTGTAATTAATAACTAAAGATTTTTTGCTTTAAAGTGAACTGACTAGCCGAGGAAATTAACATGAAAAGTTTATTCCATTGTTCAACTTATATTCTCATGTTTTAAGATTCAGCTCGTCTAGCATTCATTAAAGTTGAAACGTCCCCTTTGAACAATTATACATGACTGTGTTTAAACTGACACACAATATTTTCAGCGCAACGCAATCTGACTTTCAAAAATCCCTACAAAAGAATGGCCCAGAGTAACATTAACCTATACCTGTCACAAATCACTCACCTCACCTAAAATCTTCGTTATTCGAACTACTGCAATACAGCGAGCGCCACTACTGCCAGCTAAATAAAAGATTCAAACTACTGAAGGCACTAACTACTGATAGGCATAGTTAGCAAATGAAAGATTTTGATAGAGAACAAACAATGTATTTACCTCAATAGTGTTCAAAAGTCATATAATATATATAGCAGTTCATGACATCCAGTCTTACAAATTTCCAAACTCCGCCATTTCTCTCCCGACAACCACCACTGCTGGCGGCTCACCTCCAACTGCGCAACGCTGCGCGCTGTTAACATCCAGCTGCCCAACACTAGAATGGCAGACAACAATGCAAACTAGCCACAGACTGCACACAGCACAGCCAGTGATTTTCATACAGAGCGCTACGTGTCGTTACCAATAAGAAAACCTAAACAGCCTACTTACATAGCCCCCATGCTTCCCACAAAAAAATTTACAAATTTTTTTGGGCAGTGGCAAATACAGATTTGAAAAATTTTTTCATAATTACAATAACAAAGAAATCAAATGCACACACTTATTGATACAATGTTGGTCAAAAGCTAAAATTTTCTCACAGTCCATAAAGACAGTCCTGATCGTTCATCACAGTAAAATAGCAGTGTTTTTCTCAAAGTCTGAGCAGTAGAAGAAAATGCACACGGTAGTAGTGGATTTTCATACAGTCTTGAAGAAGTAGTGTTGTCCTTCCAACGGAAAGACAGTGCTGACTCTTGACATGCAGATAGGTATTGGTCCACAACAGAGCAAACCCACAGCAGAGTCAGTCGAAATTTTGAAGAGTTTTGGTAGGTAGGTCATCACAGAGCAGACCCACTGTAGTCCTGGTAGAGATTACGGTATTGGTGGGCCACCAGAGGTGCAGACCCACTGCAGTCCTTGTAGAAATAATGGTACTGGTGAGTCAGCAAAGGTGTAGACCCACTGTAGTCCTTGTAGAAATAATTTTACTGGTGTGTCATCAAAGATGCAGACCCACTGTAGTCCTTGTAGAGATGGCCGGCAGCCATCTGCTGCGACTGTGCAGGTGCACAATCACCATCGAAGAGTCTTGCGGACAATATAGCAAGTCAATAAACACCACTAGTGCACTCACAAAGTTTTTGGAATTGTCCTTAGAACCAGCAATGCTGTTATACAGTCCCTTGCTGAATTATTAACACACGTGCAAACACTAACACTCCCTACTTCTCACATATTGTCCATATACTATGACCAACAGAAACGTGTGCAGTGAAATGGAACTTACAAGTTAATAATATGATGAACTGGTGTCAATTACAATTTTATAACATAAGAATACAATTACAAAGGTACAAAATACATCATTAAAGAACATAACAATACAGATAACATTTGTAGTACAGGCTTTACAAAAGAATCGAAATAACATATACATCAGTGTTACTGGAATTATGACATGACTACATACATAAAAGATCAGAATAACTTTCGAAACATCAACTTCACACATGAGCATTAAAACAGAAAAGAATTAATAGTGTCTAATCATCTTTACTAAGAAAATAACATATTATCAGAAAAATTCTACAACATAACTCTTATAAGTTAAACACATTAAGACAGGAAGAACACAAATATACAAGAGTACACAAACACATAGCGGAATAACAGAAAGGGAAAAGGCAGGGTTTGTTTTACTGCAGTATCTTGCAAACAAAACTTTCTTTACTTCTTGGAGATCTCGCTTCACTCTTCATTATTTCAAAAAGTGCTATCTATACCTGCGTTCTGTACTTTTTTTGTAAAACTTCTCAATGCATTTCTTCCAATTCATCGCAGCTCATACTCTTATAGAGTCTACCCCCTCTTAAGCTAACTTAAATCTACTGAGCTCAGATGCTAAACTAAGGGACAAGGCAATGCAGCAGTAGAAAACAATTAATTCAAACAGCAATGAAAAAAATGGAAATTGTCAAAGTAAGCAACAATATTACATCTAATATGAGCCAATGTGCAGCAACAAGAAAAATAAATCAGTAGTAAAACTAGCTTAACAGAGTAATACAAAGTGAAATTTAGTAGCACTACGCCTGGCAAACAGCAGCAGCAAATGCAATAACTTATATCTAAACATGACATAGCTCAAGCAGAAAAAATATTACATTAAAGACAACAATGCAGACAAGGTTAATGTATATTCACATCTTAATGTCTATGTAATTAAAGTGGTGCACCACAACTTATTCTACCATAAAAATTACCAAGTACTTGAAAAGTAAATTATGTATGCAGTTCCTGTGAAGGGAAATGTCTTTGTGCTCCCTCATTTTTTTGGGAAGTGTATTACAAAATTAGTATTTACTGGATCTGTAGACAGAAAATATTTATATTAGTACATCTATAAAATTCTATTTTAACCAATGCTGTAGTGCAGCTAGAAACTAGATTTTAAACAAAATGAGTAAATAAATACATAAAGCAAGCCATATGGCATTTCTCTCAACTAGCAAGACAATAGCCGTGAAATGTTTCTCATCGTTTCATTAGGCATTTTATTAAATATCATAAATTGAGAGCTCCACAGTGTAATTATATGTTTTCAAGTTTGAGCGTGTCGTATTTACGATGCTTGCGACAAGGAAATGTCAATAGCAAGGATAAAGGCCTCTTCTTTTTCTACCTGTGCCTCTGAAAGGCACACACTAATGGCTTTTTCTCAAGGCATCTGACACAGCTGGCCGCTCAAGACGCATTACGTCAAGGTCACTTGGCTTTCTTACCGAAATATTTACGACACCAGTTTGCACTACAGTGACAGTCTCATATACAAAATTTCACAGGTCTAGATTTTGTGTTACAAATCTGTAGAAACAAAATCCTATTGATATAACAGTGTCCAAAAAATTTTCGTCAGCATTGTAATACATTCACGCATTTACATACATTTCATAACTCTTAAAGTACGATTCTTGGTTTCCAACATCCTTTTCCACAAATCAGAGTCGCTAAACACCACTCATTATTCATATACGTATTCGTCAACACTTCTTCAATATTTCATCATAATAAATACGTAGTGTAATGAAATTCCTAATATACGGTATCATCAACTTACTGATCATAAACATACCTCAACAGCATAATACACATAGTCATTGTAATAATAACATCATAACACTTCAGTCAAATCTCAAAAACGTCGTAGCTTTCTGCAATAATGTCAAAACCTAAATAAAAAACCTCTGCTCATTTCAACAGTGTCATCTACCTCCAACGTACTTTAAAAATCATGATCCCATAGCAAATACATTATTCAGATCTCTCATAGTATCACAATGGTTCCGAAAACATACGAACAGTTCACAAAGTACAGACAAAATACAATTTCGTAAGTATGAAATTATCCAACTGTGTAACTGCGTAAACGTGTGTCACTGATGTAGTATAAAAAATGTTTATCTCTGAGTTAAATGATCAGATAGCTGTGTAATTTGTGTGTTAGAGAAATATGGTACCTATGTGTAAAGTTGTATAAGCAAATACCATATTAGCTAGGGCTCCTTGTGCTTGCCACACACATGGTACACAAAGTAAGCGTGTACCCCCCTGAGGATTAATGTAATTATACCCTCAGGTGTTACAGATTACAGCAATGGAATGAAATGTATCACGGAAAACCTTTGTATCATTGTACTTCAAATATCTTTAAAAATAAATGTTTTAAGTACAAAATTAATCACTCAAATACGTGTACTGTAGCGCTAAACTGTGCGTCTTGTTGTAAGATAATCTCTGTGGAAGTGTCGTAGTTATCGTCCTCCGAAAGCTAAGTTCTGCAGAAGTCAATGTACTTACCTCATGATAAACAAAAGTTAAATGCTTTGCGCATAGATATCTTAGTTATTACGCTTATTGCCGTGATGAAGAAAGTACTGTGCTGTAATGTATTGTTGTCCTACAGAAAAGGCTATCTCCTTGTAGCTGTACCACAAAAGTTACTAATAAAATATGTTTTACTTTCCAGAATAATACATAAAACTGTGCAGACATAAAGCAGAAACACCGCAAAAGCAACATTGTAAATTGTCACTCATTAGTAGTGTCATGATAAAATCGTGTAGCTGTCACATAAACTAACCACTGTGTCATCTGGTATCTCTCAGAAAGTACTTTAAATCCAGAATGTATTTTCAAGTAAACCAAAATGTTGCATTAAAATCTCATTAGCAGTACCAGTATATGTCCTAAGTATGTAAGCCTGATAGTCGTTATGTAATCGTGCAACTAACAAGCAAGAATGTACAACACTGTGTCGTCTGTTCACTATAACAATGCATTCGTAATTTCTGTTTAAAAATGTTCCCTAGGTTCTAGACTGGATATTTAACTTCAAACATTGTTGCATCTTGACAGATTCTAAGTCTGACAAAGCATACTAGCAATGTAAAGTGAAAAGTTATATGGCAAAGACAAAGTTAAAAAGCAGATTATCTTTCAATAAACGGTTTTACATGTGAAATGTGGTGCAATCCTTTACTCTTCCCAGTACTCAAAGCTCCAGCTTCAACGAAATTATCATGTGGTATATGGTACATCGGGAAAGAATGCTCAAATTTTTCTCAAGGTTAGCGTCTATGTTATTTTTCTCTGAGCCAGCCGGCGCACGTGGCTGCCTGCGGTGCGAGTCATTGTCTGCTATCTCTTTGTTGGCGTGCGTCGTTATTGGGATTAGGAGACCTAACTTCTACAAATTCACCTTGACAAGAAGGCCCTGCCCTGTTTGAAGCTCGCCAGTTCTGATGGAATTCAGGTCTGTCGTTTTGTCGGTAGTTTACATAGTTTCTTGTTTGTCGGTCGTGTGGTGGAGAATTTCTCCCAGAATCGTAACTGCGTGGTGGACCGTTGCGTCTGAAGTTATTCTGTCTCCCTTGATAATAATTATTTTGGTTCCCATATTGTCTGTTTCTATGGTTGTCTCTGTCACATTCATTACTACGAAAATGCGATCTTTCTCTGTAACTATTACTCTGCCAGTGGTTGTCATATGGGTGGTGTCTGTTTTGGTCACGATTTACGTTGTAAGAATAGCCTTGTCGTGTCCAGTTATTATTTCTGTCATCGCGGAATTGTGACAGATGTGACCTGTAATTGTTGTGCTCCTGTTTTCGCGTTCCGCGATTGTCAGTGTCAATTTCTAATTCTTGTAAGAGTCCCTGAAAAGCTTCAATGTCGTCTTTGCAACGTCCTGCCAAAAGTAATATGACGTAAATGTTCAGGTAATTTGATGAAGCAAATGCGGATGAGTTCTGAGGGGCTGTATGGGTTTGACAGGTACTGAGTCTTGTGCAACATGTCTTCAAAATATTTCACAAGACTGGAAAATTCAGATTGTTCGAAATGTTTCATCATTATGATGCCATGTTTTACTCGGTCTTGTGTGGCTTGAGACCAATATGCTGAGAGGAAGGCATGGTAAAATTCTCCTTCACTGTGGCAATCGTGAATGACCGATCGCATTCTTACAGCTGGTTCATTCTCTAAGTAGCCACACATAAATTCTAATCTGTGTTCTAATGACCAGTTGGGTGGAAAACAATGAGATAATTGATGAAGCCACGCTTGTGGATGAATGTCGTTGTCAGAATTCTTAAATGTTTTGAATTTACATGTAGTAATGAATAGCTTATAGTCAAAATCATGGTGTCAGTGAGTCGCACATCGCTCATTAGGTTAGGTTAGGTTAGTTGTTACTTAGTTTCGGCGGTTCCATCTCAAAATCCAATGCGCCTTGCCAATTTCTTTCATAATTTCCGAAGTGCCCTGTGTTATTATTTTGTGGCTGTTCCGTATTTCTATGTCCTTCTTCCGATATTGGAGCGCGAGTGTCCTCTGAAATACGTAATTCTTGTATTACCTGTGTCAGCTGATCTTGTACTTCCCAGATTTCTCTTTGGTGTTGCGTATTAATTTGATTCAGATTTTGTTTGAATTTCCTAATTTGTTCGCACTCTTCTGTGTCATTAAAGACTTCCGGTTTTGTGTCATTCAGATTATCATCTACCTTCGTAGATAAATTATTTATCTGATCCGAAAGTTCAACTACTTTCTCTGATAATGAATTAATTTCCTCCATGTGTCTTTCTGATCCAATTTTCAGAGTATCTACTGTGTCCTTTAAGTTTTCCTGAGTTTTTGCAAGTTGCGTAACCAAATCGGTAGAAGCAACTGAGTCAATTTTAGCTTGCAAGGTCTCATGATTTTGATGAACAATAGTTTGCAGTCTTTTATGGCTGCTTCGTGATTCTGTAATGCATTTTCATGCCGCGAAAAAATAGGTTGAAAATGCTCACAAATCTGTGTTTTTACGTCATTACAGACTTTTTGACATTTCGATTCAATGTTATGTAACTCACTAGTTAAATCTTCACGTGTTTGCTCAAGTGTGGTGTCTAACTTTTGAAGCTTTTGCTGTGTTTGTCTCTGATTTTCTTTCATTGGGTCTAACTTTTGAAGATTTTTTTCCATTGTGTCTAACTTTTGAAGCTTTTGCTGTGTTTGTCTCTGATTTTAATCCATTGTGTCTAACTTTTGAAGATTTTTTTCCATTGTGTCTAACTTTTGAAGCTTTTGTCCCATTTGTTGCATTAATTGTAATAACAATGCACTGGTGTCTGAAACATCTTCCTCAGTGCTATTCGGCAATGCATTTGAACCGGCAATATTCGCAGTTTGAAAAGCAGAAAATGTGTCTTGACTTATTTGAGAAAACAGTGAGGACGCAAAACCTGAATCTACAGTACTTGCAAGATTGTTTCCTGTCATTTCGGATTCCTGAGGCAAGCTGTTGCCGACCGATCGATCGATAATGCTTCCCTGTTCACTAATTGTTTCACTGTCTGCACCATTGTTCGCAGCCCGCTCCATTTCACTATGTACAATTACCAAATTACTTCTTTGAATGTCTGTTAGTTCATTACACAGTGGTGCTGATAAGCTACACTCGTCATCACTATTATTTCTCAGTTTACTTTGGAGCCTAGTGTTACGTTTTTCACACGCCATTATTGTCACAATATTTCACACGATAACACAGAAAAGCACAATTTGAAGAGCAAAAATAAGGGAACACATTAACATAGCACTGGAAAAAATATCTAGTTAATTGCAAGCGCAGCTGCGAAATACTTGGTGCAAATTTACATGCATGCCACAACTGTTTTACTGTACAACAATGAAAGACTGCAACTACAAAGGAGATTCTCTCTACAAATACGCGCTAGCGATAAACTAAAGCTACACTAATTACACAAACTACAAGAAAAAATCAGAAGATTCCAGTGAGGTATCCTTGGCTAAGGGTCGCCATATGAAACGTCCCCTCTGAACAATTAACCTGACACACAGTATTTTTAGCGCAACGCAATCTGACTTTGAAAAATCCCTACAAAATAATGGCCGTGACTAACATTAACCTATACCTGTCACAAATCACTTACCTCACCAAAAATCTTCGTTATTCGAACTACTGCAATACAACGAGCGCCACTACTGCCAGCTAAATAAAAGATTCAAACTACTGAAGGCACTAACTACTCATAAGCATAGTTAGCAAATGAAAGATTTTGATAGAGAACAAACAATGTATTTACCTTAATAGTGTTAAAAGTCATAATATATATATAGTAGTTCATGACATCCAGTCTTACAAATTTCCAAACTCCGCCATTTCTCTCCCCACAACCACCACTGCTGGCGGCTCACCTCCAACTGCGCAACGCTGCGCGCTGTTCACATCCAGCTGCCCAACACTACAATGGCAGACAACAATGCAAACTAGCCACAGACTGCACACAGCACAGCCAGTGATTTTCATACAGAGCGCTACGTGGCGTTACCAATAAGAAAACCAAAACAGCCTACTTACAACGTAACAAAAATTTCCACTGAATATTAATATTGTTAAAAAAATAGACAACTGCACAAAAGCATTTAATTGTGAATCAAAACTGAATGAAATATAATTTTGATTAAGGCCCACCACGTAAGTCGGCAACAATCACCATTACCAACCAATTTGTGTAGTAAATAATAAATTAAATTACGACGGCCGACGGACGCGAGAGGTGCGTGGAAGAAGCAGTATGCAGGTTTACCCACTTGTGTGTGACACGTGGTCGGTGCATGTGTAACCGCAGTACTGGAAAGAGTGGTGGCAGAAGACGTCAGTGGGATGGCGCAGACAACAGTGACTCCCGTATATATAGGCGGCAGTATGGGCAAGTTTAACTATTAATTATTACTATAATGAGTCGATAAAAAGCTAAGTCATCCATACCGCAAATTTAACCCAAACCCATGTTTTTATTTTGGTTATTGGTTTTCAAAAAGAAAATATATTCATAAAAAAGAACGCAATGACGGTAATATTAAGAATCTCGGCGAAGATAGCCGATTATTAACGAAGTACAGTCTGTGCCGCCATCTGAAGAAGTAGTGGGTAGCTTTGCCCGGTTCAGAAATAGAAAATCTGGACTCAACGTTACATTTAGCCAGACATTTCGCCCTACAAGCCAAACTATCTAATTTCAATAGAATTAAAGTAACGTGGTTATTCTCAATCGTTTATTAATATCCAGTTACAGTCAGATTGGTTTCGAGATCGACCTTAAACTTCCTAAAAATAAAAAATAAATCAATAACAAGAGCGTTGTAATTTTGTAATTGTGATGACGGCCGAAGGCTAAAGGTTTTAATTTCTCAACCTTCTTCCTAATTAACGCTCTAGCGCACATGCGTGAGTACATGTAAGAAATAAATGTGTATGGGCCCAGGCGGTTTGGGATCGGTTTACTTCTACTTTTCTTCCTTGGTCGTCGCATAGCATGATTCGTACGTTGTATCTTAGGCTCGTTCGGTCTACGAGAGAAAACGTAGGACACAGACATAAAAACAGAGTTAGTTGATATACGTATATAGCCCCAAGGTGTATCTTCTTACTCATACTTATTCCTCGCTCTTACTTCAGTAGCTTGGAATAGGCCTTAGTTGTGCTAAGAAGCCTAACAAAAGCTGATGATGCGTCATTTTCTTTTTCTTTTTTTTTTTTTGAGTGAGTTTTAATATCCACCCTATGGGCAAAGAAGGGCTAATGGATTCATAAGTACTTTGTGTGAAGAATTACCTTTTATGTGCCATTGGCAGAAAATGACAGAATTCTTTTTATTGTGACCACAGAAAGAATATTATTGACGACGAAGCTTCTAGAATTCTGTTAAACGACTATTTTATATCGATGGTAACAAATGAAGAAAGTGATTTTCATACAATTACGTCTGTACCTCTCACATCGGTGAGTTCTCAATGATCAGGAGCAGGTTCTGTTTTCTCTGTATGCTACCAAATAATCACGTTATTTATTAGACGCAGCCGAGTTAATTATTTAAAAGATTCATTGCCTTCCTTATCTCCTTGTCATGAATGTAAGTTTATCGTGTTCTGATAATTTTCAGAGATAAAATGCGACGAGTCGGAGGCGGATTGTTCGATGATGAAATGACCGAACACTACTCGTGTTCTTTCTTAAATTCTTTGTTGAACGAACAGAGAAACACCCTGAGATCAATTTGCCGATTATTTCAGCTGCTTTTCGTCATTTCCTGTTCAATAATTGTTCTAGATTGATTGGTCATGCATAATCGAACAGTGACGTCAGCCAATACACTCACTGGCATGAGAAAGCTCCACACGTTACACTGATGACAGCCGCTCTAAGATGACTGAATAATTAAACTTCAGACTGATCGACTGGTTTGCTCCTGACGGTTCCTCTAAAAAGACAAATTTACACCACCGCCATTGGGACGTGTATTCCCTTCGCCATTACTGAATTCCGGAAGGTTATATAGTTTTCGCAATGTTTTGTGATATCGCTTATTAAAAAGCTTTTCTTGAAATAACTCAGTGCACGAGAAAGACACGTTTCACCGGAATAGACGGACTGGTATCTATGGTGCCCCAGAAATGTTGCGACAGACTTCGACGGGCTGCACAGGATGTCTTGAGGAGCAATTAGAGGATAGGAACCCGTGTATGGAAACGACATCCAACGAAGCTACAGAGCGTCGAACTTACGAGCCCCAGCATCTGTCACTGCGCTACCCCTTCGGCAGAAAATATGATTTTGTATTGTACGCTGACGGACCGTAGGTGGAAAGTCTCGAATTGTTGTTTATTATTCAATGACGGCGACTGATTGCCATGATCGGTATTTGAGGCGTCGTCAATAATATTCTTTCTGTGATCACAATAAAAAAATTTCTGTCATTTTCTGCCAATGGCACGGCGGTTCCAGACTGTAGCGCCTACCACCACGCCTCGGTGTTCATGTGATTATTTGCTAGCATACAGAGAAAACAGAACCTGCTCCTGATCATTGAGAACTCACCGATGTGAGAGGTACAGACGTAATTGTATGAAAATCACTTTCTTCATTTGTTACCATCGATATAAAATAGTCGTTTAACAGAATTCTAGAAGCCAACTTGTGTTAAAAGGAAGCCGGCGTCCCTAACCGTGGTGCATGGTCCTCGCCGTGCTCGCCGCCCTTGTCTTTTGTCGCGTCGGATGTACGGTGCCGATCATTGGGCGCCTTGACGTGCAAAATTGTGGTGGGTTCGTCGTCTCACGCTGAACAGCTTCCCAACTCGTAATTTGCAAGCTCCAAGTTACGTATGACTTTTATTCTGTGTTTAACTAAGAAGATTGTTGATACTTTTTGTGGCATGGGTAGCTGTCGCCGGCCGCGGTGGTCTAGCGGTTCTCGGCGCTCAGTCAGGAACCGCGCGACTGCTACGGTCGCAGGTTCGAATCCTGCATCGGGCATGGATGTGTGTGATGTCCTTAGGTTAGTTAGGTTTAAGTAGTTCTAAGTTCTAGGGGACTTATGACCACAGATGTTGAGTCCCATAGTACTCAGAGCCATTTGAACCATTTTTGGTAGCTGCCGGAGATGGTTCTGAGCTTGGTTCCACTGTGGCTATTTTAAGGAGGCTGATGTTCCTCATTTCGTTTCCCATCATCTATAGAGTGTGTGTTTTAAGTGGTTTTCACGCAACTTTTAACTTGTTTTAGGACATATTGACCGCTTGGGGACTGGTTGCCGCCGGCCGGTGTGGCCGAGCGGTTCTAGGCGCTTCAGTCTGGAACCGCGCGACCGCTACGGTCGCAGGTTCGAATCCTGACTCGGGCATGGATGTGAGTGATGTCCTTAGGTTGGATAGGTTTAAGTAGTTCTAAGTTCTAGGGGACTGATGACCTCAGATGTTAAGTCTCATAGTGCTCAGAGTCATTTGAACCAATTTTTGAAGCGGTTGCCGTTGTGTACGCGCCCGGTAGCCGTAGAGTTAATGGTTTAATCATTTTTCACAGTAGGATTTGGTATGTTTATTTAATGTTGAAAGTGCCTTAAGGCAACAGGAAGTGATCTCTAAGTTTCCTGGTAATTTACTGGGAGACGGGTAACGTTAGAGTATTGTTTCATAAGAATTTGTGGGAATGCTCGTTATACATTCCAGTGTGTCTGTGGTTTGACCTTCTTTTCATTGCAATCTATTTGTATTGCAGACCATTTTTTAAGTCTGCTCGTTTCCTAGCGTCGGTGCGATTATGGGTTCTTGTCACGACCGCTTATTGTAAGGCCAGTCGGACTATATATAAACATATACCGCCTGCTGGTGAGCCGGTGCACAAGCCGTGAGGAGTGAACGCTCGTAATGCCTGCTGGCCGTAGCGTTATTGCCTCCAAATACTGCTGTGGGCCTCAGAACTGTTCTCTAAAGTTGATAGGGGCCACCTTGTTAATATGAGCGTTTCTGTAAGTTATTTTACTGGTTGAGTTATTACTAGCCATTCATATGAAACACTTATGTTAATCATTTGTGTGTCTTTAACGAATGTGCAACTTGTTATTTTTCCTGTGTGCCAGTTTTGCGACCTGGGTAGGCCCACTTTGCATTTTTAGTATAAGCAAGTTTCACTGTGCACCTTTATGTGGGCAGTTCAGTTTTATTAAGCTTTAAGATCTTTGTTTCTTTTTTAATTAAGTTGTGGTATTATGTAGCTGTGCAACTTTGGGTCGGAAGTGTATAGTGTTACTAGTCTTTTGAGATATGGTTAAACAAGAACGATTGTTTGATTATTCACCGAGCCTACTATCTATGATTTTTGTTGCGGACGCAAAATATGATTCTTCTTCGTGTTTACGTAATTCAATTAAAGTGAAGATTTGTATATTGCGTCAGCAAGAGGGCAAATGTCCGAACTGAAGTTTATAATAAAGTCTGTTTTGAGTCAAATTAAAATTGAAAAACAGTCACAAGCTTGTCCATCACCAGTGATCCAGGGGTTCCTGTTTCTTTGAAATAACTCTGCTGAGATTGTAATTTTTAAATTTCTAAAGAATTGCGTAGTACCACGGTTCAGCATTGGAAAAGATGGAGGTACCTGCTGCCTAGACAGGCCTTGCCTCCTATGAATGAAATGTTCTGTTGCCTTCGTGGATGACGGTTTCGGAAATGGGTTGCCACCTGCAGTTTATTTTTCTCGTGTATACCGAAAAATATCGGAGCTTTTTGTGGACATCAGAAGAAAAACAAACTGCAAATGGAAACCTGTGGTCGAGACTTATCCAACGACGGAACAGAGCATAGCATTCACAGCAGACAACACTTCTCTGCGTAGCAGCTTGCTGCATCTTCTACACTTGCGACTGTGGCAGTTTGTCGCGTTCGCTGAACTACAAACATCATCGCTTGATGTTCCGCTTACGCTCCGTCAGCCTACTATGTCACGTTTGACGCCGGAGGGACGGCCTAGTGGAGGGAGCCGGCGCCTATAATTTCGACGCTCTGTAGCGTCGTTGGATAATCTTTCTAACAGGGGCTCCTACCATCGATTTGCTACTCTCTACAACCCCTCGTAGTTTGTCGCAACGTTTCTGGGACACACTGTATATTAGGCCGGACAGGACAGTAAAAAGCAACACCCGCCATGGACTCGGGTAGGCGCGCCGGCCCCGGATCGAATCCGCCGGGCGGATTAACGACGAGAGCCGGTGTGCCGGCCAGCCTGTATGTGGTTTTTAGGCGGTCTTCCACATCCTGCTAGGTGAATACCGGGCTGGTCCCCACGTTCCGTCTCAGTTACACGACTCGCAGACATCTGAACACGTTCGCACTATTCCATGCCTTACAGTAGATGCAGACAGCAGGGGTACACTAATTCCGTCCTGGGGGGTATGGGGTGTCAGCAGGAAGGGAATCCAGCAACCCCTTTCCACTAACCTTGCCAAATCCGTTCCTAACAATGCCGACCCAGCGTCAGCGCGGGGCATGGCACCAGTGAAAGAAAGAAAGAAAGAAAGGGCGGTAAAAAGCAGGCTCTGTCAGACTAAAAGCTGGACACCTGGCAACCCTACTACTTACGTAATTCCGCTCTGTGTTCTCCAAAGTAGGCATCGTGCTGTGGAGAGATCAGAATTTTACATTAAAGAAATTACTCTATCTTCTAAAAGTGCTCATGGAACTTTTGGTATTGATCAAAGTGACTTCCACTGCAGAATAACTGTAGTATTAACTATGACTGGAGTGTTGCTCATAAGTGCGGTTAGCCATTGCAAAACTAGGAAAGATATTCAACTACGTGTCTAGTAGGCTCTCAAGCAGCGTCAATGTTATTTAAGATTCACCTCGTGAGAAATTTCTTTGTTTAACAGTAGAACAATAATATAAAATTAGGTGGATTACTAAATTAAGTAACGTGTGGGAATTCATTTCGGAGCAGTAATAGCAATCCTAGTCGTCACTGTCAATGCCAACGGTCAATTTATACGATGAAAAGCCTGCGACGAGACTATGAGACAACCTTAAAAATCTGAGGTAAACAAACCACAGTTCCAGTGCTTGGTAAATTATTGAGTGTAAACGGTTAGTACATACTTTCAAAGTGTATCCAACGTAGCTCACGTCATACAACTTCTCGAGAGCAAACAACTGACGAGGTAAGTTTATTCAGACGCAAAAATGTGCCGTAGTCGTAATTCTAATGCTACAATTCCATGCAAATATTTAAAAACCAGAGTTACGCTATCACAAAGAGAAGTTCTGAGAAAAATTCGTAACATCAGTTGTCTCCCAACCTTAGCCCAGACCTCTATCTTCCGCTAGTGCCGCATCGCTCTATTAAGAGGTACCCTGCAGCCGTAGGGGCGGTGGCATGAATTTTCTTTACCAATATTTGCCCAAAAACTGTACAGGCGGAGACAAAAATAACCTGAAAACCATACCTCAGGCAAAATGGTCTGTATTGAATCCTATATCTGCATCTACATCTCTGTCTACCACTACGTAGATACTCCGCAAGCCACCGTACGGTGCGTGACGGAGGGTGCCCTGTACCAATACTAGTCATTTCCTTTCCTATTCCACTCGCAAATGGAGAGAGCAAAAATAGCTATCTTCATGTCCCCTATGAGCCCTAATTTCACTTATATTACACTACTGGCCATTAAAATTGCCACACCACAAGATGACGTGCTACAGACGCGAAATTTAGCCGACAGGAAGAAGATGCTGTGATATGCAAATGATTAGCTTTTCAGAGCATTCACATAAGGTTGGCGCCGGTGGCGACACCTACAACGTGCTGACATGAGGAGAGTTTCCGACAGATTTCTCATCCACAAATAGCAGTTGACCGGCGATGCCTGGCGAAACGTCGTTGTGATGCCTCGTGTAAGGAGGAGAAATGCGTACCGTCACGTTTCCGACTTTGATAAAGTTCCGATTGTAGCCTGTCGCGATTGCGGTTTATCGTATCGCGACATTGCTGCTCGCGTTGGTCGAGATCCAATGACTGTTAGCAGAATATGGAATCGGTGGGTTCAGGAGGGTTATACGGAACGCCGTGCTGGATCCCAACGGCCTCGTATCACCATCAGCCGAGACGACAGGCGTCTTATCCGCAAGGCTGTAACGGATCGTGCAGCCACGTCTCGATCCCTGAGTCAACAGATGGGGTCGTTTGCACGCCAACAACCATCTGCACGAACGGTTCGATGACGTTTGCAGCAGCATGGACCATCAGCTCGGAACCATGGCTGCGGTTACCCTTGACGCTGCATCACATATAGAAGCGCTTGCGATGGTGTACTCAACGACGAACCTGGGTGCACGAATGGTAAAACGTCATTTTTTCGGATGAATCCAGGTTCTGTTTACAGCATCATGATGGTCGCATCCGTGTTTGGCGACATTGTGGTGAACGCATATTGGAAGCGTGTATTCGTCATCGCCATACTGTCGTATCACCCGGCGTGATGGTATGGGGTGCCATTGGTTACACGTCAAGGTCACTTCTTGTTCGCATTGACGGCACTTTGAACAGTCGACATTACATTTCAGATGTGTTACGACCCGTGGCTCTACCCTTCACTCCATCGCAGTGAGACCCTACGTTTCAGCAGGATAATGCACGACCGCATGTTGCAGGTCGTGTACAGGCCTTTCTGGATACAGAAAATGTTCGACTGCTGCCCTGGCCAGCACATTCTCCAGATCTCTCACCAACTGAAAACGTCTAGCCAATGGTCACTACTCTAGATGAACTGTGGTATTGTGTTGAAGCTGCATTGGCAGCTGTACCTGTACACGCCATCCAAGCTCTGTTTGACTCAATGACCAGGCGTATCAAGGCCGTTATTACGGCCAGAGGTGGTTGTTCTGCGTACTGATTTCTCAGGTTCTATGCACCCAAATTGCGTGAAAATTTAATCACATGTCAGTTCTAGTATAATTTATTTGTCCAATGAATACCCGTTTATCATCTGCATTTCTTCTTGGTGTAGCAATTTTAATGGCCAGTGGTGTAGAAGCCTGCCCCTAAATTGCTCCGATCTGGTACTCAAGAATAGGTCGCACCAGCATCCTATATGCGGTCCCCTCTTTCCTTTCCCAATAAAACGAAGTCCACCATTAGTCTTCCCTAGCACAGTTCTCACATGATCGTTCCGTCTCATATCGCTTTGAAACTTTACGCCTGGATATTTAAGCGACTTCACTGTGTGAAGCAGGACACTAGTGATACTGTACCCGAACTTTGCAGGTCTCATCTCCCTACTCATCCGCATTAACTTACATTGTTCCACATTTAGGGCTTTCTGCCATTCATTACACCAATTGGAAATTTTGTCTAAGTCATGTTGTATGTTCCTACAGTCAGCCAACTTCGACACCTTACTGTAAATACGGCAACATCAGCAAGCAACCGCAGATTCCTGATCACTCTGTGCGCCAAATCATTTACATATATAGTGAACAACAGCGGTCCTATCACACATCCCTGGCACACTACTGACGCTATCCTTGTCTCGTATGAACAAATGGTTCAAATGGCTCTGAGCACTATGGGACTTAACATCTATGGTCATCAGTACCCTAGAACTTAGTACTACTTAAACCTAACTAACCTAAGGACAGCACACAACACCCAGCCATCACGAGGCAGAGAAAATCCCTGACCCCGCCGAGAATCGAACCCGGGAACCCGGGCGTGGGAAGCGAGAACGCTACCGCACGACCACGAGATGCGGGCCCTCTCGTATGAACACTCGCTATCAATGACAACATACATGCTTCTATTATTTAGGAAGTATTCGAGCCACTCACTATCTGTGAACTTATTCCTTATACTCGTACCTTCGTTAACAGCCTGCAATGGGGCACCGTATCAAATACTTTCCGGAAATGTAGAAATATGGAATCCGCCAGTTTCCCTTCATCCATAAAGATCTCACATCATGTGACAAAAGGGCAAGCTGAGGTCGGCGCCAACGATGCTCTCTAAATCCATGCTGATTGGTGGTCATAATCGTCTCAATCACAAGAAAATTTGTTTTATTCGAACTGAGAATATGCTCAAAAATTCTTCTGCAAACAGGAGTTAGGGATATTGGCCGTAATTTAGCATGTGCGTTCTTTTACCCTTCTCATATAATGGAGTCACCTGCGATTTTTTCCAGTCGCTTCGGATTTGTGCTGGGCGAGAGATTCTGGATAAATGCAAGCTAGGTAAGGGGCCAATGCTGTAGAGTACTCTTTGTAAAACCGAACTTGGATTCCATCTGGTCTTGGTGGTTTGTTTACTTCCAAATCTATGAGTTGTTTCTCCACGCCAGGGATGCTTACTACTATGTGTCCACACGGGAGTCTATCCGATGGTCAAATTACGTTACGTTCTGTACGTATAACGACACCCAACATGCAGTCTGATGGCGTGTGGATGAGGTTTCTTTTCTTACCAGTAACATTTATCCCCTCTGCTGTACTGTACTGTGCTCGCAGAAGAGTGTCGGAAGAATTACGTAATTAAGCGCACTCGCGGTGGACTGTGTTTAAACGCTATGTGTTTCATACACTGATAGGAAGTAAGCTTTTGGTCTACCGAGGACCTTATCCTCAATTTTAGGCGACGACGAAAAGTCAGTGAAAAAAGTTGTTGACGCTTGGTGTTGCGGCAGGAGTCCTCCACAATTTAATTGGACGAGGGTTTTACTGTGTTCTTCGGTGGCTGGCTCAGCCTATTATTTCCGCGATCAACCAGCCATCTTAATACCATCTACTGTTTTATTAATATTATAAACTTACGACAGCGGTACGAACAGATGTACTGGAGATTGTACGTTAAATTTTTTACGACTGCAGCTGTAATCATATGGCCGTTTTTTCAAGAGTAACTACTCACACGCCAGTACCACGATCTTGAGAAAGAGCGCCGATGACCACGCTGTTTAACGTCCAAAGATTTTAAATTCATCCATGTATCCTCCGTATGAAATTTGGTTTGTTGTATTCTCTAGCTGTGGCCATTTTGGGAAATTATTTGGGACAATGTAAGACGGAGGGTGGCTCTTCTCCAGATGTACACTGTCTGAATTACAGCAGTAGACCTGTCCCAGAAGCTCAATGCCTCTGATGCTGGAGTTTGATAAACATCTTCCTGACACTATCGTGCCCATTAAACGGACGTCTGACGAGACAAACAACTGTTCTTTGGATCTTATCCATTTCCTCTATTAATTTGACTTGATAAGGGTTCCAGACTGACAATCAGTACTTGAAAATCGGTCGAACGTAGTACTGTTAATTCTCCTCTTTCATACATGAATTCAGTTTCCCTAGGTATCTTCCATTTGAACCTTAGTTTCTCATCTGCTTTTCCTACAACCAGTTTTGTTTACTTATACCACTTTACGTAGATCCAGATACACGCTGTTCAGTCACATAAATGTGACCATCGGATACGTTCGACATGAAAGTACAATGACCGCTCAGAGGCGGTAAGTGGCAGCACTAGCAGTGAAGGGAATATGAAGCGTGTGAAGGGAACGTGGTAAACAGGGCAATCGTTGTCGTAATGGAGAAACGCAGCAATCTATGTGACTTATGAAAGTGCATGGTCGTGGGCTTTCAGGTCAAGGATGGAAGCATTTCCGAAATGGCTGTGTCTGTAAACTGTGAAATTGAATAGTTTTTACTTCAACTGAAATAACTGACAAGGTGAAACTTCTACGTTATTTAATTCTGAAACTGCTGAGTGAAACTGAATGCAAGTTAACCTGGTTAAACGGCTGAGTAAACCAGACGTACTGCCACTTAGCTTGTCTTCATCGTTTCATTTCTGACCAACAGAATTTGCCTTGACAAACAGATCTCAAACTTTTACTATTCATTAATTACTAACAATATTCAAGGATAACGCGATCTGACTGCTTTAAAATTGATAAATTGACTTCAAATAATTAATACAAAAGTATGGCCCTGAATTAGTAGAAAACCTAACAATAACCTATACATTTCATAAATCACTTACCTCAGGAAAATCTTTATTACACGAACTACTGCCATACAGCAAGCGCCAACACAGCCAGCTAAATAAAAGATTCTAACTACTGCAGGCTCAAACTACTAATGGCCATGTCGTTAGCAAAGGAAAGATTTTGTTGCAGAGCAAACAATGTACCTTAAGAATGTGGCAACCAGTTCAAAAATTATATAATCAACAGTAATAAATCTCAATGACGGATGTACTGGGTGATCAAAAAGTCAGTATAAATTTGAAAACCGAATAAATCACGGAATAATGTACATAGAGAGGTACAAATTGACACACATGCTTGGAATGACATGGGGATTTATTAGAACCAAAAAAAAATTCAAAAGGTCAAAAAATGTCCGAGAGATGGCGCTTCATCTGATCAGAATAGCAATAATTAGCATTACAAAGTAAGACAATGCAAAGATGATGTTCTTTACAGGAAATGCTCATCATGTCCACCATCATTCCTCAAGAATAACTGTAGTAGAGGAATAATGTTGTGGACAGCACTGTAAAGCATGTCCGGTGCTATGCTGAGGCATTGGCGCCCGATGTTGTCTTTCAGCATCCCTAGAGATGTCGGTCGATCACGATACACTTGCGACTTCATGTAACCCCAAAGCCAATAATCGCACGGACTGAGGTCTCGTGACCTGGGAGGTCAAGCATGACGAAAGTGGCGGCTGAGCACACGATCATCACCAAACGACGCGCGCAAGAGATATTTCACGCGTCTAGCAATACTTTTTTTTCTTTTGGTTCTAACAAAACCCCATGTCATTCCAAGCATGTGTGTCAATTTTTACCTCTCTATCTACATTATTCAGTGGTTTATTAAGTTTTCAAATTTATACTGACTTTTTGATCACCCGGTACATTCAGACCATCCGCACGCGCTAATACTGCAAACCTCCAACACTGCTAATTATTAACCTCTAACCTCCATCACTGCTGACTACTCACTCTTCACTTTCATCATTTGTAAGTAGGCTGTTTAGGTTTTTTTATTGGTAACGCCACGTAGCGCTCTATATGAAAATCACTGGCTGTGCTGTGTGCAGTCTGTGGCTAGTTTGCATTGTTATCTGCCATTGTAGTGTTGGGCAGCTGGATGTGAACAGCGCGTAGCGTTGTGCAGTTGGAGGTGAGCCGCCAGCAGTGGTGGGTGTGGGGAGAGAGATGGCGCAATTTTGAGAGCGGATGATCTGGACAGAGACAGTAAATTTGTAAGAATGGATGTCATGAACTGCTATATATATTATGACTTTTGAACACTATTAAGGTAAATATATTGTTTTTTCTCTATCAAAATCTTTCATTTGATAACTATGCCAATCAGTAGTTAGTGCCTTCAGTAGTTTGAATCTTTTATTTAGCTGGCAGTAGTGGCGCTCGCTGTATTGCAGTAGCTTGAGTAACGAAGATTTTTGTGAGGTAAGTGATTTGTGATAGGTATAGGTTAATGTTAGTCGCGGCCATTCTTTTGTAGGGATTACTGAAAGTCAGATTTCGATGCGCTATAAATATTGGCTGCATAGTAATTCAATAAGTTTTCTACGGGGACGTTACATATGTCGACTCTTAGCCGAGGATACCTCACTGGAATCTTCTGATTTTGTCTTGTAGTTTGTGTAATTAGTGCAGCCTTTGTTTATTGCTAGCGCGTAATTGTAGAGAGAATTTCCTTTGTAGTTGTAGTTTTTCATTGTTGTACAGTAAAACAGTTGTGGCATGCATGTAGATTTGCACCAAGTATTTCGCAGCTGCGATTGCAATTATCGAGATATTATTTTCAATGCTATGTTAATGTGTTTTCTTATTTTGCTCTTCAAATTGTGCTTTTCTGTGTTGTCGTGTGAAATATTGTGACAATAATGGCGTGTTAAAAACGTAATGCTAGGCTCCAAAATAAACTGAGAAATGACAGTGAAGACGAAAGCAGTGTGTTAGCGCCGCCGAATAATGAATTAACTAATGTTCAAAATAGTAATTTGGTAATTGTGCATAGGGAAATTAAGCGGGCTGCAAATAATGGTGTAGGCAGTGAAACAATTAGTGAACAAGGAGGCATTATCTATCGATCGGTCGGCAACAGCTCGCCTCAGGAAATTGAAATGACAGGACACAATCTTGCAAATACTGTAGATTAAGGTTTTGCATCCTCACCCTTTTTCAAATAAGTCAAGACAAATTTTCTGCTTGTCAAAATGTGAATGTTGCCGGTGCAAATGCACTGCCGAAAAGCATAGAGGAACAGATTCCAGACACTAATACATTATTATTGTAATTAATGCAACAAATTAAACAAAATCAGAGACAAACACAGCAACAGTTAGACACAATGGAACAAAATCAGAGTCAAACACAGCAAAAGCTTCAAAAGTTAGACATAGTGGAACTAAATCTTCAAAAGTTAGACACCACACTTGAACAAACACGTGAAGATTTAACTACTGAGTTACATAACATTGAATCGAAATGTCAAAAAGTCTGTAATGACGTAAAAACACAAATTTGTGAGCATTTTCAACCCATTTTTTCGCGGCATGAAAATGCATTACAGAATCACGAAGCAGCCATAAAAGAAATGCAAACCATTGTTCATGAAAATCATGATAGCTTGTGGGCCAAAATTGACTCAGTTGCATCTACCGATTCGGTTACGCTACCTGCAAAAACTCATGAAAACTTAAAGGACACAGTAGATACTCTGAAAATTGGTTCACAAAGACACATGGAGGAAATTAATTAATTATCAGAGAAAGTAGTTGAACTTTCGGATCAGCTAAATAATTTATCTACGAAGGTAGATGATAATCTGAATGACGCAAGACCGGTAGTCTTTAATGACACAGAAGAGTACGAACAAATTAGGAAATTCAAACAAAATCTGAATCAAATTAATATGCAACACCAAAGAGATATCCGGGAAGTACACGATCAGTTGGCACAAGTAATACAAGAATTACGTATTTCAGAGGATACTTGCTCTCCAACACGGGAAGAGGGACTTAGAAATACGGAAAAGCCAGAAAATAATAACACAGAGCATTTTGGAAATTATGAAAAAAATTGTCAAGGTGCACCAAATTTTGAGATGGAACCGCCGACACGACGTAACAATGACCGATATGCGACTCGCCGACACGATGATTTTGACTATAAGTTGTTCATTACTACGCGTAAATTCAAAACATTTAAGAATTCTGGCTATGCCTTTCATCCACAAGCGTGGCTTCATCAATTCTCTCATTGTTTTCCTCCCAATTGGTCGTTGGAGCACAGGTTAGAATTTATGTTTGGCTACTCAGAGAATGAACCAGCTGTAAGAAAGCGATCGGTCATTCACGATTGTCACAGTGAAGGAGAATTTTATCATGCCTTCCTCTCAGCATATTGGTCTCAAGCTGCAGAAGACCGAGTAAAACATAGCATCATAGTGATGAATCATTTCGAACAATCGGAAGTTTCCAGTCTTGTGAAATATTTTTAAGACATGTTGCACAAGAATCAGTACCTGTCAAACCCGTACAGCCCTCAGAACTCATCCACATTTGCTTAATCAAATTGCCTGAACATTTACGACATATTATTTTGGCAGGACGTTGCAAAGACGACATTGAAGCTTTTCAGGGACTCTTACAAGAATTGGAAATTGACACAGGCAATCAGGTAACGTGAAAACAGGAGCACAACAGTTACAGGTCACATCTGTCACAATTCCGCGATGACAGAAATACACAACACGACAAGGCTATTCTTACAACGCAAATCGTGACCAAAACAGACACCACCCATATGACAACCACTGGCAGAGTAATAATAGTTACAGAGAAAGATCGCATTTCCGTAGTAATGAATATGACAGAGATTACTATGGAAACAGACAATATGGGAACACAAACAATTATTATCAAGGGAGACAGAATAACTTAAGACGCAAAACTTCAGCACGCACTTACGATTCAGGAAGAAATTCCCCACCACGTGACCGGCAAGAAAGAAACTGTGGAATCTACCGTCATGACGACAGACGATATGATCGTAACGACAGACCTGAATTGCATCAGAACTGGCGGGATTAAAACAGGGCAGGGCCCTCTCGACAAGGTGAATTTGTTGAAGTTAGGTCTCCTAATCCCAATCACGATGCGCGCTAACAAAGAGACAGACAATGACTCGCACCACAGGCAGCCACGCGCGCCGGCTGGCTCAGCGAAAAATAACACAGACGTTAACCTTGAGAAAAATTTTGGCATTCCTTACCGACGTATATAACATGATAATTGCATTCAAGTTGTAACTCTGCGTACTAGGAAGAGTAAAGGTTTACACTGCATTTCACATATAAAACCGTTTATTGAGAGATAATGTGCTTTTTAATTTAGTCTTTACTATAAAATTTTTCACTTCACGTTACTAGTACTCTTTGTCATACTTAGGAACTGTTAACGCGCAACTATGTTTTAAAGTAAACTATCCAGTCTAGAACCTAGGGAACATATTTAGACAGTATTTACGAGTGCATTGTTATAGTCAACAGACGACACACTGTTATTGTGTGTGTACATTCTTGCTAGTTAGTTGTATGATTACGTAACGATTATAAGGGTCACTTCTGCTAACGAGATTTTAATGCAACATTTTGGTTTACTTGAGAATACATTCTCGATTTAATGTACTTTCTGTGAGATGAAAGATGACTTAGCATTTGGTTTCTTTGACAGCTACACGATTATATCACGATGGTACTAATGTGCGACACAATTTACATTGTTGCTTTTGCGGTGTATCTGTTTTATATCTGCACAGTTTTTATGTATTATTCTGGAAAGTAAAACATGTTTTAGTAGTAACTTTTGTGGTATAGCTACAATGAGACAGCCTTTTCCGTAGCACAACAATACGTTACAGTACAGTACTTTCTTCATCACGGCAATAAGCATAATAACTACGATATCTATACGCATAGCATTTCACTTTTGTTTATTATGAGGTAAGTACGTTTACTTCAGCAGAACTTTGCTTACAGAGGACGATAATTACGACACTTGGCACATTTTTTACCCTTAAGTAATGACAGAGATTATGTTACAACAAGACACACAATTTAGCGCGTCAGTGCACGTATTTCAGTGATAAATATTGTACTTAAAACATGTATTTTTAAAGATTTTTGAATTACAAAGAAAATTTTCTGTGATACATTTCATTCCATTGCTGTAATCTGTAACACCTGAGGGTATAATAACATTAATCCTCAGGGGGTACACGCCTACATTGTGTACCATGTGTTTGGCAAACACAAGGAGCCCTAGCTAATATGGTATTTGCTTATACAACTTTACACATCGGTACCATATTTCTCTAACACATAAATTACACAGCTATCTGATCATTTAACTGAGAGAGACAAACATTTATTTTACTATGTCAGTGACAGATGTTTACGTAATTACACAGTTGGATATTTTCACACTTATGAAATTGTATTTTGTCTGCACTGTGTCAACTGTTCATATTTTTTCGGAACCATTGTGATACTATGAGAGCTTCAAATGATGTATTTGGTATGGGATCATGATTTTTAAAGTACGTTTGAGGTAGATGACACTATTTAAATGAGCAGAGAATTTTTTTATGTTTTGAAATTATTGCAGAAAGCTATGACGTTTTTGAGATTTGACTAAGATGTTGTGATATTATTACGACGACGATGTGTATTATGCTGTTGAGATATGTTTATGATCAATAAGATAATGCTATCGTATATGAGGAATTTGATTATGCTATGTATTTATTATGATGAAATATTGAAGAAGTGTCGACGAATATGTGTATGTGTAATAAGGTAAGGAATAATGAGTAGTGGTTAGGGACTCTGGTTTGTGAAAAATGTTGTTGGAAACCAAGAATCGTACTTTAAGAGTTATGAAATGTATGTACCTGCATGAATGTATCACAATGCCGGTGAAAATGCTTTGAACACTGTTATATTTATAGGATTTTGTTTCTACACATTCGTAACGCAAATTCTCCACCTGTGAAATTTTTTTTTATTTGAGGCTGTCACTGCTGTCATAAATATATTGGTAAGAAAGTTAAGTGACCTTCACGTAATGCGTTGTGGACGCCCAGCTGTGCCACCTGCCTGGAGAAAAAGCCGTTAGGTGGAGAAAAAAAGAGAGACCATGAACCTCGCTGTTGACATTCGTTTGTAGAAAGCATCACAAATACGACACACTCATTAATTGGAAACATATTATTGTAATGTGGAGCGCGTACTTTGTGCTACTTACTGAAATGCTTATAAACTGATGGGAAATATTCTTACATCTGCACACCTGATTATGACAAGTGTCTTTCTACGAGAGTTGAGAGAATTTCTACTAACTTATGAAATGCCTCACGACTACTGAATGATATTTTATGCTTTACTTTGTGCATAGTTCTTATTTCATTTGATATCTGGTTTCCAGCTGTGTTGCAGCATTGGTTATATAAAATAAAATTAAATGCATTTGCTAATGTGAACACTTTCTGTCAACAGATCAATTAAATAACAATTTTATGACCCACATTCTTCGAAAAAGGAGCACTGGGAAAGGAAAGAACAATAAGAGGGGATTAATAACAGTTACTGCATATATAACCTTTTTTTCAACTACTTGGTAATTTTTTTGGTAGAATAACTTCTTGTGGTGCACCACTTTAATGACATAGATATTAAGATGTGAATAGACATTTCCCTTATCTGCATTGTTGTCTTTAGTGTAATATTTTTTCTGCTGGAGCTATGTCATATTTAGGTATAAGTTATTGCATTTGCTGCTGCTGTTTGCCAGGCATAGTGCTACTAAATTTCACTTTGTATTACTCTGTTAAGCTAGTTTTACTACTGATTTATTTTTCTTGTAGCTGCACATTGGCTCATATTAGTTGTAATGTTGCATTTGCTTTGCTAATTTCTATAATGCTGCTTGCTTTGCGAATTTGCATTTTTTTGTCATTGCTGTTTGTGTTAATTGTTTTGTGCTGCTGCATTGCCTCGTCCCTTAGTTTATGCATCTGAGCTCAGTAGATTTAAGTTAGCTTAAGATGGGGTAGGCTATATAAGAGAACGAGTTGTGATGAATTGGAAGAAATGCATTGAGAAGCTATAAGAAAATGGTTTGGCCAAAAAAGTATTTTGAAAGAGGATATGAACCAAAAATGTAGGGTTTAGGGACAACAAGTTTAGGTAGGATTTTCTTGGAAATTAATGATGTAAGATAATGGAAAATAAATAATGAGGTAAGAAATATGTGAACATATAAATACAGAAAGCATGCTTGGATAGAATTTTTTTGGTGGAAACAAATGCTGAAATACGACGAAAGATCTATGGAATGAAGTTTTGGGTTGGACTGCAGTACCAAATGTTACTCTGAAAACAAACTCTGTCCTTTCCTCCTGTCTTATTCTGCTGTGTGTTTGTGTACTCTTGTGTATTAGTGTTTTCCCTGTCTTTATGTGTTTTGCTAATAAGATTTATGTTGTAGAATTTTTCTAGTACTAAGCTACATTCACTACGATTAATTTGCATTAGTAATATGTTATTTACTTTGTAAAGATGTTTAGACATTATTAATTTTGTTCTGTTTCAATGCTCATGTGTGAAATTAATGTTTTGAAAACTATTCTCATTATTTTATATATTTACTTATGCCATAATTCCTGTAACACTGATTTATATGTTTATTTCTATTCTTTTGTAAAGCCTGTCTTACTAGAAATGTTATCTGTACTGTTATGTTGTTTAATGATGTATTTTGTACCTTTGTAATTGTATTCTTATGTTGTAAATTTATAATTGTATAGACACCAGTTCTTCAAATTAAGTTTCGTTTCACTGCACACGTTTTTGTTGGTCATAGTACACGCAGAATATGCGAGAAAAAGGGGACTGTTAGTGTTTGGTATTCTTCAAAACTTCGACTGACCCTGCTGTGGGTTTGTTGTGTTGTGGACCATTACCTGTCTGCATGTCAAGAGTCAGCACTTTCTTTCTGTTGGAAGGACAACACTACTTCTTCAAGACTGCATGGAAATCCACTACTTCCGTGTGCATTTTCTTTTACTGCTCAGACTTTGAGGAAAAAAAAATCTGCCATTTCACTGTGATGAATGATCAGGACTATCTTTATGGACTGTGAGAAAATTTTAGCTTTTGACCAACATTGTATCAATAAGTGTGTGCATTTGATATCTTTGTTGTTGTAATTATGAAAAATTTCTTCAAATCATTATTGGCCACTGCCCAATTTGTAAAATTTTTTGTGGGGATCATGGGAGCTATGTATGTAGGCTGTTTAGGTTTTTTTATTGGTAACGCCACGTAGCGCTCTATATGAAATTCACTGGCTGTGCTGTGTGCAGTCTGTGGCTAGTTTGCATTGTTATCTGCCATTGTAGTGTTGGGCAGCTGGATGTGAACAGCGCGTAGCGTTGTGCAGTTGGAGGGGAGCCGCCAGCAGTGGTGGATGTGGGGAGAGAGATGGCGGAATTTTGAGAGCGGATGATCTGGACAGAGACAACAAATTTGTAAGACTGGATGTCATGAACTGCTATATATATTATGACTTTTAAACACTATTAAGGTAAATATATTGTTTTTTCTCTATCAAAATCTCTCATTTACTAACTATGTCTATCAGTAGTTAGTACCTTCAGTAGTTTGAATCTTTTATTTAGCTGGTAGTATTGGCGCTCGCTGTATTGCAGTAGCTTGAGTAACGAAGATTTTTGTGAGGTAAGTGATTTGTGAAAGGTATAGGTTAATGTTAGTCACGGCCATTCTTTTGTAGGGATTATTGAAAGTCGGACTGCGTTGCGCTAAAAATATTGGCTGTCAGTTTAGTGTTGATCAGAATATGTAAAGAGCGAAACGTCTGAGTACGTTCAGTTCTGCTCAGCTGATTGAAAATCAAATAATGTAAGAGGTTTATCTACATAGTAATTCAATAAGTTTTCTAAGGGGACTTTACAAACTGCTGGCTGTTCACTTCCACCACTGCTGGCGATTCACCTCCAACTGCCAGTCCGACCAACCTCAGAGTCTCTTACAGAGTGAGCACAGCGCTTTCAGAGTTATTAATGCAGAGCGCTACATATCGCTGCCGACATACAAACACATAAAGAACCAACTTACAACTCTTGTCGCTGTCTTTAACCTACATTGATTAGCCAGAGAACTACGACCTAGTAGGCACGGATAATAGCGGCGACGCATCGTGGCATGGAAGCAATGGGACATGATCGTGGCATGGAAGCAATGGGCCATGATAGGTTGCTAGAAGGAGCTAACACCACATCTACACTCAGAAGTCACCCAATGCCTGTAACTTCCTGGGAGGGGATGATGAGTTCTGACGCCACGTTCAATCACATCACATATGTGTTCGACCGGGTTCAGATCTGGAGAGCTTGAGGGCGAGTACATCAATTGGAAGTCGCCACTGTGTTCCTCGAACCACTCCCTCACGCTCCTGGGCTTTTGACATGGCGCATTATCCTACTGAAAAATAGCACTGACTTCGGGAAACATGATCGTCGTGAAGGGGTGTACATAGTCTGCAACCAGTGTACGATACTCCTTGGCCGTCATGGTGCTTTGCACTTTACCAAATAGCTTTCTTCCATTGTACCACAGTCACAGTTTTGTTGCTTCGGCCCCATGTTTTTCTGTTTATGGGCATTTGCGTCACTTATGAGTGATTTTGAAATTTCAGCCGGCCCTGCAATTCCCTATTTCCCTCCCGTTGTTTTCGTGCTGACAGGGTTCGCGAGTGCGACATTCAGCCCTGCGTTGACCTTTGCAAATGCCGTCCTCTTATTTTTCTTTCGTCACGGTCCGCTGGAACCCAGCGCGGACGAAAGTGTGTGTTGAGCGATCCTCTTCACATAGCCCACATCGTCCAGGACTGGTTTTGTGAGCACGCTCCACTCGACCCATAGATGCCCACGCGAATTTCCCCCAGGTAACAGAGCACGAGGATGAGTTGTGTCATCTGCCTTGGCCATCACAGTCAGCAGATATCAGTACTACTGGGCCCCTGGAGTCTACTTTGGAGAGAGGGGTGCGCGATCACTATGGACTCCCATCATCGCTGGCTGAACTTGCCACTGTTTTGCAGGAAGAATGGTATAAGATTCCGTTGAAAACCAGACAGGACCTGTATTTATCCACTCTGAGAGGACTGGAAGCTGTTCTGAACTACACAGTATTAGTGATGGTAAGGTTCTGCGCTTTTATTTTTTTATTTATTTACACGTCCACTTCCGTAGAGCCAAACTCAGGAGCAAATCTCCAAGGTTATGGAACTTGAAATCACAACATAAAAGTAATAACAGATAAAAATAGAATGTTTATTAACCCGAAAAAGTCAAGCCATACGTTTAAGCAAGTGGACTCAACAATACAACAAAAATCAGCTTAATTTTTCTAGCAACTCCTCGACAGAATCGAAGGAGTGACCCATGAGGAAACCCTTCAGTTTCTATTTGAAAGCACGTGGATTACTGCTAAGATTTTTGAATTCTAGTGGTAGCTTATTGAAAATGGATGCAGCAGTGTACTGCTCACCTTTCTGTATAAGAGTTACTTAGAGCGATCCAAATGCAGATTGGATTTCACCCTAGTACTAACTGAGTGAAAGCTACTAATTCTTGGGAGTAGGCTGATATTGTTAACATGAAACGACAGTAAAGAATGCATATATATTGAGAGGCCAGTGTCAGAATACCCAGACTAGTGAACAGGGGTCGACAAGAGCTTGGCGAACTTACATAACTTATTGCCCGAACTGCCACTTTGTTGGCCAAGAATATCCTTTGAGAATGGGGGAAGAGTTACCCCAAAATATAATACCATACGACATAAGCGAATGAATGTAAGTATCTCCATGCCGTTGGCCACCCCTGTTCTTGTAGACACTTTTTCGAGAAATGCCATACAGGTTGAATCTGAACTCCAGAAAACTCCTAACAAAAGTTTGGAAGTTTTTTAGGGACATTTGTTGACTATTTTGGTATAATGTCTCACGACCTCTGCTTGTCTCATTAAAGAGTAAAATTGTAATACTGCGATTTATTGAGTTTGTCACCACAATTACTTTAGTTTCTGTGAAAATACCTTCAAAATAGCGAAAAATCGTTTAATATATACTCACCAAAACGTTTGACTCAAAATACAGAGAACCGTAGAAGTACTGATACGTGGTTGCCGTCGCTGCAGGATCAGTCGAACACAGCACTATTCTGTCAGTGCTGGTCCATCGCATTCTCTGAATCCATAGACGAAGAGCACATCAGCAAATTCATCATTAATAAAACTGTCCACACTGATGTTCATCACTGTTAACGTACTACTAACAGTGCTGCCAAGGACAGACCCGTACAGAACCGAGCATTATTAAATGAAACATTCAGCACGAAGAGCGTAGCCAGCAATAATGACTACCGTGACTGAATATAACAAGTCTGATTCCAAATTCTGTCATGAGGTCGAGGTCATATCGTCGAATATTAGATCCACCACATATGTGACTGCCTTGTTGGAGTTTATCACAAGGCAGCTTTTAGCCTTTCCAGTGAAGAAATAGCTCTTGTAATAATTGCATGTCTCTTTCGTATTAAACTGAACTCACTTTTGGTACACACATTTTTTCACATGCTAGGATTTAAGATAATATGCGAATTGTATACTCTGTTATTGTAACGTGTTAACATGACGGACCTTTATTTGCAACCACCACTCTTTACAGCAAATTTCAACGTCTTTTCCTTTTCGATACCCCACAGGGAATAACTGCGGAAAAAAGTATTGAATGACTCGGCGTTATGTTGTTGTTGTGGTTGTTGTGGTCTTCAGTCCGAACACTGGTTTGATGCAGCTCTCCGTACTGCTCTATCCTTAGCAAGCCTATTCATCTCTGAGTAACTACTACAACCTACACCCTTCTGAATGTGCTTACTGTATTCGCCCCTCTATCATTTTTATCCACTACACATCCCTCCAATACTAAATTGGTGATCCCTCGATATCTCAGAAGGCATCTTACCAACCGATCCGATCACCCAATAAGGTTGTGCCACAAATTTCTTTGCTCCTCAATTCTGTTCCGTACTTCCTCATTAGTTACATGATCTACCTATATAACTTTCAGAAATTTTCTGTTGCTCCACATTTCAAAAGATTCTGTTATCTTCTTGTCTAAATTGTTTATCGTCCATGTTTCACTTCAATACATGGCTACACTCCTTACAAATACTTTCAGAAAAGACTTCCTGAACCGGCCACAAGTTATTTTGTTGCCTTAGTGGCAAAACTCATCTACTACTTTCTATGTCTCGTTTCCTAATATAATTCCCTCAGAATCACCTAATTTAATTCAAATACGTTCCATTATCCTCGTTTTGCTTTTGTTGATGTTCATCTTGCATCCTCCTTTCAAGGCACGGTCCGTTCCATTCAACTGTTTTTCTAAGTCCTTTGATGTCTCTGACATAATTACAGTGTCATTGGCAAGCCTCAAAGTTTTTATTTCTCCTCCCTGGACTTTAATTCCTACTACAAATTTTTCTTTTGTTTCCTTTACCGCTTTCTTAATGTACAGATTGAATACTATCAGGGATAGCCTACAACTTGGCCTCACTCCATTCTCAACCAATGCTTCTTTTTCATGTCCCTCGGTGCCATCTAGTTTCCGTACGAGTTGTAAATAGCCTTCAGCTCTTTGTATTTTACCGCTGCTAACCTCCGAATTTTAAAGATACCTTTCCAGTCAACATTGTCGGAAGCTTTCTCTGAGGCTGCAAATGTTATAAACGTAGGTTTGTCTTTCAACAATCCGTCTTCTAAGAGAAGTTGTAACACCATAGCTCTAATGCTGTACTGATTTATTTTGCTTTTGTTTCATTAAACGTTACGTTGCTGTGCTTCTGTAAATGTGTTTGATTGAATAGATGGCACAAAATTATATACTCTTTCCTTTGTTAAAACTTTGATGTCATGATTTGATCTGTCGTTTAAATGTTTTGTCCCATTTGGAGGGAACAAAACTTACTGTATATGATTGTAATTTTGTGTGAATAATTTTTGGTAGAAATGTCAATATGTGCAAATGTTCTGTTTTATTTAATGTATTTGGTTGCTGTTATGTAAACTGCTGATCCTCACTTAGGGCTCTTAGTTATTCTGTGTGCAAAAGTTGTTGTGGTTCCCCTCGGGAACGGAACTGTGTAGCGCGCGCAAATTGTGGTTGGCCTACGTGGAAGAGGTGGAACTGATAGTCAGTCGGGGACGAACTACGAGTCGGGGACTGTCATGTAAAAGATGCATATTGTTCTGCTTCCGAAAGAGGCTTTTCCTGCTACTTTCCAATGCCTCGGATGGATGGATAAATAGCTGGAACGATTCTGGATTTGGTATTCTTCATCGCCACCAAGAAGGGCCAGAGTCCAGCAATTCTGCCTACGAATCCACCTACCAACGTGCAGTTACCACCACGTTGCGCAATCACTGTAACGTAATACTATAATAATGTACAGTGAAGGATCAGCTTAATGGATGTGTTAGTGTGCTCAAATATAAGGTAAATTTTATCTGAATTTATGTACCTACCTTGATTTTTCTCCTCATCATAACACCTCTCAGGGTCCTCTCCGTTTGAACTAAAGTGATTACCGAGTGTCCTTACTGAAAGTACATTAAAACCCAGTTTTCTTATTAATGCCCCTTGAACATAGTAAAGAGAAAGTTAAAGTTAATGTGGCAAGAGAGTGAGTTAAAGTTAATGATGCTTGCTGAAATAATTTTCCTAGTAAAACTGCTTATTAATGTGTTGTTGCCAACTTCAAATAAAAATTTCTCCAGACTGAGGCTTATAAAGTTTTGATTAGTAAATGATCACATTACTGCCTGTTGTTAATCGCACGAAGTGAATCAGTATCTTATATAAATGTTAATTTTATGTCTCACGGTAGTAAAAGTGGAAAACTGCATAGTAGGAAATTATATCTTCATGTTTGCTAAGTGTTTGTCTCTCTTGTGTATTAGAAGTGCATATTAATAGTAATGTTATAAAGACCATTCACTCTGTGTAAGCCCTGAAAGTAATAGTGTGTTTCGGTATCTGTTATAATTTTGCAAATAGTTTCTGCTGCTCTAACTGCTAGCTTCATTCTTAACGTAAACAAATGTATGTGTCAGAGTTCACTGCACTCCCGTGTGACAAAGTATAGGTTGTGTTTATCCACTAAAATTACTAATAACTATTTTCATGAACGAGAATGTTAATCATTCTCTTGCCTAGTAAGGCTGGCGACCGTTTTCTTTCTCAGTTGAACAGTACAGATAGACAAAATTTTGTTCGTACTGTTCAAATATTTACGTAATTCTGACTTTCATTTTCGATAAGCCATTCCCGTTAGGTACAGCACGGTCAACCTAACAAAATTCCTCTCAGAGGGTAACACTGCTCTGTTGCTTTGTACCATTATTACTCTAACATAATAATTCTGTTTGCAAATTGCCTCCAGTTTCGAGGTTATGGTGTAGCGATAGCAGTCAGGAGTGTTATAAAGTCGTAGCGTCAATATTGTCTCGTGTGTTCGTACCTTTCTCCTGAATCCAAACTGATCTTCCCGAGGTCGGCTTGTATCAGTTTTTCCATTCTTCTTGCAACCATGACTTATTAAACTGATAGTTCGGTTATATTCGCACCGGTCAACATATGCTTTCTTTGTAATTATTATATTCTCCTTGATGTCTTAGGTATTTCGTCTGTGTCATACATCTTGCTCATCAGACGGAAGAGTTCTGTCATGGCTGGCTCTCCCAAGACTATCAGTAGTTCTAACGGAATGTCGTCTACTCCTGAGGCTTTGTTTCATCTTAGGTCCTTCAAAGCTCTGTAAAGTTCTTCTCGCAGTATCATATCTCCCAACTCATCTTCACCTACGTCCTTTTCCATTTCCACAGTATTGCCGTAAGTACATAAACCCTCTATATACTCCTTCCACCTTTCAGCTTTCTCTTCTTTGCTTAGGACTGAGTTCTCATCTGAGCTCTTGATATTCACACAGTTGCTCGTCTTTTCCCCAAACACCTCTTAAATTTTCCTGTAGCTGGTATCTCTTTCACATAATGAAGTATGCTTCTAAATCCTTACATGCTTCATTTGCTGCATTTTCTCCATTCATCAATTAAATTCAATATTTCTTGTGTTACCTAAGGACTTTTACCAGCCCTTTTCCTTTTACCCACTTAATCATCTGCCTTTGATCTCTCAAAGCTACCCATTGTTCGTCTACTTTATTTCTTTCCCCTGTTCTTGTCAATGGCTCCTTAATGTTCCCCCCGAAACTCTCAACAACGTCTATTTCTTTCAGTTTATCCAGATCCCATCTCCTTAATTTCCTACCTTTTTTCAATCTCTTCAGTTTTAATCTACAGTTTGTTACCAATTAATTGTGCCCAGTGTCTACATCTGCCTCTAGAAAATTATTACAGTTATAATCTCTCTCCGAAATCTCTGTCACAACATTATATAATCAATCTGAAACCTGCCTGTGTCTTCAGGTCTCTACCACATATACAACGTTCTTTCATGATTGTTACACCAGGTGTTAGCGATGATAAAAAATTCTGCCAGGTGGCTTTCCGTTCCATTCCATTCCCCCAGTCTGACGAAACCTAACACAGTGCGAAGTGGTATATCGGAAGGAGAAATATCGGGAACGTTCTTTCTGCCATACATCAGTAGGGTGATGGACAATATCGGCCGTGTATTTCGCAAACGCGGTGTAAAGACTATTTACAAACATGCCATGGAGGCCAGACAGTGTCCCAAATAGACAAATGATAAACGGATCCATTCCAAACGTCTAGATTCACTGCGCAGGGTACAGACAGACTGTATCGCCAAGCACTTTTGAACACTTTTTTATGAAAATTGTCTAGTTCGTCAGCCCACACGCAATCCCAATATCTTAGACCATGTAGCTACAAAGAGGCTGCATCTGATCGACAGCGTCATTATTGAGACAGGGATTAGTGATACGTCATTATAGCAACTGTGGTTAGAAATGTTAGTGAATCAGTGAAGAGGGCAACGAGAGTGTTTCTACTAGAAAGTGCAGATGATCTGTTGTTAGCGTCTCACTTAGTGAACTGACATTACGTGTTTTCAGTAAGGTAGACGTAGAGGAATTATGGGCAAAGTTTAAAGAGATTGTAAATCGTGGTCTGGAGAGCGATGTGCCTATAAGTGGATTGGGGATGGATGGTTTGACACCGAAATTCGGATAATACTGAGGAAGCAGAGACCCGCTTGCACTCCCGATTCAAAAGTGAAGGAGCAAATGACGACAAACTAAGTTTAGTGGAGGTCCGCACGTCCGTGGAAGACCTATGCGCGACGCATACAGCTACCACAGTCTTACCTTAGCTAGAGATCTGGCCGAGAACCCAAGTGCGTTCCCTCGGTCACGCGACAACACACTCTGTCATCGGAGTTCACGTCTTCTCTGCAACGTTGACGGATAGTGGCCGCTCCTTCATGTTAGGTATCTCCTTTTAAACTCCAGTGTTGAAGCGAAAGATTTAAAGAAGCTTGTTAACGTCCCACCAAGGCGAAATGAACAGCAACTAATCGTGGGGTGATTCTGTATAAAACCAACATGCGAGGAACTCTTCCGTCAACTCGACCCGCTCGTTACACACAATCGACATACATCACGTGGCGACTCGGTACAACCGACCACGCCTGCTTCGCGCTGGAGAGCCACACTGCCCTCCCGTGTCCACCACACTCTCTGCGCGCAACCCTCTACTTTCGCGCCACCACAGGAGGTTACAACCGGTCAAAGATCTCACTTCCTCCACAGCAGTTTCCCGGAAGCAAAAACGCGGATATCGATAGCAGAGGGAAAAGACAACCAATCAGCCACTTAATGACAGACAACATATCAAACAAACATGTCAGGGGAAGAAAAGGAAAACCAATGCAAACTAAACACAAGGTGTAGCACGAGTCGATACACGGGTCACTAACCTAAGGACACACACACCCATGCCCGAGGCAGGATTCGAACCTGCGACCGTAGCGGTCGCACGGCTCCAGACTGTAGCACCTAGAACCGCTCGGCCACTCCGGCCGGCGAGGAATAAGAGGATGTGGGAAGTCTTCCACAGGTTGGAGTAGCAGCCGGTAGAGAGGATGACGTTGTATAGATTGGCAAGGACAGTCACCTTTTTTTCCATGAGAGAACCATCAACGAGGTAGTGTAAATGGATATGTTACAACAATTTGCGATACCACAAACCGATGAGGATGACCAGGAACGAAACGTTTACTTCATGCAAGATGGTGTACCACTCACTACCTGGCTGACATCCGGGATTTTCACATTGACCGCTTTCAAGGTCAGTGGGTGGTCCGTGATGCGCCAATTGCATGGACCCAGGTTCCCCAGACCTGGCGCCACTCGACTTTTCTTCATGGAGATATCCCCATAAAAAAACAAGGATATTGCTATTATACCTCCTGTGCCGGCTTCTCTACCTGCGAATTTACGTCGCCACTGAGCAAGTTACACCTGCAATGCTACAGTGTTTTTAGAAGAAATTGACTTACGATGGGATGTGTGCAGGATAACCAACGGAAGCCACATACAACATCTTTAGTTTGAGGTAAAAAAAAACTTGATGTGTTTCCCTACAAAATAACACTAAACCCAGCTCTATATCTTATTTCAGAAAATTTATATGAATTGTTAATGTTCAAAAGTCAGTTTTGAAACGCTCTGTATAACCGTCTGCATCCTATCACCGTGACAAGACTTCTGTCTGCCGCTGCCACATTCAGTTCTGTTAATTCCGGTGGGTAATCTGTTTTCCCATCCTGAATCATTCTTGTACGATTAACTGTTGGGTGACTCTTTACAATTTTCGCGTTGAGCAAAAAATGGTTCAAATGGCTCTGAGCACTATGGGACTCAACTGCTGAGGTCATTAGTCCCCTAGAACTTAGAACTAGTTAAACCTAACTAACCTAAGGACATCACAAATATCCATGCCCGAGGCAGGATTCGAACCTGCGACCGTAGCGGTCTTGCGGTTCCAGACTGCAGCGCCTTTAACCGCACGGCCACTTCGGCCGGCTCGCGTTGAGCTGTGGTACCTCAAATGAGCTGTCGCGTTTGTGTGTGGTAGTTTCTTGCTCTGTAGCTGCCGTTGCGGTCACGGGTACTAACTGTATCTGCAGCTTAATTTACTTTTGTCCAACTTACGAAAGCTGTACAAGTTGTTGATACTGTATAGAGCTTGGGTGCAGGAAATTTTGCTGGAGTAATGTCTATTTATTTAAAGCCCAACGCCTGGCGAATTCTATGAGCGCCACTGGGGTAAGGTATGCTATGTTGTTTGAAGTATGGTGTATTGAACAGCTGCGTATGTAGTCTTAATTGTGAGTCAACCAAATTACTGGCACAGATTGCTCTGCCAGTACCTGCTTACGTAATTGTTACCTCTGCTCAACTGTATGCGCAAACAGCTCACGTCATGCAATGTCATTTAAGTTCTAATTCTAAAGGTGTAATTTTGTCTTAACCCCATAATGAACTGTTCATTTACTGATTTGTGCACTGCTAGAGTATTTCAGTAAGCTTCCTACTTAAATCATCTGGTAGTTAAAATTGCAATGGAAATGTCTTACGTGCTTTCAAACATTGCAATTTACTTTAAGGACCTCGGACATATTGGCTGCTTTCAAAGCTGTACGTTAACATCTGATTTAACATTTAGCATGTAAAAGATTGCCAGGCTTCACAATCGGCGTAAAACGGGCCATATTCTAATAGTTTGTAGTTTGTTTGGTGTGTCATACCCAGTGGATACAATTAAACTTTCCCTATTTAACACGTTATAACTCTGAAACTAATTACGCGTACCAAACTTGGTAACATTAAAATGGCTCTGAGCACTATGGGACTCAACTGCTGTGGTTATCAGTCCCCTAGAACTTAGAACTACTTAAACCTAACTAACCTAAGGACATCACACACATCCATGCCCGAGGCAGGATTCGAACCTGCGACCGTAGCAGTCCCACGGTTCCGGACTGCGCGCCTAGAACCGCGAGACCACCGCGGCCGGCTGGTAACATTAATGCCAAGGACATGGCGAAGAGAAGTAATGCAGAATCAGTTCAACTGAAACACTTTCAATGTGCTGCTACGGTACGTCATACCATTACATACCGATACCATTACTGCTACAAAAGGGCTCAAAATGGCGCACAACAGTGTCCAGAAGAGTCTGAAAGTGCAGGATTGCACTCTGCACAGCAGAACACACCATGTCCGTAGGTATTCTGGCTACCGCTCTTGATTTGCTACTCTCTAGATGAGCACATGGGCGAAAGTTCAACTGGCAAACTCTGTACCTCAGGTAGCCCCACAACCAGAAATCACAGGAAGTGAGATCAGGTGGATCATGCCTGTCAAGCATTTGGAAACGATCGGCTGATAACCCGATCGTTTTCAAATGTGTTCGGTGAAGCATGTGAACTTCACGAGGGATGTGCGGTGGGCCCCATCTTGCATGAAAACTGTTGAGTTCAATGCGTCTCTCTCCTGTAGGGCGGGTACGACATCCTGGCGAAGCACATCGCAGTAACTCACACTGTATGTCTCCGGCCCTTGAGCGCCAACCTTTTCAAAAAAGAATGGGCCAATCATGAACGTAGCCGTGAAGCCACGGCATACGGTGGCACGTTCACCAAACAGAGGGAATTTCAGCACAGTGACTGGAGGTGAAGATCACCACACTCGGCAGTTCTGTGTGTTCAACTCACACGTCAGAGTAAAATGAGATTCGTCCGTCCATAGGATGGTCCAGGGCCAGCCCTCGTTAACGTCAGTCCTTGCGAGAAAGTGGAGAGCGAAGTCAACATGTTGTTATGCATCCTGTGGTGCAAGCTGCTGTACGATACGGATCTTGCACGGATACGATTTGAGGATGGCTCGAAGCACCTTCCGTACAGTGGACTACTGGATGTTCAACTGTCGTGACACGGCACGCTCACTGCATGACGATCGGGAATCGCGCACAGCGTCGTCTGCCATAGCAACAGCGACTTAATCAAAAATTAGTTCAAATGGCTCCGAGTACTATGGGACTTAACATCTGACGTCATAACTCCCCTAGATCTTAGAACTACTTAAACCTAACCAACCTAAGGACATCACACACATCCATGCCCGAGGCAGGATTCGAACCTGCGACAGTAGTGGTCGCGCGGTTCCAGACTGAAGCGCCTAGAACCGCTCTGTCACAGACTTCACCAACCATTTGTGGTGCAACCGGTCGTCGGCCTCTTCCCAGAGCGAAACCCAGTCCTCCAGTTGATTCGAACTTCTTCATCTTGCTGCGCACATCAGGTAGAGAAGGATGAGCCTTACGTAATCCTTTCAGCCGGCAATATTCTTGAAGTGCAGCTGCAGCGTCACAGTTGTTTTGATAATCGAGCTTCACCAATAATGCCCTGCTCCATTTGTCCACGCTCATGTTGACACGTCAACAAGTGCACTGCGACTGGTCAGATGTGTGAAATTATGAATCACGAGGATTGACCACGGCTCCTAGATGTCAGATTTGGAACGGGACAGTGGCGCTGTGACGCATGGAAATCATGCACCACATACTCTGGACATTAATGCTACCAAGTTTGGTACTCGTATGGTAATTAGTCTCTGTGTTATTACACGTTAAATAAGGAATGCTTAATTATAACCACAAAGTAGAAGGAACTTGTTTTCTAAGCTGGTTGGACTGCGTTGCCGCGTGACCAGTACAACTAAATGAGTCTACGACTGCGCAAGGCTGCTACGTTTGAGTACCACTCTAATTGATGCATGTATTCTACCTCTAAGAAATTTTTTTCTCATTTTATAACTGTAGCTTGTTAATCATGTTTTTGTGGTTTAAAACTATTCAAAGAATTTCAGTCCCTGTCGGAGCCGCCAGACTTGTTAGTCCCCTGCAAATAATTTTGTCTGAGGTATTTGCATTGAACAAGTAGAACATCGGTAAAGCTCATTTTTAACACTTCTTGTTTTTTTTTTAAGAAAAGAAAGAAAACTGTAATTTGCAACTGTGTTTTGTCGCAAAGTAAAGTGTAAGTTCCAAGTTTACTTTTTAAGAATTCTTTTTTTAAAGGAAATCACTGCCAGTTGTCTTAAACTAAGGTATATATTCTCACTTGTTAAGCTTATTGTTTTGCAAGACTTTTCTGAATTTTTGACTTCATTTATTGTTTGAAAAACTAGCAAGCTGTGTCTGTGTGCTGTTACCAGCGTTGGTTGTTTCGATGCATGGCAAATAAAGTTTGTTGTTGAGAATCCTTTCTGGACTTGCTCCATTCACTTCCCACAGCCTTGATACCTACTAACAACGTATTACAAATCTGTGGTGTTTTGGTACTGTGTTAGGACTGTCCTGGTTACGTTGTCACGTCCTTTAAGTGTCTAGGCACCGGCCGGGGTGGCCGAGCGGTTCTAGGCGCTACAGTCTGGAATCGCGCGACCGCTACAGTCGCAGGTTCGAATCTTGCCTCGGCCATGGATGTGTGTGATGTCCTTAGTTTAGTTAGCTTTAAGTAGTTCTAAGTTCTAGGGGACTGATGACCTCAGGAGTTAAGTCCCATAGTGCTCAGAGCCATTTGAACCATTAAGTGTCTAGGTGTAGCGATGCAAAACGATATGGAATGGAACAACCATGTGAGGATTATGGTAGTGTAGACAAGTGGTGGACTTCAATTTATTGGGAGAATTTTGGGAAGGTGTGGTTCGTCTGTAAAGGAGAACACACGTATCCCGTTAGTGCGACCTGCTCTTGAGTGCTGCTCAAGTGTTTGGGATCCGTATCAGGTCGGATTAAAGGAAGACATCGAAGCAATTCAGAGGCAGGCTGCTATATCTGTTACCGGTAGGTACAAACAACACGCGTGTTAACGGAGATGGAGATGGTTCGGAAATTGAAATGGGAATCCCTAGAGGGAAACCGATGTTCTTTTCAAGGAAGGCTGCTGCGAAAATTTAGAGAACGTCATTTGAAGCTGAGTGCAGAAGGATTCTGCTATCGCCAACATACATTTCACGGAAGGACCACGAACAGAAGGTAGGAAAATTTCAAAGTGATGGAGCACAGCAATCAGTCGTTCTTTTCTTTCAGGTTTTATTAAAGCAGATATAGATGTCGGCTACTGCCTAGTTATTATCAATGCACTACTTCATAGTTTCAATAGTTGTCCTACTACGTCAGTCCCCTGTTGTTCGGGCTTGTGTCACAGTTTATTCAAGACTTGCAACCGACCTGCTTGTGGAGATATGTAGATGATACATTTTTCGTCTGGCCACATGGACGTGATGCTCTTAATGGATCTTTGGACCACTTCCACTGTCTTCATCCCGCATTAAATTTACCATGGAGGTTGAAAGTGACGGGGTGCTTCCATGTAATAGGACGATATGGTTTACAGAAACCCAGATGGTACTTTGGGACACAGTGTTCACTGAAAGCTGACACACACTGATCGGTATCTGCACTCTAGGTGTTGTCATCCACCACACCAACGCAGTGGCGTTCTTAGGACTTTGGTACGCGCAACATATGTCATTTCCGACGCCGACAGCTTAACCCAAGAGCTTGCGCATTTGATGGCTGTTTTTAAGAAAAATACTCTGAGAAGGAGATAGGAGGGGCTATGGAGTTTGGACCATCACTGGAGGTACATGAAGAAGAACATAGATCGGTCGCCTTTATTCCTTATGCTGGGAGCATATCGTTTAAGACAGGAAGATTTTAAGGAATTTTAACATTAAGAGTGTGTTCCGTCTACCTACCAAGATTAGGGCACTAGTCGGCTCTGTCAAAGATGATTTGGGGCTTAGGAAACCCGGTGTATACAGAATCCTGTGTCAACGTGGGAAGGCTTACATCGGCCGTTCGATTCGCACAGTTGATCACAGGTGTGTAGAATATCGCCGTCACACGAGGCTACAACAGCTGGAAAAATTGGCAGTAACAGAACACTGCTTAAATGAGGGACACAGTACGAAATTTGACGAAACTGTGATAGTTGCCAACGCCTCCGGTTTTTAGAACAGTGACTATAAAGAGACAATTGTAATTAGGTTTGCGGATAGTTTAGTTATTAGCGACAATGGGTTTCCTCTTATCAGGACGTGGAATCCTGTAGTATCCCGCATCAAAACAGAACGTTCTTCGTTGCAGCCATTCCCAGTGTTCGAAAATCGTCCCTGAGTGAGATATATCGTTGCCGCCGGTGTTCTACTAATGGCGGCGCCATCTGCCCTGTCTTGGAATGCAGCAACCGTGATGGGCGGCGCATGCGCCGTGTACAGTACGGAGACCTATATAGGACGTCGATTTGCAGCCTGGCGTCAGTTCTCAGCGGGACATCAGCAGAAGCAGCATTCTCCTGAAGATGGCGAACAGTTGGATCCCCGAAATATCGAAGAGACTTTCAAGGCAGACAGTCGCTTTTCCCTCGCTCTGTTTTCTTGTAGATCAGGAAAGGAAATGACTAGTTGTGGTACAGAGTACCCTCCGCCACGCGCCTTACGGTGACTTGTGCAGTATGTATGTAGATGTAAATTTCACGGATTTCTTGCAACCACCTCAGAAAATTTCGACGTCCTCTGTCCTTCATTAGATGAGATCTGCTTGATCTTTGTCTATCTGTGGTTATTCTTGTTTTCTACTTGACAGTCTCGTCAGCAACAGTCGTCTCGCCCAGCTTTAGAAGGGTTGAGACATCCCTGACGGATTTTTTACTCAGCTGACATCCAGCTCGAAGTCATTGCTTCGTACTGACGAAGCCATTCTGTCGTCACTGTGTCTCTGCTAGCAACACAGGACTCCCCGCCTTCTTTCACACTGGCGGGTTCGCCTTTCCTGTCATCCGATGGTCAATTCCGCATTAAATGGCGGTGTCTAAACACTTTTGGTCATATAGTGTATGTTTTAAGAGCATTTTAACGTTCTTGAACATGACTGTAAACAGTACCTTGACATCGACATTTGGGAAAGAACTGTGATGTGAATGTAACCTGAAAAACATTGTCATTCAAAGTTAGGAGATCGCTACTACCTCGTCTTCCAAATAAAATCAGAAGAGAAACGTGACGGGAGACCAGAGTAAATTGCAGTGAATCCAGTATGTTAATACGGGAGTTTGGCATCATGAAATTTCCAAAGCCGCCATTCACTTCGACGTACGACGGGGCTTGGCTCATATCTTCTTTTGGGAAGGCTGCGAAAGCGGTGGGCCACACTGCCGGTGTGCTGAAAGAGCGGGGGTTGTGGAGAAGAGTGGTGGTAGAGAGAATGGGGAGGAGGGGAGGGGGATGGGGGGGGGGAGAGAATCGTCAGGTGTGGGAGCAGCAGTGAGGGTAGCACGGCAGGGGTTGCTACTCGCCTGCGCAGCGCCTGCCTTCCTTCCTTCCCTCGCCGGTAAGTAAATTTATGCGCATACATACATTACCTAAAGATTCCCCTGCTTCAATTACCGCCCTTGCTCCTCCCGACTGCCTCACCGCCGCCGCTCTCTTCGCCCCTCTTATTACGGAATCCACTTTGTAATTCCGCGGAGCGCCCCGGTGACAGGCCTGCGGTTCGGCGGATGTGGCGCCCGCAGCCTCACAAAGGCCTGCCTGCCTGCCTGCTACACCTGCGCCCTCTCGCTAAGTTGCGTGTGAACCACGCCCCACACCTACCATCCGTTCAGTGTCCTCACCTACGCCGAGTTCCCCCTCTGCAGCGTCAGTGATACACGGTACAGTTATTTCACTGCAGATACTGTCGAAAAACTGCATACAAAATTTCTAGACCGTACACACACTAATACGAAAATGAACGACGCAATATGAAAGAAGTATTCGAATGAGACAGAAATCGGAAGATGTGATGTACGTGTACAGACAAACAAATGATTATACTTTGCCGACCGTGGTGGCCGAGCGGTTCTAGGCGCTACAGTCTGGAACCGCGCGACAGCTACGGTCACAGGTTCGAATCCTGCCTCGGGCGTGGATGTGTGTGATGTCCTTAGGATAGTTAGGTTTAAGTTGTTCTAAGTTCTAGGGGACTGATGACCTAAGAAGTTAAGTCCCATAGTGCTCAGAGCCATTTGAACCATTTTTTATTATAATTTCGGGAAATTTGGATGATTTATTCAAGAGGAAGGGTTTCACAGATTGAGCAAGTCAGTAACGTTTTGGTCCACCCCTTCCCTTATCCAAGCACTTATTCGGCTTGGCACTGGTTGACAGAGTTATTGGATCTCCTCCTGTCTCCTCCTGAGGTATATCGTGACAAATTCCGTTCAGTTGGCACATTAAATCATCAGAATCCCTAGCTGGTTGGAGGGCCCTGTTCATAATGCGCCAAATGTTTTCGCTGGGGGAGAGATCCGGTGACGTTGCTGGGCTGGGTAGGGTTTCGAAGCACCAAGACAATACGTAGAAATTCTCACTGTGTGCGGTCGGCCGTTATATTGCTGAAATGCACGCTCAAGATGACTTGCCAGTAGGGGCAACAGATACGGACGTAGAGTATCATGGACGTACCGTTGTGCTGCAAGGGTGCCGTGGATCACAACCAAATGGGTCCTGCCATGAAATGGCACCCCAGTACCATCACCTCTAGTTGTCGCGCTGTATGGCGAGAGACAATCTAGTTGTTCCATAAAAACGTGGGAGAACTGCCGGATGTCAGTCACGTCCTGCCACGATATTTCGGCGCAGAGTCTTCTGGCCATTTTCAGGTGAGTACCACTGTAGTAGTACTGATGACTACCTCTCTCTCTGCTCTCTAGTATGGACAACTTTCCCTGAGGTGGTCTACAATATCGGAGTCTGTTGTCTATTGATATTTACTGCACAAATACAACATAAAATTGAGTGGGATTAAAAGGAATAGCTACAAACTTGTCATAGCTTGACACGATAAATAAAGTGAGTGCTAGGAAACTAGCGGTGCGTGGAAGAGGAATGTTCATTCGTGTTCTTCTGCTTAACTGTTGAAATAGCAGCGATTATGCGCTGCCAGTCATGCTTAGTAAAAATATGGAAGCGGTTTATGAAGTCCAAATCCCTCTTAGGAATAACGGCGGTTAGATTTGCAATTGCCCAAACGAAATCATAAGGCTTATGGGGCAGAGGTGGTTTAGGAACTTTGGAGTCGGTAAAAGGGTACGCGGTATTGTGATGCGCGTACGTCTTGTACGTCTTGATTTTGTGACCATCTTCAGAAGTCCTGGCGCAGTCATCTCCGTCTCTGTTGGCGGCATATTGACTACCTCTTCTGTGTCTTGTTGTTGCGTCTTCATCTTCCAGCAGCGGCTGTTGCACACAGCAAGCACAAGAGGAGGAAGCCTGTACAGTGCTTTCGCTGTCAGAAGCTGGGGCACTTCGCCGCGGACTGCACAGGGGTATTCGCGTGGAGTAAATGTCAATAGACAACAGACTCCGATATTGTAGACCACCTCAGGGGAGGTTGTCCATACTAGAGAGCAGAGAGGGAGGTAGTCGCCAGTACTACTACAGTGGTACTCACCTGAAGATGGCCAGAATACTCTGGGCCGAAATATCGTGGCAGGACGCTACTGACATCCGGCAGTTCTCCCGTGTTTTTATGGAACAATCAGTACGTCGGGAAGCCTTAAACATCACGACAATCTAGTTGCTATCTCACCGTTGATCTGGGCGTCTTCAGTCACGCCTTCGGCCGACAATCTTATTGACTGGAGTAGAATTTTCCTATATGATGAGCATCGCTTATAACTGTGCCACATAAGCAGCAAACACGGGTCTGGAGACGCTCCGAGAAGCGGTGGGAAACAAACCTGACTGTCGCTCGCCACACGGCCCGACAACAGTTGTTGGTCTGGGGCGCCGTTTCGTTACACGGCAGGACGCCTTCGGTTGTCACCCGCAGCATCCTTACAGCACAGCGGTATATCGAATATATTCTGCGCGTCGATTTGTTGGCCTTCATCGCAAGCCACCCTTGCCTTAAGTTTCAGCGAGATAATGCCCGGACGCTCACTGCGAGAGTTTCTACTTCTTGTCTACGTCCTTGTCAAACCATACCTCGGCCATCAAGGTCGCCAGAACTCCCCCGACTGAGAATGTTTGGAAAATTATGGTCAGCGCTCTCCTGCCAGCGCCAATACGATAGAGTTTGGCTTAATATCCCACAGTAGGTCATTCGTCAACTGAATCAATGCAAAGCGGAATAAGTGCTTGCGTAATGACCAGAGGTGGCGCTATTGACTTTCTCAGTTTGTGAACCTCTTTATCTCCGTCTGTACAGGTACATCACATCCCCCCAAGCCCCTCTCTCTCTGTCCTTTTTTTGTCTTTGAGTCCACGTACATGATCGAAAACAAAAATGTAAAACACGGAAGGACTGTGTTCAGTGGCACCAGTATGGCAGTGTGGATATTAACATACCGATAGGTTGTTGTGTTAGGGTTTCATTTGTGCCTGCCATTGGAGGTTAGATGGCACTCAAGAGCCCTGTCAGCGCACCGCGTGTTTTTGGTCTGTAGGCAGTAACTGTCTTGGTTTCAGAGGCGAACAGTGTTTGCAACATTCACTCTAGGGTACAGCCGTGTCCCACCAACCATTACGCACTCGTGCTCAACAGCTTCAGCCACTGGAAAGGGACTGCGTTGAAGGCCTTTGGGAAGTAGAATGAATTGCCGCACATGTAGGACGCAATTTGTCGCCAGTTGGTCGCTCATTTGAACAGTGGTCCGTGGAACATTCCCGCATCTGTAGACCAGGTTTTGTAGGACAAACGCACGTCAAGATCGACGCCTATTCCGAATAGCGCTGGCTTGCCAAACATCGTTTCTTGACGATATCTGGGCACCGGCTGCACCCGCTGTGTCAGCAGGTTTAAGGTCACATGTGCCTCTGGCCAGTGTACCACTGACGCCACGACACCAGCAAGCACGGATACTCTCTAACATTCTGCGTGGTGTCTGTTCTAAGTCGTGTCTCCCTACCACTTTCCCGCAACGACGGTCTGAGCGTGTTTTTTAGGGAATTGACTAGTTTGAACCTGGGACCTGTTGCTGGTAAGGAGACGCCAGACCACACATGACATGTAGAAAAAAATGTTCAAATGTGTGTGAAATCTTATGGGACTTAACTGCTATGGTCATCAGTCCCTAAGCTTACACACTACTTAACCTAAATTATCCTAAGGACAAACACACACACCCATGCCCGAGGGAGGACTCGAACCTTCACTGGGACCAGCCGCACAGTCCATGACATGTAGAGTTCAGAAGAGTTCAGTGAGACTACCGATGATATAATCAAATACTTAATGATTTCAGCATCAGCTCCACTGCACTCCCTGTAAAAGAATATTAATACTAACTAAATTTAGTAGAAGGGGTTCAAGGCTTCCCTATTTTTAGTTAGCTGGTAAAATAACGTCGAAAAACCAGTTAAGTTTACCATTGGAATTTTTATTCTACTCACAAAACATTGTTTATAAACTGTACTATTGATAAAAGGAACTATTTTAATGCAGGATGATAAAAGTCCACTGTGTTCCACAAAAATGTGAACGAATATTCAATGAATGGGTTTCCAAGTTCTATAATGGATCGAAGGATGACCTATGCCATATCACATCTATAATCTAGGTTTAAATTAAGTTTTATAAAAGAGAAAACTATCAAAAATGGTCTACAGTGACTGTTCTTCTGGAGGGCTCTATCTTCTAACATGGGCTGGGGGATGAACCTCTTGGCGGTGGGCCAGCGATATGGGTGTCCCATTGTCCCGCTCTTATCGTAGGGCCTTCTAGCCTACACAGCTCTGCTCTCGACTTCTCGTTTCTCCCCTCGGAACTGCGTCTGTTTCACTGTGGGAAGGTATGACAGGCATTTAGACATTCTTGTCTTAGTCTGTGGTATTCCATTTGCTCACTCGTTGATCATATTACTTTGGTTAATTTAATGTCAGGATTTATTCGGAGCTATGTGACATATTGCCGGATTTGCTATCAGTCAGGGTTTTCATGGAAGGTGTTGGATTTTCCTGACACCTTACAACTCTGGTGACATGACAGTCGACTGGGGAGAGGAATGGCGCTCTGCTGCCTGCAGTGATGAGTATAGATAGGTTCTCTCTGTATGCGAGTAACCTCAGACCACATGCTAAGTTCGGTGCTGTTAATGTTTCAGAAATAATGTGTTTGTCGATGTTGTTTTTAAATGTCACTCTTGTCGCAAAACGAATACAGGACAACAGTTTATGTCCAACCATAAAAAACGCTTAATTTTTTATAGAATCGCATCCACAAATTGTGCTAAAAGTCCAAAGCCACGTGGAAGGTGAAGGCCAGAAGCACAGTGGCGAGGTTAGACATCGCTGTTGCAAACAGAAATGGAATGACATTATTTAAGACCCAGAACGATCAATGGCTGTTGTGTAATTTAGCTACTTGGGAAAACAAACTATATATTTGCTTAATTTACATACAATTCCTCAGAGTGCCAGAAAAGGACAAGAGAAAAAGATATGGAGGCGATGTTTCGAGAAAAAAGCTTTTAGTGTAAAGTAAGAGTTTTGAAGTAAAATCGCACAGAAGAATTTTTTGTACAAATAATTTATTTTTTTTTTTTCCCCTGAGAATTTCATTTCACAAGAATATCCTTCATGATTTTTATTATAAAAATGCTTCTATGATAATTGGAATGTATATGATTTCTCCCATAAGTACGTCCTAATGAAAAAATATCGTTTCAGGAATAGGCTATTGGTATATGAGTAATTTTGCTTTATTTGTTCCTGGGTAGAATTTATTCATACGGACTTAACCCCGCCCCCGGTCTACTTTTCGCAGGGGTAATATTACTTTTGTTTTTATTTAAGCTGATTTGTTTAGGCCCTCCAAATCTTACATCGGAGCAAGGTTTCACACAAATAGTACCTTTCTTACATCATAGTTACGTCACACACAACAATTTTAATGTGACAGCTAGTATTAAAATGATCTGTTTTCCTGAAATGGCATTGCGGGGAAAGTACACTAACTAGGAACTACTAAAGTTAATAGTGGCAGTACTTGTAATATTGCAGCTGCTGATATCAATAGTGATAATAATAACAATAATAATAACAATAGTAATATTTATTATAACAATAACAATAGTTATAGATATAAGAAAAATTTGCAAATGCACTAAATACACTAATGGCCATTAAAATTGCTACACCAAGAAGAAATCCAGATGATAAACGGGTATTCATTGGACAGATACATTACTCTAGAACTGACATGTGATTACATTTTCACGCAAGTTGGATGCATAGATCCTGAGAAATCAGTACCCAGAACAACCACCTCTGGCCGTAATAACGGCCTTGATACGCCTGGGCATTAAGTCGAACAGAGCTTGGATGTCGTGTACAGGTACAGCTGCCCATGCAGCTTCAACACGATACCACAGTTCATCAAGGGTAGTGACTGGCGTATTGTGACGAGCCAGTTGATCGGCCACCATTGAGCAGACGTTTTCAATTGGTGAGAGATCTTGAGAATGTGCTGGCCAGGGTAGCAGTCGAACATTTTCTGTATCCAGATAGTCCCGTACAGGACCTGTAACATGCGGTCGTGCACTATCCTACTGAAATGTAGGGTTTCGCAGGGATCGAATGAAGGGTAGAGTCACGGGTCGTAACACATCTGAAATGTAACATCCACTGTTCAAAGTGCCGTCAATGCGAACAAGAGGTGACCGAGACGTGTAACCAATGGCACCCCATACCATCACGCCGGGTGATACGCCAGTATGGCGGTGACGAACACACGCTTCCAATTTGCGCTCACTGCGATGTCGCCAAACACGGATGCGACCATCATGATGCTGTAAACAGAACCTGGATTCATCCGAAAAAATGACTTTTTGCCATTTTTGCACCCAGGTTCGTCGTTGAGTACACCATCGTAGGCGCTCTGTCTGTGATGCAGCGACAAGGGTAACCGCAGCCATGGTCTCGGTGCTGATAGTCCATGCTGCTGCAAACGTCGTCGAACTGTTCGTGCAGATGGTTGTTGTCCCCATCTGTTGACTCAGGGATCGAGACGTGGTTGCACGATCCGTTACAGCCACGCGGATAAGATTCCTGTCATCTCGACTGCTAGTGATACGAGGCCATTGGGACCCAGCACGGCGTTCTGTATTACCCTCCTGAATCCACCGATTCCATATTCTGCTAACAGTCATTGGATCTCGACCAACGCGAGCAGCAATGTCGCGATACGATAAACCGCAATCCCGACAGGCTACAATCCGATCTTTATCAAAGCATTTCTCCTCCTTACACGAGGCATCACAACAACGTTTCACCAGGCAACGCTGGTCAACTGCTGTTTGTGTATGAGAAATCAGTTGGAAACTTTCCTCATGTCAGCACGTTGTAGGTATCGCCATCGTCGCCAACCTTGTGTGAATGCTCTGAAAAGCTAATCATTTGCATATCACAGCATCTTCTTTCTGTCGGTTAAATTTCGCGTCTGTAGCACGTCATCTTCGTGGTGTAGCAATTTTAATGGCCAGTAGTGTATTTTACATGTATTAGCAGTTGTGAATATGGACAACCATCAGCTGTATGAGGGGATGACGACAATTTGTGCATGTCCGATGGAACATTTCATCGTCCTTCTAAATAACACAGGCACTGAAATATCATAGGTTCAAAATATATCTTTTCTGATATAGTGAATCGTTGGGAAAGTAAATTTAAGCAGACTGCTCCAACTAAGAATACTAGAAAATGAGTAAGATCAGGTTAGAAATTGCTTTATACAAGGGTAACGAGTGCGTACGGTGACAGTGGGTGGTAATGCTTATTGTGGCTTTGCTGCAATCAGTAACTGGAAATACAAGTGTCTGTTCAATTTCCTTTTCCAGGTAAAGAAGGAAGAGCTTTATATATTCTTGTAGGCATATAAAACTGATGCCTTCTTGCATATTGCACTTACCTGCTCAATCCAATTTGTATTTTCACCTATTATTATTCCTATACTCTTTGTTGAAGGAGAGAAATTGGTATCTGTCCCATTTAGTGTTAAATTTGGTAGGTATTCCGGATATTTTGGGCTAATGAGCCTGGACTGACCAATCAGAACCACTTTGGTTTTGGGTGCGCTAAGCTCTAAGCCTACATTTTGCGCTCATTTTGATAAGGTATACAGGTTGGTACTGGGTTCTTGATATCTGTCGTCATATTTATTGGTTTTGGACTTAGATACGACTGGAGGTCATCAGCCTACACGTGGTATTTGCGGTAAGACATAAGTGATGACACATTATCTACTTACAACGAATGGAGCGTAGGACCTAATAGGGAACCCTGGGGGCGACGCTGATACTATCCGTCTCAATTGTGACTTTATGGTCACAATTCTGGTGAATTGACGCTCTCAAAACAATCTGTTATTTCACAAATAATGGCCGCAGCTTCAGCCTAACCGGTAACTGGCTGTCGTGAAGTGTCGCTGTCTCGTGCACACACGCTTTATCGCCGTCCCCCCCCCCCCCACACACACACACACAAAACGAAATCAGTAGGACAGTAGGAGATAGGAGTGCCGAATCCAACAAGCGCGGAAAATATTGTTTAAATGTTCTCTGGCATCAACTGCAAAGTGTGGTGGGGCCCCATCATGCTGGAACCATACTCGTCTTCCGACTGCAACGAGATATTTTCCGGTAGTATTTCATGGGGGGAATAGCGGTAATTTTCTCCACTGGGCATGTTAGGCAGAAGAAACGGCTCAGTAAGATGGCCGTCAACAATACCAGCACACACATTTACGGTAAATCTGTGATGATGGTGGAACATTCTAGTGGCCTTAGGATCTTACTACTCCCAGGCATAGCTATTGAGGCTGTTGAATATTTCTTCCATTTCGAAGCCAGCCACGTCAGGAAGCGAAACACACGTCTGAGGTATTTTCTCTGGATGACCGCAAAACTGTGCAATATTACGTCAAAAATACAGGAGTGTCGCATCACTGAAACCGTGTCAATCATTTTTAATACTCCTATGTTTAACATACACGAATACTTGTATATGTGTAATTGCTTAACACACGTCGTTGAAGCGTATGAAGACATGAGAAAAGTCCGGTTATTCTAGCCTTTTTGCATTGAGAACCTCACTGTGTGTTCGTGGCAGATTACAATCGTGTACCCGATCAGGGCTAGAAACTAGAAACTTATCTTTCCTTATGTACTGGTGGCATTTAATCTTCGGCAGGCTGTTGCGAGTAGTGCCTGGGTAGCTTAGATGGTAAGAGTAAAAGGCAACGCCCTAGGTTCGATTCCTGAGACAGTAACAATTTTTTTTTAATCTGCCAGGAAATTTCAAACAGCCTGCACTCCACTGCAAAGTGAAACTCTAACTTTGGATGGTAGACACTTTTTACATTTATCATTATTGATGGTCAGTCAATTAGGTGATTAAATGGACCGGTTTTTTTGCATTACGTTACCTTCAATTTTTTAGAAAGACATTTTTGTTGTATCGTAGTATCTAATTATGACTGCACGGTTAAATCCAAACTTAAAAATAACTTTAGACTGAATAATTAGTAAAAGTTAACTAGAGAATATTTTATGAGCAAGGAGAAAAAGACGGAGACAGAGGACAAAGAGAGTTCTCATCACCAGTGCCATTCTAAATGCGAGGACCTCGATAGTACAGATCGAACCACTCTCCTCTGCGTAACATACTGATTGACTATAGGGAAGCTTTACTCCAGTTGAATGGGGAGCCGCTGCCTGTGGCCAGTCTTCTAATTAGTTGGGGGTTGTGTTGTTTGGGGAAGGAGACCAGACACCGAGGTCATCGGGCTCATCGGATTAGGGAAGGATGGGAAGGAAGTCGGCCGTACCCTTTCAAAGGAACCATCCCGACATTTGCCTGGAGCGATTTAGGGAAATCATGGAAAACCTAAATCAGGATGGCCGGACGCGGGATTGAACCGTCGTCCTCCCGAATGCGAGTCCAGTGTCTAACCACTGCGCCACCTCGCTCGGTTTCTAATTAGTATTCTGTTCTAATCAAATCTAAATCTTTGTATCGTCATATTCTTCTGACTGAGTGTTTAAAGAGATCAAACAGCTAAGGTCATCAGATCCTTGTTCATAACCTACATCATCGGAGGCTTTGGAAAAAATACCAACTGGCGATGTATTATTATATAAGACTTGTAATATTTCATGACTGAATGTATAAATAGCAACTTTTCTGGAATCCAAACTGTGATGTGGTAAGTAAACTGATTTCACTTAAGCGTGCGACTGCTCTTGAATACGTTACTTTTTCGAAGGTTTTGGAATGAAATGTCAGTAAGGAAACTGAACCATAGTAGTTTAAGTCTATCTTGTCACCTTTCTTATGAAGTGGTTTAATAATTGTCTGCAAAAATTCCCTGTGCCAGTGACGCATTGCATATATCACTAAGGATGTTACTTATTAAGCTGGAACAACTTTTCAGAATTCTGTTCGAAATTCCGTCAACCCTGCAAGAGATTTGGTTATCTAAAATTTTTATAATGGTATTAATTTCAGCCAAAGATGTTGTAGATGCATAAAGTTTTGTGTAATGACATTTTAATATATTTGTTTGCTTCTTCAACTGAACTGTTTAATCGAATATTTGTTTCTACTTTCGGAAAGTGAGTGTTAAAAGTACTTGCAACTTGTGAATTACCAGTCACAACATTATCGTTCGTTTAAATGTTATGGAGTCTTGTAAATGACTGGCTGGCCTGTCTCCCATTTGACAGTGTCCCATATAGTTTTTAATCTTACTATCTGCATTATTTATTCCAGTCAGTACATGTATACTTCTGGATATTTAATGGCTTTCCTTAAAATAATACAGCATTTTTTGATTACGTCTGATCTTGATTTCCTCTGGCCTTAGGTTATATTTCCGTCTTTCTATTACACGAGATTCTAATTCCTTTAGTTATCGATGATTTACTTGTTTCTTTAACGGATAAATCTTTAGAAAAATCTTCGAAGATACTCAGGAGTTTCTGGACACCCATAGAAGATGAGCCGTGGTAAAAATTTCTGTTTTGAAGAGCGCGCCGCAGCGCGTAGTGTGAAGCAGTCGCCCTCCGTTTCTGGCTGTGGCGCCGCTGTGGCAATCGCAGCTTTGGTGTCTCCCTCTGGTGGGAAAGGAGAAAGGTTGCCTGTTCACGTGCATTTAAGGGGAGCTGTGAGCTCGCCAGTCGGTCAGTCTGGGTCAGCCTCTCGTCCCGAGCTTGCTAATCTGTCTCTCGTCCTCATTTGTTAGGCAGTTAGTGTCTGTCTGTCAGTCGTTCGGAGTGCAAGTATGTCTGTCGTTCGGATCAGCCTTTAAAGCGGGTAAAATGAGAGTCTTTCCACTCCGCCAGTAAGAGAACTCAGCGAGTGGTCGCCCGGTCGGGGCTTAGTTCCTGCATCTGAGTCTGCGCGTTAGGCCGCCAGTCTGCTCGAGTTTGCTCAGGCAATTGTCATTGGCGGTTGAATCGATCGGTTGGTCGGTCGCGCACTGAGACACAAGATGACTAATCCGTCTTGAGCGCCGGCGCATTTGAGGTCGCCACGTGAGTACAGTGAGCCGCGGAGTATAGCGAGGGGTAGTGGCTTCTCGGTCGACACGAGAGCAACAGGAGTCAACCCACGACATCAGTCTGGCCGGTGCGAGCTGCGACGCCGTGAGACGGGAGATCGGCGCGGCTTCCGGCGTCCGTTGAAGCGGCTGGCAGCGGACGGTTCGGGAGAGCGATTTGGGGTTGCTGAGCCAGGTCTTCTCGAGAAATCGCAGTTTATTGGAAGTTAAGTGATTGGCGATATGTTGTTTGATTTACTCTTGTTAAATTCTACTTGTTTTCTTGGTGAGGTCACCAGCCGTTTGCTTTAGGGTCGTGCCACCATTTTTCTCCGTTTGCCCACCCGCGGGTAGATGGTAATCTATAAACTGGGTGGCCCGTTTTTCCCTTGCGGAGTAGGGGCAGGTTAGAGCAACCTGCGGTTTGGGTTGTTCGGATATCTCCCTATCAATCTAACGTAGCTGCCTCTGTCATGTTTGTCGAATTTGGTGTGTTAACGAATTTATTGCCTGGAGTGTAACGGACTAATACCAGAAATATATTTTGATCTTTGGAAACTTTGATATTATTGCCTATGATCTTGAGAGGCGGTATCTGTGTACTGTAGAGCATCTAAAATACTGTTTGGTCAACCTTGTAGAATTTTATATAAGATTGCATTTCATGGGCTTTTATTTAAATGATCGTTTTAGTATATAAAGTTGCCACCCTATCATCGTAAGACTTTTCTTAGAAGTTAAAATTAAGTTGCACCTTCGGTGGTAAGGTTAATATTTAAATTCTTAGTGTTTTGTACCATTTCCATCCCTCCTATGGGGAGTGCATAGTTTGTGTGCTTGTGTAAATTGTTAAATCTCTTAGTTTAAAGTTATCTGCCGGCCGCAGTGGTCTAGCGGTTCTAGGCGCTCAGTCCGGAACCGCGCGGCTGCTACGGTCGCAGGTTCGAATCCTGCCTCGGGCATGGATGTGTGTGGTGTCCTTGGGTTGGTTAGGTTTAAGTAGTTCTAAGTTCTGTACCCGTGGTCTAGGGGTAGCGTCTTTGATTCATAATCATAAACGTCTTCGGTCCCGGGTTCGATCCCCGCCACTGCCTGAATTTTGATAAATAATCAGCATTGGCGGACGAAGACTTCCGGCATAAGAAGTCAGCCTCATTCTGCCAACGGCCTTGTCAAAGAGGGCGGAGGATCGGATAGAGGTTCAGGGCACTCTCTTGTCCTAAGGGTGGGAAATTGCCCCTAAAGGCCGAAGAATCAGCAATGATCAACGACATGAGGATGCAGAAGGCAATGGAAACCACTGCATTAAAGACACGTAACGTTTATCCACAGGACATGTGGCCTGTAATTGAAGAAGTGTCATGATGATCTCTCCATTGGCAAAAGATTCCGGAATAGTCCCCCATTCGGATCCCCGGGAGGGGACTGCCAATGGGGAGGTTACCATGAGAAAAAGATTGAATAATCAACGAAAGGATAACGTTCTAAGAGTCGGGGCGTGGAATGTCAGAATCTTGAACGTGGTAGGGAAACTAGAAAATCTGAAAAGGGAAATGCAAAGGCTCAATCTAGATATACTAGGGGTCAGTGAAGTGAAGTGGAAAGAAGACAAGGATTTCTGGTCAGATGAGTATCGGGTAATATCAACAGCAGCAGAAAATGGTATTACAGGTGTAGGATTCGTTATGAATAGGAAGGTAGGGCAGAGGGTGTGTTACTGTGAACAGTTCAGTGACCGGGTTCTTCTAATCAGAATCGACAGCAGACCAACACCGACAACGATAGTTCAGGTATACATGCCGACGTCGCAAGCTGAAAATGAACAGATAGAAAAAGTGTATGAGGATATTGAAAGCGTAATGCAGTATGTAAAGGGGGACGAAAATCTAATTGTCATGGGCGACTGGAATGCAGTTGTAGGGGAAGGAGTAGAAGAAAAGGTTACAGGAGAATATGGGCTTGGGACAAGGAATGAAAGAGGAGAAAGACTAATTGAGTTCTGTAACAAGTTTCAGCTAGTAATAGCGAATACCCTGTTCAAGAATCACAAGAGGAGGAGGTATACTTGGAAAAGGCCGGGAGATACGGGAAGATTTCAGTTAGATTACATCATGGTCAGACAGAGATTCCGAAATCAGATATTGGATTGTAAGGCGTTCCCACGAGCAGATATAGACTCAGATCACAATATAGTAGTGATGAAGAGTAGGCTGAAGTTCAAGACATTAGTCAGGAAGAATCAATACGCAAAGAAGCGGGATACGGAAGTACTAAGGAATGCCGAGATACATTTGAAGTTCTCTAACGCTATAGATACAGCAATAAGGAATAGCGCAGTAGGCAGTACAGTTGAGAGGAATGGACATCTCTAAAATGGGTCATCACAGAAGTTGGGAAGGAAAACATAGTCACAAAGAAGGTAGCTGCGAAGAAACCATGGGTAACAGAAGAAATACTTCAGTTGATTGATGAAAGGAGGAAGTACAAACATGTTCCGGGAAAATCAGGAATACAGAAATACAAGTCGCTGAGGAATGAAATAAATAGGAAGTGCAGGGAAGCTAAGACGAAATGGCTGCAGGAAAAATGTAAAGACATCGAAAAAGATATGATTGTCGGAAGGACAGACTCAGCATACAGGAAAGTCAAAACAACTTTTGGTGACATTAAAAGCAACGGTGGTAACATTAAGAGTGCAACGGGAATTCCACTGCTAAATGCAGAGGAGTGAGCAGATAGGTGGAAAGAATACATTGAAAGCCTCTATGAGGGTGAAGATTTGTCTGATGTGATAGAAGAAGAAACAGGAGTCGATTTAGAAGAGATAGGGGATCCAGTATTAGAATCGGAATTTAAAAGAGCTTTGGAGGACTTACGGTCAAATAAGGCAGAAGGGATAGATAACATTCCATCAGAATTTCTAAAATCATTGGGGGAAGTGGCAACTAAACGACTATTCACGTTGGTGTGTAGAATATATGAGTCTGCCGACATACCATCTGACTTTCGGAAAAGCATCATCCACACAATTCAGAAGACGGCAAGAGCTGACAAGTGCGAGAATTATCGCACAATCAGCTTAACAGCTCATGCATCGAAGCTGCTTACAAGAATAATATACAGAAGAATGGAAAAGAACATTGAGAATGCGCTAGGTGACGATCAGTTTGGCTTTAGGAAAAGTAAAGGGACGAGAGAGGCAATTCTGACGTTACGGCTAATAATGGAGGCAAGACTAAAGAAAAATCAAGACACTTTCATAGGATTTGTCGACCTGGAAAAAGCGTTCGACAATATAAAATGGTGCAGGCTGTTAGAGATTCTGAAAACAGTAGGGGTAAGCTATAGGGAGAGACGGGTCATATACAATATGTACAACAACCAAGAGGGAATAATAAGACTGGACGATCAAGAACGAAGTGCCCGTATAAATAAGGGTGTAAGACAAGGCTGTAGCCTTTCGCCCCTACTCTTCAATCTGTACATCGAGGAAGCAATGATGGAAATAAAAGAAAGGTTCAGGAGTGGAATAAAAATACAAGGTGAAAGGATATCAATGATCCGATTCGCTGATGACATTGCTATCCTGAGTGAAAGTGAAGAAGAATTAAATGATCTGCTGAACGGAATGAACAGTCGAGTACACAGTATGGTTTGAGAGTAAATCGTAGAAAGACGAAGGTAATGAGAAGTAGTAGAAATGAGAACAGCGAGAAACTTAACATCAGGATTGATGGTCACGAAGTCAATGAAGTTAAGGGATTCTGCTACCTAGGCAGTAAAATAACCAATGACGGACGGAGCAAGGAGGACATCAAAAGCAGACTCGCTATGGCAAAAAAGGCATTTCCGGCCAAGAGAAGTCTACTAATATCAAATACCGGCCTTAATTTGAGGAAGAAATTTCTGAGGATGTACGTCTGGAGTACAGCATTGTATGGTAGTGAAACATGGACTGTGGGAAAACCGGAACAGAAGAGAATCGAAGCATTTGAGATGTGGTGCTATAGACGAATGTTAAAAATTAGGTGGACTGATAAGGTAAGGAATGAGGAGTTTCTACGCAGATTCGGAGAGGAAAGGAATATGTGGAAAACACTGATAAGGAGAAGGGACAGGACGATAGGACATCTGCTAAGACATGAGGGAATGACTTCCATGGTACTAGAGGGAGCTGTAGAGGGCAAAAACTGTAGAGGAAGACAGAGATTGGAATACGTCAAGCAAATAATTGAGGACGTAGGTTGCAAGTGCTACTCTGAGATGAAGAGGTAAGCACAGGAAAGGAATTCGTGGCGGGCCGCATCAAACCAGTCAGTAGACTGATGACAAAAAAAAAAAAAAAGGTTCTATTGCACTGATAACCACAGATGTCCCATAGTGCTCAGAGCCATTCGAACCATTTTTAAAGTTATCTGGTGTGTTGCAGATTTGCACCCGTGTATTCGTTCAGAGGCTGTTGTGAGCGGTCGTAACTACGGCCGTGTCAAAAGGGTGCGGCAAGGTTCTCTGCCTGAAAGCTCATACAGTCAAAACTTGTTTCTTTCTGCCTCTGAATAAATTGTAACTTTGACATTTAGATGGTGCTTTCTGATTATAATTTTAAATATGTTTCTTTTAAAAGATGCTTTTAGGCACTATTAAAGGGAATAAAATTCCCATTTGTTAAAAGGAATTTGGTTATGATTTCCTTAGTTAATCCCTGGCAACTACTTCCATGCTTACATACTGTGATTAAATGTGGTAATGTTCTTCTTGAATCGCTAGTAAATAAAATAAATTCTTAAGAATATTCTTTGAAAATAAATCACGGTTCAGGAAAATTCTCTGACCGATGTGCTTTCGATGAAAATGCATTGGGTAGGGGCTGTGACCTGTTAGAAAGTGCACCATGTCCAGACGCCTCCCGGCGACAAGTAGGTCAGAGTTTCACAAGCGTGGTGGAGACGACAGTGCTGCCACCGGCGAGTGGAGTATCGAAGCAAGACGTGCCAGGGTCGCGTCGACGTGAGGGGTGGGGACCGTGACGCTGTAGCCGCCTGTGCCAACAGCACCGCTAAGAGGATGAAGAGATGAACTAACGAACAAGTAGCGCTGGCGCCAGCTGCGGCCTGCCGACGCTGGCTGCGGGGATTATTGGGGGGGGGGGGGGGGTTGGAAGCACAGCCACCCTCCGCTACACGCCAGCCGCAGCCTGCCAGATGGCGGTCGCCGCTGTGGTCGAGGCCCGGGCTTCGCAAACTGCTATGCCACGGCTGGGCAGTCCCAAGACAAGTCGCATCCTGGCGCATCCAAGTTGGACCGCGCTGTCCCTCTGGGCGCAAGGCGTCGACCAGTCTTCTTATGATTTTGACTGAATTTTCTCATGCTGGGAAATTACGAGGAGCGACCTGTATTACATGGTAAATACTTTCTAGAGCCAAAATCGCATAAATATTTCATTCTGTGAACCATGACATTATGTTACTGAAATTAAAATTCTATGTTATAAATGGAACAGCATGAGAGTTGTTTAAGTCATACCTACAGAACAAGAAGCAAAGCGTTTCTTTGTATGGTTTATGTGTTTTAAGGAAGTTTCCCACTTGATCTAACTCGGATGAAATTACATTAGGTGTTCCACAGGGTTAGATCATGGGTCCTCTTCTGTTCTTGATATATGTGAGTGACCTCCCTTCTTATCTGAAGCAAGAAGCTAAACTGACACTGTTTCTAGATGATACAAGCATCATTATTAATCCAGTAAAGGAAACAAGTTATTAATTGGTTTTCTGCGAATGAGCTTCCTCTGAGCTTTGAAAAAACACAGTACATCCAATTTTCTACTGCAAGGAGTACAGTTCCTTCAATGAACATAACACATCAACAGACGTCAGTAGCCATGGTAGAGCACACTGAAAATCTTAATTGGAAAATTTTGGATCTCCTAATGCGACTAGGTTCAGCAACTTTTACAGTCAGAATAACTGCTAATTTTGAGGATATAGAAATTAGCAAGCTATTACACTTTTCATACTTTCACTCTCTTATTTCATACGGAATAATATTTTGGGGTTACTCAACACTTAGCCAAAAACTATTCACTGCTCGAAAGAAAGCGGTTAGAATAATGTCTGGGGCTTATAGTCGCGCATCTAGTAGGCATTTCCTTAAAAGATTAGGAATTCTTATAAGAGCCCCACAGTACATTTACTCAGTAATGAAATTAGTTTTCAACGACATGGTTGAGTTTAAAGACAATAGTGGTATTCATGATTCAAATACGAGAAGAAAGAAAGATTTACATTGTCCTCTACTTAACCTATCTCTGGCACAGAAGGGGGTAAGATAATCTGCTGTAAAACTTGTCGATAAATTACAAAATGAAAAAGCATGTCTGACAGACAGCAGTAACTGTTTTAAAAATAAATTGAAATCCTATATCCTTGACAACTCCTATACAATAGACGAATCCTTGAATAGGACTACATAAATCTGTAGGTATAATATATGCATTTTGTACCATTTAAGGGAATGGGGTAGGTAATAAAAACTTAAACTTAAGTAACCTTCATTCGTGTATAGATTTCTTTTGCACTTGACACGTTCCACATTATAACGATTACCATAAGACTGATCAGTGGGACATGTAACTGACTAACTAACTAACTAACAGCTGGCTTGGACAGGCTTTGCTGTGTGTGATCTTTAGGTCTTCAAAAACGTATGATATAGAATGTGTTCATTTAAAATCAAGAAGCACCTAGTGCACATAGTCACGTCCTTACACGTATTGTTCACAGATGTTTGTTACATCATAAAAAGCACACTGTAATACCTTTTACGCTGTCTAACATGGATCTTCATTGATTACAACATGAACACTAATGTTAATGGTTGTGCTACCGTGCACTTTGTTGTATACTGTGATTTTTATGATAAAAGAATCAACTGTGAGCGCTATGTGTATGAACATGGTCATGTGCACAAGGTGCTTCTTGATTTTAAATATTTTATTTATGACAAAACTTTACACTATGTGCTACGTTTTATCTATAGGACTACTTGGTGTGAGGTCCAACTGAAAACGAAAACATTTTATAACAAAACTTTTTTGAATACCTGAAGATGACAGCAAAGTCAGTGGAGACTGGTTGTTTATAGATAAAGAAATATTTATGCGATCTTGGCGCTAGAAAATTTCTACCTTTTTATCATTTCTTGGTTTACAATTCTCTCCAGTCTCGTTACAAGTGTTGGACGATAAGAAATGCCTCTATGGATAGTACGATGACTGTGAGTATCTTAGAAAATGATAAACAGAAAAACATCGAGAGGAACTCCGTCTTATACGATACACTATTTTACATCTTTGTTTTACCCAGGCACCTTCGACTACTTTATGTGCTCATCCCAGTCGGTATTTTTTGTTTATTTTCTTTCCGAAAAATTGTTACAGTCTAACAACTTGTGAAAATTATATCAATTTTGGCTTAAAAGTATTTATATTTGTAAAGGGAACGAACGTTACGTGTCAAATATTTTACATTAGCTTACATACATACAGCGTACTCTTAATACATATGTCACTGAGGTGAGGTATTATTATACTTTTATTTAAAAATTGTTTAAAGGTATTGGTTTCATATTCGAGAACAACACCGACAGATATATATTTGTTTTCACACTTTACATGGTGGTAAAACTTGCAAATGACTGTGGCTTTAAATCCACCATACATTCTGAAGCTAGTAATCTGCAAAAAAGAAACACTTCCAATTTTCTGTTTGTCCGTTTCTAACTGATAATCGCTAAATATCGGATAATTTAGCGTGTTACTAATGTTCTTTGATGCAGTGTTATTTCACTTGCTTGTGTTGTGTTTAAGGACTTAATTCTTATCTGCTGACACCAGGCAAGCGACTTTCGATTAAAATGTCTCTCCTGTACAGGAATATACATGATGGATTAACGTGTGCAGGTTGCAGGCACAAGGCTGACGACGTGTGGAAGTTGCGTCTGGCTGCGAAGCGTGCTCGGATAGCCTACTGCTGAGGCGACCACTCGCGATAAGCGGGAAATCCTGGTTCGAGCACCGGCTCGGCACAAATTTTCATTGTCGTCATTCAATTGAGCAGCTGATGCTTGTCCATGTTAGCAACTGCGAATCTGTTTCGTGTATTTCAAAATGGCTCTAGGGCCTTTGGACACGCATGCATGTGTGGAGGAAATTGCATCGTTCTTCTCAACAACACAGGCACTGCATTATCGTATTTCTATCGTTGTTGCTATTTCTTGCTGGTTCACACGCATTTTTTTATAATTTTTCAGTCAAACATAAAGTTTCTGCCACCATTTCAGGTGTTAGTGTAGCTATGTAGCGTTCATTTGTTTCGTTTCGTGTTTGTTTGGAGTGTGGTGCGTGATCTGATATGTTGCTGATGTTTGAGATGCACGGGTTGTGTGTGTGTGTGTGTGTGTGTGTGTGTGTGTGTTCAAAATGTTTCAAATGACTCTAAGCACTACGGGACTTAACATCTGAGGTCATCAGCCCCTTAGACTTAGAACTACTTAAACCTAACTAACCAAAGGACATCACACATATCCAAGCCCGAGGCAGGATTCGAAACTGCGACTGTAGGATCAGGGCGGTTCCGTACTGAAGCACCTAGAACCGCTCGGCCACAGCGGCCAGCTGTGTGTGTGTGTGTGTGTGTGTGTGTGTGAGAGAGAGAGAGAGAGAGAGAGAGAGAGAGAGAGAGAGAGAGAGTTATGGAGAGACAGATAGAATGAGTGGTGTGAAGTATGGAGAATAGAATTTAATTTTAGAGGCTGATCAGATGCTGTTTGGAGGGGTATGGTTACTTACACAGTTACGTAGAGGCAAAAAGTGTTTTATTGCACATCTTTATGTATTGGTTTACTTCCTTCTTTCTTTGGAATAGTGATTTTTTTGATGTGATAATTTTCTTCTATTTTTGATTTATGGTACAGGCTATTATCAGTTTCAAGAATTTTTAGATCAGTTTCATTGCTCGTTGGGACGTGATTTTGTCTATTAACTGGTCAGCAAATACTGAGTCGGAAATATTACTTTTAAGCGCCGTGATATGTTCTGTACACTTGGTTCTAAGGTTCCTATACGTTTGGCCCACTTGCACTGATAGACCGCATTTATAGGTTATTTGGTACTTACCAGACTGGCAGTATTAGTCTGTGTTGGTAGTGTCTTCCCCAGTCTGTTCTAAATTGTATTGTTATCCAATATGATATTTTGAGTCCTTTTCTCATTAGTAAGTTGCCCCACCCATGTACAGCTTTGCTGCTGTATGTACCATCTGTTGTTGGCTTTTTGCTGATTTTATGGTGTGTTGCGTTGTATCGTATCTGTCCGTATGTATGTTTCCCTTTTTTATATTTTTGTTGTTTTTTAATCTAATCTCTTTTTGTCATAGCACTTTTCCTACGCAGTTTATTTTGTTTTTTTTTTTTTTCTTTCTTCTACGTAGTCATATTTGTTCATAAGTCTTCTGTTCAGTATATGTGGTAAGTGTTGCAAATGGCTTCTTAATGAGTTACTGGTTGATCATATTCGTTGTGAATGATTCAGCTTATGATTGTGGTTCTTAAACTGTGAACTCAGATTTTTGTTTCTCTTGTTTATGGTGAGCTCTTAGCTCTTTCATGAGCTTCTCTTTGATTAAATGTATTTGTGGATGGACACTGTTTACGTTACGATGAAGCACTTTTATACGTATGTGTGATTCATCTGTTAAGCAAACTATGTTGCCTGCATATCGGTGCCAAAAATTTATTTTGTACTGCTTCTGTTCTACAATTTCTTCGAATATTTGGTTTTCTAAGTGATTCATGAATATGTCAGCCAGGAGGTCACCGTTGTGGCCCGATAGGTAGTCCTTCCAGTTGAGAGTACAACTGATGGGCTCTAGTGTAACTGACGTTCATTTTGTTTTGAGCTATTACGCAAATAAGAAGGGCTACAACATTCAAAAGAAGATTAGATAAACAGAAAGTTTGCTTAAAAGTTCCCCTTCAGTTGTACCCTCCCATAATCGCAGACAATTCGATGCATTTTCGCAAACGTCATTGCAAAAGAGCTTGTAATGTACCTCTACACTGTCTTCGAAACAGACGTTGGGCACAATTTTCAGGTAAGGAGCATCGAATAACGTTTTAAGGTATCACTTATCTGACCATCATGTTGGTGGTGTCGCTGTCGCTGATGCTGGCCCAGATACTACTCTTATGCGGAAAATATTAACTGAGGTAGAACTGTTGTACTCATTTGGCTTCCAAAGATTACAGAGTGAAACGAAACTTCTGAACTTTGAAATAATTGTATTCAGCCATATTTCACACTCTGGACCTGTAACACAAAATACACCTGCATTCAACAGTTCTACAAAAGCACAGCAGCTCCATTTACAACAGCTTCCCGCCAAATCCGACCATTTAACACTACGCTCCCGCCATTACTGTGCACAACGAAGAAGAACAGAGACATATAAACCAAAGAGTTCAAATCTGTGACCAAAGCAATCGTTATATCCCCCAAAAATTAATAAAACGAATTTACAGAATTTTAAGTAGAAGCCTTCAACATAAATACTAATATGCAGAATATGAAATATTTAAACTTTAAATATTTAGTTTTATGACAGTATATATATATATATATATATATATATATATATATATATATATATATATATATATATATCAGCCAATTCAATCATTAGATGATGTGGCCTCTTCGAGTCGTGGATTCAGGTAGGCTTTCAGAAGTCTTCTCCAAGTGGGGACGGTCTTGGGCAGTTCTCTGCCAGGTGTTACCAGCAATCTTCTTGATGTCTTTGTCCCAGCTGTCTGGTGGTCTTCCTCTAGGCCTCCGGTGCTCTCTCGGACTCCACTCCAGTACTAGCTTCGTCCATCTGTTGTCTTTTCTTCTTGCAAACGTGGCCAGCCCACTGCCATTTCAAGGAACCTACTCTCTCTAAGATGTCATTAACCTTCGTCACAGACTGGATGTCATCTGCCCTTTTCCTGTCCTTTCTTGTATAGCCCAGAATTGATCTCTCCATGGCTCTCTGTGCTGTCCTAAGTTTCCCTTTTGTGAATGAGTTCAGTGTCCATGTCTCGCAGCCATACGTCATCACAGGAAGAATGCATTGATCAAATACTGCTTTCTTCAGATTTACTGGCATTTTTGATGTGAATACTTTTGAATTCTTGCCAAATGCTTGCCAGCCAAGCTTGATGCGTCGACAGATTTCTGGCCTTATGTCTCCCTTCATATTTATAATCTGGCCAAGGTAGACATATTCACTGATCTCTTCTAGTAGACTGTCCTTGACTTTCACATCTCCAGCTGGGACCCATTTGTTGGATATTACTTTTGTTTTGGAAAGGTTCATGTTCAAGTCTGACAGATATTAGGAGGTATCCCATGACATTTGTCACCTCGGTGTAAATTTGGATGTTGGTCATGGTTTGAGTTATTTGTATATAATTGAAGATATCGATACCCTCTGGTATTGTAGGATTCCTATTGTGTCGTCTGCAAAGGCTTCATTTTTTAAGGAGAGTAGGAAGAGGGGGTTCTGATGCGATAGTGCCGCCCTTTCTTCGGTTATCTTTTTTCTTGCTCGACAGTAAAAACCATAAACACTCCGTATTCCTCAAACAGAGTTCCGATTTCCTTTTACGCCAAGTAGGAGTGAGGTTAGTAGGGCAACGGTGTGAATGCATCCATTAAAGAGAGTGTCGCTGACAATGAAGCAGAGGAGAGACGTTCATCGAGAGACCAATAGAAAAAACTGTGAAAAGCGTAATAGTCAACGAAAGGAAGAGAGATGTATGGGATTGTTGGCTCGCAGACCCGAAGGGATAAGTTCATCTGCCTGATCGGAAAGAGCTTCCGTCCGCCACAGTTGGCTCTTTCCTCGCAGAGTGATAAGAGTTGGGTTCTAAGTTCACCTCACCGTAATGGCTGTGTGTGGTGTGGTGTGGTGTGCAGTCGCAGTACTCACAACGCAGTCCATAGCACTTGTAATTGTGTGTTATTACTGTACGGTCGGCACAAGAGTCATGTGCTTAATAAGAATTGCCGGTAATGTGTAGATGATTGCCTTTTGGTGTTCCAATGACGCGATTTCCAATAAGACCACAGAAGAATAGCAAGTTATCTCGGAGAGAGAGCGATTTTATTGGAGTTATTCAAGGATTTGCTAAGGCACATTTACCTCACGGATTACTTAGGTGACAGAAGCTGTGGCTCTGAGCACTATGGGACTTAACTTCTGAGGTCATCAGTCCCCCAGAACTTAGAACTACTTAAACCTAACTAATCTAAAGACATCACACACACCCATGTCCGAGGCAGGATTCGAACCTGCGACCGTAGCGGTCGCGCGGGTCCAGACTGTAGCGCCTATAACCTCTCGGCCACCTCGGCCGGCCAGAAGCTATGAGAAAGCGATATGCGCAGATACAGATGGCGGTAGTAACGCGTACACAAGATGTAAAAGGGCAGTGTGTTGGCGGAGCTGTCATTTGTACTCTGGTGATTGACGTGAATAGGTTTACGTCGTGATTATGGCTCACGACAGGAGTTAACAGACTTTGAACGCGGATTGGAAGTTGGAGCGAGACGCATTCTGGACATTCCATTTCGGAAATCGTTAGGTAATTCAATATTCCGAGATCCACAGTGTCAAGAGTATGCCGAAGATACGAAATTTCAGCATTACCTCTCACCATGGACAACGCAGTGGCCGACGACCTTCACTTAACGACAAAGAGCAGGGCCTTTTTCGTAGAGTAGTCGGTGCTAGCAACACAAGCAACGCTGCGTGAAATAACCGCAGAAATTATAGTCGGACGTACAACGGACTTATCCGCTAGGACAGTGAGGCGAAATTTAGCGTTAATGGGGTATGGCAGCAGACGTACGACACGAGTGCCTTTGCTAGCAGCACGACATCGCCTGCAGCGCTCCTCCTGCGCTCGTGACCATGTCGGATCGACCCTAGACGAAAACCGTGTCCTCGTCAGACGAGTCCCCATGTCTCTTTGTAAGAGCTGATAGTAGGTGGGAGTGTGGTGCAGGTCCCACGAAGCCAGTCCCCCAAGTTGTCAACGAGGCAGTCTGAAAGTTTATGGTGGGCCCATTACGAAGTGACCTGTGTTTACATGGAATGGACTGGATCCTCTGGTCCAACTGAGTTGGTCATTGACTGGAAATGGTAATTTTCGGCTACTTGGAAACCATTGGCAACCAAACGAGGAGTTCATGTTCCCGAACAACGATTGATTTTTTTATGGATAATAAAGCGCCATCTGGGCCACAATTGTTCGCGATTGGTTTGAAGACCATTCTGGAGAGTTCGAGCAAATGATCTGGCTGCCGAGAACACCAGACATGAATCCCATTCTACCTTGAGTAGGACATAATCGCGAGATGAGTTCGGTCACAAATTCCTTCCCCGGCAACAATTTTGCAATTACGGGCGTCTGTAGAGCTGGTACGGCTCAATATTTCATCTGGGGACCTCTAACGACTTGTTGAGTCCATGCCACGTCGTGGTGCTCCATTACTCCGGGAAAAACTAAGTCTGACACGATATTAGGAGGTATCCCATGGCATTTGTCACCTCGGTGTAAATTTGGATGTTGGTCATGGTTTGAACACTTACCGTTGAAATTCGCGACCGTGACCAACTTGATTAGGACAACAAAGTTCATATCAGTTAACATCAACGAACACCTAAATTAGTAAGAGGGCAATTCGGATACTGAGCAACGATCGGTTGCGAAATGGAAACCACTGTGAGAATCCGACGAGGCTTTTCACAGACGTTTTGTTCAGTGTCTCTAGTATGCCAGTCGATCGCATCAAGATGCTCTTTTCAGATGCGAGCGCACTGTGAGCGAGTAAAGGTGCCCAGAACAACAATGTCTCCCGCCAAGTAGGAGGGCCCGCTGAGAGGCTTCGCCTTAATGAATGCAGCCCACCTAACACAACTGCCACGCACTTACTTCTTCATGGCAATTCTCAGCCGCACTCGGTAGGGGCAGTGAAGACGCTCCTGTAGCCTTTTCAATGGGAAGTATTCGATCACCCAAAACACAGCCCTAATTGGCTCGTCCTGAGTATCATCTCTGTTCACATGAAACGCTGGATACGAAGACAACACTTGGGCGCAAGCTACGCGCTATAGAATAGCGTAGAGAATTATCGGAAAGCACAGGCGGCTGCCTTCTATGACGATAGTGTTGGAAATTTGGTATAACGCTCCGACAAATGTCTAAGTCGGATCGGCGACTATGTAGGGAAGTACCTGGAAGGTGTAGCTAAATGTTCAAAGAAAACAGTTTTGACTTTCACTGTGGTTTTCATTTCGCTACCTTACTTTCCAAACAACCCTCGTAGTTGTAGTAATGACATAATTTCTGTGATACATACAATTATGGAAGCCAAATCAATTGCAAGTAGCTTTAACCTGTTAGAAATATTATACTTTAGTGGCAAGAATGAACTCAAAACACTATAATTTATTCACAAACTATTTTCATTTCAATTATCCTACTAATGTACTACATTTATTTTAACAGTGATCTTATTTTTTTAGGGTACGCAGAACACGATTTAAGCGTGTGGACCACTGTATCAGTGAACAGTTGGCTACTTAAATATGGAAACATTACTGCACAGTTATTATTGATATAATGGTAGTATGAAAGTACATGGAAAAGAGCACAGATCCTTCGAGGGAAAGTGAGGCCAAGCACAGAGTAAAAACGGAAAAAATCGTAAAAGATCGATCTCTTTGTCGAGTGTACCAGTAACAAAAAGGAAACAGGAAACCGAAATTGCATTGCTCTCACCAACAACAGGGAAACTTTCATAAAACTGTACAAAAGAAAGTGCTGGCGTGTCGGACAAAACAAATCCCCGCAGGACCTGCCTGCAACATAAATTTGCTCGCGTCAGCCCCGGGGTCCAACCCACTCTTGACTTCCCTGCCGGAAATTTCCCCTCCAGCGATCTAAATTTCCTTCGCTCTTCGCCAAAGTTTTTCTTCCTGTAATATCCGTCTCCTAGACGCCCCGCGTAAACAGTCATTAATTTCAGATTTATCCATCCCTCTCTCCACCCTTCTCTCTCTTCATCGCACATCCCTTTGAAAACGAGGAGCGTTTGTTTATAAGACAATCTCGGCCTCATTCGAGCCACTAATCTTTATGGTCGGACATCGCAGTTTTTAGCTCGCAAAGGATACTATAAAGCATCAGCAAAATTGGAATTAATGCGGTGTTCTTTACCACTTGAAACAGGATTTGATTCGCCAGCAGAAAACGCTTACTAACGAAAGCAAGCTACTGTCATAAGATGTGTCATACAAAATTTGGGACTTCATTAGAGATTTTTTAATACGAAGGACTCAGCATTTTATCTCGCGTGGATAGCCGTTTACAAATGTGGAAGTAATTTCAGGCGTGTCTCAGTCATATATGAGTATATTGGAACCTTTGCTGTTTGCATCGCTAAAGCGTGGAAGTGTTGTAACAAACACGACTATGTATGAAAAGTCCACGTGAAGAAAAGCAGTTTGGGTGGGATGGGGTGTTGGTGATCGATTCCAATTTGAGCTAGGAACACGGGGGGAAAAGTGTTTGGTCTAGCCCAGATCAGCGGCCATTTTAAGCCATTCGAACATCTGTCATACTGTAGCTACGTTACAGTATGTTAAGCAAGGTATGAACGACGAACCGCAGCTGGCGAATCGATTAATTACATTTGCAAAGGATTTTAATTTGGCTGAAATTAATGTTCAGCTAATGGCACCATCTGTAAGTGCACTGTTCACATTTTACGTGTAAAAACAGTCGTCCTCGTTCGGATTTTACATGCAAAACCCGTCACAATTACGTAAATCCGGACTGTGGCGAGATCGATGGCTCAAATTTGGTCCACCGGTGTATCGGAGCTTGATGTAAGGCAAGTTAATAAAACCTTACTTCGTTTGGATTTTACGTTCAAACAACACACATTCCTGGGAGGTTTTGAAGTGTGCCATTTCTATAATTTAAACTTGTACGAATCGGTCCAAACTTTGCACGCCACGCGGGGTAGCCGTGAAGTTTTAGGCGCCTTGTCACGGTTCGCGCTGCTCCCCCCGTCGAAGGTTCGAGTCCTCCCTCAGGCGTAGGTGTGTGTGCTGTCCTTAGCGTAAGTCACTTTAAGTTAGATTAAGTAGTTTTGTAAGGCTAGGGACCGATGACCTCAGCAGTTTAGTCCCATAGATGCTTACCACAAATTTAAGAAGAAAACTATGCACGAAGTTAGGAGAAAAATGGATAACGTGCAAACGAAATTTTTCCCTCCAATAATCCTTATCCGTTGTCGTAATACGATGGTTTAAAGTCGAGATAAATGTAACCAGTAAAATTCGTTCTCACGGCAAATGAATGCGCCGAAATTGTTTAAAGTCAATAAAAAAATTAAAAATTGCTTTCTCACGATAAAAATTGAAAACTCTCTTTGAAAATGTAACTTCAATCGCAGTTTACGTACAAAATCACGTTTTATATACTTATTTATTCTTTTCACGCACGCCTCTTCTTTGGTGCAAACTTTTGCGAATCGGTTCAAATTCTGCACAATTGTCGACGAATACACATATCTAACGGTCGTCCTGTTCTTTTGAGAAAGCTTTATCTGTTGCCAAGATGTAGGCAGCATTGTTCGAAAGACGATAAGAAAACCAATACTGGATCAGTAGCCGCCTGAGACAACAAAACTCTATATCGGTTGCCAAGCTATGGTGGCCTAATGTTAAAAATTACGGTAGAATAAAAGTTGGGAACCAGAATGAAAAATGATAATTCCTCCGGGTTATATGGCCGTGGTCCATGGAATACTTCTATTCCTAACGTTTCGTCCAATACTACGTTGGACATCCTCAGAGGTATGGCTGGTCCTGTTGAGTCCTGCCGACTGACGAGTCGGGCGTCGGAGAGCTTAATTTCAAGGCCTCTTCTTTTCTATTAAAATTATCTTCATGTTTATAAATTTCAATAGCCTCCCTATACAGTCGTGGATAATAGTTCGTGGTAGCACTTAAAATTGTAGTTTCAGAAAACTTAACTACTTGGTCACCGGACTGAAGTGCATGTTCCGCAACGGCCGATTTATCTGTTTTTCCCAGTCGGCAAAGACTTTTATGCTCCTTTACCCTCGTATTCACACTTCTTTTCGTAGTACCAATATAGACCTTGCCACAGGTACACGGAATTTTATACACACCGCTAGATGATAATGGTGGCCTTCTATCTTTAACAGAACGAAGTACTTGTCCTATTTTTCTGGTAGGTTTGAATACCAGTTTCACTTTATGTTTCAGCAAAATTTTGCCGATTCGATCTGTAAGTTTACTAATGAAAGGTAAAGACACCGTGTTCTTCCATTGTTGTCTACCATCCTTGTCCTTTGGCCTGCTGTAGTTAGGTCTTAAAACTCTATTAATTTCTTTGTTTGAGTACCCATTCTTTTCGAAGGCCTGTTTCAGATGATTCAGTTCCGTATCCAGATGTTCCGGCGTACAAATACGTTTTGCTCTATCCACTAAACTTTTGATTACGCCTCTTTTTTGTTGTGGGTGATGATTGGAGTTCTTATGTAAGTATCTATCAGTATATGTGCTCTTCCGAAACACTTTATGTTTTAGACTGCCATCGGTCTGTCTCATGACTAACACATCGAGAAACGAAATAGCCTGGTCTTTTTCCACTTCAATGGTAAACTGAATTTTAGGGTTTATGCTATTAAGATAATCAAAAAATTCGTCTAAGGCTTTTTTACCGTGTGTCCAAACCACGAATGTGTCGTCTACATAACGATACCAACAACATGGTTTCTTATTTCTTCAGGACCAGCCACACCTCTGAGGATGTCCAACGTAGTATTGGACGAAACGTTAGGAATAGAAGTATTCCATGGACCACGGCCATATAACCCGGAAGAGTTATCAACAACAGTACCATCCGGTCGTGAAAGCCTTCATTGTATGATTAGAATGGAAAATGCTCGTATCGTAGCAGAAGAAACGGCCAATGTTCCCACTGGCAGAGTTAGGTTTGTACAGCGTGGGGCAAACGAAATATCACGGAGAACAGAGCTCCAGGGTACGTAGAAACCCAGCAGAGGAAAGGAAATACAGTAGTAGCCCGACTGTAACACATGTTGATTTGACCAGTATTCATCTCCTAGCACTTTTGTGCCCGTGTCAGCAGGTTACTGAAGGCCTATCGAAGTCGGACTGCTAGAATCGCAGCAGTTTCATCCGAAATGTTCTGCTGCAGTTCTTGAAGACTATGAGGGGTGTCTCACGGGTCCGAAGTTGGCTCCCTTGCAGTGGCGGCAACTCATCGAAAGGGGACGGACAGATTGGTGTCCCTCTGTCACCAAGGAATCCGTGGCATGGGATTCAGCCTCTGTGGTTGTTCGCCGTATTGGAAATTATTAGGAATATTTAAATCAAGACTCGGAAAATTACTCCACCCCGGCACGGTAGCTCAGCGTTTCGGTCAGAGATCTGACTTACTTACTTACTCACTGGTCATACCGGACTCGAGAGTCCATTACCGCAGCAACGTATTTTCGCCATCTGTCCCTGTCTTGGGCTGTTTCCTTCCATTCACCTTCAATACCTAGGCTCCTCAAATCAGCCTTCACATTGTCCTCCCATCTCCGCCTCGGTCTCGCCACAGGACGTTTTCTCTCTAGGTGCCCTACCAGTACTCTGCGCGCTGCCTTGCCCTCATCCTTTCGAGCTACGTGACCCGCCCATCGCAGCCTACGTGATTTAATAATACTGATTACGTCAGGGCTTGAATAGAGTTCGTGAACCTCTTCGTTATGCAGTTTTCGCCACCCTCTGCTAATGTCATTCCTTTTTACTCTGAAAATTTTCCTCAAAATTTTGTTTTGAAATACTCGAAACGGCTTTTCATTTTGCACAGTGAGAGACCAAGTCTCATACCCATAGAGCATAACTGGTAGAATAATTGTTTTGTATATTCTAATCTGACTGGTCTCTGCAATAAAAAAAACTGACTGAAGGGATAACGAACTTCAACGAATCTCATGTGACGTCCGCTACGATATCAAATACAACGAAAAATAATGAACCGAACATAAGAGAGAAAGAGGGAGAGAAAGAGGCGTGGCGTGGTGTGGTGTGGTGAGGTGTGTTGCCCTGCTGGGTGCGGCGTCAGGGCCTCGGCAGAGCCTGGCGCTCGCGGTAAGCGCGGCCCGGCGCGGCCCGCCCATTAGGCTGCGCTGCCATAACAGCCGCCTCCAAACAAGCGATAACGCCATTAGCCGCCGCCGAGCACAACAGCGCAGGAGCGGCGGTCCTCGCCTCAGGCGCCACCCGTTCCCCCCCCCCCCCCCCTCGCCAACATGCACACACACCGCATTGCTCCCATATAGGCTGCTACAGCACACGGGGCGCCTTCATCGCACCAGCACTATCGGCTGCCCAGATTTCACTTCGTTCCCCCCCGTCAGCCGAAAGAGGCAGAGGGCCGTGGCTCCGTATCCTGTGTCACAGTCCTGTATCTACACAGCTCAACAAGTTCGCTATCCGAGATAAAGTATCCGAACACACCTAGGTATGAAGTAATTGAGCACTATGGTACCATGCAGGGTGCTTCAGAAATAATAGTCAATAATTCACACACGAAAAGTACAGGCCAAAAGTAACTAGAAATCACCAATAAAAATAGGTCCTCAAATACACCGTTGCCGAGGAATCTCATTAATTCGTGTTGCGACCTGCCGGCCGGGGTGGCCGAGCGGTTCTAGGCGCTACAGTCTGGAACCGCGTGACCGCTATGGTCGCAAGTCCGAATCCTGCCTCGGGCACGGATGTGTGTGATGTCCTTAGGTTAGCTAGGTTTAAGTAGTTCTAAGTTCTAGGGGACTGATGACCTCAGAAGTTAAGTCCCATAGTGCTCAGAGCCATTTGAACCATTTCTGATTTGCGACCCAACTGCAACCGCCCCTTCATACTGCGGTATTTACATCGGTATCTCAAGGTTTGGGATGGACTACCTGTTTGTTTACGCATGCGCAACTACTTCCCATTCCTCCTCCATGCACTGATCCGTACCGGCCGCCGGACGTGAAGACACCGTTGGATAGACTTGAAACAAACGAGCCCTCGGTCACAATTCTTTAGTCTTATTTACCAGGTTTCAACACTTCTAAGAGTGCCTTCATCAGGATTTAGACATTTAAAGTGGTCTATAACATAATTACAAATTAAAGGAAAAATTTTTATATAATAAAATATAAGTACTGACTAACAATAGATGACGGAGACAGTACTTACGTGTCACGTATAAAATAAATAACAGGCCAGAAGGGCTTTAGTCACAAAATATTTAAAAGGAATGTGTGAAGGCGAGCAACCTGTGGCTGTACAGGTATGAGCAGCCCTTAGAGGCTCGCCTTCACACATTCCTTTTAAATATTTTGTGACTAAAGCCCTTCTGGCCTGTTATTTATTTTCTACGTGACATGTAAGTACTGTCTCTATCTTCTATTGTTAGTCAGTACTTACACTTTTTTATAAAAAAGAATTTTTTCCCTTAATTTGTAATTATGTTATAGACCACTTTAAATGTCTAAATTCTGATGAAGGCACTCTTAGAACTGTTGAAACCTGATAAATAAGACTAAAAAATTGTGACCGAGGGCCCATTTGTTTCAATTTTAATTTATAAACGGTCACTGAACCAAGCAGCCATGTTCAAAACTTTACCATGGATAGAGGTTACACTAATGAAGAGTACGCCGACACGACTTCATGAATGACAATGCGAATGGCAGAGCCCTTAAGGCTACACGATTGTGTGAAGAAGGTTTTCCTCTTCTCCGCTGGCAGGCCGGGTAGGCACCTACATCAGCGCCTTAGAGAAATCCGGAGTTCTGGACACCGCGTACGAGAAGGTTGTAACGGGACATTCTCCTCTAGCATTACTTTTCCTGAACAGCAGTTGTCGATACCAGTATTATTTTTCGAATTTTAGACAGGTCAGTATTATCTTAGTTGCTTCTTCGAAAACCGTCATATAATTTTATACACAATATGTTATATGTCAAGCTAAAATTTATGAAAAGGAATTACTTTATAACATATTCAAGTGTGCGGCATTCAGTTTTACAGTGACTTTTGTAGCTTTCGTTCTCTTATTCACAGTAGTCTCCAATGACAGTCCGTCATGGTTACGTCACATACATACGTCGGCGTTGTGACTTAGCGGATGATCTTTTTTCCTGTATACGGAGTAAATCTTCGACACGGTGCCTCTTGAAACAACAAACACATCAACTTCTTTGCTTGCGAAAGCATTCACAATACGAGCAGAAACAATTTCCCTACGTTCGAATTCGCTTAGCTCGACACAGTGCACTAACAACTACACAGAACGCTCTTCTGATCACGACTGACGCTTGTAACTTATTGAAGACATTGCACAGGTGCCGTTCGTGCTCATGCACAACAGCGCAACCTTCAATCTTGGCTAGCATCTCCATTTATGTTCAAGCATGCTTTTGCCGCTGTTATTCAATATTTCTGCTGAGTAGGTGCCAGGAGAAACAGATTTTAGATTGCCTGAACGATGTACATGAAGCACTCTGCTCTGAGACTACAAATGGACGAATTTTAGGAACCTTTGACGTGTATACGCCGAGCAAAATTGTGAGCGATGAGAAAGACATTCGTAGACAAAAAATTGATTGAAGGTAGAATTATCGTAAGGAGACCCAGCGGTGAAACGTTCAAAGAATTAGACAGTAAAATTGTACCTTCCAATCTGTTAAAAAAATATAAGAAAGTTAGGTCTTACGTAAAATCAGTCTGTGAACATAATGGCATTAAAACGGATGTTTACAGAAGGAAATTATTCTTTTTTTCCAAAATTGTTACCCAGAGCATGATGGTACTGTGGTACCTGCTTTACGTTGGCACACGATTGTATAAATAAGAGATATCGAAATAAGTGAACGTCGGGTATGAAATTAACTTAAACTCGCCCACAGAAGAAGGGCCACTGGAACCGATGGGATAGAAATACTAATCTATACAAACTATGCTGAAATACTTGCCCTAAGCGGTATCGGCGCCTACCGTTCGAGAAGCCTGCAACCGCCAATTCCGCGTTTCGCGGGCGGCCTAAGCCTAAGCGTCATCCCTTCCTGCACATGCATATGCAAACCTGCTCGACAATAGCAGTTTCGGTGGCAAGCCAGCACCACAACAACAACGCGGCTTGTTGTCGTTCAGAACTGGGGATGCCACCAGTGTAAGCGCTGCTCTCGACATCTGTCGGCATTCCAATCGATATCAGGAGGAGCAGCCATCCCGGGACTACTTTATTCCTCAAGACAGATGCATGAAAATAGTCCATGCTGTATACTTCTGCTTCAGCAGTACTTACAAGGGAAAATTCCCAACTGTACATAAACGATCTTGAGGAAACTTGATAGGTAGGTATAGAGGGCAAAATTATGAAATATGTATTTTTTTGTGCCCAATTTCACTTTTAAGGGGCACAACACACCCCAAAATGCAATTTGGCATTTAAGGTATAAAGGAAATATCTTCGAAATAATGATACAGCCAGAATATTTTTCAGATAAGAGTTGATATATCCTTTATTTTATTGAAACCTGTGTAATAAACCTTCGCTATGATTTGAAATTTTGCAACATGCCCCACCACCATCAATTAATTTAGAAAAATATAAACTTTTGTAACTACATAAATTAAAGAAGCTATCAAGCCACATTCAAGTCTTCTTGGTGTCAAATCGGACTCCAAACTAGAGCTTGTAATGATTAACACCATCTTCTTTGTCAGGAGTGAAGTCTGCTTCATCTATAGTGCCGTTCAGGCTCGACTGGTCAGGTGACACGGGGGATGGAGAGGGTTAGGCTTTCCGCCGCATTACCGATTTCCTGCGTTTCTGCACGTAAATCCCGCCCTCCAGACGACGTCACCGGCAGTAGATGTCGGAATTCCAAGCGACGTCATCCAACCAATCACAGGCCTGAACGCCATTGTAAAGGAAGCAGACGTCGCTCCTGACGAAGAAGCTAGTGTTAATCTTCAAAAGCTCGTAAGTAAAATAATAACAGAAAGATTGACTTCCCGACCTCAAGTACACATAGCCATACTCTGCAGACAATTGTTCGCAATAGTCGTGCTAAATGAAATACTGACAATACTGCTTGCACAGCCCGATTTTACATTATGTAATTTATGACCTTTCGCCCCTACTCTTCAATCTGTACATCGAGGAAGCAATGATGGAAATAAAAGAAAGGTTCAGGAGTGGATTTAAAATACAAGGCGAAAGGATTTCAATGATACGATTCGCTGATGACATTGCTATCCTGAGTGAAAGTGAAGAAGAATTAAATGATCTGCTGAACGGACTGAACAGTCTAATGAGTATACAGTATGGTCCATCAGGACTGATGGTCACGAAGTCAATGAAGTTAAGGGATTCTGCTACCTAGGCAGTAAAATAACCAATGACGGACGGAGCAAGGAGGACATCAAAAGCAGACTCGCTATGGCAAAAAAGACATTTCTGGCCAAGAGAAGTCTGCTAATATCAAATACCGGCCTTAATTTGAGGAAGACATTTCTGAGGATGTACGTCTGGAGTACGGCATTGTATGGTAGTGAAACATGGACTGTGGGAAAACCGGAACAGAAGAGAATCGAAGCATTTGAGATGTGGTGCTATAGACGAATGTTGAAAATTAGGTGGACTGATAAGGTAAGGAATGAGGAGGTTCTACGCAGATTCGGAGAGGAAAGGAATATGTGGAAAACACTGATAAGGAGAAGGGACAGGATGATAGGACATCTGCTAAGACATGAGGGAATGACTTCCATGGTACTACAGGGAGCTGTAGAGGGCAAAAACTGTAGAGGAAGACAGAGATTGGAACATGTCATGCAAATAATTGAGGACATAGGTTGCAAGTGCTTCTCTGAGATGAAGCGGTTAGCACAGGAAAGGAATTCGTTGCGGGCCGCATCAAACCAGTCAGTAGACTGATGACCAAAAAAAAAAAAAATTTATGACGCTGTCAAATATGTGGTAGTTGCTTACTTTGCCGGCCGCGGTGGTCTCGTGGTTCTAGGCGCTCAGTCCGGAACCGCGCGACTGCTACGGTCGCACGTTCGAATCCTGCCTCGGGCATGGATGTGTGTGATGTCCTTAGGTTAGTTAGGTTTAAGTAGTTCTAAGTTCTAGGGGACTGATGACCACTGATGTTAAGTCTCATAGTGCTCAGAGCCATTTAATTGCTTACTTTGATAGGTCATAAATTACTTGCATGACACATATTCTCAGATTTTTGGATGAAATCTCTTCAGATTCTATTTATAGCTGAATTGTTACTCCATTGACGTTATATTAAAGCGATGAACTAAAAACTGCTGTATACAAAATATTATTATTATATTAAATCATTTTTATCACATTATTATTAAAATCGTGGACATCTGTGACAGATTCGATCGGCTGTATGGGCAGTTGCTTCGTCCCGCTGGAAGTAACTGTAGGTGTTTCCCCCCTCCGTTAATACTGCCGCAAATTCACGTCCAACCGTACCCACTCGTCTGGGCCACATATTCCACCCTGTAAAGGAATGGAAGTAGCGTTCAAATTATCTGGCAGTTTCAAAGATCTTAGTTTTCCGTAAAAGGGCTTTATTAAGAGTACTTATTTCAACAGGATAACACTTACATGAGGTTGCTCATCTTCAATGGCAGTTTTAAGCTTAAACAAGGATTTGTGGTTTTACTTAAATCCAGAAAACTTCTTGGTTCAATTTTCTGGACAATTTATTTCTGTGTCTGTGCCCCCTCTCGCCTTACAACGCCCCCTCCCCAAATACACACATTATTAACCTGCCACGCCGGCCGGAGTGGCCGAGCGGTTCTAGGCGCTACAGTCTGGAACCGCGCGACCGCTACGGTCGCAGGTTCGAATCCTGCCTCAGGCATGGGTGTGTGTGATGTCCTTAGGTTAGTTAGGTTTAAGTAGTTCTAACTTCTAGGGGACTGATGACCTAAGAAGTTAAGTCCCATAGTGCTCAGAGCCATTTGAACCATTTTGAACCTTGGAGCATATTTACACTGTCTTGACGCCTGACAGGATTATTAGCAGAGATCAGTTCCACCGCAGCCTTAGCTGGACACACAGGTCATCTCATCTTCCAGAGTGCGATTACTTTGTGTGGGGAGACCTCAAGTCTGAAGTGACCAGGCCTTGCAGATCAGAACAAAAGTAAACATGACTCTGATTAGGTTGGCTATGGGCCCCTGTTTCTGCCGACGGACGCTTATTGGGTTTCGATACTCGCGGCAATAAAACTGATGGGGCGAGTCCTCTCATTCTCAGTTATTTGCAGACTTTATTTGGAGTACGCCTTTGAGTTCAGTAACACAGAAGTTGCGGCAATTTGTAAGTTTTTGAACTAGCTTACTGTTCCCAGTAACAACCATGGCCCTTGCAGCTCCTGTTATTACTATTACGCATGTGAAGTAATGTGACCACGATCACTTCGGTCGTGAACCATCAGAAATGCAATGGTTTGCATATCGATCGGTAGGTTCAACAAAGCTAAGCATGCTTGCGCCATAGTGTTATGTACTTTTTTTCTAGTGGATAATAATCACTCCAATTTATCTCTCAATATACTCACATTCTCTTTCTCTCTTTGATGAAGGGCTGGACGAGTTAACAGAACGCTCGTTTACATTTCAAATTGTTATCTTCGTCTTGTCCTCCAGCAACACATTTTCTGTCATATATGCACTATTCCTGTTTGTGTAGTGTCTGATATTGTAATTGTATCAGGCTGCCTCAGATTTCCATGTGTGTTTATGGAAAGGTATCCAAGATTTTATCACATCTGCCCGACTTCTGGTGTGCAGAATTCCGCTTTTGCCTCTTCAGCTCTTTAATTAATAATCAAAAACACTGCTAGAAGAGATGAGGTCCGATGCTGTCATGGTGTAGACAACAGCAGAAGATTATCAGTTAAGGTCAAATGTAGTACCTCTTAATTGGTACAAGGAAATCAGGCAGGCATTTTAATTTCTACCACCCTATCGTCACATTCATTCTTTTAAAAGAAACGAAAGTAACCAGTCTTATTAAGAGAAACTTGTTTAGTGATGGATTCTTGTCTGAGTTCTCAATTGTCAAAAAGTAACTCTGTACGCTGCCTAGCCATTTAACGCGTGAAAAGTTTTAACGGGGTGATGTTTAAATGTCAAAGACTTTCTTCGAATCAAGTACTAAATTTAAGAAAATCGAGAAAAGAAGGCGCTAGGAATTAAAATGCAATGTCATAAAGTTCAGCTCTTCAAAGCTTACCTGATTCGCGCATTAAAAATCGCGTTGGTGTGACGTTTAAAAATGTCAATGGCTTTCTTTGAAACGAGTACTAAATACAGGACATTTCTAGAACAGAGGACGCTAAAAAGTAAAATAAGATGTCAATATGTTGATCCCATCCAGGCTAAGACATTAACATTGGTGTGATAAGATGGTTTCCTTCGAATCAAGTACTAAATTTAGCACTTCTCGAGAACAACTTTCTTACCTAAAGTTGAAAATAATAAAAAAAAATTGACAAAAACTATAAAAGGTTTTGTGAATTGATTTATCCAAAAGTGAGAAATAAAATATATTAGAAAACCATTTGACATTCCTTTGAAAAACGCTCGAAATCGTCGACAGTAATTGATGTGTCGATGGAGAATGCATTTTCTCGCTCGCTACCTGACATTTTAAGGATTCCCTTAAAAAAAAAAAATCAGATTGAAATACACTCCTGGAAATTGAAATAAGAACACCGTGAATTCATTGTCCGAGGAAGGGGAAACTTTATTGACACATTCCTGGGGTCAGATACATCACATGATCACACTGACAGAACCACAGGCACATAGACACAGGCAACAGAGCATGCACAATGTCGGCACTAGTACAGTGTACATCCACCTTTCGCAGCAATGCAGGCTGCTATTCTCCCATGGAGACGATCGTAGAGATGCTGGATGTAGTCCTGTGGAACGGCTTGCCATGCCATTTCCACCTGGCGCCTCAGTTGGACCAGCGTTCGTGCTGGACGTGCAGACCGCGTGAGACGACGCATCATCCAGTCCCAAACATGCTCAATGGGGGACAGATCCGGAGATCTTGCTGGCCAGGGTAGTTGACTTACACCTTCTAGAGCACGTTGGGTGGCACGGGATACATGCGGACGTGCATTGTCCTGTTGGAACAGCAAGTTCCCTTGCTGGTCTAGGAATGGTAGAACGATGGGTTCGATGACGGTTTGGATGTACCGTGCACTATTGTGTCCCCTCGACGATCACCAGTGGTGTACGGCCAGTGTAGGAGATCGCTCCCCACACCATGATGCCGGGTGTTGGCCCTGTGTGCCTCGGTCGTATACAGTCCTGATTGTGGCGCTCACCTGCACGGCGCCAAACACGCATACGACCATCATTGGCACCAAGGCAGAAGCGACTCTCATCGCTGAAGACGACACGTCTCCATTCGTCCCTCCATTCACGCCTGTCGCGACACCACTGGAGGCGGGCTGCACGATGTTGGGGCGTGAGCGGAAGACGGCCTAACGGTGTGCGGGACCGTAGCCCAGCTTCATGGAGACGGTTGCGAATGGTCCTCGCCGATACCCCAGGAGCAACAGTGTCCCTAATTTGCTGGGAAGTGGCGGTGCAGTCCCCTACGGCACTGTGTAGTATCCTACGGTCTTGGCGTGCATCCGTGCGTCGCTGCGGTCCGGTCCCAGGTCGACGGGCACGTGCACCTTCCGCCGACCACTGGCGACAACATCGATGTACTGTGGAGACCTCACGCCCCACGTGTTGAGCAATTCGGCGGTACGTCCACCCGGCCTCCCGCATGCCCACTATACGCCCTCGCTCAAAGTCCGTCAACTGCACATACGGTTCACGTCCACGCTGTCGCGGCATGCTACCAGTGTTAAAGACTGCGATGGAGCTCCGTATGCCACGGCAAACTGGCTGACATTGACGGCGGCGGTGCACAAATGCTGCGCAGCTAGCGCCATTCGACGGCCAACACCGCGGTTCCTGGTGTGTCCGCTGTGCCGTGCGTGTGATCATTGCTTGTACAGCCCTCTCGCAGTGTCCGGAGCAAGTATGGTGGGTCTGACACACCGGTGTCAATGTGTTCTTTTTTCCATTTCCAGGAGTGTATTTTGGAACTTGTTTCCAGCTTCGGGCATTGATGATACAAATAGGTGAAGACCACATGACAGCAGACTACACCGTCTACATAGGTCACCAGACAAATATCCTCTGCTATTCCTCAGAATTCCAAGATTCTAAATCAAACAGTGAACTTCCAATTCTCAATCGCCACCTCATTTCCTGTACGTGACTTTCGACTACCATTCAAAGAGTTGTCGTATATTACTTTTATTTATCAAGCTTTATACTTTCAGGCAAATTATTCACGAAACCTTTGACCACCCAATTGATTTTTTTAATCTTGTACGACAGAATTCTACGAATAAGAGGTAGCGAAAAAATTGCCGTTGAAGTGTAAGATTTTTCTGATCACTATTAAGTAGAAGATATTTGTAGAGTAAAATGTTTTCTGTAAACAGCATTAAATGCCTATCCGACTTTGTCCACATATTGGTACCATAACGTCTCTCGATAAATGATTAATTTTTCTGTTCATTAACCATTGGGACTATCATGTCCAAAGCACATGGTGAAGTTGTCCAGTTGCCTCCCTCTCACAGTTTAATATGATTCTCGGTCAACAACGTCCCTTTTTGTGTTGACTAAGACAGGAATTATGGCCCCACCAGTACTCGTATGTATCTATTGAGCAAAACGTATATTACTATCTCTGCGCACTCGGCTAGATAAAGTGTAAATGGCAAAGAAAGGTTAGATTTCACTCTACTTATGACGGCGGAGGTGATAAAGACCTATCATTTAACCAACGTTGAAATGGAAATTAACATTTTCTGTAATTCTCTAGTAATTTAGTAACTAAAAGTAAGTTACAGTTTGTTTCCTCCTACGTAACTAAGATGCATAATTCTCTTCTTTTTTTATCCAATAACACCTTTATTTCAAGTAGAAAGTCTCTCTCCAGAATCTTAATGTTCATAACTTGCTCACCAAAGTAGTCCATCCCTCCACCTTCTTGAAATTGTCTTTCTTTCAAATTATTCACAAAAGCTTATTACACAGCACCGCTTATATATATATATATATATATATATATATATATATATATATATATATATATATATATGGATACTGATGCAGTATATATATGGATAATGATGCAGTGATGCTAAACTTTACTGGTGGACTCCGGAGGAACTATAATTGTTTCTTGCGCTGTTTTTCTCCTGATTATCAGAGTACACAGATATTGATCTTCCAACTTCAAAATTTTAGTTTGTGCACTAACATAAATTCGCACTTATTCCCTTCCTTTGTTTATGACATGGTGAAGAGCAAAATATCAGTAAAGAGAAAATCAATGCGTACCGACCATGGACGTCTACATTTACATCTGTATTCCACTAGCAGCACTACAGTGCGTGGCGGAGGGTACTTTGAGTACTAGTGTCGCATTTCCGTCGTCCTGTTCCATTCGCGTAAGTTTAGCGTGAGAACGACGGTCGGTAAGGCTCCGTGTGGGTTCGTATGTCTCTCACTTTATTTTGATGGTCTTTCCGCGAGATATACGTAGGAGGTAGCAGTATATTGGTTGACTCTTCCAGCAGCTTATACCGTTGGAACATAATAAGAGTGCACCGCGTCGTGATGCAGAATGCCTCTCTTCCATTGTCTGTCACTAAAGTTGGCTCAGTATCTCCGTGACTCTTTCCTGCTTGCTAATTGACCCTTCACGGAAACTTGCCGCTCTTCATCGGAACTTCTCTATTTAATCTATCAGACCGCTCTGATTCGGATCCCAGACTGACTAGGTGTATTCACGTATTTTTTGAGGTACTTCCTTCCTTGATGGACTACATCCCTTCCTGATTTTTCCAATGAATCTCATCTTGGCGTCTGATACTCGCGATTAATTTTAAGTGGACACTCACCTCTAAATAACAGGCAAAAGTACGATCTGACGGTACTCTTTTTATTGTGATCTTCGGCTGTATCGCTTTCACCTGTACGTGGCGTATTACGTAGCAAAACGTGTGTGGTGCATTTGTATATTCACTATGTCCAAGCGAGTATGACGTCCGTTGCATTAATCACTCACCTTTAAACAGCAGACAGGCCGTAACAGTTCACTCTCCACACACCAGTAGACCTTACCTGAAAGTGTTAACTACGTAGCTACCAAGCCGAGTTCCGAGTAACGCACCACAAACTCGAAAATACGCGTTTATTATCAAAATCCTTCACAGAAACTAACCAGCTGCTCTTACATTTGATAACTGTTTTCGGTACGTGTGCAGCGAGAAGTACTACTTGCAGTTTATGTACTTCGAAAAGCCCACCCATCTGCTGCCAGTTTGACAATGGAGCTTGGCTGAATTTCAATTCATTGCATGTACAACCTTCATTATCGTCGTGTTTATATCCATAGCTACCCAGGTTGTCTCTTTTTGTTCCCTTTATGGAAATTTAGCCACACATGGCACATATTTACTGAAAGTCAGAACGACATTTTAGTCACAGTGAGGTGATACGTTTGTTTGGTGATAACTTTGATGACCGAAGTCCAATAGTTCTGGTATATGAGCACTGCTCCTCTCTTCTGTTTGATGGCCTTTATCCTGTACCTGCGTGGAGTCGACGTGTTGATTTTTCGGCTTTGGCAATGTTAGTGGTAGAATGTGATCGGTTGATCTTCCTGTCACAAACCACTACTAATTAACCCCCGATCCCCTCTCCTCTCCAACGCCCTCCCCCCCCCCTCTCCCACCCACCATCTTCTTCAAATGGTTCAAATGGCTCTGAGCACTATGGGACTCAACTGCTGTGGTCATCAGTCCCCTAGAACTTAGAACTACTTAAACCTAACTAACCTAAGGACATCACACACATCCATGCCCGAGGCAGGATTCGAACCTGCGACCGTAGCAGTCCATCTTCTTCCATAGCGGAATATATGTACTCCAACTGTCTGCATCTAGTGGTCTACGATCATCATTTCTGAAAGTGCGAGAACGTCTTCTAAATGTTCCTGTATTGTGTAACTGTAATTTCTACTTTTTAAGAACCATATCCAGCATGGCTGGCAAATAGGCCCTCGTCCATCGTTGATCCTCCGGGCGGATTCTATCCACGGCCGGTGCGTCTCGCCAAATCCCAGAAGCGGTGTGCTACCATGCAAGGCTATACAAAATAAGCCTTGTGCTCTGCCTTACGGCAGGTTTGGTCATGGGGGAATCCTCGTCAGACAGGTCCACCGCATGAGCGTCTAGGGAAGTGATTCCACTGGTGGTTTCCCGTTGCCTTCCACTGATGATGATCAAATGATAAAGAGGAGAACACAACACCCAGTCCCTGAGCGGAGAAAATCTCCGACCCAGACGGGAATCGAACCCAGGCCCCTTGGCGTGACAGACCGCCGCGCTGACCACTCAGCTATCGGGGCGGACAGGCTAGGCACGAGGGTCATATATGAGCACTGCTCCACATATTTCTGACACTTTTTGAAAACAGTCTTTAAAAGTCGTTGAGATTTCTGATCCGAAGCAGGAGAGTTAAATACAAGTTTATAAAGAACATGTTTTTTTCTGTTATAACTAGTTAATTAAAACATTAATAACCCACAAGATACGTTATAGATTTATACTCCTCGAATTAAGTGGTACACTTTAATATGTATAATAACAGCATAAATTCTATATCTATTCTGTCAGTTTAAAGTCAAGTTTTCTTTATGGTTTTAGCTCTCCTGACCATGTGTCAACCCGGTTTGAATCGCAATTTTGATTTGCATGCAAACGGAATCATCAATCTGTGACACATTCCCTTTTCTATTGTCAAGTACTGAATCATACAGATAAGTGGCGTTTAGTTTATAGTTACATAAAACATAAACTGAGCTAAAAGACACAATATTTCCATGACTCAGTTGGCGCCACGACGATGACGTCAAGAGTCAACATGTCAAAAGTAGGTCCGTCAGCTTTAGGTCGGCAGTGCATGCCTGACAGCCTCGAGCGAACGTCGACACACACTATTATTTGTACTGTAGCAGCATTTTTGTCTCTGAAGCCATTTTATGGTGGCAACACTAATGCCAGCTGCTGTATAGCCGGGAAATAGAGGCTCCACGCAGTGCTGCCAAGCCGGAGGGGTTGCCTAAACAGCAGGCGTAAGCGATGCGACAGCTCCGTAGTTCCGCTCCAGCGCACAGAGGGTGCAGCGGAGAGGCGGAAGGCAAAACACATGTCGCACTGTTCAGTTGCCACGACCACACTGGCGGAAATGGAGCTTTGCTCAGTATTATGGTTGTGCTCTACCAAAACTACGGTTTGGCATTTTTGGTACATTACATGCTGGGGGGATTAGATTAGGAAATGAGACACTGAAAGTAGTAAAGGAGTTTTGCTATTTAGGGAGTAAAATAACTGATGATGGTCGAAGTAGAGAGGATATAAAATGTAGACTGGCAATGGCAAGGAAATCGTTTCTGAAGAGGAGAAATTTGTTAACATCGAGTATAGATTTAAGTGTCAGGAAGTCGTTTCTGAAAGTATTTGTATGGAGTGTAGCCATGTATGGAAGTGAAACATGGACGATAACCAGTTTGGACAAGAAGAGAATAGAAACTTTCGAAATGTGGTGCTACAGAAGAATGCTGAAGATAAGGTGGGTAGATCACGTAACTAATGAGGAGGTATTGAATAGGATTGGGGAGAAGAGAAGTTTGTGGCACAACTTGACTAGAAGAAGGGATCGGTTGGTAGGACATGTTTTGAGGCATCAAGGGATCACAAATTTAGCATTGGAGGGCAGCGTCGAGGGTAAAAATCGTAGAGGGAGACCGAGAGATCAATACACTACGCAGATTCAGAAGGATGTAGGTTGCAGTAGGTACTGGGAGATGAAGAAGCTTGCACAGGATAGAGTAGCATGGAGAGCTGCATCAAACCAATCTCAGGACTGAAGACCACAACAACAACAACATAAACATAAAATGACGAACTAAATGGTAGAATTACCGGTACTTTTTGGCAGCAATGGTGGGGAAAGGAGCAACAATGAAAGGCTAAATGAGCAACTGGGAACGAACAACTTCTCGTGGTTCTTTCGTTTATTTGGTTGTTGTTTTGCACATACTTAGATCTGTACATCATTTATTGTTAGTCCATAATGCCATAATGTATTTTATATCCTTACAGAACATTATATATATATATATATATATATATATATATATATATATATATATATATATATATATATATATATATTTCCACCACGTACAAACTCTCGGGATTGGTCGATGGAGGATATGGAACAAAAAAGGTCTAACGAACTTATCTCCGGAAATGCTTGGTTTCCCTGCTGGAGACCATTTGTTAAATCACACATTGTTACAGAGACTGTTGTTTAATACGCTCTGTACCATGCAGCCACAGTTACGGTATGTGTTGAAAATGGGTCCATCTGCTTCAACTCATACGTGTAAGTGCCGTAGCGTGTTCTGTCTCATACGTTCACATCGGCCAGGCAGCATCCGAACGGTGTCAAAGGCAGCATGAATACGCTGCTCCAGTGTCTCCACATCTGGAATGGGCTCTGCGTACACAATAATTCTGAGATGGCCCAGTAACCAGATATCCCACAGGTTGATATCCGGTGAACAAGAGGGCTATGCAACTGAATCCCCTCGTCCAATCTATCGACCTGGGAAGACATGATTGATATGCGTCCAGACGATAACGGAGAAGAGAGCTGGAGCTGTAGCAGCCACATAACGCTTCGAATTGTCAATGACACCTCTTTCAGCAGGAGAGGCAAAATCACCAGCAAGAAACGCCTTTAGTTATGGCCTGTTACGCGACGTGGAAGGAAGACTAGTCCCAAAATACAGTAGACAATTATCCCGGCCCACACATTCCGGCTGCACCGATGATGATGATGATTCCCTGTCACCGAATAGTTCTTCTAAATATCATCCCACAGATGATTCTTATGAAGGTTGAAGATACCATCCTGCATAAAGGTGGCCCCATCCGTGAATAGGATGGATGACACAAATCCTGGAATCGTGATTTCCTGGTGAAGAAACCAGTGACCAGACTGCTCCCGATGTAGAAAGTCTGTCGGTAGTAAGCCTTGCACACACTCTGTAAGTGATAAGGGTAGTAACAATAATTGTCATGGAGAATCTTCCAAATGGTCGTCTGGCTTAACCTATATTGGCGGGCCAACTGCCTGGTACTGACATAGCAGTCGCCTTCCACAGTGTTGGTCACATTTTCCTCCAAGTCTGGTGTACGAACATTTCGGACACGTCCTTCATAATCCTGCTTCCTGAAACGGTCCTGTCTCAGACAAAAGAAGAAACACTGTTGGAGTTGTGTGACTGTTGTCGGCGTCGACAGGTCTCCTGATCAGCCTTGCTGCCCACTGCCAGTAACCATTTCCCTTTCCGTAACTAAAACACCTTATCGGCAGGCTCTCGATTAGAATGCGGAACCACTGTGTACAAAGCTCTATGACATTCACTAAAATTTGAGTCAGAAAGAGAAGTTAATCGGACACAACATAAACAATTACTATGGCAGGAGAGGGCGCTAGGGCTTGAAGTCTGGGGAACAGTAACACCCTCTAGGAGGAAACAGTGCATACTGCAACTGTGGCCTCATGGTACAGCACATACACACTCCAGTCTCTGTAACAATGTATGATTGAATAAATGGTCTCTAGTACGGAAATCTCGCATGTCAGGACATAAGATCATTAAACCTGTTTTGTTCGGTATCCTCTCGTTGATCAGTCCCAAGAGTTCTTACACGGTGGACAAAATCACCCAGTATATATTTTTATTTTCCTGTTATTGTTGATAAATACGAAAATTGTTTATGAGTAACAGCAACATGAAACATGGTTTATGTAAGTTCGATGAAGTCTTGAAGTGTTTTTGATATATTTAGTTTTGCGTTTTTTCATTGTTGTTTTACCTTTCTGTTAACGGAATGGAGTTTTCCAGAGCTGTGTGATAAATCTGTATTTTTTTTACTTGTACCACAGCATGTCGCTGTTTCAAGTTAAAAATCAAAAATTTTCTAATAAAACCGGAATTAAACATTGACAGTTTCAATCTGACTATAAATAGTGTTCACTTTTCAGTAACAGGCACATCGAACCACGCAGGATGCTTAACTACAAGCGCGCGAATTGGACACTGTTCAAGGAAACGCTTGATAGTCGCATTCCTGACACCCATGAAATTAACAACACACAGCAAATCGATGAGGCTGTGGAGGCTCTCACAACTACCGTCCAAGACGCAATGACTGACGCCATTCCATTTACAACACCAAGACAACACTCGACGGCCCTGTCCCAGGAAATCCTGGGCCTTATCTCAATGAGGAACCGCCTCAGGAGATACTGGCAGCGTACCAGGCGCCCGTTCTATAAGCTGCACGTCAACAGACTCCAGGGCATAATACGGGATAAAATACAAACATTCAGAAACGAGCAATGCGGACAGAAACTCGCTGGGCTGGATACCACACGTCCTGGCGTGTGGCAGCTGGCCAGACACTTCACCAGGGAGAAACATTACATTCCCACGTTACAAGGACCAGACGGCCCAGCCTGCTACGCGACGGAGAAGGCAGAGCTTATGGCCACAACACTTGCAGCGTCTTTCATGCCGAATCTGGTTCCTTCAGACCCAGAATTCACACTTGAAACGGACCAGGAGGTTACACGACTTGTAGCCCAGCCCTCGCGCAACGAAATAGGACGTACTAGCACAAATGAAATCACATGGGCTATCAAGCACACCAACGCTAGAAAAGCCCCTGGGCCTTATGGCATTCAAAACCGTGTCCTCCAGGAGTTCACGGATAAAGCCGTAGAATACCTCACACACTTAACGAATGCCATCCTGACACACCAACACTTCCCTGACTTTTGGAAGGCGGCCAAGGTCTTGATGTTCAGGAAGCCAGGGAAAGACCACTCCCTCCCACAACATTACCGACCCATCAGTCTGCTGTGTTCGCTGAGCAAGATTGTTGAGAAGGTAATACTAAAACGTATCACTAGGCATTGCATCGCCAACGACACCCCAAGACCGGAGCAATTCGGCTTTAGGAATCACCACTCGACAACACAACAACTCCTCCGCGTAGTCGAACATATAACACACGGCTACAACATGAACAAAGCCACAGGGGCCGTGTTCCTGGACATCGAAAAGGCTTTCGATCGTCTCTGGCACAACGGACTCATACGCACACTAAGCGAAGCTGGTTTCCCGGACGGACTCGTACGTCTCATATACTCATATCTCACGAACAGATGTTTCAACACTAACGTGCAGGATAAACAATCAACACAACACGGTATCCAAGCTGGAGTACCCCAAGGAAGCATCCTAGGGCCCATCTTGTTTAACCTGTACATTAATGACTTCCCAGCGACACAAAACACGACGTTAGCCGTCTACGCGGATGACACAGCCATCTTTGCGCAAGATTGGAAACTGTCGAACATCAATTCACGAATACAGACAGCACTCAGAACAGCTGAGCCTTGGTTGGAGCGATGGCGTATTAAAGTAAACGTCGACAAGTGCGAAGCAGTTCTGTTCACACGCAGACCAAAACTACTGCGCAAACATCAACACTGTAGACCAATAACACTACATACACACCCAATACGTTTCCGAGAGAAGGTCAGGTACCTTGGTGTCTGGCTGGACCGGAAACTTACGTGGGGGGACCACATCGAATACGTTGCCAACCGAGCGCACGCGAGGCTCAAACAGCTCTACCCAATGCTCAACAGGGAAAGCACACTGAATAGGAGGGTCCATATACATGACACTGATTAGATCTCTGATGACGTACGCAGCTCCCGTCTGGGGATATGCAGCTCCTACACGACTGCGCCGCCTGCAGATCATACAGAACAAGGTGCTACGAATCAATAGCAACGCTCCACGCTACACACGCACCGTGGATCTTCACCATGAATACCGCCTTGATACCCTCAAGGAAGTATTCAAAAAACACGCCACACGACTATACAGGAACTCGAGACACTCGAACAATCCTTTCATCCTCACTCTAGGAAAGTACGATCACAACCACAGGTGGAAGCACAAGCGGCCAAAGACACTGCTAGCTAGGGCATAGCCACCTATGGTAAACTAACATACGCAAACAGCGACAAACGTCGGCAAGCCCCTGCATATCAGCAACACTGACTGGCAACTACCAGCTGCTATCAGAGCCGACCAACTGGCCGCAGCAGGGACACCGACGAGCTCGCCCACAGACGCACAAACAATCTGCCAACATTCCCTCACACTGTGCTTCTGGTATATGACCTATCGGACACAAGATCGATAACAAACCCAACTGTTGCAGGTTGCTGACGCTGAACGAGGACTCTGTACCAGCACCCAGCGCCAGCCGCCGAGCAGCACAAACGCACAACGTCAAGGTATCGACATGCATGATACCCACTACTAACAAAGCCTATCCTTGCACAACCTATCGCAGGCAGCAAGACAACCGCTACTGGTCTTACCACCTGACCTAACTATCGCAGAGGTTTTCTGCCCTTGGCTCTTGCCTTGGCACTATTTTTCCTCTGCCCTTCAAACCGCTACCCTTCGTCAGATTTCGACCAATCTATCTACAGATGAGCGCGTATTAATGGTTAATCCTAACCAGACGTACGCAAACATCGCAGTACCCACATCCTGCGACACCTCACTTTAGTGAATACTAACCCTTATGCAGAGATGGCAGTAGACCTTTTGTTTTGGCCATCATGCCGGTGTGGGCGTGGAGGGGCTCCACCTCTTATAAAAAAAAAAAAAAGTAACAGGCAGGAGGGTAAATATGTAGAACAAAAATTTATCGTGCGTTATTCGGCGCGTTATACATCCTCACTGAGTTTCTAGACGTTTCACCGCTGCAATTTTTCAGGGAAGTCTATGAGGGCACTGGTCGCATACCCAAACAATGTGATCGTTATGAGGTAACGCCCGGTAGGGAATGTCACACTTATATCGATTAGGAGTAGGTTTATTTTAAGTAACTGTGTACCTACAATATATGAAGTGTGCAGTCTCTGTGTTTGAACTCCATGATGTATGGCAAGAAAATTAGAGTTCTGTAATTTATATATAAAATAGCAAAAGAATATGTTGAAATTTTAAATTAATGTAACATGAATATGTTTATGAATGAAGTATGTTTGTTAAAAGCTGGTTCATGCCTAGGGTACCTTTATTTATAACATGTAAATACTCTAGGAACGTCCCTCCGCAACGAAAGCGGCATGGCGCGATGTAAAAGGTGGGTTTGGCAGTCGAACTGAGCGGCTGCTTTGTGTGAGCGGCACACAGTGTGTGGCTAGCCTTAGCAATGTGCACCTCAACGGTGCTAAGAGAAGCAGTTGAAAGGTCAATTAGAAGGGAATTGCCTCGGATGTGGCTCTGGCTATTATTTGGTATTCACGGAATAATAGATGGCTGCTGGTCCATGCCAATATACAGTATGTAACTGAATGTATGAAGTCTGTGAAGCAGTGGCGAAGATTAGTGGTAGGCGAAATGGCGACTAACTGCACTTGCGGCTCTTGAGGCCATTGTGTTATTGCTAACTGATGCTACACACATGGAGCGCTCTGTGTCACTTTGTATCCTGTTTGCTATTCAAAGGGAAATCTCAACGAAAGTAGCTTCAATAACTAATATCCAATTTCCTCAAATATATATCGCCAAATTCACAAGCTGCGACATCGTCGCGAAAAAACAGTGACCCGTATATGTAACCAGTTTCCTTTAACTTAGTCTATGGTCACAAACTGTTTCATAACAGATTACCGGTTCCGGTCTTTAATGACCATCATCAGATCTGTTTCATAAAAACAACGATGCTGGTGCTGACTCCGCATTTAACATTTGACGATGCCACTATGGCTGCAGTACATTAGGACTTTGTTTTTATGAAACAGATCTGATGATGGTCATTAAAGACCGAAACCGGTAACCTGTTATGAAATAGTTTGTGACCATAGACGTAAATTAAACAAAACTGATATTTTCAAATTAATGCACCTAATTAGCCGGCGACTGATCATTTTTTGTTCATTCACTTATAATTTTACCACTTCTGTTATCTCCCAAGATTAATTCCCGTTTGGCTTTACTGTCAATTTCACAAAATACCAAATTATAGCCCAATACCCTTTTCCGTTAAGGAAAGGCAAACCTAAGTTTCTAGCATTTGTAGACTTAGAGAAAGCTTTTGACAATGTTGACTGGAACACTTTATTTCAAATTCTGAAGGTGGCAGGTGTAAAATACAGGGAGCGTAAGGCTATTTACAATTTGTACAGAAAGCAGATGGCAGTTATAAGAGTCGAGGGACATGAAAAGGAAGCAGTGGTTGGGAAGGGAGTGAGGCAGGGTTGCAGCTTCTCCCCGATGCTATTCAATCTGTATATTGAGCAAGCAGTAAAGGAAACAAAAGAAAAATTCGGAGTAGGTATTAAAATCCACAGAGAAGAAATAAAAACTTTGAGGTTCGCCGATGACATTGTAATTCTGTCAGAGACAGCAAAGGACTTGGAAGAGCAGTTGAACGGAATGGACAGTGTCTTGAAAGGAGGGTATAAGATGAACATCAACAAAAACGAAACGAGAATAATGGAGTGTAATTGAATTAAGTCGGGCGATGCTGAGGGAATTAGATTAGGAAATGAGACACTGAAAGCAGTAAAGGAGTTTTGCTATTTGGGGAGCAAAAAACTGATGCTGGTCGAAGTAGAGAGTATATAAAATGTAGAATGGCAATAGCAAGTAAAGCGTTTCTGAATAAGAGAATTTCGTTAACATCGAGTATAGATTTAAGTGTCAGGAAGTCGTTTCTGAAAGTATTTGTATGGAGTGTAGCCATGTATGGAAGTGAAACATGGACGGTAAATAGTTTAGACAAGAAGAGAATAGAAGCTTTCGAAATGTGGTGCTACAGAAGAATGCTGAACATTAGACGGGTAGATCACATAACTAATGACGAGGTATTGGAGAGAATTGGGGAGAAGAAGAGTTCGTGGCACAACTTGACTAGGAGAAGGGATCGGTTGATAGAACATGTTTTGAGGCATCAAGGAATCACCAATTTAGTACTGGAGGGCAGCGTGGAGGGTAAAAATCGTAGAGGGAGACCAAGAGCTGAATACAGTAAGCAGATTCAGCAGGATGTAGGCTGCAGTAGGTACTGGGAGATGAAGAAGCTTGCACAGGATAGAGCAGCATGGAGAGCTGCATCAAACCAGTCTCAGGACTGAAGACCAGAATAACAACAAGCCTTTTCCATTAGACACACGCAGTGTCGAACTTTGAAATCCTCTCAGCGGATACCATTAGCGTCTCATGTTAGAGTTATACATAGCTTTTTCCGTGACAGAAGTAAAGGTTCAGTTATTAGGGAACGGTGTTATAGTATGCAACACACGTAACGTACAGGTAATGCGGAAACGACCTTAGCTGAACAAAGCTACTAGCGAAACTACCATAGTGTACCCGATACGTATTGTATTCTAATACAACTTACGGTAATTTTACAACTCTACTAAGTATCCTTCCACTCATCAAGCATTTACGGGGCTGCACAGCCCGACGACAGCAGAGCAAAGTGGGGAGTCAATTGGAGTTCAACTGGAGAGTCTGAAAGCGTAATTCTGGTGTCGACGTCCTGCCACCTAGTGTGACAATGCCACCACCTGTCTTCAGGGCTGCCTCTCACTCACCAAATCAACTGCTCCGTCAATAGACACAGCACACCTCAGAAGTGTAACTCAGGACTTTAAGACGAAGTGATTACTAGTCGACGGTATTCTTTATAAAGGAGTTAAGTACTGCGCATTCATCATTCAATAATAAATGTTGTGAACTCTTACTCAGACTTGATAAGCAATTACGAGTGCAATTGGAATTAAAGAATTCAGACCAACTTGTAAGTTTGAGTCAAATATTTTGACATAAGCTACAAGTGAAAGATATAAACAAACATTACATTAAGTTGGGACCAGTATTACTACAGTCTCACCAAGTCTTCAAGAGACATCATGAATCTGATCTTTGGACAAAGATGATGACGTCAACATAGATAAGTGTATCCACAAGAGTTTTGGTTTCGAGTAACGTAAAGTCACCTGATACTTTGCTCTAATCGCTGTTTGTGGAAACACGAATCGTGTAATTAAATGGCTTAAATAAACTGTATGTCCGAGTTAATGATATTTATAGCACGTCAACTGCATATAACCAAAACACTGCAGGGTTTCACAAACATTCATGGCAGTGACACCGTTGATAGTCAGTATCACGAAAATTCTGGCAGAGCATTAAACATCTGTCCGAGTTGCGTGGGTGTAACCTCAAAGAAAGGTAACGAACCTACTATACACTTACCTGCCACAGGTGCTTTGTAGGACCTCGTAGGATGAGGTCATTGTCTTAGACGAATCCAAATACCCTTGCAGAGTCATAAATTCTGAAAACTTTTATTCTGAATCTGTAGTGAATGTGTGAAGAAGATAGCCTGGGGGTTTGCAGATGGCTCGGAATAAATTTATCAGCGCATGAAAAATTCAAGAGCGAAATAGAAGGCACAAATAATAGCGCGCAGGAAACAAAACATGTGTGGTGGCTGTCTGACGTCATGTCTCTGTATCATGTGATCTCAACCTACACCTCGCAATAAAAGCATTGTTTAAATAAATAGTCCGAACGGAATATAATCGAATTCAGATACAGGCTTGTTTAAAACTTCAGTGTGATTTAACACTGGAAAATTTGTCTTCGTTTATCAAAAAAAAAAAAAAAAAAAATGGTTCAAATCGCTCTGAGCACTATGGGACTCAACATCTTAGGTCATAAGTCTCCTAGAACTTAGAACTACTTAAACCTAACTAACCTAAGGACATCACACACACCCATGCCCGAGGCAGGATTCGAACCTGCGACCGTAGCAGTCGCGCGGTTCCGGACTGCGCGCCTAGAACCGCGAGACCACCGCGGCCGGCTCTTCGTTTATCGTTGGTTCATCTAGCCAAGAGCGGCGTCAAGAGATCAGACCTTTCTCATGGAACAATTACAGACGTGAGATCGTCGTTGTCTATTTTTTACTAAAATTAATTGTATTAAGATGTCCTTAGCTAAACACTGTTAAGTAAGAATTCTGCGCTCGGCTATAGGGATAATAAGGCTACACACAAGGCGTTAGCTGTCAATCATTAATGAAGATCGTATTTCGAGACTCACTATTGCTCCCGAAGCTTTTGTAACAATCGACTGGGATGATTCCTGAAATCAAAAAAGACAAACGCATGAAATAAAAATCTGTGTATGTTTGTGTATAATCACTTTGAAAATAGTAGTGTCTTACCAGAAAAGAAGACAAAAACCACCAGTCGTAACCTTTGTAGACTTAACAAACCTTATGATTGTATCCACAGATCTTCAATAATTAACACGCTAAGGAATTTCAGTCTCCATCCCAAAGTCATAAAAATGATAAACTTAGCTTTAAAAACATCAAATCTAAAGCAATGTTCGGAGGAGAAATATCTGAAACATTCACGATTAAAACGGGGATAAGACAGGGAGATGGTTTGTCGCCGCTACTTTTCAGCTGTGCATCTCGAGTACGTAATGAGGGAATTCTAGAACCATAAGAATTAGAATCAAGAAAGATCATGAAAACTTAAATTGTCTGAGATTTGCATGTGACGTAGCGTTATTAACTAATAACATAAACCAAGCCACAAATCAAATAACAAGCCTACAAAATATAGCATAAAAAATAAGACACCAGATATAATTTGAAAACACTGATATAATGGTAACAGAGCCACTAATAATCAACCACATAACAGTAAATAACAGGAAAGTAAAAATAGTCAAACAGTTTAAATACGTAAGAGAAATTTTAATATACGACTAGGACGAGAAACCTGCATGGCAAGTAAGAACTAACAAAATTGTAAAAGCTCAAAAATTAACATGGTCGACATTCAACGAAAATGTCTGTCAATCAGAACTAAATTAAAACACTATAAGATGGTGGTTCAACCAGAGGTGGGATACGGAACTTAAATTCTTTTCAAAATCACTCCGAAAAACAGAATCGATAAAATCCTTAAAGCAAAGAGAAGAATAGCTAGAACAATCATAACTGAGAAATATCAAAAAGTTGGAGAATGGTGGGTTGTCGCTAATGAAGTGGTGTTCAGCGAAATGAAGCCCATTACAGATATTACACAGGAAAAAATAATTTAATTGGTCACATTGTGAGGACATCAGAACCCAGATTACCAAAAAATAGTGAGAAACTTTGGAACATGAAGCAACAACTAGGATGGATAAAGGAAATCACGAAGGATATGAAAGAGCTGCAGTGAAGCCTGGACGATATGTGAAGCAAACACAGAATTTAAAGTAAATGAAACCCATAAAAATAATATTTAAACAAAAAACAGACAAATGACAAACATTGAAAAGGATATTCACAAATGAGGAAAGGCAAATAATATCAGAACGAAATAAAAGTTACAGGGCAGCTCGGAAAAGAAACCTATTGAAGAAGATGACCAGAAAATGATTGAAGTGGTCCCATGAGGCTGTAAAAGTAGAAGAAAAAAATCCGAGTATGTGTGTATGTGTATGTATGTTCCAAATCTGCTAAATCACAGCCGGCCGCGGTGGTCTAGCGTTTCTAGGCGCACAGTCCGGAACCGCGCGACTGCTACGGTCGCAGGTTCGAATTCTGCCTCGGGCATGGATGTGTGTGATGTCCTTAGGTTAGTTAGGTTTAAGTAGTTCTAAGTTCTAGGGGACTGATGACCACAGATGTTAAGTCCCATAGTGCTCAGAGCCATTTGAACTAATTTTTGCTAAATCACAGGGCCGATTTCAACCAAACTTGGCACACAGATACCTCACTGACGGAAAACAATCGCTGTGGGTGTAAGCAGCACCCTAACCATCAAAGGGGTGCGATGGGGGTGATAAAGAAGCGTCGCCCGCGACGCTTCAACTCCCAGATTTTATTCACCCATTATTTGAGAATGAGAGCACTCAGTGACTTGTAAGAACATAATTTCAAACCATTACAACTTTTTTTCTCGCTGACAATGTCTACAAAATTATGAAACTAAATAAGTGTATCGCTTACTACTATTCCGTTGTTCAAGCAGTAAAATACCGCATGAGGCATGAAATCATAATTTATTGCTTCTTGACTGCTAACTGTATTCGCGACAATATACACATATACCACTGAATGTAACTGCAAAATTACACCCTTGCACGACTCATAGTTCAAGCGATATGCCGTCATAAACATAGAACACAAATTCAGACACTGTGCGGCACAGGCGCGGACCCACAGCTGAAAATAAATACCAGGGCAACGCCGGGATTCTCTGCTGGTGTTTCCTGCGATGTGACCCTTGGGCAAATAGCAAGGTGCGACGAAAGATCAAGAGCTGAGAAATCCATATGAATTGTAAAGTGGGTTAATGATGTCACACTGGTACTAAATTTCACTGTAATTCTGCACTACACCATCGTAACGTGTCACACTGTGGTAAGATCATCACTTATTTCCCATATTTCACCCCTTCTTTTGACGTCTCTGCAATGGCGCTCAGAACCACGAAATGCAGCGTTGTAATTGCGCTGATTCCTTATGGCTGGTCGAGGAAAATACGAGTATTTCATACGCACCGCCGCTCAGAATCGAAACGAAAAGCCCTCCGTAGGTGGCATTAAGGGCGTCAATGAAATCACCCCTTCCCTTGGAGTGTTGACTCCGACCCTTTTTACTTTCGGAAACGACAGTTTTTAATGCGGTGAGCAACAGGACGACGTTCTTGAAAATGTCTGACACTCCCCATACCTACGCACTCCCCACCCCCTTGAGGTAGGTTCACCCCTGTCTCTAAGAACATCATGAGCCTGCAACACCACTGAACGTGATCACACCCCTTTAGAATGCAGAACGACCGCAGTTTTTGCTATGGCATACAGGGTAGAACCATTAGAGGTAGTTCAGACGCGATCTGAAGCGTCAGATAGTGTTTATGCTTCCAGAATGAGAGTGTGCCCTGATATATAACTTCCTGGCAGATAAAAAGTGTGTGGTGGACGGAGACTCGAACTTGGGACCTTTGCCTTTCGCGTGCGAGTGCTATACCGACTGATCTACACAAGAACGACTCTCGATCCGTCCTCATCAGCTTCAATTCTGCCAGTACCTCGTCCCCTACCTCGGCGAGGCACACAGTTTTAATCTGACAAGAAGTTTCGTATCAGCGCGCATTCCACTGCAGAGTGAAAATCTTATTCTGAAAACATCCCCCAGGCTGTGGCTAAGCCATGTGTCCGCAATATCCTTTCTTCTAGGAGCTCTAGCTCTGCAAGGTTCGCAGAAGATCTTCTGTGAAGTTTGGAAGATAGGAGACGAGGTACTGGGAGAAATAAAGCTATGAGGACGGATCGTTAGTCGTGCTTGGGTAGCTCAGTCGGTAGGGCACTTGCCCGCGAAAGGCAAAGGTCCAGAATTTGAGTCTTAGTCCGGCACACAGTTTTAATCAGCCAGGAAGTTTCAGTGCTTATGCTTTTTCAGCCCTCATATTTCGCGCCCCCCTGTGGGGCAATCTCAGGAGGGTTTACAGAGACACATGCATGTTTAAAACTGCAAAGATTACCTCTATGATCGAGTTGGTTAATACCCTCGGTGCCAAACGTGTACCTATATTGAGCACTCTGAAAATTTATCTGTAACGAGACGTCCAGTCACTCATTACTAGGCGCCCGCGTGCCCCCACAGGTTTCACATGCGAATAGCTAGCGCTACTTCAGCGGTGGAGCTTCACTCAGCTCAGAGGTGTTGAAATGGTTGCCTGCCACATCGGCGCCCGGTAATCACTGACTAGCTTCGTCTTTACAGGTACATTTTTAAAGTGTTCAAAATACGTTCATCGACTGGACGGAGGGTGTTGTCGAGCTTTGGGGATCTTAAATAGAAGTCTTTCCATTTTATTCACGCCTATGTCAATGTCACACACCCTTGCGATGACGCCACAGAAGGTTGCGAAGCAGGAGGGCTGAGAAAGCGTAACCACACTTTGCTGCCTTGGATCACGCTCAAATTTCGCCCAACTGTTTTGACAGCCGCCATTGGTTGTGCCCTGCGAACGATCGCTTAGGCTCCAAAGAGGTACGGTCACCTTAATGAGTTTACAGGCTCACTACGTTCTCAGAGAAGGGTCGTACCATCTGATGAGTTTCAGTAATGTCAAAGGTTGTCACGAATGTCCTCTTCCTCATCGCACCTTGAATAATCGTTTTCTACCGCTAATGTGTGGGAATCAATGCTGGAGGGGTGGGGGGAGCAGATTAGTGTTTAACGTCTCGTCGATAACGATGTCATTAGAGACGCAGCGCAAGGAAAGGATGGGGAAGCAGATCAGCCGTGCCTTTTCAAAGGAATCACTCCGTAATTTGCCTGAAGAGATTTAGGGAAATCACGGAAAACATAAATCAGGCTGGCTGGACGTAGGTCTGAACCGTCTTTCTGGCGATCCCCAAGTACGTGTTATAGACCTTACACAAACGACATAAGAGGTCATCTGAGCAGCCCTCTTAGATTGTTGCAGATTTACTGCTCGTAAAGTCATCTGATGATCGAAAGCAACTGCAAAATGATTTAGACAAGATGTCTGTATGATGCGAAAAGTTGCAATTGACTAATTAATGAAAACTGTGAAGTCACCCACATGAGTACTAAAAGGAATCCGCTGAATTTAGGTTACATGACAAATGACACAAATCTAAAGGCTGTCAATTCAACTAAGTACTTAGGCATTACAGTTACGAATAACTTCAATTGCAACGATGACGCAGATAATATTGTGGGTAAAGCAAACCCAGGACTGCGATTTGTTGGCAGAACACTTAGAAAATCCAGCAGGTCTACTAAAGCGACTGGATACACGATGCTTGTCAGCCGTCTTATGGAGTATTGCTGCGACTGTGGGATCCACATCACATGAGGTTGACGGAAGACATCGAAAAAGACAAGGGCAGTTCGTTTTGTATTATCGCGAAAGAGGGGATAGAATGCTACGGATATGATAGGTGAATTGGAGTTTGCAATCATTAAAAAAAAGGCGTTTTCTGTTGCGGCACGATCTTCTCGTGAAATTTCAGTCACAAACTTTCTCGGACTGCGAAAACATTCAGTAGGCGCCGGATACAAAGGGAGTGATAATCATCATTATAAATTAAGAGAAATCAGAGCTCGCACGGAAAGACTTAAGTGTTCGTTTTCACTGCGGGGGGTTAGAGAGTGGAACGACATCTTGAAGGCGGTTCGATGAACCCTCTGCCAGGTAAGCATCTTTTTGAAACGCTGCTCAAAAATCTGGGATCATGTGTGACTCTATGTGCATTATGAATAGTCACAGTTTAAGGATGAAATCTGAGGTTGAAAAAATGTGGTTTTCGTGTTAATTTGTCAATTTTCAAGGGCTACAAGCAGATCAGCTAATTTCTCGTGCTATTGTGTACTATAAATGAATGCTTAAGTTTTTAATTTATTAGTATTACCAGAATTTCCTTCCTCTTTTGTTATTTAATAGAAATGGCAGACAAATATATAAACTTTTAGGCAATGGATACTTGGTTCAAATGGCTCTGAGCACTATGGGACTTAACATCTTAGGTCATCAGTCCCCTAGAACTTAGAACTAAAGAAACCTAACTAACCTAAGGACGTCACACATATCCATACCCGAGGCAGGATTCGAACCTGCGACCGTAGCAGTCGTGTGGTTCCAGACTGAAGCGCCTGTTATATAAGTCCATGATATCCAATATTACAAATTTACTCTTTCTGATGGACACACGTCCATATCGTCCGCTCTCAAAATTCTCCCGTTTCTCTCCCCACACCCACCACTGCTGGCGGCTCACCTCCAACTGCGCAACGCTACGCACTGTTCACATCCAACTGCCCAACACTACAGTGGCGAATATTCCAACAATGCCAACAAGCCACAGACTGCACGCAGCACAGCCAGTGATTTTCATACAGAGCGCTAGGTGACGTAACCAACAAAAAAACCTAAACAGTCTACTTACATAGTACCAGTTATTCTTCCACGTGTTTGTTGCTCGTTTCTGTCGGAATTGTTATTAAAATACACTGACCACTTTTTACATTTTTCTGTAACGCCGCAATATTTCAAACTAGTGCAAAATTTGCGATTAAAAATTACTTCTTTGTTTAAAAGTGTGTAAAAACGAAAGATGTTGGCGAGACTGTTATGGCTAATTGATCTTTCGGTTTTTCTACTCAGTTATTTGTAAAAATAAAGAAAACACCTGTTATAACCGACAACAAACAAATACTGAAAAATATCGGTTATTTGTAACTAATATCGGTATCGGTTTCAGCTGGTGGACTTTTCCCTGTTTCTACCGCAGAGTGCAACGAGGTTTCAGCATCGAAAAGCAGTCCTCTGAAACTAGCATCGTCCCTCACCATTAATATCTCTCACCAACAACGACGGGCTGTGGACAATGTGCACTGACCGAAGTTACAAATACGGGAGGCCACTCGTACAGAAACTACTGGAGCAACTGAAGTGATATTAAAGCAAACGCGAACGTGCACACACGCTGACTGTGAAGGGCTCTGCGTATTACGGTCGCGGCCATCGCCTTCTCGAGTTTCCGATTAAATAGCGACTGTGGCGCGGATTTTTTTCGTTATGAAGGTCGTTGTCGGTGATTGCAACGCCAGGGACAGAGAGCAGTGGTACGTTCCGTGCGAAGTGCTCACTTAGAGCCAGTGCGCTCTTGTGCACGAGTGGCAGTGGAAACGCACTGCGCTGCGGTCGGTGTCTAGTCCACCAGCAGCTGTCGAGGACTGTGCAGTACGCGCGTGTGTGTGCGTATGTGCGTGCGACCACCGGGTGATTGCGTACCAGACACCGCCCGCAACCCACGCCGTCACATTCGCGCCAGCGGCCGCCGCAGCGACGGACGAATGAGCGGCAAATTCTTTACGATTGTTATTCTCGCCTGCGCGTACCTACCGCCCGTAAATCTTAATGGATTTCTGGCGCAATTCCAGGTGGCAGAGACCGGCTATAAATCACCGGCGTTTGTCTGTAAATTACACCGGCGGCAGAGACAGCGACGGTATTCGCGTGGCTCAGTGTGCACGGAGGCGTGAAACTGCCCGCTCTGTTGTATGTGCCTCATAATGGCAGATACGATGCCGCGCGCAGCTAGTAAAACTGGAATTGGTTGCGACGCTGCAGGATAAATTAAGGATTGTTAAATGATAATAAACGTTCACACTGTACATCATGCCGATCCGTATCGGATACATAGCTGTCTAATGATGAAGTTAATCGCTATTGCTTCTATTAAAGATGGATTACCGATGCCCCATCTGCTTCTGCACGAATTAGGACCTCCTAAAATGTGGTAGGATTTCAAATTGTTGGCTACGTCACTCTCCAGGAGCCACCCAACGTATGTGCCACATATAACCCAAAGAAAATAAGTCACAAGTTTAACATATACAGGCAAGAATTTACGATGAATTATCGTTCACTTCATTCAGTGTTTTAATTTTTTTTTAGAACTGAGTTTATTGCAGAAAACTGAAATATACCTTCACGCTATTCACAGACCTTTGACGTTAAAATACTTGGGCTGTTCGGATAGTGAGGTTCGATAAGGAACGGAATGAAAACCACAGTGAAAATGCGATAAACCTTTGTACAGATGTGTTGGGGAGTGTCTAAGTCTCTCTACCATGTCCGTCGATCGCGTTATGTCACTCTTTTCCGTTCTGAACACACAGCGAGCACGTAAAGGTGCTTAGAAAATAATGTCTCCCGCCTAATATGAGGACTGGTGAGAGATTTCACCTGATGTTATGCAGCCCACATAACATAACTAACATGCGTTTTCTTCTGCATGACAATTCTTGACCGCCCTTTGCAGGACCAGTGAAGTTGATCCTGCAGAGTTTTCGATGGTAAGTGCCTGATCACCCACAACACAGCCCGTAATTTTCCTCTCCTGAGTATCATCTCTGCACGCTTAGACAATTGTTTACGAAGATAATATTTTGGCACAGACAACGAACTGTAGTCCAGCGTAGAAAATTGAATGGAAAGGCAGCTATCTCCTATGACGAGTGTTCTGGAATGTTGGTACAACGTCACAACAAACGTCAGAAAGGTTACTATGCAGAGAAGTAGCTGGAAGATATACCTAACTGTAGCAAAGAAAACATTTTTGATTTTCACTGAGTTTCCCATTTCGCGACCGACGGGACCTTACTTTCCGGATAGCCCTCGTAATATCGGTCAGTCGCGAGCCGATGTAAGCTGACAACAGTCACGTGTTTGCTCAAACGTTCTAAAACCCACAAAAAATGTTTAAAGCTGCTACAGCATAATTCTAAGTTGACTTTCTGTAATCGCAATCTAACGATATTCAAAGCGTTGATCACTCACAAGTTATCAATTTCTTTTAAGACTTACTCGCCACATCAGAAATTATTCAGTTTTATTGCTGAAAATGATTCAGAGTCTTTGGAGCGCCACAGTCTAAATGCTACAATTCCCAGCCAGCTGGTTCGCCTGATGTGTGTTTTTTCTACGTCCGCACAAGCTAAAATTACTTCAGCGTCCTGGTGATCGTAGCACGCGAAATTTTCAAAAGTCTACGACCAAACACCTACAAAATATTTCTGATACACATATTAGGCGACGTCCAGCCACACATATGTCCCCCCTCCGTTTGGAAACTCCGCTTCAACTGACCGTCGAATACGAAGTACCCCCTGTGTTAAAATGGCTGCCGTTACTTGTAACCTCGCACTGACGTGATTCAAGATCGCACACGTCCGACATCCGAAATCATATATAAACTATAAATTCAATGTTATATATTTTGCACATGAATTGGACGCAAGTTTTATGAGCTTTTCAATGCTGCTTGTGGTTTTCATGTTTCGTGTATCTGTAATGTTTCAGTCTCAAATAGTGTTTTTGTTCATATTAACGCAATTTTGCTTCATTATATCCTTAACTTTGACAACAACAATACTTTTCCATTACGCACATTACCGAGAGGTGGAGGACGGAATTTATGCACACCCAAAAATAAACTAAAACTCTTAAAATTAGTTGATTGTTGTTACAATTACAACATACTTTTTGTTGAGCTACTGGTGTGTAAGTGGGGTCCAGAATATGAAAAAAAACTTTTAGCAGACTCTTAAGAGTATCAACTCACAATAATATGTGCTACCTACTTCATGTCCACCACAAACAAAATTAAAAATGCGAATGTAGTTCATTGTTGTTGCCTTTTACTCTCAACATACTTCCTAAAGAGATACAAATGTGTAAGTACGGTCCTGAACTCGGAAATACTGAATACAATATTTCTGGGAAAAAGAGATTTACTACAAAGATAGGCTCAAATTTCTGAAATAAATTTTCCCATTCCGTCCTGGCAGGCTGTTACGGCAAGCGGTTCAAAATCGTTCAGGTAAAAAACAGTTTCGGTTGCGAAATTGTTTAATGGTAATGATCCGTTTTATCCTTTTGGGGCATTATCAATGAATTTTTGGGGTAACTTTAACTGAAAGTTTCGAAACATATGAAATCTGGTATAAGAAATAGTTAAAAACAACAATTTTTTTCAGTATTTTAAAATACCAAGTAACTGACAGGATTGCAATATTTTACAGAGATTGGCAGAAAGTTCCCCCTCCCCCACCAACAGGTATTATGAGGGTTAATAAATATCAAAAAATGAAACTAAAGAGGCCTTATATACCCAATTACGTCTATTGACAAATGCTGCCACTAATTTCACTATTTCATGTTTTCTTTACGGGACAATTAGCTCCTTCACGTACGGAATATGCAATCTGGCCTGTAATTAAAAATGTGCGGTATTCACAAAAAACTGCCATAACAGTTCGATAGTACTCACCGTGAGTGATCCTTTGACACTACTTTTGTATGAATCGCTTAGGATGGTAGTGAGCTAATTTGAAACATCTTTTTATATCTAAGTCCTTTAACATTAAGTAATTCAAAAACTAAATGTCGTAGCAAGGGCACATCTGTACTCACGCAATCATCTAGTTTTTGCCCTTAAAACCACGTGACTGGCTTCTCTGTCACTGGTTTAAGGGTAGCTTTTATTCATATAGTTTCCCTTATGAAATCTTTTGATTATCCAGTCATTTCGGTCATGGTGGCTACCTTTCCAAGTCCACTCAAATGGTCGGACTTTTCCCCACCACGAAGTCTGTGTCTTCGGCTAGCTAACCTGCACTCGGGATCTCTCACACTTTGAGGCCTGCCAACCATAATGCTTCAAAGGTGCCGCCACCTACTGAGATAGCTGCAAAACTTGTCCGCCGTGGTATGGCCCCCAAAATCTATCAAAACACGCTCTCTTGGTTGCCGTAAGACTTGCAAATTTTGCTGCTGGCGTTCCATCAGGACGCGCATGCACGGCCACTTCTGTTGTTAAAGTTTCTTCTCAACCATTTCCGGGATGTGCCATCTCATGGTCAGGTGTTAATTTAAATCGACTGCGCTACATTTTAAGAAAACCTATCTGAAGGTTTATCACGTCGTATCACCTGAACTATGGGTGGTAGAATGATATAATTTTGCAGGTATATTCAGTGGTATATGTGGGTACTGTCTGCGAGCTCTGTTGCGAATAGGTTTGATAGAACAGACGAAGTAAAAAGAAACTTTATGCATGACGATGAAGTTGTATTACATTAACAAGCAGTAGTAAGTGATAAACTATTGTTCCTTTCATTACTTTCTGGAGGATGTCAGAGAGAAAAACGTTTGAAATTATGCGTAAACTTTATTGGAAGTCCCTAATTGCTCTCTTTCTCAAGTACTGGACGCATATAGACTGGTAATTTTTCGACCCGTCAGTTACGCTCACTCAAGAAATACACTCATTTCGTAACTTTAATACTTGACTTGTTGTGTTAAATCTTTAATGTAAGAATAAGGTCATTTTAAATTGGTCGGTAATTATATAAGACACTGAAAATCAAGTTTTTGTTGCCCCTGGACACCGTTAGATACGCTACATGCACTGGTGTGGTTTTAGCAGTTTAGTGTAAGCATGTATTGAATCTGTACATCGAAAATAGTGTGAAGGAAGGCAAGGACAAATTCTGATAGTGAATTAAAGTTCAGGGAGAAGAAATAAAAGCTTCCAGAACTGCTGATGGTCCGAAGGATATAAAAGTTATATTACTCGTGAAGAACCACGTTTGCCAAGGTCGGTATCTATTATTATTATTACTATCACTCGTTTCTACAGAACTACGCTCTCATCATCGGATCTTGTAACATTTTCAGTTGCACAAGCTTGCTGCAAAACTGCAAGTCACATAATAATGCGTTGTCAAATTGTAAAAAAAAAGTGGCTGAGAACATCAGCATGTCACAAATGGAATAACACGCAATTAAAACATACGACTTGTTGTGCTGACATCCCAGCCGGGATAATAACCAACTGTGGTCAAAACCTTGGTTTTGAGCTCATATAATGCCTACTTAAAGTAGTAAATGAGTTTTGCTATTTAGGGAGCAAAATAACTGATGATGGTCGAAGTAAAGAGGATATAAAATGTAGACTGGCAATGGCAACGAAAGCGTTTCTGAAGAAGATAAATTTGTTAACATCGAGTATTGTTTTAAATGTCAGGAAGTCGTTTCTGAAAGTATTTGTTTGGAGTGTAGCCGTGTATGGAAGTGAAAAATGGACGATAAATAGTTTGGAACGAAGAGAATAGAAGCTTTCGAAATGTGTGCTACAGAAGAATGCTGAAGATTAGATGGGTTAATCACATAACTAATAAAGAGGTATTGAATAGAATTGGGGAGAAGAGAAATTTGTGGTACAACTTGACAAGAAGAAGGGATCGGTTGGTAGGATATGTTCTGAGGCATTAAGGGATCACCACTTTGGTACTGGAGGGCAGCGTGAAGGGCAGAAATCGTAGAGGGAGACCAAGAGATGAATACACTAAGCAGGTTCAGAAGGATGTAGGTTGCAGTATGTACTGGGAGATGATGAAGCTTGCACAAGATAGAGCAGCATAGAGAGCTGCATCAAACCAGTCTCTGGACTGAAGACCACAACAACAACAACAACAACACAACGCCCACTGACCTATCTTCAGGTGTTTTTCAGCCCCTGGTGGGCTGAGGTGGATGTCGATCAGAGTTGCTGTCTGGAGTGGGGATGGGCCGCCCTCATCAGTAGCCAGACTATGTGGATCCTGTGACTGCTGCAGTTGTGTTGTGTTGCCCGAGGTTCTGGCTCGAAAGATCGTGACAGTCCTCTAGTAGGAGGCGTCGCTGTTTTTGGTGGTCGCATCTGGTTGACGTGCTTGTGACAAATGGGGACACTGGTTGTACTTCCACCATGGCCTGTCCCAAAAAATGGGTGACCGTTACTGGGGCACATCAGTGGCGATTTTTGGAGGAGACCAACGCCCAGATGTCATCTTTGATGACGTAAATGTGGCGTCGAGATCGTGAATGAGAGACGTAGTTCTCGTAGGGTGGAGGATCGGCAGTTTGGGCCAGTGCTGCCATCCATTCATGTCTTCATTGGAGCTGACGCTTTCTTGAGAGGTGTAGCGATTAGATTCCAAAATCAGTGTCAGGACTTCATTTGAATCATGATGGAGTGAAACTTTTCTGATTGTGACTTGAAAATGTGAACCAAACTTTCTGATAATCCATTGGGCATGAGACAGCGCTGTGAATAATAAGACGCTGCCATTATTAGAATGAGCCGGCTGCGGTGGTCTCGCGGTTTATTTTATTTATTTATTTATGCATTTATTTTACCTGGCAAGATTAGGGCCTTCAGGCCCTCTCTTACACCTAACCAGGCATACTCAGATTCAACAAATTTCAGTTTCTACAGAACATTAAGGACATATTACATGTTATACAGTATTAATGTTAAGAAAAAAAATAGAGATTATAAACGTAGTACAATGATTATAACAATCATAAATTAATTATAACAATCAAGAATAATAATAATAGTAATAATAATAATAATAATAATGACTATGTATATGAAAGTAAACATATTTTTCTTTTATGAATGTCAGTCCTATTGCTAGTTGGGAATTTTCTCGTTATATTCTTGCAGCTTGTGAGTTATTCTCATCAAGCAGAGACATAAGACGATAGAATGGGGTGAAAGAGATATAGAAGAGGTAGATAGGTTAGAGGAAGAGAAATAGAATGGTAAAATTCGAAGCTATGGTGGAGAGGAGAAAGAAAGAGAGGGGCCCAACAATGGTGGCTATACCGTCCCTAATATGTAAGTCTTGAGTTCCCTCTTGAATGTTGAGTGGTTCCGGATAAGACGCAGATCACAGGGGAGCGCGTTCCACAGTCGTATGGCTGAGATGGAGAATGAAATGGAGAAAGATTTTGTGTTATGTAAAGGTACAGCCAAGATGCTAGACGTATCCGATCTGGTATTGCGGTTGTGGAATGATGATAGGTGTTTAATGTGAGAAGATAAGTATTGGGGGCACCAGTGGCTAAGAAATCGATGAAGTAAGCACATCGTGTGGAGATCGCGTGCCTTATGTGGGCGTATCCAACCTAGCTGGGAGTATGAAGGACTGATATGATCATACAACCGTATATTGCATACGTATCTAACACAAGCGTTCATCACTAGCTCGAGGCGTCTCGAATTTTCACTATTTGTGCCGTGTTGAACTACATCACAGTAGTAAAGATTAGGCAAGACTAGTGTTTGGACTAATTTTTGTTTAACATGGGTTGGAAATATTTTTCTAAATTTCTGAATTGCATGTAGGGAGGAGAGCGATTTCCGGCAAGCTGTAACTGTTTGTTCTTTCCAGTTTAGGTGTTCATCCAAGATTATTCCAAGGTCTTTTACTGTTTTTTGGTATGGTAGTTGGGTATCATTGAGGTGTATTTGAGGGACTGTTTCGTGAAAGTGCCGACTGATTAACTTTGGATGAGATATAAGTATGACCTGGGATTTCTTGGGGTTTAGTTTCAGACCTAGGTTCTGTGCCCATCGAGAAACAGAGCAAAGATCCGCGTTCATACTCGCTACTGCGTCAGCAATGTTCTTGGGGCTTGCACTTATGTACAGTTGGATGTCGTCGGCATATAGATGGTAGTTGCAGGAGTGAATCACTGAAGAAATATCATTAATGTACAGTGAGAAGAGTAATGGACCAAGGACGGAGCCTTGGGGAACTCCAGAGCGCACGTTTTTCCATGATGACTTTTCCGACCCACAAATGACTTGTTGACTTCTGTTTTTGAGGTAGCTGTCGAACCAGTGTATTGCGCTGTTTGAGAAATTCAGCTGCTTCATTTTAATTAGTAATATATCAAAGTCAACTGTATCAAAAGCCTTGCTAAAGTCAAGCAGTGTTAGGATGGTAGCTTCACGTCTGTCCATAGCATGTTTAATGTCATCAGTTACTTTGATTAGTGCAGTTGCTGTACTATGGTGCTTTCGAAAGCCTGACTGATATTTGTCATGGGTGTTATGAGTTTTGAGGTAATCCGTCAGCTGTTCATGGACGATGTATTCTAGGGCTTTAGATATTGCAGGTAGTATGCTGATCGGCCTGTAGTCACCTGGCGACTTAGGGTTGTCAGTCTTGGGTATAGGTTGAACTAAACTTTGCTTCCACTCAGTAGGATATGTACTACTGACAAGAGACAGGTTGAAGATGTCTGTGATAACTGGGGTAATAGTGTCTACGACGTTCTTGATCATGCCAATGCTCACTCCATCATTTCCTACTGCCTCGGAAGAGATTCTCGTAATTGCCTTGTGTACTGTGCCGGTAGTGACATGTTTTAGGAAAAACTTGTCTCTCGAGAGATTGATATCTTGGGGCTGGTAATTTGTCGCTGCGTTGCAGTTTACAGCTGTTGAGAAGAAATCGTTTAATTCTTCTGCAGACGCTTGATAAACAGCGTCAGATCTTCGCTTCCCTATACCGAAACTGCGCAGCTTTTTCCACAGTGCAGCAGGTTTAGATATGCCGCATACGACAGAGCGGGCATGTCTGATTTTGGCATTCCTCACGCTCTGCTTGGTTCTATTTCGGAGTTTCCTATAAGCTTCGTACGCCTCGGGAGTTGGGTTACGCTTGAAGGCCCTATGTGCAGCATCACGTTTATTCATTAACTGGCGTAATGCAGTGGTGAGCCACGGAGCGGGAGCTCTCTTTACCTTGACAGTGCGTTGAGGAGCATGTTTATCATACAGTGCAATGATTTTGCGACATAATTCCCGAATTTTTCCGTCTAAAGTCGGTTCATTGCTTATATCATACCAAGGGATGTCTGAGCAATCCTTTTGAAGAGCGTCATGGTTAACATTTTTTAGGTTTCTGTAGGTTACCAGGTGAGATTTTTCTTTGGTTCTAGGCGCGCAGTCAGGAACCGTGCGACTGTTACGGTCGCAGGTTCGAATCCTGCCTCGGGCATGGATGTGTGTGATGTCCTTAGGTTAGTTAGGTTTAAGTAGTTCTAAGTTCTAGGGGACTAATGACCACAGCAGTTGAGTCCCATAGTGCTCAGAGCCATTTGAGCCATATTAGAACGAAAAGATGAAAATTTGGAAGATGTTAACTGAGGCCCATTGTTAGTAATTGTGATTTCAGACTGAACACATCCGAGAAACGTACAGAAATCCAGTTCCCGTGTCGACCAAGGTAGACCGTGAATAGCTAAGGAAGTGTCCTGAGAAGTCCAGGATTGTCGACCAGTGCGCTGAATGTATTTTGGAGTCGGTGCTGCCTGTTTGTTTCGGCAGGTCTCGCATACCGCCACCATATTGGCAATATCTGCACCCATTGCGGCGAGGAGGGGTTTGAAATTGTGTGTGCTGTGCAAGCTGCATATTAGAATTCACCTACCTCAGAACGGCGTCTGCTCGATGTCCCTCCTCTCGGCAACGTAGATACTTATAAGATGATGTAAAAGCAGCGTTGATACAGAACACCATCTAATGTCTACAATTACTGAGGCTGCGCAACTCTAGCCATGAAATAAAGTTCTGTAGAAAAACTGTCATTAAAAATTTTTATCGTGCAGTAAGAAAGTGGATTGGCTTCTGGAAAATAATGTCCGAAATTTCCACACAAAAATGTTTATTTTCTCCATCTAGCCGAAGAAACTGTACCATTCAGTCTACATTTAAACTATCGGCTATTTTCTTTGTAGTGGACTGTTAAGGCAGCCAGTCCACAGTGAAGTAGCCGAAAGGGCACGCGTCAACTCACGCCGTCTGGCGTTAAGTCTGGAACAGGAGTCGTAATGAATGTGATAAAGAAAAGAACGTAGCTACTAGAACACTTAACTTTTATATTGTCCTTTGGTATACAGCATTCTGGATGATACAAGTGAGACTCTATCTGGAGGTACATGCAACGTTACAAATGGTTAATGGCGCCTTGCTAGGTCGTAGCCATTAACTTAGCTGAAGGCTATTCTAACTGTCTCTCGGAAAATGAGAGAAAGGCTTCGTCAGTGTAGTCGCTAGCAACGTCGTCGTACAACTGGGCCGAGTGCTAGTACGTCTCTCGAGACCTGCCTTGTGGTGGCGCTCGGTCTGCGATCACACAGTGGCGACACGCGGGTCCGACATGTACTAATGGACCGCGGCCGATTTAAAGCTACCACCTAGCAAGTGTGGTGTCTGGCGGTGACACCACATTCTTCATGTTCTCACAGTTATTAATTTCACTACTAACATGAGTTATTACATTCGATCCTTCTTGTGGATTTCTCAAAAAAGAAACTGCTCGGCGAAAAATGCTCAGTGGTTAAATACTGCAACATTGTCACGTGGATACTATGAAGGCCAAATTTTCACACGCGAATATCATTCCAACAAAACAATTCCAAAACTTCCAAACTTCACAAAACTGTCTGTAACTACATCGGTGTTAGTCAAGCCACGTATCATACGCGAGGAACTCAATATTCCTTCATTTTACACATAATTAGAAACATCACATTTAACATGTTCCTCCGTGACCTAAGCTGGCGAGCGACCCCTTTCTTGCACCCTCACTCCCAGTATAAGTACCAGGAAACGAGCAGGAACTGTCTCAGTTCTGATTGGCTAACCATACTTGCTACCAATCAGAATGCTCGCTGAACATCATACTCGCACCAAAACTGGCCTGCACCAATCCTTACACACAGACGTATTTACATCATTCTGACATACAAATATTGAAGTAATGTTTAATAAACGAACACTAAAAGACAATAATTCTGAAAATATACTTTAAATACAGGTCTTACCCCAGCTGACTTTCTGGCTGCTCTGTTACCAAAGGAATGACATCTAGACATACGTCATCAGCAATGTGAGTAAATTGCCTACGAACACTTTCCCACGACAGGCTTGTGTAACTCTTGCAGGTTACTTAAGATGGTATATAATGCAACATTAAAATTTGACTAATGTCCCACGTACACAGTCTCATTTACTCACATATACTCCCACAACAATCTTAGACACCAATAATAATTTTGTCTGATTTTTATATTACGAAAACGAAAAAAATTATAGGAGTTTTAATATGAAAATATCAAATAATTTATTCTGCACACTGAGAGTTCTGTTTATGATTTTAGATAATACCAAAGGGTAAACTATTACATTTCCAAACTGAATTTAGTTCCCTATGTGTCGGTTTTTGACTTTTTAGCAATTTTTCTATCTCTGAAGCTATGATAGCTACAAAGCTGAAATTTGGATACAACGTCTCCTGAATGGCAAAAGGTAGTGCACCGATTTTGAAAATGATTGAATAATATTTAATATCATTTATTTAGGTTCATATAGGAGGTGAATTTAGGCATCCAGTAAGGGACCCAGGAGTCGTTCCCACGCTGCCGTAGTAGCAGGTGTACATGGCTCATTGGCTAAGACACAAGTGGCGGTTTCTTTCACAGCCCCTGGCTCCAATACTGTGGGCTGTATGGGAACGGATGTTATCACGCATTAACTCGTGACGCTACACACCCCCTAAGAACCTAAAATTTCTCCTGAGCATAATTTATGGTTCTTATTACGTCCAAAAGTTGAATCTTTAACTGCCACGACACTGTTAATTAGATTTTGATTTCCTCATTTAACCAAACATCTAAATTACATAACAGTATTATATACAATTACATCGAATATCAAGGGCTAGGACTGAAAAGCATACAATCAAATTAATTTACAGAAAATTTCTATCCTTCTCCCATATCACATTTTTCTTACAAAATTATTCTTGAACTTTTTTTTTCTAAATTGATTTAACAAAATATTTACATCGGACTAATTTTACATTTGCCCTTGAAACTACAACCTTTTTTTCAAACAAAAGGTTCTTAACCTTCCATAATGAATTTAAGCAAAACACAATTAATTAATACTCCGCTTTATCAGCGTCCAAAAAAATTGACTACAAATATAATTTTTGCACTGTGGAGGGTGTCCTTTCCTATCGCAGAATACATTCACTTCGATATGGTGGTTGTATCTTTACCTAACATTTCTCTGAGAACACATCGGGGTCCTGATAACTGTCTCCGATGAATAAAATGGGTGTGGATCACATCTATTCAACACTTACATATGGGTCACATCATGGTCTCTTCACTGGGATACAGCGTCCAGCTGTGTCTCAAATCGGGGTCTCTCTCAGTCTCGTATCAGGTTCAGTCATATTTTCGTACCTTCAATATACAGTACGTCTAAGAGTCCATTCTTAATCTCTTCATCCTAACCTAACACACAGATACACTTTGGTCAACAATTGCTGCTCTCAATTCAAAAACAAAAAAACTCCATGAAAATTTTTTTCGAAAATTTTACTGTCCTCCACAATTTACTTCTTAATTAAAGAAAGCCTTTTTCTCAGACAAATTCCCAGTTCATCAAAACTGAACATCTTATATACAGTAGTTGAATTTAATACTAATCCTCTCAGTAAAATTTAAATTAACTGCACTTAAAAAAGAAGAAAAAAATCAGCAGTACCCCAAAACTGGCACCATCACTGAGTTATTTTTTCAAAATCTGTTAACGATTAAGCAAGTTACTGTTACAAAATCTGCTGCTTCATGCAAAACACTCTTTCTTAACTCTTTTTCAGAAAACCAAATTTACTGCTTGCCTTCACTCAAATAAGCTATGGTACACAAAGATCAACATCATAAAATATCCTGCAAAGTTATCTTCGCCACCATCTGCGGTTCTGAAAAACATAATTACACATTATGTAAAGAAATACAAAATTATTGAGCACTGAACATAATTAAGTCCACATCCTGCAGTCCGGCAGCACCTCCTATATACATCATACAAAAAGAGAAAACAATTTTATCACGTTACTTAAATTTACTTATGCCCGCTTCAGTAGCTTTCAGACACATCTTACATACTACTATACACAAATAATATCTACTCTATAAAAAAGTCCTCAGAAAAATCTCTGAAAAATATGCTTGTCAGCTTCTGTGGCTCCTCACTTAAGATACATATTACATAAGGTATACACTATTACTCGCAAGGAATACCAAAAGTTTACGCAGAAAACTTGAACATAACTCATGCCACCTCAGTGGCTCTGCACTTCTCGTGCATCGTATTCCAGAAAAATACCATAAAGTCCCTATAGTAAAGTACTGAAACCACTATCTAATTACTGTGGCTCTTTATTCTCTCAAATACAAACTTCTTTTTACCTTTTAGGCAGGCAGTCCTTTTTTGCCTCTAAACACATTACCCTTACAACATTTCTACCAGTTACATAAAACTTCGGGAAAATTAGACATCTTAAGCTCACCTCTGTGGCTTTCAAAACACATCACATTTTAAACTTTACTGAATTGAATAGGCCCGCTCTTACCTTAAACGCATTTCTTACACTGCAACGTCTTTACAGGTTACCAATAACTTTTGTATTACTCTTCATATTACTGTATCGTCACATTAAAGCATACTTTTCATTCCTCTCTCTTTTTGGTTAGTCCTTTTAGTTTCTACTGGGACACTAGCTCTCTGTGTACTGTGTACTACTCCACAAACTGTAATGTTTAATTCAAGGGGCACAACCTTATAATGATAACATTTCCCTTCAAACAGGAAAGCTGTGTACTTGCGAGATTCTTTTGCCAAAGGTAGGTTCCAGTAACCCCATTTTACATCCACGGACGTAAAAAATTTAGCACCTTTAAATTTTTGTAATAATTCTTCTATGTTCTCAGGCCTATCACTTTCTGGCAATATAATTTTATTTAACGCTCGGGCGTCCAAAACAAGCTTAATGGAACCATCCTTCTTAGGTACTACAACTAATGGGTTATTATATACACTGATTGCCCTCTCTATCATTCCCGATTCTAGCATTTTCTGAATAATATCTCGAACTGCTTCTTTATGTACTTCTGGAACAGCAAATGGCTTTCTGAAAAAATGTGCGTCCTCTTTTACGGTCAAATAGCACTCGTAATTCCGAACAAGTCCCGGTTTGGTGGGAAAATACTTCACAATGATTATTCAAAATTTGTCTCAAGTCATCCTTTTGTACGTCAGTCAAATCCGTTAATTTTTCTAATTTTTCGTCGATCCTAATACTGACATTTTCTATCTCAGAAGGATCCACTTCCTTTCTTTCACCATATTCATTATAGCCTTCGATCAATGTAGCCGCCCTGCAGTACCGTACTGGAATGTCACTTTGTTCTTCGTTTACTCTTTGTCTTTTCTCAATGAATGGAATAACTACACGTTTTCCACTTATTCTTATAATTACATCATTGGACCCAAAATTTATTCATCCTTCATATTTATGCAAGAAATCGGCACCTAGAAACATTTCCACACTGAGTCCATTTATAACAAGAAAATTGTTTTACGGATACCCCACTTACACCTATGGGTAATGGGACTTCTTGTTTAACTACTTTCTTAGTTTTTCCAGTAGCTACAACAATATTTAAACCACTCACTGACATTACAAGTATTTGTTTATTCTTTGGGAGAGCATTTACAAAATTCTGTGATACAGGACACTCTTCCATACTGGTATCAATTAGACAAGAAACTTTTTCTTCAAACACTGTCACCTCAATTATAGGTTGCCCAGTATATTCTTTTCTGAGTACAGACTCAGGTTCATCTAGTAAATCCCCCACTACTTCACACCTATGAAAAACTACCCCTTCTGTGGAAAGTACACATACCTTAAATGGGTCCTATTTAACTTCGTTAGTAGTGGCAGCTTTAACTATCCTGAAAACTATTGATAAATCAAAATATTTCTCTAACTTCTCACCCTCTTTAATAACCTGTAATTCCGCAACCCTCTCCAAGGTGTTGTCAAAATTTTAAAAATCATTTATTCCTTCCTCTTCTTCTGACACCTCTTCCTCACTATTGGAAATTACTTCATTCAACCTATATACCACCTCCTCTACACTATTATGCTCTTCCTTGGGTACCTCACCAACTGATCCTCCGATAATAATGCTACTTCCACCGTCTCTGGTAGACCTCTCATCTGTTTTGCAGTGCTGATTCACCCCACCTCCTGATCTGAGTCTTCACTTTCTGTATTTAGTTCTTTTTTAATATGGTTCCTGCGACCTTTGTTTTAGCTGCCCCTTTCACAAAAAACTACTGCATTTACTGAATAACCAAATTGTTTTACAGTGTCATTCTCCTCTACCCTTCTATTTTCTATTGTACTACCCCCTTTCTGTTTAGTAGGTGCCTTTTTAACAAAGGGTGTCGCTAGCGGGTTTAACTTACGTGATTTCAGTCTGCAAACGCTAGCGTCATTAAAGACTGCTAACAGTTTTCCTCCTGTGTGACGTCATTACCTGTGACGCTTCTGTCATCTGGCGGGCCGCTCCTACGCGTTACGTCATCAGGCTGCAGCTGACGGCAATCAAAGTATTCTCACTCGGTCAATTAACCTATTTCCAACAGAGCCACCTCTCCCCCGATATCTGCCTCTATAACTGTTCGTACGCTGTATGCCTATTCTGTTTACATTAACTTTAGCTCTGTTGTCATTTGGCCTAAAGGGAGGCCTAAAATCTCTCCTAGTACTTTCTTCCTCTTTTAAAATATTTTCCACACTTTCCAAATAATGGATAAACCGGTCAGTGTCACCCCAGGGTGCAGAAATTATCTTATTTTGCCAATACAATGGCAATTTATTTTCAATCCCTATAATAATTTGCTCTGTTTCTACTTTGGCATTCAAATATGACAAGGTAGTCACCCACTTTTGTACAAATCTTTTGATGCTGTCTCTCTTGGGATCATATTTTTCCCCGACCAAAATTTGTTCAACACCTCCATCTGCTTTCTCTGTCTTCAATATTCTTCAAAGAACGCTTGTTTGAACTCCACTAGACTGTCGTATTTATCTGAAGATAGATTACCCCAGATTCTAGCTTCTCCCATTAGATTAGAGGTGATGAATCCAATCTTCTGGTTGTCGTTCCACACTTTAGGTAATACGTCTTCGAAATCACTCCAAACTCTTTAGGGTGAACATTCTTATTTGGATCAAATTTCAAAAACTGGCGATGCGTAAGATAGGCAATTCCTGAAGATTCCACAAAACCATTAGACACTACACAAACATTATTGATATTACCATTCTCTTCAACTTTTGTTAGTATACATTCATGCTTACACAACTGCCCATTCACACTAGTACTAAATTGCTGGATATTAGTTTCAATGTTAGTAATATTACTAGCAGCTTGCATTCCCAACTTAACACACACATCTTTTCCTTCTTTAATCTTACTTTCTAATACAATGTGGCTTTCCTCACAGCACTTTTCTACCTTGTGAATCTGTTCCTGAACTTTCCTTATTTATGAATGTAATTGTTGGTCTGCTGGTTGTTCTCAGCAACTTGCTCAATTTGTAGAGTTAGTTCACTTTTCACTGTTGCAAAGCAGTATTACATTCGAATTTTACTTGATTAATTTCTCCTTTAATATTATTACCCAACAAAGTCAGGTCATTTTTCCAGGAATAACTCAAATTCGAAATTTTACTTTCCATCCTGGATTCCATATTAACAGCTTCACTGTGTAATTCATTTATTTCAGAGCTTGGTGAAATTTTTATGTCTCACTTCATTTTGGTCATTTTGGAACCCATCTCAACGCCCAATTTACTAATTTTATCGTCAATACCAGAACTTAATGTCGATTTTATTTCATTGCCATTTCCTTTACATTAACATTCAACTGATTCATATTCTTTAGAATATTTACTAATATATCAGAAGCACTATCTCTTGGTTCACAAGCAGCTGACATTGGTTCTTGCTTTACGTCTTTACCAATAACAGGTATATTTTCAATTTCTTCTCCCATCATGTATTGTTCACTAACGCTCCCACAATTAACATACAGTGAATTTGGCCACCTATTACTAACCAGTGATGGCCGTGTGTTGGTTATTAGGAGGGCAGTTGAAAGCCTGTAGCAACCAACCTGTCTGCGTGCTAGACGAACTGGCCCTATACCTGGAGTTATAGTCTGGAGTGCGATTTCTTATGACTGTGGAGCACTGCCGTGGTTATCCCATGCAGCCTCACTACAAATTTGTACGTCAGTCTCGTGATTCGATCTGTCGTGCTGCCATTAATCAACAGCATCCCAGGGGGGGGGGGGTGTTTTTCAACAGGATAACGCTCACCCACAAACCGCTCTTATAACCCAACATGCTACACAAAGTGTCGACATATTTCCTTGGCCTGATGCCTCACCAGATCTGCCTCCAGTTGAGCACATATGGGACATCATCGGACGACAAATTTAGCGTCAACCACGACCCGCACTAACCGTCCCTGTATTCACCAACATCAGCAGACGTAGGACGCCACCTACAAACTGACATCCCGCCACCTGTACAACACAATTAATGCCCGTTTGCATGCTTGCATTCAACATTCCGGCGGTTTCACCGCACCATGTACCAGCATTTCACATTTTAATGGCTTATCTCGCGCTTAAATTAACCTGTGTTCTTGCAATGTAAGTCATTTCAGTACGTTTCCTACACAAATGTATTCGCGAAATTTCATTACCATACCTTAATCAATTTTTTGGTGCAGCAATTTTTGTTACATCAGTGTAGAAGCGAAAACGTCTCAATAAACTTGAGTATACCAACGAGTCTTTTGGGAGATTACTGCTAGTGTGTGGTTACTAGCTGTCTCTGAGGCTACTATGATGCGAGGGTTGTCCAGAAAGTAAGTTCAAGTCGGTCGATAAATGGAAACCACAGTGAAAATCAGAAACAATTTATTTGCAAGAGTTAGCTGCAATTTCCAGATACTTCTCTACATAGTCACCGCTCCGACGTAGACATTGTCTGAGCGTTGTACCAAATTTCCAACGCCATCGTCATACAAGGCAGCTGCCTGTGCTCTCCGATAATTCTCTGCTCTGGTCTATAGCGCGTAGCCTGCGCCCAAGCGTCTTCGTATCCAGCGTTTCATGTGAACAGAGATGATACTCAGGATGAGCCAATTACGGCTGTGTTGTGGGCGATCGAACACTTCCCATCGAAAAGGCTGGAGGAGCGTCTTCACTGCCTCTTCAGTGCTGCTGAGAATTGCCATTAAGAAGGAAGTGCTTGGCAGTTGTGTTAGGTGGGCTGCTTCCATTAAGGCGAAGCCTCTCAGCGGGCCCTCCTACTTGGCAGCTCACAGTGCGCTCACAACTGAAAAGAGCGCCCTGATGCGATCAAAGGTCATACTACAGACACCACCCAACACATCTGTGCAAAGCTCCGTCCGGTTTTCACTGTGGTGCCCATTTCGTGACGGATCGAAACTTACTTTCTGGACAACCCTCGTATATTCTGCCAGTTAGTTGAAATATACTTTAAGTGTAGGCTTTCCCATCAAGTCCCACGTCTAATTGGGCTCAAACTTCACTCATGGCACGTGGATGAGGAACATGATACACACCTGTACACGATGCAGCGCCAGCACATTTTGCTGCTGATGTGAGAAAAGCACAGTGCGCCGATACGGCCCAAGGTGGATACGTCGGGCAACACCTGTACTTTGGCCGCCAACATCAGCCCACATGAATTTTCTGCACTTTCTTCTATCGCTCGTAGTCCCAAAAATGAAGTGGGTAAAGGCGAAGAACTGCAGCAGCCAATAATACAGTCTCCTCAAGGTTTACAAGACGATGGTAATGCTATAGATAACAGTGCCACAGAAGGAAACTTACTAAACATGCGTATCTTCATATTTTCCGGAACCAAATACTGATCCATAAAATTTCGGGCGTGAGGCCGAATAAATTTGATTTCTTCTTCTAATATTTCGGCTGAATACCGTCCAGCCATCTTCAGAGTGAGCCGAGGTGACTGACACTCCAGCACTTGCTCTGTCGTTTTAAAGCCGTAGACCGCACCACTGCGCATGCGGCCACAGATACACAAGGCGTCAGACACGTTAATCGGCGGCAAGGACGTATGGAATATGCATGGAAACATATCTATGGCTGCGCAGTCGATCCACACAGCGATATCGATGTATCACTGCCAGCTGCCCCGTCGCGACGTCTTTTTGATTTTATTACAGAAATTGCCGGATTCCAAGATTTTTCCAAGTTGAAGACGCTATCTCTATTAACTAAATTCGTCGCCAAGCGAATTTCAATTGCTTCCTTCACTACTGAGTCCAAGAAGGATGAGAAGGATGAAATCGAGGCTGAAATTTCGACGTTATCGTGGACCATAGAGTACCCAGTGTCAATACAGTGCTCGGCTACCGTAGATTTATTAGATTGTAACAGCCGGGTGTACCTGCGGTGCTCTGTGCATCTCTCCTGGACAGTACGTGTCGTCTGTTCGATGTATGAACGGCCGCACTCACAGGGGATCTTGTTAACCCCAGGCTTCGGAAGCACCAAATCATCCTTAACGGAACCCAGAACTGCTGCTGTCTTTGGTGGAGGGCGAAAAATCACTTTCACTTCATGCTTACTGAGGATCCGTCCAATTTTTGACGACAGGCATCCCACGCATGGCAGAAAAGCCATCGATTGAAAACTTTCCTTGTCTTCTTCTGATTTTCTTATACCCCCAGCTGGTTTCATTTGTCGCGCCTTATGTATCTGCTGTTGTGAGTACCCGTTGGCTTCAAAAACTCCGCTCAGTTGTAATAGCTCGTCCTCCAGACTGCTCTCGTCACCAATGACATGTGTTCTGTGTACTAGAGTTGCCGGCCGGAGTGACCGTGCGGTTCTGGGCGCTACAGTCTGGAGCCGAGCGACCGCTACGGTCGCAGGTTCGAATCCTGCCTCGGGCATGGATGTGTGTGATGTCCTTAGGTTAGTTAGGTTTAATTAGTTCTAAGTTCTAGGTGACTGATGACCTGAGAAGTTAAGTCGCATAGTGCTCAGAGCCATTTGAACCATTTTTTTGTACTAGAGTTCTGAGTACACTCATCGTCTGTGAAGGATGGTGGCAGCTATTTGCGCGTAAATATAAATTCGTATGTGTCGGATTTCGATAAACCGCGTGTCCCAAGGTGCCATTATCTTTACGCCGTACCAATACATCGAAAAATGGAAGGCATCCATCTTTTTCGATTTCCATCGTGAACTGAATTTGTCTGTGGATGGAATTCAGATGATCTAAAAATCCTTTTAACTTGTCTTCACCATGGAGCCACACTGAAAACTTGTCGTCAACATACCTCCAAAACACTGTGGTCCTCAAGCTTGCAGATTCCAGCGCCTTCTCCTCGAAGTCCTCCATAAAAAAAGTTGGCCACCAAAGGCGACAAAGGACTAACCGCGGGGACACCATCAGTCTGCTCATAATATTCTTTATTGAATAAAGCTTATATAGGTGTAAAAAAATCAGAAGACGACAAGGAGAGATTTAAATCGATGGATTTTCTGCCATACGTTGCGAAGCCTATCGTCAAATATAGGACGGATCATCAGTAAGCATGAAGTGAAATTGATTTTTCGCCCTCCACCAAAGGTAGCAGCACTTCTGGGTTCCGTTAAGGATGATTTGGTGCTTCCGAAGCCTGGGGTTTATAAGACCCCTGTGAGTGTGGCCGTTCATACACCGCACAGACGCCACGTACCATCCAGGAGAGATACACAGAGCACCGCAGGTACACCCGGCTCTTACGACCTAATAAGTCTCCGGTGGCCGAGCACTGTATTGACACTGGGCACTCTATGATCTACGATAATGTCGATATTTTAGCCTCGACTGCATCCTTCTTGGACTCAGTAGTGAAGGAAGCAATTGAAATTCGCTTGGCGACGAATTTAATTAGTAGAGATAGCGGCTTCAGCTTGGACAAGTCTTGGAATCCGGCAATTTCTGTAATAAAATCACAAAGACGTCTCGACGGTGCAGCTCGCAGTGATACATCGATATCGCTGTGTGGATCGACTGCGCAGCCATAGATCAGTTTCCATGCATATGCCATACGTGTTTGCCACCGATTGAAGTCCCTGGCGCCTTGTGTATCTATGGCCGCATGCGCAGTGGTGCGGTCTACGGCTTTAAAACGACAGAACAAGTGGTGGAGCGTCAATCACCTCGGTTCACTCTGAAGATGGCTGGACGGTATTCAGCCGAAATATTAGAAGAAGAAGTCAAATTTATGCAGCTGCACGCCCGTAATTTTATGGATTACTAAACATGATTTCCCGAAATTGCTTCCAAAAAAAGGCGAAATAAATACTCCAGAATTCGAATCAAGAACACCTGCCAACATGAGTAACGTAGAAGTAGCCATCCTAGGTGTAGCGAAGTACCTTGAAACCCTTAAAAAAAGCTAGGCTTCTGGTCCAGATCGTATACCAGTCACGTTCCTTCCCTAGTATGCTGACACAATAGATCCATACTTAGCAATCATGTAGGAAGATCCGTACCCAAAGAAGAAAAGTTGCACAAGTCCCACCAATACTCAAGAAAGGATATGGGAGTAATCTGCTGAATTACTGACGTAGATTTTCAACACTATTTTGGAACATTGATTGTGAATTATTATATTATTATTAAGAATATATTATGAATTATGATTATGAATCACCTCGAAGAAAATAATTTATTGACAAATAATAAACGGATTCAGAAAATATCGTTCTTGTGAAACACAACTAGCTCTTTCTTCTCACGAAGTAATGAATGCTATCGGTAGGGGACGTCAAATAAAGGCTTTTGACACCGTTCCTCACAAGCGACTTCTAATTAAAAACAAATCTATCTAGTATCGCCTGGGTTGTGTGACTGGATTCGTGATTTCCTTCAGAAAGGTCACAGTTTCTAATAACTGACAGAAAGCCGTCAAGTAAAACGGAAGTAATATCTGGCGTTCCTCATGGAAGTGTTATAGGCCCTCTGTTGTTTCTGATGTATATGAACTACTTAGGAGACAATCTGAGCATTTCTGCTATGTTGTTTTCAGATGATACTGTCATTTACGACCATGTAAGGTCATCAGATGATCAAAACGAACTGCAAGAAGCGCCAATTGACTCTAAATCATCAAAAGTGTGAAATCAGATGCACGAGCACTAAAAAGAATCCGCTGAATTTCAGTTACACGATAAATCACACAAATCTAAAGGCTGTAAACTCAACTAAATACTTGGGGATTACAATTACGAATAACGTAAAGTGGAACGATCACATAGATAATGTTGTGGATAAAACAAACCAAGTGCTGTGATTTATTGGCAGGACACTTAGAATATCCAGCAGGTTTACTAAAGAGACTGCTTGCACGACGCTTGTTCGCCCTCTTCTAGAATGCTGCTCCGCGGTGAGGGATTCACACCTACATAGAATTGATGGAGGACATCCTAAGAGTTCAAAGAAGGGCAGTTCGTTTTGTATTGTAGCTAAATAGGAGAGAGAATGCCACGGATATGATACACGAATTGCGTTGGTAGTCATTAAAACGAAGACGTTTTCCGTTGCCGCAGGATGTTCTAACGAAATTTCAATCAATTACTTTCTCCTCACAGCGTGGAGATATGTTGTAGACGCCCCCCTACATAGGAAGAAATGTTCATCGTAATAAACTAAGAGAAATCAGAGCTCTCACGGAAAGATTGTAGTGTTCGTTTCTCCAGCGCACTGTTCGAGAGTGGAACGATAGAGAAATAGCTTAAAGATAGTTCGATAGACCCCTCTCGAGGTACTTAATTGTAAATTGCAGAGTAATCATATAGATGTAGACGTAGACGTTGAAGGTTTCTGAAAGGATTCGTAGCTCACTGTAGAGATGGGCGCAGTATTTCTTCGAAATCCGAGGGCATCGCGTGGAACAGATCTCGTAGCAGGTACAGCTCACAGCTGAAAGGGACTTTAATACGCTAAAGCAGTACCGTATCAAAGTTCTTGCTAACGCAGGCCTTTTAAAACTAAATTCGTACTGAAGTCATTCGATAGCCTCCCTAGCCGAGTGACCCACCTGGCGTGGCAGTTGACCGTATTCCTTCTCTGTAACAAAAAGTATCCAATTTTCAACGATGAACTTGAAAAGGTGTCACGCGACATCCGCACAGACCTAATGACGAAAAATGATGAAGAGACGGATAGACAGAACGAAGGAAATAAAAAGAAGTAGTACCGGTGACAAAGACAACTTTCCGTCCAGTTTACTTAATAATCTGTAGTTTCTGAGTATTGTGTAGGTGAAGAAACTTTTGCTGAAGGTACAAAGTGACATATTGAAACGTGCTTCATAGTTCACATGATTTAGAAGCTATTAGGACTAATATTACCTTACGTTTTGGTATTATTTTTGATGTATTTCCTGTTTAGTCGTACCAGTCTAGGAAAAGAATTTTAATTTACATAACTGAATATGATACAGAACCACTTACATACTGTAACGGAAGTTCACTTTCACTTATTGTTAGGTGGGTTAAGTGAGCGAGTCGTACTAAGGAGTTAAATTATACTGACCTTTTTCCTTGTTGCTAATCGGAATCGGGTTCGTTTTATGGAGAGAGACTACGACTGATATCAAGCCAAACTTCGTAAAGCGAAGGAACTGATAACATGTGATCTGCTATATAGTGGTTGGGTTAGAAGAGCTGTTACGTGGTATAATGAGGCCTTTCGGTCCACGAAGGTAAGAAGGCTCCACCTGTATTTATTTGGTGATACTAATACTGGTAACAGTAAGCTTATTGAAGAAGTGTTGACGTGTAGGCAAGTTATGTACGAGGGTCGTTCAGTAAGTAATACCCTACATATTTTAGAAAACCATTAATATACATAGACAAACTTCCTTGTTGGTGCTTCACATTTGATGTTTGTTCTGTGAGCCGGTGAAGTTTGAAGTTTCGAACCGTTCTGGTAGATGGCAGAGCCGTAGTACAGCGACAAAATGGCGTCAACATACGACTGAGGTTACAAGCAGCGTACTGTTATTGAATTCTTGTGTGCAGAAAAAGAAACCGTGGTGAGCATCCATAAACGTTTGTGTGCAGTGTACGGCGATGCTACAGTTGTTAGGAGTACAGTTGGGCGATGGGTGAAGAAAGTTACAACCACAGGAAATGCAGAAACAGAGCTCCATGATCAGCCACGCTCGGGAGGTCCTGTCACAGCCACTGCTCCAGACAGGCTGTATTGTGCGGATGCCATTATTCGGGCCGACCGGCGCATCACAACTCGACAATTGGCTCTACAGTTGTTGGTAAACATTGGCAGTGCGTCTACAATAATCGAGATTCTGGGGTATTCAAAGAGGTGCTCACGATGGGTTCAACGATTGCTCACAGCGGACCACAATTTTCGAAGACCGATGGAGAGGCCTCTCTGTCACGTATCGTTACGGCGGACGAAAGCTGGGTACACCACTTTGCGCGTGAAACAAAAAGGTAGTTCATGGAGTGGCATCATCCTCATTCACCACAACAGAAGAAATTCAAGACAATTCCCTCTGACGGAAAAGTCATGGTGATAGTCTTTTAGGATTGTGATGGCGTCATTCTCGTGGATGTGATGCCAAGAGGGTCAAGGAGCAATTCAGAGATAAACTTGAAGACTCTGAATAAACTCAAGAACCGTTTCCGACGTCTTCGATCGGACAAGAATCCACCAGAAATCTTGCTCCTACATGACAGTGCACGCCCACACACAAGTCTGAGAATCCCGGAACACATCGCCATTTGGGTTGGACATCATTGCCTGATCCACCCTACAGTCCAGCCTTGGCATCCTCGGACTTCCATCGCTTTTGGCCACTTAAAGATTTTCTACGGGGAACACACTTTGAAGATGACACGAGTGTCAGTCATGCAGTGAAAACATGGCTACGCCTGCAGGACAACAGATTTTACCAGCAGGTAATAAATGCTCTTCCACAACGTTGGAGTACGGCCATAGAACGTGATGGAAACTACGAAGAAAAATAGGACATGGACAAGACATGTTAATGAATATTCTCACCAAATCCTGACCCTTAACAATAAATATGTTCTGAAAAAAATGTGGGCATTACCTATTGAACGACCCTCGTATATGCCTACAGTTCTCTATTTGGGTTCGGAGGGTATAACTCTAGAGGAGACAAAGTTATACTTTCCGGGGAATATGAATGCGATGGGTGGAAGCTGTATGCACATACATTGAAGCCAATCGTTGAAGGTAGACCCCTCACAGTAAATGATAGGAAGAAACCAGCCCTAACAATTACGCGTCGGGGACTAGCTATTTTTCGGTAAAATGAAGTGGCAATTGCTGATGAAGATCTGTAGCCGCGTTTGTTAAGTGGACGTGCAAACTGTCGTATCTCTCATTGTCGGTTTGTTAAAGCGTATAGCCATAGAGAAGTCCCAAGCTACAATGGATCGTCGGATGGTGATCCTACCGTAGATTCGTCGTCAGAACCGATGGACGCGTCGTATAAATTATCGTTAGGTTGAACCAGTATTTGGGCGGAAGTGTCAATGGAGAACTGTGTCTATTGATACATATAATTTGGAGATTATATATGGGAAAGGGTTTAGCGACAGTATTTTTGATATACTAATGTAATAATTAATAAGATTCATACATATGTGTGAAGGCTATATGTTCGTATTGAAAGGGTTTCTACAGACTAGTGCACATAAGAAGTCTTCTGAGGAACAAGGAATTTTGGAAAAAGTTAAGAGACGCATTTAGTAATAAGGTTAGTCAGTTTAGTATTCGGAGGTTTGATTCTACAGGTGTTCCATGTAGGATATATAATGGTAAACATACATGAAAGTTTGTAAATACGGTAAGCCAAGCAAATCTGCAGATGTTACGAAAGTTGTCGGCTGGCCGCAATTCGGAAACGTTGTGTAAAGCAGAGAATCAGTAAAGTCATCTCCTTTTATACTGGTGTCATGGTCTCCGGTTAGGAACCTAAGGAGGATTCTAAACAACAGAGTAAGATCAAATATGTATAATTTATGGTGAAAAACCAAGTGTACATGACATTTTGTGAAAGAGAAGTAACGGTCCCTGCGTCACTGTGTTGCGGAAGGACCTGGATTCAATTGCCGGCATATTCTCAGTTTTTTGTGGGGTATCGAGGTTTGGAATGGGGTCTAGTGCGCCTCGTGCGACCAAATGAAGGTCTTTCTGAATGAAGAAGCAGCAGCACAATCAGGATTCATACTTAAAGTTTCAGGTGTGTCACTTGTCACTGTTAATCATGAAATTGTGCTACATCCCCCATCCATATATGTAGGGGACTGATCACTCGTAGTCTGCAGAGATGACAGAATGCAATTCATTGGCAGAATAGAAGGAAACTATGGTTTTTATACAAAAAACATTGCACATTAAACCTTGGTACGCCCATACTTGAGTACTGCTCGGGGTATTGGGTCCTTAGCAGATAGGAACTATCAGTGGATATGATTTCCATTAAAAGGTAAACAGTTTGATAAGTCAGAGCCTTGTTGACTGGCGAGAAAGGTAGCAGGCATGTTGAAAACTCTTATCTGGCAGCCATTTCAGGAATTTGTTTACAATATTGACTTTCAAGCTTGGTAATATGAATGTTCGTTTTTCACTTTACATATTGATCGTATGGAAATAGCAAATACGTCTTTAAGCTAGCGCTGAGGGGTGGAAGCAGTCATCAGTCCCGTGCTCCATTATTTACTGAAATAGAAAGGAACGTATAATAAATTTCACAATAAAAAGCATCCTCTATCACACACTTTACAGTGATTTGTAGATAACACATTCAGATAACAGTGCTTTCTACAAGTAGGTGTAGCAAGTATACAGGGCGTGCTGAAAAGTACTGCCTCCGAATTTTTTACGTGGAAATTCTCTAATCTTTTTAAATAAAACAAACATTATTAATTTCAGCATAGGATTATACAACCAACCGGTTGCAAATGACTGTTACGTACACTGCCCTAGGTTTCAACACGTGCTAAAGGTGTCTTCGCCGGAATGAAACTCCGGTAAATTGTAAAATTACATTTCTAAGAACCAATGGTCAGAATTTAGAGCAGCTCTGCTCAATTCAAAAGTGAAATAAAATATCCCAATCTTGCCGGTTGGCTGTATAGTCCTATGCGGAAACATAGGCTGCTGGGTAACAGCTAAAATTAAAAATGTAAACCTTATTAACATGTTACAACATTATTCTTCATCTCTACGTATTTGCACCCCTTTGCCGCTAGGGGGCTCCACATTGTAGCACGTGACATGGCTGTGTGTAACGTAACGATGTCGGTGCGTGAGAAACTGCTTGCTGTAATCCAGTTTCGAATTCGGAGAGTTCCACCAGACATGGAGCACCCTCTCTTTCGTTATGACGAAGCCAGACCACAAACCAGCGCTGCGACATCAGCAACAATCCGATGCCTTACTTTCACTGCCCCGAGTTGGCTTCATCCGATTTTTATCTGTTTCCCAAAGGTAATGAACACCTACATAATGTGAAGGACAATCAAACCATTAAAATCGAAGATGGTAAAATAGCATATATTAAACTGAGTCAAAGTCCACATCTGTAATAGCTGTTCATTGTGCTTTTCTCTGTACTCTGTATTACATTAATCTACATTAAACTGACGAGGGGAGGCCACGACGTTTGGAACACGGATTTACTGCAAACTTCGCATACTCGTAGTTCTCCATGAGGACAACAAAATGTACAAGCAGTTGCGCGTACTTCTCAAGCGTTTTCGAGAAAATCGCTAGATAATTTCGGTCGTCAAATATGTACCTGTGCGTGGCCATTTTTACCACGAAGCGACGGCAGCCGAGTAGAGTCGGCAAGGTAGCCCAGCGTGTTGGGTCAGAGGGCTGCTGGCTCTCTGTAATAAAGAAACTGAGTAAAGGAATGAACGATCAACTTGAACGGATGTCTTGTGACTTCCGCCAAGACCAAACGCAACGAACAATATCAACGGTAAAAAAAAAAGAAAAGAAAAGTTGTTAGCGTTCTAGCCCCGTAATCGCTGGGTCGCTGGATCGAGTCCCGCTCGTCAGTTTTTTTATTTCTAACACAGTCATTTTCTTTACTATTTACATTACAGTTGATGTAATGGGAAAAATACGTGTCATCGAATGAACTTTTATTAAATTTAGAATGTTATTTGGCAGTCTACAAATTTTTCCCATTACATCAATTGTAATATAAATAGTAAAGAAAATGTCTGTGACAGAAACAAAAAAAAAACCTGACGAGGGGGACTCGATCCAGCGACCCAGCGATTACGGGGCTTGAACGCTAACCACTTTATTTTTATGTATTTATTTGTTGTTGTTGTTGATCGTTCTGTTTGGTCATTGCGGACCTCGCATGACATCCGTTAAAGTTCGTTTGTTGATGCTTCCACTCAGTATTTTTTATTACAGAGGCTAACCAGCTCTCTGACCAAACTCGGCTGCCGGCGCTTCTTGGTAAAAATGGCCACGACCAGGTATATACTTCACTGCCGAAATTATCTTGCGATTTTCTCAATAACGCTTGAGAAGTACGCGCTACTGCTCACACATCTTGTTGTCCTCATGGAGTACTACGAGTGTATGAAGTTTGCAGTAAATACGCGTTCCAAACGTCGTGGCCTCCACTTGTGAGTGAAAGTCCAAATCCGCAATAGCTGTTTATTGTGTTTTTCCCTATAAGACATACAGGGAAAAATCCGATAAAAAGCTTTTGCGGGTTTGGACTTTCACGCAGTTTAATACAGACTACTTTACCATCTTCTGTTGTAATTGTTAGATTGTCCTTCACATTATGTACAAGTTCGTAAGCTGTGGTTGCCCTACCTATAGGGTTATTTGTATGAAGAGCGCTTTCGAGGATTCCATTTTGACAGTGATAAGGCGCCGCAAGCAAAGGTGAGGTTGTGGCTCCGTCAACAAAACCAAACATTGTACAGTGACGGTATCAACAAACTGACCTCTCATTGGAAGAAAAGTGTTCCTCGCCAGCGTGACTACGAAGAGAAATAAATATGTAAAGATAAATGGTAAGCATGTAGAATGTTAATGAAGTTTGTTTTAGTTACAAAGCTTTAACATTGTACACATAAAACTTTCGGATGCATTAATTTTCAACATGTTCTCGTAGTTTACTGGACATGGTTTAATACACAAAAAAAATCGTATGACGCTGAGCGAGGCTGAAAAACACGAAAGTGAGCTTGGAGATCTTGAGGTCATCAGAGTTCATAATAGGAGGAGGTAAGAAACATTGATGAACAATACGTAGGATTTGGAGAGAGGAGCAGGAAAGAGGAAGAAGGTGACGGGAAGAATTTTACACTGTCGGTGTAACTAGTTTACGAAGCCTTTTTTTTGTGTTTCCTGTAGCATTTCTCTTGTTGTGAGCGGTATCTTTGTTTCGGTGAATGTGAGTTATCAGTGGAGACCTACCCCAGCGCCTCCTTCGCAGCCTGCACACGTGTGCGAGCACTTTCGTACAACATTACGTATCGACATCCGCGCCGTCGCGGTTCGTGTTACCTCGCGCCTGTCAGTGTTCTGGCCTGGCGGCGCGCCGTTTTGATACGGCCGGCTGAATTATTCCGCCGACGGCGTCACCCCCCCTGCGCTGGCGAAATATAATGCAATAAGCTGTTATCAGCGCTATGTGCCGCCCTGGCAGTCGTATATTAGCGGACCCTGACAGCCGCGCCGGCGGACCACGCGATACCGCGCCGCGCACTGCTGCGCTGGTTGCCTGTCTGGGACCCTGCAGGGGACGGGAGGGAAGGCAGGGAGCCGGGAAGCTACAGTACAGCCACACCGTGGCACCAGCACTGGCTGAAGCCCAGGGGGCGTGACACTCCGACATCTTGGGAGGCCCAAGCAGTGTCTACCCCATCGAAGCACCGTATGAAACATGCTTTTTCCTGCTAAAAATGGGACCTTTGTTAAAATTGATAGTGAAACCTTCAGCTGTCATTTATTTCGCACACGTCGCTACTACACAACTGGCCATTAACATTGCTACACCAGGAACATGACGTGCAACAGACGCGAAATTTAACCGACAGGAAGAAGATGCTGTGATATGCAAATGATTAGCTTTGCAGAGCATTCACACGAGGCTGGCGCCGGGGGCGACACCTACAAAGTGCTGACATGGGGAAAGTTTCCAACCGATTTCTGATACACGAACAGCAGTTGACCGCCGTTGCCCAGTAAAAAGTTACTGTGATGCATCGTGTAAGCAGGAGAAATGCGTTCCATCACGTTTCCGACTTCGATAAAGGTCGGATTGTAGCCTATCGCAACTGCGGTTTATCGTATCGCGACATTGGTGCTCGCGTTGGTCGAGATCCAATGACTGTTAGCAGAATATGGAATCTGTGGGTACAGGACAGTAAAACGGAATGCAGTGCTGGATCCCAACGGGCTCGTATCATTAGCAGTCGAGATGACAGGCATCTTATCCGCATGGCTGTAATGGATCGTGCAGCCACGTCTCCATCCCTGAGTCAACACATGGGGACGTTTACAAGACCACAACCATCTGCACGAACAGTTCGACGACGTTTGCAGCAACATGGACTATCAGCTCGGATACCATGGTTGCGGTTACGCTTGACGCTGCATCACAGACAGGAGCGCCTGCGATGGTCTACTCAACGACGAACCTGGGAGCACGAATGGCAAAACGTCATTTTTTGGATGAATACAGGTTCTGCTTACAGCATCATGATGGTCGCATCCGTGTTTAGCGACATCGCTGTGAACGCACATTGGAAGCGTGTATTCGTCATCGCCATACTGGCGTATCACCCTGCGTGATTGTATGGGGTGCCATTGGTTACACGTCTCGGTCACCTCCTGTTCGCAATGACGGCGCTTTGAACAGTGGACGTTACATTTCAGATGTGTTACGACCAGTGGCTCTACCCTTCATTCGATCCCTGCTAAACCCTACATTTCAGCAGGATAATGCACGACCGCATGTTGCAGGTCCTGCACGGGCCTTTCTGGATACAGAAAATGTTCGACTGCTGCCCTGGCCAGCACATTCTCCAGATCTCTCACCAATTGAAAACGTCTGGTCAATGGTGGCCGAGAAACCGGCTACTCACAATACACCAGTCACTACTCTTGATGAACTGTGGTATCGTGTGAAGCTGCATGGGCAGTTGTACCTGTACACGCCATCCATGCTCTGTTTGACTCAATGTCCAGGCGTATCAAGGCCATTATTACGGCCAGAGGTGGTTGTTCTGGGTAATGATTTCTCAGGCTCTATGCACCCAAATTGCGTGTAAATATAATCACATGTCAGTTCTAGTATAATATAGTTGTCCAATGAATGCCCGTTTATCATCTGCAATTTTAATGGCCAGTAGTGTAGTTTCGGTCAATGATCATTATCGAGCTTAGCTGGCATAAGCGGCAGGAAAGTTATACAATAATTTGAACAAAAGTAATTTGATCTTTTAAGCTGACCATGGTGCTTAAAAAATTTCCCATGATAATAATTGTGTACGATAAATTTCCTTAAAAAGCAAGTCCACATCGACAGCTAGTAACACATTCAATTTTCCACAATAATAACTGTGTACGACAATTTTCGTCAGGAAGCAAGTCCACACCGACAGCTAGCGAATTATTGTGGAAAATTGATGGTTCAAATGGCTCTAAGCACTACGGGACTTAACATCTGAGGTCATCAGTCCTCTAGACTTAGAACTACTTAACCTAAGGACATCATACACATCCATGCCCGAGGCAGGATTCGAACCTGCTACCTGAAGTGCCTAGAGTCACTCGGCCACAGCGACCGTCAGGGGAATTGAATGTGTTACTAGCTGTCGATGTGGACTTACTTCTCGACGAAAATTATTGTACACAGTTATTATTGGGGGAAATTTTCACGTACGACGGCGGGCTTAAAAGAGCAAATTACTCTTGTTCAAACTACGGTATAACTTTCCTGCCGTTTACGCCAGCTAAGCTCTATAATGGTCATTAACCAAAACTAGTAGCGAATTGTACAAAATAAGTGACAGCTCAAGGTTTGACCATGAATTTTAACAATTATTTGGTGGCTGAAAATCCGCTCTGCAAACACACATAAAGGTGAGACCACCTGAAGATTTTAATTTTCGAGAATCAGCTGGAAAGCAATGCTTACATTTTTTTCATTTTAGGAGAAACGTAAATATGATATAAACGATATCCATAATTAAAGTTCCTTTTCAAAACGCTGTAGAAAGAGAATCACTGCTCAGAGTGACGTTAAATTTGAATAGAATATTAGAGACGCAGGGTAAAACGTCATGCTACAAAAAAAGTTTGTGAGAATTTGACATATAGCGACAGAAAAGGCACACCAACAACTACACGGCACATGGCTGTTCTTCAGTTCGCATCCGAGGCGTCCAACGAGACTGTCTCTATGAAGGATCGCGCGCTGCTGGCAAAGTTCTTGTACAAGAATGGTGACTGCGCGCTGGTAGCCTAGCAGAAGTTCCGCACACTCAGGGGTAGTAAAAAAGACAATGATCCGATATTTGCTAAGGGTCTGGAGAAAATGATTACAAAATTCGAAAAGACACAAGTGTAACGCGACAGAGGGAGGAAAGCAGTGGATCCGGTGCCTGTCGAAGATGAGACCACGGCACTGCAGGAGGGGTCAAACGGCGGTGTGCAAACTTGCAGGGCACGGGGAATTGCCCGAACGTTGGACATATCTGTGAGCACGTTGCATGAAATCCTACGTAATATCATGCATTGCTAACCAAGAAAATCACCCGTGTTCAGGAGCTGCATCCTGCTGAACTGCCAGCAAGACAAACGTTCGCTCTTTAATTCCTTGCTCGCATCGGAGAGGATAATGGCTATGGGACATTCTGTGGACAGACGAAGCCCATTTACAAGGACACGTCAATTCGCAGAATTGCCGAATATGAGCAACGGAAAATCCACACGCGCTTCAACCGGTACCACTCCATTCTGCAAAGGTCACTGAGCGGTGATGATTGATTTCTACGGTTATTTGCAGCAGTATTGCTTGTCTGTTAGCACAGACAACTATCCACAAACGGCCGGCCGGGGTGGCCGAGCGGTTATAGGCGCTACAGTCTGGAACCGAGCGACCGCTACGGTCGCAGGTTGGAATCCTGCCTCGGGCATGTACGTGTGTGATGTCGTTAGGTTAGTTAGGTTTAAGTAGTTCTAAGTTCTAGGGGACTGGTAACCACAGCAGTTAAGTCCCATAGTGCTCAGAGCCATTTGAACCATTTTATCCACAAACGGTGCTGCTCTCGGTCGTTAAGTGAGGGCCATCGGCCACTGCGTTGTCCGTGGTGAGAGGTAATGCCTGAAATTTTGTATTCTCGGCAGAATGGATCTCGGAATATCGAATTCGTTAACAATTTCCGAAGCAGAATATCCCATGCTTCTATTTCCAAGTACCATTTCTCGTTCCACTCTTGCGGCCATAATCACGCCGGACACCATTTCACATGAACCATGTGAGTGCAAATGACGGCTTCACCAATGCATTACCCTTTTAGCCTTGTATATGCAAAGCTACCGCCATCTGTATATGTGCATATCCCGTGACTCAGTGTATGTGTTTCACAGCCATAACATTTTACACAGGTACACTTAGTCGCATATGTGGATACGGTCTGAAAAATGTTTTGCGAATAGATTTAGTAACAAACATAATAAATGAACACTTTCGCGACAGGATCCATCTAGGATTCGTGCAACGGCTGTTAGTCGGGCGGTCGGCGCCCGACTCTTACTCGTGCAGTGAGTAAAACTTTGTAGTTGGCATTACGCTTTGCTTCCCTCTATCGATAACCGTGTAGACAACACAAGGAAGGAACTCTCCATTGTACTACAACGTAATATTCTAATTTATGTGTACTCCAATTCAGCAACATGTATGTTACTGCCCTGTGTTGCACCCTTACTACTTTCACCTGACAGTAAGAGACAGAAAGGAAAAACTTGACGAAAAGAAACATCTGTCGCGTCCCAAGCGTGGGGATTGCGAGGGATTGAGCGACACGGTTCGTGAAAGGGCTTTAGCCGGTTGACCTTAGTGAGAGGCAGACTTTTTGATCTGGGTAAGATGTGGAAATCCCCGGTGTGAAGGTACAAGGCTAGGAAGCGGGTAGAATTAAAGTCCTGTTAACTTTATCAAATTGCAGTTTATTCCGCATAATTACAGCTCACCCTAACTGCGTGATGATTGCATTCACAGGAAGGCCAAGTCTAATCGAGAGACGGTGACTGATTCCACCGTTCCGACTGCCTACTAGAAGCTCTGCAGTATTTCCTAGCGCCCTACGTCAGAGTCCCTAACGCTCTTCAGCGACTGTCTCCGGCTGCCTGCCTACAGCCCGTTCCTCAGCCCAAGTCGGCTGCTGCTACCACGCTCACTACCGTCGCTACCTAGAGCCTGACACCAAGAACGACCCGAGAAGAAGACCGCAGAGCGGCGTGCTCTCGAGTTTTGTTAGCGTTACCCCTTCGACCACGCCAGCGCTTGGCATGACGTAGCGTCGAAGGCAACTTGTCCTTATTCGGTATCGTTAAAGTATTGTTGTTGTTATTGTTCTTCAGAGGCTTGGTGGAGGGATACAGGCGCCTCTCCCTATATGGTCAAGCACTGCGTCCTGAGCCCTTCATTGGCTCCTCATGACGTAGCGCTGTCCCCACCAAGGGCCTTCTTTCTTTCTCTCTCCACTCCCAGACCTCTCTCTCTAGCCAGGAATGCTTTGTGTTGATACTCTTAATTGAATGCTTATCATGAGTCCCTACAGAGAGCTTCGTTCGTATCTGTTGGCTATTTGCCCTTCAGCCACGACAGGGGTCCAGCGCTACAATTTTAACTCCTTCCTACGTAGTATTCTCGGCGTACTGCCTGAAACGACTGTAATTAGACTTGGCTTGTTCCTGCGGTTACAAAAATCCTGGTGGTGGTCACATTGTTTTGTAGCTCTTTGTCAGCTTCAGTGTTTCAAGACATATCACACTCAGGCAAACTGCGTGTAAAAAGTTTTGTCTTCGTAACAAAGACATGCTACAGTGACACTCTTTCTACACTCTGAGACAAAGAGGAGGACTTACCACGATGGAACTCTGTTAATGTGTGGGAAATCTGTAGATGTAACTCGTGGTGGGACTGGCGCCAGTAGTATCTCTGACATGCGAACGATCGATTTCCTAGTGCAGAGGTTTGTCTTTGGGCTTGGGCGGCCTCGAGATGTAAGGGAGTGCCGACCGCGAATAAGCAGAGGACACAAAGCTTGAGACCGGAACGGGGCGGTGCCGGAGTCGGCGATTGGGTGGCGGACAGAAGGCGAAGACGGCGTGCCTGAGGCCGGGCGGCGGCTGTCACGTGATTGTACTGGAGTCGGAGGGAGTCGGCCGGCGTTGTGCATTCTCCGGCAACCTCGTGAGCTGTGGATGTGCCTGCTCCCTTGGAGGGACACGCAGTTATGGTCTTGCAAAGTGACGGTCTGGCATCTTCGCAAAATCACCTCAGGAACAAGACACCCAGTTAAGTACACTAATTACTAAGAGCGCTTAGTTAACTGTGATTGTGATCGCTCTTCGTACAGTGAGACACTGCACGACGTGTGATGTGATGCTTGTTCGATCTCATTTGGGGCCTCCTACTAAGCGGGTGCTCTGCTTCCGCATAATATTGAGCTATTTTTAGATGTCTGTAATTAAGTTCTAGTGAGTGCCGGTCCTCGTGAGCCAGTTTATTCCCCACTCTTAGTGTTTGTTTATCAGGTACTGTGTTACTTAAAGGAAGCACTTCCTAATGAAATAAGTTCTTGTTTAGCCTCGATTTTATAGAGTTAATTTACTGATAAATCTTAAATGTTAAGGTTAAGAAAGGTTTTTCTGCCTTCTGTTGTCGGGTGTGGTCTGTGTTTCAGTGAGCTGGGGCAGCGGACTATCGAAAAGCAGGGCTTCCCTTTAGATTACAAGTTTGGCTTACGAGCGGTGGACTCCGCCTGAGCTCGGGTGTTCCTCTTCGGTAGCGTTTGCTTGGTTCACATTTTGGTGGTCTACTGGACGTGGGGTTGCAAACGGAGCCACGTCTTGGTTAGAAGTTAAGTATTACTTCTCTCAGTCGGTTCCACCGTACGTGGTTAAAATTCAGCCCTACAAGCTTGGATCTTGCTTCTGTTATTACACATTTATCATTGCACAAGGTTTAACTTTCTATTCCCTAAATGTCCATTTTACAAGTCAATGGGCATTTGAATAATTTCCTGATTCGCTCTGCAAGATTTCCCAAGTTAAGTTTAATAAATATGTTTTAAGTTTTCATGTCAACTGTGTGTCAACTATTATTTTACATGTAATGTTAAAAAAAAATTGTACATGACTGCACGTTCAGATACCGTGAATAGTTATAATTGAAAGAAAACAGCCCTCGGTCACTATTTTTAACGAATTAACCGGGTTTCGACTCATTTAGGAGTGTCCTCCTCAGAATTTAAATCAAAGAATGGTCTATAACATGGTCACAGAATTATGACTAAAAGCATATGATACAGACTGTAAGTACAGAATCATCGTGAAAGATTGGCAGTACTTATATGTCATTTATAAAACAATAAATATGCCAAAAGGGCATTAGTCACAAAGAAATTTAAGATAAAAAAATTGTGATGGCGAGCCACTAAGGGCTGCTCGTTACTTGCGTGGTTACAGGTTGCAAACAGACTGAGGTGCCTCCGTTGACAAATGCGGCCAGGAGAACATGGCACTGCAACGAGCGCACCATCTAGTAGCCGTAGATACAATTAGGCTACTTCAATGTGAAGTAGTGGCTCGCCATCACAATTTTTTATCTTAAATTTCTTTGTGACTAATGCCCTTTTGGAATATTTATTATTTTATAAATGACATATAAGTATTGCCAATCTTTCACGATGATTCTGTACTTACAGTCTGTATCATATGCTTTTAGTCATAATTCTGTGACCATGTTATAGACCATTCTGTAATTTAAATTCTGAGGAAGACACTCATAGCAGTGTCAAAACCCGGTTAATTCGTTAAAAGGACTGACCGAGGGCTGTTTTGTTTCAATTGTAAAGTTTGAAATGGAAAGGGTCTTAAATAATATGTCTTAACTAGAGTTGTTTGTTAAAGTTATTTGTTAACATGCGGTAATGAATGTCTCTTAAATAATCTTGCCCAATGTATCTGAGATTGTTTTGCGTAGCTAATAAACCCACTGGAATTGAAATGTTCACTTTATTGGGTCAGCCCTTCCACCCCCTTTAGATTTAAAGGTTAAACAAAACAGCTGTTAAGTAAAACCGTTCCAAACGTTTCAATGGTAGCAGAGCGTGGTTTAGATCCACGATGTCATATACATGGGCAGAAAAACAAACTACTAAAATTTCAGAAAAATCGGATGATATATTTAAGAGAAAGAGGTATACAAATTGGGCAAGTCAATAAATTGTTGGTCCACCTCTGGCCCTTATGCAAGCAGTTATTCAGCTTTGCACTGATTGACAGAGTTGCTGGATATCCTCCTGGAGCTGGCAAAGTTAGGGTTTGGGAAGCACGAAGACAAGTAGTAGAAACTCTCTTCGCGCGTGGAAGGGCGTTATCTTGCTGAAATGTAGGTCCAGGGCGCTTGCCGTGAGAGGCAACCGCGCGACCGCTACGGTCGCAAGTTCGAATCCTGCCTCGGGCATGGATGTGTGTGATGTCTTTAGGTTAGTTAGGTTTAAGTAGTTCTAAGTTCTAGGGGACTGGTGACCTCAGAAGTGAAGTCCCATAGTGCTCAGAGCCATTTGAACCATTTTTTTGAGAGGCAAGAAAACAGGGCGTAGAATATCGCCGGCGTACCGCTGTGCCGGAAGGGTACCACGGATGACTACCGAATGGGTCCTGTTATGAAATGAAATGGTACCCCAGATCATCGCCTCTAGTTGTCAGACCAAGCAGTGGTAGGCGGTCAGGCTGATACCCCACCACAGACCGAGTCGACACCAGATACATCTTCGAGCTGGCATTTATTTCACTGAACTACAATCGTCATCAGTGATGAGTCCCGGTTCGAATTGAGCCCCGACGACCAGCAAAGACGTGTGTGGAGACGCCTCAGACAGTGATGGAATATCAACCTGAGTGTCACCCTCCACATGGCCGGGCAACCCTGAGTGATGATCCGGGCTGCCATTTCTTTTCACAGCAGGACACCTTTGGCTGTCACCCTTAGACCACAGCTGTACCTCGCAGTATTCTACGCCTCGTTTCGTTGTCCTTGATAACAAGTCATCCTGAGCTTACATTCCGACAAGACAATGCCTCCCCGCACACGGTGTCAGTTTTTTCTGCTTGTCTTCGTGCGTGCCAAACCCTCCCTTGGCCAACAAGGTCGCTGAAGGTCTCTCAATTGAGAACGTTTGGAGAATAACGGCCAGGGCCCTCCAACCATATCGGGATTATAGCTGTCTAACGCGCCAGTTGGACAGAATATGGCACAAGTCCTATCAGGAGGACATCCAACAACTCAACCAGTCTATCCCTAGCCCAGTAACCACTTACATAATGCTCACAGGTGGGCCAACTCTATGCTGACTTGCTCAATTTATGAAGCTCTTTTTCTTCAATAAGTCATTAAATTTTTCTAAAATTTTACTCATTTCTTTGCTGTACATGTACATCTCATCTAACGATTTCCGTCCAATTCTGATAATCTCTTCATTTTGTTTGGTTATTTTTGTCTTAGAGTGTATACCTCGTCATTTTACTATCTCGTAATAAACCTTTTACGCATAGTTAAAGCTGATTTGATCGTTATGAGCCGTGGTAAAAATCGCTGTTTTGAAGAGCGCACCGCAGCGCGTAGTGTGAAGCAGTCGCCCACTGTTTCTGGCGGTGGCGCCGCTGTGGCAATCGCAGCTTTGGTGTCTCCCTCTGGTGGGAAAGGTTGCCTGTTCAAAGGCATTTAAGGGGCGCTATAACCTCGCCAGTAGCACCTCCCCTCTCTTTGCCCCCTTCTCTCCCCCGCGTCCATTTACGTTTCCCTCCTCTGCCTCCTCTCATTCCCTCTCGCGTCTGCCCTTCTCCCCCTTTGTTAGTCCTCTCCCTCCTTGGTTCCCCCCCCTTTTTGTTTTTTCCTCTCCTCCCTCCCTGTTTTTCCCCCTCCTGCAGGTCCCCCCCCCCCCCCCCATCTGCCTTTGGCTCGGGAGTGTCATCTTTGTGCTGCCACTTTCGCGCAGTGTTCTACAGTGAGTGTTCTACAGTGCGTGTTTTACAGTGAGTGTTTTACAGTGAGTGTTCCATGTTGTGTTTTTTGGGACTCGTTGCGAACGGCCATCACACTGTCGCTGGGTGTGCCTTTTATCTCTTGCGAACAGAAACCAGACTGTCGCCGTGTTTTTTTAATTGTCTGTCTATTGTTTTACCTGTCTGCTTCGTATGTATTTTCTTAGCATCATCATCCCTCTGTTCTTTGTTTTAAGTTCCACGATTTCTTTTCGCCATGTTACTCTTAACGTCTCCGATTTTATCGCCTGTTTTTATTATTTCTTCTCCTCATGTTTCTCACAAAGTCTGTAGGCTGAAGAGCGGCATACTAAGCTGCTGCCAGCCCGTCCCCTTCAGAGGGAATTGAAATTCAATAAAGAAAAATAAAAAAAAACTCGCCAGTAGGTCAGTCTAGGTCAGTCTCTCGTCCCCAGCTTACTAGTCTGTCTCTCGTCCGCATTTGTGAGGCAGTTAGTGTCTGTCTGTGGTCCGGAGTGCTAGTATGTCTTTCCTTTGGATCAACCTTTAAGGCCGGCAATGTGAGAGTCTTTCCACTCCGCCAGTAAGAGAACTCGGCGAGTAGTCGCCCGGTCGGAGCTTAGTTCCTGCACATGAGTCTGCGCGTTAGGCCGCCAGTCTGCTCGAGTTTGCTCAGGCAATGGTCATTGGCGGTTGGATCGATCGGTTGGTCGGTCGCGCACTGAGACACAAGATGACTTGTCCGTCTTGAGCTTCGGCGCATGTGAGGTCGCCACGTGAGTCCAGTGGGCCGCGCCGAGTAGCGGGGGGTAATGGCTTCGCGGTCGACACGAGAGCAACAGGAGTCAACCCACGACATCGGTCTGGCCGGTGCGAACTGCGACGGCGTTAGACGGGAGATCGGCGCGCCTTCCTGTGTCCGTTGAAGAGACTCGCAGCGGACGGTTCTGGAGAGCGATTTGGGGGTGCTGCGCCAGGTCTTCTTGAGAAATCGCAGTTTATTAGAAATAAATGATTGGTGATATGTTGTTTCATTTACTCTTGCTAAATTCTACTTGTTTTCTTGGTGAGGTCACCAGCCAGTTTGCTTTGGGTTCGTCCCAACATTCTTCTCCGTTTGCCAACCCGCGGGAAGGTTGTTGTTTATAAATTGGGTTGTCTGTTTCTCCCTTGTGGAGTAGGGGCGGGTTAGAGCAACCTGCGGTTCAGGTTGTTCGATAATCTCCCAATCAATGTACCGTATGTTAGTAGCTGCCTCTGTTATGTTTGTCGGCTTTGGTTCAAAATGGCTCTGAGCACTATGGGACTTAACATCGGAGGTCATCAGTCCCCTAGAACTCAGAACTACTTTAACCTAACTAACCTAAGGACATCACACACATCCATGCCCGAGGCAGGATTCGAACCTGCGACCGCAGCAGTCGCGCGGCTCCGGACTGAAGCGCCTAGACCGCTCGGCTACCGCGGCCGGCAGCTTTGGTCTGTTAACGAATTTATTGCTTGGAGTGTATCGGCCTAATACCTGAAATATGTTTTCATCTTGCCTATCATCTTGACAGGCGGTATCTGTGTACTGTAGAGCATCTTAACTTGTTTGGCCAACCTTGTATAATTTTATATAAGATTGCATTTCATGGGCTTTTATTTAAATGATCATTGTAGCATATAAAGTTGCCATCCTTTCACAGTAAGACTTTTCTTACACGTTAAAATCAAGTTGAACCTTCGGTGTCAATGTTAATATTTTAATTGATAGTATTTTGTACCATTTCCATCCCTCCGACTGGGGTGTATAGTTTGTGTGCTTGTGTAAATTGTTAAAACTTTTAACGTAATCTGGTGTGTTGCAGATTTGCACCAGTGTACTCTCTGGAAGAGAGTGAGCGGTCGTAACTACGGCCGTGTCAAAAGGGAGTGGCAAGGTTCTCTGCACGAAAGCTCATACAGTCAAAACTTGTTTCTTTCTGCCTCTGAATAAATTGTAACTTGATATTTAGAGGGTCCTTTCTGATTATAATTTTTAAATCTGTTTCTTTTAAAACGTGCTTTTAGGCACTATTAAAGTGAATAAAATTCCCATTTGTTAAAAGCAATTTGGTTATGATTTCATCAGTTACTCCCTGGCAAATACTTCCATGCTTACATAGTGTGATTAAATGTCTTAATGTTCTTGATGAATCACTAGTAAATAAAATAAATTCTTTAGAATATTCTTTGTAAATACATCCCGGTTCTCGTTTCAACGGAAAGACCACACGAATTTACCGAATTTATAGTTATAGTGCTACGATTGTCGGTTAATGTGAGCAAATCAGCCCTCCGGCTGCCCCAACACGGTGAATGAGGCCACTCGCGAATGTGTTCTTGTGGCGGACCTCTTATATAGGGACTCTGACAATCCTCTGTATTAGCTGTTACTGTCACCTATTGGCCCACCAAAACCTGAGAGCACAGAGATCTCTTAATCGTCTGACGGCGTTGCAACACGCTAGGGGCGTAAGTAATATCTACCTTAAAGCCCTGAAATTATTGTGAGAACCTGACTAACCAGAAGAAAGCCAAGGGATACAGTAACCACTGCGATTATCTGATACCACCAAACTCTCAAAAGTTATATAAAATCCAAGAAATAAGTAGCTCAAACTTTTCTTAGGTCGCTTTATTCTGTGGGGAGCCTTAGCTGTGAAAATACATCCAGATATATGAAGAACCGCAACATAACGATCTGTTTGAAAGCTTATATTTGCATCCTCAGATATACCTCTGGGTAAGAAATTGGGAAAAATGTAATAAATGGTATTGTCCATACCCAAAGTTTAAAAAAAATGTACTAAATACGAGTTAAGGTACTCACAATGAACTCATACAAAATCCAGACAGGAACTGAATGGACGACAGAACGTTCTCAGTAAAATCGAAATAAAACGTGCATGCAAAGAACAGTGTTCAGGTAATAAGTCGACAGAACGATGGACAGCAAGGGATCCCAGAATAAAAACCAAGAGAACTGATATGGCCTAAAATTCAAAGTGTGTTCCTGCCACGCGAGTTTATTCCACATGTGTTGGTCTTCCAGTCGTGAGTTATCTGATTGTATTGCTTTCTTCTCCATTATAGTTATATTAATTGCACATTTTCAAGCCTTGAATTTCAGACCCCATCAGTTCTCTTGGTTTTTATTGTAGACTCGCTTGCTATGCGGGGCGGTCGATTCCATCGTTCTGTCGATTATTTACCTGACTTCCTATCTTCTGACGGACACTGAGAATGGTCGGTCATCCATTCAGTCCCTGTCTGGATTACATATGAATTCATTGTCAGTACCTCTACCCGTTATTTACTATGTAGTGTCACGGAATAGTAAAGAGTTGGAAACGTGGAATATTGTCAAAGTTTCGTTGCCTACGCCGAGAGCCAGAGGCAGTAGGTTAGCCAAGAGTTAGGAGGATTGCGCATATATGGAATGTGTCAGCACGCAGGGGAAATGGCCTGGTTACGCGCAACAGGCGAGATAGAATTGCTTAGCCCGCGGATTTGTGTTAGACGGAGACTTTCGTACAGTGCAAGACAGAGGTATAGCGTCAGCGTACTGCATTTCACAACTTCGCGTAAGTCTTTCGTAACAAGAACACCTAAGAGGTGAGTACGACAGATCAATCAGCAGTATAAGTGGAACGAATGCGTTCATTACAAACGAGCATGACGTCCGGACGTCGCTCGTGCTTCCTTTAAATACGCCAGCTTTGATAGCAACAAGGCACTCGCAGTTAGACTTGCAGTTAGATGTGTACTGGGTCAGCTCGGTGATCGACATGCTAATCTTTATTAAGGAGATGTTGCAGTAAGGGCGGCCCATCCAGCAGCAGACGTGAGGGGACAGTACCTGCTCTGGTCCTCTCTGCTGCCGCTGTCAATCATCAACCCAGGATTAGCAGACATCGCGGCAGACTCGCTCGCCGCCAATGCTGACCACATTAGTCAGCCGTCGTCGAGATCGTGCGGGGCCTAGGCCCTGTGCATCCGCCGTCAAAACCGGGTGAGCCGACGACGCTGGAGGATTGCAGCCTGTTCCGCCCGTCCACCGTGGACGAGCCAGCAGGAGGAGCAGGGAAGAAGACGGAGTGGGATAGAGTACACTTCGCACTACGAGAACGCCTCTCGTGCCGACAGCGTCGGGACTCCAACCCAGAGCCTCCACATGCAGCAGCTTGCTGTCCGCAGTCGTGCCGGCCGCTACGTCACAGCACGCGGCACTGCGCTAGCAAGACTGTGCGGCCCCGATCTGGTGTCATCGCTACGAGTCAGCGAGGACTTGGGTAAGGTCGTTGATATCACCAAGCCACATTGTACTCAGCAAGAATAAATGTCTTATGAATTAATAATGTTTCTTTGGCGTTTCTGACGCGTCCATAGTCATTTCCTAGCATCCTGACAACTGGAGAGGCCACCGCTCGGCCATCCAGTCCACCGTAGCGACCGGGACTACCGGGGCGCCTACAGCTATACTCTTTTTTAACTTTGGGTATTCACAATATTGTTTATTATACAGGGTGATTCAAAAAGAATACCACAACTTTAGGAATTTAAAACTCTGCAACGACAAAAGGCAGAGCTAAGCACTATCTGTCGGCGAATTAAGGGAGCTATAAAGTTTCATTTAGTTGTACATTTGTTCGCTTGAGGCGCTGTTGACTAGGCGTCAGCGTCAGTTGATGCTAAGATGGCGACCGCTCAACAGAAAGCTTTTTGTGTTATTGAGTACGGCAGAAGTGAATCGACGACAGTTGATCAGCGTGCATTTCGAACGAACCTCCTGATAGATGGTGTATTAAACGTTGGTATAAACAGTTTGCAGAGGATGGGAGTTCGTGCAAAGGGAAAAGTTCTGGACGGCCGAGAACGAGTGATGAAAATGTAGCACGCATCCAGCAAGCATTTGTTCGCAGCCCAGGAAAATCGACTCGCAGAGCTAGCAGAGAGCTGCAAATTCCACAATCAACTGTATGGAGAGTCGTACGAAAAAGGTTAGTTATGAAACCTTATCGTCTGAAATTGGTTCAAGCACTGTCTGCAGCTGATAAGATTAAAAGAATCGATTTCTGTGATTTTATCCTTGCTCAAATGGAAACAGATGAAGGATATGGTGTTTCGGCCACCTCTCCCAGCCACCATTGATGATTTGAAACGAGAAATAACAGCAGCTATCCAAACTGTTACGCCTGATATGCTACAGAGAGTGTGGAACGAGTTGGAGTATCGGGTTGATATTGCTCGAGTGTCTGGAGGGGGCCATTTGAACATCTCTGAACTTGTTTTCGAGTGAAAAAAAAACCTTTTTAAATACTCTTTGTAATAATGTATAACAGAAGGTTATATTATGTTTCTTTCATTAAATACACATTTTTAAAGTTGTGGTATTCTTTTTGAATCACCCTGTATTTTTCACCATTTTCTTACTCAGGTATATACCTGAGGATGCAGTTAAAATCTTCGAAACTAGGACGTTTGAATAAAGTATCATTTATCAGCTGTTGCATTTCTTCATTTATCTACATACATTTTGAGTAAATATTGCGGAAACTCAATGTTAAATAACTAAACTTCTTCACTCATTCTCAACTAACCACACAGACACTTGAATTGCTGTTGCTACAAGTCAGATACACACAAATCTGTTTCGAATCTTCATATACCCTGTATCGCAGTTTATAGCTGATGCGCCATCATAGTCCATACCTATACAAAGTTGAATTACATTGAATGACAGCCATTAATATAGAAATCTCAGTGTTGTGCCATGATCTTCCCTCTATATAAAGCGAACATGAACTGAACCTTTCAACAACACAAACCTATGACCGCCTTAGATGTGGATTCCTAGACACCCGGTGTGTTATCGCAACTTCATCGACTGCCCTATGTTGGTGAGTAGCTGCTCAATCCACGGGTCATTTCAGCGGCTGCACCACCAGCTTAGTGAGACTAGTAATTCTGAAACATTTTCAAACCTATTAACCTTCTGAAAACGCTCCCAGGTTGGACATCCGTTGTTCTCTCATCAATCTTTATCTTTCCAACATTGCCAATGAACTGCCCTCTTGACGGGCGGTTGTTGAAACCGAACCGTGACAGGTCACGCCTGGTACTGAAGTCTCCCTTCATTATTTTGTGTGAGGAGGGGAAGGGGGAGGGAGGGTGTCAGTAAGAAGAAGTTTCGGAAAGGTTTATATGACTTCATTCTCAAATACTGGATGAAATCGACAGATGTGAAGGTAATTTCCGGAGTACCCCAAGAAGTATGAATGCACCGACATATATAAATGATCTAGTAGAAAGAGTCACGTGCTCTCTAATGCTGTTCGCAGATGATGTGGTCCTCTGTAACAAAGTAGCAACGCCAGAAGATAGTAACGATTTGCAGAAGGACCTCTAGAGAATTGCTGAATGGTGCAGCTTTTGCCCATTGGCCCTGAACTTAAATAAACGTAACATGTTGCACATACATAAGAAAATAAATCCACTACTGTACAGCTGCATTACTGGTGACAAACCGATGGAAACACTATCTGCCGTAAAATATCTAGGAGTAACGGTTCAGAGCAACCTTAAGTGGAATGACCTCATAAAACAAATAGTGGGAAAAGCAGCTGTCAGACTCAGATTCATAGGAAGAATCTTAATGAAATGTAGCTCATCCACGGAGGAAGTGGCTTATAAGGCGCTTGATCGTCCGATTCTTGAGTACTGTTCCTCTATCTGGAATTCCTACCAGACAGGACTAGTCCGCAGCTCGTGTTCTAGTGGCTAAAGTCGCTGCCTCTGGATCAGGGGGTTCCAGGTTCGATAGCCGGCTGCGTTGGTGACCTTCTTAGCCCGAGGACTGGGTGTTTGTGTTGTTCTCATCATTTCATCATCATTGGGGTAAATCGCGACACTGGACAGAGAGAGTATTGGGAATTTGTACGGGCACTGATAACGACACAGTTGAGCGCCTCACAAACCAGATATCATCATCATCATCACCATCAGATATGACTAACAGAAAAGATGAAGAAGATTCAATGAAGAGCTGACGTTTCGTCACGGGCTCGTTTAGCCTGCGAGAGAACGTTACGGAGATGCTGAACAGACTCCGTTGACATACGTTACAAGAGAGGCATTGTGCGTCACGGAGAGAGCTACTATTGAAATTTAGAGAGCATACTTTCTGGGAAGGGTCTGACAACAATTGCTTCCTCCCATATGCGACTCGCGTAATGACCATGAGAAGAAAATTTGAAAAATTAAAGGCAATACAGAGGCTTACGGACAATCATTCTTCCCAAGTGCTATTCGCGAGTTGAACAGAATTGGAGAGATCATTTAGTGGTACAAAAAGTATCCTCCGCCATACACTATTAGGTAGCTTGTGGATTATGATGTAGGTGAATAGAGTGTGGTGGATTTACACGCCATGAGTTACACCGCTTCAAGGAATATACGCAGATTCTAAATACGTTACTTATTGTGTAAAGCCCGTAATGTAAAACCAAAATTGTTAATGAGAGGGTAAGACAGAATTCTAATTTTTTGGATTCGGTGAATAATTATGTTAAATTGTGAAAATTAAATTTCTACTAGCTCTGGAAGTCCCTAGGATGGTGACGTACAACAGGCTTTCGCTGAGCATGTGACTGTTGTAGCCTTTCGGTACTGCAGAACACTGCCCTTCACCTTTTTGGAAACTGATATTATGTATTGAAGAATGTATTCATTAATTGTATGCTGCCTTACGCATCTCGACCTTATGTGGTTCTCGATGGGTCTACAAAAGAAAAAATATGAAAGACTATCAGTGAATTAACATTTGTAGAATTACATAAAACGTTCATCGAAAAAACGGAAGAAGCAAGCATTCACAGAAAAAAAAAACATTGGTGAAAACGTAACATGCACATCGTAAAAAACGAAGAGGCAGAACTCACCATAGCATAACGCATTTTTAGTAATAGGAGAATGAATTTGCCGAACATAGATACAATGTCTGGTCTTCATTACTTGACGACAATTAAGTGCAAACTGAATCACTATACACATCAAAGTATTAGGTGAAGAAGACTGTCAGAAGACTGTATGATACAGCTTTTATGAAAATTGCGTGTTTTGAATTAAAGAAGTACTGACACAGTTGACTGATAGAATGTATTTTTAAATGACAAATAATTTTCTGTTATACACATTGCATCAACCAGTTTATTATCTAACAGTTATCCATCTCATGCAAAGAGACTGGTGAAAATTATCACGCCAAGATGGCGTCAATGTATAAAAATGTAATTAACATAAGGAAACATCGAGCTGTTCAGTACAATAATCAGCTGCAACAGATGCCTAATTTAGTATCCGGAGGTGCATACATAAAATCGTTAAAATCAGTTTATTGGTATTACAAACCATAAGATAACGCAAAATTTACAAATTTACCTTCGATAAGGGTAGAATATGAAATAATGAATTGAAATGTGTGCCAGTGCCGTGACTTAAACCCAGGTCCCTTGCTTACTAGGCAAACGTGCTAAACACGGCTCCACTGTGGCATAACGGCTCACACGCCTGCACGGACAAACCCGGTCCAGTGCCCTCTCTAACACTAACGTCATTTTATGCCTTAAGGCTATTTTCGCCTCTTAGATAGTTAGTGCTTGCTGCTGAGGCTCTCCAATACTGGAATAGCACCCCAGCTTTCAGCGTAATGTGGTAATCCTGCCTGTACAAGTGTAGGTGATCTATTGATCTGATGGAATTATATTTTGCTGGAGACATATGAAAATGGGCTGAAAGCGAGAATGGAGATTTGTGTTAGGGATGGCTGTGAACTATGGTCATTTTATTATTATTATTATTATTATTATTATTATTATCATTATTTTACACGTCTAGTTCCGTAGAACCAAATTGAGGAGCAAACCTCCATGGTTATGGAACGTGTCAGCACATGAGATTACAACATAAAAGTATAAAACAGACAAAATGAAATTTTTATGAACCCAGAAAAGACAATACATAAGTTTATGTAAACGCAATCAGCAATATAACATAGGAATCAGCTTAATTTTTCAAAGAACTCCTCGACAGAATAGAAGGGGTGACCCATGAGGAAACTCTTGTTTCGACTTGAAAGCGCGTGGGCTGGGCTACGATTTTTTAATTCGAGAGGTAACTTAGTGAAAATGGATGCAACAGCATACTGCACGCATTCCTGCACAAGAGTCATGGAAGTGCGATCCAAATTCACATTGGATTTCTGCCTAGTATTGTTGTTGTTGTGGTCTTCAGTCCTGAGACTGGTTTGATGCAGATCTCCATGCTACTCTATCCTGTGCAAGCTTCTTCATCTCCCAGTACTTACTGCAACCTACATCCTTCTGAATCTGCTTAGTGTATTCATCTCTTGGTCTCCCTCTAAGATTTTTACCCTCCACGCTGCCCTCCAATGCTAAATTTGTGATCCCTTGATGCCTCAAAACATGTCCTACCAACTGGTCCCTTCTTTTTGTCAAGTTCTGCCACAAACTCCTCTTCTCCCCAATTCTATTCAAGACCTCCTCATTAGTTATGTGATCTACCCATCTAATGTTCAGCATTCTTCTGTAGCACCACATTTCGAAAGCTTCTATTCTCTTCTTGTCCAAACTATTTATCGTCCATGTTTCACATCCATACATGGCTACACTCCATACAAATATTTTCAGAAACGACTTCCTGACACTTAAGTATATACTCGATGTTAACAAATTTCTCTTCTTCAGAATTTCCTTGTCATTGTCAGTCTACATTTTATATCCTCTCTACTTCGACCATCATCAGTTATTTTACTCCCTAAATAGTAAAACTCCTTTACTACTTTAAGTGTCTCATTTCCTAATCTAATTCCCCCAGCATCACCTGATTTAATTTGACTACATTCCATTATCCTCGTTTTGCTTTTGTTGATGTTCATCTTATATCCTCCTATCAAGACACTGTCCATTCCGTTCAACTGCTCTTCCAAGTCCTTTGCTGTCTCTGACAGAATTACAATGTCATCGGCGAACCTCAAAGCTTTTATTTCTTCTCCATGAATTTTAATACCTACTCTGAATTTTCCTTTTGTTTCTTTTACTGCTCGCTCAATATACAGATTGAATAACATCGGGGAGAGGCTACAACCCTGTATCACTCCCTTCCCAACCACTGCTTCCCTTTCATGCCCCTCGACTCTTATAACTGCCATCTGGTTTCTGTACAAATTGTAAATAGCCTTTCGCTCCCTGTATTTTACCCCTGCCACCTTCACAATTTGAAAGAGAGTATTCCAGTTAACATTGTCAAAAGCTTCCTCTAAGCCTACAAATGCTAGAATCGTAGGTTTGCCTTTTCTTAATATTTCTTCTAAGATAAGTCGTAAGGTTAGTATTGCCTCACGTGTTCCAACATTTCTACGGAATCCAAACTGATCTTCCCTGAGGTCCGCTTCTACCAGTTTTTCCATTCGTCTGTAAAGAATTCGAGTTAGTATTTTGCAGCTGTGACTTATTAAACTGATAGTTCGGTAATTTTCACATCTGTCAACACCTGCTTTCTTTGGGATTGGAATTATTATATACTTCTTGCAGTCTGAGGGTATTTCGCCTGTCTATACATTTTGCTCACCAGATGGTAGAGTTTTGTCATAACTGGCTCTCCCAAGGCCGTCAGTAGTTCTAATTGAATGTTGTCTACTCCCGGGGCCTTGTTTCGACTCAGGTCTTTCAGTGCTCTGTCAAACTCTGCACGAAGTATCTTATCTCCCATCTCGTCTTCATCTACATCCTCTTCCATTTCCATAATATTGTCCTCAACTACATCGCCCTTGTATAAACGCTCTATATACTCCTTTCACCTTTCTGCCTTCCCTTCTTTGCTTAGAACTGGGTTGCCATCTGAGCTCTTGATATTGATACAAGTGGTTTTCTTCTCTCCAAAGGTCTCTTTAATTTTCCTGTAGGCAGTATCTATCTTACCCCTAGTGAGATAAGCCTCTACATCCCTGCTTAGCCATTTTGCACTTCCTGTCGATCTCATTTTTGAGACGTTTGTATTCCTTTTTGCCTGCTTCATTTACTACATTTTTATATTTTCTCCTTTCATCAATTAAATTCAGTATTTCTTCTGTTACCCAAGGATTTCTATTAGCCCTCGTCTTTTTACCTACTTGATCGTCTGCTGCCTTCACTACTTCATCCCTCAGTGCTACCCATTCTTCTTCTACTGTATTTCTTTCCCACATGCCTGTCAATTGTTCCCTTATACTCTCCCTGAAACTCTGTACATCCTCTGGTTTAGTCAGTTTATCCAGGTCCCATCTCCTTAAATTAGCACCTCTTTGTAGTTTCTTCAGCTTTAATCTACAGTTCATAACCAACAGATTGTGGTCAGAGTCCTCATCTGCCCCTGAAAATGTCTTACAATTTAAAACCTGGTTCCTAAATCTCTGTCTTACCATTATATAATCCATCTGATACCTTTTAGTATTTCCAGGATTCTTCCATGTATACAACCTTCCTTTATGATTCTTGAACCAAGTGTTAGCTGTGATTAAGTTATGCTCTGTGCAAAATTTCTACCAGGCGGCTTCCTCTTTCATTTCTTCCCCCAATCCATATTCACCTACTATGTTTCCCTCTCTCCCTTTTCCTACTGACGAATTCCAGTCACCCATGACTATTAAATTTTCGTCTCCCTTCACTACCTGAATAATTTCTTTTGTCTCATCATACATTTCATCAATTTCTTCATCATCTGCAGAGCTAGATGGCATATAAACTTGTACTACTGTAGTAGGCATGGGCTTCGTGTCTAACTTGGCCACAATAATGCGTTCACTATGCTGTTTGTAGTAGCTTACCCACACTCCTATTTTTTTATTCATTATTAGACCTACTCCTGCATTACCCCCATTTGATTTTGTATTTATAACCCTGTATTCACCTGACCAAAAGTCTTGTTCCTCCTGCCACCGAACTTCACTAATTCCCACTATATCTAACTTTAACCTATCCATTAGCCTAGTATTAACTGAGTGAAAGCTGATAATTCTTGGGGAAACGACATTAAAGAATATATATATATATATATATATATATATATATATATATATATATATACATGAGAGGCCATTGTCAGAATACCCAAACCAGTGAAGAGGGGTCGACAAGAGGTTCACGAACCTACTCCACTTATTTCCCGAACCGCACGCTTATGAGCAAAAATATCCTCTGAGAATGGGAAGAATTACCCGAAAGAATATCACCATACGTCATAAGCGAATGAAAATAATCAAAATAGACTACTTTTCATGTCGAATAGTAAAAATCGCTGCATTAAGTCTTTGAACAAGACCCTAAACGTGAGCTTTCCACTACAGTTTACTATCCGTCTTAAGAGATATAAATTTGCACTGTTCAGTTTCACTAATCATATGCTCATACTGTGAAACTAAAACGTTGTTTTTTCTAATTGTATATTAGAAACTGTAAAGACTGAGTCTTACGCTAATTTAGCATTGGGCTATTTTCTACAAACCATGGACTTACGCCTTAAACTGCACTGTTTGAAACAGTGCCAACGTTGCACACAACATCCTTTACTACCAAGCTAGTGTCATCAGCAAACAGAAATATTTTATAATCACTTGTAATACTAGAGGTCACATCATTTATACAAATAAGGAGCAGCAGTGGCCCCAGCACTGGTCCCTAGGGCACCCCCCATTTAACTGTGCCACTCTCAGACCCTACATAATAGCCATTCTCACCACTGTGGAGAATGATCTTCTGCTGTCTGTTATTAAAGTAATGGTGAACCAGTTCTGACCTACAGCTCCAGGATACAATACGGCATTCTTGCACCTCCTTACTACCTATAGTCGTTGCAGCTTTTTGACTCACAGCGCCGTGATGGTGTAGGTGGTAGCACATCGGTCTAATAAGAAGGCGACCTGGGTTCATGTCCTCGCCATAGCATAAATTTTAATTCATTACTTCAGGTTCTATCCTTATCGAAGACAAAGTAGAGACTCTTATGTGTCCAGCAAAATGTAGCTCCATCCAATCAAAATTTACAAAGGTAACTGCAAAATGAGAGAAAGTGTAACAATTCTGCGCAGACAGCATCAGTGAATAAAATAAGATACAAGAAGCAGTCTATATAAGGACAGGAGTATACCAGATGAGTCTGTATTCAATATACAGATCATGATAAATAGTGAAAAAATTAACATCAGCCAAATCTTGTTATGATGATCATTGTGCAAACTACTTTTCAGAGATGGTGAGCTGTAGCACGCTGCGAGCATACAGTTAAAACTGTAGTGGTCTGGAGTAACAACATTCCCATTATGATAGAACCAGCAGTAAACAATAAACAAATGTAACCACTTTCTTCTGATATCCAACACTGAGCTACGAACCCCCTGCCTTCTATGCCATTAGTGTCAGTAGAGAGGCATACCCATGTCCATCCACTAGACAGAGGGATAAGGCCAGTAAAACCACGTGTGTATTCAGGTGAGTACAAACATAAAGCCTCCAGGATACATACAGCATTCTTGCATCTCCTTAGTTTCTATTTACCGAACACCTGCAGGAAATTATAATCTATTCATAAATCATCTAGAAGCTCTTTTGGGTTATTTAATAGGAAGAAACAAAGAAATTTTGATTGCTGGTGATTTTAATACAGATTTTCTAATGCAATCTTCCAGTAAACTTTTACTGCAGTTAGTAGTGTTGTCTTTCAATCTAACTCACACTGTAAACTTTCTAACTAGGATCACTAAACCCTCAAGGACAGCCATTGATAACATTTTTATAGTCAAATCAAAGGAACAAAATCATATCATAAAACCTGTATTAAATGGACTATCAGATCATGACATGCAGCTCCTTGTTTTAGATGTAAATTCTATGCAGATTATCAAGACTGCTAAATCTGAGTACAGGAGAGTAGTCAATCAACGAATAATTGAGTGTTTTACAAAACTGCTCAAAGATATGAACTGGAATGATGTTTATAGTGCTCATGACATGAATGAAAAATACAACACATTCATGAACAATGTCAGTGCAATGTTTGAAAACTGTTTTCCTCTAAAAGTTACTCAAATTAAACAGAAGTCTATAATAAAACAAGGAATAAAGATTTCCTGTAAGACAAAAAGGAAAATGTATCTGTCGACCAAGAACAGCTTCAGTGCTCATGATTTAGATAAATACAAGGAATACTGTAAAATATTAAAAAAAGTAATTCAGATATCTAAACAAATGCATTACGAGAAGAAGGTAGCAATGTCAGGGAACAAAATAAAAACAATATGGGATATAGTGAAAGAGGAGACTGGTAGAACCAGAAAGGAACAGGAGCAAGTAGCATTAAGGGTAGATGACACATTAGTAACCGATGGGCATAGTGTGGCAAATCTATTTAACAAGTACTTTATATCCGTTACTGATAGAATGGGATTGTCAGAGTCAGTAAATAATGCCCCTGAATATCTGAAACTAGCCTTTACAAATAGCTTCAGGTACATGAATATCTCACCCACTTCACCAAAAGAAATAATTTCGATAGTAAAACCTTTAAAAACAAAGCATTCTAGTGGTTACAATGAAATATCAACAAAGTTAATTAAGGCATGTTCTTGTGAGTTCAGTACAATTCTAAGTTACTTGTGTAACCAGTCAGTTATAACTGGGACATTTCCTGACTGGCTATTCAAGAAAGGGGATGAAGAGATACCATCAAACTACAGACCGATTTCACTTTTGCCAGCATTATCAAAAATTTTAGAAAAAGTAATGTACAGGCAGCTTCTCAACCATCTGACCATAAAGAACATATTATCAAGAACACAGTTTGGATTTCTGAAGGGTTCTGATATCGAAAAGGCCATTTACACCTACAATGAAAATGTACTTAATTCATTAAATAACAAATTACAAGCAGCAGGTTATTTTCTGTGATTTATCAAAGGCATTTGATTGTGTGAACCACAACAAGCTTTTAAATAAATTAGAATTCTATGGTGTCACGGGCAGTGCTGCAGAATGGTTCAAGTCATACCTCACTAACAGGAAAGAAAGGGTGTCAGTGCGAGGGACTAGTGAATTAAGTCATCAGTCATCATCAGAATGGGAAGAAATTACATTTGGTCTCCCACAAGGATCCATCTTAGGGCTATTGCTTTTTCTTGTGTACATTAATGATCTCTCATCACTTACACTGCCAGAAGCAGAGTTCGTTTTGTTTGCAGATGACACAAGTACTGCAGTAAATAGTTTGTCGAGTGTAGTTCTAGAAAGATCTGCTAATGATATTTTCATGGATATTAATAATTGGTTTAAAGCCACCTCACTGACATTAAACTTCGCAAAGACTCACTATATGCAATTCAGAACCTGTAAGAGGTTTCCACCCAGCATATGCATAAAGTATGAAGAAGAGCAGATAGAAGATGTTGACAGTCTTAAATTCCTGGGATTGCAACTTGATAATAAATTCAGTTGGGAGGAGCACACCACAGAACTGCAGACATGCCTTAACAAATCTGTATTTGCAATTCGAGTGTTAGCTGACATAGGCAACATAAAAATGAAAAAGCTTGCATGCTTTGCCTACTTTCATACCATAATGTCATATGGTATAATATTTTGGGGTAAGTCTTCAAGCTAAACAAAAGTTTTCAGAGTCCAAAAGCGTGTAATACGTGTTATTTGTGGAGTAAATTCACGGACGTCCTGTAGAAACCTCTTCAAAGAACTGGGTATACTAACTACTGCCTCTCAGTATATTTACTCCTTAATGAAATTTGTCCTAAATAATATATCTCTTTTTCCAACAAATAGCTCAGTTCATACATACAATACCAGGAACAAAAATGATCTGCACAAGGACTTAAAAGCACTTACTTTAGTTCAAAAAGGGGTCCACTACTCAGGAACACTCATCTTCAATAATTTGCCAGCAAACATAAAAAATTTAGTTACAAATAAAGATGAGTTTAAAAGGAACCCGAAAGACTTACTAGTGGCCAACTCCTTCTACTCCATTGACGAATTTTTTAATAGAAGCAAATGATGTATTGTATATATTCATACTATTAGTATTGTTATTCTAGCTTAAAAAAGATACTGATATGTTCCACATCCACGAGGATCTCCTCAGCACGGATCTGTAGAACGAAAAACTAATCTAATATAATCTAATCTAACGTCGTTGTCAGCGAGACGCCGGGTCTGCTACATGTGTGAGTGTTGGGAGTGTGGTGGAGGGGAGAGGGTGCAGTCAGGCAGCAGGCCGCTCTGTCCTGCCCTTCTCTCCTCTCCTCGGCTTCTTGGCTGCGTGCCCCGGGCAGGCTGCGAGGGCATCTCACTGCTGACGCTGACGCCGCTTTCACTCATCAAGCAGCGTAGGGGATGGGTGGGGGTGGAGAGGGGTGGGGGGGCGGTGCTTAACTGCCGTGTAGCAGCGGCAGGGGGGGGGGGAGGGGAGAGGGAGCCGACACTTGCTGCCAGTGCCGGCGGGAGATGCTCATCTCACGTCACAGGCAGACACCCCCTGTCTCCGTCTAGACGTCCTACATTCTCACACTCCTAAACAACGGTACTCTAACTCTTGTCACAAGGGTCACGTGCTCTACACAGACAACATGAAATTTTTTCACTGTTCTTTTGACTGAGACATGTTAATTAACTTTGTAGAAGCACGAAGTGTGTGAGAAAAGTAGTGAGACTTTAAATGCGAACATTTCAGGTTAGGCTTTATCATGACTTTTATTGACATCAAATGAAACAACAAGTTTACTGTCACCAGTCACTGTTTATTAATCTCCACGACGCCTTTCAAAGGTCTAAATCTCCATTATCAGGTGGATTTACATTTGTTAGTATGTCTTGGGTGTGTGTGTTTTGTTACGATTTTTTGGAGGACTGGACCACTGTCTCCAGTGGTCATAGGTTCCTTTCCCTGTCGTAACACAACACGCACACCCATGACGTACTAACAAATGTAAATGATGAAGGTTTAAACCTTTGAAACGCGTGGTGCGGTTAAATAAACAGTGACTGGTAACAAGAAACTTGTTTCATTTACAGCAAAGAGACTGAGAACACCGCAATCAATTTGGCAACGCTGTGTTGTTCTACTTGAGTAGTCTGGTGTTTTCATCTCTTTCAGTTGCTCAGTCAGAGTTTCAGCTCAGTAAAGCCATCATGTGATTTCTGAGAGGGCCACCAGTGATTTTGTGTTTTTTTGTCTGTTACGAAAATGGAACAGCGGAATTTAGAGCAACATTGTGCCATCAAGTTTCGTCTTAAACTTGGGGAATTCGTGAATGTGAGCCCCAAAATGTTGAAGCAGTGAAGCATTTCATATCAAGAACGCAACTTTTTCGTTGACCCATATCATTTTGGGAAGGCCTAGAACACGTTCCTTATAAACCTCTCTTAGGGAAACCCTAAACATGAAATATCGACAAAAACGTCAAATGTGTGCACGCTCTTTGAGATCAGGCCGACTTTTAACAATAGGGACGACGGGTTATCTGCTATATTTAAACACTTCCCTGTATATCAAATTTTGGCCGAAAATTTGCTCATGCGAAGGTTTTGGGGTAAAATGTTGCTGACAAACCTCATAACTGAAGAAAGTATAGCCGAAGAAACAAGTGCGTTGATCTTCTTGAGAGGATTACCAATGATAACGAATGGTTCATTGGTGTAATCACAGGTGATAAATTCTGCGTACTTCAAAGGTTCAAATGGCTCTGAGTACTATGGGACTTAACATCTGAGGTCATCAGTCCCCTAGAACTTGGAACTACTTAAACCTAACTAACCTAAGGACAACACACACATCCATGCCCGAGGCAGGATTCTAACCTGCGACCGTAGCGGTCGCGCGGTTCCAGACTGAAGTGCCTAGAGCCGCTTGGCTACACCGGCAGGCTCTGCGTACTGCAGTACGATCCTAAGACAGTAGGAATATCATGGATAAGACATTGTTTATCCAGTACAAACTTCCAACCAAGTGTTTTAAAAAAGCTATCTTTGATTGGTCCAGGAAAAGGGTGAATCAAGTGAGACTGGACATCGCAGACAAGTAGATGCTGCATCCTGACAAAGCACCATGTCACATGGCCGCTTCCATCACATGATTTTTTACCCCAAAAGTCATTCCTGTGGTTTCACAGTCACTATATTCAACTGATTTCTAAGTCCTTGTGACTTTTTATTTCACGAAAATTCAAAAATTTCTTAAGAGGGCGTTATTTGGGGATTCTGGAGAACATTCAAAAGAATATGACCGACATGTTAAAGGGCGGCTACAAAACTTGGAACAACGATTCCATCAGTGTATAGCTTCCAAACAGAACTACTTTGAAATTGACAATGTTATTGTTTGAAAATAAAAAAGAAAACAAAACTTTGGTAGATAAAAAAGTCTGTCTCTTTATTTTTCTCAGACACGTTGTACAATCTGTATTAATTATTCAAAATTGTTTGTAATTACTGAATTATTTTTCTAACTATTAGTGTGCATCCATAGGGTTTAGGCACTGTGCAATCTCAATAATGTGACCAACTGCCAGTGTCCTGACTAATCACCTTTTGCAGCACACACTGCTGCGACACAGCCAGGAAGGGAGTCAATGAGGTTCTGTAAGGTACAAACAGGGATGTGGAACCATGCTGACTCAAGCGGCGTTAGATTTCTTGGTTGAAGATCCATGGCGTGAGCAGCCCCATTAGTGTGGTCCCATATCCAGGGATATGGTGCCCAGGGGAGCATGATAAACTCATCCTCAAGCTCTTCAAACCACGCACGTACACTGTGAGCTGCGTAACAAATTGCACTCTCCTGGTGGTAGATGCAATTATGCTGTGGAAAAAAAAATCTTGTGGGGTGGACATGGTCCCCAGGGATTGATGTGTACTGGTGTTGATCCTTTGTTCCTTGCTTAATGACACGATCATCCAGGGAACGTCACAAAAACATTCCCCGACCATAATGCTCCATCCTCTGGCCTCAACGCTTTGCTTCCAGATGTTTCATGCCATACACGCCAAAGGCCATCTGTCCAACGGAGCATAGAATGTGATTCATCTGTAAAGTCCAACTGTCGCTGCTCAGTTGATGTCCAGTGTGACACTGGCGCGCAATTTCCAGCCTTCCCCGCAGATGTACAGCAGACAGCATGGATGTATGAACCAGACCTTTCTGTGGAGGCCCATACACAGCAGTGTTCACCGAACAGTAATACAGGAGATGCTACTGGTAGCCCCTTGGTTCTGGGCAGTGAATTGCTCAATAGTTCCACATCTAGTCCTTCATACACAGCACCGAAGCCATCACTGACCCCTGCCATCTAGGTTCTGTGTTGAATCATAGTTGCCTCTGCACCTGTTTTGGATTGCGTCGCTATGCCATACACGGTACACTTATGGAAAAAAACTTTTTTCACTTTTTCGGATTTTCATCTCATTATAATACTTGCAATTTTCCGAATAAAATATATACATATCACTTATAAGCTCACATAGGAAGTATTTCATTTTATTTTTTTACATATAATCTACACCGGCTGAAAACGTTAAAATTTTTACGTGCATTACTTCACTATCTAATAAACTCGGTAATTTTTTATATAGAAGGGTGTGGATTGCTGTCTTATAACTGTCATGTCCAGAAGAGGATGGGCACCAGGTTGAGGAAGTTGAAACAAAGTTTAAGAGACAACAAACTTTCTGATGGTAAAACCATAAGAGGCAGGCCGACAGACAAAATGATTGATGAATACAACAGTGTTATAGGATGTCCATTAGAAATAATACTGAGGATTTGTTGAAAATGAAGGAGGCAGTATGGGCTACCTTCTTCTACAGACTGTCAGCTGATGAAAAAGCGGTTCACCACCTTTGCCCTCCTGGATCTGATACATGGTGCAATTAACGCAATGCCCAGTACTCAAACAGTTCATACAGCCATAAACATTCCATTTCAGCAGCAGTCATAGATATCATAAGACCCGTTTACAGAGATCTGGAAAATCCTGAATTACTGAGGAAGTGTCTGCATTGTGACACTCAAAATCACAATGAGTCGTTCAATAATGTTATATGGACTCGCTTACCAAAAAAATTTTGTTGGAATGAATACACTAAAGTTGGGGGGCAGTGATGCTGTTATTACTTTTAATGATGGCAACATTGATAGGGTGAAAGTGCTACAGCATATGGGAATTAATCCTGGAGACCTCGAACGGATGGACGAGGTTCGCATTGATAAAGCAGAGTATGCAGCAAAGTTGGCCACTAAGGAGTCCAGAAAGAACAAAAGAAAAAAAAACTTGGAAAAAGGTCAAGAGGATGATGTACAGTATGGCGCAGGGTGCTTCTTAGTGACTAAAAAGGGAAAATTAAGCATATATTAAGTGAGTTACAGTCTTTTGAAACTTTAAAAGCCTTTCCTGAAAACTTACATTTTCTGTTGCATTTTTCCCTAAATCTCAGAAACCACTAAAAGTAGAGTATTCAGATTTTCAGGGAGTAATAACATATATATCCTGAGGCTACTGAAGAAGAACATAATGTTATGTATAGTTAAAATTATTTAGGATAACGTACAAAAAAGTACAAAAAAATTTAACCGTGTAATTAAAAAATTGTATTTCCAAAAACAGTGGCTGAAATGCAATTATTGTAGTTCAGTAGACTCAGAACATATAGTTTAAAGTCATGTAAAAGTTTCACGTCAATGGCTACAGTGTTTCCTGATATACAGGGAAGCCAAGTCACTAAATTTAACACTGTCGGAGTAGGGCGTTCCAACTCCCCTTAACCACAGCAGTAAGCAAACAGTTCATTAATTAGTCATTTCGGAAATGCTTCCATCCTTGCCCAAAAGCCAATAATCACCCCCTTTCGGACATCAGATAAATCGCTCCATTTCCGTACTATACAACGACTGCACTCTTTACCACGTCCCTCCGAAACGCTTTGTACAGCCTCCTTTGCTTGTGCTGCCACCTGCAGTCTGTGAGTGGTTATTGCACGTTGCTGTCGAACATCTGCGGTAGTCATATTAATGTGACTGAACTGTGTAGTACAAGCCATGTAAACTTCGGGAAGGGAAGCCAGGTAAGGGGGGAGACGAGGAATTCCTTCTCCTTTTGGTAAGCGCAAAGGTGCTAAAGGAACAATTGAACAGCAAGGAGCGAGTACTTACTGAGACATTCCGCTCAGCCAAATTGTGATCACCTAACAGCGCAATCAATTGAGTGCTAGCTGCCACTCAGTAGAAGTTGCATTGTGCAGTGCCAGCCCATAAAGTGGTCTGATTATACGGTATCGTGAGATGCTATGCGTCAATGACAAGGTAAAGGGTTTCTGGTGCAGTAAAGGTAAGTCTTTGTGTGTATATCTTATAAGAAGAAGACTCTCTAAACCCCCTGGTAAGATTTGGCACTGTAAAGAAGAACTGGTGTTTCATGCAACAAAAGTGACTTTAGGAGCTATCTAGACATAGAGGCTTAATGGAACTGACTCTCACTCCACATTCTACTCGACAGGAAGTTCTTATTCTGCAGGCAATTGTACGCATGGATCACAATTTTATTTTCAATAGCTAAACATGATAATTACAAATTTTTGTTCAAGCATTGACTAACCGGCGTCATGTCACTTCGTATAGGTTCCTGGTCTACATCCTTAGACCTCAACGTTAGCGTCATGACCATAAATTTATAGAAAAAAAAACATGTAAGACTGCTTATTAAAATTTTGTGTTTACTGCGCAGAAGTATTTACTATTCAAAGAACAGTGCAGTGAAATAATTGTTTTGGACACCTTAGTATTACAAAAGGAAGGCATTTGCTTGTACTTGCTACTTCAAAATAAGCAATCAGTTCAGAAACGCTTTGAAAAATGCTCTACTTTGCAATGTTGTTCCGTTTCTTAGTGTTATCCTTACGTAAAGTTCGATTATGTGGTAATGAAACAGTGAGAAATAAAGAGAGAAAGTGACAATATCAAGCAGTGAGTTTCAGCTTGAAGTCTTATACAGTTTCTAACCTACTTAGTAGTGTTGTTGTGTGGAATGCGCTGTACTACTTACGATAATGAAAATTTAAATAAGGCAACATTAACACAACGGAACATTAAATTCACTAAATAACGCTCAATCAAGTAACGATAAATGAGAGTAAAGGTTGTAACTAAGCGAAATCGTACATGAGTAATAAGAAGTGACAAATGCGTTATACATGAAATTAAATACTGATGCACTGAGGCATGTGTACCTATATACATATCGGACTTCTTAACGGAGTTCTGCGGCTTTTTAACGGTGCTATGAATAAGAGTGGAAATATCCAAAGAACTGATGTATGTGAAAAGTAAGTCCATTTGCCTAGTGTGTCGTTATTTAATTTCATGTACACTGTTTCCGTCATTTGTTATTGCCCATGTACACCATCGTTCATTCTATTTTGCAGTTTCGTGCGAATGATCTGACCCCGGTCGATTTCAGATTCAAACCATCTGTACAGTAAAAATTATTTCGACTGAACCGCTGTGTGATACAGTCATGACATGACATTAAAAAAATATTTCAGGTGCTTTCCACTGTATGTTACAACGGTTAATTGTCTAGATTTTTCAAGATGCCACTGGTTTTATGGTCATATTTTAAACCTTGCAGAACTAGCACTCGTGAAAGAAAGGATATGTGGAGACATGGCTAAGCCACAGCAAAGGACCCGAGTTCGAGTCTCGGTCCGGCACACAGTTTTAATTTGCCAGAAAGGTTCAGGCTACCACCAATTTTTGACTCTGAAGAAGATGCCTATCTGAACGCTCAGCAACGTGTACTTTCCGTCTGTGCTCTCTCGGGGCCGACAGAAACTGGTCGTAATCCGATCTAAACGAAAGCCTCAAGCTCTGACATTGGGAAATCTTGTCTCAAAACTGGCACGCTCGTTATGCAAAACAGTCGGATAATTTTCCGCAGATTACGAGTGCTGACGAATGGTAAGCCACAAGCCACCGTTGCCATCACAGACCACAAAGCATAGAGGTAAGTAGAGGGGTCTTTTCTTTGGCGAAGGACTGGAGGACATGTGCCCGAATCCCCTCCTCCCGCGCATCTCCCCCCCCCCTCCACCGGTCACCCTCTCAGACCTTTAGCGCAGTGTGAGTACTCTCAGATGGGGAAGCGTTTTGAATAAAGTAGCTCATTTCTGTCGAGAAAAGAACGGAAAGGTTTCTTTTGTTTAAAAAATGTAAAAATAAAACGTTTCCGGTTGAGATGGAGCATACTGTAGCATTGATTGCACGCTTTCTTAGAACAATGAGAGAACCTTTAAATGCGAACATTTCTGGTTAGGCTTTACCGTGACTGTTATTGAAATTAAATAAAACAACAAGTTTGCTGTTACAAGTCACCGTTTCATTTATTTCCAAGACTCGTTTCAAAGGTTTAAACCTCCATCATCGGGTGGATTTACATTAGTTAGTATGACATTTGTTTGTGTGTTGTGTTACGATTTTTTGGAGGAGCTTGTGCACTGCTTACTGGAGAAACAAGACACTATTTCAGAACATGGTTTTGGATTTCCTCAGACATAAAATTATACTGATATTTAATGGTAAAGATAAAATAAGTAAAATAGAGTACCTCCAGTGGTCACAGGTTCCTTTTGCTGTCGAAACACATCACATGTATACTATCACATTTGTGAACAAATATGGCGTCTGGAATCTACTGGGTGCAAGGCTCGTATAGCAGAAGAGAAGACGTAATCGCAAAGTATAAAGAATATACATCGTAACAACATTATTACAGAATAATTGTTTAAAGGATTTGGAGATCCAAATCTGCTGGGTGCAAGGTTTGTAAGTAGGCTGTTTATGTTTTCTTATTGGCAACGTTACGTAGCGTTCTGTATGAAAATCACTGGCTGTGCTGTGTGCAGTCTGTGGCTAGCTTGCATTGTTGTCTGCCATTGTAGTGTTGGGCAGCGGCAGCTGGATGTAAACAGCGCGTAGCGTTGCGCAGTTGGAGGTGAGCCGCCAGCAGTGGTGGATGTGGGGAGAGAAATGGCGGAGTTTTGATATTTGTAAGAATGGATGTTATGAACCCCTATATATATTATGACTTTTGATGACTATTAAGGTAAATACATTGTTTGTTCTCTATCAAAATCTTTCATTTGCTAACTATGCCTATCAGTAGTTAGTGCCTTCCGTAGTTTGAATCTTTTATTTAGCTGGCAGTAGTGGCGCTCGCTGTATTGCAGTAGTTCGAGTAACGAAGATTTTTGTGAGGTAAGTGATTTGTGAAAGGTATAGGTTAATGTTACAGTCAGGGCCATTATTCTGTAGGGATTCTTGAAAGTCAGATTGTGTTGCGCTAAAAATATTGTGTGTCAGGATAAGCACAGTCATGTACAATTGTTCAAAAGGGGAGGTTTCATATGTCGACCCTTAGCCGAGGATACCTCACCGGAATCTTCTGATTTATTCTTGTAGTTTGTGTAATTAGTGTAGCTTTTGTTCATTGCTAGTGCGTAATTATAGAGAGAATTGCCTTTGTAGTTGTAGTTTTTCATTGTTGTACACAGTTGTGGCATGCATGTAGATTTGCACCAAGTATTTCGCAGCTGCACTTGCAATTAACTAGATATTATTTTCAGTGCTATGTTAATGTGTTCTCTTATTGTTGCTCTTCAAATTGTGTTTTTCTGTGTTGTCGTGTGAAATATTGTGACAATAATGGCGTGTGAAAAACGTAATACTAGGCTCCAAAGTAAACTGAGAAATGACAGTGAAGATGAAAGCAGTGTGTTAGCGCCACCATGTAATGAAATAACTAATGTTCAAAGTAGTAATTTGGTAATTGTGCATAGGGAAATGGAGCGGGCTGCAAATAATGGTGTAGGCAGTGAAACAATTAGTGAACAGGGAAGCATTATCGATCGATCGGTCGGCAACAGCTCGCCTCAGGATTCCGAAATGACAGGACACAATCCTACAAATACTGTAGATTCAGGTTTTGCTTCCTCACCGTTTTCTCAAACAAATCAAGACACATTTTCTGCTTTTCAAAATGCGAATATTGCCGGTTCAAATGCACTGCCGAATAGCACTGAGGAACATGTTTCAGACACCAGTGCACTGTTATTACAGTTAATGCAACAAATGGGACAAACGCTACAAAAGTTAGACACGACGGAACAAAATCAGAGACAAACACAGCAAAAGCTTCAAAAGTTAGACACAATGGAACAAAATCGTCGGATGTTAGACACCACACTTGAACAAACACGTGAAGATTTAACTACTGAGTTACATAACATTGAATCGAAATGTCAAAAAGTCTGTAATGACGTAAAAACACAAATTTCTGAGCATTTTCAACCTATTTTTTCGCGGCATGAAAATGCATTACAGAATCACGAAGCAGCCATAAAAGAACTGCAAACCATTGTTCATGAAAGTCATGAGATCTTGTCGGCTAAAATTGACTCAGTCCCATCTACCGATTCGGTTACGCAACTTGCAAAAACTCAAGAACACTTAAAGGACACAGTAGATTCGATTTCAACACATATGGACACTCTGAAACTTGGTTCAGAAAAACACACTGAGGAAATGTGTTCACTATCGGAGAAAGTAGCCGAACTTTCGGATCAGTTCACTAACTTATCTACGAAGGTAGATGATAATCTGAACGACACAAAACCGGTAGTCTTTAATGACACAGAAGAGTGCGAACAAATTAGGAAATTCAAACAAAATCAGAATCAAATTAATACGCAACACCAAAGAGAAATCCGGGAAGTACAAGATCAGCTGACTCAGGTAATACAAGAATTACGTATTTCAGAGGCCACTCGCGCTCCAATAGTGGAAGAGGGACTTAGAAATACGGAACAACCACAAAATAATAACACAGGACACTTCGGAAATTATGAAAGAAATTGGCAAGGCACACCGAATTTTGAGATGGAACCGCCGAAACGACGTAATAATGACCGACATGCGACTCGCCGACACGATGATTTTGACTATAAGCTGTTCATTACTACACGTAAATTACAAACATTTAAGAATTCCGGCAACGACATTCATCCACAAGCGTGGCTTCATCAATTCTCTCATTGTTTTCCTCCCAACTGGTCATTAGAACACAGATTAGAATTTATGTGTGGCTATTTAGAGAATGAACCAGCTGTAAGAATGCGGTCCGTCATTCACGATTGCCACAGTGAAGGAGAGTTTTACCATGCCTTCCTCTCAGCATATTGGTCTCAAGCTACACAAGACCGAGTAAAACATAGCATCATAATGAAGAAACATTTCGAACAATCTGAATTTTCCAGTCTTGTGAAATATTTTGAAGACATGTTGCACAAGAATCAGTACCTGTCAAACCCATACAGCACCTCAGAACTCATCCGCATTTGCTTAATCAAATTGCCTGAACATTTACGACATATTATTTTGACAGGACGTTGCAAAGACGACATTGAAGCTTTTCAGAGACTCTTACAAGAATTAGAAATTGACACAGATAGTCGCGGGATGCGAAAACAGGAAAACAATCACTACAGGTTACATCCGTCACAATTCCGTGACGACAGAAACAATAACTGGACGCGACAAGTCTATTCTTACAACGCAAATCGTGACCAAAACAGACACCACCCATATGACAACCACTGGCAGAGTAATAACAGTTACAGAGAAAGATCGCATTTCCGTAGTAATGAATATGACAGAGATTACCATAGAAACAGACAATATGGAAACACAAACAATTATTATCAAGGGAGACAGAATAACTTAAGACGCAACAGTTCAGCGCGCAGTTACGATTCAGGAAGAAATTTCCCACCATGTGACCGGCAAGAAAGAAACTATGGAATCTACCGACATGACGACAGACGATGTGATCGTAACGACAGAGCTGAATTGCATTAGAACTGGCGAGCTTCAAACAGGGCAGGGCCTTCTCGGTAAGGTGAATTTGTAGAAGTTCGGTCTCCTAATCCCAATAACGACGCGCGCCAACAAAGAGACAGACAATGACTCGCACCGCAGGCAGCCGCGTGCGCCGGCTGGCTCAGAGGAAAAATAACATAGACGCTAACCTTGAGAAAAATTCCAGTATTCTTTACCGACGTATACCGCACGATAATTGCGTTGAAGTTGAAACTCTGCGTACTAGGAAGAGTAAAGGTTTCCACCACATTTCTCATGTAAAACCGTTTATTGAAAGATAATCTGCTTTTTAACTTAGTCTTTGCCATTAAATTGTTCACTTCACGCTACTAGTACAATCTGTCACACTGAGAAACTGTTAACATGTAATTATGTTCTAAAGTTAACTATCCAGTCTAGAACCTAGGGAACATATTTAGACAGTAATTACGGATGCATTGTTATATTGAACAGACGACACAGTGTTGTTATTTGTACATTCTTGCTTGTTAGTTGCACGATTACGTAACGACTATAAGGCTCACATGCTTAGAACATTTGCCAGTACTGCTAATGAGATTTTAATGCAACATTTTGGTTTACTTGAAAATACATACTGGATTTAAAGTACTTTCTGTGAGATACCAGATGACACAGTGGTTAGTTCATGTCACAACTACATGGTTTTATCACGACGCTACTAATGAGTGACAATTTACAATGTTGCTTTTGCGGTGTTTCTGTTTTATATCTGCACAGTTTTCTGTTTTATTCTGGAAAGTAAAACATGTTTTAGTAGTAACTTTTGTGGTATAGCTACAATGAGACAGCCTTTTCCGTAGCACAACAATACATTACAGTACAGTACTTTCTTCATCACAACAATAAGCGTAATAACTACGATATCTATACACAAAGCATTTCACTTTTGTTTATCATGAGGTAAGTACATTGACTTCTGCAGAACTTAGCTTTCGGAGGACGATAACTATGAGACTTCCACAGAGATTATCTTACAACATGACGCACAGTTTAGCGCTACAGTACAGGTATTTGAGTGATTAATTTCGCACTTAAAACATTTATATTTTTTTAAGATATTTGTAGTGCAATGATACAAGGGTTTTCCGTGATACATTTCATTCCATTGCTGTAATCTGTAACACCTGAGTGTATAATTACATTAATCCTCAGGGGGGTACACGCTTACTTTGTGTACCATGTGTGTGGCAAGCACAAGGAGCCCTAGCTAATATGGTATTTGCTTATACAACTTTACACATCGGTACCATATTTCTCTAACACAGAATTACACAGTTATCTGATCATTTAACTGAGAGAGACAAACATTTTTTTTAGTACGTCAGTGACTGATGTTTACGCAATTACACAGGTGGATAACTTCACACTTATGAAATTTTATTTTGTGTGTACTGTGTGAACCCTTCATAATTTTCAGAACCATTGTGATACTATGAGAGCTTTGAATGATGTATTTGGTATGGGATCATGATTTTTAAAGTACGTTTGAGGTGGTTGAAACTTTTGACATGAGCAGAGAATTTTTTTTTTGGTTTTTAAATTATTGGAGGAAGCTACGACGATTTTGAGAGTTGACTGAGGTTTTATGATGTTATTATTATGATGACTATGTGTATTATGCTGTTGCGGTATGTTTATGGTCAATAAGCTGATGCTATATGAGTTATCTGAGTATGCTACGTATCTGTTATGATGAAATATTGAAAAAGTGTCGACGAATAAGGTGGTTAGGGACTCTTGTTTGTGAAAAAGGTTGTTGGAAACCATGAATCGTATTTTAAGAGTTATGAATGTGTGTACATGTGTGAATGTATCACAATGCCACTGAAAATTTTTTGGACACTGTTATATTCATAGGATTTTGTTTCTACATATTTACAACGCAAATTCTCGACCTGTGAAATTTTTTATATGAGACTGCCACTGTAGCGGAAACTGCTGTCGTAAATATTTCCGTAAGAAAGTTAAGTGACCACCTGCACGTAATGAGTCGTGGGCACCCAGCTGTGTCAGACGCCTGGAGAAAAAGCCATTAGTGTGTGCCTTTTCAGAGGCACAGGTAGAAAAAAAAAGGGAGGCCATTATCCTCGCTATTGACATTCCTTTGTAGAAAGCATCGCAAATATGACATGCTCAAACTTGAAAACATATGATTATACTGTGGAGCTCTTAATTTATGATGTTTACTAAAATCCCTAATGAAATGATGAGAAATATTTCACATCTATTGCCTTGCTAGTTGAAAGATTGTTTACTGCATTATGAAATGCCATATGGCTAGTGAATGACGTTTCACGCCTTGCTTTGCCTATTGTGTTTAATATCTAGTTTCTAGCTGCACTGCAGCATTGGTTAAAATAAAATTTTATAGATGTACTAATATAAACATTTTCTGTCTACAGATCGAGTAAATAATAATTTTTTCAAAAAAATGAGGGAGCGCAAAAAGACATGTACCTTCACAGGAACTGCATTCATAATTTTCTTTTCAAGTACTTGGTAATTTATTTTGTAGAATAAGTTGTGGTGCACCACTTTAATGTCATATATATTAAGATGTGAATAGACATTTCCCTTATCTGCATTGTTGTCTTTACTGTAATATGTTTCTGCTTGAGCTTTGTCATGCTTAGATGTAATTTATTGCATTTGCTTCTGCTGTTTGTCAGGCATAGTACTACTAAATTTCACTTTACGTTACTCTGTTAAGCCAGTTTTACTACTGATTTATTTTTCTTGTTTGCTGCTCATTGCGTAATATTAGTTGTAATATTGCTGCTTGCTTGGCCAATTTGAATATTTTGTCATTGCTGTTTGTGTTAATTGTTTTGTACTGCTGCATTGCCTCGTCCCTTGGTTTAGCATCTGAGCTCAGTAGATTTAAGTTAGCTTAAGAGGGGGTAGACTATATAAGAGAATGAGTTGCGATGAATTGGAAGAAATACATTGAGAAGTTATACGAAAAAAGTACAGAAAGCAGGTATAGATAGGACCTTGTGGGAATAATGAAGAACGAAGGGAGATCTCCGAGAAATAAAGAAAGTTTTGTTTGCAAAATACTGCAGTAAAAGAAACCCTGTCCTTTCCTTGTGTTATCCCACTATGTGTTTGTGTTCCCTTGTGTATTTGTGTTTTTCCTGTCTTTATGTGTTTAGCTGATGTTGTTATGTTGTAGAATTTTTCTAATACTATGTTATTTATTTTTTAAAGATGTTTAAAAATTATTTACTCTGTTCTGTTTTAATGCTCATCTGTGAAGTTGATGTTTCGAAAGTTATTCTGATCTTTTATGTATGTACTCATGTCATAATTCCTGTAACACTGATGTATATGTTATTTCGATTCTTTTGTAAAGCCTGTACTACAAATGTTATCTGTATTGTTATGTTCTTTAATGATGTATTTTGTACCTCTGTAATTGTATTCTTATGTTCTAAAATTGTAATTGACACCAGTTAATCATATTATTAACTTGTAAGTTACATTTCACTGCACACGTTTCTGTTGGTCATAGTATATGGACAATATGTGTCAAGTAGGGACTGTTAGTGTTTGCACGTGTGTTAATAATTCAGCAAGGGACTGGATGACAGCATTGCTGGTTCTAAGGACAATTCCAAAAACTTTGTGAGTGCACAAGTGGTGGTTTTGGACTTGCTATATTATCCGCAAGACTCTTCAATGGTGATTGTGCACCTGCACAGTCACAACAGATGGCTGCTGGCCATTTCTACAAGGACTACAGTGGGTCTACACCTTTGCTGACTCACCAATACCATTATTTCTACAAGGACTGCAGTGGTTCTGCACCTCTGGTGGCCCACCAATACCGTAATCTCTACCAGGACTACAGTGGGTCTGCTCTGTGATGACCTACCTACCAATACTCTTCAAAATTTCGACTGACTCTGCTGTGGGTTTGCTCTGTTGTGGACCAATACCTGTCTGCATGTCAAGAGTCAGCACTGTCTTTCCGTTGAAAGGACAACACTACTTCTTCAAGATTGCATGGAAATCCACTACTTCCGTATGCATTTTCTTTTACTGCTCAGACATTGAGAAAAACACTGCAATGTTCCTGTGATGAATTATCAGGACTGTCTTTATGGACTGTGAGAAAATTTTAGCTTTTGACCAACATTGTATCAATAAGTGTGTGCCTTTGATGTCTTTGTTATTGTAATTATGAAAAATTTTATCAAATCATTATTGGCCACTGCCCAAAACAATTTGTAAAATTTTTTGTGGGGAGCATGGGGGCTATGTAAGTAGGCTGTTTATGTTTTCTTATTGGCAACGTTACGTAGCGCTCTGTATGAAAATCACTGGCTGTGCTGTGTGCAGTCTGTGGCTAGTTTGCATTGTTGTCTGCCATTGTAGTGTTGGGCAGCGGCAGCTGGATGTGAACAGCGCGTAGCGTTGCGCAGTTGGAGGTGAGCCGCCAGCAGTGGTGGATGTGGGGAGAGAAATGGCGGAGTTTTGATATTTGTAAGAATGGATGTTATGAACTCCTATACATATTATGACTTTTGATGACTATTAAGGTAAATACATTGTTTGTTCTCTATCAAAATCTTTCATTTGCTAACTATGCCTATCAGTAGTTAGTGCCTTCCGTAGTTGAATCTTTTATTTAGCTGGCAGTAGTGGCGCTCGCTGTATTGCAGTAGTTCGAGTAACGAAGATTTTTGTGAGGTAAGTGATTTGTGAAAGGTATAGGTTAATGTTATAGTCAGGGCCATTCTTTTGTAGGGATTTTTGAAAGTCAGATTGCGTTGCGCTAAAAATATTGTGTGTCAGGATAAGCACAGTCATGTATAATTGTTCAAAAGGGGACGTTTCAGGTTCGTATAGCAGAAGAGAAGACATAATCGCAAAGTACAAAGAATATACATCGTAGCAACATTATTCTGTAATAACGTTACGATGTATGTCTTCTCTTCTGCTATACGAACCTTGCAACCAGCAGATTCCAGACGCCATATTTGTTTACAAATGTGACAATATACATGTGATGTGTTTCGACAGCAAAAGGAACCTGTGACCACTGGAGGTACTCTATTTTACTTATTTTGTGTTTACCATTAGGTATCAGTTTAATTTTTTGTCTGAAGAAATCCAAAACCATGTTCTGAAATAGTTCTTGTTTCTCCACTAGGAAGTGCCACAAACTCCTCCAAAAATCGTAACACAACACACACACACACAAATGTCATACTAACTAATGTAAATCCACCAGATGATGGGGGTTTAAACCTTTGAAACGAGTCGTGGAAATAAATAAAACGGTGACTGGTAACAGTAAACTTATAGTTTCATTTAATAACAATGAAAGAAAACGAGAAATGTGCGAGGAAACCCCAGCTGCAGTTATTAGATCAGAAAACAACAGTTTAAAAAAAAAATTCGTACGCTTCTCTCCAGAAGATTGTAATAATATCAAATGTACTACGCTTTCGCTTCAGTTATGAGAAGGTAACACAACGGTTCTTTTATTTTCTTTGTCTCTCCTGTATGAGATTTTATGAAAAACGAAAATACAGTTGTCTCCTAGAATACAGCTGCATTGTTGGAGCGTAAAACAAGTTTTCTTTTCCTATCATTCATTTCGACGGTTCTACTGAAGAAGAATGTGTTTACAGAATGTATGTTTGTTTTACTTGCTTCACATATACCAAGTACAGTTTAGGAAGCGTCTTACATTTTGACTGAGTGGAATGACATCGCTCACGCTTCATTTGAAATAACCAACAGCAGCAAAATGCGTCAGTAAGTTCAAGCACGCTCACCTAAAACGGTAGTTGTAAAGTGAACTGGCTATAGATAAATGACCAAATAAGCTCAGTAATACAGTTATCGTTGCGAACAAACTAATATAGGTACATTGTCACCTGAAACCAGGCAGCATAGACAGTCAGCGCCATCAGCTGATGACTCCCTGTGTTGTAAAGTGAACAGGCTATAGATAAATGACCAAATAATCTCAGTAATACAGTTAACGTTACGAACAAAATAATGTAGGTAACATTGTCGCCTGAAACCAGGGAGCATAGACAATCAGCGTCATCAGCTGATGACTCCCGGTGTCTTTTCATTTCATTAAGTCTTTCTTTCGTTTCCATCTTCGGTTTGTATCGGCTGAACATGAAGAGGAGAAACAGAAGGCAGCTCCGCACTTCCCATACCAGGCGGCAACAGCTCCGCGTGCGGCGCATACCTGCCAACGTCGCCGCAGACAATCTCTAATATATCTCACGTCTTTTCTCAAGAACTGAAAGAGGTATGACTCTCCTTCCACAATTACAAACAATTTCGATATGTCAGCTACATTTTGTACTCAGTAATGGTCGGCATGAAACGCACCAAACGTCAACTGGACAGTGACTATATTTTTTCACTGCAGCCTTTCAACAATATGTGCAATGTTCTACTATACGTATTGCGATAACTATGGGGCATAACGAAAGAAAACTTGTTCATTGTCAAGCTGCAATGTGTGCCTATAAGATATGATAAAATAAAATTTTCTTACCTGATAGTTTCCTCAAAATCGAAGGAGAAAGACTGTGTAGTTTAGAATACGCACAGATACCAAGACAGTGGTTTTTATTTTTTTACGCAAAAGGTGGAAGTTTTACTTACAAACTAACCCTGTAGCTTTGTTTCACCTACTTGACACAATTTTCATTTTAGGCGAATCGAATGATTTGAAATTTCAGTCCCTGCACATCGTGCGATACGTACTGCGTACTCTGTGGTTGTGGGTACCCAGAGGGAGGGGGATGCTTGACACACATCGGTCGTCCTGAAAGCAATTCTGTTTATTTCTATGCTCTGTGGTCACCTTACGAACACCGACCAACGATAACTCAGCCTTACTTTCCAACCTACACCACAAGGAGGACTGTATTTTTAATAGCGGTAGCAGCGATACGTTGGAAAGCTGTAAAGCTGTTCCTAACAGTGGAATTTCGCTCTTCCCACGTTAATAAACGATTTTATCTTTGCAAGGAGTCCGGAGTCGCATGATTTCACTGTCTGCCGACCGGACATTCACAACCATTTTGCGGGTGGTCAATAGCGATTCACAGTCGCTGTATAGAAAATATTCACAGTCGCTGTATAGCAAATGCTGTGGCCTCCCAGAAGTGCAGGACTGACCGGCGGACCACACCAGCGCATACGCCGCCACTTCGACGAGGCCGGCCGCGGTGGTCTCGCGGTTCTAGGCGCGCAGTCCGGAACCGTGCGACTGCTACGGTCGCAGGTTCGAATCCTGCCTCGGGCATGGCTGTGTGTGATGTCCTTAGGTTAGTTAGGTTCTAGGGGACTGATGACCACAGCAGTTGAGTCCCATAGTGCTCAGAGCCACTTCGACGAAACGTTAATCCCCTCAGACAGGGAGACCGCGGCCCTCGCCTATACAATGGCTTGTGGGCGACCTGTTTGCCGGGCATTCACCTGCCCTTTAGCCCTGTCCTAGGGGCACGCCTTGGCCATTGCTCTGCTCTTCCGCCCTCTAACTAGACAGAGATTCAGTTCAGCAATATGTATTAAAATTAGAAATGGGTAATCCCAACAATCATCACACATGTCCCCGAAGAACTAAGTCCTGCCTTGGGTATACGTTACACTGTTGAGAACAAAATCTGCTAATCATGTCACTGATCCGGTAAGTGTGCGGAATTAGAATGAAACTCGAGGATAGCTAAAGCCTGATGCATTTGACTGTCATTTCTCAGATGTAGCTGACTGCTTTTCTGTGCACATTAATGCCCTTACATCGTTTCGACATTACCTGGTATGTACGTCTTTCCGTAGCTGAACAGATTTTCTCAACACAAAATCAACGTCTCAGTACAGTACTTCCTCGTCAGAAGCCGATTCATTGCTATGAGGTAGTGACAGAAACAGAATGAGTGGGGGAGGGAGAGAGAGAGAGAGAGAGAGAGAGAGAGAGAGAGAGAGAGAGAGAGAGAAGACAAGTAAGAGAGCGACAGGATAGCAGAAGGAGGACATTTCTACACTCCCAGGCCAAACATACACTGATGATCCAATATATACTGAAGAGCCAAAGAAACTGGTACACCTGCCTCATATCATGTATGGCCCGCGCGAGCAAATAGAAGTGCCACAAAACGACTTGTCATGGACTCAAATAATGACTGAAGTAGTGCTGTATAGATCTGCCACCATGAATCCTGCAGGGCTGCCCATAAATCCGTAAGAGTAGGAGGGGGTAGAGATCTCTCTTGAACAGTACATTGCAAGCCATCCCAGATATGCCCAACAATGTTCATATCTGGGTAGCTTGGTAGCCAGCGCAGGTGTTTAAACTCAGAAGAGTGTTCCTGAAGCCACTCTGTAGCAATTCTGGACGTGTAGGGTGTCGTATTGTCCAGTTGGGCCGGCCGAGGTGGCCGAGCGGTTCTAGCCGCTACAGTCTGGAACCGCGCGACCACTACGGTCGCAGGTTCGAATCCTGCCTCGGACATGGATGTGTGTGATATCCTTAGGTTAGTTAGGTTTAAGTAGATCTAAGTTCTAGGGGACTGCTGACCTCAGAATTTAAGTCTCATAGTGCTCAGAGCCATTTGAACCATTTGTCGTGTTGGAATTGCCCAAGTCCGTCGGAAGGCGCAATGCACAGGAACGGATGCAGGTGATCAGACAGGATGCCTACGTACGTCTCACCTTTCAGAGACGTATCTAGACATGTCAGAATGTCAGAGACGTATCTAGACGTATCAGGGATACCATATCACTTCAACTGCATACGCCTCACACCATTACAGAACTCCTCCACCAGATTTAACAATCCCCTGCTGACATGCACCGTTCATGAACTCGTGAGGATACCCGTACGTGTATATCCGCTCGAAACAGTTTGAAACGAGACTCGTCCGACCAGGCAACATGTTTCCAGTCACCAAAAATCGAATGTCGGTGTTGACGGGCCCAGGCGGCGGGCAGAGCTTTGTGTCGTGGAGTCATCAAGGGTACGCGAGGGGGCATTCGGCTCCGAAAGCCCATGCCGATGATGTTTCGTTGAATGGTTCGCACACTGACACTAGTTGATGGCTCAGCGTTAAAGTCAGTAGCAATTTGCGGATGGGTTGCACTTCTGTCACATTAAACGTTTCTCTTCACTCGTCGTTGGTCCCGTTCTTGCAGGTCTCAGCGATGTCGGAGATTTGGTGTTTTACCAGATTCCTGATATTCACGGTACACTCGTGAAATTGTCGTACGGGAAAATCCCCACTTCATCGCTACCTCGGAGGAAATGCTGTGTCCCATCGCTCTTGCGCCGACTGTAACATCACGTTCAAACTCACTTAAATTTTGATAACCAGCCGTTGTAGCAGCAGTAGCCGATCTAACAACTGGGCCAGACACTTGTTGTCTTATACAGGTATAGGCGTTGCCGACCGCAGCGCCGTATTCTGCCTTTTTACATATCTCTGTATCTGTATACGCATCGCTATGCCAGTTTGTTTGGCGCTGTATTTGACCACTGCCTACCAAAGAGTGAAAGCTGCCTACTGGTGTAGTGGTAACGCGGTCAGCAAACCACGAATGTAGAGCAGAGGCTAACCGGGGGTCATCAGTCTGCAGAAATTTAGTCAGTGAAGTAGTGAGGGTGGTGGCGGAGAGGGGGGGGGGCCGAGGGGCCACTGGAAGGGGCCGGATTCCACAGACGCCATCTGACACACATGAATTACATTTAGCAGACGACAAAGAAAGCTTACAACACAACTGGCCATTAAAATTGCAACATCACGAAGCTGACGTGCTACAGACGCGAAATTTGACCTACAGGAAGGAGATGCTAAGATATGCAAATGATTAGCTTTTCAGAGCATTGGCACATGGTTGGCGCCGGTGGCGACACCTACAACGTGCTGACATGAGGAAAGTTTACAACCGATTTCTCATACACAAACATAAGGTGGCCAGACATGCCTGGTGAAACGTTGTTGTGATGCCTCGTGTAAGGAGGATATATGCGTACCATCACGTTTCCGACTTTGATTAATGTCGGATTGTAGCCTATCGCGATTGCGGTTCATCGTATCGCGACATTGCTGCTTGCGTTGGTCGAGATCCAATGACTGTTAGCAGAATATGGAATCTGTGGGTTCAGGAGGGTAATACGGAACGCCCTGTTGGATCCCGACGGCCTCGTATCACTAGCAGTCGAGATGACAGGCATCTTATCCGCACGGCTGTAACGGATCGTGCAGCGACGTCTCGATCCCTGAGTCAACAGATAGAGACGTTTGCAAGACAACAACCATCTGCACGAACAGTTCGACGACGTTTGCAGCATCATGGAGTATCAGCTCGGAGACCATGGCTGCGGTTACCCTTGACGCTGCATCACAGACAAGAGTGCCTGCGATGGTGTACTCAACGACAAATCTTGGTGCGCGAATGGCAAAACGTAATTTTTTCGGATGAATCCAGGTTCTTTTTACAGCATCAGGATGCTCGTATCCGTGTTTGGCGACATCGCGGTGAACGCACATAGGAAGCGTGTATTCGTCGTCGCCATACTGGCGTATTATCCGGCGTGATGGTATGGGGTGCCATTGGTTACACGTCTCGGTCACCTCTTGTTCGCATTGACGGCACTTCGGACAGTTGAAGTTACACTTCAGATGTGTTACGACCCGTGGCTCTATCCTTCATTCGATCCCTGCGAAACGCTACATTTCAGCAGGATAATGCACGATCGTATGCTGCAGGTCCTGTACGGGCCTTTGTGGATACAGAAAATGTTCGACTACTGCCCTGGCCAGCACATTCTCCAGATCTCTCACCAATTGAAAACGTGTGTACAATAGTGGCCGAGCAACTGGCTCGTCACAATACACCAGTCACTACTCATGATGAACTGTGGTATCGTGTTGAAGCTGCATGGGCAGTTGCACCTGTACATGCCATCCAAGCTCTGTTTGACTCAATGCTCAGGCGTATCAAGGCCGTTATTACGGCCAGAGGTGGTTGTTCCGGGTACTGATTTCTCGGGATTTATGCACCCAAACTGCGTGAAAATGTAATCACATGTCAGTTCTAGTATAATATATTTGTCCAATGAATACCTGTTTATCATCTGCATTTCTTCTTGGTGTAGCAATTTTAATGGCCAGTAGTGTATATCTCAGAGTGTATGAGAAGCGTACCAGAATTCTGCAGTGGATATAATGTCTGTACTACCGAATACAGGGAGGTGGGCAACTGGCCCATCGAGCCTTCAGCCCCGTCCAGGACGCCTATGGAATCATTCTAGCGGCGCAAATGGGAAAGTCCACTACATAAGCGATTAGAAAAGAGCGCAAATTTTGTTATGCCCCGTATTGTATCTGTGCACGTTACGCAGCAATTACAGTAACAGGAGTCGAAGATTCTGTTGTAAGTGTGAATAATTTGAAGTGATCGGAATCAGGTTTGCCAACCTTGAAAGAAGTGAAAGTTGTATTTTCGAAAACACTTTGACCTCAGAAAATGGTTTTATTGTGTCTGACTAGAAGTGGTAAAGAATGTTTGGAAACATGGCCTGACTCAGTATCCATTCCAAAAGCAGGAGCACACGTTTTACAGTAAGATGGGAAATTGTAATCAATTCTGTCACGAAAGGGTTAAATAGGCAGGGTTTAATAACTTGCTGTTATAATCTACGCGTCGAAATTGCGAGAAGTGAAAATGCAATGGAGCTGAGTGATTTAGAGCTTCTTAACCATCTCAGATCAGCCACTTTCGTATGCTGAGTTTTGCAAGCCTCAAAGTAAATCAGCAAGTAAAATGACTATGTTTATTTTCATTCAGAAATTTCCTATAGATATGTATTCTAGGGTAATCGATCTTTAAGATAGAATGCATTCATTACAGAAAAGCATGGCATAAGAATAGTATGTGGTGATCTCCCTCGATCATCTTCTACAGAACCATGGAATTACCTAGTGCAGTATATTAGCTAAGCAACATCACAATTAAAATTTCTGTTTTGAAACTGACTGTAAACAATCCATTAGATTTCAGAAGGGATAATAAGATCGATATTTAAAGTCTAGAGGAAAGAATGGCCTTCTTTGAAACTGACCTTAACTCACAAAAACTCTAAAATCTTTGATAACTTACCCAATGATAGCGAATCGAATTTGGAAAGGTAGCTGAATAAGTACCTTCAGGGCAACTCCTAGTCCACAAAACATTTTCTTATTCAGAAACTTGTAGCGTATTCAGTGCAAAAGCACTACATAATTTCTTCTTGTGTTAGTAAACTAAATATTATTTTCTGTTGCGTGTACCTATCTGTAAACTGTCGGCATTCAGTCGTGTTTTAAACTAGGTATATTAGTATGCTACATGTCACTCCAGCAATACGCTATGAGTTGTCTCTAGATTCCCACATGATAAGGCATTTTACATGGACGGCTGTGAAATGACAACCACCACCTAAGCCAGCGCCTTTTGTGATGTAACTGTATGTAGAAAAAAATTACACTTAGATACCGATAGGTCATCGATGGTATGTTTCACTAAGGAAAGATTCCCGCTCGAATGATTATTTCTGCAGCCTGGGTACAGTCATGACACAACTGGTAAACATATTCATCAAAAGTTAGTTATAACACCTAAATATTTCAGAACTTTAGAACTACGCACTCTGTCGCAGTAAAGTCACCAATTTCTTTCTTTAGTAGTAGACGCTGGAACGGATATCTGAAAGTGCTTCTGCTTTAGACGAAAGCTCCCTTCTCTGTAAAACAAAATCGCTATAGGCCATTGCGACCGGAATTCATCCACGGCTATTCGTGCATCACTTTGAGAGAGACTGCAGTATCTTTTCTAATAGCAAGAACTCAAACATTCGTGAAGTAAATTACACAGAGGAAAGAATTCCACAACGAATGGACGTGGTGACGACGCGCATAGACCGGCTGCGCGTCGGAAGTGCTCCTGCGTGTCGTGTACAGAAAACAGAAAACCAACCTGTACAAATGTGAGCTACTGCGATTCATAAATAGTTAATCAACTCGAAGAAACTAATGATTGTAGTAGCTGAACTTAAATTCCACGGATTCCATTTCGCCATGTGGAACATCATAGATGTCAATGATTGTGTTATCTCGTTTGTTATCTGCTCCAGATCAATTTCTATACGTTTCTATAATTTATTTATGTCGTTGCTCAACATTTACGTGAACAGGCAATCAGGGAATTTTGACTAACAAGATAATTAAATGTAGGATTTAAAATGTTGCGCTACCCGAAAAAAAACTGGAAGTTAAATGAAATGAGGAATAATAGGTGACGAAAGAAACATATGCAAAATCAACACCAGAAGCTGTAATGGCCGGAATTTGACAGTTAAATATGGGATAAAGCAGAAAATGCTTAGATATGAAGACGTGAAATTAGTGTTAAGCGATTTGGATACAGGCTCCAGAAGACCCTAGGAAGCGTAAAACAAACAAACTGAGAGACATGCTAGATGAAAATAAATAACAAAATCCCGACAACTTACCATCATTAAGTAGGTAGTGGAACACCCGAGGCCGGATAGATCCTTGAAAAAAGAGCTATAACGCAGCATCGCAAAACGTAAAGTACCATCCAATAACAGGAACAAGCTAGTAAATACAACAGTAGTATTTGAAACATCAGAAGCAGCGTGTACAAACTTAAAGTTGAAATGTTGTCATCTGCGGACAAGTGTCGTGGTCAGCAGTATGTCTGTGTATCAGGAGAGGGTACGGAAGGAGGGTCTTAATAAACTCATTTGTATATAGTATAAAGTATGAACGTAGCAGTGTAGAGAACTTAGTCGAAGGAAAGCCACAAACGTGTGTAGAACGTATTTTAGTAAATAGTGTGTGACAATCTGTTCTCAGTAGTTCATCGTATAAATTATAGGTACGTTCGGTCACCATTACTGATTATAACTTTAGGCTATTGATGCAGTCTTCGCGTAAGACTGCAGAAAATAATTTAATCAGGTTTGTTACGTGCTTATGGCATCGCAAAGACAGTTTCCCAGCAACTATCATTGAACCGAAAATAAATCAAACACATACTCTTTGTTTGACAGGAGAACAGGAAGGTAACCGTGAAAAATTTTCTCGTGAACATGTTACTGTAGATATGGTAGACAAATCTGTCATGCGTTATCAGGTGCAAATGTTCAAGTTTATTTCTGAACTACGGCGCAATATCGAATAATCAAAAGCCAATCGTTCCTGTTCTGTGTTGACGTCAAAACCTCCACTTGTTACAGTTCATACTGCTGTCGAGCTGTTCGCTTTAGTATGTGAACATAAACCCTTTCCCCTCTGGTGTATACAAATAATTTAAAATAATAGAGCAGTTTAAGAAACATGCTAATAGAGCAAGCTTAGCTTGGAGATCTGAATGGGACAACAGCAGACATTAAAAAAAAGGCACTGAGTCCATTACAAAATTTGCTGCTTTAATTAACAGTAAAGGTGGAAGCGTGCAGAGAAGGACTAGGAAAATGATAGATATCAGAATTTAGACACATCACAAAGCTTGGGAAAACATCTTTCTTTCACGCTGTGTCCAAGTGGCTCATAGCCTCCACGCGGTAAAGTGGAGTTAGAAGGGTTGCCTGAACTTTAGGCGTATGCGGCGAGGTGCAACAATAGTTCCTACACGACAAACTGAGGGTGACGACTTTGCCGCACTATTTTACTGTGGCGGTCACGTGAGCGGTAGATAGAACTTTGCTAAGTATCCTTCTGCCCTACGAGTACTAAGGCGACGAAAGAAGGGCGAAGTGGCGAGTCAAATGGGGACTCACCGCGTCTACTTGTGGGGCCGTCGTCCTGCCAATTAACGTGACGAACATCCGCCACCCGTCTTCGTCGGCTGACGCTCACTTGCAAAATTCATCGTTCAGCGAATTGACTTCAAGATTCCTGGAAGCGTAACCTAAACTGATTAATACTTTGATACAAAGCGCTTACTAGTCAAATGTTGTGTCTTCCGGCGGTTTCCTGCAGAAGAGAGTTAAATACTGTACATACTGATTGAGTAACCAGTATTGTAAGTTTTTCCTCAGAACTGATATCAAATTAAAGTATCCCTTATACAGCAAGTCTGTCACTGCAACTAAACAGCAACGAAACAATAATTTTTGTCGTCATTTTTCTCACTTTCCGTCGTTCATTAGTTGTTTCAAACTTCGCGGAGATCTATTCCGTCTTTGCGACAGAGTAAAAGACAGTTTGTTCTTTTGCTACACCAGTTTCGCTTCTTTTATTAGTAGAATATCATCAGTCGTCTGTGATACGTCTTTGTGTTTTGTACGTAACAAATGTTTATATAGTAGTTACAAGTATGTCACTGTATATTGTTTTCTCTTGTTATTCTCTTGTTTTTTTAGTTTAAAAAAGCTTTGTAGCACAAGTTTCGTGAGGTCAAATTTTCGGTTTTACTTACGATTTCCAATGGTGTTAATCCAAGTATGGAAAGGTATTTACTCAGTCTGCATCTCCAGATGGCCGATTTTCGGCTTATTTTCGACCACATTTATTTGAACACTACAGTTTCAGTTTCGTCTCCGTACTGCCTCTGTATGTTTTCAGTGTGTAATGTTGCCAACTGTCGATTTGCGTTTATCCTTTGTCTTTTCGTTGTGTGTGTGTGTGTGTGTGTGTGTTTGTGTGTGTGTGTGTGTGTGTGTGTGTCTGTGTGTGTTTGAGAAACAGAGAGAGGAGAGAATGGAGAGAAAGAGAGATTAATTATTATTTAGTCTGGTTATGTTTTACATCTCTGTTTGTTACTGTTTCAGTGAGTGACCCATAACACACCACCACATAACAAAAATTGTTCAAATAGCTCTGAGCACTATGGGACTTAACTGCTGTGGTCATCAGTCCCCTAGAACTTAGAACTACTTAACCCTAACTAACCTAAGGACATCACCAGCATCCATGCCCGAAGCAGGATTCGAACCTGCGACCGTAGCGGTCGCGCGGTTCCAGACTGTAAAGCCTAGAACCGCTCGGCCACTCCGGCCGGCCACACATAACAACACACACACGCGCAAACAGACGAACACATAACAAAAGAATAAATATGAGACCACACATACACATCACAAAGAGAAAAAAAATCCAGTCCATTCACATAAGGAATCACACTCGCACAATAACAACATACACACATGACGAGTGAACACATATCAAACCACATATGCACACCACAAAATAAACAAAAGACAAAAGATAAACGCACAGGGAGAGTTGGCAACATTACACGCTGAAAACACACAAAGTCGGTACACAGTCAAAAGTGAAACTGAAGTGTTAAAATAAATGGGATCCGATAAACGCCAAAAATTTGCCATCTGGAGTACGTAGACCGAGTAAATTCACCTCCAGAACGACGTGCATGAATTAACAACATAGGAAATTGTAAGTAACACGAAACTATAAATTAATCTCACGAAACTTGTGATGCAGAAGTTGTTCTAACCTAGGAAATTATTGTATACACAAAACAAATATATATTGCAGGCCGCTGAATATGCTTCACAAAAAAAGAAGCTAAACACCCTTGTTAAAAAACAAACTGCTTTCTTTTAGTTGCAAAGGCGGAATACATTTTCATGAATCATTTTTGGACCCGCTCTGTCTGGGCTGATTAAAGAATCTTCGAGATTTTAAGGATGCATTCAGAAAAATATTTAACACGAGCTCGATTGTGATGCTGATGACCCCTTTCTGTAAAGAAACTGACGGACGATGAAATGACTGTCATTGTCGTCTACGACAAAGACCTCAGCAACCGCAGAGGGGAGCCCAGCCACGACGAGCGTCATGAAGAAGAACCGTCCAGTAACCAGTGGAGGAGGTCTCCACTGCCTTGACGTCCAGAGAAAAATTCTAACAACAAGATAAATAATATGCTGTTCAACTCAAGTCTTTAAATGATTTGCAAGACTTAGAGGTAAAGAAACGAGTGTAAGTCAAATGTTAACCTTGCCTTTCTAAACTGGAGCATACTTTAAGAGTCCTTTGAACTATTGTATCTAGACCACGTAGTCAGTTCACTGTGTTATTTGTACGATATGAGTAAGCGCGCGTGCGCGCGCTTTGGTGTGTGTGTGTGTGTGTGTGTGTATATAGTTTTGTATTTCGCGAAGTGCTCTTTTCTCATACTCTATTAACACTGATACATGTTTCGTAAGTAATAGGTTATCCGAAAAATTGATTATACGAACACGCTCCGTCGCCGTTGTTTTGGATAATCGACGTTCTACTGTACTTTCACCCACAATAACGAATATCTTCAGCTACTCCTTGACCACAAGCGTGTTCCCTGCTACATGGAAAAGAAGTTGTTAAGCCACTACACAGAAGAGACGATACCACAGCATCTTTCGACTATCACATCAATTCTTGTCCAGGGGTTTATAAACGATTAACCTAGAGTTAACAGAAGCTGCCAGCTAACAATAGGTACAAGATGATAGACTAGCCTACTTGACGAATACCGAGCAGGACTCGGCATGCATTGGAGCACAACATCTGCTTCAGTAAAAGTAACGAAGAAACTGAAACTTGTGACGGACGGACAAAAGGCACCTTTCATGTGCTATTTAGATTTTTGGATTTTGGATTATGTTGACCTCAGTGTTTCATATGGCAGCCTATATTGTCTCGTAAATAAAGAACAATGTTTATGGTCATACACCTAGCGCCTTGCCAATAGTGCGTCATGTAGTTGACAACAATGCCATGGTGGGGGCAGCCAGTATAACCCATTTCCTAGGCTTAAGCATTAAACTGTACAGTTTTCTCGTGCTATGTCAATGACGTGTCATCAGCTCTGTGCCACTGTAAATACCTCATGTACGCTAACGACCTCCAGTGCATAGCCGCTTGACCTGAGGGTTGTCGTCAATAAACTCAATCCCGACGTTAATGAAAGTGGGGGAAGAATATGTACACTTAAGTGACTTATAATTTGGAAAATTTGACTCCCTAAGTAGTGTGTGTATTAACATAAATCAAATCAAGAAAATGTGGACCTCTCTTGTCAAATAATGCCTTGTGAATCTGCTGCTCATTGCTGTCTATTTCACGGTATTTTCTCTTTAATGCCTAGTGCTTCAGTTGTCTCGACATACGCTACCCCGTAAACATCGATTGTATACTGATAAATGATCTGTTGGTGAACAGACACATGTCAAGAATTTAAAATCATTTTGTTCGCCTATAACTCTGCGAGCTGGGATATTTCGCCATGTGAGAATTTTTTGTACACTGTTGAATACGTTAGTATCTTTCACTATTTTGTTATTATTGTTATTTTTCTTCTTAGTAATAACAGCAAGAGTATTGGCAATATTCCAGTATTTTTGCCAATAGTTCCAAATAAATACTGATACTCCAGATGGCATTAGATACAGTATATGCAAATCCTGTTCCAAACATACTGGTATTTCTCTACTTCTGTACCTATCGTTATTGGTACTATATGCAATATTGTTGTGGTTATTTAAGTAAATTGTGATATTAAAACAGTCTTTAATGTGAGAAGCAACAGTTTCGCTTAAGAGAGAGCCTTAATGTCCTATTCTTATTATTCAAACACACACATAAACACCTATATATATATATATATATATATATATATATATATATATATATATATATATATATATACATATATATATATATATATATATATCCTCTACCTGTGACTCTCTGTCGATCTCCTCCTCCCCCTTCTCCCTGTGAATCTCTTCCTCTTTCCTTCCTCTGGTCATCTCTTCCCCTCTTTCGGTCCATCTCCTCCTCTTCCCTTTGTCTGTCCATTTCCTCCTTCCCCTCTGTGCCTTCATCGCCTGCTCCTCCCTTATTGCGTTTACCACTTCCTCCCTCTGTCTTCCTTCTCTTTGTCCATTTTCTCCTCTCTCTCTCTGTCTTTCTCCTCCTACCCCTCCTCCCTCTTTTCTCCTCCTCCTCTTTGTGTGTCCATCTACTGCTTCCATCCCTCTGTCTGTTCATCTCCTCCTGCCCCTTCTGTCTCAACGTTATCACCCCCACTGGTATGGCGGCGTAGTGTTGAAACACAAGCATCGGTGTGTATTACAGTTGCTGACAGTCAGAATGGGTCAGGACATGACAAGCCGGGCTTTACTCGTAAAGCTGTTCCCGTTAAATAAATGTGGAGTGGTCCTCTGTCTCTGCCGGGGTTGAAGAACGAATAATTCGACGAGTACGGCATTGTTCCTGGGAGAGGCCGACGGCCAGTTGCATCACACATTGTTGAAAATGTTACTACTGCCACGACTGAGAATGCTGGATGCAATGTGCTATCATATCGTGCACAAGCTCTGTAACGACAGCTAAATATTCCACAGTCCGTTGTTTCGGGTAGCAGTATAGTAGTCCCTAGTACCCTTCCAGGACGTAGCGGTTGCGGATGTTCGTCACACTGAGTAAAGTTACTGATATGGAACGTCAACATGGAACGTAATTCAGAAATGTTACCCTCTAGCGTGGAAAATAAAACGTGTTTCGATCAGTCGTTTATCTGACATTTCCCTTCCGCATGTCCTTACAAATGTTTCCACAAATTTTCTTTGCCCTATGATCTCTCGTCTTTCATACAGCGGAAGTTTAATTGCAACTAGTCTACAAATAACTTCCGTTATATTTTATCATAAAGTTAAGGAAACACCATCTTTTTCAACTGAAACTTATTCTTAAGTACCAAACATGTTTTGCCTATTCAATTAGGCATCTTCAATGGTGTTCAATACATATATAATTATTTAACTGTACGGATTTTGAAGAGAGATTTGGGGTGATGCTTTTGCATTTTGTTTGGATGTAGTTGTTTCTGTTTACAGTTATATGTTTGTGCTTTTTACTGGCATTTATTTTTGTGTCCTTTCGATGCAACCATTTGTTGTCCTACATGTGCTAAAGGTATATGGAATAGGTTTCTTCCAGTAAATATATCTTTGTACGTAAGCTATACTGTAGAAAACTACACATGCTTGCACTGCTCTTTGGTCATATGTTTTAAAGCTAACTTCGTGCATTAGGGGATGTATAACTGTACTGCACAGTTATAATCACTATACATTTCAGACAGCTGTCTATTACAGACGCGAGAGTGAATGTAAGTCCAGGATGCAGACGCAAATCATAGATTCGGTGGCGACCACAGAAAGGAAAATTTGGAAATTTGTGTTAAGGTCCTATGGGACCAAACTGCTAAGGTCATCGATGAACCGTGATTTATTTTCAAAGAATATTCTTAAGAATTCATTTTATTTACTAGCGATTCCTCAAGAACATTAACACGTTTAATCACACTATGTAAGCGTGGAAGTAGTTGCCAGGGAGAAACTGATGAAATCGTAACCAAATTCCTTTTAACAAATGGGTATTTTATTCACTTTAATAGTGTCTAAAGCACTTTTTAAAAGAAACAAATCTACAATTATAATCAGAAAGCACACTATAAATATCAAAGTTACAATTTATTCAGAGGCAGAAAGAAACAAATTTTGACTGTATGATCTTTTGGGCAGAGAACCTTGCCTCTCCCTTTTGACACGGCCGTAGTTAAGACCGCTCAGGACAGCCTCTGAAAGACTACACTGGTGCAAATCTGCAACACACCAGATAACTTTAAACCAAGAGTTTTAACAATTTACACAAGCACACAAACTATGCACCCCCAGTAGGAGGGATGGAAGTGGTACAAAACATTAACAGTTAAAATATTAACCTTTCCATCGAGGGTGCAACTTAATTTTAACTTTAAAGAGAAGTCTTACGGTGAAAGGGTGGCAACTTTATATACTAAAATGATCATTTAAATAAAAGCCCATGAAATACAATCTTATATAAAATTCTACAAGGTTGGCCAAACAATAGTTAAGATGCTCTACAGTACACAGATACCGCCTCTCAAGATCATAGGCAATAATATCAAAGTTTCCAAAGATCAAAACATATTTCTGGTATTAGGCCGTTACACTCCAAGCAGTAACTTCGTTAACACACCAAATCCGACAAACATGACAGAGGCAGTCACTAACGTACGGTAGATTGAGAGGGAGATTACAGAACATCCCGAACCGCAGGTTGCTCTAACCCACCCCTACTCCACATGGGAAAAACGGACCACCCAATTTATAAACAACCATCTACCCGCGTGTGGGCAAAGGAGAAGAATGGTGGGACGACCCCAAAGCAAAACGTTTGTTGACCTCACCAAGAAAACAAGTAGAATTTAACAAGAGCAAATCAAACAATATATCACCAATCACTTAACTTCTAATAAACTGCGATTTCTCGAGAAGACCTGGCTCAGCACCCCCTAATCGCTCTCCTGAACCGTTCGCTGCCAGCCGCTTCAACGGACGTAGGAAGGTTGCGCCGATCTCCCGTCTCACGGCGTCGCAGCTCGCACCGGCCAGACTGATGTCGTTGGTTGACTCCTGTTGCTCTCGTGTCGACAGCCACTACCCCTCGCTATACGCCGCGGCCCACTGGACTCACGTGGTGACCTCACAAGCGCCGACGTTCAAGACGGACAAGTCATCTTGTGTCTCAATGCGCGACCGACCAACCGATCGATCCAACCGTCAATGACCATTGCCTGAGCAAACTCGAGCAGACTGGCGGCCTAATGCGCAGACTCAGATGCAGGAACTAAGCCCCGACCGGGCGACCACTCGCTGAGTTCTCTTACTGGCGGAGTGGCAAGACTCTCATTTTGCCGGGTTTAAAGGTTCGTCCGAATAACAGACATACTATCACTCCGAACGACAGACAGAAACTAACTACCTAACAAATGCGGAGAGTAGCAAGCTGGGGACAAGAGACTGACCCAGACTGACCGCCTATCGAGCTCATAGCGCCCCTTACATGCACGTGAACAGGCAACCTTTCTCCTTTCCCACCAGAGGGAGACACCAAAGCTGCGATTGGCCCAGCGGCGCCACCGCCAGAAACGGAGGGCGACCGCTTCACAATACGCGCTGCGGCGCGCTCTTCAAAACAGCAATTTTTACCACAGCTCAATCGGTCTCTAAGCTTACAGGACTCGACCCTCCGACGGGGGGAGCTGCGTGGAACGTGACAAGGCGCCAAGACCGCGCGGCTGCCCCGCACGGCCCACAGCAAGGGCAATGACTTTCTAATTCGTCACCTCCTCGCATTTTCATTCCGGATTGCGGGCGTGGAAGTAAGAGCGCCGTGGCCAGTGCGATTTCAATTAAAAATAATTGCTCTACTTTCTTTTTTTTTTTTTAGACAGAACGAAAGGTTTATTTTGTCAGCGGGGTAAAACTTTCTCGCCCCCGACCCCCGGGCTCTATTAAAAGACGCTGGGTTTAATTATAAAATTCCAGTGCAGGGATTAAGCCTCTCGGCCTGGGCCTTTTTTCCCTTTGCTTGCAGTACAGCCCTCCGTTCCTTACCGTAGCGGGACAAAGGTCGGCGGCTTCCAATTGGTTAACGGTTCGGTGCCTCGTGAAAGAAAGGGTCCATAGGAAGTGGGAGGGGGAGGGGGGAGGGGAGAGGATGTGGGGGGGGAGGGGGGCACTGAGACGTCGGGCGGCGTAGGAGGAGGGAGGCCCTTCTGTTTGCCCCACTGCTTGATAGCTGCCAGCTGTCCACGGAAAGAGCACAGTAGCCGGGGACCAATTCACTTAAATGGAAAAAGAGATCGAGAAAATGTCTCCGTGGTGCGTACAATTCTTGACGGGGAGCCAGTGGTCGTACTTCAAGGAGAAACTGTAAGATCCCCTCGCTTCTAAACAGATACTGTTATTACTCAGCTTAGCCGCGAGTCTGTAGAGGGTGTTATATGTGACGTACAGTATAACTGGTCAGCGTTTCCACCCGGAATTTGCGAGTGTAAGTCGGACCTTCCATGATCCGCCTTGGTGGGTCGTGTCGTCGGATTTCCTCCTACCTGTGCACGGTGCAGCTCTCGTAAATGTCATCCCGCGCAGACTCTTCATTGGCGCACTGGATGTCTCTGTCGGTGGAAGCTAATTATCTCAAATTGCTGTCGATCAACTTTGGGGTATCTATTTACTCGAAATTGACATTCAGAATGCCGTAATATCACTTTTATTCCTATTAGATCAATAATGAAACACTCGTGTCACAAACTAATCGTACCGGAGAGCATGCCTACCATCGAACAAGACAGGAAGAGCTCTTAACGCCGAGTGCCGACTTTGGCGCGCAATCCGTATCTCTCACTAGTTTCGTCACAGTTCGTGGATTTCCGATCTGGTTCGTACTTACTAAGATATGCATTTGTTAATAAACGGGTGTGAATTTTAAAGAGGCAAAATTATGACAAATAGTTTTAAAGATCCAGATCCAGATCCAAAATCGGTGACTTTGGCGCCAAGATGGCGGTACTTCCCGTCATGTATATTTCCCAGGCTGACGGTTGTTGCTACGGTCCAGCGCCGAGCCCCACCCCACTACGTGCGACATATAGTCACTTCGTCACCTAGCCAGCCAGCGTGAAAAATGCTCTCCGACTCATGGCCGGCTAAGGTGAGCCCCACCCCACTACGCGCGACATATGGTCGCTTCGTCACCTAGCCAGCCAGCGTGGGAAATGCTCTCCGACTCATGGCCGGCTACTGACTACAGCACTGCCGAACTATCGTGAATACATCAATACGAGACAATAATTTATTAAAACTGGTAAAAATGTCTTCCTCACGTAAGAGGTACCTTACAAAACCCAGAATCCCACCTTTCCATGCCACATTACCGACGCTCATGGTCTGACATCTCACAGATTGTTCAGGGCAGGAGTTTTTAAATTTCTACCGTCTGTCGTTATACTATGTGTTCACAGTAGTAGTCGGACAGTGATGTGCACATAAACGGACGACTGTAGTATAGCGTACACAAGGCAAAAAGGGCAGTGCATTGTCGGAGCTGTCATTTATGACCCAGATGATTCATGTGAAAAGGTTTCCAACGTCATTATGACCGCACAACTGGAATTAACAGAATTTTAACGCGAAATAGTAGTTATAAATAGTAATTATAAATGACAGTTTGGACATTCCATTTCGGAAATCGTTAGGGAATTCAATGTCCCGAGATCCACAGCGTCAAGAGTGTGTCAAGGATAGCAATTCGCAGGCGTCAGCTCTCGTAGCGGACAACGCAGAGGTCGGCTGCCCTCGCTTAACGACCGAGAGCAGCGGCGTTTGCGTAGAATTTTCAGTGCTGACAGAAAAGCAACGCTGCGTGACATAACCGCAGAAATCAGTGGGAGACGTACGACGAACGTATCCGTTAGGAGACTACGGTGATATCCGGCTATAAGGAGCAATGGCGGCAGACGACCGACGCGAGTGGCCTTACCAAGAGCATTACGTCGCTTCAGAGACTCTTCTGGCCTCGTGACCATATCGGTTGGACTCTGGAAGACAGGAAAACCTTGGGCTGGACAGATGAGTTCAGATTCCAGATAATAAGAGCTCATAGTATGGTTCGAGTGTGTCGCAGACCCTCAGGAAGCCATGGGTACTCAGCAAGCTATTGGTGGCTCTATAATGGTGTGGGCTGTGTCTACATGGAATGCGCTTAGTTCTCTGGTCCAACTGAATCGAACACTGACTACAAACAGTTGTAGTTGGCTGCTCGAAGGCCATTTGCAGCCATCCATGGACTTCATGTTCCTAAACAACGATGGGATTTTTATAAATGATCGTGCTGCTTGTCACAGATGTTCGCATTTTGTTTGAAGATCATTGCGGATACTTCGAGTAAATGATTTGGCCACCCAGATCTCCCGGCATGAATACCATTGAACATTTGTGGGATGTGATGGCAGTTTACGTGCAAAATCCTGTACCGGCAACACTTTCGGAAATATGGTCAGCTGTAGAGGTAGCTGCTAAATACTAACACGAATTCTTTACAGACGAATGGAAAAACTGGTAGAAGCCGACCTCGGGGAAGATCAGTTTGGAGTCTGTAGAAATATTGAAACACGTGAGGAAATACTGACCTTATGACTTATCTTAGAATAAAGATCAAGGAAAGGCAAACCTACGTTTCTAGCATTTGTAGACTTAGAGAATGCTTTTGACAATGTTGACTGGAATACTCTCTTTCAAATTATAAGGGTGGAAAGGGTGAAATACAGGGAGCGACAGGCTATTTACAATTTGTACAGAAACCAGATGGCAGTTATAACAGTCGAGGGGCATGAAAGGGAAGCAGTGGTTGGGAAGGGAGTGAGACAGGGTTGTAGCCTCTCCCCGATGTTATTCAATCTGTATATTGAGTAAGCAGTAAAGGAAACATAAGAAAAATTCGGAGTAGGTATTAAAATCCATGGAGAAGAAATAAAAACTTTGAGGTTCGCCTATAACATTGTAATTCTGTCAGAGACAGCAAAGGACTTAGAAGAGCAGTTGAACGGAATGGACTATGTCTTGAAAGGAGGATATAAGATGAACATCAACAAAAGCAAAACGAGGATAATGGAATGTAGTCGAATTAAGTCGGCTAATGCTAAGGGAATTAGATTAGGAAATGAGACACTTAACTCCTTTAGGAGTTTTGCTATTTGGGGAGCAACATAACTGATGATGGTCGAAGTAGAGAGGATATAAAATGTAGACTGACAATGACAAGGAAAGCGTTTCTGAAGAAGAGAAACTGGTTAATATCGAGTATAGATTTAAGTGTCAGGAAGTCGTTTCTGAAAGTATTTGTATGGAGTATAGCCATGTATGGAAGTGAAACATGGACGATAAATAGTTTGGACAATAAGAGAATAGAAGCTTTCAAAATGTGGTGCTACAGAAGAATGCTGATGATTATATGGGTAGATCACATAACTAATGAGGAGGTATTGAATAGAATCGAGGAGAAAAGGAGTTTGTGGCACAACTTGACAAGAAGAAGGGACCGGTTGGTAGGTCATGTTCTGAGGCATCAAGGGATCACAAATTTAGCATTGGTGGGCAGCGTGGAGGGTAAAAATCGTAGAGGGAGACCAAGAGATGAATACACTAAGGAGATTCAGAAGGATGTAGGTTGCAGTAACTACTGGGAGATGAAGAAGCTTGCACAGGATAAAGTAGCATGGAGAGCTGCATCAAACCAGTCTCAGGACTGAAGACCACAACAACAACAACAACAGTAGAGGTAGCCTTTCTGCAGAGGACTTGTAACGTCCTATTGATCCATGCCAGATCTGAGTTAAGGAACGGCTAGTGTCGGTAGAAAGAAAAAGTTATGGCCGCTACTTGTAAATTATACGAACCAACTGAGTTTAATGCACTGCTTGACGTGGTTTTATAGTCATTGAGACTAAGCATATTTAAGAAAGCTCTATGTGAGCAATATTTGGGGAATAATGAAATCAGTGGCCACTAGACTGACAGTTCTAGAAGTTATTGCTGCTAACGTTTGGTTTGGTGGTACATGTTCAGTGTGTAACTAACTTAAAACCTTCTATGTGGTGTGCGTCAACCCTGGGAAATGTGATTTCATTGTATAGTGAAGTCTTGGTATTTTGTGTTCACATACTGAAAGATGATTTTTTGAACCTGTCGCCACACGACAGTGAGTTTTGAGTCGGTTTTATAATCATTATAAAAAGAAGTTTCAGTCAGCAGAATAACTGTAACGCTACTTAACTATAGCTCTTACCAGAGATTTATAATACGATGTAACTCGGGGAGTTAATGTATTTGCTCAATTTGTTATTTTATTGACTCCATTTGTAAGCTTGGTCACTTTCTGATTTTATTGATTTTATGTTTAACCCTTTCATCCCAATAGAGTAATACGAAGTTTTGAGCATTGGAACATCTATATTTCATATCTGTCTAGTACTAGCGCGTAGCGAGACGCTTTCGGAACTTGGAGGAAAATACTGTGGACCACGGGATGGATATAGAAAAGGCTGTGAACGATTACAAAGGGCAGCGAGTGTTTACAGGTGGCATAGTGCGCCTACTTCATGAAAACCCGATCAGATCACCACGTCCTCCACTCCAAGAGTGTGTGAAGGCACCGACTGTGTTTACTTATACATTGTTTTGAAACCTTACTACATACCTCAGTGCCTCTGCTGTTTTGTACATAATATGTGTGCAGTGGGACGTATATGTCCCAGGAAACTTGGTAGAACGTAGAAAACGCTGGTGTGTATATGAAAGCCATCTTCAAATGTTATGTTGAAAACTTGTGTGCGATATTTCATGGTCTTCATTGTCAGGAGAATAAATGGGTTTTGGTACAGATTTTTGTACGGTTTCCGTCTTTGTCATCCTGAAACAATAAGTCTATAATTAAAAATTTGACCCTGAAACACTAGTTCACATGAAAATGTAGCTCTACTTAGGTCAGCAAATTTCAAAACCGGTCATGTTAAAATTTCTTCGGAACTGAAGGTGCGTTGTTTATCACAAAGGAAGACAATTTTTGACCTTTTATTTTTTAAATATATGGAAAATAGATTTTGACCGTGAAAGGGTTAAAAGGGGCAGACCTCACAGCTGAGCATGATTATTGATGGTTGTAATCTTACCTTCTCACACATCACTATTAAACTACACAAATTTTGAAAGCTTCAAGAGGCGTAAGATATACGAAAGAATAACTTTTTACTTATCTTCATTATTTCGTTGTTGTTGTCGATGGTTAAAAGCCTTGTCTAGGGGTACATTCTAGTTGCTGGAGTTTCGATTTTGTAGGTTCTTGATGACTAAATAACTGATGAAGATTTGTCTGTATTATTCTTGAATTTTATTCTTTGTCACATATTTCAGCATCACACCATTTCTACACTTTCCACATAAAAAAAACAAAGTTGAAAAAACTCTACTTCCATCAGAGGCATGCCAACCACTACTTACATTCTGCCGTACTCACAATTTCCAAAGAGTTTACAAAGCAAAAGAGTTTGCAAATTTTCTTTACCAAAGAAGAATGTTCCCTAAAATATATCATTATTTTGTAAATCAATCTAGAAATAAATGTATTAGTTAGCGTTAGATTGTGCAATTAATAATGTGAATTTTAAGTATACCAGAAATTTCGTAATTTCAAGTGTTATTAAAAGAAAAATAATTTTAACTGCTAGTGCATATCGATTGTAACACATAATTTTCTTTTTTTATACATTTTGGCTTGAAATATAATATATCGTATACAAAATCATAAGAATTCTTTTAATGAAACAGCTGAGATAATTTTAACCTATGCAAGAATCGATAGTACACATGCTATCGGTTATCTCTATAAAAAAAGGTAATGTTAGAGGAGGGTGATCCGTTATATGGTTCATGAGTAGTTACTCAGGTTTCTATCACAGAACGAGAAAAAGTACACGTATCTAGAATAATGATAAATCAGAAAATATTTGAATGGACGAATCAATTCAACAGCAGTTAAATAAGGTGGAAGAATATTCCAGAACCAGGAAATCACAAGCAATGAAAAATAATTCAGTGTGGGACAAAAAAGGGTTAGGTATCTTTTTCAATTATTACAATGCCAGGTTTGCAGGTATTGATAGAAATATTTGAAAAGCAAAGTTAAATGCCACAATTTGAGGGCAATGAGATATCATGCAAAACTGGTCGAGGGTGCGAAACCTCAGCCACTTTTCAAACCTACTGTTCTCACTTCATTTTTTTGTGGCCGTTTCAATTTTTTCCCAATATTTTATTTATCACGATTTGTAGCTCTGACAGGGGCACAAAAAAGCGGCTGTATATGAAAGTAAGCAGACCACAGTATTGTTAATTGAACAGACTGCTGCGCCGTATCAAACGGGCTGCATTTATCCGCCGGTTATTGGCTTTTAAATTGCGGACCATCCCAGTCGTAAACCTTGGCGATACGCGGGCGGCTGTGGTCGACCGCGCTGGGGCGGCGCGGTTGGCGCAGCCCCACTGTGCGGGGGCGGTAGCAGGCGTTCCGCCCGGAAAATCAAACGGACGAGCAGCCGCCGGCAGTGGGCCATATTGTGTGTGAGTGCGTGTCCAACCAGCGGACACACGGACGCCAGCCTCTCCGCTCCACTGTGCGGTGGCACAGACGTTTTGTTGGCTTTACGAACTACGAGGACAATCCGGAAAATGACGTAGCATGGGGCATGGGAAAGAGCGAAAGGGGTCTGAGGGGGGTGGGGGGAACAACAGCTACATTGACTCACGTGGTATGTCCCCGATTGCCCAGTTGCACTGAGGTAACTTCTAGGCAGCACGTGCAGTGATTCGTGCATGCTACTCGAAACAGAGCGACCAGGTAGGCGTAAGGACAAATGCCGCATGTGGCGCTGTGCCATGCTACACTTTGCCACTTGTTTCCAGCCGCATGCCGTCGGGGTAACCAAACTGAGGGCATGTTAAAAAAAAAAAAACAAGTGAAAAAATACAGGAAAAGTGAGTAAAAATCTGGGTACGGTAGAATTATTTTCAATGTAGTATTAAAAATAATTTATTTTCACGTAATCTGACATTCCGGCTGATGAGAGGTTAACATAAGTACTGCATGTACAATGTGGTTGTAGATAAATAAAGGAGGGTGTCTCTGAATCCAAGCAACGATCCCTGTCAGAGGCAATGAAGTGTCAGGCCCAATACATTCTAACACAAAGAAGGACATGCAACGAAGTAATTATCCCAGTGGGTTGGAAATAGTTTGATGTGATGTACATATACAGACAAACTGATGCGTAAAATTTGACAAACATCGGATGATTTATTGAAGGGAAAGACCTTCACAAATTGAGCGAGACGACAAACCGTTGGTGCACCTCGGGTCCTTACTCAAGGAGTTACTCCGCTTGGCATTGACTGACAGAGTTGTAGGACGCCCTCCTGAGGAATATGGTGCCAACTTCTATCCAACTGGCTCGTTAGATAGAACACCTGTTTAGACATCAGGGAGTAACTTCTATGGTACTGGAGGGGGCTGTAGAAGGCAGAAACTGTAGAGGAAGACAGAGATTGGAACACACTGCGGCCGCATCAAATCAGTCTTAAGACTGATGACTCAAAAAACAAAATCGTCAAAATCCAAAATCCCGAACTGGTTTTTGGATGGCTCTGCCCATGACTCTCCAAACGTTTTCAGTTGGGGACGGATCCGGCTACCTTGCTGGACAAAATAGGGTTCGGGAAGGGCGAAGTCAAGCAGTAGAAACAATCGCCGCGTGCGGGAGGGCATTATCTTCCTGAAATGTAAACACAGAATGGCTTGCCATGAAGAACAACGAAACAGGGCGTAGAACATCGTCGACGTGGCGCTGTGCTGTAAGGGTATGACAACCAAAGGGAACCTGCTTTCAAAAGAAATTCCACCCAGACCATCACTCCTGATTGACTGTACGGTGGGTGACAATCAAGTAAGTATCCCACTACTGTTCGGCGTGTATCTAGACACGCCTTCGGCCTGTAATCTCTGTATGTGGACTACAATTTTCTTTAGTGATGAGCCCCGCTTCGGACTCAGTCCCAATGACTAGTGAAACAGGTCCATAGGTGTAGTGGTCGGCCGACCGGGGTGGCCGTCAGGTTCTAGGTGCTACAGTCTGTGCTACGGTCGCAGGTTCGAATCTTGCCTCGGGCATAGATGTGTGTGATGTCCTTAGGTTAGTTAGGTTTAAGCAGTTTTAAGTTCTAGGGGACTGGTGACCTCAGAAGTTAAGTCCCATAGTGCCCAGATGCCCAAAGTTTTTTTTTTTTTTTTTTTTTTTTTTTTTTTTTTTTTTTTTTGTGGTCGCGTATCCAGAGGCGCAGCCCTGCGTATGCAACACTTCCTTACCCCTCCATCAATCGCTTTAATACGTTCTTGTGTAACAGCTCTGATGAAGACGGCGAAACATGTTTTTTTGCGCTTTAAGTAGGTGACCATAACAACCGGTAACTCACATCCAGTAGGAATAAAATCAAAGTTCAAGAGGTGAAGCATATTTGCAAGTAAGTGAAAATACTTGGAAACAAGAACTAATAAGATGCATGTAACGAATGCCAACGTCCTTACCACAGTGGTAACACCGGTTCCCGTCAGACCACCGAAGTTAAGCACTGTCGTTAGCACTTAGGTGGGTCACCGTTCCGGTCTGCCGAGCGCTCTTGGCAAGCAGGGTGCGCTCAGCCTATCTGAGGCCAATTAGGGGTTGATTGACTGAGTAGTAGCGGCACCGGTCTCGTAAACTGAACTGAGCGAGGTGGCGCAGTGGTTAGACACTGGACTCGCATTCGGGAGGACGACTGTTCAATCCCGCGTCCGGCCATCCTGATTTAGGTTTCCCGTGATTTCCCTAAATCGCTCCAGGCAAATGCCGGGATGGTTTCTTTGAAAGGGCACGGCCGACTTCCTTCCCCCTCCTTCCCTAATCCGATGAGACCGATAACCTCGCTGTCTGGTCTCCTTCCCCAAAACAAACCAAACCAATCGTAAACTGACAACGGCTGGCCGAACGGTGTGTTGACAACATGCCCCTCTGTACCCGCATCTGGTGACGCCTAAGAGCTGAAGATGAGTCGGCGGCTGGTCGGACCGTACTGCATTCAAGGCCTGTTCGGACATTGTTTTGGTACTGAATAATTACATCAGATTTATGTCATGCAAAATACAATGTAGGCAAAATAGTGATTGAGAAAGCAGAGGAGCCCGCATCTCGTGGTCGTGCGGTAGCGTTCTCGCTTCCCACGCTCGGGTTCCCGGGTTCGATTCCCGGCGGGGACAGAGATTTTCTCTGCCTCGTGATGGCTGGGTGTTGTGTGATGTCCTTAGGTTAGTTAGGTTTAAGTAGTTCTAGGGGACTGATGACCATAGATGTTTAGTCCCATAGTGCTCAGAGCCATTTGAGCCAAAGCAGAGGAAGTTTGGCTTTCGCTTGAAATTAAGTTCCTTCGTAAGAAAAAACGATATAATTTACAATCAGTTACAAAAAGTCCATTACCATGCAAAAAATTCACAACATAGTGCCACATGGGACAAACGTAAACCTGAAACAGACGAATGGTGACATCATGAATTGCTAAAAATAATAAATACGCAAGATAAGACATCAGAGACATTACAGTGGCAGGACAAGACTGTAGAACTGAGGGAGCATAACACACAGGGCGAGTCCTTTCCCTCAGAGTTGTTAACGAATCTGACATGAGACGAGCTTAAGTATGAGGTCTCAAATTTAATACACAACCAGTTTCTATTAAACAAATCGTGAAGAAATTGATTGTAGCAACTAAAATCACAGCAGATGCTAAAATAAGTACACTACTGGCCATTAAAATTGCTACACCAAGAAGAAATGCAGATGATAAACGGGTATTCATTGGACAAATATATTATAAAAGAACTGACATGTGATTATATTTTCACGCAATTTGGTTGCATAAATCCTAGGAAATCAGTATCCAGAACAACCACCTCTGGCCGTAATAACGGCCTTGATACGCCTGGGCATTGAGTCAAACAGAGCTTGGATGGCGTGTACAGGTACAGCTGCCCATGCAGCTTCAACACGATACCTCAGTTCATCAAGAGTAGTGAGTAGCGTACTGTGATGAACCATTTGCCCGGCCACCATCGACCAGACGTTTTCAATTGGTGAGAGATCTGGAGAATGTGTTGGCCAGGGCAGCAATCGAACATTTTCTGTATCCAGAAAGGCCCGTACGGGACCTGCAACATGCGGTCGTGCATTATCCCGCTGAAATGTAGGGTTTCGCAGGAATCGAATGAAGGGTAGAGCCACGGGTCGTAACACATCTGAAATGTAACGTCCACTGTTCAAAGTGCCTTCAATGCGAACAAGAGGTGACCGAGAGGTGTAACCAATGGCACCCCATACCATCACGCCGGGTGATAAGCCAGTATGGCGATGACGAATACACGCTTCCAATGTGCGTTCACCGCGATGTCGCCAAACACGGATGTGACCATCATGATCCTGTAAACAGAACCTGGATTCATCCGAAAAAATGACGTTTTGCCATTCGTGCACCTAGTTACGTCGTTGAGTACACCATCGCGGTCGCTCCTGTCTGTGATGCAGCGTCAAGAGTATCCGCAGCCATGGTCTCCGAGCTGATAGTCCATGCTGCTGCAAACGTCGTCGAACTGTTCGTGCAGATGGTTGTTGTCTTGCAAACGTCCCCATCTGTTGACTCAGGGATCGAGACGTCGCTGCACGATCCGTTACAGCCGTGCGGATAAGATGCCTGTCATCTCGACTGCTAGTGATACGAGGCCGTTGGGATGCAGCAAGGCGTTCCGTATAACCCTCCTGAACCCACCGATTACATATTCTGCTAACAGTCATTGGATCTCGACCAACGCAAGCAGCAATGTCGCAAAACGATAAACCACAATCGCGATAGGCTACCATCTGACATTTATCAAAGTCGGAAATGTGATGAAACGATTTCTCCTCCTTACACGAGGCATCACAACAACGTTTCACCAGGCAACGCCGGTCAACTGCTGTTTGTGTATGAGAAATCGGTTGGAAACTTCCCTCATATCAGCACGTTGTAGGTGTCGCCACCGGCGCCAACCTTGTGTGAATGCTCTGAAAAGCTAATCATTTGCATATCACAGCATATTCTTCCCGTCTGTTAAATTTCGCGTCTGTAGCACGTTATCTTCGTGGTGTAGCAATTTTAATGGCCAGTAGTGAAGAAGCGGCAAACGAATGTGGGAGATAAATTGGCTAAAGCCATTACGGCGTATTTGTTGATGAAACAGCCCATTGGTGTACTGCCGGTCCATGGTGTAAAACGGGAACATTATTTCGGCCACCAACACGTCCCCTTCGTCAAATGCGTTGCGTAGGCATTAGGAGTGATTTAAAATGGAATGACCATATAAAAGTAATCGTCGGTAAAGCAGATGCCACAATGAGATTCATTGGAAGAATCCTAAGGATGTGCAGTCCGGAAACAAAGGAAGTAGGTTACAGTACAGTTGTTCGCCCGGTGCTTGAATACTGCTCATTGGTGTGGGATCCGTAGCATATAGGGTTGATAGAAGAGATAGAGAAGATCCAACTGAGAGCAGCGCGCTTCGTTACAGGATCATTTCGTAATCGCGAAAGCGTTACGGAGATTATAGATAAACTCCAGTGGAAGACTCTGGAAGAGAGATCCTCAGTAGCTCGGTACGGGCTTTTGTTGAAGTTTCGAGAACATACTGTCACCGAGGAGTCAAGCTGTATATTGCTCCCTCCTACGAATATCTCGCGAAGAGACCATGAGGATAAAATCATATAGATTACAGCCCACACAGAGGCATACCGACAATCTTTCTTTCCACGAACAATACGAGACTGGAATAGAATGAAGAACCGATAGAGGTACTCAAGGTACCCTCCGCCACACACCGGCAGGTGGCTTGAGGAGTATTGATGTGGATGTAGATGTAGAAGTAGATTTGACCTCCTGTGTTAACGTGGCCGACTTACATCCCCTTCCACAGCGTAGACTAACAAGCCGGCAGTCGCAGAGCACTGACTGACAAAAAATCGTGGGATGGAATACGAACACACAACCATTTTGGGGCAGACGTCCAAATGCTGGGGCAGTTTCGTTAGGAACCGATCGAAATTCGTGCCAGGAATATCCTTATCAGTCGGAGCTGCGACTATAATCTCAGCAAGGCTTGGGAACATGCACGCTCAGCAGAAATAAAGATCTGGCCACCAAGGCGGACAGAGCAACTACATCGATTCTATCAAAGACGTCGTTGCAAACAGTTTCCGTGACTACCGACGTGGTGGGAGGGGATATAAATCAGGCGTGCGACCTGAGATAAGTTCTGTCGGCCGGTGTGGCCGAGCGGTTATGGCGCTTCAGTCTGGAACCGCGCGACTGCTACGGTCGCAGGTTCGAATCCTGCCTCGGACATGGATGTGTGTGATGTCCTTAGGTTAGTTAGGTTTAAGTAGTTCTAAGTCTAGGGGACTGATGACCTCAGAAGTTAAGCCTCATAGTGCTCAGAGACATTTGAACCATTTTTGAGATAAGGTCTCGAATAATGGTCATACTAACAGCAATATCTATAAGACTGTTACTTCTGTTAATAAGAAACTGATTGTCACCAATCGTGACAAAGTCGATACCGCCAAAATAGTTAGTGAAGAGCAATAAATCAACAAAACGCTGCTATTCTTTTCGGAAAACGATATTACGGAATTTGCTGGCGATGTGACGAACAAGCTGCAAGCACATTTTAAAAAGTTATTAAAAAAGATACCCTTACTACTGAACGAAAGTGTAAAAGTACGTAGTTCTGTCATGAACTCAAAGGCTCCAGAGCATAGGTCCCAAGAAGAGGGTCACACCACTCTATGAATGATCCTCTATGTGGAATTGCTAAAAATCTCCATAAAAGATTAAGAGTTTTACAACAAATCAACTCTGATTAACGAGATCAAGGACACGTCAATTTGTATCACCATAGCTTAGACATTACATACCTTTTGTTGATTCATTTAGCGTTCTATTTTGTTGAACACCCCATCGTTGAACTTCTGTAATTAGTGCGATTAATTCGATGCTGCAATGAAGTATAATCTCTGTAATGATCTTTTGTCTTCCTCATATAATCTCTTTGGTTATGTTTAAAATTAAATAATTTTGTTTAAATAAATTTTTATAGAAATGTCAATATGTGCAAAGGTTCTGTTTTATTTAAAATGTTTGTTTGCTGTTATGTAAATTGCTGATCCTCACTTAGGGTTCTTAGTTATATTGTATGTAAAAGGTGTTGTGGTTCCCCTCGGGAACGGAACTGTGTAGCGCGGGCAAATTGTGGTTGGCCTAGGTAGAAAAGGTGGAATTGAGAGTCAGTATGGGACGAGCTACCAAACTGTCAACTGCTCATGAAAAAGTTGTGTATTGTTATGGTTCCGAGAGAGGCTTTTCCTGACGCTTTCCAATGCCTCGGATGGATGGATAAAGAGCTGGAATTATTCTGAAAATGGTATCTATCATCGCCACTAAGAAATGACAGAGTCCAGCAATTCTACCTGCAAATCCACCTACCAACATGCAATCGCTACCACATTGCGCAATCACTGTAATGGAACACTATAGTAATGAACAGTGAAGGATCAGCTTATTGGATGTGTTAGTGTGCTCAGATATAAGGTAATTTATAACTGAATTTATGTACCTACCTTGATTTTTTTTCTTATCATAACACCTCTCGGTTCCTCTCCGTTTGAACTAAAGTGATTACCGAGTGTCCTTACTGAAAGAACATTAAAGCCCAGTGTTTTACTAATTAATGCCTCTTGAACACAGTAAAAAGAAAGCTAAAGTTAATGTGGCAAGAGAGTGAGTTAAAGTAAATGATGTTGCTGAAAATAATTTTCCTATTAAAACTGCTTATTAATATGTTGTTGCCAACTTCAAAATTATAAGTTCTTAAAACTGAGGCTTATAAAGTTTTGCTTAGTAAATGATCACTTTGCTTCCTGTTGTAAATCGCAAAAGGTGAGTCATAATCTTACAAATATGTCAAGTTTGTGTCTCACTGTTGTAAAAGTTGAAAACTGAAATTGTACTTGCTAAGCACTTGTTTCTATTGTGTATTGAAAGTGCATATTAATAGTGTAATAGTATCCACAGGTTATCCTTTATGCTCATGATAAATAACAATTAGTAGAAATACCACTATGTAGGAAAACAGCAAGTTCTTTTATTCAAAATTCAGTGAGAAATTGTTTCTTAGTTTAATACATTTTAACTTTCATTCTAAATAGAAAAGTATTTAGCTGAGAGAAACTTAACCTGTGATCAGTTCATAATTTTGCAGTGAACTACATTTACAATTTTATGTCAGCTAGGAAAATGTTTGAAAAGTAATACTGAACCTATGTCCAATTTATGATTCTACTGTGAATATTAATAGTAATGTTATAAAGACCATTCGGGTTTAATAAGCCCTGAAAGTAATAGTGTGTAGTGTTATAAGGTTAAATTTATGCAAATAGTTCGTTCTGACCTGTTAGCTCCAACCTTAACCTGAACATACTGCATTCATGTGCCAGAGGTCGTTGCACTCGCGTGTGGCAAAATATAGGTTGTGTTTGTCCGTTAAAGTTACTCATACCTACTTTCTTAAACAAGAATGTTAGTCATTCTCATGCCTAATTAGGCTGGCGACCTTTTTTTCTTATTCTTGGAACAGTGTGGATAAGTCAATTATTGTTTGTTACTGTTTAAATATTTACGTAATTCTGACTTTCACTTCTAATAACCCACCTCCGTTAGGTACAACGTGGTCAATATAACAAAATTCCTGTCAGAGGGTAACACTGCTCTGCTTCTTCTTACTATAATTACTTGAACAAGAATAATTTCATTATACGAACTGCCTTCAGCTTTGAGGTTATGGTATAGTAGTAGCAGACGGTAATGTTATAAATTGTTAACACTTCCCACCTCATACCTTTAGACATTAAAAATTTTTATGTTAGTAGACCTCTTGATGAGGCGGCTGAGATAATCGAAACAAATTTGCTAAATTATATAACAGCATATCAACAAGAATCTATTGAATTTATTGAACTTTTAGAATTTGTTCTTAAGCATAATTACTTTTCTTTTAACTCTAAATTTCATATGGATATAGAAAACTATAGGCTCCAGTACAAATGTTGAAATGGTGTGAATTGCTAAGGGACCAAACTGCTGAGGTCATCAGTCCCTAGACTTACACATCACCTAAACTAACGTATGCTACGGACAACACACACACACATGCCCGACGGAGGACTCGAACTTCCGGCGGAAGAGGCCGCGCAATCCGTAACATGGTGCCTCAAACCACGCCACCATTCCATGCGGCTGCTCTAGTATATTTGAAATTTTAGCAAACATTTTCATCAGTCATCTTGAAAGTATCAGTGACAAGATTGTTGTGTAGCTCCAGAAAATAGTCGGTAGTTGCCAACCGCAAGGTGGAACGAGTATAATATCTTTGAGTAGGAGGATGTTTGATGGTTAAGACAGCCGGGCGAGCGTAGTAAAAAACTGGTGAGTCGCAGGTAGGTGCCCGGAGGAAGCAGACGTGTGGTGACAGCTTAAGGTAGGTCGCTGCCCCTGACCAAACTTAAGCACATAAATGAGAGAAGATATATAATCATTTTTAAATTGGTTTTTGTTAGATAATGTTCAGAGTTAGGATTTGTATGTCCAAGGTTTGACGCAGTAAGCGTTTTGTAAAACTTTTTTGTAAGAGTGGTTCGTGTTACGAAAATACACTCCTGGAAATTGAAATAAGAACACCGTGAATTCATTGTCCCAGGAAGGGGAAACTTTATTGACACATTCCTGGGGTCAGATACATCACATGATCACACTGACAGAACTACAGGTACATAGACACAGGCAACAGAGCATGCACAATGTCGGCACTAGTACAGTGTATATCCACCTTTCGCAGCAATGCAGGCTGCTATTCTCCCATGGAGACGATCGTAGAGATGCTGGATGTAGTCCTGTGGAACGGCTTGCCATGCCATTTCCACCTGGCGCCTCAGTTGGACCAGCGTTCGTGCTGGACGTGCAGACCGCGTGAGACGACGCTTCATCCAGTCCCAAACATGCTCAATGGGGGACAGATCCGGAGATCTTGCTGGCCAGGGTAGTTGACTTACACCTTCTAGAGCACGTTGGGTGGCACGGGATACATGCGGACGTGCATTGTCCTGTTGGAACAGCAAGTTCCCTTGCCGGTCTAGGAATGGTAGAACGATGGGTTCGATGACGGTTTGGATGTACCGTGCACTATTCAGTGTCCCCTCGACGATCACCAGTGGTGTACGGCCAGTGTAGGAGATCGCTCCCCACACCATGATGCCGGGTGTTGGCCCTGTGTGCCTCGGTCGTATGCAGTCCTGATTGTGGCGCTCACCTGCACGGCGCCAAACACGCATACGACCATCATTGGCACCAAGGCAGAAGCGACTCTCATCGCTGAAGACGACACGTCTCCATTCGTCCCTCCATTCACGCCTGTCGCGACACCACTGGAGGCGGGCTGCACGATGTTGGGGGGTGAGCGGAAGACGGCCTAACGGTGTGCGGGACCGTAGCCCAGCTTCATGGAGACGGTTGCGAATGGTCCTCGCCGATACCCCAAGAGCAACAGTGTCCCTAATTTACTGGGAAGTGGCGGTGCGGTCCCTTACGGCACTGCGTAGGATCCTACGGTCTTGGCGTGCATCCGTGCGTCGCTGCGGTCCGGTCCCAGGTCGACGGGCACGTGCACCTTCCGCCGACCACTGGCGACAACATCGATGTACTGTGGAGACCTCACGCCCCACGTGTTGAGCAATTCGGCGGTACGTCCACCCGGCCTCCCGCATGCCCACTATACGCCCTCGCTCAAAGTCCGTCAACTGCACATACGGTTCACGTCCACGCTGTCGCGGCATGCTACCAGTGTTAAAGACTGCGATGGAGCTCCGTATGCCACGGCAAACTGGCTGACACTGACGGCGGCGGTGCACAAATGCTGCGCAGCTAGCGCCGTTCGACGGCCAACACCGCGGTTCCTGGTGTGTCCGCTGTGCCGTGCGTGTGATCATTGCTTGTACAGCCCTCTCGCAGTGTCCGGAGCAAGTATGGTGGGTCTGACACACCGGTGTCAATGTGTTCTTTTTTCCATTTCCAGGAGTGTATTTGAAATGGTAGGTTTTGTGTATGTCTTGAAATTTTAACAATATATATTGAGATCAACATTGGGTTTAAATCTAACAGCCTGTGTGTACAAGAAGCTGCTTCGACCGACGGCAAGAAAAGGTACACCGATCAGAACATTATGACCACCTACCTAGTAGCCGGTTGGTCCACCTTTGGGACGGGTAACAGCAGCGACGAGTCGTGGCCTTGGTAGGTGGCTGGAAGGAGTTGGCGTCACATCTGCACACGCACAAGTCACCTAATTCTTGTAAATTCCGGGGAGGGCGCTGATGAGCTATGATTCCAAGTTGAATCACATCCCAAATGTCTTCGATAAGGTTCAGATCTGGATAGTTGGGGGGGGGGGGGCCCTCAGCGTATCGATTGGAACTCTCCACTGTGTTCCTCTAATCATTCCATCACACTTCTCACCTTGTGACATGGAGCATTATCTTGTTGAAACGTGCCACTGCCATCGGGAAACGTTATCGTCATGATGGGGTGGTCTACGAAGACTGTACGATACCCCTTGGCCGTCATGGTGCCTTGCACGAGCTCCACTCGACCCGTGAATGTTTGCAGAGTGTTATGGAGACGCCGCCAGCTTGTCTCCGTACTGCAGTACAGGTGTCAAGGAGCTGTTCCCCTGGTAGACGACAGATTCGCGCCCTACCATCGGCATGATGGAGAAGATATTGGGATTCATCAGACCATGCAACGCTCTGCCACTGCGCCACGGTCTTGTGCTGATTGTCACGTGCCCATTTCAGTCGTAGTTGACGATGTCTAGAGCTAACATTGGCATATGCGTGGGTCATCGGTTGCGGACGCCTGTTGCTAGGAATGTTCGGTGCACTGTTTGGTTAGACACACTTGAACTCTGACCAGCATTAAAGTCTGATGTTACTTGAGCCGCATTTCGCCGTCTGTCCTGCTGTACCAGAATGTCCAGCCTACGACGTCAGACATCATTTGTAATGAGGGGTGGCAGCCCAACCCCACGAGGCCTGGACGTGGTTTCACCCTCGTTTCGCCACTTGTTGAAGACATACACCACAGCACTCCTCGAAAACCTGATAAGCCGTCCAGTTTCCGAAATGCTAGTGGTGAGTCTCCGGGCCAGCAAAATCTGCCCTCGGTCAAACTCAGATAGATTGCGCGCCTTCCCCATTCTACACAGGGACAGCACGCCCACTGATACTACATTCAGCGTGCGTGTGCCTGACTAGCAGTCATTCCTAGCCGCCTGCCGGAGTGGCCGTGTGGTTCTAGGCGCTACAGTCTGGAGCCGAGCGACCGCTACGGTCGCAGGTTCGAATCCTGCCTCGGGCATGGATGTGTGTGATGTCCTTAGGTTGGTTAGGTTTAAGTAGTTCTAAGTTCTAGGCGACTGATGACCTCAGAAGTTAAGTCGCATAGTGCTCAGAGTCATTTGAACCATTATTCGCCAGGTGACGCTGCTATCGCCTGGACTGGTTTATATCGTTAGTAGGTCACGATGTTCTGGCTGATCAGCCTAAGTTACTGGAATTGCAAATAAATTTACTGATCTGCACGGTAAAACTGAAATCACTGTATAACAGTAAAAAATAGTGAACTGCAATTTCTCATCTGAATTTCATGAAGCAAGATGGCAAGCGTGGCTTCGAAGGCTACAGGAAACTGACAGCAACGTACATTTTGATACATAATAACTCTTGTCATCAAAGTGGCCAAAACCTTTCTGCCTGTCACTGCTTAATAGATACAGCAACAAACGGCACACGATTGCGTATGAGAATGGCACGCAGAATTTTAAAACAGTCACCACTCCATAATTCTTTACCTCAGAAAGTGGCTATGAACTGTAAAGCCTTTTTTAGTTGAAACCACGTTTTGAGGTTACATTATTCTACGATTTAAACTAAGGAACAATTTAAAACATTAAGTTGTCAGAAGAAAGAGCTGATATCTAAATAATTCAGTATTGCTTTACTGAAGTGAACTGCATCGTCCAGACTGAGAAGATCTTCAGGTTGACGTAAAAGGAACAGAGCGACCCTTTTCGACTAAATAAGTCCGTCGTTGCCATCTTCATTCGTGAAATCGGCCATACTATCCAGGGATTTCAGACTATCTCGCAGTTTTGCATATACAAGATCAAGGTAGGAAACTAGAGCTACTACAACAATTTCAGCCTGCTATACATAGCTTTAAAACCAAAATACATTTAATAAATAGCTTACAGGTACCCGCCAGGTTAGCCCAGAGCGCTAATGTGCTGCTTCCTGGACTCGGGTAGGCGCGCCGTCCCCGGATCGAATCCGCCCGGCGGATTAACGACGTGGGCCGGTGTGCCGGCCAGCCTGGATGTGCTTTTTAGGCGGTTTTCCACATCCCACTAGGTGAGTACCGGGCTGGTCTCCGCATCGCCTCTCAGTTCCAAGACACGCAGACATTTGTAACACTTCTGCACTAGTTCATGGTTTACACTAGACGCCGACTGCTGGGGTACACTGATTCCATCCTGGGAGGTATGGGGTGGCGGCAGGAAGAGCATCCGGCCACCCCTTTAAATTAACCATGCCAAATCCGTTGAAACCACGCCGACCCTGCGACCATTGCGGGTCAAAGGTGCAAGTGAAAGAAAGGAAGAAAATGCTTACAGGTGGCTCAAACAACTTTTTAAAAACTTTGTAGAGCTTTCTTAATATTCGTCCATATTCAGTGACTTTATCGTTGGCGATGTGTTGAATTTCCTAGCTTGTCAGTAAAGTTATGCATCATCTGTGTTTGATTTCGTGTTTGCTGTCAATAAGTGCTCGCCCACGTTACTTATGTGTTTGTTCTCTAGTTGTGGCTTTCATGGAGGAATAGGGGCTGAGCAAGCAGATGGCATGTCTGACGCCGCCAATGCTCAGAAAAACACTGGCCTTTTCTATTAAGTGTTTTTTATCAGTTGTGAAAGATGTGTATGTACAGCATAAGAAGACACTACTGCAAGGGAAGTGACGTTATTATTTTATTGTTTCTATTTAAAATTTAGCTTAACCGTATGAAACGTCCCCTTAGAAAAATTATACAAGACTGTGCTTAAACTGACACACAATATTTTTAGCGCAACGTAATCTGACTTTCAAAAACCCCTACAAAAGAATGGCCCTGACTAAAATTAACCTATACCTTTCACAAATCACTTACCTCACCAAAAATCTTCGTTACTCGAACTACTGCAATACAGCGAGCGCCACTACTGCCAGCTAAATAAAAGATTCAAACTACGGAAGGCACTAACTACTGATAGGCATAGTTAGAAAATGAAAGATTTTAATAGAGAACAAACTATGTATTTACCTTAATAGTCATAATTGACATCCAGTCTTACAAATTTCAAAACTCCGCCATCTCTCTCCCCACATCCACCACTACTGGCGGCTCACCTCCAACTGCGCAACGCTACGCGCTGTTCACATCCAGCTGCCCAACACTACAATGGCAGACAACAATGCAAACCAGCCACAGACTGCACACAGCACAGCCAGTGATTTTCATACAGAGCGCTACGTGGCGTTACCAATAACAAAACCTAAACAGCCTACTTACGACCGCTCTTAGAGATTCACGCATAGCAGTTCTGATTTGGAGACTTGACCCACTAAAATGTTAGTGTCTTGGTCGTTGATCCGAAATTTTAACTTTTACAAATTCTACGGGTGTAAAAGTAATTTCAGGAGTACTCCATGGAAGGGTGACGAAACTGTTACTGTTTTCCACATATGGGGCGTAATGGATATAAGAGCAGACTTTTTACATGTGGTATTTTAATATGTGCACACATCAGTATGCTGGTTGTTTTCTCTGTGTTGTTTTCTCTGTGCGTCGACCAGTCTTCCCGCTGACACGTTAGATAATTTACTACCTTATATTTTCGTAAGTGCACCACGAAGTAGATTATTCCCGTTGGTATAGAGTGAATATTTTGCGTCCGCACTTCGACACCAGATTTGCTGCCCAGCTGGAAATAAGCATTAATGGCTTAATCTTGCCATACGTAGTTGGATGTACTACCCGACCTAAGAACAAGCGACTTGTAATAACGAAAGTTATTAGTCTGTAAATGGTGTAAGTACCGAGGTAATGTCGTTCAGTCTATTGGTCTGCGTCAGACAGCAGCTGATAGCCAGAAGCAAGGAACGGTGGAGAGCTGGAGCCGTGACATATATGAGTGTTATTTTGTCATCACATTGCTGTCGAGGAGACTGTGATTTCACCATTGTAATGTGTATTGTGCTGCATTTATTTGTCTATGTAGTAGTCAGATTTGTGTATTTCTGTTGTTCGTTAGCATTGCTTTGACTGTTTGAGATGCATCGTTCAGTAGCGGTTGCTTGTCTTTTATTCGATGTGATTCTGTGTGCCCATTCCTGAACTCAATACGGGCTGATAATTGTTATCTCTTGCTCGTGCCCATTGGTAAAGCCACCCAGGCTATGTTAGATTACTGCCTAAGAAAAATCTGGATATGTTTAAGATAAGTTTCTTTTGTTAATACATTACTATGCCCATTTGAAGTGGGAATATTACTATTTCTGTATCTGGGAGGAAAATTGTTTACGTCTGGTAATAGTTTGAAGAAGCTTTTGGTTATTTAGTGCAAATGTTGGAGTTTGTTTGCGGTTAGACGTCACGATATATAGTTTTGCTAACAGAAGAATATTCCGAATATACCTACGCCCGCACATCCCCCATAGCAAACAACATTCCACTCAGAACGTGCGCTACAAAGCGTCGGGAGCTCACAACGCTGTTCGCAGATTATGCGACTGTCTATAAGAAGGTAGCAACACAAGAAGACTGAAGAGATTTGCAGGAAGACCTGCAGATAGTTGAATGATGCAACGACTGTCAGTTCATCATGAATACAAACACATATAACGTACTGTGCATACGCAGAAACAGAAATTCACTACTGTACAAATACACTACTGACCACAAATTGCGGGAAACATCAATAGCTGTAAAATATGTAGACCATTTTGGCCACGCAAAACTAACAGTACGAAAAGCAGATACCGGCTGAGAGTCACAGGAAGGAAAATGTTATTCATCCACTAAAGAAGTGAGCTACAAAACACTTGTTCGATCGATTCTTCAGTATTGTTCACCGATCTGTGACCCTTACCAGGTAGACGGATAGAAGAGGTAGAGAATATTCAACAAAGAGTGGCGCGTTTCTTCACGACATCGTTTATCAGACGCGAGAGTGTTACGTAGATGGTCAACAAACGTCACTGGCAAACATTACGCCAGAGGCGTTGTACATCGCCGGAAAGAGATTTACTGTTGTAATTCTTCACACTTTACTGGCAGTCTGTTAACGTCCTGGGGTGACGGTTGTTCTACCGTATACCAGCGTCGTTCTTGTACAATATTTCGACAATGTGGCTCGTTATCCTCATCAGGTAGAACGATCGACGAATCACACTGTCGAAATATTGTCAAAGAACGACGCTGATATCCGGCAGAATACTCGACACTTCATGATTTCAGGTTTACTATTGTAATTCAGAGAGAGTATGATTCGGGAAGAGCCAGACAACATATTACTTCCTCACAAATATGTCTCGCGAAATGACCACAACAAGAAAATTCGATCAATTAGAGCTAATATAAAGACATATTCACAATAACTCTACCCACGCGGTAATCGCGAATCGAACAGGGAGGGGAGGATCAGTTACACCCATGCTCATAAATTCAGGATAATTGCAGAATGTGGTGCCCACACAACGTGGCACTACAAAAAACTGGCGCTAATAGCATAGGCACATAGGGAACACACACGACACAGATCTGTAAGTCCACGGTAGTGGTGATAAGTTGAGAAAACCGTCCCGAAACACAAGTGCTAGAAAACGCCACTGATTCCTGTACACGTACCCCTACATCAATATTGGATATGATCACCATGCACATATACAAAGGCGCACAACGGGTTGGCATACTCTGGATCAGGTGGTCGAGCAGCTGCTGGGGTATAACCTCCCATTTTTTCACCAGTGCCTGTCGGAGCTCCTGAAGTGTCGTAGTGGGTTGAAGACGTGCAGCGATACGTCGACCGAGAGCATCCCAGACGTGCTCGATGGGGTTTAGGTCCGGAGAACAGGCAGGCCATTAGCCTGATATCTTCTGTTTCAAGGTACTCCTCCACGATGGCAGCTCGGTGGAGCCGTGCGTTATCATCCGTCAGGAGGAAGGTGGGACCCACTGAACGCCTGAAAAGGCGGAAATACTGGTGCAAAATTACGTCACGATACACCTGACCTGCTACAGTTCCTCTGTCAAAGTCATCCAGGGGTGTACGTGCACCAGTCATAATCTCACCCCACACCATTAAACCACGACCTCCTTGCAGATCCCTGTCGAGGACATTAAGGGATTGGTATCTGGTTCCTGGTTCACGCCAGATGAAAACCCGGTGAGAATCACTGTTCAGACTATTCCTGGACTCGTCCGTGAACATAACCTGGGACCACTGTTCCAATGACTATGTAATGTGTTCTTGCACCAGGCTTTACGGGCTCTCCTGTGACCAGGGGTCAGTGGAATGCACCTTAGTTCTCCGGGCGAATAAACCATGTCTGTTCCGTCGTCTGTAGACTGTGTGTCTGGAGACAACTGTTCAAGTGGCTTCTGTAAGGTCCTGAGCAAGGCTACCTGCAGTACTCCGTGGCCGTCTGCGGGCACTGATGGTGAGATATCGGTCTTCTTGAGGTGTTGTACACTGTCGACGTCCCGTAATGTAGCGCCTGGACACGTTTCCTGTCTGCTAGAATCGTTGCCATAATCTTGAGATCACACTCTGTGGCACACGGAGGGCCCGTGCTACAACCTGCTGTGTTTGACCAACCTCCAGTCGCCCTAGTATTCTACCCCTCACAACGTCATCAGTATGTGTTCTTTGAGCCATTTTCAACAGGCAGTCACCATTAGCACATCTGGAAACGTCTGCACACTTACTCGCTGCATAGTACTCTAACATGCACCAACTCACCTCTGCGCGACTGCTGCCAGCGCCACTGTGCGACGCCCTCAAGTCAAATGCACCACATGGTTGTACCTCGAGGTGATTTAAACGCGCTAACCGCCCACCAGAGCGTTGTTTCACCACGTATCAGCATTATCCTTAATTTATGAGAATGAGTGTAGTTATGTTTTGTTTTAGGCTGCAAAAACAGCTAGGGTCATACGCGCACGGATGAGTTAGTGATAGCAGATGTACCTTTCGCCATAAACCGTTAGGTGGCTCGTGAAAAGCAGATGTAGATGTAGATGTAGATCATAAATTTAACATTTTAAGAAGTCATGAAATAAGACAAAGATATACTGTTAGAATTTTCCTTTCTAACTCTCTGCTAGTTTTAAGAAGTGCATGTTTGCCATCAATTGTACAATTTATCCTTTATTTTCTACCGGTATTCGTTGCAACTGCCAGCTTCACAGGAAGAACAAAATCTGTTTCTCTATGATACTTAAGCTAGATCGACATTTTGATAACTTATACTCTACGCAAATGTGTTACTATGTACATTTCAGTTCGTTTCGAGTACAATTCCACAATACACACTGACAGAGAAAGAAAAGTTGCGCGAGATAAACGAAAATTGGTAGGCGTGTTTCTACATCTGAAAGATGAAGTGTATTAAACTTTCGTGCCAGTTGCGTAAAAGTGGTGATAGTGGCACCACTATGAGGATGTAAATCAGGTTTGCTTTAAATACACACTGTAACGTGTAATGGTACTTGAATTACGTAACCATTATGGTACCTCACCTGAACCTCACAATACCAATAATATTCTACTGTATTTCTGTCAACTACTTAACATATTTCTGAGACAACATTCAGATTTGATTTCATTTTTGATACATCGATATGTTCATATTGTAATGATATTATTCTTATGTGTATTCTTTCTTTTGTCACTTTGATCTTTGACGTACTTGTAACTCTTGATTTTTGGGCGCGTAAGCGATTATTAGTTGGTTGTTGAGTTGTTAGAGAGTCGGACCTTGAAAAGGTCAAGTCTTGGACGTCATGCTGGAAAGATACATTTTGTAGTTGGCTTATAAAATGCGAGGAAGATGTTTTCAAGTATGTTTTGTATTGTGAAGTGATGTTTTGTGTTTATGTGATTTTGCAATGAAAGCAATTGAGAGGAAGTGTAACTTAAATTTGGAGTGCTGATTGCTTTTTTTTACATCACCATTGTCCTGCAAAAGTGTAATCTTCAAGAATGATTTGTGAAGCGCATCTACAAAACTTTTGAATATAGCAGAATAAAACCTAGGCCTCTTTGCATCCGAGCTTGGAATCCTAACCACCTAGATCTTCAACGACTGAGCCATGATTTTACGACGAGACCAGCGTGGGAAACACAAAAAGATGAGTGCCTAGTTCTTTGATTATTACATGAAATGACTTTATTAACTGTGCTCTAATGACACCTGCCACATAATATGACTGTTGTTGCCCGAAAATGCAGTATTTAGCAGCGTGAGCAACACCACAATCGTTATTAAATGCTGACCTTTGTTGTGGTAGTGTTGTTAGAAACGGTCGTGAACGTTTGTTACCTTTGAAATTTGACGTGGTGAGGTAATGTTAGTGCAGAATGCCATTGACGAGACAAAGACGCCATCAGCAACCCCTCACTGAGTTTGAAAGAGGTTCTGTAATAGGGCTACGAGAAGCTGCAGTTTCCTCCTGCGATATTGCAGAAAGGCATGTCAGGAACGTAGCCACTTTACGCGATTGTTGGCAGCGGTGGTCACGAGAAGACCGGGCTCCAGATGGCCACGTGGAACTACCCTGGGGGAAGTCGTCGGTGGCTGTCATGCATCGCGCTGGGTCTGCAGCAGCAATTAGAGCAGCAGTTGAAACTTCCTGGAAGATTAAAACTGTGTGCCCGACCGAGACTCCAACTCGGGACCTTTGCCTTTCGCGGGCAAGTGTTCTACCATCTGAGCTACCGAAGCACGACTCATGCCCGGTACTCACAGCTTTACTTCTGCCAGTATCTCGTCTCCTACCTTCCAAATTTTACAGAAGCTCTCCTGCGAAACTTGCAGAACTAGCACTCCTGAAAGAAAGGATATAGCGGAGACATGGCTTAGCCACAGCCTGGGGGATGTTTCCAGAATGAGATTTTCACTCTGCAGCGGAGTGTGCGCTGATATGAAACTTCCTGGCAAATTAAAACTGTGTGCCCGACCGAGACTCGAACTCGGGACCTTTGCCTTTCGCGGCAAGTGCTCTACCGTCTGAGCTACCGAAGCACGTCTCACTCCCGGAACTCAGAGCTTCACTTCTGCCAGTATCTCGTCTCCTACCTTCCAAACTTTACAGAAGCTCTCCCGCGAACCCTGCAGAACTAGCACTCCTGAAAGAAAGGATATAGCGGAGACATGGCTTTGCCACAGCCTGGGGGATGTTTCCAGAACGAAATTATGAGTCGTGCTTCGGTAGCTCAGATGGTAGAGCACTTGCCCGCGAAAGGCAAAGGTCCCGAGTTCGAGTCTCGGTCGGGCACACAGTTTTAATCTGCCAGGAAGTTTCAACTGCTGTTCTAATTGCTGCTGCAGACCCAGCGCGATGGATAGGGATAATAAGGAAAGATTGGAAGCGATGGATAAAGATAATAAGGAAAGATTGGAGGCAATGGATAAGGGAAATAAAGAGGCAATGAGGAAGCTACTCTCAGTTATCGATGAGAGTCTGTCCGCAGTTAATAATCGATTAGACGAGGGGGAGAAGAATCTGGGTGTGTTGAAGCAAGTATGTGACGCCGTGAAAGAAAAAGCCAATAATTTGGAGGGACGAATAAGTGCAATAGAGAGCGATATTACAGAACGTAGGGACGTGTTGCCGGATGAGCGAATCAAAGAGATAGTGGAGGACTTACTTGCAGATAAACAAGGGGCATTAGACAGCGTGGAAGCTCAAGTCACCCGGCAGGAAGTGGAGCTAAATAAATACAGGGATGAAGTTGCGGAGGTAGTGGTCAGAATGAATACAATTAGTGCATATGTAGAAAAGGTCAGTATAAGAGGCGAGACAGGCTCTGACAGTACGCAGCGAGAGGTTTATGCCGAGCTGGAAGAGATACAATCACTATTTCAGTTTAAAGAGGCGCAATTAGAAATAAATAGGAAACATAGGGAAGAACTAGCACAGTTGCAATTAGCATGCAGTAGCGGAGGTGACACACCACCAGGTAGATTGCAGAGGGAGAGTGAGATAAATTCAAAAAAAGAAAATAGGACGAAAGAGGAAGTCGAACTCAGAGAGTTAGAAGAACGGTTGTGTCGGATAAAACAGCTGACAAACCCAACTGGGTATAGCCCAAGGTCAGAAAACATAAATGCGGAAGAAGAATGTAGGAGGCACTTCGTGTCGGTACAAAAGTTCACTTGTTTTCCGGATCCTGATAACTACCAACATCCATGTCTGTGGCTGTCTCAATTTCAAGATTCATTACCTGCATCGTGGGGACCGCTCCTCAAAATGAAGTTTGTGTGTAACCATTTGAGGGACGAGGCTAGAGCAAAAATGCAGGAAGTTATTAAAGACTGTAGTAGCTACAAGATATTTTGTGACATGTTTTTAAATGAATTCTGGTCGAAGAGGTTAAGCAAAGCATATTGATGATGCCAAATTGTAACGAATGTGGCATAAGAGATCCAGTGTCGTGCTATCAGGAAATTCTGAGACGAAATAGGTATTTGGATGTGCCATACCAACCTGGGGAGTTCATTAGGATCTGTATAACGAAGTTGCCAGTGAGATTGCGCAGAGATATATCGATAGCAGGCAGAGGCTTAGACGATTCTGCGTCATTTCAGCACTTGATACAGGAACTGGGTAATGAGAGGAACATCGTGAACGTGAACGGAGACACGACTCATAGGTCAGACAGAGTCGAGGATAGGAACGGCAGAAACTATCAGAATGGCAGGAGAGCATGGAATCCTGGCATTTCATTTTCGTCATATTGGATTGAAGGATCGGAGAAACTAATTCAACATATCAGCCCTTAGCATCTTGCCTTAAAACACATGCAGCTGGCACTGAAAATTGTCTATGTAGCAGACATACTCTACTGATATGTAGGAATGCAAATACCATACTTCTGATCAGAGAATAAAATACCAGTAATGTCATCTGTTAGGCTGGTCTCTCAGAGCAAAATTTTCAAACTTTTTTATGAACACTAAAGTAAAAGGACTGTTTCCGCAAAAAAAAAAAAACAGTTGCTAAAAATGTTATGTAATAATGCCAATGAGTCCAGTTCAATTAGTGCGATTTGACTATTGCAGGTACTTAATACGTAATGTAAAAAAGTCAACATTGTGATCTGTATGGCATGGGGTACATTTACACTGCTGTTTCAGGTAATATCAGCAATGTGATCGAAGTTTTTAGAGTAGCTGCTATCTGATATATAGTATGTCATTGTCGTGGTGACAGTTATAATGAGGTGCTGTGTTTGGTTGTTCGGAATCTGGTGTTAGGGAACGAGGCCACTAGCACCTAAGTTTCTAACACTTGGGCTGCCCATTTCTCCCAGCTTGTATTCTCTGCACACATTTAATTTTCATGTAAGCACATATTCCTAACTAGCAAATTCTTTGCCGTGTATAGTGGACCATTCAGATTGAGGCGAATTGTCCAGGAAAATGCTGTACTGATTGAGACGATCAAGGGAAAACAATCGCGTGGGCTTCATCACATTTCTAACATCAAATTATGGAAAAGTTAAGGATAGATCGAAAGTAGGCAATTTATGGTAAATAGTCAGTGTATTTATTTGTGGTGTGTAACGTTGTGCAGGGTCAAATCGAACATAAGAATTTTCAGGCGGGGTGTCAGGAAGTATGACGGAATAGACTGGTCGAATGAGTCATGAACAGGAGTCGACAGAGTGGTGTATGTACGTATTTTTTGTCATATGAATAAGAATCAAGCAGAAATGACGTGATGATTAATGAGTGGATAAAGATGGTAGATAGTGAGAGAAGCCACGTGATAAATAGTAGTTGATAAAGGTGATATTTGAGGAGAGAAGCGACGTGAAGCAGTGTGATTAATAAAGAGAGATTCGACGTGATGAAACAGTGGTAAATAAAGGTGAGTAGAATTAATAATGTGGAGATGTCTTAGATGTATGTTACAGAGAGGCCTGTGTATGCTGCAATCGAGAGTGATGCGAATGGCGAAGGAAGACCAGGAAATGATGGAGTAATCGACGGACGGAGAGCCGAAATACGAATGAAGAGATGAGGACAACTGCACAACGTGAAAGGACATAAAGGGAGTATGAGATCCAGATGGTGAACGTTGTGGAATACTGACATAAGATGTAATATAAGTGTAAATCTAATTCTTGCCATAACTATTGCAATTTGACAAAAATAATATTTTTTGTTGTTGTTGAAGCCGGGTGCCAGTATAACTATTCAAAACGGTACCAAGAATGTGTACAGTTATTTTGCAAGATGAATAATTTGTGTATTTTTTGTTCTTAGATGAAATGTCGCAATTCTAAGTTGATATTTAGCAGGATGAATAATCGGTAAAGTGAATGCAGAGTTAAGCCGATGGAGAGAGGTGCCAGAGTGAAAGGACGAATTCGGAGACTGGAAAGCTATCTCCAAAACAGCTTCATGTGTTATGTGGTTGAGTATAAGGGAGCAAAGGTATGGTATGTTGTCGTGAGTGTGGTGGTGTTAAGGTTAGCTGACTTCTAGACTTATTCTGTTTGTGTATTAATGGGTTGAATGAGAAGGAAACTGTGATGTCTGGTGAGTGAGAGTCGTAGAGTAGTGTGATCAATGCACACACTCCTGTAAAGGGGATGCTACCGATCCATAACTAAAACATTATTGTGTTTTATTGTTTGATTGGGAGGAACCTCGATGGCAGGTCAGGATCTGACATGTGGATGGTACATACGTGTCCTAGAAATGTTGTTACATATAATAAAATTAAAATATATAAAGAGATACTAATTTCAGTCTGTCACAAGCACAAAGGTGCTTTGTATGTTATAGATTTAGAGTCATCAGTTTCTAAAATGTATATGGTGTTAGGATGTTAAAGTAGTTTACTATTTAATAACATGTGGTGGGTAATTGTGAGCTGTGTAGATTATTTCTTATTTTTTTGTTAGAACACTTTCAAGGGGTATTAATTTCAGTCTGTCACAAGCACAAAGGTTCATTGTATATTGTAGTTTTAGAATCAACAGTTTCTAACATTTTCACTGTGGTAGGATGTTAGAGTAGTCTACTATTTGATATTGCAATTATGAGCTGTATACATTGTTTCTTATTCCTTTTTTTTTTTTACACTTTCATGTTTTGTATGAGGGACGACAGGTACAATCAATAGCACAAGTGTGGGCCGTATATAGAAAAGGGATAAATGGGATAAATGTTGATGTTGTATGTGTAGAAAACTAGGGTGTATGATTTTACGTTTTTTGGAACAAAGATTCTTTTATTACCAATGTATCTAATAGATCATACATGTAATCAATGAACATTTAAATACTGAAAGAATATCATTTTGTCTGTAATGTAGCGAGATGCACGGAGGGGTCTGACTGATTGGGTGTCGTAGCGCCGAGGGGCTACACAGAACACGCCCATACCACATAAGCCAAACAGACGTCGGCAACAGAGCCGGTGCGCTCCCCACTCCACTGCCGGTCGGGGTACACTCCACGCACCCGCTACAGCAGGTCAACGGCCTGGGGCGACATGCACGTACCACTGGCCATTCATAAGTTCTGCCACCCTTATGACTGGGGAAAGTATCCCGCGGAGGCAACAGCGGGTGGTTTCTTCTGCTCAACGGCTCGCGTGGCGGCGCCACGGCAGAATGAACGACGCACAGCAGAGTCCGGCAGGCATTTTTTACCAGCAACTATTAACTAGTACTGGACTGTGGAGCCGTGAAACAAGATGACTGCTCGTATGTCTCCATAAGGTGGAAAGTGAAGGACTGGTGTTCCCACATTGTGAGTGGTGGAAAAGGTTTTGTCTTTAGCAGACAGGACGATTGTTTTGTTTTGTCTTGACCACTGAACGGTGGGATCCATAAGCTTTTGGCGGTGACTTGTTAAGTGTGCTTTGTGAATTGCATGTGGGACGCTTGGTATACTTAAAGAGGACAGTTGGCGTTTGGTGACTAATTATTGTATGAACGCAAGAAACTAAAGTGGGACATTGACATTTGCATTTGTAGTAGGAGACATTTCTTTAATTGGTGCGGGGGTAAGTGCTGTTTGTTGGAACTTACGACTTTTAATTGCACCATGAACTGAAAGGACAGAACCGTGGGTAATAGTAGTTGTAGGGCCATTTTTGGACGACCAGATTCGTATGGATGGTACTCTGAGAGTGACTATGACATTTGTGTTTAATGTGAGATACAGTTTACTGTTCAGTGCGTGTTCAAAATGCCGATTTGAGTGACTTAAAGACTTTCGTCCGGGTAACCATGGGAGAGCTTTGACACCGAGACAGTGTTTCTGGGGAACCTATCAGCAACTTTTTTGACCCCAAGAAAATCACAGAATGAAATGATTGCGTGTGACTCGCAAGATAGGGAATAATGTATTTGTACTTGTAATTGTGTAAATTTTTTTATATGTTTCATTCCTGAAGGGACAGCAAGTGTAATTGTATTTCATTAACATTTATGTTTAGAATAGTTAGTGTTTTTTTTTGTTTGTTCTGGGCTACCAGTTCACGTAGCATGTTTATTAGAAAATTTGGTACAATGATGCTTTAATTATTAGCCAGTGGCGTAATACTAACATAGCGGCTCTTGTTGCATAGGTCAGTAAGGTTGTCACAGGGGACAAGAGTTTGCATTGCACAACAAATATCGGAATTAATTGATGCATTTTGATGTCGTGGACAGTAATGATCTTGTTGGTGTGTTGACTGAAGCCACTTATTTTCATTATCACAGTGGTGATATTTCACATTAAAGTGTAACGAAGGCTAGTCGAAATGCAAGTTCTTGTCGTCCAAATGTGTAACAACAGAGAAATGAACAGTAGAGTAAGATACGAGAGCTACTGGTGGATTCAAACACTTATTGCTAAACTATTTACTGCGTGTATTGATCAAAGTTGATGGACCGACTGGCTCAGCAACAGGTATTTGTACTGGTGGACAAGGATAGGTTAAACTCACAGTCGAGCAGTGGTGGCAATTGCTTAAGTGATGATAGTTAATGAGGTATGACATGATATCTTAGGTTGACTATATTACGTAACCAGTATGTAACTTGTGGTATATTTCATTGTTTTTCTTCTCAGTTTTATTTCTCTGTAGGTTTGATGTATATTTTAGAGTACTGATATGGAGCCTGACTTCTACGTGTAACTAGTGTATGCAATTTTTTTCTTTTGTTGATTTTGTTTTGTATTTAGACATTGCCGTGTCAAGATTATTACAACGCAATTTATGAATGTCAGATTACTTGTTCTGTGTTTGGACGGTGAGCTATTTAAAATTTCATGAGTACAATTAGTATTTTTTTTATTTGTCATAGAATTAGTGAAGTTCGGATTACTCATAAAAATAACGAAGATCCCAGTAACTAAGCAAATTTTTATCTCAACATTATTTTTTATTTGTATGATGTAATGTTTTATTTGTCATGTGGATTGTTGTAAATTTGTATGTGTACGTTACTCTGGATTGTGGAGAGCACAATAATGGAACAACTGTGTCAATAATTTGGTAAAGTAACAGCATTTGGTCGTCTATTTGAGGTCACCAGGGGCTAAGGTCTCCTCCTGGTTATTTTGATGACTTGCTACGTTTGTTCTAATACAGTTCTCTTAAAAAAATGTTCGGAGCTACCCTCGCATTGCAAGGATAATACCGGGCCATTTTTTCTGCATTGGTAGCTGCTGGTGAAAGGGTACAGTACCGCCCAACATTGAAAATAGGTACAACATACTTCATTATTTTTGTCAGAACAATACATTTTTTTGTAAAATAACTCAATTTCGATTAATACAGCGAAGCCGGATACCAGTGTGGGAAAGAATGACAATTTATTTATTTAATTGATCACATGTGCACTCCCACAAAATAAATCCCTACATCCAGTTTGGTGAGATCTGTGAAATGAATGAATGTATGGTCGTCTGCTAACCGCAGATAGTGAATGTGAATATATGATCATCTTTGAGACGACCATTGGCCACCTTTGGTGGGACCAAAGAGACGAAATTTACCTGAGCTTTGACGCCTGAAATGTGGGTGACCAATACAGTAGCAAGGTGCTCCCCCACTTCAGCAGAGGTGCGAGAGGACCCGAAGAACGGCCATGTTTCAGCACTCTGCCGCTGGATCTTGTGCTGTTAAGACCTGTCTTAGTTGTGCTCCGTAAAGACAAAAGAGTGGAGACATGGTATGCATGTGGAATATTTAAGAGTAGTGTGAAATAATAATTTCTCTATTTCAGGAACTTTTGTGGGGAGAATTACATGTCAGGCAGGTAATATTAATGGGACCGTAGTAATCTTCGGAAGTGACCAACGGTCACAATGAAACCACGTGTAGCAATAAGTTGAAATACTTCCGTGTACTTAAGTTAAGCTGAATTACTAGCTTGTGTACAATAAGTTCAAATATTTAAGAAATAGCGTGTGTACCATAAGTTGAAATATTTAAGAAATGGCGTGTGCAGGACTTGAAATTAGAGACGAGTACTTCCACGTGGTGAGTACTGTGTGAGTCTCAATCTGTGTGTGAGACAAAGGATAAAGAGAAGTACTCGTCCATGGTATCAGTTGAGGACTCGCGTGTGTGATGAATATGTTCTTAATATTACTTTGCATGAAATGATTCTGTGTGACGCTAGATTCAAACTCTGAGAGAGAAGCAAGGTGATTCGGCCGTCTATCCAGCAACGCCACTTGGCTTGCATTGCACAGGGAAGACGTGCATATATCTCCAGAGTTCATAGTAGGAAAGTAGAATTACAAAGTGGAGCAGTGTCGTGTGAAACTGGGATAAATACTAATTGAAGTGGGAAAGCTGAAAGTGATAGTGTTGTGATTACTTATTGTATTGTATTCCATGTTGTAGTGTGGTGTATGTCATGTAGTTAGGGTATGTGTGGTTTGCATGGGAGAGTAGCAAGGTAGTTTCAAAAGATTAGTGGGTTATGCTTGTTCCTTCTGTACCGCTCGATCTGGAGGAAAGTTTCGTGATGATGATTGTGAGAGTCTAGGTGTGAGATATAATAAAAGATCCACCATCCTATCCAGAAAGTGCACAGTAGTGTTAAATAATTACGAGACCATAAGGTGGAGAATCACCAATGTAAAGCCATGCCCACTGGGCTGAATTTCTCATGTGTTATTGTTGTAGGTTATAGAATTTGTGTGTTTAGGTTATAGAATTTATCGGAATAAATAAGATAGTGAAAAGAGAAAGATTGTTGGACTTTTCCTTCGAATTGTATGTTGTCAAGATATCCAGAAATTATAATTTGTGCGCCACTCATATTCAGTGCGATGGCCACGTGTTGATAAAGCCGTTAAATAAAAAAGAAAAAGGGAAAATGTGGTATTGCCAGTGCGTAGTGAACAGTCAGAGTTCTGTAAATTACTGATAGTCAGATGCGTGTTTCCGTTGCGTATTATTCATACAGGAGGATAATTTGTAACTTAATTGTGAGTACGAGAGTTCATGCTACTCGATAAATAAGAATGAATCCACACGCTTGGCAGACCACTCATCTTGCAGGGCTGACTGCTTGATGCCACAGTATGAGCAAGGCATGTGGGTGCCTCTCACAACAGCTCCGAGTCAGACGCCCTGTAGCCTGCATTCCACTGGCCCCAAGCCATTGCCATTTGCACCTTCGGTGGTGTCAAGCGAGAGCTCACTGGAGGGCAAGGTGAAGGTCTGTTGTATTTTATGATGAAAGCTGGTTTGCCTGTGTGCCAGTGACGGCGTCGTGTTGGTTAGAAGGAGTCAAGTTGAGAGCCTCCAAACAACCTGTCTGCCTGCTGCACGCACTGGACCTACAGCTAGAGTTATGGTCTGGGATCAGACTCCATATGGCAGCAGGAGCACTCTCGTGGTATCACACGCGCACTGACTGCGTGTACGTGAATCTGATGATTCGGCGTGTGTTGCCATTCACGAACAACATTCTAGAGCTGTTTTCCAACAGAATAACGCAAGCCCACGTACCACTATTGTAAGCCAGCATGCTCTACAGAGTCTCGACATGCTAGCTTGGCCTGCATGATACAAGATCTGTCCCCAATCGAGCACATATGAGGCATCATCCGACAACAACCTAAGTGTCAGCCACAAACAGCACTAACCATTCATGTATTGACGGAACAAAAGGAACAGGCATAGAACTCCCTCCCAGAAACTGACATCCGGCACCTGTACAACACAATTCATGCACGTTTGCGTACTTGTGTTCAACATTCTGGTAGTTACACCGGTTACTAATGTACCTGTGTGAACTTGCAACGTTAATCACTTAAATACGCTACTGGCCATTAAAATTGCTACACCACGAAGATAACGTGCTACAGACGCGAAATTTAACCGACAGGAAGAAGATGCTGTGATATGCAAATGATTAGCTTTTAGGAGCATTCACACAAGGTTGGCGCCGGTGGCGACACCTACAACGTGCTGACATGAGGAAAGTTTCCAACCGATTTCTCATACACAAGCAGCAGTTGACCGGCGTTGCCTAGTGAAACGTTATTGTGATGCCTCGTGTAAGGAGGAGAAATGCCTACCATCACGTGTCCGACTTTGATAAAGGTCGGATTGTAGCCTATCACGATTGCGGTTTATCGTATCAAGACATTGCTGCTCGCGTTGGTCGAGATCCAATGACTGTTAGCAGAATATGGAATCGGTGGGTTCAGGAGGGTGATACGGAACGCCGTGCTGGATCCAACGGCCTCGTATCACTAGCAGTCGAGACGACAGGCATCTTATCCGCATCGCTGTAACTGATCGTGCAGCCACTCTCGATCCCTGAGTCAACAGATGGGGACGTTTGCAAGACAACAACCATCAGCACGAACAGTTCGACGATGTTTGCAGCTCACGGACTATCAGCTCGGAGACGCTGGCTGCGGTTACCCTTGACGCTGCATCACAGGCAGGAGCGCCTGCGATTGTGTACTCAACGACGACCCTGGGTGCATGAATGGCAAAACGTCATTTTTTCGGATGAATCCAGGATCTGTTTACAGCATCATGATGGTCGCATCTGTGTTTGGCGACGTCGTGGTGAACGCACATTGGAAGCGTGTATTCGTCATCGCCATACTGGTGTATCACCCGGCGTGATGGTATGCGGTGCCATTGGTTACACGTCTCGGTCACCTCTTGTTCGCATTGACGACACTTTAAACAGTGGACGTTACATTTCAGGTGTGTTACGACCCGTGGCTCGACCCTTCATTCGATCCCTGCGAAACCCTACATTTCACCAGGATAATGCACGACCGCATGTTGCAGGTCCTGTACGGGCCTTTCTGGATACAGAAAATGTTCGACTGCTGTCCTGGCCAGCACATTCTCCAGATCTCTCACCAACTGAAAACGTCTGGTCAATGGTGGCCGAGCAAATGGCTCATCACAATTCGCCAATCACTACTCTTGATGAACTGTGGTATCGTGTTGAAGCTGCATGTGCAGCTGTACCTGTACACGCCATCCAAGCTCTGTTTGACTCAATGCCCAGGCGTATCAAGGTCGTTATTACGGCCAGAGGTGATTGTTTTGGGTACTGATTTCTCAGGATCTGTGCACCCAAACTGCGTGAAAATGTAATCACATGTCAGTTCTAGTATATTTGTCCAATGAATACCCGTTTATCATCTGTATTTCTTCCTGGTGTAGCAATTTTAATGGCCAGTAGTGTATGTTATCTACAAAGATTTATTCCCGAAATTTTATTATACTGGATTGATTATTTCTGCCTGTTGGGATTTTTTTCCGTCAATGTATGTTAACAAATCTGACAGAATTTTCTTTGGTGACGCTTACAGCTTTAACAACACATATTCCTAAGGTTCAGTTCAGTAATTAATTTTGATTATCATTACATAGTTTTAAACTCATTAAGACGAATCCATTACAAGCCGTTTTACATTGTATCAGCGTATTTGCATTCTAAAAGCGTAGGACGCTACACGAAACGATTAACATTTCCCACTCGGAGATAGGAAAACTCTGCATCTTCAGAGCCTTATCTCGAGCCTGAAACAGGCAAAGTTTGCGCCGTTGAAGTCGGAGTTCGTGGGAGGGGGCGGGATGGGATTCGACTTGATGTGCCCGTGGGCATGTCCCGAGTCTTGTTTACGTGGGGAGGGGAGGGGGAGGGGGTGCTGTGTCGGGAATTCTGGACAGCAGTTCTCGTTCCCGCTTGATTGCTTCCCCACTACTTCTGTCTGAGGGGAACAGCGAGTCTATAGGAAAGTGCGTTCCCCCTCCGCCGGGAAATTGCTACAGGAGATCCGAAGCCACATCTGTATTCTAATGCAGACGCGGCGGCGGTAAATAACTCACGGAGAAGGCATCCAGCTACCAGACTTTGAGGTTGTTTTAAATTTATTCGCAGAGGTGCGGAAGGACGGTCTTAGTGACAATAACATTTGTGTCCCCACTGTTGTATCTCCCGCACGAAGAATTTCTTTTTTTAACAGCATTCCTGTAGTTACATGTTTAATGCTTTTGTCTGCCTCCGTTACCTGCAAATAATAATATATGAACAGTTTTTGGATATTGTCTGTCTGTGATATTTACTAAATGACGCTTTCGTTGTAATATAATTTATTGGGTTATCTTCAGTGACAGTTTTTGTGTTGCTATCTCTCGCATGTTTCCTTGATGGTCTACTGGTTAAGCCGGTTTTCTGCAGTTTGTGTGATGTGCTGATGACGGCGAGTGTTCGTCAAGAGACAAGGGTACTGTCAGGACTGACCCAGGGGTATGTGAAAGACGGCTCTTGTTCTTTGTGTACATCAATGACGGGCTCGTATGCGAGGGCTGTTCAAAAAGTGAGGTGACTTTTCAAATTGCACGGACAACGTGTGAACCGTAAAAATTTACTTTCAAAATCTTTTTTTAAAGAATTTACTTTATTTACAAGTGATTCATGAAGAACATTAACACACTATGTGAGTGTGGAGATCTTTGCCAAGGAGTAACTGATGGAAACAAATTAACTTTCAACCAATGGAAATTTTATTCATAAAACCCTTTTCAAAACAGATTTAAAATTTATAGGCAGAGAAGCACCCTCTAAATATCAAGTTACAATTTAACAAATGTGAATTTTATTCCTAAAAGCTTTTTCAAAACAGTTTTAAAATTATAAGCAGAAAAGTACCCTCGAAGTATCAAGTTACAATTATTCAGAGGCACAATAAAACTTCTGCTCCCTTTCAACACGGACGTAGTAACGACCGCTCACAACGACCTCTGAAAAACTACAGTGGTGCAAATCTGCAACACACCAGATAACTTTAAACTAAAATTTTTAACAACTCACACAAACACATTAACTATGCACCCCGTAAGAGAGATGGAAATGTTACAAACACTCACACTAAGAACTTATTTTCCACCAAAAGTGCAATTTGTTTTTAAAAGGGCTCTTACGTAGGTGGGTGGCAACTTTATAAAAATGACTATTTACATAAAACCCATGAAATTCAGATTTACATAAAGTGTATAACATGCTCTACATTACACATATACCGCCTCGAAAGATGATAGGCAAAAACATATTTCAGGAATTCGGCCTTTACCTTAATTCTATAAATAGGCTAACATCGAATCCGACAAACATGACAAAGGCAGCTATTAACGTATGGCAGACCGACAGACAGACAGACCGACACTAACTGCCTAACAAATGCGGACGAGAGACAGACGAGCAAGCTGGGGACGAGAAACTGACCAACAACACAAGTAGAATTTAACAAGAAACTAAAACAACGTATCACTAATCACTCAGCTTCTAATAACTGCGACTTCTGGCCAAGACCTGGCGCAGCACCCCGAAAACGCTCTCCCGAACCGTCCGCTGCCAGCCGCTTCCACGGGCGCAGGAAGGCGCGCCGATCTCCTGTCTCACGGCGTCGCAGCTCGCCCCGGCCAGACCGATGTCGTGGGTTGACTCCTGTTGCTCTCGTGTTGATCACGAAGCCATTACGCCTCTCTAAACGGCGCGGTCACTGGAGTCACGTGGCGACCTCACATGCGCCGACGCTCCAGGCAGACAGGTCATCTTGTGTCCCAGTGCGCGACCGACCAACCGATCGATCCAACCGCCAATGCCCATTGCCTGATCAAACTCGAGCAGACTGGCGGCCTAACACATACTAGCACTCCAGACGGCCGACAGACACTAACCGCTTCACCAATGCGGACGAGAGACAGACCCAGACTAACTTGGCTGACCAACTTCCTCCAACTAACTGACCCAGTCTGACCGACTACCGAGGTTTTTTTTTTTCTTTATTGATTTTCAATTCCCCCCGAAGGGGGCGGCTGGCAGCAGCTTAGTATGCTGCTCTACAGCCTACAGACTTTTATTTTAAAGAACAGAAGAAGAAAAGAAACAAGAAAAGCAGGCGATAAAACGGTGACGTCAAGTGAAAAATGGCGGAAAAATGCAGAAAGTTAAAACAGAAAGTAAAAGGGGTTGGCAACATTAATAAAAGACACAGGAATCAGACAAGTAACATAGTACCCACACAATTAAAAAACACGGCGACAGTCTGGTTTCTGTTCGCAAGAGATAAAAGGCACACCCAGCGACAGTATGATGGCCGTTCGCAACACTTCCCAAAAAACACAACACGGAACACTCTCTGTAAAACACGCACTGTAGAACACTCACTGTAGAACACTGCAAGAAAGTGGCGGCTCGAAGATGACACTCCCGAGCCAAAGGCAGATGGGGGGGGGGGACCTGGAGGAGGGGGAAGAACAAGGAGGGAGGAAGGAAAAAAACGAAAAAGGGGGGGGGACCAAGGAGGGAGAGGACTAATAAATAATAAAGGGGGAGAAGGGCAGACGCGAGAGGGAATGAGAGGGGGCAGAGGAGGGAAATGTAAAAGGAGTTGGGGGAGAGAAGAGGGCAAAGAGAGGGGAGGTGGGGAAGAAAGAGGATGGAAGGGGGGGAGAGGGAGCCCGGGAAAAGGACAGAGGAAAGGAGGGGGAGTGAGGATCAGAGTTGATAGGAGGGATAAATGGAGGGAGAGAGGGCATCATCCGGGAGGGGGACTACTGAGCTCATAGTGCCCCTTAAATGCACGTGAATAGGCAACCTTTTCCGCTTTCTCACCAGAGGGAGACACCAAAGCTGCGATTGCCACAGCAGCGCCACCGCCAGAAACGGAGGGCGCCTGCTTTACACTACACGCTGCGGCGCGCTTTTCAAAACAGCAATTTTTACTACGGCTCAACGTGCATTCGACTATCGACCTTTTTTTTGTTATGTTGATACACATGCCCTGAACATACCTTCACAGATTCACGTTTACAACACATTCCGTTTGTTATTGACAGACAGGACGCTTAGACGTCTTTTAGTGTGCTCGGCGATTTTCGATTACTATAAAAAGTGGAGCAAAGAATGGAATCAAGTGCTGTAAAACACTTGAAATGTTGAAAGTAGCATACAGTGAGGCTGCTCTAAGTAAAAAACAATGTTTAAAAGTGGTACAAGCTCTTCCAAGATGGCGTAGAAGATGGCAATGACGAACCTCGCTCTGGACGCCCCAGCACATCAACAACAGATGATAACGTCGAACCTGTGAAGAAAATTGTTTCGGAAACTCGTCGAATTACGGTAAGAGAAGTTTCTGAGGATATTGGCATAACAGTCGCCTCGTGTCATGTACCTTTTTCGGATGTTTTGGTCATGAGACGGGTTTCACAGAAGATCGGAGGAATCGCCGCATGAGCATCGCTCAGGAGCTCTCGAATGACGTCAATGCTGATCTTGATTTGCTCAAAAGTGTCATAACTGGTGACGAAACATGGCTTAATGGCTATGGCGTCGAAACCAATGCCCAGTCGTCCCAATGAAAGCATCCGGGAGAGCTAAGGCCGAAAAAACGTACCAAGTTCGATCAAATGTCGAAGTTTTGCTCATCGTTTTTTTCAATGACTGTGGCGTAGTGCATCACCAATTTTTGCCTCAAGGTCGTACGGTCAATAAGGAGTATTACTTTCCTCGACGTTATGTGCCATTTTCGAGCAGCAATGCGCAAAAAACATCCGGAATTGTGGACAAATACTTCATGGCTTTTGCATCACGACAATGCACGTGCTCATTCATCGCTGCTTGTGAGAGATTTTTTGGCCAAAAACAACAATCATGCCTCAGCCTCCATATTCACCGGATTTGGCTCCCTGCGACTTTTTCCTATTCCCAAAGCTGAAGAAACCTGTGAAAGGTCGAAGATTTTCAACGATTGAGGAAATAAAAACTCCATCGTTGGAAGTACTGAAGGCTGTACCAAAAAATGGTTATGAGAAGTACTTTGAGGATTGGAAGAAGCGTTGGCACAAGTGTATTGCATCTGAGGGGGATTGCTTTGAAGCATACAACATCAATATTGATGAATACATAAATATTTTTTCATAAAAGTATAGTCACCTTACTTTTTGACCATACCTCGTACATCAGTAATCTAGCGGACATGTTTTGGTAGCAATGTGAGGTTGTTTGCTGATGATGCTGTCGAGTTCCTGAAGTTGTCGTTGAGCGACTGTAGGAAGATACAAGATGACTCAGACAAAATTCTAGTTGGCGTGATGAATGGCAGCTAGCTCTGCATGTGGAAAAATGCAGATGGATAGGAAAAACAAGCCCGTGATGTTCGAATACGGCGTCAGTTGCGTCTTGCTTGACACAGTCACATAGCTTAAATATCTGGGCGTAGCGTTGCGAAGCGATGTGAAATGGAACAAGAACGTAAGGACATTAGGAAGGAAGGCGAATGGTCAACTTCGGGTTATTCTACTGCGACCTATTGTCGAATACTGCTAAAGTGTCTGGGATCCGCACCATGTCAGATTAAAGGTAAACGTCGAAGCAATTCAGACACGGGCTGCTAGATTTGTTACCGGTAAGTTCGCACAACATGAAAGTGTAATGTAGGTGCCTTTGGAACTCAAGTGGCTATCCCTGAAGGAAAGGCGACGTTCTTTCCGAGGAGCACGGTTGAGAATATTTAGAGAACCGGCATTTGAAGCTGACTGCAGAACGATTCTGTTGCGGCCAAGATACATTTCGCGTACGGACCACGAAGATGAGATACGAGAAATTAGCGCAAGTACGGAGGCATATTGACAGTAGTTTTTCGATCTCTCTGCTTGCTAGTGGAATAGGGAAAAAAATGACATAGTGGTACGGGTTACCCTCCATCACGCGCTGTACGGTGACTTGCGGAGTATGTATGTAGACGTAGTTTTTTTAATAGTGAAGGCAGATGAGCAGCAAGCACAAAAAGGACAACAGCCCTAGAATATGCCTCAACAGATTAACGAAAATCGAACTGATTCAGTTGAACATAGACAGACATAATCTAAAAATATTAACATGTATCTATAGCTATAGAGTTATTATATTACACGAGAGCATACAGAATATCATCTCTCGAAGCTATCTGTTTTCGGAAATAACGATATTTTTTCATCATAACTTGAAAAATCAGTTTGTTGTTCCATAGCCAGACGAAGGTGTCAAATGACAGCGTTAGGAAAGAAGGTGACAGATCACGCGGCCGCATCCCCTGTACGCGGTACCTTATAGATCGGAGAAGCGAACACTGTGGTACTATCTGTTTGTAACCCATCCACTATACTAGAATTTGGCATTTTTTAGTCCATGACATACCGTTTTTAGCGGCGTCTTGTTTTGACAGACGACGAATGTTGGGAAAAAAGATTCGGAGCTTTTCCGCTCTAATGTTTTAATCATATGTCGGCTGAAGATGTGGCTTTAAAACCACGAAACAGGTAGTGGTACAGTAATAAAGGACCCAAATACAGCTGAAGCAGTTATTAATACCCAAGAAGGAAGATTAGTTTTAACGTCTCATGGACGACGAGATATTAGGCGTTGGCTCAGACTGGTGAACGACAGGGAAGGAAGACCATCATGTTATTCTCAAATGAATCATCCCAGAATTTAACTTCATAGGTTCTGCATCCTACAAGAACATCCATATTCCTTAAGCAACTTTATAGTCTAGGGTCGAAGAAAACTTTTACCACTGTTAGGTACACTGTGATCAGAAGTATTCGGACACCCCCAAAAACATACGGTTTTCGTATTAGGTGCGTTCTGCTGCCACCTACTGTCATGTACTCCATATCAGAGACCTCAGTAGTCATTAGATATCGTGAGAGAGCAGAATGGGGCGGTCTGCGGAACTCACTTCAAATGGGTCAGGTGAAAGAGTGTCACTTGTGTCATACGTCTGTACGAGAGATTTCCACACTCCTAAACACCCCTAGGTCCATTGTTTCCAATATGGTAGTGAAGTGGAAACGTGAAGGGATACGTGCAGCAGAAAAACGTACAGGCCGACCTCGTCTGTTGACTGGCAGAGGCCGCCGACAGTTGAAGAGGGTCGTAATGTGTAATAGGCAGACATCTAACCAGACCATCACACAGGAATTTCAAACTGCATCAGAATCCACTGCAAGTACTAGGATAGTTAGGCGGGAGGTGAGAAACTTGGATTTCAGGGTCGAGCGACTGCTCATAAGCCACTCATCATGCCACTAAATGCACAACGGCGCCTCGCTCTGTGTAAGGAGACTAAATATTGGACGATTGAACAGTGGAAAAACGTTGTGTGGAGTGACGAATCACTGTACGAGTACACAATGTGGCCATCAGATGGCAACGTATGGGTATGGCTAATGCCCGGTGAACGTCATCTGCAAGCGTGTGTAGTGCCAACAGTAAAATTCGGAGGCGGTGGTGTTATGGTGTGGTCGTGTTTTTCATGGAAGGGGCTTGCACCCGTTGTTGTTTTGCGTGGCTCTATCACAGCACAGGCCTACATTGATTTTTTTAAGCACCTTCTTGTTTCTCACTGTTTGGATGGCTATTGCATCTTTCAACACGATCAAGCACCTGCTGATAATGCACGGTCTGTGGCAGAGTGGTTACACGACAGCAACATCCCTTTTATGGACTGGCCTGTACAAAGTCCTGAACTGAATCCTACAGAACACGTTTGGGATGTTTTGGAACGCCGACGCTGTGCCAGACCTCATCGACCGACATCGATACCTCTACTCTGTGCAGAACTCAGTGAAGAATGCGCTGTCTTTCCCCATGAAATCTTCCAGCATCTGATTGAACGTATGCCTACGAGAGTGGAAGCTGTCATCAAGGCTAAGGGTGGGCCAACATCATATTGAATTCCAGCTTTACCGATGGAGGGTGCCACGAACTTGTAAGTCATTTTCAGCCAGGTGTCCGGATACTTTTGATCATATAGTGTATATTTTAAAGGGAAAATGACTGACATATTTCTCTTCCCTCGTTGTTCCTATGTAAGATGTACTATAAAGGTAGCAAAATTGTCGTAAATGTACCTTGAATAGGTCCTGATTTGCAAGTACCATGTACCTGAAACATTTCCGTCATGTCCCTCTCCAGTGAAGACCGATGAAGATGTAAACTCAATATATATTACAAGTAATTATCCTAGACCAGTTTCCATTAGACAATATCCGTCTTCTAACTTTTTAGAGGTGAAATTGTTTAGTGAAGTTTCAACAGATTGAAACCATTGCTGCACTGTGCTTACGGCCGCTCCTATCATAGCCTACCAGTTGAAATTAGGAGCATCTGTTCTAGGAGGTGCGAGTTCATCACACGTACCATTTGCAAAATTAAGATTATCTTTTTTTGCATGGTGTTAATTATATTTAAATACCGTCACAAATAAGTTTGAAACATAATGTTTTTAATGGAATGTTGGAGCAGAAATGACATAAAGGAGCAAATTCATGTGACAAAACAGGTATCTAATCGTTACGAGTCATCAACTGCAATCATACAACTGATAGGTTCTAATAGTACATCCATATATATCACACATATAAGTATGTGAAATAAATTTTGCACCATTTGCGTCTTAGAGAAGTACTGTGGCCTTCAAACCAACGGCAGCAAGAGAATGAAATAAACTAAGCATACAGCGTCACTCTGAAAAAAAAATAATAGCCAAACCCAGAGCGTTTGGAAACGCACATCTCTGAAGACGGCATCCACAAGGGCATCGTCTTCTGTACGAATTAGAAGAGACACTTTTTCGAAACATTAGCTGCTTGAACAACCAGGAACCTTGCATTCTCTTCCATCGTGCTTCCCTTTCTCGGTGACAGCTTCGTTGTTTTGAGCGGAATTATTCGTCACCACAAGCAGATTTTGATTTCTCTGCTATTTGTTGTCGTTGTGGTCTTCAGTCTGAAGACTTATATGAAGAGTGCTTTGATGCAGCTATCCAAGCTACTCTACCTTGCAAGCCTGTTCATCTCTACATAATATTTACTGTAACCTACTCCCACTTGAACCTGCATACTGTACTCAAGTCTTCATCCCCGTCTATAGTTTTCACCCCTCTGCTTCCCTCCCATACCAAACTGACGGTTCTTTGATTTCGTAAGATATCTCCCATCAACTGACCACTATTTTTAGTTGGACGGTGCCGTAAATTTCTTTTTTCACCAGTTCGATGTCGTGCTCCATTATTAATTACTCCAACTGGTCATACAGTTCTCAGCATTCTTCTATAACATCACATTTCATTTTCTTTTTATGTGAATCGTTTATCCCCACGTTTCTGGTCAGCAGCTCATGGTCTACTGGCTAGCGTTGTTGCTTCTGGATCACGGGTTCGCGGGTTCGATTCCCGGCTGGGTTGGGGTTTTTCTTTCCCCTGGGACTGGGTGTTTGCGTTGTCCTCATAATTTCATCATCGTCATTCATCACAGTGGCTCGACTGAACAGTGTAAAGAACTGGACTATGTAAAAATTGTGACTTTTTATGGGCGCTCATGGCCGCGCTGTTGAGCACCCCACAAACCAAATATGACCCCCAGGTTTTTCTTCTGAAAAAGGTTTCACTCCACAAAAATAACTTCACACAATACTTTCTGGCATTAAAATTTATGCACGATGTTAACAAATTCTTCTTTTTCAGTATTCTTTTTGTGTTCTATCGTCCATACTTCGGCCATCATCAGTTATTTTGCTTTCCAAATAACAACACTCACCGACTAGCTTAGTGTCTCATTTCCTAATCTAATTCCCTCAGTATCATCTGATTTAATTTCACCACATTCTGTTACTCCTGTTTCGCTTTTGTTGACGTTCTTTTCAAACCACTGTCGATTTCGATCAAGTGCTGTTCCAAGTAACTTACTGTCTCTGACAGTATTACAGTGTCGTTTGCAAATCCTCCATTTTAATTCCTTCTCCGTAAACTTGAATGTCCTTTCCGTAGTTCTCTTTGTTTTCCTCGAGTTTGTTCCACGTACAGACTGAATAACATTGGGAATTGGCTATAATCCTGTCTCACTCCCTTCTCAACTACTGTTTCCCTTTTATCTCCTTCGACTCTTATAACTGCAGTATGGTTTCTGTACAAGGTGGAAATAACCTTTGGCTCCTTGTATTTTAGACTTGCTACTCTCAAAATTTGGAAGAAAGTATTAGAGTCTATATTGTGAAAGCTTCCTCTTAATCTGGAAGTGTTGCAAACAGAGATTTGCCCTTCTTTACCCAACTCATAAGTTGTAGGGGCACTATGGTCCCACGTCATCATACTTTTTTTGGAACCCAAACTGATGTTCCCTGAGGTCGGCTTCTACCAGTCTTTCCATTCTTTTGTAAATAATTCCTTTCACCACATTGCAACGATGACTTATTAAACTGATAGTTTGGTAATATTCACACATGTTAGCTCCTACCTTCTTTTGTCAAGCAGCAGCTGCCGACCGAGAAACAGCAGCAACCGGGAAGTAAACGATTTTGTGACATTTTACAGGTTCCTAACCAGGAGCGAATTATAGAGTCTCATTTGTGCACTTTTGTAGTTTACTTTTTGAATCTCTTAGTGTTAATTTAATTTACTAGACACAGTTCTTGTATTTCATTAGTGTCTACAGTACAGTTCCACAACGTGTGTCGACAGTCGCTTGTTTGTCTGTGTAGTGTAGTTTTCCACTGTCGTAACTACAGATAGGGACTGTGTGCGGATACGAACTGAGTTGGTGACACTTCGTTCTCAGCTCCAGGCTGTGTTGGCTTCGGTTACAGAACTTGATGCTGCAGTGGATGATGTCACTGTTGTGAACGGACCGTGGGGATTCAACGGACGTCCAGCATGACCCACAAGTGAGCCTATCAGTTCCCACCGGTGGCCAGACCAGTTACTGCTCGTATTGAGGTTGACCCCTCATCTATGGTGGAGCATGAGGTCGCAGGCTGCGAAAGACATCCTGCGGGCCGAGCGCAAGTCTTCCCCAATTAGTCTTACGTTTGTCAGGTCGGGTCGTCAGGTTCTAGGTGCTGTCTGTGGCTCAGACTGTCCCTGAACTGGATGCACTCGCTTGTCCTGTTACATAGGAAACCTGTCAGTCTGCAAGATCTCGGCAGTCACAGAGAGTGAGATTATTGGTATCCGGTACCGAAGTAAGCCACCACCTGCAGTTGGTTGCACCCTGTGCTCCTCATGGCATCCAGAAGGATCCGTTCCACGACTGGATTCGTGATTTCCTGTCACAGAGATCACAGCTCGTAGTAATTGATGGAAATTGATCGAGTAAAGCAGATATGATTTCTGGCTTTCCCCAAGATAATGTTATAGGCGCTCCGCTGTTCTTTATCTACATAAACGATTTAGGAGACAAATTGAGCAGCGGTCTTAGGTTGTTTGCAGATGACGCTGTCGTTTATCGTCTAGTAAAGTCATCAGAAGATAAAAACCAACTGCAAAACGATTTCGATAAGATATCTGCATGGTGCGAAATATGGCCATTAACCCTATTTAATGAAAAGTTTGAGGTCACCCATATGGGTGTTAAAGTTCAGTTACAGGATAAATCAAATCTAAAGTCCGTAAATTCAACTAAATACCTATTAATTACAATTACCAAAAACTTAAACTGAAAACAACACGTAGAAAATGTTGTGACGAAGGCGAACCAAAGGTTGCCTTTTATTTTAAGAACTCTTTGAAGATGCACCAGATCTACCAAAGAGACTGTCTACATTAAGCTGGTCCGTCCTCTTTTACAGTAATGCTGTGTGGTGTGGGATCCTTACCATATAGGATTAACGGAGTACATAGAGAAAGTTCAAAGAAGAGCAGCACATTTTGTGTTTCGAGAAATAGGCGAGAGAGTGTCACGGGCATGATACAGGATTTGGGGTTGGTATCATTAGAACAAAGACTTTTTGGTTGCAGCGGGATCATCTCACGACATTTCAGTCACCAACTTTATCCTCCGAATGCGAAAATACTTTGTTGACGCCGATCTACATAAGAAGAAACCATCATCATAATAAAATAAAGGAAATGAGGCTCGCTCGGAAAATTACATGTGTTCGTTTTTCTGCGAGCTGTTGGAGATTGGTATAAAAGAGAACTTGTGTGAAGACGGTTCTATGAACTCCCTGCCAGGCACTTATGGGTGGTTTACAGAATAGCCATGTAGATGTACATGTGCATGACAATGTAGAATTGTAATTATTATATACCTCTTGACGCCTGTCCATATTCTATCTTACACACAAAGTATAATAGCTTTCTCATGGCTACCTCTCCGAAGGGTCTCAGTAACATTAGGGGTCCTTCATTCGACATGCGTCTTACAGCGCTTTGCTAGATTCTTCTCGTAGTATTGTATATCCCATCGCTTCTCATTTACTTTCTCTTTATTTTCTATAATACCGCCTCCTACTTTATTACCATTTTATACCTTTCAGCGTTCCTTCTTTACTTAGCTTGACTTGCGATCGAATCTCTTGTTATTCGTAAAGTTGTTCCTCTTTTCTCTAAAACTCTCTTTAATTATCCTGTGGCAACATCTACTTTTATCCTAGTTATAAATACTTCTACAGCTTTGTATTTGACGTCTAGCTATTCCTGATAGCCAGTTGCCTCTTCCTGTCAACTTCATTTTCTAGTCGTATGTGTTCCCTTTTGACTTTTTTTTTTTTTTGCAGTTTTCTACTTTCTCATTTTCGCAATTATATTCAATATCTCTTGTGTTATCCAACTATTTCTACTAGACCTCTTTATAGCCATTAAGATTTTCCAGTCTCTTCTTAGGGAGTTTTCCAAAACTGCGCTCTTTCTACCCTCCTTTTCGCGTATCTCTTCTTGCACTTTATTACGGGGCTTACGTCATTTCGTGAGATGGGAACGGTATAAGTCTAAGAAAATGTCTCGGGAAAGAGTGAAGCATTATCGTTTGTTTTCCTACTGATGTTCAGTTCGAAGACGGGTTGATGCACCACTCTATGTCAATTTGTCCTTTGGAAGGCTCTTTATCCTTGCATAATTGCTACGGCATGCATCCATTTAAACTTGTTTATTGCAGTAAAGCCTAAATCTAATAATATATTTTTTTACTTTTCACCCCTCCTACCACCTAGTACGTTCCACTACCTAATTAAGTATACCTAGGTACCTTAGGATGTGTACTAATAAACCAATTCCTTCCTTCACCCACTTTGTGCCATGAATTTCTTTTATCTCCTATCAGATTCAGGAGGTATTCATCAGTTATTCGATCTACCCATCTTCAGCTTTCTTGTATAGCACCACATTTCAAAATCTCCTATTCTATTATCACCTGAAATATTTGCAGTTCACGCTTCTGTTCGGTGTAATGCTGTACTCTAGTCAAATGCTCTCAGAAAACCTTCTAATTCATTTTAAATGGTAACTTCTTTCAGTTTATCCGAAAAAGCCTTATCTTGCTATCACCAATCTAAATTTTGTATCCCCTTTAGGTATGCCATCTTCAGTTATATTACCTGAAAAATAGCAGAAGTTGTCTACTACTTTTCTAGTATAATTGCAGCAACATTACCTGTCTTGATTCGGCTACATTCAATTACTCTTGTTTTACTTTTGTTGATGTTCACCTTTCCAGACTCTTTACCGTCTTTAAGAAAACTTCAGTGCCATGCGCAATCCTTAAACGTTTTATTTTTTCTCCATGAATTTTAGTTCTCTTTCCAGATTCCTGCTTTGTTTGTTTTTCTTTCTCAAAGTGCAAATTGAATAACACAGAGGATAGGCTGCGACCATTTCTTATGTTCTTCTCAGATATTGCCTCCATTTCATTTACTTCCATTCATTTAACTGTAGTGTTTCTTTTGTGCAAGTTGTAGATTTCGTTTAGCTTCCTGTATTTCGTGCGTGCCACTTTCAGAATTTCAAAGAGTGAATAGCGGAGAATTTTGTCCGTAGAAGATAGTGTACCTAGGAACACATGATGTTTCTTGTTCGGTGTTTCAGTGTACTGACATAATTTAGAATCACATGAAGGATTGCACACGGGATACCGCCATAAGCAGTTCACGCCGTTTTCTACGTTTTTCTGTTCTTGGTAGCCTTGAGGTTGTGTTTTTTGCAGCATTTGAGAATATTTCTCGTTGATGATGTCATCTCGTGCCATCAGCCGAGTCAAGACGGAGTTCTGTGGCAACGTTTCAATAAGTTTCGTACTTACAATCTTCAGGCGAAGTCTTCTTCGTCTTTGTCTGAAGATGACAAGTACGAAAGTTGTTGAAACGTTGCCACAGAACAACGCCTTGACTACGCTAGTAACACGAGAAGAAATCAACAACGAGATTCGCCGAGAAAGTCTAAATTCGCAAATAATATTTCTCGTTCTAGACATTTAAGTTTTGTAATATGTATATAAAAACTACTGGTTGTAAGTCGTTAATTCTTCGGCTGTAGAATTTTATGGTGAGTAAAATGGTATATTTTTTTAAAACTGTTTATAAGCCTCGTGGACAGTCAAGTCGTCGTACAACATCTTGCACTCTGAAAAAGAGTATGATTCTTTACCATGAAAAATGTGATACCTGCAAATCAGTTGTCTTTCTTTAATGTTTTAACAATTTTACAAGCCTTGAAAATTGCAATTTTTGTTAAATTTACAACAGCTCCAGTTGCAAAAAGAATTTACCGTGTGACTTGTTTCTGATAATAATTCCGCTTAATTTATTTTCACATACTGATCATTGGTGTTTAATAGAATCATAATGTAACAGACTGAGCATTAAATACAGTACTTACAAGATTTTCTCGACTGCAACGCTTTTCAGCTTCAATTCTTAGGTACTTGTCTGTGCTGTATCTTGGAACATGTTTGCACATTTGGAAAGACCTCAGTTTTCCGGAGTTGTTTTTGTAATTTCAGAAATAGATTGCAGCACACATTAAGTGAAGACTGCCCCTACAGTGATGAACCGCAGCATTGTAGTCACCTACGTGTGTGTCCACTTTTATAACTTGTAATGGTTCTTCATTTACGTAACCATTACGGCACTCTAACCCCAGTTCTCGATACCAGTAATATCGCACTACTTTTCTGCGAAGTAACAGACATATTTTTGTGACGATATTCACATTTGGTTTTATTAATGTATGGGTACTCCGATGTATCGATATATTACAGTGATATGCTTTTTGTGTGTATTCATTTCTCTGAGACTCATAATCTTTCACTTACTTGTAACCGTTTTGGCGCGAATGCGTACACAGCAGTCTTTGTTTCACTTTGCAGAAGTTAAGTTGTTATTTTGCTTTGTAAAAGAACAGTGAAGTCTTGTGTTTGGTTAAAGGGGAAATTAAATATATGAAGATTGATACAAAACTGTTTTCTTGATGATGTGACAATTGAAAAGAAGTATATGTGAATTTACAAGAAGTTTAATAAAAATGTGGATCGTGAATACCAAGTAAAAAATTATTTCTACCATACCATTGTTCTGATCTGGAATTGTTTGATCATTAAGAATTTCCTGAAAAACGCATTTGTTAGATCTTCAAATATTGCTAAAATGCATATCTGGACCTTCTAGCAGTCAAAGTGGAATCACCCTAGCTAGAATCAACAAGATGAGACATAACAACTTCGACGAAATCTACGTGGGAATCCATTCAAGATAAGTGCCAAAATTAATGACTTTTTTACAGTGACTTCATTATTTCCATTCTGACGATACCATCCACAGTCAATAACTTTGTTAACGCCCGATAAATCGAACATATGCTGCGTGAGCAACATTATTAATCTGATTTCTAACCTACTTTGCAAGTGATGGTATTGTTAGAAACTGAAGACGGAAGGTGTTCTGCATTTCATCGATTCGACAAGTCCTCGCTGGCATCTCTGAGGTATGTCTACGAATAGATCACATAATTCCCAAAAATTACGGGCGACAGCGTCCCGCCGGCCGCGGTGGTCTCGCGGTTCTGGGCGCGCAGTCCGGAACCGTGCGACTGCTACGGTCGCAGGTTCGAATCCTGCCTCGGGCATGGATGTGTGTGATGTCCTTAGGTTAGTTAGGTTTAAGTAGTTCTAAGTTCTAGGGGACTAATGACCACAGCAGTTGAGTCCCATAGTGCTCAGAGCCATTTGAACCATTTGACAGCGTCCCACACGTTTTCCATCGAGCCCACATCAGGCGAATATGAAGGTCAGGACATCAACGTAAGCTTATTGTCATGCTACTCATACCACTGGAGCACGATTCTTGCCTTTTGATACGGACAGTTATCCTGCTGAAAGAAGCCATCGCCAAAGGGGAAAACTTGAGGCATGAAGGCATACATGTTTGTCCGTAATAGTGCTGACGTAATCCACAGCTGCCATGGTACCTCCGATCACTACCACGGTCCCACTGGTAGCGCAGGCGAGCATGTGCCTCAACGTAGCGTGCCCACACCTGCCAGCGTCTATTCCGCGGTGTGTATTTCGAGCAGCCGTTCGGCTGTATGGCGGCGTATCTGACCACCGGATTCGTGTAACAAGAAATACAGTTCCTCCGAGCAGACGACACGTTCCCGCTGGTTCACGGCTACGAGTCGTCACCACTGCCACCGTAACTGAAGGAGTCTTGAGTAAACAAAAGAGCACGTAGCCTAGCACTCGTTTGATGCGGAGTCCCGTAATCAACAATGGAGAGGTGCTTCACCACTCTCTAACTGTAACCACGCTGTCAGTCAGATTAACATTAATACAGTATTTTAGATCATGATCTCGGTGTTTGCCAGTACTACATTTAGTATGTGTGGTTTATGACTCTTTACGTGAGGACATTGTGGACGCAATGTTCTTACAGCTGCATGTGTAATCTGTAGAGGAGTTGTACGCGGGGGAGGGGCCGTAGTGGAGGTGATGGAGAACAGGATGTTACGACTTCTGCACCACTTGTTAGCAGCAGACACAGTGGCTGCGCCAAAGACTGAGACGGCGTGGAGTTTTACAATTATTTATTGAACTTTCTTTACAATTTTTCCCTCGTCGTCGCTGCCCAGCCCTGCGGATCCCTTCGCCTGGATGCTGCTTTGTAGATTCTCCGACGATGTGCGCAACGCGCGCCGCTGATCGCACTCGGGAGCCTCAGGCCACCAGTGCTCCGCTGAAGCCAGGATGCCCTGCGGTTGAGATGAACTCGTCGCCGCTCGGCGCCCCAGTACGGGCACGCCCACGGAGCCGCGTCGCCGTGAGGTCAGCTGCCGACGCCTGCTGCACCGGCGTCTGGGAAGCTGTTAGTCGCGATGTCCGCGAGGTCCCGTCATGTACGGACCACGCGCCTTGGGGCCGGGTTGCCGTGAAGTCCGGGCGTCAGTCCCCGACGGCGCCTGTGACGAAGACCGCGCTGCAGACGGAATGTTCTTGCAGGAGGGGGAGGGGGGGGGGCGTAGCGGAGGCGATGTAGAACAGGGAGAGAGATGAATTGGGGTCCATAAATACAGAGTGTAGCCACCTGGCTGTGTGAGTGATTCTAGAAGCAGCGCTCAGTGAATCTTACCTTCAAAGGGACTTCTGGTCGAAGCCCTCTCCTCCTTCCAACTTAGCGTAGGACAGAAGGGCGTCAGCTCGCAAAACAATTTTGCCTGGGCCAGGCGGCAGTCCGCCGTGAAGGCGGGTAGCTGGCAGAAAGTTCGTGTAGGAAGGCATTTAAGAGAGACTGCTGTAAATTGATCCTTAGTGGAAACAGTGGGAATGTCATGAAACGCCATGCAGTCTCATTTTAGAAGCTGGGAAGACACGGACAGAGCAGTTGGTGCACGTGTTTAGTGGAGGCAAGTTGTAGCCCCCTCTGGTGCCAGGAAGTCGCCAGGTTCTTTTAGCGACGACAAAAAAATATGTTTCACGGGCACAGCTGTCTGGGAAGCTTAAGACTCTTCTTTCACGAATGAAATGAAATGAGCGTTTGGCGTCATTGGCCGGGAGGTCCCTTGCGTGGCAGGTCCAGCCACTTTCTGCAGGTCTTATTACATTCGACGCCAAATTGGGCGACCTACGCGCCCAGTGGGGATGAAATGATGATGAAGACAACACAACACCCAGTCCCTGAGCGGAGAAAATCTCCGACCCAGCCAGAAATTTGAAATGGTCGGTCCGGAAAGGTTAGATGACTCTGTAAATGAGCGACTGTGGTCCCCTGTACGTAGATGTTTTTTTGCCAAAACATGGCCATACGTAACGTGAGGACAACATTTTCCTGGTCTAAAACCTTGTTTTGTCATACAGAAGAGATCTGGAATCCGTAATTGGCTCATCTCGGGACACGGAAAGTAGAGGCTTGCTCCCCCAGCGTGGGAACCCCGGCTTTGTGTCCGGATTGTTTACCAGGCCAACAGAACATTCAGGAGGCGCGACTCAATGAGTACAGGATAGTTCCATTGGTTTGTGCAATGTGGGGGCGGCTTGGTTTTCGCTAATTTGGCTCCCGTACCGGGGCTTCGTGGAAAGTGGTTGTGATTCTTGGCCTTCTTCCTTTGCTGGTTCTCCTATGATGAAGAACTTCACGTCTTTCCCTAGTGGGTTTGACTTATGATCTATATCTGGTGGTGAGTAAGAGCGTGTGGCAGTTTCAAGTGTACCGACAGTGGAACTGCGTATCATATCGGGCATATCGTGTTTTACAAGGGTGCACTTATTCGTCCTGAGTCAACCGTCTGACGTTTAACAATTCTAACATGCACAGTCGTCCCTGTGAATCAAAGTGGCTTGGCCAGACCAGCGAACGGGCGCACCTCACACTGCTTCTTCTCAGGTGGACCATAGTCTGCGGTATACTTGGTCGTAGTTGATTCCATTTGAATAGAGTTGGGCTTCAGATTGGATTGATGTAAACATAGTCAAACAGCGCTGTAATAGGGATTAATTCAGAGCAGAATTGTATATCTTCCACCCCAATGTATGCCTTGCCAATCAAACACCATTCATTTTCTGATTTGTGTTTGTCATTTTTTGTGTAAGATTTACCAGCTACTTGTAGTTACAAAAGGATTAATAAAACGTATCATTATTTTGTAAACTTAAATACGCCACTGTTCTGATTAATACTCCCTCAGTTATTCACTATTTTAATTTAATATGATAGTACAAGGGTACACCAGAAATTTAAGATTCAGTGTTAGTAAATTAATTGATTTGGTTATTAACTTGTTCCGAAAGTGTCCACAGGCAAAGGCAACAAAACTGACCATGAGTAAATTAATTAGCTGATATATAAAACTTAACGGTGAAGCTGAATATCTGGAGGTTACTGAGAAGATAATACTTTTCTTTACGTAAAAATAATAATATTTAGCTTCACTCAGACATGTATTTAAGATTAAAGCATTCGACGCCTTCACATTTTTGAGCTGAATGGTACCGGCATCGTACAATTGTCTGCTGTGCCACAGATCGCCGCCTATCCTGGATTACAGAGGAGGGAAACCGGTTCCCTCTGCATTATGTGATGACTTATGGGCGACCGGCACGTTCTATCCTGCTCGCAGTTCCACTGTCGTTCGACAAGGTTCTACATACCGTTACGACAGTAGCACGACAACAGGCGACCGGGATGCCTGTTCCTACGTGCAGCTCCATGACAGTCTGTTACTTATCACAGTCCCTTATGCCAGTGAATTTTGTCATTTGCGGCCAGAATTATTCCTCACGTGCAGGGGTCGGACAAAAATATGCAGATATTGCGAGAAATGCATGCTTGAACATAAATGCAGATGCTAGCGAAGTCTGAGGGTGGATCTGTTGCCTTTCACCACAGACGACAGCTGTCAAGTGCTCTCGACACGTTACAACTGTCAGTGGTGGTCAGAACAGCGCTCTGTGTACTTGTGAGTGCGTTACGTCGGACGTAAGTGAATTCCAATTTCGACACATTACTGGTGCTCGCATGGTGGGTGCTTCCGTAACCAAGCCAGGAGAAGTGTTCGGTGTTTCAAAAGACACATTATCGAAGATTAAATCGCATATATGGAAAGTGGAAAAAATATTACCTGTCAAGCCACAACGCGAACAAAATTGCGTATTGAGTGATGCTGATAGACGGTCATCGGAGAGAACTGCGATGAAATATGTGAGGCCGAAAGCTGCCAGAGTTACTGCAGAACTCAATGTCAGCACCAAAGCAACACGAGGGGTCCTCCAACACTGGGAATTCGAGGGCATTCCAAAAACACACACCACTGATCAACTTCCCGTAAAAGGACAAAGGTGACGAAGTCAAAAAATGGTTCAAATGGCTCTAAGTACTATGAGGCTTAACTTCTGAGGTCATCAGTCCCCTAGACTTAGAACTACTTAAACCTAACTAACTTAAGGACATCACACACATCCATGCCCGAGGCAGGATTCGAACCTGCGACTGTAGCAGCGGCGCGGTTCCGGACTGAAGCGCCTAGAACCGCTCGGTCACAGCTGCTGGCGTGGCGAAGCCATAAAACCTCGACTGTGGAGCAGTGAATGAAAGTCGGATAAGTCTCGTTTCACACTATTTTCAATTTCTGGCCGAGTTTACGCCCCTGAATGAAACATGGCGTGGTTCGGGGACCATTTTTTGCTTATCATGTCCATTCTGTGCTGTCGTCCAAAGATCGCTGTGCTGTAGCGCATCTATAGAACGGAAGATAACGATGTGTGTCAGCTTCTTAGCGCCACCACGCCAAGCCACCAGTATACAGCCGAGCAGAACACGCTCGCCCGAGTTGTGGGTCAACGATTAAGACGACACTATCGTCTTAGATAGGAGACCAGCGTATTTCATGTCTTCTGCTGAACTTTAACTGTGCACATAATGTCTATGTGCTCCCAGTGAAGAGTCTGTATCCAGTGATACTTTAATATTCAGAGAAAGATGTAAATTCTCAGAACATTCCTGTGGAAATTGATTATACAAAGTAAAATAAATCTTTATATCATTCTCTTAATGAAGTGAACTAATATTTCATAAGTTGTAGTTCCACTCCACCACCTCCCAGAGTAGTCAAAGGACATACAGTTATACGGGGCGATTGTAGCTTCTCGAGGTCATAACACATTGTATGGTTTCTTCTCCAATGATGATACTGTGTCATGAGACGACAGAGCGCATATTCACACAGCTCGCAGCATCTGGGTCCGGTTCTGAGCGCACGTATCTCCCTAGGCCACCACCGTCAGCAGATCTCAATATTATGGAACTTTTATGATCTACTTTGGAAAGAAAGGTGGCCGGCCCAGGTGGCCGAGCGGTTCTAGGTGCTACAGTCTGGAACCGCGCGATCGCTACGGTCGCAGGTTCGAATCCTGCCTCGGGCATGGATGTGTGTGATGTCCTTAGGTTAGTTAGGTTTAAGTAGTTCTAAGTTCCAGGGGAATGATGACCTCAGCAGTTAAGTCCCATAGTGCTCAGAGCCATTTGAACCATTTTTTGAAAGAAAGGTGCATGATCACTAACCTCCAATTCCGTTACCTGGAATTGCGAATGTTTTGCGCGATTAATAGTATGATTCCCTTCAAAATCATACACGACCTGTATACGTATAATTACACTGAAGAGCCAAAGAAACTGGTACACCAGCCTAATGTCGTGTAGAGCCCTCACGAGCACTCAGAAGTGCCGCAACACGACGTGACATGAAGTCTGCTAATGTCTGAAGTAGTGCTAGAGCCAGCTGACACTATGAATCCTGCAGGGCTGTCCATAAATCCGTAAGAGTACGGGAGGGTTGAGGTCTGTTCTGAACAGCACGCTGCAAGGCATCACAGATATGCTGAATAATGTTCGTGTCTGGTGAGTTTGGTGGTCAGCGGAAGTGTTTAAACTCGAAAGGGTGTTCCTGAAGCCACTCTGTAGCAATTATAGACGTGTGGGGTGTCGCATTGTCCTGCCGAAATTGCCCAAGTCCGCCCGAATGCATAATGGACATGAATGGATGCAGGTGATCAGACAGGATGCCTACGTACGTCTCGTCTGTCAGAGTCGTACCTAGACGTATCAGGGGTCCCGTATCATTCCTACTGCACACGCCTCCCACCGTTGCAGAGCCTTAACCAGCTTGAACTGTCTGTTGCTAACATGCAGTGCCCATTCATTCATGAGGTTCTCTATACCCATACATATCTGCTCGACACAATTTCAAACGAGACTCGTCCCACGAGGTATCGCTTTTCCAGTCATCAACAGTCCAATGTCGGTGCTGACGGGCCCACCTTTGTGTCGTGCAGTCATCAAGGGTACACGAGTGGGCCATCGGCTCCGAAAGTCCATATGATGAAGTTTCGTTGAATGATCCGCGCGTTGATACTTGTTGATGGCCCAGCATTGAAATCTGGAGCAATTTGAGGAAGGCTTGCACTTCTGTCACGTTGAACGAATGCCTTCAGTCGTCGTTGGTACTGCACTTACTGGATTTTTTTTTCCGGCCGCAGCGATGTCGGACATTTGATGTTTCACCGGATTCTTGATATTCACGGTACATTCGTGAAATGGTCGTACAGGAAAATTCCCACTTCGTCGCTACCTCGGAGATGCTCTGTCCCATCGCTCGTGCGCCGACTATAACACCACGTTCAAACTCACTTAAATCTTGATAACCTACTATTGTACAAGCAAAATGGTTCAAATGGCTCTGAACACTATGGGACTTAACATCTGAGGTTATCAGTCCCTAAAACTCAGAACTACTTAAACCAAACTAACCTAAGGACATCACACACATCCATGTCCGAGGCAGGATTCGAACCTGCGAACGTGGCGGTCGCGAGGTTCCAGAGTGAAGCGCCTAGAACCACTCGGCCACATCGGCCGGCCTGTAGCAGCAGTAACCGATCTAACAACTGCGCCGGACGCTTGTTGTCTTATATAGACGTTTCCCACCGCAGCGTCGTACTGTGTCTGTTTAAATATCTCTGTATTTGAATACGCATGCCTATGCCAGTTTCTCTGGCGCTTCGGTGTACATCAGTCGCGAAACGACTATAGGCTGTGTTCAATGCCAAAGGGTTCCCTAATCCGTGTTGTGCACAGTAATATGGTGTGTTTCTCGTACTCCCATATTTTTGTCCACCTTGTAAGTAGGCTGTTTATGTTTTTTTTATTGGCAACGTTACGTAGCGCTCTGTATGAAAATCACTGGCTGTGCTGTGTGCAGTCAGTGGTTGGTTTGCATTGTTGTAATATTCGCCATTGTAGTGTTGGGCAGCTGGATGTGAACAGCGCGTAGCGTTGCGCAGTTGGAGGTGAGCCGCCAGCAGTGGTGGATGTGGGGAGAGAAATGGCGGAGTTTTGATATTTGTAAGAATGGATGTTATGAACTCCTATATATATTATGACTTTTGATGAGTATTAAGGTAAATACATTGTTTGTTCTCTATTAAAAATCTTTCATTTGCTAACTATCCCTATCAGTAGTTAGAGCCTTCCGTAGTTTGAATCTTTTATTTAGCTGGCAGTAGTGGCGCTCGCTGTATTGCAGTAGTTCGAGTAACCAAGATTTTTGTGAGGTAAGCGATTTGTGAAACGTATAGGTTAATGTTAGTCAGGGTCATTCTTTTGTAGGGATTATTGAAAGTCAGATTGCGTTGCTCTAAAAACATATTGTGTGTCAGTTTAAGCACAGTCATGTATAATTGTTCAAAGGGGACGTTTCATATGTCGACCCTTAGCCGAGGATACCTCACTGGAATCTTCTGATTTTTTCTTGTAGTTTGTGTAATTAGTGTAGCTATTGTTTATTGCTAGCGCGTAATCATAGAGAGAATTTCCTTTGTAGTTGTAGTTTTTCATTGTTGTACAGTAAAACAGTTGTGGCATGCATGTAGATTTGCACCAAGTATTTCGCAGCTGCAATTAACTAGATATTATTTTCAGTGCTATGTTGATGTGTTCTCTTATTTTTGCTCTTCAAATTGTGCTTTTCTGTGTTATCGTGTGAAATATTGTGACAATAATGGCGTGTGAAAACGTAACACTAGGCTACAAAGTAAACTGAGAAATAATAGTGACCACAAGCGTAGCTTATCAGCACCACTGTCTAATGAATTAACAGACATTCAAAGTGGTAATTTGGTAATTGTGCATAGGGAAATGGAGCGGGCGGCAAATAACGGTGTAGACAGTGAAACAGGTAGTGAACAGGGAAGCATTATCGATCGATCGGTCGGCAACAGCTCGCCTCAGGAATCGGGAATGACAGAAGACAATATTGCAAATACTGTAGACTCAGGTTTTGGGTTCTCACCGTTTTCTCAAATGAGTCAAGACACATTTTCTGCTTGTCAAAATGTGAATGTTGCCGGTGCAGCTTCACTGCCGAAAAGCACTGAGGAACATGTTTCAGACACCAGTGCATTGTTATTACAGTTAATGCAACAAATGGGACAAAGGCTACAAAAGTTAGACACAATGGAACAAAATCTTCAAAAGTTAGACACAACGCTTGAGCAAAATCGGAAACAAATGGAACAAAATCTTCAAAAGTTAGACACAAAGGAACAAAATCTTCAAAAGTTAGACACCACACTTGAACAAACACGTGAAGATTTAACTACTGAGTTACATAACATTGAATCGAAATGTCAAAAAGTCTGTAATGACGTAAAAACACAAATTTGTGAGCATTTTCAACCTATTTTTTCGCGTCATGAAAATGCATTACAGAATCACGAAGCAGCCATAAAAGAACTGCAAACTATTGTTCATGAAAATCACGACACCTTGCAAGCTAAAACTGACTCAGCTGCATCTACCGATTCGGTTACGCAACTTGCAAAAACTCAAGAAAACTTAAAGGACACAGTAGATACGATTTCAACACAAATGGACACACTGAAACTTGGTTCAGAAAAACACACTGAGGAAATAAGTACACTATCGGAGAAAGTAGCCTAACTTTCGGGTCAGTTCACTAACTTATCTGCAAAGGTAGATGATGATCTGAATGACACAAGACCTGTAGCCATCACTGACACAGAAGAGTATGAACAAATTAAGAAATTCAAACAAAATCAGAATCAAATTAATACGCAATACAAAAGAGAAATCCGGGAAGTACGAGATCAGTTGGCACAATTAATACAAAAATTTCACATTTCAGAGGACACTCACGCTCCAACACGGGAAGAGGAACTTAGAAATACGGAAAAGCCACAAAATAATAACACAGGGCATTTCGGAAATTATGAAAGAAATTGGCAAGGTGCACCGAATTTTGAGATGGAACCGCCGACACGACGTAACAATGACCGATATGCTACTCGCCGACACGATGATTTTGACTATAAGCTGTTCATTACTACACGTAAATTCAAAATGTTTAAGAATTCTGCCAACGACATTCATCCACAAGCGTGACTCCATCAATTCTCTCATTGTTTTCCTCCCAACTGGTCATTGGAGCACAGGTTAGAATTTATGTGTGGCTACTTGTAGAATGAACCAGCTGTAAGAATGCGATCGGTCATTCACGATTGACACAGTGAAGGAGAATTTTACCATGCCTTCCTCTCAGCATATTGGTCTCAAGCCACACAAGGCCGAGTAAAACATAGCATCATAATGATGAAACATTTCGAACAATCTGAATTTTCCAGTCTTGTGAAATATTTTGAAGACATGTTGCACAAGTATCAGTACCTGTCAAACCCATACAGCCCCTCAGAACCCATCCGCATTTGCTTAATCAAACTGCCTGAACATTTACGACATATTATTTTAGCAGGACGTTGCAAAGACGACATTGAAGCTTTTCAGGGACTCTTACAAGAACTGGACATTGACACTGACAATCGCGGAACGCGAAAACAGGAGCACAACAATTACAGGTCACATCCGTCACAATTCCGCGATGACAGAAATAATGACTGGACACGACAAGGCTATTCTTACAACGTAAATCGTGACCAAAACAGACACACCCATATGACAACCACTGGCAGAGTAATAATAGTTACAGAGAAAGATCGCATTTCCGTAGTAATGAATATGACAGAGATTACCATAGAAACAGACAATATGGGAACAAAAACAATTATTATCGAGGGAGACAGAATAACTTCAGACGCAACAGTTCAGCGCGAAGTTACGATTCTGGGAGAAATTCTCCACCACATGACCGACAAGAAAGAATCTATGGAATCTACCGACATGACGACAGACGATATGATCGTAACGACAGACCTGAATTGCATCAGAACTGGAGGGATCTAAACAGGGCAGGGCCCTCTCGTCAAGGTGAATTTGTAGAAGTTAGGTGTCCTAATCCCAATAACGACGCGCCAACAAACAGATAGACAATGACTCGCACCGCAGGCAGCGGCGTGCGCCGGCTGGCTCAGAGAAAAATAACATAGACGCTAACCTTGAGAAAAATTCCAGTATTCTTTACCGACGTATACCGCATGATAATTGCGTTCAAGTTGAAAATCTGAGTACTATGAAGAGTAAAGGATTGCACCACATTTCACATATAAAACCATTTATTGAAAGATAATCTGCTTTTTAAACTTTGTCTTTGCCATAAAACTTTTCACTTCACATTTCTAGTATGCATTGTCAGACTTAGAAACTGTTACCATGCAACAATGTTTGAAGTTAAATATCCAATCAAGAACCAAGAGAACTTATTTCAACAGAAATTACGAATGCATTGTTATAGTGAACAGACGACTCAGTGTTGTTATTTGTACATTCTTGCTTGTTAGTTGCACGATTACGTAACGACTATAAGGCTGACATACTTAGAACATATACTGGTACTGCTAATGAGATTTTAATGCCACATTTTGGTTTACTTGAAAATAAATTCTGGATTTAAAGTACTTTCAGTGATATACCAGATGACACAGTGGTTAGTTTATGTGACAGCTACACGATTTTATCACGACGCTACTAGTGAGTGACAATTTACAATGTTGCTTTTGCAGTGTTTCTGTTTTATATCTGCACAGTTTTTCTGTATTATTCTGGAAAGTAAAACATGTTTTAGTAGTAACTTTTGTGCTATAGATACTTGGAGACAGCCTTTTCCGTAGGACAACTATACGTTACATCACAGTACTTTCCTCATCACGGCAATAAGCGTAATAACTAAGATATTTGTACGCAAAGCATTGCACTTTTGTGTATCATGAGGTAAGTACATTGACTTCTGCAGAACTTAGCTTTCGGAGGACGATACCTACGACACTTCCACAGAGATTATCTTACAACAAGACGCACAGTTTAGCGCTACAGTACACGTATTTGAGTGATTAATTTTGTACTTAAATCATTTATTTTTAAAGATATTTGAAGTACAATCATACAAAGGTTTTCCGTGATACATTTCATTCCATTGCTGTAATCTGTAATACCTGAGGGTATAATTATATCCTCAGGGGGGTACACGCTTACTTTGTGTTCCATGTGTTTGGCAAGCACAAGCAGCCCTAGCTAATATGGTATTTGCTTATACAACTTTACACATCGGTACCATATTTCTCTAACACACAAATTACACAGCTATCTGATCATTTAACTGAGAGATAAACCTTTTTTACTACATCAGTGACACATGTTTACGCAATTACACAGTTGGGTAACTTCACACTTACGAAATTGTATTTTGTCTGCACTTTGTGAACTGTTCATATTTTTTCGGACCCATTGTGATATTATGAGAGCTTTGAATGATATATTTGGTATGGGATCATGATTTTTAAAGTACGTTTGAGGTAGATGACACTACTGAAATGAGCAGAGAATTTTTTTTTAGGTTTTTAAATTATTGCAGAAAGCTACGACGTTTTTGAGATTTGACTGAGGTGTTATGATGTTATTTTCATGAGGACGATGTGTATTATGCTGTTGAGGTATGTTTATGATCAATAAGCTGATGCTATATGAGGAATTTGATTATGCTACGTATTTGTTATGATGAAATATTGAAGAAGTGTCGACGAATATGTATATGTATAATAAGGTAAGGAATAATGAGTAGTGGTTAGGGACTCTGATTTGTGGAAAAGGATGTTGGAAACCAAGAATCGTACTTTAAGAGTTATGAAATGTGTGTAAATGCGTGAATGTATCACAATGCAGGCGAAAATTTTTTGCACACTGTTATATTCATAGGATTTTGTTTCTACACACTTGTAACGTAAATTTTCGACCTGTGAAATTTTCATATGAGACTGTCACTGTAGCGGAAACTGGTGTCGTAAATATTTCGGTAAGAAAGTTAAGTGACCACCTGCATGTAATGCGTCGTGGGCACCCAGCTGGGCGAGAGTCGCCCGGGAAAAAGCCATTAGCGTGTGCCTTTCAGAGGCACAGGTGGAGAAAAAAAAGGGAGGCCATTATCCTCGCTATTGACGTTCCTTTGTAGAAAGCATCGCAAAAACGACACGGTCGAACTTGAAAACATATGATTATACTGTGGAGCTCTTAATTTATGATATTCACTAAAATGCCTAATGAAACAATGAGAAACATTTCACGGCAATTGTCTTGCTAATTGAGAGAAATGCCATACGGCATGCTTTATGTATTTATTTACTCATTTTGTTTAATATCTAGTTTCTAGCTGCACTGCAGCATTGGTTAAAATAAAATTTTATAGCTGTACTAATATAAATATTTTCTGTCTACAGATCGAGTAATAGTAATTTTTTCAAAAAAATGAGGGAGCACAAAAAGGCATTTACCTTCACAGGAACTGCATTCATAATTTTCTTTTCAAGTACTTGGTAATTTATTTTGTAGAATAAGTTGTGGTGCACCACTTTAATGACATAGATATTAAGATGTGAATAGACATTTCCCTTACCTGCATTGTTGTCTTTACTGTAATATTTTTCTGCTTGAGCTCTGTCATTTTTAGATATAATTTATTGCATTTGCTTCTGCTGTTTGCCAGGCATAGTACTACTAAATTTCACGTTACATTACTCTGTTAAGCCAGTTTTACTACTGATTTATTTTTCTTGTTTGCTGCTCATTGCGTAATATTAGTTGTAATATTGCTGCTTGCTTGGCCAATTTGAATATTTTGTCATTGCTGTTTGTGTTAATTGTCTTGTACTGCTGTATTGCCTCGTCCCTTAGTTTAGCATCTGAGCTCAGTAGATTTAAGTTAGCTTAAGATGGGGTAGGCTACATGAGAAAACGAGTTGTGATGAATTGGAAGAAACGCATTGAGAAGCTGTAAGAAAATGGTTTGGCCAAAAACAAGTATTTTGAAAGAGAATATGAACCAAAAAAGTAGGGTTTAGGGACAACAGGTTTAGGTAGGATTTTCTTGGAAATAAATAATGAGGTAAGAAATATGTGAACATATAAATACAGAAAGCATGCTTCGATAGGATTTTTTGGTGGAAACAAATGTTGAAATAAGACGAAAGATCTATGGAATGAAGTTTTGGGTTGGACTGCAGTACCAAATGTTACACTGAAAACAAACACTCTCCTTTCCTCCTGTGTTATTCTGGTATGTGTTTGTGCACTCTTGTGTATTTGTGTTTTTCCTGTCTTTATGTGTTTATCTGATAAGAGATATGTTCAAATGGTTCAAATGGCTCTGAGCACTATGGGACTCAACATCTTAGGTCATAAGTCCCCTAGAACTTAGAACTACTTAAACCTAACTAACCTAAGGACATCACACACACCCATGCCCGAGGCAGGATTCCAACCTGCGACCGTAGCAGTCCCGCGGTTCCAGACTGCAGCGCCAGAACCGCTAGACCACCGCGGAAGAGATATGTTGTAGAATTTTTGAAATACTATGTCATTTTCTTTGTAAACATGTTTAGACATTATTTATTCTGTTTTGTTTTAATGCTCATGTGTGAAGTTGATGTTTCGAAAGTTATTCTGATCTTTTATGTATGTACTCATGTCATAATTGCTGTAACACTGACGTATATGTTATTTCGATTCATTTGTAAAGCCAGTACTACAAATGTTCTCTGTATTGTTATGTTCTTTAATTATGTATTTTGTACCTTTGTAGTTGTATTCTTATGTTATAAAATTGTAATTGACACCAGGTCATCAAATTAAGTAACTTGTAAGTTCCATTTCACTGCACCCGTTTCTGTTGGTCATAGTATACGCACAATATGTGAGAAGTAGGGACTGTTAGTGTTTGCATGTGTGTTAATAATTCAGCAAGGGACTCATTAACAGCATTGCTGGTTCTAAGGACAATTAGAAAAAAATCTTTGTGAGTGCACAAGTGGTGGTTTATAGACTTGCTATATTGTCCGCAAGACTCTTCGATGGTGATTGCGCACCTGCACAGTTGCAACAGATGGCTGCTGGCCGTCTCTACAAGGACTACAGTGGGTCTGCATCTTTGATGGCCCACCAATACCATTATCTCTACAAGGACTATAGTGGGTCTGCATCTCTGGTGGCCCACCAATACTGTAATCTCTACCAGGGCTACAGTGGGTCTGCTCTGTGATGACCTACCTACCAATATTCTTCAAAACTTCGACTGACTCTGCGGTGGGTTTGCTCTGTTGTGGCCCATTACCTGTCTGCATGTCGAGAGTCAGCACTGTCTTTCGGTCGGAAGGACAACACTACTTCTTCAAGACTGCATGGAAATCCACTACTTCTGTGTGCATTTTCTTCTACTGCTCAGACTTTGAGAAAAACACTGCTATTTTACTGTGATGAACGATCAGGACTGTCTTTATGGACTGTGAGAAAATTTTAGCTTTTGACCAACATTGTATCAATAAGTCTGTGCATTTGATTTCTTTGTTATTGTAATTATGGAAAGTTTTATCAAATCATTACTGGCCACTGTCCAAAACAATTTGTAAAATTTTTTGTGGGGAGCATGGGGGCTATGTAAGTAGGCTGTTTATGTTTTTTTATTGGCAACGTTACGTAGCGCTCTGTATGAAAATCACTGGCTGTGCTGTGTGCAGTCTGTGGCTGGTTTGCATTGTTGTAATATTCGCCATTGTAGCGTTGGGCAGCTGGATGTGAACAGCACGTAGCGTTGCGCAGTTGGAGGTGAGCCGCCAGCAGTGGTGGATGTGGGGAGAGAAATGGCGGAGTTTTGATATTTGTAAGAATGGATGTTATGAACTCCTATATATATTATGACTTTTGATGAGTATTAAGGTAAATACATTGTGTGTTCTCTATTAAAAATCTTTCATTTGCTAACTATCCCTATCAGTAGTTAGTGCCTTCCGTAGTTTGAATCTTTTATTTAGCTGGCAGTAGTGGCGCTCGCTGTATTGCAGTAGTTCGAGTAACCAAGATTTTTGTGAGGTAAGCGATTTGTGAAACGTATAGGTTAATGTTAGTTAGGGCCATTCTTTTGTAGGGATTATTGAAAGTCAGATTTCGTTGCGCTAAAAAAAATATTGTGTGTCAGTTTAAGCACAGTCATGTATAATTGTTCAAAGGGGACGTTTCAACCTCTTCATTTCTTTTATCCAGCCACGTGCCAGCAACATCAGCAGGTGGTATAAAATCTCGCGGCGGGCGGTGCTCATATGTTTTTGGCTCATCAATGTATCTTTCATTGTCAACAGATTTCTCTGAATCTTGTTCACTTGCCTTTAGCAGACGTTTCCACTTGTCGGCAGTTGCCTGTTCCTAGCTGCCACAAACTCCTGTCCTCCCAATCTTGACCCAATATACTTCTCCTCTCTATTGCTTTGGCTACAGTTACCCTCCACGTTTCCCTCGTCCTCCCCCCGGTTGCTTCTCACTGACGGCGACGACTTCGGCAAACACTTTGGCCTTCATTGTTCTTCCACCTGCCGGACTTGTCTATATACCATCTCAGTGCGCGAGGATTAGTCCTATCTGTTGTTAAACGTATTAATGATTTGCTTTTTTTTTAGTCGATGTTGTAATGTGAAAGCCGACCGGCGTAGCCGTGCGGTTCTAGGCGCTGCAGTCTGGAACAGAGCAACCGCTCCGGTCACAGGTTGGAATCCTGTCTCGGGCATGGACGTGTGTGATGTCTTTAGGTTTGTTAGGTTTAATTAGTTCTAAGTTCTGGGCGACTGATGACCTCAGAAGTTAAGTCGCATAGTCCTCAGAGCCATTTGAACCATTTGTAATGTGAAACATCCCCTTAGAAAAATTTATGAATTAATGTGCTGATAAACCTGTCACATTATTTGATTTTCTAACAGCTGAGCAGAGCGGAACGTACTCAGACATTTCTCTCTTTACTTATTCAGATCAACACTAAACTGACACAAAATATTTTTAGCACAACGCAATCTGACTTTCAATAATCTCTACAAAAGAATGGCCCTCACTAACAATAGCCTATAACTTTCACGAATCACTTACCTCACAAAAATCTTCGTTACTCGAACTACTGCAATACATCGAGCGCCAGTACTGCCAGCTAAATAAAAGATTCTAACTACTCAAGGGACTAACTACTGGTAGGCGTAGTTAGCGAATGACAGATTTTGGTAGAGAACAAACGATGTATTTACCTTAATAGTGTTCAAAAGTCACTGCTGGCGGCTCACCTCCAACTGCGCAACGCTACGAGCTGTTAACAGCCAACTGCCCAACGCTACCATGGCGAATATTCTAACAATGCCAACCAGCCACAGACTGCACACAGCACAGCAAGTGATTTTCATACAGAGCGCTAGGTGACGTTGTTGTTGTTGTTGTTGTGGTCTTCAGTCCTGAGACTGGTTTGATGGAGCTCTCCACGCTACTCTATCCTGTGCAAGCTTCTTCATCTCCCAGTACCTACTGCAACCTACATCCTTTTGAAGCTGCTTAGTGTATTCATCTCCTGGTCTCCCTCTACGATTTTTACCCTCCACGCTGCCCTCCAATACTAAATTGGTGATCCCTTGATGCGTCATAACATGTCCTACCAACCGATCCCTTCTTCTAGTCAAGCTGTGCGACAAACGTCTCCCCAATCCTATTCAATACCTCCTCATTAGTTATGTGATCTAACCATCAAATCTTCAGTATACTTCTGTAGCGCCACATTTCGAAAGCTTCTATTCTCTTCTTGTCCAAACTATTTATCGTCCATGTTTCACTTCCATACATGGTTACACTCCATACAAATATTTTCAGAAACGACTTCCTGACACTTAAATATATACTCGATGTTAACAAATTTCTCTTCTTCAGAAACTATTTCCTTGTCATTGCCAGTCTACATTTTATATCCTCTCTACGTCGACCATCATCAGTTATTTTACTCCCTAAATAGCAAAACTCCTTTACTACTTTAAGTGTCTCATTTCCTAATCTAATTCCCTCAGCAACACCCGATTTAATTTGACTACATTCCATTATCCTCGTTTTGCTTTTGTTGATGTTCATCTTATATCCTCCTTTCAAGACACTGTCCATTCCAAGTCTTCAAACAGGTCTTTCAGTGCTCTGTCAAACTCTTCACGCAGTGTCGTGCCTCCCATTTCATCTTCATCTACATCCTTTTCCATTTCCATAATATTGTCCTAAAGTACATAGACCCTCTATATACTCCTTCCACCTTTCTGCTTTCCCTTCTTTGCTTAGATCTGGGTTTCTATCTGAGCTCTTGATATTCATACAAGTGGTTCTCTTTTCTCCAAAGGTCTCTTTAATTTTCCTGTAGGCAATATCTATCTTACCCCTAGTGAGATAAGCCTCTACATCTTTACATTTGTCCTCTAGCAATCCCTGCTTAGCCATTTTGCACTTCCTGTCGATCTCATTTTTGAGACGTTTGTATTCCTTTTCGCCTGCTTCATTTACTGCATTTTTATATTTTCTCCTTTCATCAATTAGATTCAAAAATTTTTCTGTTACCCAAGGAGTTCTACTGGCCCTCGTCTCTTTACCTACTTGATCCTTTGCAGCCTTCACTACTTCATCCCTCAAAGCTACCCATTCTTCTTCTACTGTATTTCTTTCCCCCATTCCTGTCAATTGTTCCCTTATGCTCTCCCTGAAATTCTGTACAACCTCTGGTTCTTTCAGTTTATCCAAGTCCCATCTCCTTAAATTCCCACCTTTTTGCAGTTTCTTCAGTTTTAACCAACATAAAAAACCTAAACAGCCTACTTACAAATGTAATCGTAGAACTGAGATTAAGAAAAAACTGAGAGACTGAAGGATAGGCAACCTCCCTTGTTTCCTTTGTGCCATGTGCGAATGGAGGAGAAAGGGAGGACAGTTGAAAATGATAGAGGTAAAGCGCCTACCCTCCGCCACACATCGCGGAGTCCAGTCGCAGCTGCAGCTATAGTGGACAGACACTTGTCTCGGGCACTAGTCGGCGGACTGGCAGAGCGCCGGCGCCCCGGATACCTGTCGCAGGAGAGTCGCCCCAAAACTCTGCGCGCAAAGCATTCCCGGCACACAGCTCCCTCCAGAAACAGCTGCAACAGCTAGCTAGCCCGCCTGCGGTCGCACCGCCGGCACGAGTTGGCCGGTTAGCAGATTGTTCTGACCGTAATTGGAAATGTTTTATTACTGTCGGCCCGACCGTCACTCGGCGCCGGCCGAGTTGGCGAATTTTGTGTCCGACAACTCTGAGCGGGCCCCGCACGCTCGCACTTGCGTGCGTGCATCTGTAGCCACCGACCCCCACCTCGACGCTCTCCCCTCTCCCCCCTGCCCGCCTCCATCGCTCTCTTCCATACTCTCTCTCTCTCTCTTTATCTCTCTCTCTCTCCCGCGCCCTCTCTGTTCGGCTGCTACATTCGTCGTTCAGTCTCGTCCGCTATGCAGCCACCGGCGGCCCTGTTGCATGTGGGAACGCGCTGTTTGTTTAATTAAAGCCGGGTGGCGGCGAGCGCGTTTTCGAAGTGCTGAACAGCGAGTCCATTGCCGAGGGTGTTGACCTGCTATCGCCACGTGCATTACGTCTATTCTTCTGTATCGCTCTGCCCAGGTGCTGCGTGCGTCCCGTCCAAAATAAAAACGTTTCTCTGAAACGACTGCCGCGCAACCGGCGGTCATATTTATGCTATTTACGCACGACCTCTTCTGCGAACGCTGTGCAGGAAGTCATTAGCAACCCATTTCTACGAACTTTTAAATAAAAATAAACATAATCTTGGTACGCAGACTTCCCGACATCTTCTCAATGTAGTCTACATTTGTAGAAATCGTTCTCGGATGAGACGTCGGATGTTGTAGAATCCCCGTAATATTTCATCTGTGCAACTGACAGACATCTTCAGGTGCGACTAGAGTTACAAAATTACTGTAGCCTACCGTAAACTATCATTAATAAGAATAGACTCTGGTATTTTCCTTATAGCGTTGGTCAATTAAGATCGTAACCTATTGTAATATTTCTGGCTTATTCAGCCATCATATTAGGCTCCAGGAAGCTATTCCCAGGGCAGTGGAGATGCAAGAAGCATTGAGATGACGCAATGTGGGATGAGGTACCGGTGACAGATGTTAGATTCGTTACCATTCCCGTGAGACAGACCGCCTGCATGATGCTGCTGCTCTGTCATTGGCTGCTGTGTTCGGCGGTAGGGCGCCAAAACGTTAAACTTTAGTTCCTATTATTAATTAAACCTGTCATCCAAATTACTTCATTTTTTAAATAAACATCTCTCAACAGCCAGCTATCAATCAGTCATTTCAAAATTATTAAAATCAAAGTATTACCAAAACAAAAGACTGGCGATATTACTGCCGATGCACTTCGGTGGCGTTTGGGTCACGCCTTGCTGGCTTGGCGCGCGAAGTGTCTCGCGCAGTCCGGCTCTCCAGTTCTGACCGTTCCAGTAGACGGACATGTTGTCTGTTATAGCAGTATTTGTTTCATGCAATTTTATTTACTACAGTTCCGACCGTCGCTAGGTACAGACATGTTGTCTGTAATAGTAGTATTTGATTCAAACAAGTTTATTCTCCAGTTCTGACGGTTCCAGTAGACACACATGTTGTCTGTGGCAGGATGTATTTCATGTTATTTTAGCCAGATATAATGACTGCGGAAAAATATGTCCAATACATTGTGATCAAGAATGCTTTCTCGTGTCTATATCATAAAAACGTGAGTGGCTTCCCAAATGAGTTATAGTTTATTCGTAGCAGCAGTTCCTTGCGAAATTAATTTCAGCCTGAAGAAAAAGAATCCACGACCTGCGTGCTGTTTTCTGCGCTCGGGACATCATCATCATGGAGACAGGAGGTTAGTGAAGTGTACAAGAACTTATGTATTCCACACAGGGCAGTGGAAACAACTAGGCACTTCACGTGCACTGTATGCACAGTACAAATGTGACACGTCATCTGCAGTAATGCAGATGAGATAAAGAAGGATGAAAGTATTAACACTATCTCACTTTTATTCCTTTTTTCTTGCCGTACTATACCTTGGGTGTGTTGCATAGGTATTGGGCGTTACTACATTTCGATCGCTAAGTATGTAACTGCAATCACTGTCTAACCCGACTGCCTAGAACCCGTAAGTGTTGAACAGCCTAGAAAGTGATTGATGGTTATAAATTGTCACATAACCAACGCAACGTCCTTCTTCTACTTAGTTATCCTCCCTTCCGTTACTTAAAAATAAACGGTTGTATTCATGCCGGTCTCCAGTCGGAACATACCGTCATCTGGACACAATATTTCGGCGCTCCACCTGGCCGCCATCTTCAGTTGAGTGGACGGTCGCACTAACTAGCCGGAAATGAAATCAAACACGTCAAACGTGGGTCCACCGCACGTCCAATTTACTCCTCTTCGGCCAGTTTCTAGCAATTTGGGCGCTACTACTAGCCAAGTATTAAGGTTCATTCTCAGTCCCTAGGTCGGAAAATGCAAACACCATATCACCAATTCACTGTGTTTATTCAGCATTTGAAGTCCTTGTGTCTCAGTTCCACGCATTTACTCGTTAGTTATGATGTTGCGTCTGTGTTTACCAGAGTTCCTCTTCATGATTCTTTCCAGTTAATTGGTGAAAAGTTGGGCGAAGAACAGGTAAGCTTTGTCGGCGTTGATTTTGGCGTTGTTGTTGTTGTTGTTGTAGTTGTTGTGGTCTTGAGTCCTGAGACTGGTTTGATGCAGCTCTCCATGCTGCTCTACCCTGTGCAAGCTTCTTCATCTCCCAGTACTTACTGCAACCTACATCCTTCAGAATTTGCTTAGTGTATTCCTCTCTTGGTCTCCCTCTACGATTTTTACCCTCCACGGTGCACTCCAATGGTAAATTGGTGATCCCTTGATGCCTCAGAACGTGTCCTACCAACCGATCTCTTCTTCGTGTCAAGTTGTGCCACAAACTCCTCTTTTCCCCACTTCTATTCAGTAGCTCCTCATTAGTTATGTGATCTACCCATCTAATCTTCAGCATTCTTCTGTAGCACCACATTTCGAAAGCTTCTATTCTCTTCTTGTCTCAACTATTTATCGTCCATGTTTCACTTCCATACATGGCTACACTCAATACAAATACTTTCAGAAACGATTTTCTGACACTTAAATCTATACTCGATGTTAACAAATTGATCATACAGTAAAGCTGCATGCCCTCGGGAAAGATTACGGCTGTAGTTTCCCGTTGCTTTCAGCCGTTCGCAGTACCACAACAGCAAGGCCGTTTTGGTTAGCGTTACAAGGCCAGATCAGTCAGTCATCCAGACTGTTGCCCCTGCAACTACTGAAAAGGCTGCTGCCCCTCTTCAGGAACCACATGTTTGTCTGGCCTCTCAACAGATACCCCTCCGTCGTGGTTGCACCTACGGTACGGCTATGGCTATCTCTATCGTTAAGGCACGCAAGCCTCCCCACCAACGTCAGGGTCCATGGTTCATAGGGACGTATTTTTTGTTTAATGACAAATACTTTGAACAAACGGACGGAGTGGCTATGGGGAGTCTATTAGCCCCCCTAGCCGCCAGTTTCTTTACGGAAGATTTTGAGGACATGGTACTTACCAAGGATTTCTTAAAACCAACTTGTTTCTGGAGATACGTTGACGATAAGTTTATGGTATGGTCGCGTGGGAGGAATGCTCTGTATCATTTCCTAGATCATTTTAATTGTCTGCATCCCAGTATTAATTTCACGATGTAAGTAGAAAAGAACGGAAAACTTTCGTTTTTAGATGTCTTGGACTACAGGAGGGATGATGGTACATTAGGATATAGTGTTTATTGTAAGTCCACGCATAGGACCGATATCTACATGCATCAATTTGTCATCCATCGTACCAACGCAACCGGCAGATGATACAAGCAAATCGTTGGCATTCCTGCCTTTTACGGGGAGCCATCTTCAAAAATAGGAAAAATTTTAATGAAATTTGATATTAAAAGTGTATTCCGTCCGCCAGCTAAGACCAGAGCTCTGCTGGGCTCAGTGAAGGATGATTTGGGTTTGAGAAAGCCCGGGGTCTACAAGATTCCCTGCAATTGCGGCAAAGCCTATGTTGGACAAACGATACGTACGGTCCAGGCCGTTGCGTGGAGCATCATAGCCACGTGCACTCATTTCAGCCAGAAAAATCTGCAGTGGTGGAACATTGTCTTATTGAAGGACAAAAACTGTTGTACCACGAGACACAAGTGGCTGCCTCTGCGTCGCGGTACTGGAACTGTGTAGTGAAAGAAGCCACTGAAATCCGGATATCTGACAATGTTATAAGTGGAATCCTTTATTTAAGAGTTGGAATGCTGTTCCGTTTGATATTAAGAAACAACGGTCCTTGTTTCGGTCACCAAAATATGTCAGTAGTGCTTCATATCGCGAGCTTTCACCACTGGTGTGCTGTTGTGCCTTGCGCTAGACGGCAGTTACGTTCGAGCACACGCAGTCGTCCCACGCTCGGTGTACAAAGCAGCCGCTGCGGCGTGTTTGATTTCTCATCACCGGATCGACACCTTCCTCCTGAACGAAACCTTTCTCCAGCCCCACCATACTATCCGCACCTCTCCCTGTGTCCTCAACTGAACTGCTGGTCCTTGTCCTCGAGCGCAGTGTGGAGTCGCCATCAGCCACCTTAAGCACATCCCTGTCCGGACACAACCCCTCCTCAGTGACCTTATCCTCAACGTCTCCTTCCCCTCCCTCACCATTACCTGTACCACCATCTATGTCCGCTCCACTGCTCCTCTTCCCTGTGACTTCGACTCCCACACTGAATGCACCTTCTCCACCTATGTGATTGCCACCAACATGAAAATCCATAGCCACTGCCCTGCCGCCTTTTGGCGGTCTCATCAGTTCCTCCTCACAATCCAAGGTGACCTTGTTCCCCTTCCCCAGAAGACCCATCCCAAAAGCAATACCACCCCCAATGTTATTGCCCCCGCCAACCTCCTTGGGCGTATCGCCATCGACATCCTTGACCCCACAGGTAGCGACCACATATCCACCGTTCTCACCATAATGTCTGCTCACCTCCCCCATCCGGGTTTCCACCCTGCACCCCCTCCCAACGTAGTCCATGACTACTGTCGCGCCAACTGGGATGCCTACCAGGAACCCCGAACCGGGGATTAATTTTCAGGGAATATTCTTAAAAAATTATTTTATTTATTAGCGATTCATCAAGAATATTAACACACTTAATCACACTATGTGAGCGTGGAAGTAGTTGCCAGGGAGTAACTGATGAAATCATAATCAAATTGCTTTAACACATGGGAATTTTATTCCTATAAGCGTTTTTATTTTTTATTTTTTAAAGAAACAGAGTTATCAAATTATAATCAGAAAGCACACTCTAAATATCAAGTTACAGTTTATTCAGAGGCAGAAAGAACAAATTTGTGAGTGTATGAGCTTTCAGGCTGAGAACCTTGCCGCTCCCTTTTGACACAGCTATAGTCACGACCGCTCACAACAACCTCTTAAAGACTACACTAGTTTAAATCTGCAACACACCAGATTACTTTAAACTAAAAGTTTTAACAATTCACACAAGCACACAAACTATGCACCCCGTAGGAGGGATGGAAATGGTACAAAACACTAAAATTAACTTTGCCACCGAAGGTGCAACTTGATTTTAAGTTCTAGGAAAAGTCCTACGGTGGAAGGGTGGCAACTATATATACTAAAATGACCATTTAAATAAAAGCCCATGAAATGAAATCTTATATAAAATTATACAAGGTTGGCCAAACAAGTTAACATCCTCTACAGTAGACAGATACCGCCTCTCTAGATGATAGGTAAGATCAAAACATATTTCAGGAATTAGGCCACTACACTCCAAGCAATAAATTCGTTAACACGCCGAATCCGACAAACATGACAGAGGCAGCTCCGAACGACAGACAGACTAGCACGCCGACCGACAATCTGACCGATTTCCAACCGTCAGATCCAACTGCACAAACAACAGAGAATATCGGCCGATGTCGAGTAAACCAAGATACCTACACCTTCTAACTCGGCCTCACCAAGATCAAGGCATCAAACACCACTCAAGACAAGTTTAAAAGAATACAGAAAATACAAGTCACAACTGTCAAATCACTACAGAAGAAGGTTGTGGGTTCTAGACAACAACACACACCACTTGTTATCACACGCGTGAACAGCTGAGGAAACAACAATCCACAAATAACGAACAAATCGTAACAGTCGAGATTTTAAAAGAACTAACTAATTACTCAACTTGAGGATCCTGCTTCGGAGGAAATCGAAAAGTCACTCTCGCAGCTGGCGCCTCCAAATGCAACATCGCGTGTCCGCCGCCAAAAACCCCGGCCTGGCTTCACGCTGTGGAGACTACGTCGCTGCTCAGTTCCAACGAACCAACGAGGTCCAACCACATCACGACTCGGAAAAAGGTGTTCGTCCTGAGGATCCAAGACGTCGTCGACTAAGGTGACCGGCCGAGCAAACGACCAACGGCAGGCCGCTTTCGCCAACAGCGGTACCTGCGAATACTAACACCATACGGACCCGACTGTTGTTGGCTGCCAACTCTTCCTGACTGATCCTGGTGTCAGTGCTCAGCAGACCACATGTCGCCATCCGACGACCAGCCGACCGATCGACCAACGGCCTTCCGTCTGCGTCAACCACGGTCCCAGAGCATACTTGCACCATGCGAACCTGCCTGCTGCTGACTGCCAACTCGTCCAACAGCGGAGTAACGCTGCAGCACGCTCTTGAAAACGGCAATTTTCACCACGGCTCAAACCCATTGCCACCCAGATCGACAGCCGCCCTCTTACCTATCACCATCCTGAAAACATCATCCACGCCACGTCCTACCTTCAGGAGGCCATTACTGACGCCGTGGAGGCCCATGTTCATACTAAAACCATCCAGCCCCACCATCCCACTCTTCCTCCGTGGGCTGTACTTCTCCTCCCCAAACCCCACTACCTCTATCGCTCCTTCCTGCACACTTTTGACAGGTATACACTCCAATGCCACCAGCAAATCCAGTAACACGTATGGAACCTTCTTACAGCAAAGAAACGCCTGGACTGGCGCCAGACCTGTACACGACTCAAAGCCACCCTCGCTGTCAACTCCTCCAAGTGCTGGTCAGCATTACATCGCCTTACTGGTTCCCATTCCGCACACCATTAACCCATTCTCCATAACGACTTCCCCCTTCCTGATAACCTCAGTGAGGCCAACCACTTCGCTTACCACCTTCTCCATCCCTGATGATCCCCACTTTGACTATATTTTCCCCACTGTCATGGAATGTGTCAATACCGCGGTCACTACACTTGCTCCCAGTCTCCAGTACTTGATGCAGTTGCCGTCCTCCAACATCAACACTCCAATCACAGCACATGACATTAAACTTATCCTCCAGTCAAAAAACGCAACATGGCTTCTGGTCATGACTGTGTCACCTACTGTCACCTTAAAGAATGCCCCTTCTCCTTCCTGACTGTCCTTGCCAGATTATATGTCATCCTCTCTACTGGCTTCTACCCCAACCTGTGGAAGACTTCCTGCATCCTCTTATTTCTCAAACACAACAAACACCCTCCCCCTCAAATTGCCTCTTCCTATCATCCCATCTGCCTCATCTCCATCTTCAGTAAGGTCTTTGAATCCATCGTCTCCTGTCATATCCATCACCACTTGCATCAAGACCACCTCCTCCCATTTATCCAGTGTGGCTTCTGACCCTCTTTCTCTGCAGATCAACCCCACCACCTCTCCCTTCTTCTTAACTCCCATTGCTCCTCCATTTTTGTTTCCTGCGAACTCCAAAATGCCTACAACTGCGTAAAGCATCCCAGTCTCCACTTTAAACTCCAAACCTACACCCTGCCTATCAATTTTGTCCATCTGGTCACTTCCTTCCTCTCACACTGTCCTTCCTCTGTAACCCTCCACAACACCAACTCCCGTATCTTTCATCCCACTGCTGGCGTCCCCCAGAGCTCCATCCTCACCCCTCTCCTTTATCTCCTGTACACTGCTGATATGCCCAAGCCACCTCCAACTATTCTCCTCCTCCAATATCCAGATGACACTGCCTTCCTGGCTCTCTATCCTACCCTTCAATGGTCCCAATGCACCCTCCAAACCCACCTTGACCAGTTCACCACTTGGTGTAACCAGTGGTTCCTTCATATCGACCCCTCCAAAACATAGGCAAGCATCATAGACCGCATCACCCGCTCCTTCCGTCTCCACGATTTCTACCTCACCATTTCTGGTCATCCCATCCAACTCACCCCTACCCTGAGATACCCTCAACTGTCACCTCACCTGAACCCCTCATCTCTTGACGATCCAGCACAAATCTCATTCCCACCTCTGCCTCCTGAAACTCCTGTCTGGCTGGACATGGGGATTGCATCCTTCCACCATCCTCCAAACCTACAAATCCCCCATCCGTCCTATCCTCTGTTATGTCAGCATTGCCTGGATCTCTGCCCCCCCTCCCCCCATACTTTTATAAGGCCCTCCAAATCCTAGAAATCATGCACTCCATGTTACCTTCCATTATCTGCCTTCCTTCCCCCACATGACTCCTATATGACCTCATCCCCTTCCCCCACCTCCTCCTTATCCTCCAACATCTCTGCATCCATTACACTGTCCACAGGCTTGATCCCCCTCCAACCTGTGGTTTCCTCCTTCCTCTCCTCCCCCACCTGTTGGTGTGCCTCTATTGCTGTATCCCTACCTCTCTCCATCTGCACAACCACCATCTCCTTCATCACAGTAATTTCCAGCACCTCCCCCTCCCAGATGTTGAACTACACAGTGACATCTACTCTACCCTTCTCTCCAACTGTAACCTGGTCTTATCCCTCCCCTCCCCAGGGCCCCCATTTTCGTCTCCCCTCCTTCTCTGACAGCAGATTTTCCTCCTTCCCTCACCCCACCTGAGGCCCTGCACCCCCTTCTCGGATGTTTTCCTCTCTCATCCCTTCCCTCCCTGGCCCCCCTTTGGCGCGCCCCCATCTCATACCCCTTTCTCTCCTCTCCTTCTCGCCTCCTTTTCCCTTCTCCCTTGTCCCCCCCACCCCCCTGACAGATCCTCCCCCTGTTATACAGTGTCTTCAAGTGATGTGGTTTTAATTGTGGGCTCGACCTGTATATAGTCCATGTTTGTTTGTGTGGTTTTTATTCTGTGGCCGCCTATTAAGTTGTTTTTGACTCCAGTGATTTTAAGTGTGCAACGACTTGCCAGCTGTGTTCTTTTAACTTTCTGTCGACTTTTGAACTGTTCCCCTGTGCATGTCCCCATATTAGTGTATATCTTAACTCCCATCTTCTCCATCTACTGTGTTCTTTATGTCCCCCTTTTATCCCCCCCCTTCTTTGTTAGCGTTCCCTTTTATGTATTTTGTAAAATAGTTTGGCTGAAGAGCAGTCATACGAAGGAAGGGAGATTAGAGTCCCGTCTGCACGCGGTCATTAGAGACAGAGAAGAAGCTCAAATTTATGGAAGGATGGGGAAGGAAAACCGCCGTGCCGTTTTCGGAGGAAACGTCCTGGCATTTTCCCCTAGCACTTTGTGGGATACACAGAAAACATATATAAGGATGGCCGGACTGGGATTTGAACCTTCTTCATCCCGAATGTGAGTCCAGTGCTTTGACCACTGGACCCCCTCTCTCAGTGATGTGTAACAAGGGTCAAGATCTCTTAGCATTAAACTACGTGCTTGTGTGGATGAAGAGAAATATACATATGGCGATAGAATCGCTTATTTATTCTGAAACGTTCCATTGTCTCTAGGTTAAATAACGTCTTAGCAAAGATTAAACTATGTTGTGTGCAAAATTCTACCAGGCTGCCCCCTTTTATTTCTTTCCCTGAAATCATGTTTGCTATATTTCCTTGTCTTCCATTTCTTACTACAGACCTCCAGTCAACACCATTAAAGTTTTCATCACCCATAATATACAGAATAATTTCTTTTTTATGTCATGACTTTTATTTCAATCTCTCATCTGCCAAGGTAGCAGACGTATGTACTTCTACTAATGTACTGTGTGTTGGCTTATTATTGATATTGGCTACATTAATGTGTTCATTATGCTGTTCATAGTAACTCATCCAGGTTTCTAATTTCTTATTAACTGTTACACCTACACTTGCTTTACCCCATATTTCATTTCGTGTTCATAATCCTGTGCTCATTTACCTACAAAATTAAGGGATCTAACATCCTCAACTCCGACCCATACAACGCCATTTTTACTTTCCCGATAAGAACATCCCCCGGAATAGTCCCCACCTGGACATTCGAATGGGAGGCTATTTTAACCAAGCGGATAGCACCACACAGGAGCACTGAATGTCCTGAGGAAACATAACGGCTGTAGTTTGTCCTTTGATTTCAGCCGTTTGCATTAGCGGCACAGCAAGGTGTTCTCGGTTAACGCTACAAGGCAATATCAGTTAATCATGCAGACTGTTGCAGCTGCTACCACTGAAGAGATTGGGGGCTCATCTTAGGTTAGCCACCCCTCTCAACAGATACCCCTCCAACTGCACACGTAGTATGTTCCTCTATACTGTTGAGAGACTCAAACTGCTCCGCTGCGACAAGGTCCGAGGTTCGTGGAGGGTGGGGGGCACGGGTGGCATTGCATAAAGGTTATAAACAGCTAGTTCTTTCAGAACTCTACAGTCCAGCAATTTTACGAGGAAGGAGACTTAGAAATAGTTCACTGCGGGTTACTAGTTACCTCTTCAGCAACTGTTTCTCCTAAACAGAATGTTACTCGTAATAATGAAACGGTTAAATCCTGATTTTGGTACTTGAAGCGTTATCAATAAATTACCATACACCTCAGATAATTTTACGACTTTCAAACCATTGGATATGCAGGGCGCTAATCCCCACAGCTGCATTGTTATTTACGCTCATTCTTGTTGTCCTTGAACTTAATTGCCCTTCAAATGTTTACCAATGACGTGTGGTTCGAAGTTCTAGTTTCTAATGTAGTTTAAAAATGACGTATACGCTTTACCGTACTCAGTCATGATTGATAAGAGAAGATACGTGTGTATGTGAGAGAGAGAAAGAGAGAGAGAGAGAGAGTGAGAGAGAGAGAGAGGGAGAGAGAAATAATGTGGAGGTGTATTGAGCACAATGTGTACTGTAAGTATTTCTGTCGTGGCGATCGATAAACTGCTTTCAAACAACCAAATATAACTGTTTCCTCTATTGCCAGTGATGGAGCACTTCCTATATTAGAAAGTTCGAGGTCTTAGATTGCAGATAACTGTCAAAATAGAAACTAAAAACTTTCCTGCTCTTGACAAACTGTCGAATGTGCATTTCGTCTGTCGTGATCATAATCTATCACTTATAAAAAGCCATTTGAGTGACAGCTGGAAACGTGATAAGATTACAAGGGCTACTAACATATAGCGCGTTTATTCCAATGCTACTTACTAACTTTACGGTAACAACACAAAGTGTGGTGTAACGGAGAATTTAATAAACTACGAGAGGAAGCGGGCATTTCCCGAAGGACCAATGAATGAAAAAAGTAAAAGCGCTGGAAGACATGGTCTCGGGTGCCACTTATTTTCACAGCAGGACCGCTTTGATTGTCATCCACGGCACGCTAACAGCACAGCGGTATGTCAATGATATTCTGGACCGCGTTTGATTGCCCTTCATCGGAAGCCATCTTTGGCTTACATTTCAGTATGATAATAGCTTACGGTGAGAATTCCTACTGCTTTCGTTCGTGCTTGCCAAACCCTACCTTGGCCAGAAAGCTCGCCCGATCTCTCCCCAACTGGGAACGCTTGGAGCATTATTGGCAGGGCCCTCTAACCATCTTGGAATTTTGAAGATCTAACGTGCCAGTTGGACAGAATTTGATACGACATCCCTCAGGAGGGCATCCAACAAATCTGTCAGTCAATACAAGCCGAATTAATGCTGGCCTAAGGGCCTGAGACGGACACCTACGCATTACTGACTTGCTCAGTTTGTGAATCTCATTTCTTGGAAAAATCACACAATTTTTTGGATACTATAGACGTTTGTGTGGCTGTAGTTATAAATCGCATCTACCGATTTCCGTCCCATTGCAATGATCCCTACGTGGTGTGACCAACAAATTTCATACAAAATTTGTAAATTAGGTATTTCAATTTAGGATTTCTACATTTATTTGCACACAGCCTTATAGAAAAGGCCCTCTACAATACTGACTTCCATCTTTAGAAATTTTTGTCCTATTTTATACCAGCAACATACGTATTTCTTTATTTAGGTAGCAACGTTATGCAACAACATTTAGTGTAAGATATTTCTTAATAATTATGAACGTTTAAGATGAAAAATCACTTCAATAATATGAAATCACTTGTTGTAGTTATTATTGTGGACTTCAGTCCAGAGACTGGTTTGATGCAGCTCCCAATGTTACTCTGTCCTGTGCAAGCTTCTTCGTCTCCCAGTACCTACTGCAACATACATCCTTCTGAATCTGCTTAATGTATTCATCTCTTGGTCTCCCTCTACGATTTTTACCCTCCACGCTGCCCTCCAGTACTACATTGGTGATCCCTTGATGCCTCAGAACATGTCCTACCAACCGATCCCTTCTTCTGGTCAAGTTGTGCCACAAATTTCTCTTCTCCCCAATTCTGTTCAATACCTCCTCATGAAATGACTTCCGCTGATAAAGTTTCTAATCATCATCTTAAAAATTTACGAGCGCAATGAAACAGTCGTCTAGGGTCCAACCGACATGGTCACGAGACCAGGAGGGGCATTGCAGGCGACGTCGTGCTGTTAGCAAAGGCACGCGCGTCGGTCGTCTGCTGCCATAGCCCATTAACGCCAAGTTTCGCCACACTATCCTAACGGATACATACATCGTACGTCCCACATTTATTTCTGCTATTATTTCTCCCGCGAGCACGCAGAAGTGCCGCATCACGACGTGGTGTGTACTCGACTAATGTCTGGAGTAGTGCTGGAGGGAATTGACACCATGAATCCTGCAGGACTGTCCGTAAATCCGTAAGAATACGAGGTGATGGACATCTCTCTTGAACAGCACGTTGTAAGGCATCCCAAATATGTTCAATAATGTTTGTGTTTGGGGAGATATGTTCCAGCGCAACATCGAGCGCCAGCACGTGGGCCCGGAACGTAACAGCAGAAAAGGCTGTGAGACGACGTCAGCCAATAGTACGCTCACTAGAACAGCACCACGAGAGGAGCGGCCTCTACAAGAAGAGAATATAAGCGCGGCTCCGCGCTAGCTGCTGCCTCACTAGAAGACGAGCTATGACGTGTGAACAGTATTATTTGCTTGCATGGAAATTGTATATATCGAAGGACATTGATTATTTGCATGACACCATTTTCTTGCTACCCATCTTTGTAAATAAGCTAATTATTGTCCATTCAGTTTACTGTAATAACCTCCATTAATATGATTTGCTTGAATTGTAGTCTAGCTATCCGATAAAACAGCATTCAAATGGCTCTGAGCACTATGGGACTTAACTGCTGAGGTCATCAGTCCCCTAGAACTTAGAACTACTTAAACCTAACTAACCTAAGGACATCACACACATCCATGCCCGAGGCAGGATTCGAACCTGCGACCGTAGCAGTCGCGCGGTACCAGACTGCAGCGCCTAGAACCGCTCGGCCACTCTGGCCGGCTAAAACAGCATTCTAGGCACACTAATTAGACGAGTGGGCCAGTAAGGACAAGTTCGGTGGCCAGCGGAAGTGTTCGAAGAGTGTTATTGGAGCCACTCTGTACCAATTCTGGACGTGTGGGGTGTCGCACTGTCCTGATGGAATTGCCCAAATCCGTCGGAATGTACAATGGACATGAATGGATACAGGTAATCAGACAAGATGCTTACGTACGTGTCAACTGTCAGAGTCGTTTCTACACGTATCAGGGGTCCCATATCACCTCAGCTGCACACGCCCCAGACAATTACAGAGCCTCCAACAGCTTGAACAGTCCCCTGCTGCCATGCAGGGTACATAGATTTATGAGATTGTCTCCATACCCGTACACGTCCATCCGCTCGATACAATTGCAAACGAGACTCGTCCGAGCAGGCAACATGTTTCCAGTCATCAACAGTCCAATATCGGTGCTGACGCACCCAGGCGAGGCGTAAAGCTTGTTGCGTGTAGTCATCAAGGGTACACGAGTGTCGCTTCTGCTCCGAAAGCCCACATCGATGATATTACATTAAATGGCTCGCACGCTGACACTTGTTTGTGGCCTAGTATTGAAATCTGCAGCAATTTGCGGAATGGTTGCACTTCTGTCACGTTGAACGATTTTCTTCAGTCGTCGTTAGTTGATGTTTTGCCGGATTCCTGATATTCACGGTACACTTGTGAAATGGTCGTACGGGAAAATTCCCTCTTCATCGCTACCTCGGAGATGCTGTGCACCATCGCCTGTGCGTCGTCTATAACACCACGCTCAAACTCACTAAAATCTTGATAAATTGCCATTGTAGCGGCAATAATTGATCTGACAACTACGCTAGACACTTGTTGTCTTATACAGGGTGTTACAAAAAGGTACGGCCAAACTTTCAGGAAACATTCCTCACACACAAAGAAAGAAAATATGTTATATGGACATGTGTCCGGAAACGCTTACTTTCCAAGTTAGAGCTCATTTTATTACTTCTCTTCAAATCACATTAACCATGAAATGGAAACACACAGCAACAGAAAGTACCAGCGTGACTTCAAACACTTTGTTACAGGAAATGTTCAAAATTTCCTCCGTTAGCGAGGATACATGCACCCACCCTCCGTCGCATGGAATCCCTGATGCGCTGATGCAGCCCTGGAGAATGGCGTATTGTATACAGCCGCCCACAATACGAGCACGAAGAGTCTCTACATTTGGTACCGGGGTTGCGTAGACAAGAGCTTTCAAATGCCCTCATAAATGAAAGTCAAGATGGTTGAGGCCAGGAGAGCGTGGAGGCCATGGAATTGGTCTGCCTCTACCAATCCATCAGTCAGCGAATCTGTTGTTGAGAAGCGTACGAACACTTCGACTGAAATGTGCAGGAGCTCCATCGTGCATGAACCACATGTTGTGTCGTACTTGTAAAGGCACATGTTCTAGCAGCACAGGTAGAGTATCCCGCATGAAATCATGGCGGTGAATCGGGGAAGTACAGTACATACTGACGAAACTAAAATGAGCTCTAACATGGAAATTAAGCGTTTCCGGACACATGTCCACATAACATCTTTTCTTTATTTGTGTGTGAGGAATGTTTACTGGAAGTCTGGCCGTACCTTTTTGTAAAACCCTGTATACTAGTTTGTTTGTTTGGCACTTCAGTGTTCATGGTTCAGAGCAGACCTGTCCAATATACATTTCGTGCAAAGAAGAACTAGTCCATTAAGGCCAATAAGAGCTGTTGATTCCAATCACGTGATTTCTATTCCAGTCACGGCCAGATTTTACCGCGCATGGTACCTGTCAGCATTAGTATATGCTTATGTACTCCCTCGTAGTAATATTGCGTAGTACTAATATTAATAATTATTATTGTGAGAACACAGTTACTTATCTGGGGACCGCACTTTCAGTGGAGAGACAGTAACGTAGCACGTTTTTACGAGTTGTCACCTTGCGTTGAAAGCGTAGCTTGACTTGGAGCCGGGTGGAGAGCAGATGTTGTTTCTCACGCTGGCACAGTCGACGCTGGCTACTGGGCCGAGAGAGCTGTTGTACTTGCCTAACGCTGCGTGCAACATGTTACACACAGTTCAAATGGCTCTGAACGCTATGCGACTTAACTTCTGAAGTCATCAGTCGCCTAGAACTTAGAACTAATTAAACCTAACTAACCGAAGGACATCACACACATCCATGCCCGAGGCAGGGTTCGAACCTGCGACCGCAGCGGTCGCTCGGCTCCAGACTGTAGCGCCTAACACCGAGCGAGGTGGCGCAGTGGTTAGCACACTGGACTCGCATTCGGGAGGACGACGGTTCAATCCCGTCTCCGGCCATCCTGATTTAGGTTTTCCGTGATTTCCCTAAATCGTTTCAGGCAAATGCCGGGATGGTTCCTTTGAAAGGGCACGGCCGATTTCCTTCCCCATCCTTCCCTAAACAGAGCTTGCGCTCCGTCTCTAATGACCTCGTTGTCGACGGGACGTTAAACACTACTAACCTAACCTAACCTGTAGCGCCTAGAACCGCACGGCCACTCCGGCCGGCTTACACACAGTCTCTGTGAATCGGCAGAAGCACTGTTAAATATTAAACAATATTTTTAATACTTAATATACCAAAGTCTACGAATAACACAACCATACTGCTAAAATTTCAAATCAATACTTTCATAGGTATAAATTACCTCCTAGCCCCATCCACTACAACGTAAAAGACATAATAAACGTATTGGCATTGTGGAACTGGAGTTAGGGACTGTAATGTGTTCACCTATAGTATCAACTGAAACTACAAGCAAGAGGATAAGTTCACATAATCTATCTTTCTGGAATTTTCTTTAGTTTCAATACCACAGATTTCTGACCTAATTAAAAGTATCCAGAATGATATTTTCACTGTGCAGCGGAGTGTGCGCTGATATGAAACTTCCTGGCAGATTAAAACTGTTTGCCCGACCGAGACTCGAAGTCGGGACCTTTGCCTTTCACGGGCAAGTGCTCTACCATCTTTTTTTAAAAATCTCATTTTGTTCGCTTTTGTTCGTTGCATCTGCTCGGGGCGGACGTCGTAAGACATCCACTGAAGTTCGTTGTTGTTGATCGATTAACTTAGTTTTTTTTATTACAGAGGGCACGTAACCCTCTGACCGAACACGCTGAGCTACCGTGCCGGCGCATCTGAGCTACCGAAGCACGACTCACGCCTGGTCCTCACAGCCGAGATACTGGCAGAAGTAAGGCTGTCAGCATCTCGGCTGTGAGGACCGGGCGTGAGTCGTGCTTCGGTAGCTCAGTTGGTCAGTCGTGTTCAGGCACTCGGCCAGTGCACATCGCGCGGTGACGGGCGGTAGCGCGGGCCAGTGTTTACGTCGCGAGCAGTTCTGAGGTGGAGAGCTGAGCAGCGTGTGCGAGCGCTGTTAACGTTTGTTTCTGTATAACTGTTGTAAGGATGGTTCAAATGGCTCTGAGCACTATGGGACGCAACTGCTGTGGTCATTAGTCCCCTAGAACTTAGAACTACTTAAACCTAACTAACCTAAGGACATCACAAACATCCATGCCCGAGGCAGGATTCGAACCTGCGACCGTAGCAGTCGCACGGTTCCGGACTGCGCGCCTAGAACCGCGAGACCACTGCGGCCTGTTGTAAGGAATATGTCGACAATTAACAGAGCGAACAGCGTTCAGTGTGTTTTCGATCGCGCTGCCTTGCGACCGATGGCTTTTGAGATTCATGAGTGGATCTTTGAGGATCTGAAATTGCCTGAAGATATCGTCGACACGTTCCAGTTGGACTTTGTGCAGTACTCGTTATTTATCAAATTTATTTCGAGTGATACTTATGAGAAATTCGTTGAGGAGCATGCTGGTGTGAGACCATTTCGTCATAATGATGGCAGTATTAGTAATGTCCAAATCGTCCCTGAGGGATACGGAGTGAGAACCGTCAGGGTATTTAATGTGCCGCCTGAATGCCCTAATGACCTGATTGCACGTTCTCTGTCACTGTACGGTGCTGTTTTGTCAGTTACAAATGAAAAATGGTCGAGTGCATATCGCTACCAAGTTAACAGCGGGGTGCGAAGTGTACGTGTAGACTTAAAAAAGCATATACCTTCGTATGTTGCCATTGGCGGCTGTCGTGCACAGGTAACTTACATTGCACAACCGCCTACCTGTTCTATCTGCCATTCAGCAGAACCACCCCGGCAGCCGGAACGTGTTAGCGAGGCGGAGATGCCAGTTCAGGTGGAATGCAGTGCCAAAGACATTCGCGGTAGGACGGACGTCGATTCGGCACCGTCATCCTCACCGGGGCAGTTACCGCTGGATAGCAACGATGCGCCAGCCACCTCTGCAACTAAGCCGTGTGAGATACAGGAGCGGGTGCAGATCAGTTTGCCTGAACCACCCCTATCGGTAGAGACTGCAGCAGAAACGAAGAAAGGCCGCCGAAGGAGAAGCAAAGGGAATAGTAGCAAAGAGGAAAAGTCAGATGGTTTGAGACCCGTACACATGTCAGAAAGTGGCAGCGAGACTGAACCTTAATCTTCTTGCTCCGTGCGCTGCGAGGACACCGCGAGGCAAGACCGCATCCGTGAACAAACCAAACACCTGAAGGCACTACTGAGCGCTGAGAGGGAACAGAGCACCGTAACGGCTAAGAGGAAGAGCGAACAGAGTAGCGAGCGGCTGCAGCAGCGCTCCCGCAGGAACTCGGTGACGTCAGTCGCAGCCCCGCGTGGTGGCCAGGCGGACGCGACCTCGTTGACAGACTCAGCCGGCGGTGGCGGGCAGGGCGGCGCGCGCACCACGCAGCACCCCGACAGCAGTGAGCCGTGGTGGCAGCAGAACGAAGAGATGCAGCAGTAGCTGCTCTCGCGCATGACCATCGCGCTGCGACCTTCTCCTCCCTGACCCGTTATTGGTTTTGACATTTCGTTTCGCCGGCCGGAGTGGCCGAGCGGTTAAAGGCGCTACAGTCTGGAACCGCACGACCGCTACGGTCGCAGGTTCGAATCCTGCCTCGGGCATGGATGTGTGTGATGTCCTTAGGTTAGTTAGGTTTAAGTAGTTCTAAGTTCTAGGGGACTTATGACCGCAGCAGTTGAGTCCCATAGTGCTCAGAGCCATTTGAACCACATTTCGTTTCGTACTCCAGACGTTCCCGACGAGTTTTTGTTCAAAGCCGTCGAGAAGGACGATCCAACACTCAGAGCTCATTGTCCTTTGAACCATCATGTGCGATAGCCAAACCTACAACGTTACCACACTTAACGTCAATAGAATTCAAAGTGCGGTGAAACTCCGTTCGCTAACTGATTTCTTGTATGGTACCAGCGTTGACGTTGCCCTCCTACAGGAGGCAGTCACAGTCTTAGAAGTGCCCGGTTACGTTCTCATTGATAACATCAATCTCCAGGATGCTGTAGGCACTGCCGTACTTCTGCGCGATGGTATCCCATTCACGGATGTGCAGCGGCTGCCTAGTGGTCGTGGCATTTCTCTTCGAGTGAATGGTGTGCAGATTGTTAATGTGTACGCCCCCTCAGGTAGCACTCATAAGAGAGATCGTTCAAAATTTTATAAAAACGAGGTTCCCATTCTTCTTAGCGCTTATCGTGTACATCTCATCCTCGGTGGTGACTTCAATTGTGTGCTTAACGACAGAGACCAGACTCCTAATACGAACAGATGTATCGAACTTGAACATTTAATTCATGGCATGCGTCTTCACAATACATGGCAACAACTGCACGGTGAACGGGTAGCGTACACCTTCGTAACCAGTCGTTCTGCCAGTCGACTGGATAGGATCTATGTGTCCGATGCCCTCCAGCGACACACTGTGAACCGTGACATAGCTCCTGTCAACATCTCCGACCATTGTGCGTATCAGTGTTACCTTAACCTACAACGCCAGCAAATATACCGCGGGAAAGGCTACTGGAAATTGAATGTCAGCCTTCTGCAGGATGCCCAACTTGAAGAGGAGGTGAACATAACGTGGCAACAGCTCCAGCGGCAACGAAGTCGTTACGATAGCGTTCTCCAGTGGTGGATTCTGTGTGCTAAGCCTAAATTACGCCTCACCCTCATGAGCTACGCCCGACAAAAAAGCTATTGGCAGAAACAGACTATTGAGTTTTATTATCGCTGTACAGTCGCACTAACAATCCTTCTCGCGATATCGACGTAAAGATCAAACGATATAAAGCGAAAATCACGGCGATACACCGCCAACGAATGCAAGGCATCATCGTGCGAGCCCACCCCAAGGACGTTGCCGCCGAAGAACGGGCCTCTCTGTACCACATCCTGAGAACGACGAAACGGTGTAAAGCCATGTTGATTGAAGCCGTCGTTGATGACGCTGAGAATGCCATCACGAAGCAACGTGACATCATCTCGCACGTCTACGACTATTACAGTCAACTTTACAAGAAGCAATCCGTTGATGAACACTCGTGCGACGATTTTCTTAGGACCTTGAGCTGTCGCTTGTCACAACAGGATAATGCAAATCTGGCATCTCTTTTCACAGAGGACGAAATCCGACTGGCGGTCCACAGTGCAAAGAAAGGAAAGTCCCCAGGACCCGACGGTCTTACTGGAACCTCCTCGGTCCGACATTCCTTGAGATAGCGAATGAACTCTGGCACCTGGAAGTTATACCCAAGGCATTTACGGAAGGTATCATCCTGCCATTACCGAAAAAAGGGAACAGCAGGAAGGTCGAAAACATGCCACCCATCACACTCCTGAATGCCGATTTCAAAATCATCACCAGATCGATTAAGCTAAGGATGCAAACCGTTATATACAAGGTTTTGGGAAGTTACCAGTACAGTGCAGTGCCAGGCCGAAGTGCAATCTCAGCTGCCTGCGATTTGAGGGACATCATCTGTTCATATGCTGAAACCAAAGGACATGGCGCTCTGATCTTTCTAGATTTTGAGAAGGCTTATGACCGTGTACGTCATGATTTCCTCTTTAAAAGCATGAAGAAACTAGGATTTGGACCTCATCTCATAGAATTAATTCGCAAACTTACTACAAACGCCTCTTCACGGATTCTCATTAATGGTCATTTTACAAAAGAAGTTTCCATTGAGCAATCCATCCGCCAAGGCTGTCCTCTGTCAATGATTTTGTACACCATTGCAGTAGAGCCGCTACTGAACAACTTAGTGCATAGCGGGATCGGGATTAGCGTCGAGTCAGTCACTATCCCTTGCACTGCGTATGCTGACGATATATGCGTAACTGTGTCATCATCGCAACAACTTCTGTCAGCGGAAACTCTTTTACAAACATTCACATTTCTTTCAGGAGCAATACTAAATAGAACTAAAACCACAGCCTTGCAGATCGGTGGCGGTATCGGAGACATATCCCATGTTACCTGTTGCAAGGTCAAGGATTATCACACAACCCTCGGTGTTACCTTTGAGGCCAAACCAGACAAATTCCTGACGAAGAACTGGTCACACATGCTTAATAAATTACGTGCTGCTTTGATACTTCACTCCGACCGTGACTTGAAAATACTACAGAAAGTTAAGACCATCGAGATCACCATTACGAGCAAGATGAATTATTTGGTGCAAATTCTTCCAATCTCCGACCATCTATCCAAGAGTATACAACAAGCGTTATGTTGGTTTCTTTTTAGGGGGCACGTTTTCAAAGTTCAATTCGATACCTTAACCTTACCTTCGTTCAAAGGTGGCCTTAACCTCATTAAAGTACACAAAAAATGTGTCACCCTGCTCCTAAATCGCATCAGGAAGGAGTTCCGTACCCGGAGGACCAGTATCATCACATACCTCATTCAGCGGTGGAAGCCTCATAGCCTTGACCCACCCGTTAATATCGCCGGCATTCCACTTTCTTACCGACATGTGCGACTGTACTACATGGAAATGGGCTACATTCGACACAACATCGTCGATAACGGAAGCCTGACGAACAGGAAGCTTTATGACCTTCTCATGACAACAAACCACAGGAATCGTCTCGAAGAAAAACATCCACATACACATTGGAGTATAGTATGGCGGAATGTGCACAGCGACGTGTTACCGCCACGCGTCATAGCCGACTGGTATCTAACAGTCAACGATAAAGTAGCAACGAGTGAAAAGCTACATAAAAGTGGCCTTCATCCAACGCCCAACTGTGACGCATGCGGAAAAGTCGATACGCTTCTTCATAGGTTCACGTGCGGACATGCAGAAGAAATTACTACATTTCTTCGTCAACGATTGTCGATGATAGACCGTACGACGCCCTGTGGTGTAGACCTTTTAGAGATCATTCAGCCACAAAAACTGAGATATCCACGAGCAAAAAAACAACGCTGCAACGTGGATCATGGGCCACACAGCATCGTTTATTATGCAGAATAGGCATGCTACTTTCCTCGACTATTATTCTTACATAGAAATTGAACACTTTACGATAAGACAACATTGTGACTACAGGAGGATATTTGGAAATATGCTGAAAATCATAATTAACGGTTAAATGCTTCAAATGCAATATTTCGGATAGCAGAGTTTGCCAGTGACCTGTATGTATGAATCCTACTTGCTTCCTGGGACTATAGTTCTTGTCGGAAATTTACGATACTATTCAGATGCTCACCAATGCAGAAGGCATTTTTTTCTTTCCCATTTCCGTTTTTTCACATTTCCCTTCTCTCGCAGAGCAGCGGAGCAACTTTATGAAGTGATAGTCTTTTGTGCACCATAAATATTTCTGTTTACTACTTGGCGCAAAAAAAAAAATTCAAGAAGACATTTCATTTCTTATATTGCGCAACGGCAGCCTAGAAATGATATATACTTTGTTCATTCTATTCTCATTACAAATTGGAGCGAATGTTTACTTTCAATCAAAAAAAAAAAGTTGGTCTAGGGGTAAAAAAAGTGGAAACGAACACTTCCTATTTAAATTTCTGCATCATACACTGCTGGCAGTTCTGTGTAGGTGGCAGTTACGTGATTTTATTTCGGTAAAAAAAAGTGGTCTAGGAAAAAAAAGGGCAGCGTAAAAAAAAAAGTTGGTAGAGCACTTGCCCGCAAGAGGCAAAGGTCCCGAGTTCTAGTCCCAGTCGGGCACACAGTTTTAATGTGACAGGAATTTTCATATCAGCGCACACTCCGCTGCAGAGTGAAAATCTCATTCTGGAAACATCCCCCAGGCTGTGGCTAAGCCATGTCTCCGCTATATCCTTTCTTTCAGGAGTGCTAGTTCTGCAAGTTTCGCAGGAGAGCTTCTGTAAAGTTTGGAAGGTAGGAGACGAGGTACTGGCAGAAGTAAAGCTGTGAGGAGGAGGCGTCAGTCATGCTTCGGTAGCTCAGTTGGACAGTCCGGCTTTCGCCGCCGTGCAGTGCGGATGTGTTGCTGTTTCCGCCTGCGGAGCACGCGCGCTCGCTGTTGTTTACATTTCAGCGGCCGTCACTTACGTGACGCTTACGTGCACTAGAACCATGGCCAACCGTTTTCGAAAATCAACATTACGATTCAACTTCTGCAAAGAATACGCACTACCAAAGGCCTTGGAAGTGGAACGCTTCCTACGCGACTTTGCTAAGATCCCCGCTTCCGACATCTTGGGCATCCATTTGTCCATATTAAGCAGTACTGTGTACGTCAAAGTCGTCAATGACGCGGTATGTGAAAGAATACCTCGTGACACCAACCACGGATTACGCTTTTGCCACGCCGACGGCAATGTCGGAGCGGTCATTGTCGACCATGCCGGCTTAGGAATGCGCACCATACGAGTTTTCGAACTCCCGTTCGAGCTTCCGGCGGAAGACGTTATCGCGGCTTTCCGCCCCTATGGCACTGTACATGGCCACACTGCCGAACGCTGGGCGCAATTCCAAACGTACCCCGTTCTTAACGGTGTACGGCAGATCACCATCGACCTCCATCGCCACGTGCCATCTTACCTGCAAATTAGCGGGTGCCGCGCGGTTGTCATATACGACGGCCAACCAGTTCCGGGTGCGGCAAAGAAGGCCACCTCAGATCTGAGTGTCTTCAGCAACGAATCACCCAATTGCCAGCCGCTACTGTGGCACCTCCGGCTCCGACGACGGTTTTACCGATCACCTACGCATCGGCGCTCTCTTCTCCTCCCACCGGCCGCCGCCCATCGGACCACGTACCGGTGACCCTTCCAGCTGCTACGGATACCGCCGGGGCCGACACGTCGCGCTCAGCGCCTGACGCTACTCCGGCGCCACTACCAACAGCGACGACTTCAGACCCACACCCGCCTGAACATATGGACGCCCCTTCATTTGACGTTCCCGCGACGGCCTTCCTTCCGTCTTCCGACACGGAGGGACGAACCCGCAAACAACGTTCACCTAAGAGGCGCAAGAGGAGGCGCCGTACGGTCTCTGAACGAGACGGATCACCTCCCCCTGATGCTCCAGAGGCCGTCCGACCCGACGAGGCCTCGGTGAACCTACACGACGACACGAATGATGACAACATGACGCCGATTGTGGATGTGTCGATGCCTACTCTACTGGCTCGCTCAGGTGCTCCTGAACCAATGGACTCCACCTTTGCGACTGCCGCCGAGACGTCCTCCGCCTCTACGACCGAAGTGGAACGTCCGACCATTACAACGACAGCGCCTTCAATGGTGTGGAGTGAGGACGTCGATGAGGACCCGGACCACACGCTGGGGACAGAGTTACCCCAGACGGAAGCATCGTTACGCCGCTGATAACGCCGTCAGGTGGCGTACGGCACGACTCGCCGTTGCCTCGCCCCTCTTCATCCTCCGCCGGTGGAGTTCCCCTCCACGGCGGGGTACGGCTCCAAACCTACCGAGTAGTGACGATCAACACTAATACCATTAGCTCACCAGTGAAACTTCAACTGCTGCGAGAGACGTCGGACGTCGATATCGCACTACTACAGGAAGTACACTTGGCCACACATCTAGACGTCGCGGGGTATAACACTTGTCCTTCTCCTGGTGACCACCTGGGACGCGGCGTAGCCCTCTACGCCAGAGAAAGCATTCCAGTGGCCGATATCACATACCTTCCATCTGCCAGAGGCATGGCCGTCACCATCATGGGGACGCGTATGTCAACATTTACGCTCCGTCAGGCTCCACCCGCAGACGCGACAGGGCACTTTTCTATTCAGAAGAAATCGCTCCTTTGTTTCTTGGACGCTGCGACCATTACTTGCTTGGGGGTGATTTCAATTGTGTATTGCACCCTAAAGATCAAGTGCCTCACTACAACACCTGTCAAGAACTGCGTCTTGTCGTCCGAGATCTGTTGCTCCGCGACACTTGGGAAGTTCAGCATGGCGACGCGCCTGGACATACTTACCAGACGAATCACTCCGCGAGCCGCCTTGATAGAATTTACGTATCTCGGGAACTCACACCTGCAGTCCAAGGTGCAGAACTTTGGCCCCTGGCCTTTTCGGACCACTGTGCCTACATCTGCAACATTCTCTTCCCCAAGCAAGTGGTCTGGCGTAGTCGTGCACCGTGGAAGCTAAACACCTCCCATCTTCATGATCCCGAATGTCTTCAACGTGTTACCGAGACATGGGCCACCTGTGAATGTCGCTTACCTAAATACTGCACGACCTTGACCTGGTGGCTGGAATGTGCCAAACCTGCCATTCGACGTACTTTGATTCAGTATGGAAAGGAAGTTGATATGTGGCGCCGGCACACTACTGACTATTTCTACTCCGTTCTCCGCAACCTGGACGCCCAACCGCCCACCACCGACACCCAGAGGGAACGCAGCAGGATTAAGGCGCTAATTGTAACTTTGACACGCCGTAGACTGCAGGGGGATATGGTGCGAACCCGATGTCAAGATTCGGCGGAACAAGAACATCCGACCATGCATCATATCGCCTCCGATAGGAAATATCGACAACAACAACTCATCACCGAGATCACCACCTGTAGCGGCCAGCACGTCACTTGCCAGGCCGAAATCGTCAGTGCCTTTGTCAATCACAACCGCACAGTGTACCAGGAGGAGACTACCAACAACCACGCTGAGGAGTCTGTGTTACCACACGTAACTCGCACCCTCACCAGCGACGAAGCGGACGAGCTGATGGAGCCCATTACGCGTGACGAAATCCACGATGCAATCAAAAAAGGTGCTCTGAATAAGTCACCTGGTGTCGACGGATTGCCGATAGAATTTTATCGAGCTTTCTTCACACTACTGGCGTCACGGTGGACAACGATTTTTCATGAACTGCTGACGATGGGGAACGCCGTACCGCCGTCCTTCGTCACGGGAATTATTATACCCATCCACAAACCGACACCAGGTGTGACCACTGCACATTATCGTCCTCTGACTCTGCTTAACGCAGACTGTAAAATTTTTACACGCCTACTGGCAACGCGATGCCGCTAGGTCCCGCCCAGCATTCTATCCCCGGAACAGACAACTCCGGCCGGCTCAGTTAATATACAAACGGCCACAGGAGAATGTCGCGATTTAATTGTACTGGCAGCGGCGTGCAGACTCCGCGCCGCAGTGGTTGCCATTGATTTTGACAGCGCATTCAACAAAGTGCGGCATCTTTTTCTGTTCTCAGTGATGAACCGCATGGGTTTTCCACCAGCCTTTATCGACGTGATCCGGCGCCTGTACGGCACCGCCGAATCGCTAATTCAGGTTAATGGCCGTGTGGCGGGACCAGTGGCGATCCGGCGTTCCGTACGGCAAGGCTGCCCACTTTCGACCCTACTCTATGCCATAAGCCTGGAGCCACTCATCGGGAGTCTGACGAGCCACCTTTCTGGTCTCACTCTGCGACAGCACTGTTTTCGATGTCGTGCGTATGCGGACGACCTCCTCCTCTTGATCCGCTCACGGAGTGAAACACACACGGTACTTGATTTGATATCAACGTACGGCACTGCAGCTGGCAGTAACATGAATGTGGCTAAATCCGCGGCGATGCCCATTGGACGCGGCCTCTCACACGACGACTTAGCACATCTCCCGTGTGTACAAAAAGTACGATACCTTGGTATCATTTTCACCTCCACCGTGCGGCTATCCGCTGCCATCAATTTTCGGCGTGCACTCCAAACTATCCGCACGACGGTGCGATAAAATCTTCTCCGACGACTCGATTCTTTACAACGTGTCCAATACCTGAATCAACATGTGGCGTCCAGAATGGTCCACATTGCACAGGTCTTCCTGCTGCCATCAACTATTGGACGCAGCCTCCAGGCTGCCTTCGGATACTTCCTTACGACCGGTACCCTCTTTAAGGTCCGCTACGACACGCTCACCCTTCCCCCGCGAGCGGGGGGCCTAGGCGTTGTCAATGTGCGACTCCGCGCGGCGTTCTTGTACATGTCCACCATGCACAAGCAGTGGCACGGGGGCACCTCCCTTACGCGCAGCTTGCTGGAAATTCTTGTGCCCGCGACCATAACACCATCAGTACCAGTCTGACACATCAAGCACCATCTGACGCACATTTCTGATTTCATCATCGACTTCAGTTATGCTCACACACGCTTACCGACCATGCGTTCTCCTCGACCTAAAGATTTTTACACCCCACTCCTTCGTTCCATATCCAGCAACAATATCGAACTGAGACATCCGTCCACGCGGTGGCCCACGGTTTGGCGTCACATCCACCAGCCTTTTCTTCCCTCCAACGTCCGGGCCACATGGTACCAAGTCGCAAATGAAAAATTCGCCACAAATCATCGTCTTCACGCCATCGGACTAAAGGACTCTCCACTTTGTTCCATTTGCCACCTCGTGGATGACGATGTCCATCAACTGACTTGTGCTGCCACCAGTGACGTCTGGAAACTTGCCCGACAGTTCGTTGCCTGTTACCTCCGCGTTCCGCCGGACTCGATTGACCCATGGACTTTTATCCATCCTGAGAATACTTATTTTCCCGCCACCAAAAATCATGCGATTGTATGGGTCAAGGGATGGACTATCACCTACATGTATAATGATGGCGACAAATCACGCCTTGATTTCTGGCAGTACTTACAAACCGCCCAAAGTGAAGTCGAACACCGACCGCGCTACCGCGCCTTCTTCGCCAATTACCTACATGCGATCTTTACGTCACCCCCGCTCAGTTGGATGGTGCCACACACCGACAGCACTCCCGCCCCCCCTGCTGATATCTGAGACCCCTACTTTCTACATTGTAACCCACAGTGGAGTAGGCGCATGGACATGCGCCTCCTTTCTTTTATGCACTATACCAGAAAACACTGGTTTTTCCCTCACTCCACTGTCTATTGCTACACACCTCTTAGCTTACATCAGTATTATTATTCTTTTTTTTCCTATACCTTGTTCATAAAAAAAATTGCTCGCCTTGTACGAGTAATGTCTTGTGTTATTTTCGCCGGAAGGATGGCATTTCTGTTGTATTTAAGTTTGTACCAATAAAGATCTTTTGTTCATTTACCCTGTTCCTGGTGAAAAAAAACCATAATAAAAATAATAAAATAAAAAAAAGAAAGTTGTTAGAGCACTTGCCCGCGAGAGGCAAAGGTCACGAGTTCGAGTCCCGGTCGGGCACACAGTTTTAATCTGCCGGAAGTTTCATAATTAAAAGGAGTTTGGAAAATTAGTATTTCAGCGTATTTTCTTTGTGCGAGTGTTTTGAAGAGATTGAGAGAGTGAATGGAGGACACACGTAAAGTGAGGGTGTGAAACTTCATTAAAACTATGTTAGTGTATGTGTGAGAAAGTTGTTGCGCAATAGGGGAATTTGCGACGTATGTCCGAGTGAGCTTGATTTCGTAAAAGGCAGACAGTAGGGGCATTATTAGATTTATTGGTAATTTATTTTGTGGAATGAAATGGTATTTTGTTTTCATTAAATTTTGTTCAGTTTCGGAATTACGAAATTTCTAGTCTAAATTACTTGTGGTAATCTGATTGGCTGACATTAGAAATACCACGAGTGTATAAGTACTCGACATGATCTGATTGGCTGCTTAACCTACTAGCCAATAGGAATTCAGCATTTCCCGAGCGTTTGAGTAGGGCTTTCTACCTCAGATCTACGAGTATTCATAGTCGCTCACGAGCCGTCTTCTGGTAAACACCCATGTTAACCCTTAACTGCTCTAGTGAAATGCTCATACACTAATACTCTAGTGGGGTCTCGGAGTACCCCAATAAGAAAATCGAAACCGTAATTTAAGGAAATTTTAATTTGAATTGCACTTTTATCACTGAATATTATAAACATTTTTACATACTTGAGATATGATTACAAACAATTTTGGCCCACTGAAAATGTGTGGTTGGGGCAAACATGTTTTGAGCATTTTTCACACACTATTTTGGTTTTCTTGTCCACATTTCTTGCGCACATGTAGCATCTTGCTTTCCTCATGGGTTCTGGCTCTGAAGATGTTGAGGTATGAGGAGTACCAGGAAGTTTAACAACAACGTCTCTCAGTTCACGAGGAAGGGGTCGGACATCTCGACGTTGTATATGGGGCTTCACTAAATCCATTCCAAGCTTTTGTAGCAATTCTCTTCTTTTAAAATCATTTCTTTCATCAAGTTGTTTGGTGCACTGAAGCAAGACAGCAGCATTGACTCCTACTATGTTTAGAACGGCATAAAATACAGACACTGGCCATCTGCGTGTCCACCGTGATAACGAATAGTTGGCGCACATTTGGTCCAGTGCGTCCACTCCTCCTTTTGTGGCATTGTAATCAATGATCATTTCAGGTTTTTTCTGTTCAGTACTAATTTTCTGATCGTGATGCATAGATGAAAGCAACACAACAGCTCAACCTTTCCGAGGAACATAAGAACAAATTGTCTTTCCTTCGTTATGCCCAAATAATGCAGATTCTACTGGGCGCTTTCTGTTTGGTTTGAATTTTTTTGGGATCTGCGGTTTATTTTGCCTTAGAGTGCCTAAGACAGTCAACTTTTTGGCTTCTATTTGATCACAGAGTTCAAGTGACATGAACCAATTGTCTACTGTCACATGTCTATTGCTTCCCTCAATTGGTGTTATTAATTTCAAAACATCCTGTGTTGGGATTGATAATGTACTTTTATTTGTCCCTTTTCCTGTGTAAACAAATGCATTGCATAAATAGAATGTTCGTGAGTCACAAAGGCACATAACTTTGAGGTCGTATTTGCCTGGCTTCTTGGGCATATACATGCGAAATTTGCACCTACCGCGAAAGGGTACTAACATTTCATCGATTGTCACGTACGCTCCTGGAGTATAATACTTTTGACATTTGTCTATAAAGTGTTCCCATACATCTGTAATAGATGTAAGTCTGTCATCAGCCTTCCTAGCATTTCTTGTAGCAGCACAATCAAATCGCAAAAAAGACAAAATGAATAAAAATCTCTGAACGCTTATAGTGGCTCGAAACACATCACGACCAGTTCCATCATTAGCAAAAAGTCCAACAACATTTTCGTGATTGCATTTCATTACTCCAGATAAATAAAGCAGACCCAGAAATGCTCTCAGTTCTATTATATCTAGCGGCTTCATGAACGCTGGCTTAGGAGCTCTGTATTTGTTTGACATGTCATGTATCTTGACATTTGTATTGGTGAGTATTAGTTGCAGTAAATCTTCACTAATGAACAGTTCCCAAGCAGATAATATGTCAGTTGAATCAATCGTTTTTGCTTCACGTTTACCACCTGGACGATGACTAACTATATCGTGAGCACAGGTACGAGTTGTAGCAGGAGCTTCTTTTGACCACTTGTAGCACTGCTTTTTTCGAAAAAAATATTTGTCAGCGGAAGGACTAATACACGCCTCTTCATCTGATTCTTCACAACTACTTTCTGATGTAGCTTCAGAGGTGGAACCATGATCACTTAGTATAAATTCATCCTCATCTGCTGTGGTTTCCTCATCAGATTGCAAAAACTCAGGATCATTCACTATTCTTTCCAACTCGTCATCTGTTAATGACGTCGATGATGCCATTCTGAAAAATAATGCATTCATACTCACATAACTTTAACAATTAACGTTATCATGGAAAGTGTGCTGTTTTCGAAGTACTCTAAGATTTCAGTCGCGTAAAACACTAATTGAGATAGTCAAAAACAACTTACGTTAATACTCTGGTGGGGTATTCTGAGATCTCTTTTTCTTTATCTCACACAATAATACTGGAAACACCGCATACAATACTCCGCGTTAAAAGGCAGCACTTCACTGAGGATTACCAAGAACACAGGTGCCATCTGTTGTTCCATTCACGTACTATATATTGTATTCTATCGTCTGGGGTTCTCCGGGACCCCACTAGAGCAGTTGAGGGATAAACCGCGCTGATGAGATTTGTACTAAAATGAAGAGATTCGCGCATTTGATACGTTCTCGTGTCGTTGACGAAAAAACCAGTGTTGTGTATTTTTCTGAAAGTTTCAGCGTTGTGAGTGGTTTATTTTAGGTGATATTCGCATGCGAACATTTCATGTCCCCCATTAACTTCGCGTGCCGTGTTTCGTGCAGTTTACGAGATATTGTGGCGAGCCCTTGCTTCCAGGAAGCAGACTGAAAGACTGAATGTGTTAACTCGCAAGCAGTCGTGGGTCAGTAACTATTTAGTACTCTCAAAATATCATGTCGGACTAAATAATTTCTGGCTGCTTTCCGGTGTGAACGTGTAACAGAGGCAATCAATACCAATGCATAACTGATGTCGGGATATCAGATAAGGACAGACATTTTCCGTGTTTCAGAGACAGCAAACTAGCTTAAACGAAATTTTAGACAATTTTCAGACAAGTAATGCAAGAATTCCGAACGCTCAATAGCTTCACTAACTTTCAGCTGCTGTCCATGGATTGGAGTTATGCAGCCTTTGCGTGGTAGGTATTTGGTCGAATTTTCGTCAACGCTGCTTTTGTCGGATAAACCAATATCTACCATCGCGGAGTGAAAGGGCAGAGAACCGGAAACTTATCCAGGTAGGTGGACTGATTGTTCAACGGATAGTGACAGATCAACACGCGCCGCCGCAAGACTTTTACGAAAAAGGCAGACAGTAATAATATAAGAGGAGTGTGATGAGGTCTACCAGTCAGTGGGTGAAATAAGAAACCTTTATGAAGACTGGAGCGTTATATACTTAAATCCCCATTTATAGGCCTACAAAATTTAGATCACATAAGTGGAATGAAACTAATTTTCAAATATGTGTACGAAGCTGTGGGAAACACTCATATTCCTTGGAGACGACTGCGTCCTTTTAGGTCCCAGCAAGATAAAGTTGAGCGGAAGTCTCTATAGATCGTTACGAAACTCTTTCTTAACCATGAGCTGAAATACTTCTCAGCCATCCAATCTCAGATGACCAGTAGGAATATGTTGATGGTTTTCTGTGGCTCATTTTCGGTAAAGACTGGCAAAACCAAGAGTTTTTAAGTTGATATGCATCCATCATCGATGATATACCCATGTTGGTCGACACACAGGTAAAGGAAATTGCCTGTGATTGTTTAGAACATGCTTCGGGTTTAAATGTTTTAAGTGTAAACATTAGCCGGCCGCTGTGACCGAGCAGTCTTAGGCGCTTCAGTCCGGAACCGCGGTGCTGCTACGGTGGCAGGTCCGAATCCTGCCTCGGGCATGGATGTGTGTGTTGTCCTTAGGTTAATTAGGTTTAAGTAGTTCTAAGTCTAGGGGACTGATGACCTCAGATATTAAGTCTCATAGTGCTGAAAGGTATGTGCTAAGGTCTGATCAGGGTAGCTCCAGAAAATAGTGGGTAGTTGCCAACCGCAAGGTGGAACGAGTATAATATCTTTGAGAAGGAGGATCTTTGATGGTTAAGAGAGCCAGACGCGCGTAGTAAGAAACCGGGAAGTCACAGGTAGGTCCCGGAGCTAGCAGACGTGTGCAGAGAGCTTTAAGGGAGGAGTCGCAGTTCGGTGCCCGGAGGAAGCAGACGAGTGGTGACAGCGTTAAGTTAGCTCGCTGCCCCTGACCAAACTTTAGCGTGTAAATGAGAGAAGATATATAATCATTTCAAACTGGATTTTGTTAGATAATGTTCAGAGTTAGGATTTGTATGTCCAAGGTTTGACGCAGTAAGCGTTTAGTAAAATTTTTTGTAAGAGTGATTCGTGCTACGAAAATGTTTGAAATAGTAGGTTTTGTGTATGACTTAAAAATTTAGCAGTATATATTTTGAGATCAACATTGTGTTTAAATCTAACAGCCTGAATCATAATCCACATCCTTTGCTTTTGTTGAGTATGAAAATGAGTAGAATTCAGTGCTTAGAGTCATTTGAACCATTTGTGACCTCAAAGAATTTTTAGGTCATTGCATTCTGGTGTGCTGATTAGAAATATTTTAAATAGTTGTGAAGGAACAACTAAATCAGAAACTTCGGTAATACACCGAATATCAGTGTTACATTTGCCAATCTATAGTTTTTATGCATAACATCACATTCTAAATTGTTACAAATACGTAGTATGGTAGGCCTACACAATAGTAAACATTATTAAACAGTAAACATTATTAAATAAGATGTAAATTATTAGAAAAAAAACAAGATTTGGGTTTTGAAAACCATTCAGTGCCGAACACGTCCAAATGGTTTATGCAAATTAGAACATGTCCATATCTAAATTTATTTTGGAAAGAATATTTTCATTATTGATTTGATTTAGAGCTAAAACTGCCTTTTGGTACAAAAGTAAAGGGGTTTGCAGCGTAGTGTGTTATTTTGCTTCATATCGACATCCACATGGTTACTCTGCAAATCACACTCAAGTGCCCGGTTCATCGAACTACTTTCAAACTAATTCTCTATTATTCCACTCTCGAACAGCGCGTGGTAAAAACGAACACTCACGTTTCTCCGCACGAGCTCTGATTTCCTTTATTTTATTATCATGATCATTTCACCGCTTTTCGCGTACAGAGGAGAAAGCTGGAGAATGGAATTTCGTGAGAAGATCCCGCCGGAACGAGGAAGACGTTTGTTTTAATTATGTCCACCCCATATCCTGTATCATGTCCGTGACACTATCTCCACTGTTTCTCGGTAGTGCAAAACTTGCTGCCCTTCTTTGGACTTTCTCGATGTACTCCACTAATCCTATCTGGTAACGATCCAATACCTCGCAGCAGTACTCCAAAAGAGGACGGACACTGTCTCCCATATTTCGCGATAATACAAAAAGTGCTGCCTTCTTTGAACTTTTTCGATGTACTCTGTCAGTCCTATCTAGTAAGGATCCCACACCGCGCAGCAGTATGCTAAAAGAGGACCTGCAAGCGTAGTGTAGGCACTCTCTTCAGTAGATCGGTTGCATCTTCAAGTGCTCTGCCAACAAATCGCAGTCTTTTCTTTACCTACCCCACAACATTTTATATACGTTCTTTCCAGTTTAATTTGTTGGTAATTGTACTTCCTAGGTATTTCATTCAATTTACGGCCTTTAGATTCGACTGATTTATCGTGTAGCCGAAGTTTAATCGATTGCTTTTATCATTCACATGGATGATCTCACGCATTTCATTGTTTATGATAAACTGCAGATTTTCGCTCTACCCAGATATCTCATTTAAATGGTTTAGCAATTGCTTTTGATCTTCTGATGACGTCACTAGTCGGTAAACGATAGCGTCATCTGGAAACAACCTAAGAGGTTGCTCACATTGTCTCCTATGTCGTTTATATAGATAAGGAACAGCAAAGGGCCAATGACACTACATTGGGGAACGCCAGAAATCAGTTCTGTTTTACTCGATGACTTTTCGTCAATTACTGCGGACTGTGACCTCTGTAACAGGAAAAGACGTATCCTGTCGCATAACTCAGACGATATTCCATAAGCACGCAATTTCGCTACAAGTCTCTTGTGTGATACAGTGTCAAAAGCCTTCTGAAACTCTGGAAATGTGGAATCAATTTGAAATCGCTTGTCAATAGCACTCAGCACTTCATGTGAGTAAAGTGTTGGTCGTCTTTCACAACAACGATGTTTTCTAAATCAGTGTTGACTAAGTGTCAATAGATCGATCTCTTCGAGGTAATTGAAGATGTTGGAACTCAAAATATGTTCCAAAATCATTCTGGAAGTCGACGTTCCTAATGTGGGCTTGTAATTTTGTGGATCACTCATATTGCCTTCCATGGATATTGGTGTGAAGTGTGCAATTTTCTAGTCTTTGGATACGGATATTTCGTCCAGCGAACGGTTGAATATGATTGTAAAGTATGAAGCTAATGCATCAGCATACTCTGAGAGCAACCTAGTCGATATACAGTCTGGACCGGAATACTTGCTTTTATCAAGTGATTTAAGTTTCTTCACTACTCCGAGGATATTTACTTCTAAGTTTCGTTTGTTGGCATCTGTTCCTCATTCGAATTCTGGAATATTTAATTCATCTTCCTTCACCAAAGAATTTTGGAAGGCTTTGTTTAGTAACTCTGCTTTAGCAGCTCTGTCATCGATTGTATTTCCGTTTCTATAGCGCAGAGAAGCCATTGACTGTGTCTTGCCGCCTGCATAGTTTACATACGATCAGATTTTCTTTGGTTACTCTGCCAGGTTTCAAGACAAAGTTTCGATGTGTAAGCTGTTCTAAGTACGTTGCATTGAAGACCGTGTTGAACTTCGAATTTCTGTAAAAGATCATCAGTTTTAAGAACTTTCTTTCGTTTAAAACTTGCATGCTTCTTTTCGTTGCTTCTGCAGTAGTGTTCTGACCTGTTTTGTGTTCCATGAGGGACCAGCTCCGTCGTCTGTTAATTTATTTGGTATAAACCTCTCAATTTCTGTCGATACTGTTTCTTTGAATTCAAGCCACTTCTGAGCTACACTTCCATTCTTAATTTGAAGGAGTGGAGGAATGCGTCAAGCGAGTTTTTATCCGGTTTTCTGGATAGATATATTGTTCGTTTATTTTTGGTGGATTTGGGAGTTGTGGTATTCATTTTCACAACGACAAACCTGTGTTCGCTAATGTATGTATGCCTGAAGTAAGTTTTGTATTGACTGTGAAAAACCTATATTTAGTGCACAATTCGACTTTGCATGCCACCTCTTCAAATAAAAAGTAAGCAAATTATGGAAAGTAACAAGAAAATAAGCAGATTCTTTAGATTAAAAACGCGTAGTCGTCTGGATACTGTGACTTTTTCTTTAAAATTATCCATTGCGATTAGCAATCGTTTCATAAAATACTGCCTGGCAATGTAGTCTCGTCCTACATACGGCGGAGTCGCCACTCGGACAGAGTCGCCATAATGCGGCGGTAATTTTGAAAGACGCACTGCTGAATTAGGCATCTGAGGACGCTTCCCTGCCGGGCTCCCCTCCTTCTGGAACAGGCCGTCGCGACTAATTGCGCTCTTTCGCCTTGATTAAGAATTCAGCAGCGTTTTGAGTCACGTTAAATGTGCCGACCCGGCCGTGGCGCAGAAGATGGCAGGAAAAGCCTTCGGAAAAAGCATTAAATATTCGCCGCCGCTTCGCAGGGGAAAAAAAAAGTGTTGCAGCGCGAATTTCTCACGTAAAAGCTTGTTACGCATTAATACGGGCTGAAACGCTTTCAGCGGCCCGCAGAACCTGCAGCGGATACTGGGGGCGGAAGAAGCCTGCGAGGAGGGGGAAATCAGGACTGCGTTATGGCAGCGCAGCACCAGCGCCGCGCGTCCAGGGACTCTCAGCCGCCGCCCACCTTCTTAACGGCTGCGTCCCTGTCCGCGAAAGGGTCTCATCTGGGCATGCAGAGGGGTAATTTTTCATACTGCCCTTTTCCTCCAAACGATGTAGCTCATTACTTGTGGAATTTAATATTCAAGCATCAATATTAGACGGCAATTGTTAATTAAAAAAAATGAACACACACAACTTTTCTTCCACCTAATATTTTTTATGAACAAAAAATGTAAACTGGGCTTGTTTATAATTATAGGCGAGAAATTACTCAAGCTTAAGCCTCGAAGAAGCTACCATTCGTGTCGAATTTCATTAAGTTCAACTGTGATCGTCAAAGTGTAGCAGATTACTTTTCAATATCAGTTGTTTTGTGAACTTCAGTCCGAACATTGGTTTGATGCAGCTCTCCATGCTACTCCATCCTGTACAAGACTCTTCATCTCCGAATAACGACTGCAGCGTGCATGCTTCTGAATCTCCTTACTGTATTCATCTCTTGGTCTTTCTCTACGATTTTTACCCCACAACCTTCCCTTCAGTACTAAATTGGTGAGCCTCTGACGTCTCACAATGTGCCCTATCCATCGACCCTTTCTGTTAGTCAGGTTGTGCAACAAATTTCTTGAAACTTCCTGGCAGATTAAAACTGTGTGCCGCACCGAGACTCGAACTCGTGACCTTTGCCTTTCGCGGGCGAGTGCTCTACCACTGAGCTACCCAAGTACGACTCACGACCCGTCCTCACAGTTTTACTTCCGCCAGTACCTCGTCTCCTACCTTCCAAACTTCATAGAAGCTCTTCTGCATACCTTGCAGAACAAGCACTCCGGGAAGAAAGGATAATGAGGAGACATGGCTTAGCCACAGCCAGGGGGATATTTCCAAAATGAAATTTTCGTTCTGCAGCGGAGTGTGCGCTGGTATGAAACTTCCTGGCAGATTAAAACTGTGTGGTGCACCAAGACTCGAATTCGGGACAGTTTTCATCTGCCAGGAAGTTTCATACCAGCATACACACCGCTGCAGAGTGAAAATTTCATTCTGGGAACAAATTCCTTACCTCCCCAGTTCTGTTCATTACCTTTTCATTAGTTATGTGATCTACCCATCTAATTCTTCTGTAGCACCACATTTCAAAGGCTTTTCTTCTCTTTTGCTCTATTCTCGTATTACCTTTTTACAAGACACTATCCATTTCGTTCAACAACTCTTCCAAGCCTTTTGTATTGTCTGACATGATTGCAATATCATCGGCAAAACTTGCAGTTTTTATTTCCTCTCCCTAAATTTTAATTCCGTTTGAAAATTTCTCTTTGGTTTCATTTACTGCTTAATCAGTTTACAGACAATGGCATCGAAGATAGGCTACGACTCTCTCTCTCACACTTCTCATCTACTGCGTTCTTTTCGTGTTCTTCGACTTTAATAACTGTAGTCTGCTTTCTGTACAAATTTTATAGGGTTTTTCGGTCCCGGCATTTACCCCTGCTGCCTTCAGAGTTTCTAAGAGTTAAGTTCAGTCAGCACTGTCAAAATCATATAATGAAAGCTTTCACAACCGGATGGCATAGCTGCTGCTAAATCTTTCGGGATGTGAGGTCGTGGTCCAAGGAACTCTTCTGTTTCTAACGTTTTGTCCCGACTCGGAAAGTCGGCAAGACTCAGCGAAGGAGCGCCTCTGACGATGTCCGATCAGTCCTGGACGAATCGCCAGCAACAGAAGAGTTTCTTGGACCACGACTTCACATCCCGAAAGGTTTACCAGCAACTACTGTCAAAATCCTTCTCTAAATCTACAAATAATATATAGGCCTTTGATAACGTATTTTCTTAGATAATCCGTAGGAGCGTTTTTGCTTCGCGTATTGCTGCATTTCTCCGGAACACACACATCTTTCAAAGGTTGGTCTTTCCCAGTTTTTCCAGTCTTTTATGGAAAATTCGAGTCCGTATTTTCCAACTATAGCTTATGAGACTGGTAGTTCGGTAATATTCATACATGTTTGCACCTGATTTCTTTGAACTTCTAATTACTACATTCTGCTTGGAGTCCAGTGTTTCGCCTATTTCACATATCTTGTATACCAGCTGGAATAATTTTATTATTGCTGGCTGCCTCAAGGATCTCAATGACCTAGAAAGAATGTCTTCTGCTCCAGGGTCTTGTCTCAACTTAGGTCTTCCTGCGCTGTGTCAGATTCTTCTTGCAGTGTCACATCTCCCACATTATCGATTATTTTCTCTAACTTTTCTGTAATAGTGCCTTCAGGTTCATTTACTTTGTTTAGCCCTTCTATATCTTCCTGCCACCTTCAAGCTTTACCTTCCTTGATTAGTGTTGTGTGTTGGCAGAAGAGCCAACACCGTGTTACTAGAGGAGGCCGAAATGCACGCGTTTTAGCTCACGCAGGCTGGCGTGAGGAGGGAAGAACTATACTGACGTGAGGTCTGGAACATGACAAGGAATTAAAATTCAGAAAGCAGACGTAATTAGTTTCATACTTAACTTTAATCCATTAATGATGAACGTCGCTCTTGACGGTACATGAGTCACAAAATTATCTGTTCAGAAGACATAGTAACTGAATATGGCGCCTTGCTAGGTCGTAGCAAATGACGTAGCTGAAGGCTATGCTAAACTGTCAAATGGTTCAAATGGCTCTGAGCACTATGGGACTTAACAGCTGTGGTCATCAGTCCCCTAGAACTTAGAACTACTTAAACCTAACTAACCTAAGGACATCACACACATCCATGCCCGAGGCAGGATTCGAACCTGCGACCGTAGCAGTCGTGCTAAACTGTCGTCTCGGCAAATGAGAGCATATGTAGTCAGTGAACCATCGCTAGCAAAGTCGGCTGTACAACTGGGACGAGTGCTAGTGAGTCTCTCTAGACTAGACCTGCCGTGTGGCGGTGGTCGGTCTGCAATCACTGATAGAGTCGACACGCGGGTCCGAGATATACTAACGGACCGCGGCCGACTTAAAGGCAAGTGTGGTGTCTGGCGGTGACACCACAATTAGTACTCGCTTGCCGTCTAAACTCTAGATATTCATACAACTACTCGTCTTTTCTGCAAAGGCCTCTTTAACTTCCTTATTGGCGGTATCTATCTTTTCCTTAGTATACGTGCTTCTATAGCCTTGCATTTGTCCTTGGCTATTCCTCCTTAGAGATATGGACTTCCCGTTAACCTCATATTTTCACGTATGTATTCCCTTTCGCCTGGTTCACTTGCTGCATTTCTGTATTTTCTGATTTCGTATATTAAATTTATTAACTTCTGTGACATCAAAGGACTTCTACGGGGCCTTCTTTTGCGTATTTGATCCAATGCTGCCGTCACTGTTTCAACTCTCAAAGCTACCCATTTGCCTTCTACTGTATTCGTTTCCCACGTATCAGTCAATTGTAGCCAAATGTTCCCTTTGGAACTCTCAACAATCTCTGGTTCTTTGAAATTATTCAGGTCACATCTCCTAAATTTCCTATCCCTCCGCAGTTTATTCAGTTTTAATCTACATTTAATAACTAACAAAGTATGATCAGAGTCCCCATCTGCCCCTGAAAATGTCTTATATTTTAAATTCTGGTTCCGATATCTACACGAGGACATGCTGAAATGTAATGCCTCAGATTTTTTATGTGAAAATTCGTTAGAATTTTTAAATAAAACAAACTTCATTAACAATCTATATCTTTATTCTTCACTTCTGCAAATTTATTTCTCAACGTCGCCACCCTGGCGACGAACACATTTCTCCCAACGATAGCGTCGTGTCGGTGTAGAAAGCGATTCAGTAACGTATAATATTTGGTAGATCCTTTCTATCGTTTCAAATCTCCAATGAACACAGTTCTGGTACTCGCATTTACATACTCCCAATTCCTTCCTATATGCAGACTACCAATTTTACCCTATAATATTGGATACTCCCGTACCTATGAGGCCGTTCACTAGGATGGGCTGCGGCTGTGCGCCTGAGGAGGACTTTAGTTTTGTTCTGTTGATGTTCTAATATTAATTCCACAACTTCTTCTACATTCTTTGTGTTAAATAGTAACGTGAATGAGCACACCTTATACCATTTGCCACAAAAACAAATTCCCTGTAAGCTTCCCTGAGGCGTCGTATCAAATCACCAACATTAGGCATCCGCATTACCACTTGGGAACCATGTACGTCACGAGGTTAAGGGGCGGGATGTCGGCGCTGATTCCGGAGTATCTGTATCCGCTGAAGTTATCAAAAGGGAACCCCTGCAGGACAGGACAGGTAGTTTAAATTGTGGAAAGGGGCCAAATAAGCAGTTGTCAGCTACACTCGAACATACAACTTTATTTATTTGACCAGACATTACAAGAGCCAAGAAAATTAAAAAAAAAAACACACACACACACAGTATTAATTTACCGGCTGAATGCGCCATACAATCTCATGCCTTAAGAGCAAGACTACTTTAATTTAAAATCGGCTAAAAGCCAATAACTTAAGACTCAAACCAAAATCAGAAATTTAAAAGGCAGAAGGCCTTATCTTGAATCAGTTCTTTCAGTTGGGCTGAAGGCCCAAACAATCTCACACCTTAAGAGCAATACAAATTCAATTTTAAAAAATCGGCTGAAGGCCCATCTCCTAAGACTCAAACCAAAATTAAATTTTTAAAAAGAAAAAGACCTTATCTCGAAACAGTTCTTTAATTAGGCTGAAGGCCCAAACAATCTGACACCTTAAGAGCAAACCAACTTTAATTTAAAAATCGGCTGAAGGCCCATCACTTAAGACTCAAACCAAAACAAATTTTTAAAAGGCCAAGTATTTACCTTAAAACAGTTCTTTAAATTAGGCTGAAGGCCCAAACAATCTTACGCCTTAAGGGCAAAACAACCTTAATTTAAAAATCGGCTAGAAGCCATACAAACACAAACAACAAGAACAAATGAGAAAAGGCAATACACCCAATGGCGTTCAGAAGTTTCCGAGAGTCGGCCTGGAATTCAAACACTAACGCTCGCTTATGTGAGACAGGCAGTCGGTCCAACCATTCTCGATCGACGACGACCCAACTGACAGACACTCAAAGGACCCACCGACAAGATAACTTCCTCTCCACCCGACCAGCACACAACAGGGAGTCAATGGAACGACAACCAATTATACATTGAGGTGTCAAACTACACACCGTGCTGGACAGCGACAACATAATGAGGAAAATACACTGCCTGAATTTACGTCTACAGCCAGGGCAGGTAACCGGAACGTTAACGGCCAGAAATTGAAACTACACTGGAGGGTGGCTAAAATTTGCCAACTTGAAAACACACGCTGTTGCTCGCGGGAATATCCCAACAGCCGACAACGAACTCCAAACGACACAATGTGAACAGTCGTGACTTGTTCGTAGACTAGGTCAGACTCAACTTTCGCGTCCAGGATCGGTGAGCCACGGACCTCGTAGCAATGGGAACGGCCTTGCACACTCCGACCGCGCGTGGACGCCGCCAGCGGCCCCGGCCAAACCGCGCGCTGCTCCACGCCAGGCGACCAGCTCTCGCACACAGCACAGCCGGAAACTATAAGCGTGTGGCCCAAGATAGTACAAGGTGCGAATATCGATACACACCGCTGCTGCTACTCGCGGAGAGAGAGGATAACAGCACATTCGCGATAACCGCGGGAGACTAACACAGAATAGCAACCGAGGTTTAACTCAACGCGTATCATGAGCCAGGCACGGCTCAAGTAGCACGATTCTTCCAGTACTGTAATAGCTGCAGCTCCATTAATCCTGTCGCCATAGAACGTTAATGCTAATTCTTCAATTCTGAGGTGGGCATCCAGTTCCAAGAAGGATATCGTCGCTGCAGAACGTCTGACCTAGCCTCCGCTTACACCGCTTCATCACTACCTAAGCGGTGGTCGAAGGTGTTCTCTAAGATCTGGAAACAGATGAAAATCGGGTGGGGCCCAGTAGGGAGAGTATAGAGGATGATCGATGACGATGAATACAAGGCGTCGGACTGTTGCAGATGTCGCCATTGTCTGGCTGAAGGAGAGGGTGCGCCATGTGTGCACGACCTCTTCCAATTCGTGCTTTCAGTTTTATGACGGCCTCGCAGTACGTTGGAGAGTTTATGGCGCTGCCTTTAGACATGAATTCAAAATTCACCACACGTTGAACATCCCAGAACACTGGAAGCAAGAGTTTCCCTGTTGGTGGGGTCGTCTTGAACCGTTTTGTCGTCGGTGATCCTTGTAAGTAGGCTGTTTAGGTTTTTATGTTGGTAACGCCATGTAGCGCTCTATATGAAAATCACTGACTGTGCTGTGTGCAGTCTGTCGCTGGTTTGCATTGTTGTAATTTGCTATTGTAGTGTTGGTGCTGGCTCTGAATACTATGGGACTTAACATCTATGGTCATCAGTCCCCTAGAACTTAGAACTACTTAAACCTAAGTAACCTACGGACAGCATACAACACCCAATCATCACGAGGCAGTAGTGTTGGGCAGTTGGCTGTTAACAGCGCGTAGCGTTGCGCAGTTGGAGGTGAGCCGCCAGCAGTGGTGGATGTGGGGAGAGAGATGGTAGAGTTTTGAGAGCGGATGATCTGGACGTGTGTCCATCAGAGACAGTAAATTTGTAAGACTGCATGTCATGAACTCATTTATATATTATGACTCTTGAACACTATTAAGGTAAATACATTGTTTGTTCTCTATCAAAATCTTTCATTTGCTAACTGTGCCTATCAGTAGTTAGTGACTTCAGTAGTTAGAATCTTTTATTTAGCTGGCAGTATTGGCGCTCGCTGTATTGCAGTAGTTCGAGTAATGAAGATTTTTGTGAGGTAAGTGATTCATGAAAGGTATAGTTTATTGTATGTCAGGGCCATTCTTTTGTAGGGATTATTAAAAGTCAGACTGCGTTGCGCTAAAAATATTGTGTGTCAGTTTAGTGATGATCAGAATAAGTAAAGAGCGAAATGTCTGAGTACGTTCAGTTTTGCTCAGCTGTTTGATAATCAAATAACGTAAGGGGGTTTACCATCAGAGTTATTCACTATTTTTTCTAAGGGGACGTTACATTCTTTGTGGCAGAACTCGTTTGATCATCTCTCGTTTTCTGCATTAAAATTCTGAACCCAGCTTTCATCACCTGTCACACAGTGTTGAGAAACCCATCACCCTCACGCTCACACCGCAAGAGGAACTGTTGACAGATGTCCAGAGTCCTCCGTCTCACGTCAGGAGTGAGCATTCGGGGAATCTACTGTCTGCAGCTGGTGGTCCAGTGGCTAGCGTTGCTCCCTCTAAATCATGTAGTCCCGCTTTCGGTTCCCGGCTGGGTCGGGGATTTTCTGTGCCCAGGGACTGGGTGTGTGTGTTGATACGTCATCATCCGGGAAAGTGACGAGACTGAACTGTGAAAAGTTTGTGAATTTGTATGGGTGCTGATAACCACGCAGTAGAACGCCCCACGAACCAAATATCATCATTGTCATTGGGAAACACTACGTGCACACAGTTTTCTATACCGCAGTTCCGTAATGATGGCCAGTAGAAGCTATCGTGATATGCCCTTCTTATCCAAGCGCTGTGTCTGTGTTAACAGACGATTTTCTCCGATCAGTTCATCAACCTGATACGAATGAGTCTCATCTGTTGCCGTACGCGGGCGCCCACTGCGAGATCTGTCACACACGTTGAACTTAACACCACCGTTTCCTTCATTACGAGCACAAAAAACACAACGTCACTCATTTGTGATGTCGACACATTCACCGTACACAGCCTTCATTCTTCTATGGGCTCAATCGGAGGCACGTTTTCTGCGGTAAGTAACCCGATTACAGCAAGGTGTTTCATACATTGACATAGTTACGTTACACATCGCTATGTTGCACGCTACAATTCGAAGCGGCAAGGAGTTAAAAATTGCACCAGCGCAGCGGGAAAGGCGACCGAGTAACGTACATTACATGTCTTACCTCTACCAGTATTGAGAACAGAATAAAAGATTCTCGGTACCGGTGTCTTCCGGTTTATTCCACTTATACAACCTTCCTTTACGATTCTTAAATCACGTATGCAATCATTGAATTAACTTTTCTGCTAAATTATATCAAGTGCCCCCCCCCCCCCTTTTATTCTCTTCACCAAGTCCAAGTTCTCCTACTATTTTTTTCTTACGTTTCCTACTATCGAATTTTAATCTCCCGTCACAATTAAACTGTCATCTCTCTTAACAGCCTGAATGATTTCTTTCATCTCATCACATATTCTTTCAATCTCTTCACCATCTCGGGAGCTATTTGTCGTAAAAACTTTTACTATTGTGGTGGGTGTTTCATGCCGACGATAACGTGTTCACTATGCTTTTCTTACTAACTTACCCTCATCCCTATTCTCTTATACATTATAAGACCTACTCCGGCGTTACCCCTATTTGATGTTGTGTTTATAACCCTGTACCCAGTAGACTAAACGTCCTATTTTTCCTGCCAGTGCACTTCATTAATTCCCACTATATTTATCCAGTTTGGCATTTTGTGATGACAATATCTTGCTGTGGATTCCTCGCCAGGAGATTCGAACTGAGGACTATTTTACGTCCGTAGTATTTTACCCAAGAGAACACCACCATCATTAAGCGATACAGAAGTACTGCGTGTCCTCAGGAAAAACTATGGCCGTAGTTTCCTGTTACTTTGTACAGTTGATAGTACCAACACAGTAAGGTGGTGTTGGCTGCCAGATCAGTCAATCATCCATTCTGTTTCCCCTGTAGCTACTGAAAAGGTTTCTGCCCCCCTTCATGAAGCACAGATTTTTCACGCCATTCTGCCTCGTTTGCGATAGTACGTGCGGTACTGCTATCTCTATCGTAGAGACACGCAACTTACCGCATTTCGGGAAGATCAATGGCTCATTTTTCAACTGATGAAAAAAGAGTGGCTATAAATATTGGTTGCAGTTCTGAAACTAGTTATAATAGGCGGATTTTAGCTTCATTTTCCAATTCAGCAGTATCAAACCAAAAAAAAAGTGTAGCTCATTTCATCAGATTTTGTGTGTTGAGCAGTGTAATTGGCGGGCACGATTCGAGTCTCTAAGCTGCGAAATCAGTGAAATAGTTTATGATAAATTTCGCCAGCCTCGCTTTAAGCCGAGAGGAGACGTTAAAAAGTCGCATCTCTGACACAAATTATTATTATACAGTAGCCATCTGACTACACAGTAATAAATTCATAGATCCACTGAACTGGAAATACATTCTACAAGCCCTATCTAACCTCCACACAGCTGTCTGCAACATCCTCAGCTATTTCGGCAAAATAGAATATATTAGAGATATGAAGGTCAGAAATTCTCACCAAATCAAACACTCCAGTTCCCAACGCCCATGTAAAGAATACAGTTTGCTCCTTCTTTAGCAAACCTCTTCAAGTGCGTTTCTTCGACCAGCACTTCTTCCAGCTATCAGCTCCATGATCTAACGAGGCATTGCCACGGAATAATGATTGGTTTCAACAACAGCAAAGTAGCCGCTACAAAATGAAGCTCGTCTGTGCTGCCATGACGAAAGATCGTCTTTCCACAAAACAGTCGCGTGACTATAAGCACTATATGTCCAATCGTGCTAAAGCAGCTTCTTTCGATCAAGGTCCGTAAACCACTCGCCGATTTAAAATAAGAATTTTCAAAATTTGTCAGACGGGCAGTCTTCTTAGCCAAACCAAGCTACAGTTACATATTGCTTATTTTGTGTGGTGTCACCGCCAAACACCACACTTGCTAGGTGGTAGCGGCCGCGGTCCATTAGTACATGTCGGACCCGCGTGTCGCCACTGTCAGGATCGCAGACCGAGCGCCACCACACGGCAGGTCTCGAGAGACTGACGAGCACTCGCCCCAGTTGTACGGACGACATTGCTAGCGACTACACGTACGAAGCCTTTCTCTCAATTGCCGAGAGACAGTTAGAATAGCCTTCAGCTAAGTCCATGGCTACGACCTAGCAAGGCGCCATTAACCATATCTGGAGAGAGTCTCCCTTGTATTATCAAGAGATATGTACCACAAGGAAATTAAAGTTAAGTAAACCTAAGCTCCGTTCTTTTCTTTATAGCATTCATAAGTATCCTGTTTCAGACCTCACGCAAGACGGCGTGAGTTGACGCGTGCCCTTTCGGCTACTTCTCAGTGTGGCGTAGCTAGCTTGTTACGCCACAACATTTTGTTCCCTGCCCTGTGATCTTCGCATTGGTCCGTTACTTCCTACAGCTAACAAAACCACAGAAATCACGTAAAAGTGCTGCTCTATTTCATTTATTGGAAATCTGTCAGAAAAGTGCTGAAAATTTTTCATCCAGCAAATACAGAGCTGCATTTTATAACACGTAACGAAATGCTAAAATGGTCAGATTGTCAAAAAATCTGGATACTTTCCTGCCATTTGAGGTCCCAGGAAAAGCCTTTAGCAATGTATGGAATAATAAGACGTTCGCTTAACGCACAGAAGCTTAGGGATCGAGTAGGCTACAAAACCCAAATGGGAGTAACGGAAGTGGAGAACGAAGAAAGAGAAGTTCGCGTTAAGAAAAGTATAAAGCAGTTTTTGCGTTTACCAGGTATGTTGTTTAACTTGTACGACTGGGAAACAGCGAAGGAAGTGATGGAAAGTTTCGCAAGTGGAATGAAAGTGCAAGAGGAACAGTTATCAGTGCTAGAGGTTTGCATACGGCTTAGCCCATGTCACCAGTGTATAATAAAGACTTAGAAGTCTTGTAGAAAGGAGTGTATGTCATTTTCAGCACAGAATATGGTTTATTCATGAGCAAAGTAAAGACGTAGGTGATGAAAAGTAGTAGAAAAAAGAATAACGACTTTCTTTATCATAACTGGGAACGACACAACGAAAGTTTTCTGTTCGGTTGCACTTTCATTTTTGTCCACGTTACGGGGTGTTTTGAAAAGGACTTTCCAACTTTGAAAATTCATATAAATTAATTTATAATACCTAAATAGGTGATCGTAGTGTCAATTTGTAGGGAAATACATCAAGTTTTTTTCTCTAGTGCGCTCCATAAGGAGCGCTAGCAGCAGTTGCGCTAAAGATGCCTGTCTTCACTAGGCCGAAGCGTGCTAGCTGTGTGTTTTGGTTTGAAGAATCGAAATCGCCAACAACAGTTGAGCGTAATTTCCGTACCAAGTACGCTAAATATCTTCCTAGTAGGCTTAACATTGATCAGTGGCATAAATGTTTTGCAGAAACAGCGTGCTCGGTAAGACATGGGAAATCATCAGGACGTCCACACATATCTGACGACGTCGTTGAGCGAGTGAGACAACGCTTTGTCAACAGGCCTACGAAATCGACCCTGTGTGCATCTTGCGAACTGCAAATCCCACATACGACTGTTTGGTGTGTGTTGAGAAACCGTTTTCATTTGAAACAGTACAGATCGACGATCGTACAAACAATAAAAGATACTGATAAAATTGCTTGCAAGAACTTCTATGCGAATGTGTTAAACCGATTACATGAGGACGAACATTTCTTGGACAAAATAATCTTTTCTAACGAGTCGACTTTTCACTTAAGTGGCAAGGTTAACACACTGAAAGGTAACCCTGTTGGGACTACTTAATGATTGAGAATGTAGCCAAATTTAGTGTACTATCAACATTTATTATTTTTTAACCAGACAGAAATTATGCTGAACGAGTTATATGTTGAATACCCTAAACAACTAACAGGTGCTTTAATCCTACAGTGGGTGGATCCTGGGTGGCAAAGACAGTTTAACTACGTGATCCGTGAGTCAAGTACTCTGGCCCTAAAAATGTGGATAACGCAATCTGAACTGATCTGACGCTGAGCAGACTTTGACTGATCAAATGTATTGAAGCTTCTCTACATAGGTGCAGCTAAGAGCAAGTGGCGGTTGAGATCTGTACGCCCTGACAATACCAGACCGGCAGTACGTTACCCTGTGTACTTCGTGCGGCCACATGACTTGCAGCTGGCGACATGTGTGTGGCAGAGGAGGTGAGACGTGGAGGCGGTACCTGTGAATCGATCGCGGCCGCGAAAGAAATGCCAAAATCTCACCGTCTTGCGATCTGGCAGACGGTTTGCAATTTACTCTCTCTACCGGAGCCCTGAAATCGTGCTCGATTTCAGTGTGTGACATACCCGTTCGCTGGTCGTACCAAGGACCAATTTGGCTCACTTATACGACAGAGCGCACAAGGATACCAAACATCAAGACTGGTAAACCAAAAACGAATAAGTGTGTCCTCGGCAAACGATTAGTCAGAGACGTTGGAAGTCACACTGTCGGTCCAGTAAGAACACCACAGGCTCCCCAGTCTTAACCTCTCGCAAGTGAAGTCATTCTCAGGACAAGTCCCAAGTAGCAACCATACATGCCAGACCTTCGACCAGAAGTCTGAAGTCTCTTACCAGACCAAAGTCTTTCACCCGAGTGCTTCGCACCTCCCCCCCCCCCCCCAAAAAAAAAAAAAAGTTTTCATGCAAGGTGCACGAACGATACAGCCTGCATGTCATCTTGAGCCAATCACAGGTCTCTAGAGGCGCTATATCTCCCCTCCCATACGACAGCACAAACTCATGCCGAACCAGAGCAAGAGTTAAGAAACCTGCGTCTCTGGAAAAAAAAAAAAAAGAAACCGCCAATTACTGACTTTCTTTAAGTTTTCGCAGAGGGGAAGGAATGATTTTTTCCGAAGTCGTGTCTCTTCCCATGGCAACAAGTGAACAGATACAAGAAGATCTTTATCTAAATCGCCTGTGCCTTGGAGCTTGTTAGTCCTACCTATGAGGTGTAATAAATATAATCTCCAAACGTTTCTCAGATGCCAGAATTTTTTTTATACATCCAAGGCAGCAGGGGGAAGTAGTTCACTGGCCTATTTGCACTATCAACAAACACGAAATCTTGTGAATTTTTACTACACATGGCTCTGCACACAATGCCTGGTTTACGACTCCTCTGTGTAGACGCGTTCCTTTAAACCATCGCCCCAGCCCAGGCTTCTGCTAACGTGGTGGCAGGTAGCTCGGAATTGTTCTGCTGGAGACCTGTCTCGACGAGCGGCTACCCTGTCTACCCTGTATGGCTGTGGGCCTCTCCAGCAAGATTTACTAATGGATGCGTTCGCCACCAGCTGATTTCTTCTCCCAACAAGCCGTTTCTATGAGCTAAGAATCATAAATGTACCTCATGCTTTTAGCGCTCTACCAGGTTCCATAAATGTCTGCTCAGGCTGTTAACTTTCTAGAGTCTTGCTCAAGGTGCGTCAGGTTGTAATAAAATCTTTAATAATTTTCTGTGCGCGAAAAATAGGTGAGAGAGTAACTGGCCCTCTCTCAACACATAACTGTAGGATTTGGGACAGTGAAAATCGATATCAAACATTGCAACATGTGTGTGATAGCCATAAACTCAACTTTTTTTCCTTTTTTTAATTTTTTTATTTTTTTATTGAGCAAGAACAAAGTGTACAACCCCTTTTCTTCCATTACAGAACAATCAACAGGATAGTGTACCTGGATATGTTACAACAATTTTTGAAGCCACAGATCGATGAGGATGACCAAGACCGAAATGTTTACTTCATGCAAGATGGTGCACCACTGGCTGATGTCTGGGGTTTTCTCAATGACCGCTTTCCAGGACAATGGATTTGCCATGATGCACCAAATGCATGGCCCCCACGTTCCCCAGACCTGATACCACTCGATTTTTTTTCTATGGGGACTCATCAAGGACATCATGTTTGTACCTCCTGTGCCGGCTTCTCTACCTGAACTTAGAGCAAGAATTTACGCCGCCAATGATCAAGTTGCACCAGCAATGCTACAGCGAGTTTGGGAATAAATTGACTTTCAATGAGACGTGTGCAGGATAACCAGTGGAAGCCATTTACAGCATCTTTAGTTTAGGCAAAAAAACTTGATGTGTTTCCCCCCCCCCCCCCAAAAAAAAACCGTAAACAGAGCTCTAGATCTTCTTTCAATAAATTTATATGTATTGGTAAATTTGTAAAGTCCTTTTTGAAACACCCTGTATTTTCTGTTTATATAGCGAGTTTGTCTCTTAGGCAGCTGGTATCCTACAGAGATGAACATTATGCTTCAGATGTTCACAGTTTGCTGTTGTCACTAACAGACGATTTGTGGGTTATTTCAGTCGTGTGTTTCATTTACGCAGTTGTTTTGAAATCATTCCGCGTACAAAGTTTGTAATGATATACGATGTGAAATGATATCACTGCATGTGGTAACACAAAGGCTCGTACATGTGGCTACAGGCCTCTTCTTAGCAATGAACAATAATGCTATGAATAACTGATAGAATCCTATGCAGTTATTGCAGTCCAGTAACAATAAATGCTCTGTTCTTTGCATGAATGTAATTATAGTTCGAGAGATGTAGCCGATCGGAAGCTGTTCTGGAATGCTGATGAGTTTTGGAAGACTATACACTGTACAGTGAGATATTTCGTAGGAAACATATTAGTTTTTAATATGTGAAGGTTTTGTCCTTAAATTATGTTCTGATCTCAGTGGTTATAGACGTGTGACTAATTATTCTCCTCAAGTCTAAATTAAGCGATTACAGATACGAGGCAACTCCCTCATTTCACCATTTTGGCTGTAAGCGTGAACGCTATATTTATTTTGGACAGGTTGTTGTTGAGTGATTACCTGATATTGGAAATTTGTGGTAAGTTCTAAGGGACCAAACTGCTGAGGTCATCGGTCCCTAGGCTTACACACTACTTAATCTAACTTAAACTAACTTACGCTAATGACAACACACACACACACACCCATGGCCAAAGGAGGACTCGAACCTCCGATTGGGGTTACCCGGCGCGGCATTTCCGTTGAGCCTAAATTGGATAAGTATATGTTTTGTGAATAGTTCTTTATTCATTCCTGGTTCAGATCGCGTTTTCATTTATACTGGGTGTTACAAAAAGGTAAGGCCAAACTTTCAGGAGACATTCCTCACACACAAATAAAGAAAAGATGTTATGTGGACATGTGTCCGGAAACGCTTAATTTCCATGTTAGAGCTCATTTTAGTTTCGTCAGTATGTACTGTACTTCCTCGTTCAACACCAGTTGGCCCAATTGAAGGAAGGTAATCTTGACTTTAAGCTACTACGAACAGAATAGTGAACGCATTGTTGTGGCCAAGATAGACTCGAAGCCCACGCCTACTACAGTAAAACAAGTTTTTATGCCAACTAGCTCTGCAGATGATGAAGAAATTGATGAAATGTATGATGAGATAAAAGAAATTATTCAGGTAGTGAAGGGAGATGAAAATTTAATAGTCATGGGTGACTGGAATTCCAGAGTAGGGAAAGTGAGAGAAGGAAACATAGTAGGAGAATATGGACTGGGGGAAAGAAATGAAAGAGAAGCCGTCTGGTAGAAATTGCACAGAGCATAACTTAATCATAGCTAACACTTGGATCAAGAATCATAAAAGAAGTTTGTACACATGGAAGAATCCTGGAAATACTAGAAGGTATCAGACAGATTATATAATGGTAAGACAGAGATTTAGGAACCAGGTATTAAATTGTAAGACATTTCCAGGGGCAGATGTGGACTCTGACCACAATCTATTGGTTATGAGCTGTAGATTAAAACTGAAGAAACTGCAAAAAGGGAATTTAAGGAGATGGGATCTGGACAAACTGATTAAACCAGAGGTTGAACAGAGTTTCAGGGAGAGCATAAGGGAACAATTGTCACAAATGGGGGAAAGAAATACAGTAGAAGAAGAATGGGTAGCTCTGAGGGATGAAGTAGTGAAGGAAGCAGAGGATCAAGTAGGTAAAAAGACGAGGGCTAGTATAAATCCTTGGGTAACAGAAAAAGTATTGAATTTAATTGATGAAAGGAGAAAATATAAAAATGCAGTAAATGAAGCAAGCAAAAAGGAATACAAACGTCTCAAAAATGAGATCGACAGGAAGTGCAAAATGGCTAAGCAGGGATGGCTAGAGGACAAATGTAAGGATGTAGAGGCTTATCTCACTAGGGGTAAGACAGATACTGCCTACAGGAAAATTAAAGAGACCTTTGGAGAAAAGAGAACCACTCATATGAATATCAAGAGCTCGGATGGAAACCCAGTTTTTAGCAAAGAAGGGAAAGCAGAAAGGTGGAAGGAGTATATAGAGGGTGTATACAAGGGCGACGTGCTTGAGGACAATATTATGGAAATGGAAAAGGATGTAGATGAAGACGAAATGGGAGATACAATACTGCGTGAAGAGTTTGACAGAACACTGAAAGACCTGAGTCGAAACAAGGCCCCGGGAGTAGACAACATTCCATTAGAACTACTGACGGACTTTGGAGAGCCAGTCCTGACAAAAATCCACCATCTGGTGAGCAAGATGTCTGAGACAGGCGAAATACCCTCAGACTTCAAGAAGAATATAATTATTCCAATCCCAAAGAAAGCAGGTGTTGACAGATGTGAAAATTACCGAACAATCAGTTTAATAAGTCACAGCTGCAAAACACTAAGGCGAATTCTTTACAGACGAATGGAAAAACTAGTAGAAGCCAACCTTGGGGAAGATCAGTTTGGATTCCGTAGAAATATTGGAACACGTGAGGCAATACTGACCTTACGACTTACCTTAGAAGAAAGCTTAAGGAAAGGCAAACCTACGTTTCTAGCATTTGTAGAGTTAGAGAAAGCTTTTGACAATGTTGACTGGAACATTGTCTTTCAAATTCTAAAGGTGGCAGGGGTAAAATACAGGGAGCGAAAGGCTATTTACAATTTGTACAGAAACCAGATGGCAGTTATAAGAGTCGAGGGACATGAAAGGGAAGCAGGAGTGGGAACGGAATGAGACAGGGTTGTAGCCTCTCCCCGATGTTATTCAATCTGTATATTGAGCAAGTAGTAAAGGAAACAAAAGAAAAATTCGGAGTAGGTACTAAAATCCATGGAGAAGAAATAAAACCTTTGAGTTTCGCCGATGACATTGTAATTCTGTCAGAGACAGCAAAGAACTTGGAAGAGCAGTTGAATGGAATGGACAGCGTCTTGAAAGGAGGATACAAGATGAACATCAACAAAAGCAAAACGAGGATAATGGAATTAAGTCGGGTGATGCTGAGGGAATTAGATTAGGAAATGAGACACTTAAAGTAGTAAAGGAGTTTTTCTATTTGGGGAGCAACATAACTGATGATGGTCGAAGTAGAGAGGATATAAAATGTAGACTGGCAATGGCAAGGAAAGCGTTTCTGAAGAAGAGAAATTTGTTAACATCGAGTATAGATTTAAGTGTCAGGAAGTCGTTTCTGATAGTATTTGTATGGAGTGTAGCCATGTATGGAAGTGAAACATGGACGATAAATAGTTTGTACAAGAAGAGAATAGAAGCTTTCAAAATGTGGTGCTACAGAAGAATGTTGATTAGATGGATAGATCACATAACTAATGAGGGGGTATTGAATAGAATTGGGGAGAAGAGGGGTTTGTGGCACAACTTGACAAGAAGAAGGGACCGGTTGGTAGGACATGTTCTGAGGCATCAAGGGATCACAAATTTAGTATTGGAGGGTAGTGTGAAGGGTAAAAATCATAGAGGGAGACCAAGAGATGAATACACTAAGCAGATTCAGAAGGACGCAGGTTGCAGTAAGAACTGGGAGATGAAGAAGCTCGCACAGGATAGAGTATCATGGAGAGCAGCTTCAAACCAGTCTCAGGACTGAAGACCACAACAACAACAACAACAACAACAACAACAATGTTGACTTCGGTGCTTGTGTTGACATGCGACTCATTGCTCTATAGTACGTTTGGGCAGGCATTGTTGGTGATGTCTTGATTGGGCCCCATGTTCTTCTACCTTCGCTCAATGGAGCACGTTATCATGATGTCATATGGGATACTCTACCTGTGCTGCTAGAACATGTGCCTTTACAAGTACGACACAACATGTGGTTCATGCACGATGGAGCTCCTGCACATTTCAGTCGAAGTGTTCGTACGCTTCTCAACAACAGTTTCGGTGACCGATGGATTGGTAGAGGCGGACCAATTCCATGGGCTCTACGCTCTCCTGACCTCAACCCTCTTGAGTTTCATTTATGGGGGCATTTGAGAGTTCTTGTCTACGCAACCCCGGTACCAAATTTAGAGACTCTTCGTGCTCGTATTGTGGACGGCTGTGATACAATACGCCATTCTCGAGGGCTGCATCAGCGCATCAGGGATTCCATGCGACGGAGGGTGGACGCATGTATCCTCGCTAACGGAGGACATTTTGAACATTTCCTGTAACAAAGTGTTTGAAGTCACGCTGGTACGTTCTATTGCTGTGTGTTTCCATTCCATGATTAATGTGATTTGAAGAGAAGTAATAAAATAACTCCCTGTGTATAGCTGCATGTATATTCATGTAATATATTATAGCTTAATAGTTTAGGGCTAGCCGGCCGGTGTGGCCGAGAGGTTTTAGGCGCTTCAGTCTGGAACCCCACGACCGCTACGGTCGCAGGTTCGAATCCTGCCTCGGGCATGGATGTGTGCGATGTCCTTAGATTAGTTAGGTTTAAGAATTTATAAGTTCTAGGGGAGTGATGACCTCAGATGTTAAGTCGCATAGTGCTCAGAGCCATTTTTTGATTTCAGGGCTTTACTTATCTACTCACGATAGCTAATATAGGCACAACTAACTACATCAGTGGAAGAAGCAAAAGAATTCCTGGCCTGGCAAGCAAAGTAACAAAGACTGTCTACAACAGGGAAGAAAGCTACCACAAGTAAACTGGCACAGGCGAAGAAGGCCTTCTTCAACAAAAGAACTCATGGTATTAAGTGTTGATGAATTTCCCGGAAGTTTAAGCATATGGTTCTATGGAAAAAATTTAAAATTAATCACACAAATAAAGTGGGAGATAAAAAAATACTGAAAACGAGGCGTGTGGAACAATGTCTACGACAAACCTTTGTATTATATTGAACTGGGGACCTAGAAACGACATAGAGGCTTTGTTCCCGCCGTAGCCCTATGTGGTACACAACCCCACAACAGGCTACAGCAGTCCACCCACACCGAACCCAGGACTATTGTGCGGTTCGGCTCCCAGTGAAATGTTCTTCGCAAACGAAGCACTGTATTAATTGGCTGTCCTTCGTATTACAAAATCATAATTCAAATTACAGTTATTGTTACAGTGGTTCATTCGACTCAACTGCTTCGTTCAAATTGTTTCCCTGGAGACAAGCGAGTGTTGCGTTCAGTTATAATGATTTTTTTCCGAGTTTAAACATGGGATAACGGCCACGGCAGAATATTTATTTAACGAAACGCCCAGCTTCATTAACTCTGTGCCGCTCGTTAAACTACGCGAAACAGCCGTAATCTATCTCTGCTGGCTCGTTAAATAGTCAAACAGAAAAAGAGTGAATAAATGATGGGGTACGTAACAGCGCTAGGATGTAATAGCGAAATAAAAGAAAAATGAGAGGCAGCTTAAAATAATTACCGCTCAGAGAATAGCAGTCTGTGGTCCTTATTCTTGTTTGTCGCCATGTTGGTTGTTCCGTTTTTGTAAGGGGTGTAAGCTAAATGACTGTCTTTGTGATTATGTAATCAGAATTTTTACGGAAAATATACTACTGACATACTACTGTAATTATTTTTTGAAACAGTGAACAGTGCAAATGAGTTAGTAACGGTATTTTATTACTTTTTGGACTGCGTGATGTATCGACAGTTAATTCGTGCAAATTGCGGCAAAGTAATGGTATTTTATTACTTTTTGGACTGCGTGATGTATCGACAGTTAATTCGTGCAGATTGCGGCAAAGTAACGGTATTTTATTACTTTTTGGACTGCGTGAAGTATCGACAGCTAATTCGTGCAGATTTGCGGCAAAGTGTCTTTTTGAAGTCGGCAGATGGATGTTTTGTCAATGTCAATGATTTTCAAGTCACCACTGAGATCTTTTGGCACTGCCCCTTGTGTGTTGAGAAGCAGCGGCGTGTCTTTCACTGCTTTATCGTTACTACCAGATGACAAACCCGGGATTACTCTTGTATTCATTTCGTCAGTTTTCTGTCTGAAACAAAAGTAAAAAATTAATTGTCTCTGCAGAGTTATATCAAGAAAATTTCATATCTATGTATTCGTGAAAACACCTTTGAAATTAAATTCATCATTTGTGTGGCCATTTAAAATAGTGCAACAGTCGTGCACAGAAATGTGCATAATGTACACATGTATAGGTACAGAATCCAAATGAAGAAACATGAACCCGGACATTTTCTGCACGCTTGTCGCAGCTGCTTCGCGTGCCTGCGACGCCATTTTGTAAAGGTCTCTAGGGGAACGCCTCCTCATAGGTCTACAGGCGCCTATCGTCTTCGCCTACAGCGGTTTGCACTTCACAATTAACATCTGTCAACAGGGCTGCCAGATGCCTCAGATGTATTGATTGAAACCTCATGCATAAAGCGGCATTTTTTCACCTGTCTCGTTGTTTATGACGTCATATCTCTTGAATTACGTGTCCCATTATGACATACACTGAAGCGTCAAAGAAAATGGTAAAGGCACGCATATTCAAATACAGGGATATGTAAACAGCTGAATGCGGCGCTGCGGTCGGCAACGCTTAAGAAAAGGCACCTGTCGGGCGCAGTTGTTACATCGGTTACTGCTCTTACAGTATCAGGTTATCAAGGTTTAAGTGACTTTGAATGTGGTGTTATAGTCGGCACACGAGCGATGGCACACAGCCTCTCCGAGGCAGCAATGGAGTGGGGACTTCCCGTACGACCATTACACGACTGTACCGTGAATATCAGGAATTCGGTAAAACATCAAATCTCCGACATCGCTGCGGCTGGAAAAAGATCGTGCAAGAATGGGACAAACTACGACTGAAGAGAATCGTTCACTGTGACTTAAGTACAACCCTTCCGCAAATTTCTGCACATTTCATGCTGGGCTGTCAGTAAGTGTTAGCATGCGAAACATTCAACGCAACATCATCGATACAGGCTTTCGGAGCCGAAGCCCCATACATGTAACGCTGATGACTGCACGACACAAACCTTTACACCTCGCCTGAGCCCAGCAACACCGACATTGGACTGTTGATGACTCGAAACATGTTGCCTCGTTTCAAACTGTGTCAAGCGGATGGACATGTACGGGTTTGGAGACAACATCATGAAACCATGGACCCTGCATCTGGTACCAAGCGCCGCGGATTTTGAATTTGCGCCATACAGCATGGACGTCGAAGACCCCTAGAGGTCTCTACACCATCACACCATAAGCTGTGGTGGCGCGCACCTCCTGGCCCCTTTAAGGTGAGGGCGCCACAGTGGAACACGTGGTCCCAGTGGCCAATAGCGGCGTCTTCGATCATGTATTTAAGCGGCTCCCTCTCACTCAGCCCCCCCTCCCTCCTCCATCTACTACAAATCCCTCCAAATGCTTGAGCGCCATGCACTCCACCTCGCTTATCACATCTGTCTCCCATCCCCGATACGGATCCTTTATGATCTCTGTCCGCCCCCGGTAGCTGAGTGGTCAGCGCGACAGAATGTCAATCCTAAGGGCCCGGGTTCGATTCCCGGCTGGGTCGGAGATTTTCTCCGCTCAGGGGCTGGATGTTGTGTTGTCCTAATCATCATCCTTTCATCCCCATCGACACGCAAGTCGCCGCAGTGGCGTCAACTCGAAAGACTTGAACCAGGCGAACGGTCTACCCGACGGGATGCCCTAGTCACATGACATTCTTATTCCTTTATGATCTGATTCCCTTCCCCAATCTCCTCCTGTTCCTAGAACCAATGTGGATCCTATATGTCTCCCACAAACTGGATCCCTCCCATCCTTTGGTTTCCCCATCTTCTCTCACCCTAGCTCACTGCCGCACCTGTACCACAGTGTCCCACCTGGTCTCCATCTCCACACGCTCCACACCCTCACCCAAGGTGGCTTCCGCCAACTCCCCCTCCCAGATGATGTCCTCGTGCCTTCCATCTACCCCTCCTACCAGATCTAATCCCTCCTTCTTCCCCCCTCCTCAGGGCTCCCTCTCTCCCTCCCTCTCCTCCTTCCATTCTTCCTCCTTTTCCCCTGCAGAACACTTTCTTCTTCCTTTTCACCCCTCTCCCCCCCTCAGGCTTCCAGCTCCTTTTTCTTTTCCCCTCCACTGCCCCCCTCCTAGCCCCTCCTGGTTTCCCCCTACCATCTCCCCCCCTTTTATTCCCCCCTCCTCCCTTCACCCAGTGGTAGGCCCCCTTCAGTGCAGTGATTTTTAACGTTTTTGTTGTGGTGTCAGTGTTACTCCAGTGCCGTATGCAGTGCTACGTTCCACCAGCACCAGCAGTGTCACCAGCATCATTCATTTGTGTTCCCACTGTGGTGTTTCTTTGTTTTCGTGTCGACTCTGTTGACTCACAGTGTTCATTCTCCACATGTGTGTATGGCTCTTGTGTATGTTGTTTTTAAATCTACCGTTTCTACTCATCTATTTTTGTACTTGTTTGTTCATCACGTTATATCATTCTATGTTATTTGTTATTTTCTAATTTGACTACGTTTTTTCTGTAACTCTCTTGGCTCAAGGGTGGCGTATTGTGCCGCTGCCTGCCTGCCCCATTCTGGGGAGTGAAATAACAATAAAGAAAAAGAAAAAAAAAAAAAAAAAAAGCCGGCCGCGGTGGTCTAGTGGTTCTGGCGCTGCAGTCCGGAACCGCGGGACTGCTACGGTCGCAGGTTCGAATCCTGCCTCGGGCATGGGTGTGTGTGATGTCCTTAGGTTAGTTAGGTTTAAGTAGTTCTAAGTTCTAGGGGACTTATGACCGAAGATGTTGAGTCCCATAGTGCTCAGAGCCATTTGAACCATTTTTGAAAAAAAAAGCGTCTAGTGACATCTCGCCTCAGACAGTGTATTTATGTTACTTTGTTCTGTGTACAAGTGGACGTGGTTGATTCGTGATGTCTTCTTGTGTCTCCGTTGTGCTTCGTAAGGTCTCAATCGGTTGCCCTTCGTTGTTTGTGTCCGTCCTCTCCTGTTAGTGTTGTTGTTTGCAGGCTGCTCCGCGGGTCCTGCCGCGCTTTCCTTCACGGCAACCCCGCGGCCGTTCCGGTCGCGGTTAGATCACTGCATGTCAACAGGAGACGGTTTAAGTTGGTAGATGCTCTGTAATGGTGAGGGACGTGTGCAGTTGGAGTGATATCGGACCCCTGATATGTCTGGATACGAGTCTGACTGGTGACACATAAGTAAACAACCTGTCTGATCAACTGCATCCATTCATATCCATTGCGCATTCTGACGGACTTGAGCAATTCTAGCAGGATAATGCGACATACCACACGTCCAGAATTGCTGCAGAGTGGCTCCAGGAACTTTCACCTGAGGTTAAAAATGCCGATGGCCACCAGACTACCCAGACATGAACGTTATTGAGCTTATCTGGGATGCCTTGCAAAGCCGGCCACGGTGGCCGAGCGGTTCTAGGCGCTTCAGTTCGGAACCGCGCGACTGCTACGGTCGCAGGTTCGAGTCCTGCCTCGGGCATGGATGTGTGTGATGTCCTTAGGTTAGTTGGGTTTAAGTATTTGTAAGTTCTAGGGGACTGACGACCTCAGATGTTAAGTCCCATAGTGCTCACAGCCATTTGAACCATTTTGATGCCTTGTAACGTGCTGTTCAGAAGAGATCTCCTTCCCTTCGTACTTTTATTGATTTATGGACAGCCCTACAGGATTGATCGCCTCAGTTCCCTCCAGCACTACTTCAGACATTAGTCGAGCCCATGCCACGTCGTGTTGCGGCGCTTCTGCGTGCTCACGGGGTTATTACACGATATTAAGCAGGTGCACGAGTTTCTTTGCCTCTTCAGTGTATTTGTGTAGATACATTCAGCGGCAAATGTGGATACTGTCAGCGAAATATGTTGCGAATATAATTTGTAGAAAAGAAGTAATATATTTGAACGCAATGCACAATGAAGTAGGTTTTCACGCATGTCTGTTTTTCTGACGTCATAACTCCTGAACTGTTTGCGGTACCAGGATCCCGTAGTTTTGTAGCTGCGTGTAGCGGCATTTGTGGATGCTGACTAAGTAGTTTATTGTGAACAGAGTTGTAGCATAGAAGTAATGCATTTAAACACCATGCATAATGAGTCAGTTTTTGACGTGTCTCATTCTTTATGACGTCATACTGCACTGTGATAGGTTCTTCCCCCACAGTGATTTTTGCCTGGCAGTAAGGGATATGAGCACCAAGTTGGGCTATTATCGGTCCAGTGGTTCAGGAGAAGATGAAGATACACACACACACACACACACACACACACACACACACATATATATATATATATATATATATATATATATATATATATATATATATATATATATCTGCCTACATAAATCAACACCTTCAACCCATTACATGCAGTCTCCCATCCTTCATCAATGACACCAACCACTTTCTCGAACGCCTCCCTACCCAGTCTGTTACCCCGGAAACCATCCTTGTAACCATTGATGCCACTTCCTTATACACAAATATTCCGCACATCCAGGGCCTCGCTGCGATGGAGCACTTCCTTTCACGCCGATCACCTGCCACCCCACCAAATCCTCTTTCCTCATTACCTTAGCAAGCTTCAACCTAACCCACAACTTCTTCACTTTCGAAGGCCAGACATAACAACAATTAAAGGGAACAGCCATGGGCACCAGAATGGCCCCCTCGTACGCCAACCTATTCATGGGTCGCTTAGAGGAAGCCTTCTTGGTTACCCAGGCCTGCCAACCCAAAGTTTGGTACAGATTTATTGATGACATCTTCATGATCTGGACTCACAGTGAATAAGAACTCCAGAATTTCCTCTCCAACCTCAACTCCTTTGGTTCCATCAGATTCACCTGGTCCTGCTCCAAATCCCATGCCACTTTCCTTGACGTTGACCTCCACCTGTCCAATGGCCAGCTTCACACGTCCGTCCACATCAAACCCACCAACAAGCAACAGTACCTCCATTATGACAGCTGCCACCCATTCCACATCAAACGGTCCCTTCCCTACAGCCTAGGTCTTCGTGGCAAACGAATCTGCTCCAGTCCAGAATCCCTGAACCATTACACCAACAACCTGAAAACAGATTTCGCATCCCGCAACTACCCTCCCGACCTGGTACAGAAGCAAATAACCAGAGCCACTTCCTCATCCCCTCAAACCCAGAACCTCCCACAGAAGAACCCCAAAAGTGCCCCACTTGTGACAGGATACTTTCCGGGACTGGATCAGACCCTGAATGTGGCTCTCCAGCAGGGATACGACTTCCTCAAATCCTGCCCTGAAATGAGATCCATCCTTCATAAAATCCTCCCCACTCCACCAAGAGTGTCTTTCCGTCGTCCACCTAACCTTCGTAACCTGTTAGTTCATCCCTATGAAATCCCCAAATCACCTTCCCTACCCTCTGGCTCCTACCCTTGTAACCACCCCCGGTGTAAAACCTGTCCCATGCACCCTCCCACCACCACATACTCCAGTCCTGTAACCCGGAAGGTGTACACGATCAAAGGCAGAGCCACGTGTGAAAGCACCCACGTGATTTACCAACTGACCTGCCTACACTGTGAAGCTTTCTATGTGGTAATGACCAGCAACAAACTGTCCATTCGCATGAATGGACACAGGCAGACAATGTTTGTTGGTAATGAGGATCACCCTGTGGCTAAACATGCCTTGGTGCACGGCCAGCACATCTTGGCACAGTGTTACACCGTCCGGGTTATCTGGATACTTCCCACTAACACCAACCTGTCAGAACTCCGGAGATGGGAACTTGCCCTTCAGTATATCCTCTCTTCTCGTTATCCGCCAGGCCTCAATCTCTGCTAATTTCAATTTGCCGCCGCTCATACCTCACCTGTCTTTCAACAACATCTTTGCCTCTGTACTTCCGCCTCGACTGACATCTCTGCCCAAACTCTTTGCCTTTACAAATGTCTGCTTGTGTATGTGCGGATGGATATGTGTGTGTGTGCGAGTGTATACCTGTCCTTTTTCCCCCTAAGGTAAGTCTTTCCGCTCCCGGGATTGGAATGACTCCTTACCCTCTCCCTTAAAACCCACATCCTTTCGTCTTTCCCTCTGCTTCCCTCTTTCTTAATGAGGCAACAGTTTGTTGCGAAAGCTTGAATTTCGTGTGTATGTTTGTTTGTGTGTCTATCGACCTGCCAGCACTTTCGTTCGGTAAGTCACATCATCTGTGTTTATATATATATATATATATATATATATATATATATATATATATATATATATACATTATTGAGCATAATTGGAAAGCCTTGCAACGTGCTGTTCAAAAGAGATTTCCACCCCTTTACGTCTACTGATTCAGGTCATTACAAAGTGTGTTGTACCATTACCCGCAATCTTGTGTTTCAGTATCTTCTTGATTCTGTCACTACAGTTCTTTCTCCTTTCTAATGTCGATACATAACTGAGGCTCAAACTCCTAGTTGTCTGGATGTGAATTTATTCTGTCTGATCGTATTTCCTGTAGTTGCCAACGGGATCAACGGAAGCATCTGTGAGCTCGTTTACTTGGGTGTCGACTAGGTATCTTACTTTGGTTTTCTGGTCCATTTTATGATGTTAATCATATTCTTCGTTAGTTACGAGTCGTTCATTTGTGAAATATGTAGGCAAAATTTCAGACATCTCCCCTTGCAATGAAACAAAATCTTGAGATCGTGGAACGAGCTGTTGCGCGACCAGATACCGTCTTGGATCGTGGTTCCAATTTTTTCCTCAATTTTTATCAGTCCATATAACCGATAGCTTTGATGCAGAAGGTTAATTGTGATGTTCCACCTGTGTAGACTGCTTCTGGAAGAACGACCATGAGGCAATGGCGAAGTTTGGCTCTGTTAAAACAAAATCTTTTGGATAGTAGATGCTCCAGATCATTGTGCAGGCTTCACAAAATTTGTTTTGCATGGATTCTTTGCTCATTCTTTCACTTTCAGCGTGTCTGATATTTTCATCTAAGTACTTGAAGCGTTTAGCCTAAGTGAGGTAACCATATCTCGTCATCAAGCATCCCAGATCTACACACTTTGTTTCTCGTGAGACATGTGGAGGCTAGTTATGACAGCAGTCTCATGGAAATTTACAAGGGCGTTATTGACATAAAAGGTAATCGTGTTGAGAGTTGGCAATACTCTCTTAGGATGTAAAGGTTGGCTACAGCGCGCATACACAAGCTCTGGAATCTAAGATATTGTTGTCGCGCTTCGCAGCGCACGAATTAACTAGTGGCACTTTTGAAGCCAGTGTTGGAGCCCGCCTGCTGTGGTGCGCACGTGTGTTGGGCGAGGGCTCGTCGCCGTGCAGCCGTACTGCTGTGTCCGCCAGCAGCGACACAAGGATTGGTAGTGAGTTGATATTTTTTAGAATTTGCAGCGCGCTTATTAATTTAAAGAAAATGATTTGTGTATGTCCGTAGCAGCAGACGGTAATTTTGACAATGATAGGAGTTGAATTCTTAAGGGAAACCATTGTTAGGCGAATAGATTAAGTATTGATTTTTGTCATTGATTTCTTTTGTAATGGTCAGGGAATTGTTTCACTATGCATTTAAGTGAGAAGTATTTCAGTCTGTCCCAAGAGTTTGATTAATTTGTAATATTGCTTTAATGCCACTGGAGGCAGATTTACATACGAAGCGATTGTTCAAAGAGCTTCTAGCGTTTTGTTAATTGAATGAGAAAGAATCGCTTTCAGAATATAGTTTAAAAAAAAAAGAATTGCGTGTTTGGGTTATCATTTATCGAGTTTAGATTTGACCAAACCCTTTCTCTTAATTATATGTAGTTGTAGTAAGCAGCAGCAGCCGCAGTAACAGCAGGAGCCGCCATACAGAATATGCATTGCACTCAGCATGAATAATAGTTTTTTTTATCTTTTTGTTAAATAATGTAATGCAGCAGATCAAGCAGTGGCAGGAGATAGACCAAGTAAGTTATTTGTTGCGCAGAGGACCAATTAAAAAAAAGTTCAGGCGTTCTCTGTAATAGTAAAGTTAACAAGAGTACAAGCACGAGATTTTCAGTAGAAAACACGAGATAAGAAGAAAGAGCTCGCAACTTTCAGTGTTAGTTAATCCTATTAATGCTAGGTCATCGGAAACACGTTCACTGCAGCATTCCAGTTCTAGCACTTTCCCTGTATTTTTAAACAAAGCAATCTGGAGGCCAAAAGCTAGGTGTTGTCCACTAATTTTCTTGCCATAAGCTTACATTGGCCACATTTTGACTCAACCAAAATTCAGTATCTGGTAGAGTTCCTTAGATATCGTTATTCATTTGGACTCTTCGGGGACGCAAAACTCCCGACAGTGCACCAAGAACTGGTGTCACCGTCGTCTGAACGCTACACCGAAAACTCTGCGACAACCGCGCCCTACAATGTTGCCTTATTTTAAACAGATAGGATGTCGACGACGTACTTCAGGTAAACCTCACATCTGTGAGGTGAACAGGAAAAATGTTAGGGTAACATAATTATAGCTTAAAACGAGGTAACTCAAAGTAGCTGTAATATAGTGCAGCACAGTTTCAAGCCTAGCACTTGACAACAGCTTAAAACTTCGATCACGCTATTGTTGAGTCAGAACTTCAGTCACCCCTGCGGCTTACAAAGTCAGTGCGATACAAACCTCACACTTGCGTAACTTTTTATATGAGATATTCAGAGATAGTCTGAAGCGTTCCTTTCTTATAGTCCCTTGGAAATGAAGTGACTGTGAAGAAAAGTTACTTGCTTGCCATGCACACTGTGTTAAACATGAGGGTGTTGCTTCGCGGCCCCTGTGACATGTAGCGAGAATTTCGCTTTGCGGCGGTTGTGATGGAGCACAGCACGCGAGAAACAGATTCGGGATAACGAGGTTGTAAAGATATTTCTGCCTGCAGCTAGTAAGAAACTGAAGTGAACGAGGGCGACGTATAGTTCCATCAACTGCGGGGAAAGAAATTCACTGTGGTATCGTAAATAATGCGTCATAAACGTCAAATGAAAATAGGTACCAACGTCAAACTCGCTAATATATTTACGATCGATCCTTTCAGATAGAATAAATTGCTGAATAAAGTCTCGAGAATGTTTGCATAGTAGCCTACAGCAGAACCCTCGGGGGAATAGTGTGGGACTCTTTTGCTTGGACGATCATCTGAGTATCAATTTCATTGTTTTATTAACCACACTGAAGTTCCAACGTAATGTATCACTGGTTTTAATAAACTCATAAGCAATCTGAGTATCAATTTCATTGTTTTATTAACCACACTGAAGTTCCAACGTAATGTATCACTGGTTTTAATAAACTCATAAGCACTGCATATTACTTTAATTTTATCCAAACAGAGATGATACTCCAAAAACTAAACTGTTGTTGTTGTTGTTGTTGTGTCTTCAGTCCAGAGACTGGTTTCATGTGGATCTCCATGCTACTCAATCCTGTGCAACCTACATCTACAAGTACCTATTGCAACCGACTTCCTTCTGTATGTGCTTAGTGAATTCATCTCTTGGTCTCCCTCTACGATTTTTACCCTCCACGCTGCCCTCCAATACTAAATTGCTGATTCCTTGATGCCTCAGAACAAGTCCTACCAACCGATCCATTCTTCTAGTCAAGTTGTCGCACACATTCCTCTTCTCCCCAATTCTGTTCAGCACCTCATTAGTTACGTGATCTACCCATCTAATCTTCAAAATTCTTCTGTAACAACACAGTTCGAAAGCTTCTATTCTCTTCTTGTCTGAACTATTTATCGCCCATGTTTCACTTCCATACATGGCTACACTTGTGAGTTAACGACCATTGCGGTCTCACTTTAATATATGTCCGAAAGAGTCAGCCCTCAGGCATTGTGAAACGAAACCTGCCGTCCAGGACCGTGTGCCACAAAGGGCGCAGATTCACCACAAGATGGCGAAACTCACAGGTGTTTATTGCCTATTGAGGCCTAAGCGCTGTAGTGTGCGAGTGAGACAGACGAGAACCTACATCATAGGGAAACCCATTAGAAGGTGTTTGTGGCCAGGGAGATGTAGCAGTGTTATATACGGTGGACCTAAGATCGGCCATAAAGGGAAACATTTGTAGAAACTATTAATTCTGTAGTATTTCGTGGAATGAATCCACAGTAATTTTAATCTGCCATCCTCCATCCCAATAAAACTTGAATATTGATCATATCTATAATAGTTTAGGATTTACTGTTAAAGTGAAATTAACAAGTTTTGTAACAAAGACGTGAATGCTAAAATCTGAACGCTGAGGTCGATCTTAACGATCGACATTTCATATAGAAACGCATCGTTAAAATGACAAACGTTGTGAATATCAACTCTGTAACTTTGTTTAAAAGATATAGTAAATATAAATTATCAGTATTTTCAGTTAAGCATCAGATCATCATTTCCTCCATACAAAACACATTGAATGATGACACCTTATTGAATCATTAGGTAATAGAAAATCTATTGTAAAGTTAGTGCATAATAGTTACTTTTCTTCTTTATTTATTTATCAGAAAGCATATGGTTGCAAGGCTACTGGCCGTCGCATTCAAAGCTAAGAAGAAAATTGTATTCGTTTAATGTAAAAAAATTTAAAGTTTATTATGAAATGGATATTATTGTTACTTTATTTAGAACGTGAAAGTGGTGGCCAAGCTTTGATTATTTAAATACGTTAAAATGTAAAATAATGTAGACTAAGCTGTAGCCAATCGGATGAACGACTTCAGGAAACGGAACTGCCCTAGTCAGTTGAGCGACATTCGGCGCGCGGGGAACGCGGCCCGGGACGGGCAGAGGAACAGTTCGGATGGAGACACCAAAGGGCACAATTCGGATTGAGACGTGAAAGCGGACAGTCGGTCTTTAGGCAGCTAGGAAGTAAAACACTTAGAAAATTTCGCGTTGTGTGGTATCGCGGAACTTGGCCTCTGAGCGGTTTTCAGCCGCGCGCGTGGTGTGAACTCAACTTTTCGTGTACATAGAGGTGGAGTATTGGACTTGTGTTTCGCGATGAGGTTGTTAGTGATCGAACTGTGGCAAATGGATATGCGCTCGAGTGTAACAGTAACTCTAAATACGACCACTTTCACTATTAGTTTGCTTTCTAAATAAATATTATTCTAACCAAATCGCAATTGTGTGGCCTACATCATTTATGGGTCGTTAATTTATTACCCGATGTTATTATTACTATTATTATATGTTATGTTAACTTTGTATTTCGCAAACTTGCCATTAGCCAGACAATTTAACCAAAGGTTCACAAGTGTCTAATATAGCGCGTGTAATGCGACACGTGCGGTTGAACCCCTAGACGAGTTTGAGCCAAGATATTTCGACGAAGGAACCGCATGTGAGCCAGAACATCTGTGGGATGTTAGCTCACACTCCATACAAATACTTTCAGAAAAGAGCTCCTGAGACTTAAATCTATACTCGATGTTAACAAATTTCTCTTCTTCAAAAACGCTTTCCTTGCCATTGCCAGTGTGCATTTTATATCATCTCTACTTCGACCATCATCAATTATTTTGCTCCCAAAATAGCAGATCTCGCCTAGTACTTTGTCTCATTTCGTAACCTAATTCCCACAGCATCACCTGATTTCATTCAACTAAATTCCGTAATCTTCGTTTTGCTTTTGTTGATGTTCATCTTATATCCTCCTTGCAAGGCACTGTACATTCTGTTCAACTGCTATTCCAGGTCCTCTGCTATCTCTGACAGAATTACATAGTCACCGGCAAACGTCTCTTCTCCATGGATTTTAATTCCTACTCCAAATTTTTCTTTTGTTTCCTTTACTGCTTGTTCAATATAGAGATTGAATAATAACGGGGATAGGCTACAACCCTGTCTCAATCCCCTCCCAACCATTGCTTCCCTTTCATGCCCCTAGACTCTTACAACCACCATCTGCTTTCTGTACAAATTGTTTATATCCTTTCGGTGCCTGTATTTGACCATTGCCACCTTTAGAATTTTGAAGACAGTATTCCAGTCAACATTGTCAAAAGCTTTCCCTTAGTCTACAAATGCCAGAAACATAGTTTTGCTTTTCCTTAGTCTATCTTCTAAGATTAGCCGTGTTCCAACATTTCTACGGAATCCACACTGATCTTGCCAGAGGTCGGCTTCTACCAGTTTTCCATTCGTCTGTAAAGAATTCGTGTTAGTATTTTGCAGCCGTGACTTATTAAATTGATAGTTCGGCAATTTTCACATCTGTCAACACCTGCTTTCTTTATTATATTTTTCTTGAAGTCTGAGGGTATTTCGCCTTTCTCTACCAGATGGTAGAGTTTTGTCATGGCTGGCTCTCCCAAAGATATCAGTGGTTCTAATGAAATGATGTATACTCCCGGAGCCTTGTTTCGAATTAGTTCTTTCAGTGCTGTGTCAAACTCTTCACGCAGTGTCACTTCTCCCATTTCATTTTCGTCTACGTCTTCTTCCATCTCCATAATATTGCCCTCGAGCACATCGCCCTTGTATAGACCCTCTATATACTCCTTCCACCTTTCTGATTACCCTTCTTTGCTTAGAAATGGTTTTCCATCTGAGTTCTTGATTTTCATACAAGTGGTACTCTTTTCTCCGAAGGTCTATTTAATTTTCCTGTAGGCAGTATCTATCTTACCCCTAGTGATACATGCCTCTACATCCTTACAGTTATCCTCTAGCCATCCTTGCTGAGCCATTTTGCACTTCCTGTCGATCTCATTTTTGAGACGTTTGCTTTCCTTTTTGTTTGCTTCATTTACTGCACTTTTATATTTTCTCCTTTCACCAATTAAATTCAGTATCTCTTCTGTTTCCAAGGATTTCTACTAGCCCTCGTCTTTTTACCTACTTGATCCTCTGCTGCTGGAGTGTACTGGTCGGGTGGAAAGCAAGTCGTCTTGTCGGTGGGTCCGTTGACTGTCTCTTGGTTGGGTTGCCGGCGGATCGGATATAGCTGGGCCGACTACCTGTCTCCCCTAAGCGAACGTTAATATTTCAAGTGCAGACCGACCCCCGGGATCTTCTAAGTGCCGCTGGCTGTACTACCTTTTGTTATTGGTGTTTGATTGTGTATTTTAATGGCCCATAGCCGATGGCTTGGATGTGTATGCTTTTAGTTGGGTTTTAAATAATGGACCTTAATCCGTTTTAAAATTGAAAGTTCCTTACTTTTCAAGTCTTGCATTGTTTGGGCCTTCAGCCTCGTTTAAGGATCCTCTGGTAAAACTGAACAAGTGATTGCCTGGGAATCGTTATGTTCGGCTACTTGGAGAGCATTTGCAGACGTACATGGACTTCATGTTCCCAAACAACGATGGAATTGTCACCAAGCGAGAATTGGTCGCGTTTGGTTTGAAGAAGATTCTGGACAGCTCGAGCAAGTGAGATTGCCACTCAGAACGTCCGACATGAGTCCCATCGAATATTTACAGGATATAGTCGAGAGGCCAGTCAGTGCACAAAATCCAGCACCAGCAACTCTTCCGCTACTGTGGACAGCTGTAGAGGCGACACGGCTCAGTGTTTCTGCAGGGGACTTCCGACCACTTTTTAAGTCAGTATTGCATCGAGTTGCTGCACTACTCAAGGCAAAAGGAGGTAACTCCTTCCAGACAGTCGCCCGAGAGAACAACGGTGACTGCCCAACGGAACTTAACTGTACGCAGCCGTGCTTGGAAGTCTAATGTTCAACGCGCGCAAAATTCCGTGCGAATCACAGTTCGCCATTTTTCGAAGTTTAAACGACCTCCACCGAACCTTTGTTGCAGAGCGAAGGAGCGTTTATACCATACCATACACGGTCACTGATGTGGTGGCAAGCGTGCGTTTTTAAGGAGCGCACATGGGTATCGTGTGTGGTTGGTGAGAAGTGGTTCGGTAGAGTTGTGTCGGCTGTTTAATGGTCTTAGGCATACATGCAACTAGGGCAGTGATGGTTCTTAAGCTTATAACCGTAAATATAAGAACATTTATCTTAGTGTTAAGATGTGCTAAGCCAGCACATTCAGTCCACCACTTGGGTCGTCATAAAAGACGATTCACTTCAGTCCTGATTATTCTTAATTGTACAGGGTGTCCCATATATAACCGGTACGCCTCACATACAGGTTAATCACCTCTAGCCGAATTACTTGTGAAGTGGCAACACTGTCTCGAAAGTTAGCTACACTGCTTTCAATTGGAAATTTGAGTGCAACTGCGTCAGTTGGTTTGTGAAGCTCGTGTTGTTGACATGTTACAGAACTGAGGCAGATAGCATTAGAACGGATAATTCATATCGCGACATGTTACATTAAGACAGGCTCCATGAAGGACTGTAAAGAAATGTTTCAAGAAAAATATGCTGGTAGGAAACTCCCCACGACCAGCACTATTCAAGATGTATTCAAGAAATTGAGGACTCTGGGATCCCTTCAGAAGGTTTAGAGCTACAGGCGATCCACTCTGGGGACCCCTGAAACTACAGAGAGAATTCCGCATTAACGTTACGAGAAGGCCCCACAAGTTGAGGCGTGGCGCCTTATATCGCTTCTGTCTAGAGCCTGTGTATCGGTAGAATGACTCATGCGTGCACCGTGACAAATGGTCTGAAGCGGGTTCAGCTGGGTAGGTAGTCCTAATTTTCGTCTGTTAGAGGACAGCAGCTGAAAGTACTAAACGGAAAGACCTATAATGTAGTTATGAATTTTGACCACCAGATTCCAGTAGTGCGCAGACACATTCAAGAAACAGGCCAAGAAAATGTTTTTGTGAATTTCTTGAAAGCGTTTTTGTTTATTTATCTTTGTACAGTTTTGTATACGCTTTTGGTAGTGTGAATGATGCGTGAATGTGGCCTAAAGTAAATATGTAGATCATTGTTCTACTGATGAACACTGTACGAAATAGTGTGAGAAAGTTAAAGACAGTGTGAATTCAGACGACGGGGAATTTTGTATCATAATATGTTAAGTACGTTGTAATATTAGCAATTTTCGCCTTACAAACATTAATATACGCTCAATAGTAAACGCCTGATGGCCTAAAGTTATCGAGCAATTGTAAAGTAAAATAAATGAACCATCGCATAGCAGCGACAGAATCTATTATTCTTTATCTTTGCCGTTCTTGCGCGGTGCCAGTAAATCTCTATGTACATGTATCGATTAATGGTGTAAAAAAGAATTCTGTTGTTTCAAGACAAAGGAGGCTTTTGGCGCCTCACCTTTTACTGTTTGTATTCCATGAGAGGTGGACGCGGACAATAACGATCATACCACATTTCCTTCGGGTACAACGGAATTTACCTTTACACCTGACGGTTTTGTTGCGTTAAGAGCACGTGTTGAGCACGTGTTGAGTTCAATCTGCAAGGACGTCTTGAATCCAGTCGCAAATCTTCTCCTATACTCGATAAACTCGTATTTTTTCCAGTAAACAGCAGTGCGCCCTGGTGTCAAATGCCTTCCTGAAGTCAAGGAACACGGCACCAACCTGAGCGCCGTTGTTTCACTGCGCTGTGGATCTCATGGAGGAACAGAGCGGGGTGAGTTTCGCAGCGTCTCTGTTTGCTTAATCCATGTTGATTTTTATAGAAGAGACTTTAATTATCCAAGTCGCTAGGAACCACTTGTTGCTCCAACGATCTACGGCTGGCTGTTGCTAGAAGGTGAGCAAGTTCTTTAGCGTAATCTTTAGAGGTATTTCCCCTGGTCCCAATGGCTTTCCACTACTAAGCGACTATAATTGCTTTTTGTTCTGCGTTCGGTTACCTCAATATCTACCATTTCGATTTTCGTACAATGACTGGAAGAAGGGACCGCGTTACGATCTTCCGCGGTGAAACAACTTCAGAAGACGAATTCAGTATTTCGGTATTCTCTCTATCTTTCGTTTCGGTGCCAGTATGGTCTCTGAGGACTCATATATAATTTCGAACCTCTAATTTTATGTAGGATCAGAACCTCTTAGGGATTTTACTCAGATCGGTTGACAAATCTTTATTACTTTCAAAGTCACTGAAAGCTTGTCTGAGTGCTCTCAGGATTCTCATTTTCGCTTCGTTGAGGTTTGTTTGTCAACTTGAATCTGATGGCTCAAATGGCTCTGAGCACTATGGGACTTAACATCGGAGGTCATCAGTCCCCTAGAACTTAGAACTACTTAAACCTAAGTAACCTAAGGACATCACACACATCCATGCCCAAGGCAGGATTCGAACCTGCGACCGTAGCAGTCGTGCGGTTCCAGACTGAATCGCCTAGAACCGCTCGGCCGGCCTTGAATCTCAGATGAAGTTCTCTTTGTTTACGTAGCAGTTTCCTAACACGGCTATGTGCTTCACATGTTCATCCGTATCACTGAATATTTGATGCTGACTAGTCAGGTACTCTGCTGCTTGTATCCTGTCACTCCTGCTAATTAAAACGGTCTTCCTCCTTTCCTTAACATTCCTTGTAAATTCCGTAGTCATAGTTGCTATCACAGCTTTGTGATCACTGACACTTTCCTTTGGGTTAACGTATTTGATAAGTTGGTGTTTGTTTGTTGCTTGGAGGTCTAGTACGTCACCTCAACGAGTGTGTTCTCTAACTATCTACCCAAAACAATTTTCGAACAAGACATTCACAATAATGTCACATAATCCTCTAATCTCTGGCACCTGTTTTCATGGTATGATTTGCATGAAAAAATTTTACGATTGTCAAACGATTTAGATGTTATTCGCAACTGATCCTGCTATTTCTTCTGAAGGTACTTTCGCAGGAGGCTCAAGCCATTTTTACAGCTAAATGTCACTCTTAAAGAAACTGTACGATGTGTGCGAGCGAGTGTTAACTAAAGTTTTCGAAGCTGCATTTTAGGGAAAGCACCGTGAACGCTATGAACATTCGCAGCTTTGTATGCGAGGTATAATATTTTGTACAGGGAGTCCGTCCGGAGCAGTTAATGGAATTGTATATGTAAAAGTGTCAACAAGAGCTAAGCAGACGCGTTCACCACGCGGAATCTCGACGTCGACAAGACGATCTGAGGACCGCCGCCCCGTTCCACTCTCCCGTTATTCCGGCGGGGAGTCGGCAAATAGACGGTGTTTGTGTCGCGGAATAGAGTATCTCGTCGCGAGTTGATGTTTGCCGAGAGGGCCGCATCAAAATATATATAAACAACTGCGCGGAGTGGTCCCGCAAACGGCGAACTACTTTACTTGCGATCCCCGGCGGGAGGCGGCGAAGGAACACGACAGCCCTCCGGGGGCGAGGGGCGGGCGTGGGGCGGTGAAGTGGCGGCCAAGAAAAAAGCCATTAAAAAAGTTGTAGGTGGTGGCAACTCGCAGGGATCCGCCCCCGGGGGCGAGTTAAGCCGCCGCGTTGTTTGTTTGCAACCCCTGCGGGGCGACCCTGGGCTCCGGACAGCGCGTTTGTAAAATAAAACACTACACCGCCTCCCCACCGCCCAATCCCACGCTCTCAGGCGCCAGTCACCGCGGTGACCTTTTAACGCGTATCAGACTTCACGTTGGGGTTCCTAAGGCGATAATCCACAAAGTAACGACCTGCTGCACTTTATCATGCCAAAACTGATATCATGCTGTGACACATTAAGCTTTCCCGGTGAATCAACTGTTTGTATTGTGATACGCCCTGCTACACCCCCACAGGATAGGACAGTTGTGGAAACAGGCCAAAATAAGCGGCTCTCAGTCACACTCGAACATGTTGTTGTTGTTGTGGTCCTGACACTGGTTTGATGCAGCTCTCCATGCTACTCTATCCTGTGCAAGCTTCTCCATCTCCCAGTACTTACTGCAACCTACATCCTTCTGAATCTGCTTAGTATATTCATCTCTTGGTCTCCCTCTATGATTTTTTCCCTCCACGCTGCCCTCCAATGTTAAATTTGTGATCCCGTGATGTCTCAGAACATGTCCTACCAACCGGTCCCTTCTTCTTGTCAAGTTGTGCCGCAAACTCCTCTTCTCCCCAATTCTATTCAGTACCTCCTCATTAGTTATGTGATCTACCCATCTAATCTACAGCATTCTTCTGTAGCACCACATTTCGAAAGCTTCTATTCTCTTTTTGTCTAAACTATTTATCGTCCATGTTTCACTTCCATACATGGCTACACTCCATACAAACACTTTCAGAAACGACTTACTGACACTTAAATATATACTCGATGTTAACAAATTTCTGTTCTTCAGAAACGCTTTCCTTGCCATTGCCAGTCGACATTTTATATCCTCTCTACTTCGACCATCATCAGTTATTTTGCTCCCCAAATAGCAAAACTCCTTTACTACTTTAAGTGTCTCATTTCCTAATCTAATTCCCTCAGCATCACCCAACTTAATGCGACTACATTCCATTATCCTCGTTGTGCTTTTGTTGATGTTCATTTTATATCCTCCTTTCAAGACACTCTCCACTCCGTTCAACTGCTCTCCCAAGTCCTTTGCTGTCTCTGACAGAATTACAATGTCATCGGCGAACATCAAAGTTTTTATTTCTTCTCCGTAGATTTTAATACCTACTCCGAATTTTTCTTTTGTTTCCTTTACTGCTTGCTCAATATACAGATTGAATAACATCGGGGAGAGGCTACAAGCCTGTCTCACTCCCTTCCCAACCGCTGCTTCCCTTTCATGTCCCTCGACTCTTATAACTGTCATCTGGTGTCTGTACAAATTGTAAATAGCCTTTCGCTCCCTGTATTTTAACCCTGCCACCTTTAGAATTTGAAAGAGAGTATTCCAGTCAACATTGTCAAAAGCTTTCTCTAAGTCTACAAATGCTAGAAACATAGGTTTGCCTTTCCTTAATCTTTCCTCTAAGATAAGTCGTAGGGTCAGTATTGCCTCACGTGTTCCAAAATTTCTACGGAATCCAGACTGATCTTTCCCGAGGTTGGTTTCTACCAGTTTTTCCATTCACGCTCCAAGTCCCGTGGGATTCACAGTTCCCACCTCTGTAAGGTGCTACCACCTAGTGAACAGTATAGGGTACTACTTCCAATCGGAAGTTCCCGCCGTTTTTGCTGTACCTTCGCGCAGAGGCATTGTATAGCTGAGTGTTGCTCTGTAGAGGAGACTTTCAGTGCTGTTTGCGTGACATTTTGTGATTTTTTTCCTCAAAGCTATAGTATAAGGTAAATACTTTTGATTTACCCAAATTTATGAAGGAGCACGTAAAATTGGAACGAGGAGAATTCCAGTTTGAAACAAAAGGAGCCATTTCTGCAGTAAAATGGATGGGTAAGCATCTAGTCACTTTTCTGTCATCAATTCATGACCCATGAGAAACAGCCACAGTGAAAATGAAAAACAAGGATGGTACTAGTACAGAGATTTCTTGTCCTGAAGTTGTGGCAGAATGCAACAAAATAATGGGTGGTGTCGATAAGTTTGATCAATTACGAGAAAGGTATGCTATTGGCAGACGTTCTGTAAAATGGTGGCACAGAATATTTAATTTCCTGGTGGATGTTACTGCAGTGAACAGTTTTATTCCGTGGAAAATTAGTAAAAGAGAAAGTGGACAGCATGATTAGCTCACATACAGGATCCATCTAGCCAGACAATTGATCGCTGGCTTCTCATCCCAAAAAAGGCGTGGACAAAAACCTGTCTTTCTGGCAAAAAGGGGTAAAGTACCTGAAGATTTTCGTCATGTGGCTGTAGGAGAGCATCAACCCATTTTAGGAGAAACCTACTGGACGTGCCGTCATTGTAGTACCAAAGCTGCGGAAAAGAGCACTCGCTGTGTTTGTACATTTTGTCAAATACCACTTTGCATAGACCCATGTTTCAGAAAATTTCATGGCAAGTAATTGTGAACAATCATTGTAAGAAGAGAAGTAAATTTATCAATAAATATGACATGTATTGAAAAAGTTGTTTTTGTCATTTAACTCCAAGGAAGGGCAGTGGGAAGAATACTTCGCACCTTGTTGTGTGACCTGACTTTCACAGTTGGAGCAAATTTGATATTCTGTATGATAATTATACCTATCTGTTAACTACTATCTGATCTCCATTCATTAAAAAAAACTGCTCAATAATTTTGCCCACGAAAGGGTTAAGGGCAAGACAACTTTAATTTAAAAACGGCTGAAAGCCAATAAGTTAAAGCGCAACCAAAATCAAAAATTTAAGAGGCAAAGCCTTATCTTAAAACCAGTTCCTTAATTAGACTGAATACCCGAAGAATCTGACACTTTAAGGGCAAACAACTTAAATTCAAAATCGGCTGAAGGCCCAACACTTAAGACTCCATAGCATGAATTTTTAAAATGCCAAAGGCTTTACGTAAAACAGTTCTTAAATTAGGCTGAAGGCCCAAACCATCTGATAGCTTAAGAGCAGAACAACTTTAATTCAAAATCGGCTGAAGGCCTAACGAATCTGACACTTTAAGAGCAAAACAAGTTAAATTGAAACTCGGCTGAAGGCCCAATACTTAAGACTCAATAACATTAATTTTAAAAATGCCAAAGGCCATACGTAAACAGTTCTTAAATTAGGCTGAAGGCCTAAACATCTGACGCCTTAAGGGCAAAACAACCTTAATCTAATTGGCTAGAAGCCATACAAGTACAAACAACAAGAACAAACAAGAAAAGGCAGTACACCCAATGGCGCTCAGGAGTTCCGAGGATCGGCCTAGAATTCAAACACTAACGCTCGCTTAGGTGAGACAGGCAGTCCGCCTAGCCATTGTCGATCCGACGACAACCGAACCGACAGACAGTCAACGGACCCACCGACAAGCTTACCTCCGCTCCACCCGACCAGCACACAACAGGGAGTTCAGTGGAACAACGTAGAATGTATTGGCGCCCACAACATTGAGCTGTCAAACTACACACCGTGCTCGACAGCGACAACACGAGGAAATATACCTTCAATTTACGTCAACGGCCAGGGCAGGTAACCAGAACGTTAACGGCCACAAGGAAGAAAATTCCGCTGGTGCACTTCAATTGAAATAACCAAATACAGTGAAACTCCACTGGAGGGTGGCTAAAATTTGCCAACTTGAAAACACATGATGTTGCTCGCGGAAATATTCCAACAGCCGACAACGAACTCCAAACGACACAATGTGAACAGTCATGACTTGCTGGTAGATTAAGTCAAAACTCTACTTTCACGTCCAGGATCGGTGAGCCACAAACCTCGTAGCAATGGGAACATCACCACACACTCCGACACGGCATAGAGGCTGACAGCGGGCCCGGCCAAACTATGAGCCGTGGAGATTTCCTCGCTGATCCATGCCAACTGACCAACTGCTCAGGCCCGGAAACGGTGAAAGGACACAATATACGTCGGCCGATGAGACGACCAACCGAACGACCAACCAACGGTCGTTGCGCTCCAACCTCCCTCCGTCGGACAGTTCATGCGTGTCGCCAGCGGTCGGCCAGCACTGGCTGTCCGCGCCTCACCGGCGCTCCGTCCCCGACTTCACTGCTGCTGTGTGCCGACTGCACTGCTGGTGCGCCTCCAGCTGACAGATACACGACGACCCGGAAATACAGGGTGATTCAAAAAGAATACCACAACTTTAAAAATGTGTATTTAATGAAAGAAACATAATATAACCTTCTGTTATACATCATTACAAAGAGTATTTAAAAAGGTTTTTTTTCACTCAGAAACAAGTTCAGAGATGTTCAATATGGCCCCCTCCAGACACTCGAGCAATATCAACCCGATACTCCAACTCGTTCCACACTCTCTGTAGCATATCAGGCGTAACAGTTTGGATAGCTGCTGTTATTTCTCGTTTCAAATCATCAATGGTGGCTGGGATCGGTGGCCGAAACACCATATCCTTAACATACCCCCATATGAAAAAATCGCAGGGGGTAAGATCAGGGCTTCTTGAAGGCCAATGATGAAGTGCTCTGTCACGGGCTGCCTGGCGGCCGATCCATCGCCTCGGGTAGTTGACGTTCAGGTAGTTACGGACAGATAAGTGCCAATGTGGTGGCGCTCCATCCTGCTGAAATATGAATTGTTGTGCTTCTTGTTCGAGCTGAGGGAACAGCCAATTCTCTAACATCTCCAGATACTGTAGTCCAGTTACAGTAGCACCTTCGAAGAAAAAGGGACCAAAAACTTTATTGGCTGAAATGGCACAGAAAACGTTCACCTTAGGCGAGTCACGTTCGTACTGAGTTGTTTCCCGCGGATTCTCAGTGCCCCATATACAGACATTGTGACGGTTGACTTTCCCGTTAGTGTGGAAAGTTGCTTCATCACTAAACACAATCTTTGAAACGAAAGATTCATCTGTTTCCATTTGAGCAAGGATAAAATCACAGAAATCGATTCTTTTAATCTTATCAGCTGCAGACAGTGCTTGAACCAATTTCAGACGATAAGGTTTCATAACTAACCTTTTTCGTAGGACTCTCCATACAGTTGATTGTGGAATTTGCAGCTCTCTGCTAGCTCTGCGAGTCGATTTTCCTGGGCTGCGAACAAATGCTTGCTGGATGCGTGCTACATTTTCATCACTCGTTCTCGGGCGTCCGGAACTTTTCCCTTTGCACAAACACCCATTCTCTGTAAACTGTTTATACCAACGTTTAATACACCACCTATCAGGAGGTTTAACACCATACTTCGTTCGAAATGCACGCTGAACAACTGTCGTCGATTCACTTCTGCCGTACTGAATAACACAAAAAGCTTTCTGTTGAGCGGTCGCCATCTTAGCATCAACTGACGCTGACGCCTAATCAACAGCGCCTCAATCGAACAAATGTACAACTAAATGAAACTTTATAGCTCCCTTAATTCGCCGACAGATAGTGCTTAGCTCTGCCTTTTGTCGTTGCAGAGTTTTAAATTCCTAAAGTTGTGGTATTCTTTTTGAATCACCCTGTACTATCGGTCGCTCCAGATGGTACGACAGTGCACCTATCGATACGCGCTGCTGCTGCCGCTCATGGGCAGGTAAGGCAGGAAGTTAGTGACGCTAGTAAATGGAATAAGAAATCGAGGCGGCAGTACCGTAATAGAAGATGACAAACAATAAATGCGATAAACGCGAGCAAGGCACGGCTCATATAGCTCTCGGGTGTCCAGTCGGATACAGTCCTTTATGTAACTTGATATTCCGACAGCGTACCTTGACTTCTGCACCGCAGCATCAAATTCACTATGGAGCCGGAATACAATGGCGAAATCCCCTCTTTGGTTGGTTAGTTGACTGATTGGTTGGTTGGATGATTGTGGGACCCAACAGCGAATTCATGGGTCCCATTGGAGTATGGAAGGATCAGGAAGGAAGTCAGCCGCCCCCTTTCAAAGGAACCATCCGGCATTTGCCTGAAGCGATTTCGGGAAATCACGGAAACCTAAATCACGGTGGACGGAGGAGAGTTTGACCCGTCGTCCTTACGAATGCGACTCCAGTGTGCTAACCACTGCGCCACCTCTCTCGCTCCCTCCTTTGGACGTCCGAGTCAAGTGCAAGGTGTATGGTAGTCTGTACATTGTGCAGAGTGTACAAGAAACCCACGCACAGTGATCTGTGTCTCGATACCTGCAATTGCCATCATTCTGGACAAGTGCGGGCAGTCCACAAAGCCAGTGCAGTACCGGAGACAGGGAGGTTCCAGAGGGCGTTCAGTCACCTTAAGGCCAAGTTCTAATTCAAAACGGTTGAAAATTCGATTTTAATTGCATTTTTTGAAAGATATATGTGTGTAAAATGTTGGGACGTAAAGGATTCTTAATCCGCGACTATAAAAGTTTCTGCAGCCCATTCTTCGAAGCAGTGTCACGGCCGCCGTGGGACGCTCTCAGCGGGAGAAACCCGGCTCAGGTGGAAAACTTGTCGTGCCGTGACGCGCGTTCACAAAATGATTTATATTGTAAACTCTTGTCGCCAGTTTTGTAAGGCCTCGTCGCACTGCTCTGGTGGCAGAGTTGCCACTGTCGTTACGGTAGGCCGAGTTTGCAGGTTCGTGAAACGACTTCTGGTGCAGCACACCGCTAAGAAAATTTCTCCCTGCCACTATCACACAGCTATGCCCTGGAGTCGGGTAACAGAATAGGAGAACGAAGGTTCTACAACACTCCAACAAATTAACAATAGTCACACAAACGAATTAAAAGATTTAATTATCTTCGAGACTTGTTGAATAATGAAGTCTGCAATACTGCATGTAGTATAACATAAAAAATGTCTTCAATGGCTAAATGCAAATAATCGTAGGTAAACTTCGCAGCACATAGCAAATGCAGTTTACAACAAATGTCTGTTCACTTCTAAGAGTTCACTAAACAACGTTCCCTGACTGAGCCAGCTCTGTCAGATGATCTACAACCAAGCGGGCGAGAGCTGCTCTTCTATCTCCCTAGTAGGCTTCTGTCCGTTGACGTCCGGTCATTGGCGGATTGTACTCTGCTGACAACTGATCGAGGCGAAGTCGATATCTTCATCCTCAGCGTCGCCAGTGGCGCTGGTGGAACTCACGCAAGTGGCGAGTCTCTGTGGCACTGGCGCCACGTGGGCATCTTTGCGCCTCTGATGATTTTGCCCTGACTGTGTCTTGTTCGGACGACACAGCAGATTTATATTGCAGTATGCATGCAAACATATTCGCCAAAAAAGCTGACGAACAACGTGTGGAGACTGACGAATGCTGCATACACAGCTCAGTCAGGTCAGCAATTTTGCGCCAAAAAGAATGAAGGAATTGCCCTCCAGAAATAATTCGAGTTACAGGAATGGTTGATATACTGTCCTGGAATTTCAGACTAAAAGGAAGTAACGAAAACACTTTTTTTTGGTAAAATTTTGGTCAAAATTGGGAAAAAACATAATTTCTGGTCCGCCATATTGGATTAGCCATTTTGAGTTTTGAAAATCTGACTTCAGATTTGTGTTCAGCGACATCAAAAACATATCAAAAAAAATGGTTCAAATGGCTCTGAGCACTATGGGACTCAACTGCTGAGGTCATAAGTCCCCTAGAACTTAGAACTACTTAAACCTAACTAACCTAAGGACAACACACACATCCATGCCCGAGGCAGGATTCGAACCTGCGGCGGTAGCGGTCGCGCGGTTCCAGACTGTAGCGCCAGAACCGCTCGGCCACCAGCGGCCGGCTAAACATATCAAAACATGCCGTTTTTATGCAGACTTAACTAACAATACGTATAAAAGTTTTTCCTGAACTTGAGACCGTTTCTCTCCGTCAATGATTTGTCAGAACTCCGTGCAGCATATAATAAAAATGGTTCAACCTATTAACAAATGGCTCTGAGCACTATGTGACTCAACATCTGAGGTCATCAGTCCCCTAGAACTCAGAACTACTTAAACCTAACTAACCTAAGGACATCACACACATCCAAGCCCGAGGCAGGATTCGAACCGGCGACCGTAGCGGTCACGCGGTTCCAAGCTAGAACTGCTCGGCCACACTGGCCAGCACCTATTAACATCTACCATAGACCCCCAAAAAGTAAAACATTCTTGGGAGCTTCACATGAAATTTGTTAACATTAACTACTTTTTGTAAAGCTATAAAGTGTGAACAAAACCATCAAAAATCGAACTCAAAGTTTGAGTTAGAACGTTATCGTCAAAATTTAAGGTTGAGTTACGGTATAAAGTAGTATCGACTGATGTTATCCATTTTTTATTTCAGATAACCCCTGAGGGGCTAAGCTGCACGCAGTCTGCGTACTCCAAAGCCGCAGGCCCTTGATGAAACCTTAATTAAGGGCGTCGTTTTTTTAAATGAAAATCTAAAATAAAGCTAAAAGTATGATCATTCGTAATTTCCAAACAGTTCGCCCCCAGTAGCTGAGTGGCCGCCGGCACGGTGGTTCAGCGTGTTCGGTCAGAGAGCCGGTTGGCCTCTGTAATAAAAAGCTGAGTGGAAGGATCAACCACCGAACTTGAACAGGATACCTTACGACGTCCGCAACGACCAAACACAACGATCAATAATGAAAAGAAAATAAGTGGTCAGCGCACCAGAATGTTAAGACTAAGGGTCTGGGCTCGATTCCCGTCTGGGTCGGAGACTTTTTTCCGCTCAAAGACTGGGTGTTGTGTTTTCCTAATCTTCATTTCGTACCCCTCCACGCGCAAGTCACTGAAGTGGCGTCACATCGAAAGACTTGCACCCGGCGTACGGTCTACCCGACGGGAGGCCCTAGTCACTCGACATTCCCAAACAGATTCCTCGCATGTCTTTTCATTGTCTCAAAGAAATTTCAGACTTTGCCCTTTTTTTTTTTTTTTTTTTTGCTCGTTTGAATGAGAACCTTGTCTAAAGGACGTATTCCAGAAGAATGGGTACTGCGGGAAACAAATCCAAAGTGCTTTCAGGCAGGTCCAGCAAACAGGACACGACGAGGAGGATGACGATAATACAACGGAGTATCTACCGTAAGCCGTGAAGTATCGAACAATTCGGCAGAATCCTGGCCCAACATAACATTAACTGTGTTTCTGTCAACCACCGAAAACTCGTGCGCTGTTTGGTACGGTGAAGGATGACTCGGGACTCCGTAAAAAGCGTGTGTAGTGTAGTCTATGAAAATGTGGCGAGGCAGACATCAGGCTGACTGTGCGGAAAGTCGAACAAAGGTGCCAAAGGTGCCACGAGCGCAGGACACTGAAAACACTGAACTTAGGCAACTCATAACTAGAACACTGCATACCTACAGTGGACTCAGTGAAATGTGAAAGGATGTGCAAAAACTAATCTCGCCGCTTTGGGATGCGTACTAAATGAGTCGGTCGAAATGTGAGTGACCAACGGTCTGATCAGTAGAGACAGTGGCTTCACCCACGGTGCAGTGTGGGTGTCAGCGCTCAGACAGCTGAGGTAGCAACTTCTGCCAAGAAGGAGTTCCACGCCAGACGGCGATGGCACAGCCATTCGGCAATAGCGTCACCCCACTACTCCACCCTACGCCCCGTGCGACTGGGTATCGATGCAAGGATTGGGGAATGATAAAGTTATGAAGGAGATCAGATGTAGAGAAACGCTTATTCTACAGGTACCAACTGAAGACGACGACGAGATAGGCTGCCGAAATATCGTGTAAGGCAAACGACTGCATCCGACAGCAGCACAGACAACTGATTTTATTATTGGGTGTCAATCAGCAGCTGTGAACCGCATTTTAAGTATAGAAATAGTCGCTCATTAGCAGCACACATTTTTATTAAATTAATTTCTTGACTGATTTTGGCAAATTAATCTGCCATTCTCAGTAGATCATACAATCATGCTTACATCCGGAAGGCTTGCCGTTGTGGCCGAGCGGTTCTAGGCGCTTCAGTTTGGAACCGAACGACCGTTACCGTCGCAGGTTCGAATCCTGGATGTGTGTGATGTCCTTAGGTTAGTTAGGTTTAAGTAGTTCTAAGTTCTAGGGGACTGATGACCTCAGATGTTAATTCCCATAGCGCTCAGAGCCATTTGAACCATTTTTTTTTTTTTTACATCGGGAAGCAGCCGTCAAGCGAACTCTGGACGATAGAGTCCTACAGAAAATGGGGATAGAATAAGAATTTAGTGATTACCAGGATTGGATCACAATTAACAGCAGATTAATAGCAATAAGTGTACAGTAATAAAGAGAATATTTTTACATAATACTGTCAAGCAGTTAAAAAGCATCGTAACAAATTCGAAATATGGTGTCCAAAAAAACTTCGCATCATAAGCCTCTACGTCAAGATAGGGAAAAGCTCAATGTAGCACCGTTTCTGCATCGGTCTACGGAGCCACCATCAGCTGATTCTAAAATAAACCTGATCATTGTATTCATTCTTCAGTCCTTTTTACATTCGATGCCAGTTTTGAGTAAAAATTTATACGCTTGATTAGCACGTGACATTGTGTTTTAATCGTGACTGATGATCAGGTTCGTTTGACTTGTGTTATAGACACGAGCGCCCGTATTGTGCTTAGACTTCGTAAGCTTCTAGGCACACGAGCGTTCGTTGCTTCTTATATACACTGAAGAGCCAAAGAAACTGGTACACATGCCTAATATCGTGCAGGGTCGAAGTGCCGCAACATGACGTGGCATGGACTCGACTAATGAGTGAAGTAGTGCTGGAGGGAACTGACTCCATGAATCCTGCACGGCTGTCCATAACCAGGAGTGCCAGGGGTTGGAGACCTCTTCTGAACAGCACGTTGCAAGGAATTCCAGATATGTTCAACAATGTTCATGTCTGGGGAGTTTGGTGGCCAGTGGAAGTATTTAAACTCAGAAGAGTATTCCTGAAGCCGCTCTGTAGCAATTCTGGACGTGTGGGATGTCGCATTCTCCTGCTGTAATTGCCCAAGTCCGTCGGAATGCACAATGCACATGAACGGATGTTGGTGTTCAGACGGGATGCTTACGAACCTGTCATCTGTCAGACTCGTATCTAGACGTATCACGGGTCCCATATCACCTCAATTGCACCCGCTCCACACCATTATAGAGCGTGTACCAGCTTGAACAGTCCCCTGCTGACATGCAGGGTACATAGATTTATGAGGTTGTCTCCATATCCGTACACATCCATCCGCTCGATACAATCTGAAACGAGACTCGTCCGACCAGGCAACATGTTTCCAGTCATCATGAGTCTAATGTCGGTGCTAACGCACCCAGTCGAGTCGTAAAGCTTGTTGCGTGTAGTCATCAAGGGTACATGAGTTGGCCGTCTGCTCCGAAAGTCCATATCGATTATATTCCGTCGAATGGTTGGCACGGGGACACTTGTTGATGGACCAGCACTGAAATCTGCTGCAATTTGCGATTGTCTTCAGTCATTGTGGGTCCCGTTCTTGTAGGATGTTTTTCCGGCCGTAGCGATGTCGGAGATTTGATGTTTTACCGGATTCCTTCTATTCACGGTACACTCGTGAAATGGTCGTACGGGAAAATCCCCGCCAGCCGCTGTGGGCGAGCGGTTCTACGCGCTTGAGTCTGGAACCGCGCTGCTGCTACGGTCGCAGGTTCGAATCCTGCCTCGGACATGGATGTCTGTGATGTCCTTAGGTTAGTTAGGTTTAAGTAGTTCTAAGTGTAGGGAGCTGATAACCTCACATTTTAAGTCCCATAGTCCTTAGAACCATTTGAACCGCTTGAAAATCCCCACTTCATCACTACCTCGGACGGCCAGTCCCGGCGGAGGTTCGGGTCCTCCCTCGGGCATGGGTGTGTGTGTTTGTCCTTAGGATAATTTAGGTTAAGTAGTGTGTAAGCTTAGGGACTGATGACCTTAGCAGTTAAGTCCCATAACATTTCACACACATTTGAACATTTGCTACCTCGGAGATGCTGTGTCCGATCGCTCATGCGCCGACTATAGTAGCACCTTCAAACTCACTTAATTGTTGATAACCTGCGATTGTAGCGTCCGTAACCGATCTAACAAGCGCGTCAAACACTTGTTGTCTTATGTAGGCTTTGCGACTGCAGTGCCGTATTCTGCCTGTTTACATATCTCTGTATTTGAATACGCATTCCTATACCAATTTCTTAGGCGCTTCAGTATATACAGTATACATATAAGTGAAATCTTTTATAGTCAATCTTGGCACCAGTATGTTGGTGCCAATCATCACACGTCTGGTGGTTTTTTAATATTCTGCTTATGATGTGAAGTTTTTTTAGTCGCCATATCTTCGCATTTGTTACGTTACTTTTTAATTGTTTGATAGTACTATGTAAAAATTTCGACGAAGCTACTTTTATTGTAACACCCCACCCGTCACTTAGCTGGCTTTGGCGTGTGTTCACCTCAACTAATTGACTAACAGATCAACAGAGAGTGCAAAACTGCAGCAATATCGAATAACGCAAAAAAGTAATATGGCCCTGTGACTCCTGATTGAACTGTAATGGCAGTGTTGACATTAATTTATTCAGAATTGATCACTTTTAATTAAAAAGGGGTGCACATTGATGTTATATTCAGCTATTGAACACCAGATGCAAATGTTGAACATAAAATTAATTAAGAAAGTGACTTGGGATTTCAACTACTTGATTGAAAACAGATGCAGTCGATTAGCACAAATTTATTTTAACTCCAGACCTTCAATCATCACATTACAAGACTCTCCTATCAGGCAATGGTAATAAATTGCGTTTGCATGGAGTAAAGCGCGATAGCTCAAAAGTAATTCCTATCGACTGACCCAGGCGTAATGCGAAGTGCGAGAAGAATTCTTCAATACACGGCCGATTAAACCCTCGTGGAAACTTTGCCAACGTGATCCAACAAATTACTCACTGGCCGGAGCGGGCACAATATCACCGAATACAGCGTGGTGGAGCGGCGTCGTTGTGTGGACGTCGGCCGACCTCGTGGTGCTGCAAGGCTGCGCTCGTCTGTTCACTCCTAGCTATCTTGCTCAGTACGTAGCTGAACCAAAACTTTCTACCTCTAAGCTCAATCGTTCCATTTGCTAAGTCCTAAACTGCAGAGATGCTCACTCTTTCTCAGGCAAGCTGAGTAAAGAATGCCACGTCCGCACTCTAGGCAAGCTGGGAACGGAAGACCTCTATGGAGACTTCTCACAGTCCGCTCTTCGCCTCGGTTTCCCCTCCAGCAAAATCACTTACGCCAATTGCAGCACAAGTCGTGTTAATTATGCGTTGCTTCCCAGCGCCGACCAGTGCCTGCTCTGGGAAGTGAACAACTTCCCACAAAATTTCCCTTCCTCTCAACTTCTGTTATTTAGCTCCTCCCAGGCCACCCATCAAGGTTAGCGTCTGCGCAACACCAAGTTTTCCGGAATTCTGACTCCCAGGAGAGTACTTCAAATTCCTTGGTCCTACGTTCCCATCGGAGGCCGGCGTATTTCATTCTGTCGCTCTTCGCCTGATTTGCTTCAGACTCTGCGGACCGTGAATTCAGTGTGAAGTTGCTATAGTCATGAACACGCATATTTTGACCTCTGTTGACCACTCCACTGTAGCTTTGCGCGGCTTTCTCGAATGTTTCACAGAAAACGGGACGATGGACATTTATCAACAGGCGTACAAGTTCTCCGTCTGCTTCCCGGTACACCAGGATGGCGTCAGGATCAACCACTCATGGTGTCACTCATCGTAAGGCGGGTGGAGGCCGCGCCGCGTTACCGCTTTCTCAGAACTTGAGCCGCCCTAAGCTGCCTATTCTCGCTTCCCTTCACCATTCCCCAGCTGTCCATGGTCAACTCTAAATACTTCCCTGGGGTAAACTAGCGTCCAGTAAATCGACTCATTTCCACAAAGTTTTCATGTCATGTGAATTACTTTAAAACCGTCACCTGACATTAATTATTCCATTAAGTCCATACTATACCCTCTACAAGATGCATTGTGCCTTGTCAGTCATTTAATTCAGCCCTACTGTTCGCTCAACGAGAGTTAGGTGATCTTTAATGACTTCATGTAAGGGGCATAGTTCTTGCCATCTTACATTATTATCTGTTTATTCCTGTACACTTATTGTTATTCAACTGCTGTTAATTGTGATCCAGGTTAGTATTGCAGAGAAGGGTGGAGGGTAAAAATCGTAGAGTGAGAACAAGGGGTGAATACGCTAAGCAGATTCAGAGGGATGTGGGTTGCAGTAGTTATTCGGAGATGAAAAGGCTAGTACAGGATAGAGTAGCATGGAGAGCTGCATCGGACCAGTCTCAGGACTGAAGATAACAACAAAAATTGTGATGCAACCCTGGTACCCACTATATTCTTATCCTATACCCATTTTTTGTACGACTCTACCGTCCAGAGTTTGTTGATGACTGTTCTCCGATACACGCTTAATTATATGATCTTCTGAGGAAGGCTAATTAATTTGCCGAAATTAATCAAGAAGTTAATTTAATAAAAATTTATGCAGCTGACGACTGATTGTTTCTATTCACAAAAACAGATATGACATCAGATATCTTGTCTCTCTTTCTGAAAATCGCTCCTCTCTAGTTTGAGAGCGAGGAAACAAGCTTGATACTCTCTAAATTTATTTTAGGAAAGGGGGAGGAGGAGGGAGATGTTCACAGTATTGTTTCCAGTCAGTTCGGAAATTGGTACAGGAATAATCTGGACTTCATACCTGATCTATCACGGGCCGTGGTGCTGACACTTAGTACCATATTTTCTTCCGCAGAACTGATAATACATTTAGGAACCAAACAAATAATACCATCAATCTGAATGATGGTTTCAGTACAATTGCTGTATAAGGATAAAAAAATTTCTGTTTACTAATTGCTAAAGAAAATGCTGTAGTTGTTGTTATATTTGTTATGATTTTCAGTCCAGAGACCGGTTTGATGCAGCTCTCCAAGCTACTCTACCCTGTGCAAGTTTCGTCATCCCCCAGTACCTACTGCAACCTACATCCATCTGAATCTGCTTAGTGTATTGATCTCTTGGTCTCCCTCTACGAGTTTTACCCTCCACGCTGCCCTCCAATACTAAATTGATGATCCCTTGATGCCTCAGAAGATGTTCTACCAACTGAACCCTTCTTCTAGTCAAGTTGTGCAACAAATTTCGCTTCTCCCCAAATCTACTCAATACCTCCTCATTAGTTAAATGGTCTAACCATCTAATCTTCAGCATTCTTCTGTAGCACAACATTTCGAAAGCTTCTATTCTCTTCTTGTCTAAACTATTTAACCTCCATGTTTCACTTCCGTTCAAGGGTACACTCTACACAAATACTTTCAGAAACGACTTCCTGACATTTAAATCTATCCTCGATGTTAACAAATTTCTCTTCCTCAGAAATGCTTTCCTTGCCATTGCCAGTTTACATTTTATATCCCCTCTACTTCGACCATCATCCGATATTTTGCTCCCCAAATAGTAAAACTAATCTACTACTTTAAGTGTCTCATTTCCTAATCTAATCCCCTCAGCATCACCTGATTTAATTCGACTACATTCCATTATCCTCGTTTTGCTTTTGTTGATGTTCACCTTAAATCCTCCTTTCAAGACTCTGTCCATACCGTTCAACTGCTCTTCCAGGTCCTTTGCTGTCTCTGTCTCTGACAGAATTACAATGTCATCGGCGAACCTCAAAGTTTTTATTTCTTCTCCATGGATTTTAATTCCTACTCCGAATTTTTCTTTTGTTTCATTTACTGCTTGCTCAGTATACAGATTGAATAACATCGGGGATAGGTTACAACCCTGTATCACTCCCTTCCCAACCACTGCTTCCCTTTCATGCCCATCGAGTCTTATGACTGCCATCTGGTGTCTGTAGAAATTGTAAATAGCCTTTCGTTTCCTGTATTTGACACTTGTCACCTTCAGAATTTGAAAAGAGTATTCCAGTCAACATTGTCAAAAGCTTTCTCTAAGTCCACAAATACTAGAAACGTAGGTTTGCCTTTCCTTGAGCTATTTTCTAAGATAAGTCGTAGGGTCAGTATTGCCTCACGTGTTCCAACATCCCTACGGAATCCAAACTGATCTTCCCCGAGGTCGGCGTCTACCAGTTTCTCCATTCGTCTGTAAAAAATTCGTATTAGTATTTTGCAGCCGTGTATTATTAAACTGATAGTTCGGTAATTTTTCACATCTGTCAACACATTCTTTCTTTGGGATTGGAATTATTATATTCTTCCTGACGTCTGATGGTACTTCTCCAGTCTCACACATCTTGCTCACCAGATGGTGGAGTTTTGTCATGGCTGGCTCTCTCAAGGCTATCAGTAGTTCTAATGGAATGTTTTCGACTCCCGGGGCCTTGTTTCGGCTTAGGTCTTTCAGTGCTGTATCAAACTCTTCACTCAGTATCATATCTCCCATTTCATCTTCATCTACGTCCTCTTCCATTTCCATTATATTGTCCTCAAGTATATCACCCTTGTACATACGCCTTCCAGCTTTCTACTTTCTAATCTTTGCTTAGAACTGGGTTTCCATCTGAGCTCTTGATATTCATACAAGTGGTTCTCTTTTCTCCAAAGGTCTCTTTAATTTTCCTGTAGGCAGTATCTATCTTACCCCTAGTGAGACAAGCTTCTACATCCTTACATTTTTCCTCTAGCCATCCCTGCTTAGCCATTTTGCACTTCCTGTCGATCTCATTTTTGAGACGTTTGTATTCCTTTTTGCCTGTTTCATTTACTGCATTTTTATATTTTCTCCTTTCATCAATTAAATTGAGTATCTCTTCTGTTACCCAATGATTTCTACTAGCACTCGTCTTTTTACCTACGTGACCCTCTGCTGCCTTCACTATTTCATCCCTCAAAGCTACCCATTCTTCATCTACGGTATTTCTTTCCCCCATTCCTCTCAATCATCCCTAATGCTCTCCCTGAAACTCTGTTCAATCTCTGGTTTACTCAGTTTATCCAGATCCCATCTCCTTAGAATCCCATCTTTTTGCAGTTTCGTCGGTTTTAATCCACAGTTCATATCCAAAGAGTCCACAAATGCTCCTGGAAATGTCTTACAATTTAAAACCTGGTTTCTAAATCTCTGTGCTACCATTACATAATCTGTCTGAAACATTCCAGTATCTCCAGGCCTCTTCCATGTGTACAACCTTCTATCATGATACTTGAACCCAGTGTTAGCTATGATTACGTTATACTCTGTGCAAAATTCTACCAGGTGGCTTCCTCTTTCATTCCTTACCCGCATTCCATAATCACCTACTACGTTTCCTTCTCTTCTTGTTCCTACTATCGAATTCCAATCACCCATGACTATTAAATTTACGTCTCTCTTCACTATCTGAATAATTTCTTTTATCTCATTATACATTTCATCAATCTCTTCGTCATCTGCGGAGCTAGTTGGCATATAAACTTGTACTACTGTGGTAGGCGTGGGCTTCGTGTCTATCTTGGCCACAATAATGCGTTAACTATGCTGCTTGTAGTAGCTTACACGCACTCCTCTTTTTTTATTCATTATTAAACCTACACTTGCAGTAACCCTATTTGATTTTGTAGACCCTGTTTATAGCCCTGTAGTCACCTGACTAGAAGTCTTGTTCCTCCTGCCACCGAATGTCACTAATTTCCACTAAATCCAGCTTTAATCTATCCATTTCCCTTTTTAAATTTTCTAACCTACCTGCCCGATTAAGGAATCTGACATTCCACTCTCCGATCAGTAGAACTCCAGTTTTCTTCCTCCTGATAATGACGTTCTCCCGAGTAGTCCCCGCCTGGAGATCCGAAATGCTAAGCAATGGTAATAAAAATGTAGTCAAATTAAGCCAGACGATGTTGACAGATCTAGATTAGGCAATGACACGCTAACAGTAGTCGGTGAGATTTTTACTTGGATAGTAAAATAAGCGATAATAGCCAAATAGGTAGAATATAAAATGCAGACTGGCGATAACAAGAAAAGTGTTTATGAAAAAGAGAAATTTCTTAACATCAAGTATATGCATAAGTGTTGCCAAATCTTTTCTCAAGGTATTTGTGTGATGTACAACCTTGTACGGAATCGGATAAAGACGAAGAGAATATAAGTTTTTGAAATGTAACGCTACAGAAAAATGTTGCAAATAAGAAGGGAACGTAGAATAGCTAATGAGGAAGTACTGAGTCCAATTGCGAACAAAGAAATTAGTGGCACAACTTTACTAAAAAAGGGCTTCAGTTGACATGAGACAACCTGATGCCGCTAGGAATCACGAATTTCGTAATGGAGGGATGTGTGAGGAATAATGTGTCGTAGAGGCAGAACAAGACTTGAATTAAGTATGCATGTTGAAACAGACGCATGTTACAGCAGTTATGCAGAGATTAAGAAGCTTGACGGTATAGACTAGTATGAGTAGCATTCAGACATGATCGCAACAAAACAGCTTCCAAGCCTGCGGTGGTCATGAAACCAAAGATCAGATACTTCCTCCCAGGCAGACACCATAGGGGATTTTGGAATTAACAATAACACTGAATAAATTTAAATACTGCAGAATATTTCCTTACCGGATCGAGGTATGATTTAGTAGAGTTTGTACCTTCACTAAACAATTCAAATTATTTTCAGAAGTAGTATGTAGCTAGCCACAAGGAGAAGAAAATCGTTGCCTATAGTTTGCACATCCACAATTACGAGGGAGAGGAACCAGGTGATTGGCTGCTCATGAAGATTCCATCGATAGGGCTTCGCATGTTTCGGACCACCAATAACTGTTTTCAGTACCGTACTAACTTGGAGTTTAACGGAGGCTCCATTGTCCAGTTGAGGCTTCAGCGATGAAATCACATCAGCAGAGTGCCCGTGACTTGTGTGCAAGGTTTTAACTACAAGAGTCTGAGAGCCCAGTCAGATTCTTCCTTTTGTAAATTTGAGCCTGAAGGAGTGAATAAGAATTCATCATCTCCACAGTGTCCCCTTGCCAACCGAACTGCAGACTGGTAATAGATGATTCTTTTATAGAAACAGTGGGATTAGGTTGACTGGGATGTTAGCAGATCCGTATTTAAGGGGATTCGCACCATTTTCATTGTAAGGAGACCGCCAGGAGACACCTTCGCACTTCAGTTGTTTTGGATGCGTTCTCTTGGGGCCAAGGTGGCCAAACCTTCCGCATAAAGTTGCCCGCCGTCTTATGTAATGTACGAGAGGCTTTCTATAGGTAATGCAACACATTTTTTTTTCTTTATGCAGGTTGGTTTTATTCAGGATTTCTATGCACCATATTATTCCACACGCTTTCGGCTACAAACCCTATTTTTCAGCATCGTCATCTTACTATGGGGTCTGTATACTCGCATGGTGCCACTCTACTGGTCGACGTCGGAGTCAATGTCTTGCTACAGCGAATGAAAAATCTCCCCCTCATCCAAATTCTGCTTCCCACGGATTGCATCCATGACTGAGCCAGACAGAGGGAAGTCGGAAGGCGCGAGATCCGGACTGTAGGGTATATGAGGATTAGCAGTTCAATGAAGTTTAGTAAGCTCCTCTCGGGTGCGCAGACGTTGTGAGGCCTTGTGCTGTCATGGAGAAGGAGAAGTTCATTTGCATTTTTGTGGATACGAACACGCTGAAGTCGTTTCTTCAATTTCCTGAGAGCAGCACAATTCATTACAGAGCTGATCGTTGCATCACGAGGGACAACATTAAACAGAATAACCCTTTCACAGTCCTAGAGGACCGTCGCCATGGGTTTACCAGCTGAGGGTGCAGCTTCGGACTTTTTCTTCGGAGGAGGGGTCGTCCCACGCCACTCCATGGATTTACGTTGTGTTTCCGGTCCGATGCGATGAACCCATGTTTCATCGCCTGTGACGATGTTCGATGAAAAATCGTAGTGATGAACTTCGCAACACGCTAGCGATTCCGCACAGGTGGTGTTTCGTTGATCTTTACGGTTTTCTGTTAGGCGGCGACGAACCTAGCGGGCACAGATCTTTAAGTACCCCAACTGCTGGACGCGTGTGTCAGCTTTATCAACAGAGACGAACAGTTGTGCTGTAAGGTGTTTGATTGTGATCCGTCTGTCACATCGAATACGAGTGTCCGCAATGTCCAACACTGTAGGAGTCGTAACTGTGTGCGGCCGGACGGTTCGTGAAATTTCGGACAACTATGCTCTGCCTTGTTGCGACGATGACAGACGCCTCGCCCAACGACTCACCGTGCTTTTGTTCACTGGAAGATCTCCGTATACATTCTGCAAGCTACCTATGAATATCTGCGATGCTCTGGTTTTCCGCCAAAAGAAACACAATGACAGCTCTATGTTCTCAACGCACCTCGGTTACAGACGCCATTCTGAGGGCTACGTATAGCACCGCAACCTATCGGAACTTCATAAAACTACAGGGGTTGAAGCGGGAATATTCCACGATGTCCCCCAAGAAACTCCGCTTTTCTTTTCAAGTGAAATTTGCAGGGATAAAACATGTATTGCATTACTTACTGAACTACTCGTATTAAATAGCTGTATGTGGGGTGATAACCGTCCACAAAGTGTGAGGGTAATTTCTTGTTTCCTGAGGATCGTTATGACAAATCAGTCGAACTCGAATATCTAACTACCAATCCTGAACTAAACGTCTAATCAAAATTTTAACCTTGGCGATCTGTTCTGCATTCATTCCTCAATCACTCGTTGCAGTAACTGTCTGCCATTATTACATAGTCCGTTCCCCACGTTCCTGAAGAAAATTATACAGGAAAAGCTTTAAGTTCATACTATTTGTTACCCTCAAGCAAGTTTGTGTGATAAGTCAGCATCATCAATGACTTTCTTTTTTCGTTCTTAATTACATTAAATGTAAACTGTAGTACAGTGACGTCAATTTTAAATGCTGTCGTGATTACTTTATACTTATGATCAATAACGTACAATTTTCTTTTTCTAACCTTACACTTTTTCTTCACCTAACACTAACCTGATAACCTGTTGTATTTGTTCATAAAAGGTGTCACCTGCTACTTGAGCTACTGTTGTAAATGATATTTAATTTTGAATTTAAACAAAGTCTTATTATTAAGCTGCCTATTTACGACTCTAATATAGCTTTGTGACGATCCGTAAGCCAACATCTTAGGTGTTACGTTTTGGCTTCGATTTACCATGCAACTTCGCTGAAAACCTCATCTTCGTCCGTATAGGTGTGAAAATAGCTAATCGACAGGCAAACACTTGCGCTAGCACGCTATGCTTTTACGCTATGCTTTTACGCACATATAGAATATTCAAAGGAGTCACCAAATAAATACGTAATAAATAGAATGTTTTCTAAAGGTTTCACAAATCCTCAAGTCACAGTCGTAAATGTGTAGTTTTGTTATACAGGGTGTTACAAAAAGGTACGGCCAAACTTTCAGGAAATATTCCTCACACACAAAGAAAGAAAATATGTTATGTGGACATGTGTCCGGAAACGCTTACTTTCCATGTTAGAGCTCATTTTATTACTTCTCTTCAATGAAGCTTCATCCGTAAAGAGAACATTTGCACTGAAATGAGGATTGACACATTGTTGGATGAAGCATTCGCAGAAGTGCACCCGTGGAGGCCAATCAGCTGCTGATGGTGCCTGCACACGCTGTACATGGTACGGAAACAACTGGTTCTCCCGTAGAACTCTCCATACAGTGACGTGGTCAACGTTACCTGTAGAGCAGCAACTTCTCTGACGCTGACATTAGGGTTATCGTCAATTGCACGAAGAATTGCCTTCGTCCATTACAGGTGACCTCGTCGTTCTAGGTCCACCCCAGTCGCGAGTCATAGGCTGGAATGTTCCGTGCTCCATAAGACGCCGATCAATTGCTTCGAACGTCTTCCTGTCGGGACACCTTCGTTCTGGAAATCTATCTCCATACAAACGTACCGCGCCACGGCTATTGCCACGTGCTAATCCATAGATCAAATGGGCATCTGCCAACTCCGCATTTGTAAACATTGCACTGACTGGAAAACCACGTTCTTGATGAACACTAACCTGTTGATGCTACGTACTGATGTGCTTGATGATAGTACTGTAGAGCAATGAGTCGCATGTCAACACAAGCCCTGAAGTCAACAATACCTTCCTTCATTTGGGCCAACTGGCGGTGAATCGAGGAAGTACAGTATATACTGACGAAACTAAAATGAGCTCTAACATGGAAATTAAGCGTTTCCGGACACATGTCCACATAACATCTTTTCTTTATTTGTGCGTGAGGAATGTTTCCTGAAAGTTTGGCCGTACCTTTTTGTAACACCCTGTATAGGCGTTATTTAGGTCGAAAGTAAATTAAATTACCAGTAGATTATTACCATTGTGACAAAAAATGTGATGCACTGAACAAAAGCATGAAATTAATCGCAGCAACATGCGAAAGTAGTGTTTCTCACTGCATGGTAATTCGCGTTTCATGTCTTTTGGAATAAGAAGAGCACCGATGATGCCAAGTTTTTGCCAAAACTAGTTCGAGAATAACAGACGAAGTACTTTCATCAAAACTGATCCATAAATGCAGCCGAGCGACCGCTACGAGCATGGATGTGTGTGATGTCCTTAGGTTAGTTATGTTTAATTAGTTCTAAGTTCTAGGCGACTGATGACCTCAGAAGTTAAGTCGCATAGTGCTCAGAGCCATTTTTGAGCCATAAAAGCAATATTACCTTCACAACTAATGGAATGAATGCCTGTTGTGTCATACGATGAATTTTAATAGTGTGTAACACCTGAGGCGCTGTTTCTGCTTTACCAATCTGCTTTACGCTCTGTCTTTTAGGGACTACAACTGACAAATCTGATTATCTCTCACTGCACTACTTCATAACACATAAGTCCAGTCGTTTCCGTTTCTCGCGGGCCGCGAATGCTGTGACTTGGCACGGTCTACTGCAAGCGCGCGCGTAAACAACCGAACGCGATGGCGAAATTAAACTCGCGGTGTAACGGCGTTCCATATTTTCCGCTAGGTTCCCGCTAACAACCACGGTTCCTAATTTAGGTGTATGCTCCACACAAATCTGAATTTCAAAACACAGCGTTGTTATTAATTAGAGCTAGTAAATTTCGCGAGAACTGTCCTAAATTATGTACCCCGATTGCAATAGAACTTCAACTGCTTGCCTGCGCATACTTAACAGCAACCCAGCCACGCACCCGCGCATATACAGGGTGTTACAAAAAGGTGCGGCCAAACTTTCAGGAAACATTCAAAAATGGTTCAAATGGCTCTGAGCACTATGGGACTTAACTGCTATGGTCAAAAAAATGGTTCAAATGGCTCTGAGCACTATGGGACTCAACTGCTGTGCTCATCAGTCCCCTAGAACTTAGAACTACTTAAACCTAACTATCCTAAGGACATCACACACATCCATGGGCGAGGCAGGATTCTAACCTGCGACCATAGCAGCAGTGCGGTTCCAGACTGTAGCGCCTTTAACCACTCGGCCACTCCGGCCGGCTCAGGAAACATTCCTCACGCACAAATAAAGAAAAGATGTTATGTGGACATGTGTCCGGAAACGCTTAATTTCCATGTTAAGAGCTCATTTTAGTTTCGTCAGTATGTACTGTACTTCCTCGATTCACCGCCAGTTGGCCCAATTGAAGGAAGGTAATGTTGATTTCAGTGCTTGTGTTGACATGCGACTCATTGCTCTACAGTACTATCATCAAGCACATCAGTACGTAGCATCAACAGGTTAGTGTTCATCACGAACGTGGTTTTGCAGTCAGTGCAATGTTTACAAAAGCGGAGTTGGCAGATGCCCATTTGATCTATGGATTAGCACGTGGCAATAGCCGTGGCGCGGTACGTTTGTATGGAGACAGATTTCCAGAACGAAGGTGTCCCGACAGGAAGACGTTCGAAGCAATTGATCGGAGTCTTAGGGAGCACAGAACATTCCAACCTATGACTCGCGACTGGGGAAGACCTAGAACGACGAGGACACCTGCAATGGACGAGGCAATTCTTCGTGCAATTGACGATAACCCTAATGTCAGAGTCAGAGAAGTTGCTGCTGTACAAGGTAACGTTGACCGCGTCGCTGTATGGAGAGTGCTACGGGAGAACCAGTTGTTTCCGTACCATGTACAGCGTGTGCAGGCACTATCACGGGTACACTATCACGGGTACACTTCTGCGAATGGTTCATCCAACAATGTGTCAATCCTCATTTCTCTTCACGGATGAGGCTTCATTCCAACGTGATCAAATTGTAAATTTTCATAATCAACATGTGTGGGCTGACGAGAATCCGCACGCAATTGTGCAATCACGTCATCACCACAGTTTTTCTGTGAACGTTTGAGCAGGCATTGTTGGTGATGTCTTGATTGGGCCTCACGTTCTTCGACCTACGCTCAATGGAGCACGTTATCATGATTTCATACGGGATACTCTATCTGTGCTGCTAGAACATGTGCCTTTACAAGTACGACACAACATGTGGTTCATGCACGATGGAGCTCCTGCACATTTCAGACGAAGTGTTCGTACGCTTCTCAACAACAGATTCGGTGACCGATGGATTGGTAGAGGCGGACCAATTCCATGCCCTCCACGCTCTCCTGACGTCAACCCTCATGACTTTCATTTATGGGGGCATTTGAAAGCTCTTGTCTACGCAACCCCGGTACCAAATGTAGAGACCCTTCGTTCTCGTATTGTGGACGGCTGTGATACAATACGCCATTCTCCAGGGCTACATCAACGCATCAGGGATTCCATGCGACGGAGGATGGATGCATGTATCCTCGCTTACGGAGGACATTTTGAACATTTCCTGTAACAAAGTGTTTGAAATCACGCTGGTACGTTCTCTTGCTGTGTGTTTCCATTCCATGATTAATGTGATTTGAAGAGAAGTAATAAAATGAGCTCTAACATGGAAAGTAGGCGTTTCCGGACACATGTCCACATAACATATTTTCTTTCTTTGTGTGTGAAGAATGTTTCCTGAAAGTTTGGCCGTACCTTTTTGTAACACCCTGTACATGTAAGCGTATAGACGCACGGGTACGATATAGAGATGAAATATTTGCGTACTCTTCTAACCCTTCGCATTCCGGTCTACGAAAACAGCAGTTTATACCCTATGACGCTTCGTCTGCTTTCTACCCAGTTCCGCATGGATAAATAACGACACCATCTGTTACTGGAATAGACAGAGAAACTACTCTGAATTGCACAGGATGTATCAAAAAGAATCAAACAATTTGGCTTGTCTATATTTCTGCAACTAATTAACGTAGAGAATGAATTTTGTTTTTTGATGAAAGACAAACTCAAATGGTTTTTTTTTCATACCTTTTCATAGGTGTTCAATATGCCCCCCCTCCCCCTTGAGACGCACGGCATATGTCAATGGTGTATTTAAATTGTTTCCACACTGCAGCGACCATGTCTTGAGTCACAGTTTCCACAGCTACTGTTATGCGGTGTCTCAGTTTATTCATTGCTACTTGTAACGAAGGCAAATAAACAGTATTTTATAAACCCCTCAAGAAATAATCACAGAAATACAGTCAGGTCGGGTGAGCTTGCAGGCCAGTGATGTAAGGCTAAATCGTTTGGTCCAGTGTTAGAGATCCATCGTTCAGCAATCCTTTGGTTTAAAAATTCTCGCACCTCCTGATGTCAGTGTGGCGGTGCCCCATCCTGTTTGTAAATGAAGTCGCTCGAATCAGTCTCCGGCTTTGGCAAAAGAAAGTTCTCAAGCATATCGAGATATGTGCTTCCCCAACTGCGACATAATCGCGTGAACAAACAGTGATCCAATACTGTAAAATGATTTTTTATTCCAGTCTCTGATCACAAATGAATTCTTTAGACGAAGACCGGTTTCAGTCTGTAATGACCATCTTCAGATCTAAAATATATAAATATATACATCTAGTGAGCAGTGTGTCTTTTAACATAAAGCAGCAATATGTATCACAATATACTGTCATACACCAAGGAAATGTATAGATAAAATATAGTATAACGTACCTTTTTTACACCATGTTCTAAAGTGATACAGCCATAATGGCATCGTCAAAACATATAAATATAATCAGCATAGCATCGTCACATAGATTTAAAATATGATGTACAATAGGCCACATGATCCACATAGTGATTATTGCCAACCAGCTACTGAGGTACAGTAGCATCCAGAAACCTGTTGCCTACACCCTCCCTAGATGTCGCTACTGTGGGCTTGCTTATATGTTGTCATTATTTACGCAAAAACATAATCTGATAAAGCACATTAGATAAAATGTATGTAGCAGACTTATTAAAATTGATGACTATCATAGAAACCAATTGTGATGCATTAAAAGATGAATGCAGTTACCCATGTAAAATTATTAAAAGAAAATATATGAAGAGTATAGGTCCGACCCTTTTTTTATGGTGAATTTACGGTTAACAATTAATATAGCGTAATACATTGCCTATGGCAACCTATAAATTACTCGTGAATATATAGACATATTGAGCAAGCAGTAAAGGAAACAAAAGAAAAATTCGGAGTAGGTATTAAAATTCATGGAGAAGAAGTAAAAACTTTGAGGTTCGCCGATGACATTGTAATTCTGTCAGAGACAGCAAAGGACTTGGAACAGCAGTTGAACGGAATGGACAGTGTCTTGAAAGGAGGATATAAGATGAACATCAACAAAAGCAAAACGAGGTAATGGAATGTAGTCAAATTAAATCGGGTGATGCTGAGGGGATTAGATTAGGAAATGAGACACTTAAAGTAGTAAAGGAGTTTTGCTATTTAGGGAGTAAAATAACTGATGATGGTCGAAGTAGAGAGGGTATAAAATGTCGACTGGCAATGGCAAGGAAATCGTTTCTGAAGAACAGAAATTTGTTAACATCTAGTATAGATTTAAGTGTCAGGAAGTCGTTTCTGAAAGTATTTGTATGGAGTGTAGCCATGTATGGAAGTGAAACATGGACGATAACCAGTTTGGACAAGAAGAGAATAGAAGCTTTCGAAATGTGGTGCTACAGAAGAATGCTGAAGATAAGGTGGGTAGATCACGTAACTAATGAGGAGGTATTGAATAGGATTGGGGAGAAGAGAAGTTTGTGGCACAACTTGACTAGAAGAAGGGATCGGTTGGTAGGGCATGTTTTGAGGCATCAAGGGATCACAAATTTAGCATTGGAGGGCAGCGTGGAGGGTAAAAATCGTAGAGGGAGACCAAGAGATCAATACACTAAGCAGATTCAGAAGGATGTAGGTTGCAGTAGGTACTGGGAGATGAAGAAGCTTGCACAGGATAGAGTAGCATGGAGAGCTCCATCAAACCAGTCTCAGGACTGAAGACCACAACAACAACAACAACATATAGACATGGTGTAAAAAAGGTACGTTATACCATATTTTATCTGTACATTTCCCTGGTGTATGACAGTATATTGTGATACACATTGCTGTTTTATGTTAAAAGACACACTGCTCACTAGATGTTTATATTTATATATTTTAGATCTGAAGATGGTCATTACAGACTGAAACCGGTCTTCGTCTAAAGAATTCATTTGTGATCAGAGACTGGAATAAAAAAGCATATGTACTTCCTGGAACAGCGTTCTCGGCAAAGAAAAATGGACCACGCCCCTCTTCCCGTGAAATTGCATAAAAAGTTAAGTTTTGGAGAGTCCTTCTCATGTTTTACAGCCTCATGTGGTTTTTCCGTGTTCCATATTCCCACATTATGACGCTTCACCTTTCAATTTAAATGGAATGTTGCCTCGTCACTAAACGCTAAGCGCGGAAGAAAACTGTCATCCTCCATCTTGCCAAGAATGAAATTACAGAACTCCACACGTTGTTGTTTGCCACCTTCACGAAGAGTTTGCAGTAGCTGAATTTGTACGGTTTCATGAGTAAAAGTCAACGCAACACACACCAGACAGACATCGGGAGCTTGTCGATCGTCGAGCCGCACGGCGAACGGATTTGTGTGTGCTCCTTGTGAAACTATGGCGGATGCGTTCGACGTCTGTGCCAGACACTCGGGAACGGCCCGGCGATTTGCCTTTACACAAACAACCTGTTTCTCGGAATTGTTCATGCCATATTCTAATGCTCTGTACTGCAGGAGGATCCACAACACACCTAGTGCGAAAGTCGCGCTGGGCAGTTATTACTGACCTGCACTGCGCAAAACGTAGAACACAAAACGCTTTGTGTCGTCTCGACAACATTATTACTTGAAATGATGTGGGCGCACACTTCTGCTACCTAGCAGAAACCATGCAAAACTCGAGAGTTTTCTCTTTCTAACAGTATGTTGTTCATGCACATATCTCAAATAATATAATAGTTACGATTTTTCTTTAAATCGGATGATTCTTTTTCATACACCCTATATTTTACGGACAGAGAAATACAGTGTCTGGCAAAAAGGAATTTACTTTATAAGAAAAATAGACGCATACTACAATACGAACACACACAAAAGAAAAACGGAAACAAAGGTATCTATACGAAGGAACCCCGTGACAGCAGAAATAGTAGTGAACAGTGTAGTAGTATACCTGATCAATAATTTTAATTATCTGGGATGTGATGTCACAAGCAATAATGACAAGTAGCAAAATTTTGAAACATTTACACGAATTAAAATGTGAATGTTTGTTTGTTCAAGTTCTCATATCCCCGAAAGTACTTCACCAATTGCTTTTAAATTTTGATACGCCGCTGCGTTCGAATACGGGCCTATTTTTGATGAATTATATTGTCATCTCATGTTCGTTTGTTCAAAATCTTGAATCTCCAAAAGTTCTTCACCGATTCCTTCGAAACTTTAGAACAATGTTGCTTTCTAATTTGCGCCTGTTTTTATATGCCTTATACAAGTACTGTAACTGGTAGAAAAGTTCACGACCTTATTTTTTTTGCGAGCATTTGATGGTTTTGAATCTAGCGCTCTTGCACGAGCTGACCTCGAACCTTCTTGCGCATGCGTGAATTTTTTTCTGCCTGTCGATAGCGGCAGTTGCTGGCAAGCAGCAGTTGAGTGAAGCAGTGTGTAGTGCTCGCGTTGGTTTTTCATTACGAGGCAAATGATGGCATGAGTAGAGCAGCGCTAATGCATCGAATTTTGCCAGAAACTGGGCGATAGCCCCGTGCAAAACATTCAGCAGTTTCATACGGATTTCGGTGACGATACTGTGTGCATCAAATAGATTGAGGAGTGGTACAACCGGTTTAAAGACGACTGCACGTCGGTGGAGAACAAGGCACACCCCTGTCGATGGCCAGGTCCTTGCCAGACTGAACGCTGTGGTCATGCGGGATCGTTGTGTCAATATCAGAGAAATCGCAGAAGAGGTGGGCATCACATTCCATTGCGACTCAAGATTTGGCTATAAACAGAGTGTCGGCGAAATTCGAGCTAAAGCTTCTGACAGGGGAGCAAAGGCAAATTCTTATTGAGGTCTCACAGGACACGCTGGACTCCACAAAGAGTGGTCCTGACTTCGAGACCACCCACTGGTGACAAGTCATGGCTGTACAGTTACGAGCCAGAAACGAAATCCGTGTTGTAAAAATGGAAGCATTCCTCCTCACCAAGACCAGAGAAGGCCCGACAACGCGCAGCAACGTCGAAGTGATGCTGACTGCTTTCTCCCACAGAGCCGGTACCTGTGGCCGAGCGTTCTAGGCTCTGCTGCTGCTGCTACGGTCGGAGGTTCGAATCCTGCCTGGGGCATGGATGTGTGTGGTGTCCTTAGGTTAGTTAGGTTTAAGTAGTTCTACGTCTAGGGGACTGATGACCCCAGATGTTAAGTCCCATAGTGTTCAGAGCCATTTGAACCATTTGAACTCCCGCACAGTGGTACACCACGAGTACGCACCACAGGATCAAACAATCTCCAAATAATACTACAGGGGTGCCTTCCATTGCCTACGTGATGATGTGCGCCGCAGGAGACCGAAATTTAAGTTAATAGGAAATTGGCGCCTCCATCACGACAATGCTCAAGCACATTCTTACTTTATTTGCGAAAAACCATATTCATGTGCTTCAACAGGCTTCTTAATCTCCTGATATGGCCCACTGCGACTTCTGGTTGTTCCTCAAACTCAAGGGGCCATCGAAAGTAACTCGATTTCATACAAGAAAAGACCTAACGGTAGCAACGACAGGCGAGTTCCACTCCCTTCTGAAAGAGTGTTTTTCGGCATGCTTCCAACAGTGGCGGCACCGCTGGAAGTGTGTGGAGTCCCCAGAGAACTACTTTGAAGGTGATTAGGTGTCCAATCCTACGAGTAAGCAAATTTTTTCCCAGCCAAATGTCGGATGCTTTACTAGCAGACCTCGTATATATACACTGGTTGTCCCATTTATCTTTCTGACCGATTTTTTTTTCTGATGCGTTAAATCAAAAATTGTTTCAACCAGTGTTTTTCAATATGACAGGGTAGTTCGTACTGACGGTATACGTTTCATGTACGAACACAGAAGTAGGAGATGCGAGGGAGAGGTTAAATTTTTTAAATGGGACCACGCACATTTTACTCAAGAATAAAGTTACCCTCTCAAAGAGTATTCAGAAATGTATCACACTGTAACATTTTTGTTAATAAAACGAACATGTGCAAACGATAAAGAGTACACAGGTTACGAAGAAAGCGAGCTGTATACTGCTTTGTTCGTACATATTGCGTACCCAATGTAGTGATTTCCCAGTCATGTAAACACAGGTATTCCTCCCGCCTGCACACACCTCATTTGTTGTTGCTTTAGGGTACAGTATACTCTTACCGTCAGAATAACTTAGTGACTGCATAGCGGTAGTACACACTGTAAATACAGTTTTTGCTGTGTACAGGTGTGTGATGTACACGCATCACGATAAGGTGGAAATGCTGCTGACGTACAGAGAAAGTACGATGGCAGGAAATAATTTAGTAACTTGCATTTTAATGCTCAGCACTGTTAGAGAACATTATGATTATAATGTTATTATGTCTGTTTTGTACTCTACTGTAGATACTTCTGTAATTTTCAAAGGTACATGACGAACACGCATGGCTATAAGGTGGAAATGTTGCTGGTCTATGGAGAAAGTTCGTTGACGGGAAATAATTTAGTAACTTAATTTTTATGTTGAGTGCTGTTAAAGGACATAATGATTATTATGTCATTATGTCTCTCTCGTACTCTTCTGTACACACCTGTTCTGTGATTGGCTGCAGGCGGGTGAAATTCTGTTCAGGCACGACTACTGTACAGCAGACGATTCCCTGGCAAGCCACCGCCTTCTCACCGGATATTTGGTCGTCTCATTTCTCGTCTACGTGAAACAGTCAGTGTAAAGGCAAGACCTCGAAATCGTCGCAGAACACCAACAGACGCGGCTGCTGAGGTCGCTGTGCTCGCTGCCGTAGCCGTGAATCCCCGAGTCAGCACACGAAGAATTCAACATAAAGTTGCTGTCTCGAAAACAAGTGCACGAGGCAACCTGCAACGTCACAAATATTGTTCTTACTATGCTCATATACAGCAAAAACTTCATGGAAATGACTTCAACAATAGGGTTCAATTTTGTCAGTGGGCTCAGCAACAACGTCTGACTAATCCAAATTATTTCTCAGGTGTTCTATTTACCGACGAGGCGTCGGTCTACAACAAATAAATTGTCAATATGACAAATATTCATTATTGTTCCATCAACAATCCACGATGATTTCGACAGGTAGAGCATCACCGTCCATGGAACGTTGATGTTTGGTGTGGAATTGTTAGAAACAACCATTATCAGACATTTCTTTGTAAGTGGCATCCAAAATGGCAGGCAATGTGCCCCAATTTTGAGACACACACTTCCTGTTCTCTTGGACGCCGTACCTCTGAACCAGAGGACGGTCGTGTAATACCAGTGTGATGAATGTCCTGCACATAACGCCTTACGAGTACGACAAATTCTGGACTGTAAATACCCGGGTAGGTAGACTGGACGTGATGGGCCAGTTAGTTGGCCTGCCGGAGATTCTTTTGCTGTGGGGAGCAGTCAAGGTTGCTGTCTACCAGAATCTTCCAACACCAGAAGACTTTCAGCAACGCATTATTGATGCTCGTATAGCCATTACAGACGAAGTAGCAGCACTACGTAGCGTGTCCTTCATCCACAGACCGACCCTATGTCACCATTTTGAGCATGCGATGCAAACGCTGTTTCTCATGGAGTGGTAGTATCACAGAAAAAGTTACTACAAAGTACCATGTTACTTCTGTATTGTAACAAGTACTGTACAAGGTCCAGTTACTGTATAGTGCAAGTAAATTGCTCTATAACATTTCAAGACTATGATAACAACGTTTCTCATTACATATTCATATATTACATGCATTAAAATACATAGCCTATGTCTGTCCGAATATTCATGAGGGTTTTGTGTAAATATTTAAAGTAAGTTGGTCGAAAACTTTACGAGATTTTTGGTAACAACTTTTCCCCTTTATATACGACACACACACACACACTTATATATATATATATATATATATATATATATATATATATATATATATATATATATATATATTACTGGTCATTGAAACTGCTACAACAAGAAGAAATGCAGATAATAAATGGGTATTCATTAGATAAATATATTAGACTAGAACTGACATGTGATTACATTTTCAAGCAATGTGCGTGCATAGATCGTGAGAAATCAGTACCCAGAACAACCGCCTCTGGCCGTAATAACGGCCTTGATACGCCTGGGCATTGAGTCAGACAGAGCTTGGATGGCGTGTACAGGTACAGCTGCCCATGCAGCTTCAACACGATACCACAGTTCATCAAGAGTAGTGACTGGCGTATTGTGACGAGCCAGTTGCTCGGCCACCATTGACCAGACGTTTCCAGTTGGTGAGAGATCTGGAGAATGTGGCCGGCCGGTGTGGCCGAGCGGTTCTAGGCGCTTCAGTCTGGAACCGTGCGACCGCTACGGTCGCAGGTTCGAATCCTGCCTCGGGCATGGATGTGTGTGATGTCCTTAGGTTAGTTAGGTTTAAGTAGTTCTAAGTTCTAGGGGACTGATGACCTCAGATGTTAAGTCCAATAGCGCTCAGAGCCATTTGAACCATTTTGGAGAATGTGCTGGCCAGGACAGCAGTCGAAAATTTTCTGTGTCCAGAATGGCCCGTACAGGACCCGCAACATGCGGTCGTGCATTATCCTGCTGAAATGTAGAGTTTCTCAGGGATCGAAGGGTAGAGCCACGGGTCGTAACACATCTGAAATGTAACGTCCACTGTTCAAAGTGCCGTCAATGCGAACAAGAGTTGACCGAGACGTGTAACCAATGTCACCCCATACTATCACGCCGGGTGATACGCCAGTATGGTAATGACGAATACACTCTTCCAATGCGCGTTCACCGCGATGTCGCCAAACACGGATGGGACCATAATGATGTTGTAAACAGAACCTGGATTCACCCGAAAAAATGTTTTGCCATTCGTGCACCCAGGTTCGTAGTTGAATAGACCATCGCAGGCGCTCCTGTCTGTGATGGAGCGTCAAGGGTAACCGCAGCCATGGTCCCCAAGCTGATAGTCCATGCTGCTGCAAACGTCGTCGAACTGTTCGTGCAGATGGTCGTTGTCTTGCAAACGTCCCCATCTGTTGACTCAGGGATCGAGACGTGGCTGCACAATCCGTTACAGCCATGCGGATAAGATGCCTGTCATCTTGACTGCTAGTGATACAAGGCCGTTGGGATCCAGCACGGCGTTCCGTATTAGCCTCCAGAACCCACCGATTCCATATTCTGCTAACAGTCATTGGATCTCGACCAACGCGATCAGCAACGTCGCGATACGATAAACCGCTATCGCGATAGGCTACAATCCGACCTTTATCAAAGTCGGAAACGTGATGGTACGCATTTCTCCTCCTTACACGAGGCATCACAACAACGTTTCACCAGGCAACAACGGTCAACTGCTCTTTGTGTATGAGAAATCGGTTGGAAACTTTCCTCATGTTAGCACGTTGTAGGTGTCGCCACCGGCGCCAACTTTGTGTGAATGCCCTGAAAAGCTAATCATTTGCATATCACACCATCGTCTTCTTATTGGTTAAATTTCGCGTCTGAAGCACGTCATCTTCGTGGTGTAGCAATTTTAATGGACAGTAGTGTATATTGTGTGTGCTTACAGCGCAATATTATCATCTTGTGGCAGAAAGAACATAGTGATGATGTTCCAGCGTCCTGCGAGTTATACACCCCACAGTGTGACACTCGGAACACCGTCTGTTTAATTGTAACCACCCGGTAACAGAGGGAGCTGTAGAGGCTGAAAACTGTAGGGAAAGATAGAAGTTGTAATGCAACAATAATACTTCCTTTTGCCTAACCAATGACCACAGAACTGCACCGAGGAATAGGTAATACAAACCGCAGGTCAACGGGACAAGCTAATAGCCTGCCATAAACACAGTTCTGCATAGCAAAATATGCCACGCGAACGATAGTGTGCCTAGTTAACCTGATCCCGTGGGGCTCCGTTATCGCCTCGTAATGGTTTTGCGTCTGCAAGTACTGCTGTGGGATGAAATTGACACAGGAGAGAAATTTGTCAGGTCATATCAAACAATTCAGAAAATCGGTTACTAAAAAATAAATAAATAAAATAAAAAATCGTTTGTTATCTTTTTCTGTGACGGTTACCAATAACCTTCTATACAGAACAGTCTGTTCCCCGTGTTTCGTCTAGTGCGTGGTTTCTAAACATTATATAAACAATAGAAGCACTTATTCAAGAGGCAGTAGTGAGCAGCAGGCAGACCATGCGACGAACCTTATTGTGCGTACACCAAACACGAAACAACCGTCAACAACTGTCTCTCAATCATTGGTGGACACCAGTACACGTCTCATCGTACATTCTGGGTGTACACACTGGTGTGTGATTGTAGAGAAAGGCTCTCCTAAATGAACTCTTGCATCGCTTCAGTTGTACAGTACATTGCGACATTACTCTTCCGATTTCAATCCACATGTTCCTTTAGAGCTGATTTTCATCGATTTTGTCTTACTGTGAGCTATATACGCGGCTTACCTATCGCACCAACTGACATGCAAACGTTTAGTGACGAACCTGATGCACTCGTCTGACTTCGTGATACTTCCTTTTGCCTAACCAATGACCACAGAACTGCACCGAGGAAAAGGTAATACAAACCGCAGGTCAACGGGACAAGCTAATAGCCTGCCATAAACACAGTTCTGCATAGCAAAATATGCCACGCGAACGATAGTGTCCTAGTTAACCTGATCCCGTGGGGCTCCGTTATCGCCTCGTAATGGTTTTGCGTTTATTTTATTTTATGTCTTCCTCATATGGACTTTATCAGACATGTATACGTTCAGTTGAATGAAACACTGCTGCAGCCTTTTGAACTTAAGCAGTATATATTCTGTGATAAACATCGCGCGAAGCACACGGTTTTAGGCACGAATAAAATACAAGTAGCAAACTCCAGAGAGTCTGAAAGAAAATCGTGGAATAATTGCTTCGTTCTCAGAATAACAAATTTCCATAATACTTTACATCAAATTAACGCATGCAAATAGGAATAAAAAACTTAAATATCAATCAATCAATTTAAATAATAAACAGGACAGCCTTCGTTACTGAGCCAACATACAGCTGAAGTTGAGTGATACCTTTTGGCAGAAATAGTGAACAAAACTGTTCCCCTTAACTCGACATTCACTAAATACACTATCTGAATAGAAGTGTGTGGACATCAATACGGCGTGTGTCCACTGATCGCCTTTATGACGGCTTCAGTTCTGCTGGGGACACTTCCATTGAATGTCTGTGGAGCAACGGCAGCCCATAGTCCTCTTTGAGCGCATGAAAAATACATGATTTTCCTGATTTTTCAAGTGAAATAAAAGGTAATGCTTAATATGATGATACAATTTTATTCCTTTCGCTTTTGTCTTTAAGAAATCGTTGTTGTGTCCACATCGGACCCTCCCTGTAACAGCTGCTCCAGGTGGAAAGACCCCTTAGAGCCAAAACATTGGTCGTCGGCGGGAGTTTGCGAAGCCCTCCTATTGGACCTGTAATAAAATAACTTCGTACACGTCATTTTCAATATATTTTATACTAGCTGTGGTACCCGGCATCGCTCAGGGAGTTAGTAATCGAATTTTCCCATTCATGCAACAGAATTGGTCTACTGATTTTTTTCGCGCTGCAGAATTGCCTGATGTTATCTACTTTTCCGATTATGACGTGTTTCTGTTTGTTATATTCTTTCGTCATGTCGTAATGGAAAGATTCATTTCCTAGGTTGTACTGTCTACTTTTCCTCGTTCACGCTTCTCGTAGAGTGATATTTTCATGGCTAGCTTGAGTTCGCAGTTTTTTATTACGAGATTGTGTCGCAGTACTTGAGTCTTCAATACGTTAATTTCGTTTTTCTTCTCTTTCTCTGCTTCTCAAGGAGCTCATTATCGTTCGTTGGGAACTTAAACGTGCTTCGCGCTCTTCGTCTCTTTCGGTTTTTCGCTGTTATTTTTGTTTTCGCCGTTTTGCTTCAAAGCTGGCAACATCTCTTCCTCTTTTACGTTCGGGCATTGTCTAAAATACGAATTAAATCAACTTTTTACCAAGAAATACACTAAGCACACTTTATACATTTTATTTTAGATTTATATTTAGTCACTGTATCACTCTGACTACTCACATTTCACTTCGTCACTAACAAGAAACCCAAGACGGATTTTGTTGTATACACTTCTATCAGTGGGTAGCCCCATCAGTGTCGAATTCTAGAACATACCAAAAAGCCTTCGAATGGTCCACTGTGTTACAGAATATTCGACAAGAGCCGAGAGTGTTCTGGAATGTTCCACAATGATCTGGGATGTTCCAGGACATTCCCTGTTTCGGACTATTCCCAAATGTTTCAGAACATCCCGGATCATTGTGGAACATTCACGTACATTCTCGAATTTTGTGGAATGCTCTCAAATACTCCCAAATGTTCTGAAACGTTCACCAATATTCTAGAATGTTCTGGAATGTTCTAGAAATTTCTAGAGGGCGATACTTCCCAGCGCTTATATCTTCAAACGCACGCCCTTCACTTAAAAACGGGAAACTTCTTCCGCTATGGGCCTAGGGGATAGAGGGCTACCACACCATATAATCCCCTTGATCGTACCGGGACTCGTTTCTGAGTTTTAGCGGCATGCACATTGTACACTCACTTTTATAATATATATTGATTAAAAATGTAGGGTAACTGAAAAATATTAGGTTCTAAGAAAATGGCGACGTGTTGAAAACAAAACGTCATATATTTCGTCCAAAAGAGCTAGACAAGAACGTGCGCCGTAAACAGCCTTTTCGAAAATGTCGCAAAACGCTATCGACGCTGACAGAGAATTAGAATACTGACCTCATACTTCGAACAAAATCACTTATACCCCATTAGAGTTACGTTTCCTGCCATTTCGAAAGACACTATTTCGGAAAACACGTATTTAAAGTTTTGGGTTCCTTATTTTGCATTTAAGTTAAAGAAAATTCTAGTCAACCCTACCTAGACCGTACAACGATCCTTACAGATCCAAAAGGAGGTCCTCCTTCCACTTTCTTCGCGGCATGGTTTTCCTGCTGGTCTCTTTGGCAGCTTCTGTCATCCGCTGCTCTGCTCGCTCGATTCGCATTTCCCGCGCTTTTGTGTAAAAGTTGTAACAGGCTGGTTCCATCTCAAGTTCGAGCGCTTTCATAACTCCCATAGTGTACGTCAGGCAGGCGTTGAAATTACTTGCTGCCACAGTGGCTACGATGTCGTCTATTTTTTTTCAACTGTTAATTATTTTCTGAGACACTTCTTCACAAATCGTCTTGTAACTTGATAACTGAGTCTCTGGCGAACTTGAGACGAACGCTAGAATAAAGTAAACGTCCCCGAGATCATTTTAAGCAAAACCATAAAAAATTTCAAAGGTAACCATAGCCTTAAGGACCAAAACCAGAACAGCTAGTGATGTTGCAAGCTGGAGTGCGGAGCGAAGGCCACGTTCTAACTCATCCCGAAGATATTCCGTTGTGTTCAGGTGAGTACTGTGGACAAAGTAGTCCATTTCGCCGGCCGGTGTGGCCGTGCGCTTCTAGGCGCTTCAGTCTGGAGCCGCGTGACCGCTACGGTCGCAGGTTCGAATCCTGCCTCGGGCATGGATGTGTGTGGTGTCCTTAGGTTAGTTAGGTTTAAGTAGTTCTACGTTCTAGGGGACTGATAGATGTTAAGTCCCATAGTGCTCAGAGCCATTTGAACCTTTTTTTTAGTCCATTTCAGGAATGTTACCGTCCACAATCCGTTTCCTCATACATGTTGCTGTATAACAGGGTGCATTCTCGTGCTGGCACAAACGACCACCTTCTTCGAAAAGTTCCTGTACTGTACGCAGCACACAGTGCTGATGTCCTCCCCAATATAGCATTTTCGTAAGTGCGACAAAGGGTCAGCACCCTTACTTCATTGTTGGCAACACACATGATGGTAGGTAACATTGTCCAGGCATTAGCGAAACTCAGACGCTTCCATCGGAGTGCCACAGGGAACAGCGTATTTCATTACAAAAGGTAGGGAGGAAGTTTGGGTCTAACGTCCCGTCAACATCGAGGTCATTGGAGAACAAGCTCGGATTGGGTCAAGGATGAGGAACGAAAACTGCCGTGCCCTGTCAAAGGAGCATCCCGACATTTGCCTGGAACGATTTAGGGAAATCACAGAAAGTCTAAATGTAAATGGCCGGACGTGGGTTTCAACCTCCGTCCCCCCGAAAGCGAGTCTGGTGTGCTGACCAACGCGCCACCTCGCTCAGTAGCGTGTTTCACTTCTCCAAATCACTCATTCCCAAACAATGGGTGTCGCTCTTTGCACCTCAAGTGTCGCTTATAATTGCCTACATAAATGTGCGGTTTGCTGCTCGACCACTGCACCACACTCTTTTGTAATCCCAAGGAACGGGTATGTGCAAGCTGGACTACTGGTACCACTTGGTAACATATGAGTGACTTCACACGCTGATTTCATACGATTTTCTAGAATCACCCTGCAAATGCTTGACGTTTCTTGTCTGTCAGTGGATGAGGTCTGGCTGGCCTTGGTTTACGTTTGGTAGCTCTTTCGTGTTTCCACTCCACAATCACATCACCAGGTTAAATGTCGTGAAGCACATGTTCCTCGGGTGACAGCCAATGACTATTGCACGTTCAAAATCACTCTGCTCTCCAGAGCGACCCATTCTGCTCTTACCGCTTCTCTACTGACAAAACAACTCCCCCTCTTATAGAAGTGGAGCCCCTCCACGCCCACACCGGCATGATGGCCAACTCAAAAGGTCTACTGCCATCTCTGCACAAGGGTTAGTTTTCACTAACGTGAGGTGTCGCAGGATGTGGGTACTGCGATGTTTGCGTACGTCTGGTTAAGGTTAACCATTAATACGCGCTCATCTGGAGGTGCATTGGGTCGAAGTCCAACGAAGGGTAGCGGTTTGAACGGCAGAGGAATAAAAGTGCCAAGGCAAGAGCCAAGGGAAGAAAACCTCTGCGATAGTTAGGTCGCGTGGTAAGAGCAGAAACGTATGTCTTGCTGCCTGCGATAGGTCGTGCAAGGGTAGGCTTTGTTAGTAGTGGGTATCATGCATGTCCATACCTTCGACGTTGTACGGTGCTGTTACTCGGCGGCTGCCGCTGGGTGCCGGTGTTGAACTCTCGATCAGCGTCAGCAACCTGCAACAGATAAGTGTATCATTGTTTTTGTGTCCGATAGGTCATATATCGGGTGCACAGTGTAGGGCGATGCTAGTGAAATGGTTGTGCTTCAGTGAGCGAGTTCGTCGGTTACCCTGCTGTGGCCTGTTGGTCGGCTCTAATAGCAGCTGGAAATTTCCAGTCAGCGTTGCTGATATGCACGGGCTTGCCGACGTTTGTTGCTTGTTGGTGTATGTTAGCTTGCCATAGGTGGCTATGCCCTAGCTAGTAGTGTCTTTGGCCGCTTCTGCTTCCACCCGTGGTTGTGATCGTAGTTTCCCAGAGTAAAGATGAAAGGATTGTACAGTGTCTCCGCCAAAACAATGTCCCCCGCCTCCGTTTATACTAGCGGGTCCGCCCCTAGAGACACCTAGCGGTCAATACCGCTTCACACAGTGGTGTCCGAATACTTTAGATCGGACGGTGAACGCGCTCAGTGGTTGTAGACACGCTCCACAGCCAGCTCTGGTGCCGCCCAGACACACTTTGCATATTGCCGCCTCCGGCGCTGTTTATCGCACATCCCAGAAAAGCCGCACCGGCCCCGCCCAGGCGGCGTAGCGCGACGCGAAATATGTGCAGCCGGAGTGGGATCTAGCATGCGAGAACATTAATTGTATTTATAGAGAGCCGATGGCGCACGCGAGCCGCCCATTCAGCCCGCCAAACCGACGCCTCCCTCACCTCACCTCACCACACCTCGCCTAAACCCGCTTCACCTGCTGCGTGGGCGGCGTCTACACCTCACAGTCGGACGTGCCGCCCACGGTCTACGCCGAGCTGATAAGCGGGCGTCGGCTAAAAAGGAATTTCCGCGAAACGGAAAAGCCGGGCCGTTTCAGAAATACAGCGAACATAAGGTCTTGTCATTTCCGTGGAAACGTCTGTAATGGCTGTCCCTATAAACGCTACTGTTGGCGTTGTATTCACTAAAGGTCTAGCTCTCAACATCCGAGGCAGCAGGAAAGGAATCCACAGTGCAAGGTAGCTGGAGTTCACGATTCCAACGGACTGTGGTCTAAAACAATATTAATAAACGCAAAACAGGAAATAAAAATTTATTAAACTTATTACACAGTATCTCCTGAACCAGATAGCATTTAGAATGAATTAATAAAAGGTGGAGGGAAAGTATTATATTAACAGTTTAGTACTTCATTTAGCAGTATTATGATGGAAGATGGGGTACCAAGGAAATGGAAAGAAACACAGTTCCACTATATAAAGAGGAAGATAAACAGGTTTCAGGCACTTAGCACTGCGTCAACCTGCTTGATACCACCTTAAATCCGTTAACATCAGCAATTAGTGACAGAACTCAGAATAATATAGAAATAACAGCAGAACAGCATCTACTTAGGAAAAAAAGAACCATAACAGATTCTATTTTCGCTCTAAGACAGACTGTGGAGATATCCACGGAGATTATTAACCCAGGCTACCTGTGTTTCGTTGACTTGTCAAAATGGCTTTGACAGGATTTGGACAAAGAATATATCAATCGATAAGAGTGCCAATGGGTAAATTAAAAATCATAGAAGATGTATATACAGGTAATAAAACGAGAACTAAAGCACACAAAGGACTAATAGGTGAAATTATAATAAAAGAACTAGACAAGCCCACTCCTCTTCAACTTAACAACTGACCATAATACTGATGCCATAAAACAGATTAACGAGGTCAGAAAATGGGAAATATTGTATGCTACGCTTATGTTGCTGAACGCATAGCTAATAATTAGGATAAATTACAAAGATCGCTTCACGAATTCAATAATACAGCTAAGCAGTACACCTGGCAATCTCATCTCAAAAGTCAAAAAGTGTGACAATATTTGAAACACCTGTAAGATGTAAATTAGAAGTTGATTGTGTGTCAATTGAACAGGTGATAAGCTTTAATTCTCTAGAGACTGTTACCACCAATCATAAAGACTTCACCGAGTGAAATTCATGTGAAAGAGACAGTGAGGGTAGTTGGATGCCTTCAAAATACTGTATGAAGATACAAATTTATGACAACTGAGCATAAAATAAAAATATATAAAAGTATGGTGGCATCTTGTTATATGCAGCAGAAACTAAAGAGGAACCGAACAGGATTAAAAAGAATTTAAGGCAATAAAAATGAAGGTACTACGACAGATCCAAGGGGTAACAATGTGAGACAAGAGAACAAATGTAGAGATAAGAGATCAATTTGATATAAAGGATATTTCATACGTAAAGAATGGCATTATGAAGGCTGACTGTTGCTCAATAGAAATAAAACATTTTCTGAGAGTGACTGACGGAGAAACTGTTTCATTCGTATAAAATAAAGGATCAAGGAAAGAAGAAGATATTGGAAGGATGCTGTGGGAAGAATGGGCCCCGCTAGACTAGTTGTAATCTGTAAGCATGCACGACCTCCAGGGAAAGGACTGCTCCGACGACCATCCAAGATACGGGACAATGGCTGGTCCAGTGCATCCACGGAACGAGCCTGACAAATAGGGGAATTCCAGTCAGCAGAAGAAGAATAAAACTCAGCTCTGAGCACTCAATGTGCGTGGAGCTGGAGTTCAAGTCGTATACTCTAACTAACCTAATATGTCGAAAGTGAACTGTCTAGCCTTTGTATGTTCCCTGCGGACTGCTGTATCTAACAGTCTGAGGCGGACTCTGTACGACGTCAGTTGACACTTGACACTCGTCGTTCAACTGTCCGAGGATCTCTAGCTAATAGCGACTGGCTGTAGCGGCCGCAACAGGTGATAGGCGTTGGCTGGAACTATACACTGGAAGTGTCTGAACTAAAAAACTGGAGCTGAACCGCAGGAACAGGTCGAGTGCGTCCGCGCGTCTTCAGTTAACCTCGAGGAGTGGAGTAATCTTCCGTCTGTAATCTCGCTGACGAAACCAGAAAGTTAGTTCCGAATATTAGCACCCGCCAGTAGCTGATGCCGGAACTAGAGGCAGTTGGGGCCGACTCTCTGGAGATTTCTTGTCGGAAGCGTAATTTGGTTCCGGATTATGAGCGCCATCCACGCAGCGACCGGCCGGAACAAAACTGTGGCACAATGGCTGGAGAGCCTGGAATGTAGCGCCGTCTCCAGGTGTCGCTGTGTAGCATACGACTGCGTACACAGTAGCTGGCTACAGATGTTGACGTCACACGTCTCCAAGTGTCTTCTTTTTGATGCTGAAAAACAAGGAAACTGCATTTCTGTGCCACTAATGTAGTTTACTCCGAAAAGTCTAACTGGGCTGTCGCCAGGGACAACCGACTGGCCTCCACAAGAAATCTCCGTCTGTTGGAAACTAAACATTAGAAACAAAGTACTATAAAAGGACACAAAATGTTAGATAATGACATCAAGTGAGAAAGTCAAATTGAGTGCTTATCAGTCATGTTATGCATCAAACATGTTAAATTCGTCTTAAATTAAAATTTACTAGATAGGTAGTAACAAACACAGAACATAACGAAAACACATACTATTAAAACATAGAAGGTTTGTAAGTGTAGTATTAAAGTGAACGTTCTGTTTAGGCGATGGTCAATAGCATGCACAAATTTTAAAAATCCATAACACTCTGCTGTTTTTAATAATGTTACTTTTTATTTTGGTGCCGGTTTCGGATCTCAACCATCATCAACGGCAGCTGTACAACATATAAAAGCGGACAATGTGAGAATGCCAAACGAAATAAGAAAAAGCAGGAAAAACCGTTAAATCGATCAAAATACTCACAACAATTAACATATATATCACATAACATGCATGATTTAACGTAAGTTGTCACAGAAAACCATAAAAACCAAGTAAAATCATAAACTGTGAGAATATTAAAATATGACGGCACAGTGACACAAAGGACAACATGATGTACAGCTGTACAAGACAAAGAACTTCAAAGTCAAAGTCGACAGTCTTACCCTAATCCAAAGAAGTTGCCATTAAATACTTCTGTGGTAATCACATTACAAAACTGAACTATTAACAGTTGTATACTTGATTGATATTACATAAAAATGCCAATAAATTAAAAAAAATTATAAAGTACCAGAAAAACAGGAGCGGTAAATGTAAGAATATGCAATCTTTCACAATCAAGTAAAAAATGTAAGAATGTAAAATACAAGTTACAGAGTAGTTGTGTAGATATCTCATACGAATATCTACAAAACCAAAAAATGAAATTAAAATTCAACTTATCGTACAGATAAAAATTAATAAAGAGGTAGGGTACGAAGCTGCACTTTGTTTAAATAGCTGCACATTGTTAAAAATATTTCATCAATACTATTATATTGTCATAAGACAAAATTAAGAAGACCAATTAACATACAGACAAAATTAATAAAGGGAGAACAATATTCCACGGTAAAATCTAAATACAGAGAAATAATCATACCATATGACAATTTTTTTTTGACAAAACCAGGGATAGAATGAGCAAAAATTAGAGGTGACTTTAAAGCATGACCTTAAACATATTGTGCCGGCCGTTGTGGCCGAATGGTTCTAGGCACTTCAGTCTGGAGCCGTGCTGCTGCTACGGTGGCAGGTTCTAATCCTGCCTCGGGTATGGATGTGTGTGATATCCTTAGGTTAGTTAGGTTTAAGTAGTTCTAAGTCTAGGGGGCTGATGACCTCAGATGTTAAATCACATATTGCTCAGAGCCATTTGAACGATTTTGAAACATATTGTGAAAGTAATTAAATATTGTAGGGCTGTGGGGGTGTTTATAGGAATGGGGTAAATGAAAGGAATGAAATTTATGATAAAATTTTCAAAACATGATGTCAAAAATAAATACAGACATAAAAAGTTACAAAAGTACTGAACTAAGGGACACTGCCCCTCTGAAGCTACAGAACTTGCACAAATTTTAAACCTTCGTCTATTTTTGTAAGTTGTACAGCTGCTATAGATGATGGTTCAGAACCGAAACCGGTAGCAAACAAAAAAAAAACTTGTTTTGGTCACCACAGTGTTATGCATTTTTCAAAATATGTAATATTAAAGGTTGTAAGGAAAGACTGAAGTAAGATATAACGACAATTCAGTTGTGATACAACTTTGTGGAGATAAATGTGATCATTGAGATTGAGGCTTGGAAGTGCGTGGCTCGTTGGTTGGACCATGTAAAGCTTCAGAGTGGGCAAGTGCTCAGTTGTAGCTGATCGCTTAGAACCTGGTAATGGTTTTGAGTTAAATGCTTATTTACCTCAAGTGCTTCTTAGACATTACGTTTTACTTTGCTTTGTCGGCTCTATGTAGCACTTCTGTGTCGATTTTCTGTCTGTGGCCTTCCTCGAACAGCTATTCAGCAGAGGACCAGTTTGACTTGTGTATCTCCAGCTATGTTCATGCTCAGTATCAGTCTGGTTGCTATAGCCCTGTGGCTTTGGACAATGTACAGTTTGTCACAGTTGTCACAGTCAATTCAGGTGATTTTATGAACACCAGTTTCATGTTGTATTGTATTGTATGTTAACCGGGGGCCTAAAACGACGGAGAGGCTTTGTGCCTGCCGCAGCCGCAGTGGTCCACAATCCCACGACGACTACCGCAGTCCACTCCACCCCTCTGCTGCCCCCACACCCAACCACTCTTTCAGGGTTAATGTGCTGTTCGGCCCCCAGTGCCCCCCCCCCCCCCCCTATGTTTGCATGGTAGAGTAATCGTGGTGTACGCTTAAGTGGAGAACTTGTTTGCGCAGCAATCGCCGACAAAGTGTAGCTGTGGCGGAATAAGGGGAACCAGCCCGCATTCGCCGAGGCAGATGGAAAACCGCCTAAAAACCATCCACAGACTGGCCGCTCACCGGACGTCGACACAAGTTCGCTGGGCGGATTCGTGCCGGTGACCAGGCGCTCCTTCCCAATCCGGAGGAAAGTCGTGCGTTAGACCGCCCGGCTAACTGGGCGGGCCAGCACCAGTGTTACTTAATAAATTTGTTTTATCATTGCTGTTGAATAATTTATAGAAAAGCCTGCAACGTACAGGAGGAGAGACACTCGGGTTCTGGAAGGTACCGACATGGATGTGGAGCCGCGCAATGCAGACTGCAGTGCCGTGGCAAGCTGTGCTAGGTTTCTCGGTTGATCCACGGTGCGAAAAGCCCGGTGGAGGTGCTTACACAGACTGTCGATTGGGTTTGAATCAGAAGAGTTTGATAGCTAGGGGGTATGGTAAACTCGTCCTGGTGCTCTTCAAACCACGCACGTACACTGTGAGCTGTGGGACACGTTGCAGTGTCCTGCTGAAAGATGCCATCATCCCAAAGAAAACTAACTGGATGTAGGGGTGGACATAGTCCCTAAAGATGATGCATGTCTATGTTGTTTCGTTGTGCCTTCCACAACTACGAGATCAACCGGAGAATGTTACGAAAACATACCCATACAACATGACCGTTGGAGGGTGTTTCCTTCCAGACGTATCGCGCCGCACATGCCAACGGCCATCTGTTCCATGGAGCATAAAATGTGGTTCACCTGAAAAGGCCACCTGTTGCCACTCAGCGGACGTCCTGGTGCGGTACTGGCGTGCAAATTCCAGCCATCGTCGCTGATGAACAGCAGGCGGCATGAGTGCATGAAACAGGCGCCTGCTGCAGAGGAGCATATGCAGAATCTTTCGCTGAACAGTCATTGAGAGGACACTGCTGGTAGTCCCTTGGTTCATCCGGGCCGAACGTTGCTCAACAGTTGAGCGTCTGTTCTCCCATACACAGCTCCCCAGCCGTCATTCACCCCTGTTATCTATGGCTTGCATTTCACCACATATGCCTCGGTGCTGGTTTTGGATAGCGCCCTCTTGCCACGCACGGTATACTTTAACCACGGCGGCATGCGAACTGTTTGCAGACCTAGCCGTTTCGGAAATGCTTCCACCCTTGGCCCGAAATACAGTGACCACGACCCTTTGGACGTCAGAGAAATCGCTCTGTTTCCGCAGTACGAGAACGGCTGCAGTGTTTTCAGCGTCCTCCCGACATCCTTTATATACACCCCCCCTCCTCCCCCACTGTCAGTGCTGGCACCTGCCGTCTGTGAGTGGTTATTGCACGTTGACGTCAAACACTGGCCGTAGGCACATTAATGTGACTGGAGTCACTTACATAAAGTGAACTTTTATACCTGCATGGCTTGAAAGGTTTAGTTAATTTGTTTTTCAACCATAGACAGGAAACTGTTCTGCCAAGATGTGCGGAAAAATCCACAAAAATGATTTCCTATTTTCCATGACATTATCGGCTCTCAAGCACTTTCTTTTCTCAGGACAAAAAGGATGCACTTAACAAGAACTATTTTAAGGAAAGAGATTAACCAAAATTTCTGAAAGAGCAAATGCGGCTCTAGAAATAAGAACAGTGTTGAGCGTAGAATTTTTACACGTATGTCAATCCTTAAGAAAGAAATAAGAGCTGAGCAGAATAAAAACACTTGAAAGATGGGTTACTGGAAAGATAATGGGTGCAATACATACTACAGATAGTTTTGACAGTGTTGAGATTTACGGAAAAATTTAATAAATATCAGCAGCAATAACACTCGTACATTGATATCAAACACCGAAATGTCGCAGATGTCAGTGTAAGAAGGGCCGCTACTCCCAACCAAACATCTGGTACGCATACCTAAATTGAAGTAACTACAGCTCTGTATCTAATAAACACACATTTACTCTATGAAACACAAATAATCGACTTCAAAAGTTGTACAATATTCCCAATCCAAGGATGACCTGCTCTAAGTCCAACTAGCGCACACTAAAGCTTACAATGCAAGTTAATCACGTTATATAATAGCTCCATGTACTGTTCTGAAACGCTCTAACGCATGGTGAGTCTGATTAATGACAGAACTGCTGAATAGTTTGAGGAAAGCTTAAAAATAATGACTGCGGAGAAATTTTCGATGATTCTAATGCTAACTGTAAATTTAATGTATTTCTTATCGAGTTAGGTCCATCTTCGAAAGCAGTTTTCCTAAAATACTAATTGAATGTAAAATGACAAATCACTAAAGAAACCTTTGATAACAAAAGACATCACTGGCTCTTAATAACGAGTAAGTAACTGCGGAGAATAGTCTGAACTAACAGTCCAGAAATACTTTCTCATTATAAACAGTACCGCAACATATTTAAAAAAGGCGTGAAAAATGCAGAAATATGAACATTTTGCCTGAAATTGACACGTCAGATACTAAAATAAAATCAGTGTGGACTACTGTTAAAAGAGTGTAAGGAAAATGAGTCGTAGAAGATGATACTATTTGTGTTAAAGAGAATCGGAACATTTTACAATACATTACATATGTAGCAGAAACATTTAATATTTGCGTTTTACAAATAGGTGAGAAAATTTGTGCAAGTTGTTGAGAAGTGGATGCAAAACAGTAGACAGAGGAAGCAACACTGAGAATATTTAGTGAATTAAAAAATAATCTCACATTCCCATCTTAAATGGGGTCATCAGGGTTCTAAAAAGCAAAAATTCATACCGGCGGATAACTCTGAACACACTGAAATGTTGTGCGCCTATAATATGTAATGTTCTTAATCTCTTACGTGATTCATCATAAACTCTGGGTGTTTTCTCAGGAAAACTGAAATATGCATTGTTAGGTCTCTCTATGAAAAGGATGACTCCACAGGTGTTAATAACTACGGCCCAGTCCCACACATTGCAAGATTTCCTATTCTTTTTTAGTAGGTAATGTACTCCAGGGTAGTCACTCGGCTGTGTAGTAACCGGGTGTTAGCGAACCACAGTTATTATTTCGAAACGTCCATTCCACTGAGTAGACTATTTATAAATTTACCGAACAAGCAATAAAATTTATCAAATGATAAAATTTCACTAATTGGGTTGTTCTGTGACTTATCGAAGGCATTCGACTGCGTCAATCAAAATATTCTCTTAGAGAATTTCAGTTTTCATGCAATACGTACTTCAGGAGACGCTTGGTTTAGTTCCTATTGAAGAAACGAAATGCAGAAAGGTGCTCTAGGCTCTTCGAGTAATAAAAGAAAGAAAGCCTCATTATCTGCATGTGAATAAATAACAATGAGAAACTCATAAGGTTCAATCATTGGCTTGCTACTGTTCTTGTCTTATGGTAACGACGTGACATTTTACTTGAATCATGAGTAAAAATTAGTCTCGCTTACAGATGATACAAGCATTGTAGAGCCGAGTAAAGAAGCATCAATAGAGAAAATAACAATCGACGTTTTTGTGAAAGTTACTGAATTGTTTGGCACAAATAGACAAGTTGTATGTTGTGAAAAAACGCAGTTCAGTTTTGTACCATCAAAAATAACCCCCCACCTATTAACCTAGTATACCAACAAGAAATTATAAAGAGGGTAGAAAATTGTACGTCCTCAAATGAGCATACTGATGAAAACGTGAACTCGAAAACCCTGTAACAGGCCTGCTAAAACCATTATGATCGACTACTTTTGCAATAAGAGAAATTGCCCACAATTTTCGTAGGTATCCTTTTTCAACATAGTCACCGCGCTTTCCAGTGCACTTCCTCCTCCTTTGCAGAAGCTTTCCGATACCCTGTGGAAAAGAAAAGGTTTTTGGGTGCGCAGAAAAGCCTCATTTATAGCACTTCCCTCACCCTTTCGTCGGTGATGAATCGCCTGCCTCTTAAAGCATCTTTAATGGGCCAAATCTGCATTATGATTTGCCACGTCATCAACAGTAACTCGTCTGTTATTCAGAATCGAGGCACGGACTTGTTCAATGCTGACCTCAGTCGTGGCTATCAGCTCGACTCCCTGCTCTTTCCTCATCCTTCACGCTCATTCAATCGCTTTCGAACTGTTCAGTCCACAGGCAACACTTCACCTTGACAAGCCATTTTCCCCGTATTGCTCTGACAGTGCCCCTGAATTTCCGGCCCTGGTACACCTTCAGGGACCGCAAGAGGCGGACTGCGGAATGCTTTTCTTATATGGTGCAAATAGTGATGTGGCCGTCTTTACGTCGCAACAGTGAAAAGTGGACTGATGTGGTAACCCTGCAACCTACCAGAGCCGGTGACGACGGTGCCATACAGCGACTGGTGAGCACACAAAATCGCAGAGCCAGCATGAAGACAAGTGGAGCAAAACAATACATTCTAACTGACTTATCCTAGTACTCATTGCACAAAGGTGAGTTACTAAAATTGTGTGTAGAGTTCACACTCATACTTCTTCTAGATATCTCTTTAAGTAGCAAGAAATATTAACCACAGCGTCACAGTTCATTTATTTACTTGTTCTTAATAAGTCATCCAAGTCTGAGAGTAACTTTAATGAATCTAACTTTGACTCCAACGGGTAAAATATACTAGTAAGAAATGGTTGGTCACTCTACCCACGTAAATTTAATGTCTGACAGATAGCAGACATATGCGAAATACATTCTCAGCTGCGAATATGTACAACCATCAGCTGTATAATGGAATGAAGACAGTGAAAATTTGTTTCGGACTGCAACTCAAAACCAGATTTCCCGCTTGTCGCGAGCGGTCGTCACACCATTAGGCTATCTCAGCACATTTCACTACCACACCCCAAACTTCCATTTGTTGTCAACCACGCGTCTACAGCCAGCTCTTGTACGTCCTTATGTATATTCCCGTACACAGGAGACATTTTAACTAAAAGTCGCTTGCAGGCATGTCCAAAGTACACTTCCGAACAACACGGACATTGTAGTTACGTACGTATCCGCCGACACCACGCAAGCGGCTTTCAATTAAAATGTCTACCTGTACGGGAATATGCATAATGGATGTACGAGTGAAGGTTGTAGACGCATGGTTGCCGATATATGGAAGTTTCAGGTCTGGTCGTGAAGTGTGCTCGGATAGCCTAAGGTAAGATGACCGCTGGCGATAAGCGGGAAATCCAGGTTCGAGTACCAGTCTGGCACAAATTTTCACTGTCGTCGTTCCATTATACAGCTGACGGTTGTCCATATTCGGAACTGAGAGTACATTTCATGTATTTCGTAACACCTGTAGTCATCTGCAGTGGACCTGCGTGCATGTCTGAAGGAACACTGCAGCGTTCTTCTGAACGACAAAAGACAGCAGAAGTGCCATCAATTGCAGATTAAAGACGGTTTTCCTCGAGACCTCCTTCTATATCATAGAGGGATTCTTGAATGGAGACAGTTGTTTAAAAATCCTTGCCATATTAATATTATTTTTTATTTCTTTTTTTTAATTTTGTAGTTGCATATAATTGTTCTACGTTTTTCTGTTAATATGATCTGCACCATAACGTCTATCGTCAGTTTTATCTATGAAACAAGTAACTGCTGTCTTGAATACAGCACGGACACTGTATTACGCGTTGTCGAAGAGTGATGGATCCTTCCTCAGACCAGTGAGCTGCGATGAACTGGGGCAGTAGCGCCGATGGGAACTGGGACTGGAACTCTACTCTCTAACTGGATATCTCTCAAGAACACACTCTCGAACACACTCTGCTGGTTAAGCCTTGGAGCGTGACATATGTTCTGGTGTGGAGTGATGATAAGGTCCTCTCTGTTTACTCCATGTTATGCATGGTGTGAAACATACTTCCTCTCTGTTGGCGACCTCGACAGCAGGCCGCTAGAATTTGGTGGCGACTCGCTTCGCCTGGCGAATCCGCCGTCATGTGTGGCACGTTTTGTTTGAGGGAAGTCTAACCTGCAGGAATTGGAGTCACAGTAACGACAATAACAACATGGATTACATAAACAATAAAGTAACTAGAAGCAACGTCAAAGTGTCAGATATTACGTAAACATTTGTAAGAAAGAGATACTAAATAGAAGAGTTCCAAGGTACAAAAAGTAATAAATGAAAACCAGCCTGGAGAGAACAATGGAAAAAAAAGATATATACGTCTGCGCTGCATACACCATGTGATGAAAAGTATCTGGACACCACAAAAAAAATACGTTTTTCATATTAGGTGCATTGTGCTGCCACCTACTGCCAGGTATTCCAGTAGAGAGCAGAATGGGGCGCTCTGCAGAAATCAGGGAATTCACGCGTGGTCAGGTGACTGGGTGTCACTTGTGACATACGTCTGTGCACGAGATTTCCACACTCCTAAACATCCCTAGGTCCACTGTTTCCGATGTAATGGGGAAGTGCAAACGTGAAGGGACATGTACAGCACAAAAGCGTACAGCCTGACCTCGTCTGTTGACTGACAGAGGTCGTAATGTGTAATAAGCAGACATCTGTCCAGACCATGACACAGGAATTTCAAACTGTAGCAGGATCCACTGCAAGTACTACGACAGATAGGCGGAAGGTGCGAAAACTTGGATTTCATGGTCGAGCGGCTGCTCATAAGCCACACATCACGCCGGTAAATGCCAAGCGACGCCTCGCTCGGTGTAAGGAGCGTAAACATTGGACGATTGAACAGTGGGAAAACGTTCTGTAAAGTGACGAATCACGGTACTCGATGTGGCGATCCGATGGCAGGGTGTGGGTATGGCGAATGCCCGGTGAACGTCATCTGCCGGCATGTGTAGTGCCAACAGTAAAATTCGGTGGCGGTTGTGTTATGGTGTGGTCGTGTTTTTCATGGAGAGGGTTTGCACTCCTTGTTGTTTTGCGTGTTACTGTCACAGCACTGGCCTACATTAATGTTTTAAGCACCCTCTTGCTTCCCACTGTTGAAGAGCAATTCGGGGAAGGCGATTGCATCTTTCAGCACGATCCAGCACCTGTTCATAATGCACGGCCTGTAGCGGAGTGGTTACACGACAATAACATCCCTGTAATGGACTGGCCTGCACAGAATCATGGCCTCAATCTTATAGAACACCTTTGGGAGTTTTTGGAACGCCGACTTCGTGCTAGGCATCACCGACTGACATTGATACCTCTCATAGGTGCAGCGCTCTGTGAAGAATGGGCTGCCATTCCGCAAGAAACCTTCCAGCACCTCATTGAACGTATGCCTGCGAGAGTGGAAGCTTTCATCAAGGCTAAGGGTGTGCCAACAACATATTGAATTCCAGAATTACCGATGGTGGGCGTCACGAACTTGTAAGTCATTTTTAGTCAGGTGTCCGGATACTTTTGATCACATAGTGTACATAGTCCGCAAGCCACAGTAGGGTGCATGGCAGAGGGCTATATTGTACCACTGTAGAAGAGCAGCACATTTTGTATTATCGATAAATAGGGGAGAGAGTGTCACAGAGTTGATACAGGTTTTGGGGTGGGCATCATTAAAACAAAGCGTTTCTCTTTGCGGCTGGATCTTCTCGTATATTTCGTCAGTGACCACTGTTACAAATATTAATCCCGCAAAGTACAATCAATAGCTAAATTTCTCTGCGACGTTCTATTGTCGACATAGTCTTTTTAAACACACTAAACACAACAAATTGATGTGCCAAAAATTAGTAAAAACATAGTCTTTGTACTAAGCATGCCAGGATCAAATGCTCACACAAGAACAGTTTCTTCTCTTATGAAGAATAAGTGGACTTATCAGGGGAACAGCAACAGGTTGGAACTGATTAAGTCAAAACAGATGATTGAAATCAATTTCAGTTACATTTTCAAAGAGTTTTTTAAATTTTTACTGGAAGATCAAATATTGCAGAGATCTGTAGCGTCTGTAATTAAGTACTTGTACGGTACACATAACACACAAGCTGAAGAAAAAATGTTGCACTCGGCAGTCGGCGCGCGATTGCTCATCCCGGTTCAAGACAAAAAAGTATATAACGAAACCTAGTCGCCCCAATAGGTTCACTAGAAATGCGATTTAAAAAACGAGGGTCTTACAACGGCGTAACTGCGTGCAGCGTCCAACAACAGATAGCATGAACTCTACACTCTACACGTGGGAGCTGTTCCATTAAATCAGTGAGATGAGGTGGTGTTCGATCGCGACTGTGCTATTTTTTTCAATTAAAACATCAAACTGCATCTAATTTACATCTCCACACTGCGGTATCCTGTCTATTTCTTTCTGTTACTGTTAACTCTATTTAAAGATTAATACGTTACTTGAACTTCTTACAGACGTAAACGACCACTTCGTTTTGTCCATCACACAAATAAACACAACAGAAAACAATAGCGGATACAGTAACATCGGCAGTATCCAGTGAGGTACAAAAAAACACAATGGGTAAGATGTAGCAGATTGCACTTTACACTAAGCACCATAATTCCATTCTGCACGATAACGTCCAGGCTCATTTTCACACAGCCATTATATACATGTCCTAGCAACGTTCATTTTACAAAAGACGCTCAAATCGATCACGTTTCATTTGCAAACACTTCGTCACTCACTGGATCATACTTTGCTGGTCCCTGTGCAACACACCTGCATCCACCATTGCCGAAGCGGTATGCACGCGAGCTGTTAAGTCGTGCACATTCATAGGTGGAGTACTATAAACTTACACCTTTAAATGTCCCCAGAAACAAGAATCTAGTAGATTAAGGTTCGGAGAGCGTTGAGGTCAGAACAGTGGACGGCCACGACCAATCCATTTCCCTGGACACGCTTCATATAAAAAGTTACGCGCATTCATTCCAAAGTGTGGATGTGCACCATACCATCATTCTGAAACCATAGCTGTCGCCGAACACCAAGTGGAAAGTTTTCTAATGCGTCGGGCGAAGAAACGTAAAATACAGAGGCGCGGTCTCCTTGTCCGACAACACGTAATGGCCCAAAAGCACTCCTCCCACGATTCCAGTTCACAGATTCATCCTAAAGCGTGCCTGAAAGCCACATTCACGGGTGACACGTGGATTCTATTCCTACCAATAATGGTTGATGCGGAAGTTGAAAATACAGTACTTTCACGAGTGAAGCTTGATTCGTCAGTCCATATCTTATTCTTTACAAAATGTTCGCTGTCATTCACTTGCTGCAACAGCCATTTACAAAATTGTACTTGTCGAATTCGGTCTTCTGGCTGATGGTGTGATATGGGTGCAGTTCTTCGTCGTGCAACAGTTCGACAACCGGTTTTTGAGATGTCTGGAACTGGCTTGCAATATCACGGGTACTTCGCCGACGTGTTCGGTGAACGGTTTTAAGAATCGCGTCCTTTGTTCGAGGAGTACGTGTAGTCCTTGGACGACGGCCGACCATCACTTGTGGACGAAGACTGGCGGTATCCTGAAGCGGTTGCTCCAGCAGACGGAAAGCATTCTCATCGGGATGGCGCCTTTGACTGAACCGTGAAACAAAGGCACGAGCAGCAATAGCAGCAGCAGGAGCTTGATTACCGGTTCCACCCAGCAGTATTATCGACGTATTCATAGTACGTGTACTGCACCAGTAAGCCTCCCTACATCAACTTGGCACAAGCAGTTATGGTTGTGCACTGCGCGGCCAGTTGTTTAATGGATCTTACCGTAGTGTAGTAAGCCCTTGTCATGTGACAAAATGATGTCCTGCTCATAAACGACGAGAACTATAAAACGGACATCTGAAAAATAAAAAAAAGGAACCTGACTAGGATTCGAACCACAGGTCCATGGTTGACATTGATTCGATGTCCTAGCAGTCTGCTCAGGAGCTACGAGAGCTCATACGGTGGTGCGAGCTGATAAACGTTCTTCTATACCCGTTGTGCTGTACGATGTGTGAGTGCTGCCGGCTCGTCGTTTTCGTACATGAGATTTCAAAATGCACCGGACCTGATTTTGCTAGATAAGCTTTCGTCTTGAATTTGGATGAGGAACCACATGCCGACCTCCAAGTGCAGCATTTTTTCTTCTCCCTATATATGTGCAAGTTTGTTAAATTTCTTTGTATTTATATTTGTGCACTGTGTTCCATGAAAAAATATTTTTTTTATTTAGATTAGATAAAATTCGTTTTTCATTCCATAGACACAAAAATGATGGAATTCTAGTCAGTGCGGAACGTGTCAGAAAACGCAATATCACAAACATAATATTTAGAACACTTGAGATTAATACTTATTTCACTGATCTTTGGTCAGGAAGGTGTCAACATATATAAGTAGTTCAAATAAAATGAAATGTCTAGTATTCACAGAATTAATAAAATGTCAGCAAGAAACATAAGTATGCAATTTTATTATACTGCCGATAAGCAAAAGTACCTAATTACTTGACAGTTTCCACCAAGTACTGTAAAAAATAAAGTATACTGGACATTTTTAAAATAATTGGTCTCAAAGTTGCTGTAACGTAACTCATCAATGGAGTAGAAGGAGTTAAACAGTGCATTGTCTGAAAGTAACCTCTTAATGGCTGCTGTCAATTTATTGAAATTGTGTGTTGCTGAATATTGGGATCCATTTTGGACCAAGGTGTTTCCAACTCTTTACGTAGATTTTTTTCCTCGCACTGATATCGCATACTGAGCTATTCGTAGGAAAGAAGAGACATATTATTTATAACCAACTTTATTAGCTGATAAATATACTGAGAAGCACTAGTCAATATATTCAGTTCTTTGAATAGGTTTGGGCATGCTGTTGTTGAATTTCCACCACAAATGACTCTTATTACACGCTTTTTCAGTCTAAAAACTTCCTTTTGCTTTGTGGAGCTATCCAAAAATATGACATGATGGAGTAACAGTGAGCTCAGTATTTCAGTTTTTTTCTTCTGCATTGTCATGTATTCCAAGAAAATGAGATGTAGTTGTGCATGTGAAATTTATTGTAACAAAATCTTCCTTAAATCTCTCTTCAAATCACGGTCAGGGGTTGGTTATATCCCTTAAAACTGTGGTCAAATATTGGGCGCCCTACTGCCATGGCATCCATCGTTGGGAAAAATGGGTCGCTTTGAGGGGTAATCTGTAGAAAAGGATTTACAAGTTTCTTGGTAGCAGTTTTTTTATGTTATAATTAAATCATTATAAGTAACCAGCATCGTTGTAGGAAAAGCTGTTTCAGACAGTAATTTTTTCAAAGAAGTGTATTGCAAAACTCTGGTTGTCCGATTCTTGAGAAATTGTTGACAAAAAGGAGGGAGGGAGTGGACTTACCAGTTAGAATTAATAGAGGAAGTGTAGAAGATCCAAAGAAGAGCAACACGTCTCACCACGTGTTCGTTTAGTAATCGTGAGAGATTTAGCGACATGGTGATCTAACTGCATTGGCAGGCGCTACTAGGAAGTCGTTATACACTGAAATGCGTCGGCCACTAGCGAGATGACAGGTTTAATAACTCCAAGCACATTATGGTCCCACACACTATAAAAACGAAGGTGACCTACCTAAGTGGAGAAATAACTAGTATTTTATGGGCTTGAAGGCATGTTTCCCCAATCATCTGCCTTCATTAACAATACAATCGTAGCTGAAACCCCCTCTTAGCTACGTCAGTACGCATGCAAAATTTTCAGAAGTGATTAATAGCCGGCCGCGGTGGTCTAGCGGTTCTAGGCGCTCAGTCAGGAACCGCGCGGCTGCTACGGTCGCAGGTTCGAATCCTGCCTCGGGCATGGATGTGTGTGATGTCCTTAGCTTAGTTAGGTTTAAGTAGTTCTAAGTTCTAAGGGACTTATGACCACAGATGTTGCGTCCCATAGTGCTCAGAGCCATTTTTTTGATTAATATATCTTCATATATATCTGATTCTACGCGTGCACATACAAGTATTGGGGCAGAAAAGTTTGCGAGGCATCATTCAGCCGAAGTTGTAAGTAAAAATAAAAGTGAAAATCTTTTGGCGCGAACTGACTGGGAGCTCCAAAGGCGATACCTATTTTTTGCAGACGCTTGGAAGTGGGCGGTTGGGCACCCGGTCCACAGATTTATTTTTTACCTGACCCGTACAGACTGGTAGCCTATGTCTTCTTCAGCTACCTCAGAATGTAGTCCATAAATTTTACCAGCATATTATTTTCCCATTTGCATTGCTGTAATGTTTTTTCTTATTATTTTGCTATAAACTGATGATTTAAGTCTTAGATTTACTGATACCTTCTTTGCGTACTGATCCGTGTGGTCGCAGTTCAGATACCTAAAAGATGAGTAAGTACTTTCATAACAGTTTCTTTCACTCTTTAAAATACCATAGAAGAGTTTGTTTACTGTTTTGCTACGGATTGCCAATTTAATTGTTCGTTTTGCCGAAACTCTTTTTGTGTATTCAACCACGTGGTTGTTGGTCAGTTAGATAGGCCCGTGTCGAGTAAAGGCTTCAGTGGTGTTCGTTTCATTCGTTATAAAATGTTACAGATGTACCTTGTTTGTCTTTTCCGAGCCGGCCGGTGTAGCCATGCGGTTCTAGGCTGTTCAGTCCGGAACCGCGCGACCACTACGGTCGCAGGTTCGAATCCTGCCTCCGGCATGGGTGTGTGTGATGTCCTTAGGTTAGTTAGGTTTAAGTAGTTCTAAGTTCTAGGGGACTGATGACCTCAGATGTTAAGTCCCATAGTGCTCAGAGCCTTTTGAACCACTTGTCTTTTCCGAAAATTTACATCGTCTTACTTTACCTCGCGAGAGTCATCGAATGGCACAATTCTTTGCAGTAAACATAAATTCAAATTCATCGCTCGGCTATCTCGGTTTATATTCTAAAAATGAAGCTCTTGTATGTGCAATACTTTTGTTTCTGATGTATCCCTGCTCTAGTGATACGATGTTAAGTCATTTTTCCAATCAGTGTCATTGAGCCGTGCACGGCTCATGTTCATGTCATTTATTGTTTGTCATCTTCTATTACAGCACTGCCGCTTAGTTTTCTTATTCCATTTACTGGTGTCACTACCTTCCTGCCTTACTTGCCTGTGTGCGGCAGCAGCAGCGCGTATCGGTAAGCGCACCGTCATACCATCTCTGAAGGACCGATAGTATTTCCAGGTCGTCATGTGTCTGGCATCCTCTCCCTCCAGCTTAACTCCCGTCGCTCCACCATTTTTTTTGTCCCTCGACCTCGAAAAGGCCTACGACCGTGTCTGGCATCCCGGTCTCCTGTTTAAACTCTAAACCTACGCCCTTCCTATCAACTACATCCGTCTGGTGGTCTCCTTCCTCTCCCACCGCCTCTCCTATGGTACCATCCATAATGCCAGTTCCCACACCTTCTACCCCTCTGCAGGTGTGCCCCAGAGGTCTGTCCTCTCCCCTCTCCTCCACCTCCTGTACATGGCAGATATACCCCAACCGCCGCCTCCAGTACACCTCTTGCAATATGCTGATGACACCACATTCCTCGCCCTCGCTCCTACCCTCCAACGATCCCAACGCCTTCTCCAGAAACACCTTGACCTTTTTGCTGCATGGTGTAACCAGTGGCTCCTGAAAATCGATCCTTCCAAGACCTAGGCAATCATCGTAGGTCGTACCACTCGCTCCTTCCGGCTCCTGGATTTCTCCCTTTGTGCCCGTCCTGTCCGCCTCACCCTCACCCTCACCTACCTTGGCCTCACCATTGACTGTCACCTCACCTGGATCCCTCATCTCTGCTCCATCCAATCCAAAGCCCACAACCACCTCCGACTCCTCAAACTCCTCTCTGGCCGGACATGGGGGTTGCACCCCTCTACCATCCTCCACACCTACAAATCCTTAATCCATCCCATCCTCTGTTATGCCAGTCCTGTCCAGATATCTGCCCCCCCCCCGCAAATTCTATAAATCCCTCCTGATCCTTGAGCGTCATGCACTCTGCCTCGCCTCCCGTATACACCTCCCGTCCTCCACGCAGATCCTCTATGATCTCATGTCTTTCCCCCATCTGCTCCTATTCCTCGAACATATCCGCATCCTCTACACCTCCCGCCGCCTTCATCCCCCTCACCTCCTGGTTCCTCCTCTCCTCTCCCATCCCCGCCCCCTGCCACGTCTTCACTGTTGTGTCCCCCCTACCCTCCATCTCTACACCCTTCATCTCCTTTCCCAAGGTAGCTTCCACCAACTCCCCCTCCCAGATGATGCCCTCTCTCCCTCCATTTATCCCTCCTATCAACTCTGATCCTCACACCCCCTCCTTTCCTCTGTCCTGTTCCCGGGCTCCCTCTCCCCCCTTCCATCCTCTTTTTTCCCCACCTCCCCTCTCTCTGCCCCCTTCTCTCCCCCGAGTCCTTTTGCATTTTCCTCCTCTGCCTCTTCTCATTCCCTCTCACGTCTGCCCTGCCTCTCTCCCCCATTATGAGTCCTCTCCCTCCGTGGTTCCCCCCCCCCTTTTCGTTTTTTCCTTCCTCCCTCCTTGTTCTTCCCCCTCCTCCAGGTTCCTCCCCCCCCCCCCCCCCCCATCTGCCTTTGGCTTGGGAGTGTCATCTTTGTGCCGCCATTTTCATGCAGTGATTTATAGTGAGTGTTTTACAGTGAGTGTTCCGTGTTGTGTTATTTTGGGAAGTGTTGCGAACGGCCATCATACTGTCGCTGGGTGTGCTTTTTATCTCTTGCGATCAGAAACCAGACTGTCGCCATGTTTTGTAATTGTGTGTGTACTATGTTACTTGTCTGATTCCTGTGTCTTTTATTAACATTGCCAACCCCTTTTGCTTTCTGTTTTAACTTTCCGCATTTTTCCGCCATTTTACACTTTAAGTCACCGTTTTATCGCCTGTTTTTCTTGTTTCTTTTCTTCTTCCGTATTTAACAAAAAAAGTCTGTAGGCTGTAGAGCAGCGTACTAAGCTGCTGCCAGCCCGCCCCCTTCGGCTGCTCACCCCCACCCTCACCTACCTTGGCCTCCCTCATCTCCGCTCCATCCAATCCAAAGCCCACAATCGCCTCCGACTCCTCAAACTCCTCTCTGGCCAGACATGGGGGTTGCACCCCTCTACCATCCTCCACACCTATATAATAATCAATAAAGAAAAAAAAGTGTCTGACAGTCAATTGGACACGAACCAGCAGTGCAGTCCGGACGCAGCAGCAGTGAAGTCGTGGACGGAGCCCCGGTGAGGTTCTGACAGCCAGTGCTCGCCGACCGCTGGCGACACACATGAACTGTCCGACGGAGCCAGACTGGAGCGCGACGACCGTTGGTTGGTCGTTCGGTTGCTCGTCTCATTGGCCGACGTATATTTGGTCCTTTCACCGTTTCCGATTCTGGGAGTTGGTCGGTTGGCGTGGAGCAGCGAGGAACTCCGCGGCGTGTAGATTGGCCGAGACCACTGGCGGCGTCCACACGTGGCCGGAGTGTGTGGTGCTATTCCTATTCCTACGATGTCCGCGGCTCACCGATCCTGGACACGAAAGTTGAGTTGTGACTTAATCTACCAGCAAGTCACGACTGTTCACATTGTGTCGTTTGAATTTCGTTGTCGGCTGTTGGGACATTCCCGCGAGCAACAATGTGTGTTTTCAAGTTGGCAAATTTTAGCCACCTTCCGGTGGAGTTTAACTGTCCTTGGTTATTTTGAATTGAAGTGCACCATTGGAATCTCCCTTGTGGCCGTTAACGTTCCGGTTACCTGTCCTGGCCGTTAACGTAAATTCAGGCAATGTATTTTCCTCATCGTGTTGCCACTGTCCAGCACGGTGTGTCGTTTGACAGCTCAATGTATAATTGTTTGTGGGTACCAATACCTTCTACGCCGTTCCATTGAAGCCCCTGTTGTATGCTAGATGGGTGGAGCGGAAGTTATCTTCTTGGTGGGTCCGTTGACTGTCTGTCGGTTGGGTCATCGTCGAATCGAGAATGGTTGGGCCGACTGCCTGTCTCACCTAAGCGAACGTTAGTGTTTGAATTCCAGGCCGACTCTCGGAAACTTCTGAGCGCCGTTGGGTGTACTTCCTTTTCTTATTTGTTCTTGTTGTTTGTATTTGTATGGCTTCTAGCCGATTTTTAAATTAAGGTTGTTTTGCCCTTAAGGCGTAAGATTGTTTGGCCATTCAGCCTAATTTGAAGAACTGTTTTAAGGTAATGTCTTTGGCCTTTTAAAATTTTTGTTTTGGTTTGAGTCTTAAGTGATGGGCCTATGGCCGATTTTTAAATTAGTTTTGCTCTTAAGGTCAAATTGTTTGGGCCTTCAGCCTAATTAAATAACTCTTTTAAGATAAGGCCTTTGGCCTTTAAAAAAAATTATTTTGGGTTGAGTATTAAGTGATGGGCCTTCAGCCGATTTTTAAATTAAAGTTGTTTTGCTGTAAGCGTGTCAGATTGTTTGAGCCTTCAGCCTAATTAAAGAATTGATTTAAAATAAGGCCTTCTGCCTTTTAAATTTCTGATTTTGGTTCGAGTTCTAAGTTATTGGCTTTCAGCCGATTTTAAATGAAAGTAGTCGTGCTCTTAATGCGTGAGATTGTATGGCGTATTAAGCCGGTTATTAAGTTCCAAAAAATTTATACTTTGTTTTTTTTTTATTTTTCTTGGCTCTTGTAATGTTTGGTCCAATAAATAAAGTTTTATGTTCGAGTCTAACTGACAGCCGCTTATATTGGCCTCTTTCCACAATTTAAACTACCTGCCCTTCCTGTGAGTTTAGCATGGCGTCTCAGTCATGTGATTATGTACCTCAACAGGCTCTTGTACCTGAACCTTGCCTCCCTTATCTGAAGCGTATGTTTTTCCTTTACTAATAGTATGAAGCTTCCTCAGCCACTGACTTAGTATTAATGATCTTATTCTTTACGTGGGTGTCCTATTACTAGAATTTATGTTCCTTGTTTAGTGTATCCAGTATCAAAGTACGGCGTGTGAGTTTCCTACACAGTAAGAGTTACTACGAACTTCTGTGTTTTACTCGTCAACCATCTGTTGCTGTTCCATACTGCATTAAAATTTTCTTCCTTGGTTTCGTTATGCTCCAGTTCGAAAGTGTCAGATAGCCAACGTATTTGATTTGTTCTGCTTATGAACGACATACGTTCAACAGACTGCAATACATATGCTGTTAGCCCCATACAGCAACTCTTTAAGGTGGCATTTATATAATAATTTCTTTTGTAAAATTCTTGTTAATTCGATTGCTAAGTAGGCTGCTAATTAGTCCTGTTAATCAGGTATCTTCTTTTATTTTGACACGCAGGATTTCCCAGGAGGAACATTCGTTATTCAGGGGTATGACAGGAACAATCATTCGAACCAAAAATGTTTGTTGAACATGGGCTCAAAAACGCGTACCGTAAGGGCTGTGACCACTTGTTCATCTTCACTGCCGTACAACACGTCTATTCTAGTGAGAAAGGTCACATAAGGTGAGAACGGTCTCATAGTTCTTACGCATTTTACAGCCCATGTATTCTATGTAATTTTTCTTCTTTTGGTGCATGTTACCTCCTCTAAAAGTATGGAAAGCAAAGAGCTTGCACTAGCAGAGATGTTTCACAGCATCGAAGATGAACAAGTGTTCACAGCTCTTCCGGTGCGAATATTAGAGCACATGTCTACAAGGCTTATTTGCTTCGAATGATCGTTCTTGTCAGATCCCTGAATACCGTCCTTTCCTCCTGAGACAATCTATATACGAAATAGTACAGCATGACTCTCCTAGCAGGGCTTATAAGGATTATTACGTTCAAGGAAATCATTGAGACTAACTGGAACATCTCAGAGTGACTTACTGTTAAAATTCCGAGAGCCCTATTGTCCAATTAGAGTCATGGAAGATATAACTTCCTCCCACATATATTAGTGAAATCACCGTTGTAGGAAAAATCAGAAAAGTTAGATGGAGGTTTGTGTACTGTCGTTCATCCGACGCACCGTCCGTGCGTGGAACAGAAATGGATAAGATGACTTACGCTTATTGACAGTCATCATAAAGAGTATATACACGCATCAAGAGAAGTTTTGCTGCACTCCGGTTCCCGGAACTCCTGAAGGTAGTCGTTGACTGTCGATGTTGTATAACAGACACAGTCCCTTTCACTGTTCAGAGATGTCACTAAACCCGCCCAAAGATGTAAACAACCATGCGAGAACCGCGCCTGTTAGACGGAGGGGTCCGACAGCCGATCAGTAGAAGACATTCCACCAGGAAGGAGGTACACGGCTCCTGTTGTCTGTAGTTCAACCACGCCAAGACGGTCAACAAGTGTTCACAGCTCTTCCGGTGCGAATATTAGAGCACATTGTAGGGAAGCAACCTACTCACGCCTTATAAAATTCTCATCAGTCTTTCCATTGTGTGCCAGCCTAGTCCGCTGTAACTAGTTCTGACGTCATAAACGTTGCCCAATACTTTAAAAATCAAGTAAATAACCTGAAACGTTTGTAGCATGTCAGGAGTAATACTAAATCAATATGTGTTGAATAGCAGTTCAATAACTTAAACCATTTCGAAATTTGGACGTTTTTCTGTAAAAATCATTGGCGCAACAGAAAAGTGCTAGAAACTTAAAAATTTATATTTAGATTCCTTTTTCATAATAATTAAGTGGAAACAGTATTCTGGATCTCACAAATTAAAAATTTTGTTGAAATTCATGATTTTCTGGTTTTTGTCTTGGAAATGATGGAAGCAAGATAGATTAAGTAGGCGAATAAATAAGGCTAGGATGTTTAAATTTAAGTAGAAGGAGATCCGCTAAAATCATAAAGATGTGAGAAGTTTCAATTGAATAACAATAAAACTATAGCGATAGCGTATCTCCAAAGGGCAAGTTCAGAGCTCGTCTACTGTGTGTAGTGTAATTAAATTAATTCTCTCGCCCAGAATATTTGACTTAGTCACGTCAGACTTTTATTATGATTACTTACCTGTGTGCTGATTGCACACTTAAATTGAGAGCTTCATCGACCATCAGCAAAGGAAGAAATGATTTATTCAATAACTGAAAGTGGTGCATTACTAGCCCAGCGGCTGGTTGGGAGAGCCGATTTGATCAGGCGTTCCCTTAGCCGTCCGCACCGCGGCTCTTATATATAATAACGCTGCACGAGGAAGGAAGGCCCCAGTTCTCTCCAGACGCTGATTAGCGCACCATCTGTGCCGGGAGTTGCGTCGCATCGGTATCATTGCTATAAACAGCCTCGGATGCCGTAATAAGTTACTCGGGATACGTGTAACCATGAAACCTTTTTCGAGTGAAGTGTTAATTCTGGGATGACTTTAATGTTCTATCTTCAGTTTGCGTATGTTGTATTTTCACGTGTGGGACTGCTACGGTCGCAGGTTCGAATCCTGCCTCGGGCATGGATGTGTGTGATGTCCTTAGGTTAGTTAGGTTTAAGTAGTTCTAAGTTCTAGGGGACTGATGACCTAAGATGTTAAGTCCCATAGTGCTCAGAGCCATTTGAACCATTTTTATTTTCACGTGCCGCTGCGGGAAAAACATTCTACCATTATTTAGCGTGGCGTTTGATGAACATTATCATCAAATTATGGCGAGCATTCACTTAAACATTTAATTTGGACAGTTATAGTTGCATCAGCGCATTAGACTCTGAACTGCTCTGGTAGTTGGATTGTGTGGATTCCTTTTTTTGGTCTGTGACTTTCAGAATATAATGAACATTTTAGACAGAAACGTTTTTGATTATGAATCCCAGACAATCTCCTAATTTCTCAGAGCTATAAACTGTAGCTATAAGTGTATTTCTCAGATGAAGTGGGCACTAGGAATTCTAATTACAGGCTTCACGTTTTGCTAATCACTTTCTGGTTGCTAATATTGTAGTTAGAAAGCCAGTGTTGAAACGGCAAAAGACAGCATAAATAATAGGAACATTTATATAACAATTAATTCCACGCGCCACCCCACGTATGTTGCTAATCGGCCGGGAAATGCATCTTTTCTAGATTACATGCTACATTTTATAAACAATCATTCCACCCACCACCCCACAATTGGTGCATCGGCCGGGAAGAAACTGAGTAAAAGTGAAAGTGTAACTCTTCAGGCTTTCCCGGCGATCTAATGACATCATGGGTTGTCGGGTGTTCTGCCTGATATCAGCGTCGTACTTGCACGATATTTCGGTCACATAGCTCGTAACCTTCATCAGGTGCGACCTGAGACTGCTCCTCGGGTGGACCTGGTCCAGTATTTATGCATATGGCCTTCCCCCTCCGCCAACGGCTGCAGGCGCTTCCTCTGTGCTCCGCGCCCATTCCCTGCAACCTGCTGGAGTGTTGCTGCTCCGTTTTCCGTCCGCTGCGGTTCTAGGTGTTCCCTCTGCGGTCCGCGCCCACCAGACCCGCTCCTGGGGGTTTTCTCTACGGTCTGGGATACCAAGCGTTCCGCCTACGGTCCGCGCCCGCTCATCACGACCTGTTGGAGCGTTGCCGCTCCGTTTATCGTCCGCTGTGGCTCTGGATGTTCCCTCTGCGGTCCGTGCCCACCAGTCCCACTTCTGGGTGTTCCATCTTCGGTCTGGTGCGCCTGGCAGTCCGTCAGGGGCTCGTTTTCCATCTCCATGTCTCTGGTTTCTTCTGTTAGTGTAGTGTTGCAGCTGGCCCCGTTGCTCCTTTAACAATTCCAGAGCCGGATCCCAGGCTCTGATTAGCTGGCACCCTGTGTCACGGTTCATAAGATCGTTAGCCATTTTATATCTATCGATCCTCCTATAACACTGTCCCAAAATCTGGGTGTTTGTGCTAGAATCTTGGTATCCTCACACTTCATGGCATGATCTAGTTCTAGACAGTGTTCAGCAATGGCTGACTTAGTCACCTGTCTTAATCTAGTGTGCCTATGATGTTCTTTGCACCTGATCTCCACAGTTCTTGTCGTCTGGCCAATGTAGGACATGCCACATTGACAAGGTATATTGTAAATCCCTGGTTTTCGTAACCCCAGGTCGTCTTTGACACTCCCCAGCAGTCCCCCGATCTTGTTGGATGGACAGAAAACACACAGGTGACTAAGTCAGCCATTGCTGAACACTGTCTAGAACTAGATCATGCCATGAAGTATGAGGATACCAAGATTCTAGCACAAACACCCAGATTTTGGGACAGTGTTATAAGAGAATCGATAGAAATAAAAATGGCTGACGATCTTATGAACCGTGACACAGGGTGCCAGCTAAGCAGAGCCTGGGATCCGGCTCTGGAATTGTTAAAGGAGCAATGGGGCCAGCTGCAACACTACACTAACAGAAGAACCAGAGACATGGAGATGGAAAACGAGCCAGGCGCACCAGACCGAAGATGGAATACCCAGAAGTGGGACTGGTGGGCGCGGACCGCAGAGGGAACATCCAGAGCCGCAGCGGACGAAAAACGGAGCGGCAACGCTCCAATAGGTCGTGATGACCGGGCGCGGACCGCAGGCGGAACGCTTGGTATCCCAGACCGTAGAGAAAACCCCCAGGAGCGGGTCTGGTGGGCGCGGACCGCAGAGGGAACACCTAGAACCGCAGCGGACGGAAAACGGAGCAGCAACGCTCCAGCAGGTCGCAGGGAATGGGCGCGGAGCACAGAGGAAGCGCCTGCAGCCGTTGGTGGAGGGGGACGGCCATATGCATAAATACTGGACCATGTCCACTCGAGGAGCAGTCTCAGGTCGCACCTGATGAAGGTTACGAGCTATGTGACCGAAATATCGTGCAAGTACGACGCTGATATCCGGCAGAAAACCCGACAAACCAAGATGTCAAAAGTGTAAGTGATTTTTAAATATTCGGATTCGGGAGTGAAATGCGACACGCAACTGGGTAATAGAACAGTGATAGTGTTACGTGTGCATGTGAACGACGCAATTGGATTAACAACGCATCTGGATTGACGGAGCTGGCACTGAGTCTAGCGGCGCTGCCGGCATCGCGAGAAGCCACTTTCGCCTTACCGCAGTCGTCCGGCGGAGCAACTGGAGCCGGGCCTGCAGTAGCGGGCCACACAGCAGCCATCGGAGTGCCATCTGCAGTTCAACGCGCCACGTCGCATCAGTAATCCTGGTACGCCGCGCCGGCAACGCCATACGTCGTGCAGAAGGAACTAAGTTAAGTGAAAAGCTGTTAAAATTTTTACTAACCTGCACTAAAAGACTGTCGGCTATGGAACCGCCAGAAGAAACTGAGGTTAAACTTAAATCAGAACCTATGTCTGTTGAGGGAACTGTAAATCCTGACAACGATTCAAGTGTAAATATGCATGAAAATAGTAATGTTAAAGTGAAATATGAAGCATTGTCTCCTGACAGTAGTGTGAAAAGGGGCAATGATTCAATAATAGAGACCCCTGTAGTAAAGCAGAAATCAGAAATTGTTAATTTATTGGATGATAGTTTGTCTGATGAGTTAAAAACGAAACAGTCATCAGAGGTGGTAGAGTTTAAACAGGAGAAGTTAGATATGACTGATCTATCAGAAGTTTCATTTAGTTTTGATGATTCTGGTATTGGAGCTAGTTTTTCGTCACCTGAGTGTGATAAAAAACCAGCTAGTGAGCAACCCAAAGATACTGAGGCTATTGATTTAAATGTAATATTACAAGCAATAGCTGCCAGTAATGCAAAAATGTCAGCCAGTAATGCTAAAATGACAGCTGAATTAAAGTATGAGATTGTGGCCAGCCAAACTAATTTTAATAAACGATTGGAGGTAATGGACAATACCTTCAAGGCTGGTTGCAATAAGTTGAAAGAGGATCTGGACAGTTTGAATTATAAAATTGATTACAATCATGAGGATATTAAGAAAAAGGTTGCTCAACAATTTTCTGAAATGTTTAAAACAGTAAAATCCGAAGTTGCTGAGGTTCGCAAAGACTTCCAAATGGAAGATGCGAAGTTGGAGCACAAGTTAACAGAAAAGATCGAGGCGGAATCTGAACTGTGCTCAGATAGGTTTAAAGAAGTTAATATAAAAGTAAGCATATGTCAATCAGAAGTAGACGCAATCGAAACTGATACTACTGATATTGTGCAAAGAGTAGATAATGTTGAAATGAGAGTAGAAAATATTAGTACTAACATTGCTAACGTAGAGAATAAAGTAGCTTCAGTAACTTCTGGTTATGGTAGTATACAAGTTGTAGCTGCAAACGCCGCTTTTATCGGGTGTCGGCAGTTCTTGCGGTTCGATCCAGATAAAAATATCCACCCACTAGATTTCTGGAACGATTTTGAAGATGTGATTCCACCTACTTGGTCTGAACGAGAGAAAATCTCATTTATTAGAAGCCATTTAGCAGGTGACGCCATGCGTTGGTCAGCTGATGTTATGTTGAAGTGTAAAACATTAGCAGAATTTGAAACAGCTTTCATTAATGAGTATTGGTCTAGTAATAAGCAAAATGAAGTGTTGAGAGAATTTTGGAGTGGAAAACGCTTCAATGCAGGCAAGGAATCTATTAAAGAGTTTGCTAGGTCATGGATCTCGCGTTTGTCACATTTGGCCGAAAAGCTAAGATCTGAAATGATAATACTAGGTCTTGAAGCCAAACTGCCATGGTATTGGCAAACAAGCATTATATCTGCCCCTAGAGACAATCTGGATCGTTTCATTGAATATTTGGAAGGTGTAGAGCGTGTTGCTGCCAATGAGGAGCAAGCACGTAATAACAGAAATGCTAATAACACTAGTAGTAATTTTAAGAACGAGCAGAATGGCAATGTAAACATCAGAACAGTAGGTGTTCGCCATCCTAAGAGAGGTAGGAATTGGAGAAATAATTATCAGAACCAACAATGGCATCCAAATAATAGTAATTTTGTTCCGAACAAAATTATGCAGGTAAACAACAGTGCGGAAAGCAATGCTGTGCCAGTTAATTATAATGGAAATAAAGGAAACAGTAGTAGGCCGAGGCAGGAAAACTAGTTCCCGTCTATGAGGACACTGGCGCTCACCAGGCAGTTACTTTTCCTAAGCCAGTAATTACAGTAATTGGTAAGACAGATCAGAATACTCAGACTGAACATGTGGATGAGGGGTCGGTAGCATCTAAGGATACAGCAGAAATATTAGATCATACAGTATTTGATAGATACTGTGTTAGAGACGCTTTCTAAGTGGGAAGAGAAAGAGTAGGCGCAGCAGTGTAACGGTAGGGAAGAGCTACAAAATACTGAATTGTCAGGTGAAGAAGCAAAAGAAATTCACGCTTATATTTACGATGAGGATGATGTGCTCTTATCTAAGGTGCCTGTGCAGGATGTTGATACTGTACTAATAGATTTAGGAAAGGAGGTAAGTGAGAATGTAGAGGACAGCCTGTTGGGGGTCGATGAACCCAGTAGCTGTGACCAGTTGTCACTTGAGAAGGAACGCGACGATAATAGTGAAAGTGATTTAGCTGAAACTAGTGTTATGCCCGGTCTGGAGGCGCAGAATCGCTCAGACTAAAGTAATTTGTGTCATGTTCAGTAAACTAAATGTAATGAAGTCGTGCGGTGTTTCGATTTAAAGTTAATAGACCGACTGGAAAAGGCAGCTGAAAATGTAATTCAGGAAATCCCTACACACTTTGACCTAAATGTAATGAAGACAGATGTCGATCACTTTAGTTGGAGACAAATCCAAAAGGAACTATTGGATGAGTTTGAGGAACCACCTGTACAAACTAGAATAAGCCACCATATAATAATAGTGAATGTGTTGGGTATCAATGTACGTTGTCTCTTAGACAGTGGAAGTGAGGTGAGTGCGATATCTCAGTCCTTCTTTGATGCATTACCTGGTAAAGACAAGCTTACAGTAATGAGGGTATCAGGACTAAGAACAATTGGTGCTACTGGCAAGGTGTCAAAAACGGTAAAGCAAGAAGCTTTGCTGCCCTTTAACATTAATGGTAATTTAATTGATCATCCATGTTTAATTGTAAACAATCTCAGTATTGAGGTTTCAATTGGCATAGATTTCTTGTCAAAATATCAGAGTGTTGTTGACTTTGAAAGAAGCCAGTTAAAAATGGTCTTGCCGATAACCGGAGTAATTACAGTACCTTTTAGTGATAAGCATGTAGTAACTAATGATGGAACTTGAGAGCTGCCTATACGAGACCTGAAAAACAGGAGATATTGGGACGAAGGTGTTAATTTTAGTAAAAGTAAGCTAAACACAGAAGAAGAAGAAGAAGAAGAAGCAATTATTTTGGACAAGGTAGAAGCTAAATTGCAGGAAATCGATAAAATTTCAGCTAATCAGAAGGAAGAACTAAGACAGGTTTTAAAAAGGCATCATAAGGTATTTCCAAACCGACCTGGCGTGGTCAAAGGTTATGAATGTCAATTAAAGGTGAAACCTGGCCAAGTGTTTTTCAGGAAGCCATACCAAATACATGTAGCTAGGAAGGAGGCGGTTCGAAAGGAGATACAGAGAATGCTAGAGTGGGGTTTGATTGAAAATGCTTTCAGTGAGTACAATAATCCTCTTGTTGTTGTACCAAAAAGAGACGGGAGTGTCAGATTGGTCTTGGACGCTCGTTGGTTGAATGAAATATTGGTTAGGGTAAGTGACAGAACGCAGAACATGGATGAGTTATTGCAAAAATTCCGGGGAGTAAAATTCTTAACTTCTATGGACATCACGTGTGGATATTGGAATCTGCCACTGGCGGAAAGTTCAAGGAAGTACACAGCTTTCTTGTACGAAGCAATTTGTTACCAATACCGTGTGGTGCCTTTCGGACTTAATATCTCCGTTTTTGCCTTCGTACGTGTGATTTGCCATGTTTTAGGACCAGCCTTAAGTAATAAAATAACAGTCTACGTAGATGATCTGTTAATAGCAACTCCTACCTGGCAAGATCACATAGTTTTATTAGAGGAAGTGTTAGAGGCTATTGAGAGAGGTGGCATGAAACTAAAGATTGAAAAGACAGAGTGCGTTAAAGAGGAAATAGGTTTCTTCGGATATATGATAAGTGGAAAAGGTATTCTGCCTGACCCAGGCAAGCTAGCAGTCATTGAAAAATTTGAGGCTCCCAGAAACAAGAAGCAGTTGAGATCGATGTTCGGTCTTTTCGGCTTCTAAAGGCGTTTTGTTAGTGCTCAGGCTTTTAATGCGCCCTGTCTTCATCTCCTGCTGAAAAAGAATACCCCTTGGGTTTGGACAGCAGAATGTCAACAGGCGTTCGAGGTGCTTAAACAATCTTTAATTAATAGTGTTGTGGACTGTTAAGGCAGCCAGTCCACAGTGAAGTAGCCGAAAGGGCACGCGTCAACTCACGCCGTCTGACGTTAAGTCTGGAACAGGATTCGTAATGAATGTGATAAAGAAAAGAACGCAGCTACTAGAACACTTAACTTTTATATTGTCCTTTGGTATACAGCATTCTGGATGATACAAGTGAGACTCTATCTTGAGGTACATGCAACGTTACAAATGGTTAATGGCGCCTTGCTAGGTCGTAGCCATTAACTTAGCTGAAGGCTATTCTAACTGTCTCTCGGCAAATGAGAGAAAGGCTTCGTCAGTGTAGTCGCTAGCAACGTCGTCGTACAACTGGGGCGAGTGCTAGTACGTCTCTCGAGACCTGCCTTGTGGTGGCGCTCGGTCTGCGATCACTCAGTGGCGACACGCGGGTCCGACATGTACTAATGGACCGCGGCCGATTTAAGCTACCACCTAGCAAGTGTGGTGTCTGGCGGTGACACCACAAATAGTCCTATTTTACATCATCCTGATTTTGAAAAACCATTCTTTATGTTTGTTGATGCTAGTGGCTATGGTATAGCTGTGGAGGTATTCAAAGTAGAAATAGAAAACGAACAAGAAGTGCACAAGACTATAGCTTTCGCAAGTCGATCTTTACAGGCAGCAGAGAGAAATTATGGCATCTCAGAACTGGAAGCATTGGCAATTGTATTTGCGGTACAGAAGTTTGAGCAGTATCTATTAGGTCACAAGATAATTGTTTACAGTGACCATAAGGCGTTGACCTTTTTAAAGACCTGTAAGTTGAGGAATGCTCGTTTGGTAAGATGGTCATTGTATCTCCAGCAGTTTGACCTTGAGGTTAGATATATTCAAGGGAAAGACAATCTGGTAGCTGATGGGTTATCTAGAAGTGCGGAGCTCTGTGATGACGCGGGAATTACAGCAACAGACCTGAGTGAAGTACGAATGTTTGCGTTGCACGAAGTAAAGGAAGAACGTGCATTAAAGAGAGTGATTAAGAACTTGAGACGTGAGCAGAATGCAGATGACCAGCTGAAACTAGTAAAGAGCTATTTGGGAGATGCGAACTATCATAAGGTTTCGCAATACTACTGTATGCATAAAGGTATTCTGTTTAGGAGGAAAAAGGTAGGTGTTTCTGAGTGGAAGCTGTGCTTTCCCTCACAACATGTAGACTTACTAATCGACTATGTACATCTGAGGTATGGGCACTATGGTGCAGAGAAGTGCATTGCAAAATTAAAAGAGAAAGTTGTGTTTGACAACATGTACCGCCGTGTTGCCAAGCGTCTAGCATCTTGTGTAGTGTGCCAGAAAGTCCGTGCTGCTAACACCACAATACAAGGGAATATGCATTCAGTAGAGCCAACTGAAACGCTAGAATTACTGGCTTGTGATTTGTTTGGCCCTCTTCCTGCTTCGAGAGGTGGGTGCACCCATGTTTTTGTTGTTGCGGATGGATTTAGTAAATATGTTAAGCTCTACCCAATTAAAAGAGCAAATGCAAAAGCTTTGGTAGAAAAGCTGGAAAAAGATTTCTTCGTGAACGCTGGCGTTCCCAAGAATTTGCTGTCAGACCATGGGCCTCAATTTACTTCTGATAGATTTAAAGAATGTCTGGATAAGGCCGGAGTGAAACATCTGAAAATATCTGCGTATTTCCCCCAAGGAAATATGAGTGCACGTATTATGAGAGAATTGAATAGGCTTTGCAGAACTTATTGTGCTCGGAAACACTCAAGTTGGGCAGAGCACATGAAGTATTTTGAGAATGTAATTAACAACTTAAGGCATGATGCAACTGGTTTTGCGCCTTGCGAATTGATGTTTGGCCAAGAACCACACAATGTGAGTGCAGATATGGTAGAATTCCCTATTCTAACTCAAATATCCACGACGAAAAGAAGTTAAAGGCTAGGGCAAATATAAGAAAAAGAGCATTGGAAAGGAAGAAGCATCATGACGCAAAAGCTGTACCCACCAGTTTTGAAATAGGTCAGTTAGTCCTTGTCAAAACCAAGGAAAAATCAAAGAAAATAAATGCAGAAACAAAGAAATTCATGTTCGTACACCAAGGACCTTTCAGAATCATAGGAAAACCACATGCCAATGCATATAGGCTAGAGTACCCTAAGAGTAAAAAGCTATTAGGTCTCAGGAACGTGATCGACCTAAAGAAGTTCATAGGTAGTGAATGAATTCTGTAGGGAGGAGGTTTTTCTGTAACCTCTACACAGTGTGGCAGCTGTGCAGTCCCATCTGTGTGAGATCATCTTTCACATTTCAGATCTCACTCTCTCTTCAGCTTTTCTATCCACCTAAAATTTCGACCTCTTCTTTGCAATAAAAAAATTTTCCGTCATGGCTATCAAGCCATGAGTTCTGTAACCATTCTATCCACCGATTAGTGAAAAAAAAACCTAATGTGACAAACCTAACAGTGACATAAACAACAGAGAAGTATGATGTAATTAAGATACAAGGTATTTGAGTAACAAGTATGTATAGAACCCTGGTAATATTATAAGTACAAAGTTGTTGTTTTATTGGAAATGATCCACCAACAGTAATTTAAAAAGATATACAAATTCGTGTACAAGCAGGATCTGAAGTGGTAGTGAAACCTAGTGTATGCATTAGAACTAACTAATTAATAGTAAAAGAGATTGCTTAGTGTAATGAAAAATATGCAGATAAGTTGTAAGAATGAACTCACCTTGTGTAGCAAGGAATGGCAGTGTAATAGAATTGAAGTGTTTGTGGTTGAGACATGAAGGACACGTCCTTGAAATATTTATAAGGTTGGAGCTGGCCGTTATTTGGTGTAGTGTGTGACAGGACACACCTACACGTATTGAGGTTATGAGTTGGAAGCGTGAATGCGACCATAGGTACCCTTATGTTAGATGAGACAGAGCAGCTCATAGTGTCCTATAGGTTTAAGGAATTTAGCATTACGCTCGTCCATAATTACTTAATGCACTTTAGTGGTAGGTCGAGAGAGACTACCTGTGGTTTCAGCGTCCGATGGAGTGGAAATGGATTGCCACGTGAGCAAACTGATCAGCTGCAATACACTATAGATATGAAATAAATGTGCTATCCTATGCGTTAAATGTTAATAGAGTGAGTGTTAAATAAGTACATACACTAGCAACATAATTGAGTAACATAATGGCAGACGTGAAACATTATTTATAGCTCAGCACAAATACACTTCGATGAAGTAAGTATATAATTGCAGATGTGGAACTGACACAGCAGCACAGGACCAATAAGTGGATTTAGTAGTCAACTAAACGTAGTGTATTTTGAACACTCAGAACTGTACTATTAGCACAAGTTACTCACATGTACAAAGAAGATGAGAAGACAATTACTAATCAAATATACTCATACTATCTCTAAGAATAAGGTAATCAAAGATGAGTCAGCTAAGTAAATAAAATACAGATTTGTCAGGAATGTACTGAACATTGGGTCAGTGTTCCGGCCCAGAAATAATAAATTGAAATTAAATAGGATTTATGATTGTATGCCTTGAGCATAAATTTTCTCTAGTATGTGACTAACGGCGTTTTGAGTCATTTGTTTACCGATTTTATGACAGTTCAGTAACCGCGAGAGTAAAATTGAAAAAGTTCTGTTAACTTTGTTCCAGTAACATATTGAAAGATAAAATGTATATATCCCCATTTCATTGTGACCCACCCTTAGATAATAAGTGAACAGTGTCTGAGGCACTCTTTTTGTTTGTTCTACAGGACAAACCAGATAATGGCAGCCTGGTAGCTGCGTGAAAGCGTGGAATGACTTGGACACAACTCACAGTGACCTCTCCCCTTTCCCCATGTAATTTAGAGTGAACGTGAAGGACGCACACCATAGCAACTTCCCCTCCTCTACCCTTGTGAATGGAAGTGTAGAACGCCAGCCAAAGCGGCTACAAAAATGAAATTGTCATGATTTGTGAAATTTTCTTTCAGGTTTAGAAAAGACTGCTAAGATATAATTATCTATTTATGTATCATGAATAACTGTGTTATTTTCTTTGAATTTGTGTATGTAAAAATGTATTTAATGTATTTAAGATTTCCATAATTTTACATATTTTATGTGTTTGTCTGTCTAAGGCAATAGGTATGCCAAAGTGTTTCATTGATTTTGCTTAAATTTTGAGTGATAATGTTGCTTAAGAGGCAGTGAAGATGCCAGCAATTTAAATAATTGAAGTAGGTAATAAGTTTTCTTTTAATATTTCTATATGTTTGCATTTCAATTTTAAATTTTCATAGGGAGTTAAGCTGTACTTTTGCTTCCCTTTTTGTAATGAATTTTTTTTCTTTGTTCATTAACATTCAAAAAAAAATTAAGTAGAGGGTGACATAGGGAAGCAGCCTACTCACGCCTTTTAAAATTCTCATCAGTCTTTCCATTGTGTGCCAGCCTAGTCCGCTGTAACTAGCTCTGACGTCATAAATGTTGCGCAATACTTTAAAAATCAAGTAAATAACCTGAAACGTTTCTAGCATGTCAGGAGTAATACTAAATCAATATGTGTTGAATAGCAGTTCAATAACTTTAACCATTTCGAAATTTGGACGTTTTTCTGTAAAAATCATTGGCGCAACAGAAAAGAGCTAGAAACTTAAAAATTTATATTTAGATTCCTTTTTCATAATAATTTAGTAGAAACCGTATTCTGGATCTCACAAATTAAAAATTTTGTTGAAATTCATGATTTTCTGGTGTTTGTCTTAGAAATTAAGGAAGCAAGATAGATTAAGTAGGCGAATAAATAGGGCTAGGATGTTTAAATTTAAGTAGAATGGAGATCCGCTAAAATCATAAAGATGTGAGAAGTTTCAATTGAATAACTATAAAACTATAGCGATAGCGTATCTCCAAAGGGCAAGTTCAGAGCTCGTCTACTGTGTGTAGTGTAATTAAATTAATTCTCTCGCCCAGAATATTTGACTTAGACACGTCAGACTTTTATTATGACTACTTACCTGTGTGCTGATTGCACATTTAAATTGAGAGCTTCATCGACCATCAGCAAAGGAAGAAATGATTTATTCAATAACTTAAAGTGGTGCATTACTAGCCCAGCGGCTGGTTGGGAGAGCCGATTTGATCAGGCGTTCCCTTAGCCGTCCGCACCGCGGCTTAGTATATAATAACACTGCGCGAGGAAGGAAGGCCCCAGTTCTCTCCAGACGCTGATTAGCGCACCATCTGTGCCGGGAGTCGCGTCGCATCGGTATCATTGCTATAAACAGCCACGGATGCCGTAATAAGTTACTCGGGATACGCGTAACCATGAAATCGTTTTCGAATGAAGTGTTAATTCTGGGATGACTTTAATGATCTATCTTCAATTTGCGTATGTCGTATTTTCACGTGCCGCCGCGGGACAAACATTCTACCATTATTTAGCGTGGCGTTTGATGAACATTGTCATCAAATTATGGCGAGCATTTACTTAAACATTTAATTTGGACAGTTATAGTTGCATCAGCGCATTAGACTCTGAACTGCTCTTGTAGTTGGATTGTGTGGATTCCTGTTTTTGGTCTGTGACTTTCAGAATATAGTGAACATTTGATTATGAATCCCAGACAATCTGCTAATTCCTCAGAGCTATAAGCTGTAGCTATAAGTGTATTTCTCAGATGAAGTGGGCACTAGGAATTCTAATTACAGGCTTCACGTTTTGCTAATCACTTTCTGGTTGCCAATATGGTAGTTAGAGAGCCAGTGTTGAAACGGCAAAAGACAGCATCAATAATAGGAACATTTATATAACAATTAATTCCACCCGCCGCCCCACATATGGTTAATCAGCCGGGAAATGCATCGCATCTACATTACAAAAACATTAAATATAAACAACATAAATTCCACCCGCCGCCCCACAACATATCTCTACAAGGCTTATTTGCTTCGAATGATCGTTCCTGTCAAATCTCTGAATATATACACGCATCAAGAGAAGTTTTGCTGCACTCCGGTTCCCAGAACTCCTGAAGATAGACGTTGACTGTCGATATTGTATAAGAGACACAGTCCCTTTCAATGTTCAGAGATGTCACTAAACCCGCCCAAAGATGTAAACAACCATGCAAGAACTGTGCCTGTTAGACGGAGGGGTCCGACAGCCGATCAGTTGAAGACATTCCACCAGGAAGGAGGTACACGTCTCCTGTTGTCTGTAGTTCAACCATGCCTAGACGGTCTATACCGCGGTTGGATCGCGTCCGCATTGTTACTTTGTGCCAGGAAGTGTCCAGGCGTCACGAAGTGAACCAAAGCGATGTTGTTCGGACATGGAGGAGATACAGGGAGATAGGAACTGTCGATGACATGCCTCGCTTAGGCCGCCCAAGGGCTACTTCTGCAGTGGATGACCACTACCTACGGATTATGGCTTGGAGGAACACTGACAGCAATGCCACCTTGTTGAATAATTGTTTTTCGTGCAGCCCCAGGACGTCGTGTTACGGCTCATACTGTGCGAAATAGGCTGCATGATGCGCAACTTCACTCCAGACGTCCGTGGCGAAGTCCATCTTTGCAACCACGACACCATGCAACGCGGAACAGGTGGGCCCAACAGCATTGTGAACGGACCACTTAGGACTGGCATCACGTTCTCTTCACCGATGAGAGTCGCATATGCCTTCAACCAGACAATCGTCGGAGACGTGTATTTGGAGGCAGTCCGGTCAGGGTGAACGCCTTATACATACTGTCCAGCGAGTGCAGGAAGGTGGAGGTTCCCTGCTGTTTTGGGGAGACATTATGTGGGGCCGACATACGCCACTGGTGGTCATGGAAGGCGCCGCAACGGCTGTACGATGTGTAAATACCATCCTCCGACCGATAGTGCAACCATATCGGCAGCGTATTGGCGAGGCATTTGTCTTCATGGACGACAATTCGCGCCCCAGTCGTGCACATCTTGTGAATGACTTCCTTCAGGATAACGACATCGCTTGATTAGAGTGACCAGTATGTTCTCCAGACATGAACCCTACCGACAATGCCTGGGATAGATTAAATAGGGCTGTTTATGGACGACGTGACCCACAAAGCACACTGAGGGATCTACTTCGAATTGCCTTTGAGGAGTGGACAATCGGGACCAACACTGCCTTGATGAACTTGTGGATAGTGTGCCACGACGAATACAGGCATGCATCAATGCAAGAGGACGTGCTACTGGGTATTAGAGGTACCGGTGTGTACAGCAATCAGGACCACCACTACTGAAGGTCTCGCTGTATGGTGGTATAACACGCAATGTGTGGTTTTCATGACAAATAAAAAGGGCGGAAATGATGTTTATGTTGATATCTATTCCAATTTTCTGTACATGTTCCGGAACTCTCCGAGGTGATGCAAAACTTTTTTTGATGTGTGTATATTTCCTTCTAGGTGGAAGATAATTGTAATAGTGGTCAAAAAGGTGTTGATATAAATACTGGAGAATTTTATTGGTTCTAAAAGCTGCGTGGAATTTACTGCATATATCGCCATGCTATATAAACCCTTTTGAGCTGATAAACTTCGTCATTTTTAATATTTTTTCCATACTCACGTTTCTTCTCCTTTCTTTCGTTACCTTCTTCAGCTCCACCCCTGCCGAGTGGTCTTGGGCGTTCGGTCACTCATATGGAGAGCTCGTCAAGAGCCGCCTGTCAGTGGGGACACAAATTTCAGAATTTCGGATGCCGTAATTTCGCATGATCGTACGGCTTAACAAGATTAGCGGATGGATCTAAATTCTACTGTGAATGGCGAGGTTGGAGTGGGTGGAAGGGAGGAAAGGATCGGTTGTTGAATTCCAACCTGTCAACAGCAATGATCCGTTAAGCGGTAAGGCCGGTCAGACGGTGATACCGTGACAGCCGTATAAACCGTCACGACGCCGCCCTCTCGCTGAGAGATCACGCCACGCTGACTTGCTTGACAGCTGATGTGCATACCGCAGGCCGCTGGCCTTTCACTGCAGGTTTTAGAACTGCCCACGTGAGACAGATTTGATAGATTTCTCGTCATAAGCTTCATTTATGCCGTCGTAATCTCAAGCCTTCTATATACAAAACCGGAGTTGCTTTGTGAAACGATGAAACGTGGCTGCTTCATTCCATAACTACACGAACGGTAGTTGCACATGCCGTATTCGGCAAACGGAAACGATTCTCTGAGTCGCTGGCAAAAACAGGACTGTCTTTGAACCACCATGAAGATAAGCGACAGTTTTGTGTTTGCGGTGTGGTAGTATCTTCGCAATCCTCGCACTCACTCGGTGACAAGGAACTCGTTACGAAGATTCTAAATCTACATCTACTACACAGATGCTTCGCAAGCCTCCGTACGGTGCGTGGTGGAGGGTACCCTGTACCACTAGGGAGAACCGATAGAGTTACTCAAAGTACCCTCCACCACACACCGTCAGGTATGGATGTTGATGTAGATGTAGATTACCTCTCTTGTTCCACTAGCAAACAGAGCGAGGGAAAAGGACTATCTATGTGCCTCTGTAAGAGCCCAATTTCTCGTATCTTATCATCGTGGTCCTTACGAGTAATTTACGTTGGCGCCAGTGGGATAAGTAAAACATTCTCAGTTTTTTTGCCGCGTCAATTCGGGATAAAATCTCGAGCTATCGACGATAGCCTCCATCGTCATCGTCAGGAGCAACTGTCTGTCTTCACTGCTGCTGTGGTGCCTTATATAGCCCGTGGACGGCTTCTGATTGGTCAGCTTGTAAGTGGTCGGCGATTACGTACTGCTCTCGCAGACGGTGTCGCTGTCTGCGCTGGTGGTGTCACCGCTTCCATGGCAACGTAAATACTGCAAGGAATGTCGCAGCTGCTTCTCTGCATCGCGCGCTCGTTTCCATGCACCGCTCAGATAGTAGCCGCTATCACGGTGAAAGATTTTCTGTCTCATTCTTATTTCAACAACCTCCTTACTAAAAGAATCCCAGAATGTGGAGGCGTGGGAAATTTTTTGTTTTGTTTTGTTTCATCAAAGACTATTTTGTGTTTGTTAATGAGGCTGTGCTCCAGAACTGCCAATTTCTCCAGTTCTCGATTTTTAATATGCCGCAGGTGCTCTGCACAGCGGTCGGAAACGATACGAATGGTCTGACCTATGTAATTGCTTCCATGCTCACAGGGGATGTTATAAATTCCAGGAACTCTGAGGCCGAGACTGTCCTTAACAGGGCGCATCATCTTCTTAATTATCTTAGGAAGTCGAAAACTCGTTCTTATACCCCATCTGCCAAGGACTCTTCCTATTTTACTGGATATAGCGCCACAAAAAGGAAGAACGGCAATCGGTCGTTCATACTGTTAGTATGCAGCATTTTTTCGTTTCCTTTTCTTGGAGAACGCTGGCTTTGTACCGCGTGAACCGTAGCCATTCTTTCGGAACACGTACTGCAGATGGTTAATTTCGGACTCCAAGTGGTCCTCGTTAGAAACAGTTTTTGCTCTATATGTTAACGTGTTCAAAATGGCTCTCTTCTGAACAGGACGATGCAAACTCTGTGTCTTAAGGTATAAATCGGTATGCGTCGGCTTGTGGTACACAGAGTGACCGAAACGCCGGCCCACCCGCTGTTGTACTAAAACGTCTAAGAATGGTAACCTTCCTTCTCCATCTCGACAGTGAATCAGATAGTTCGGCAGTCAGTTTCAACTTCCAGTTCTCTAAATTTTCCCAGTACTTGTTTCTCGAAAAGAACATCACCTTCCCTCCAGGGATTCTCATTTGAGTTCCCGAAGTATTACCGTGACACAGGTGTTCGAATCGACCGGTAACAGAGTCCACATCTGCCCCTGGAAATCACTTACAGTTTAAAATTTGTTTCCTAAATCTCTGCCGGCCGAAGTGGCCGTGCGGTTAAAGGCGCTGCAGTCTGGAACCGCAAGACCGCTACGGTCGCAGGTTCGAATCCTGCCTCGGGCATGGATGTTTGTGATGTCCTTAGGTTAGTTAGGTTTAACTAGTTCTAAGTTCTAGGGGACTAATGACCTCAGCAGTTGAGTCCCATAGTGCTCAGAGCCATTTGAACCATTTGAACCTAAATCTCTATCTAACCATTACATAATCAACGTGAAATCTTCCTGTGTCTCCAGGTCTCTTCGACGCATACAACTTTCATGATTCTTAAGCCAAGTGTTAGCGATTATTAATTTATGCTCTGTGCAAAATTCTACCAAGCGACTCCCTCTTTCATTCCTTTCCCCCAGCCCATATTCAGCTACTATTTTTTTTTCTCTTCCTCTCCCTACTATCGAATTCCAGTCCCTCATCAGAGTTGAATTTTCGTCTCCGTTAACTATCTGAATAATTTCTTCTATGTCAATATACATTACTTCAATCTCAACATCTGAGGAGCTAGTTGGCGTGCAAACTTGTACTTCGTGTCTATCTTGTCTACAATAATGCGTTCACTACTCTGTTCATAGTAGCTTACCCGTGTGCCTATTGTCTTGTTCAATTATTAAACCCATTCCTGAACTACCCCTATTTTACCTTTATTTACAACCCTGTATTAACCTGACCAGACGTCTTGTTCCTCCTGCCACCGGGCTTCACTAATTCCCATTAGATCTAACTTCAACCCATCCATTTCCCTTTTTAAATTTTCTAGCCTACTTGCTCGATTAAGGGATCTAACATTCCACTCTCCGATCCGTAGAATGCCAGTTTTATTTCTCCTGATAAAGACATCTTCTTAAGTAGTCCCCGCCCAGGCATCCGAATGGTGGACTATTTTACCTACGTAATATTTTATCCAAGAGGGCGCAATCATCATTTAACCATACAATAGAGCTGCATGCCCCCTGTAAAAATTACGGCTGTAGTTGCCCCTTGCTTTAAGCCGTTCGCGTTACCAGCACGGCAAGGCCGTTTTGATTGATGTTACAATGCCATAACAGCAAATCATCCAGACTGCAACTACTGAAAACGCTGCTGCCCCTTTTCAGGAACCACATGTGTGTGAACCGTGAATTTACTTTCAAAATCTTTTCTTAAAGAACTTACTTTATTTACTAGCGATTCATCAAGAACATTAACACATTTAATCACACTATGTGGGCGTGGAAATAGTTGCCAATTGGTAACTGATGAAAATATATTTATTTCAACAAATGGAAATTTTATTCCTAAAAAACCTTTCTTTTAAAAAAAACAGATTTAAAAATTATAATCAGAAAGCACCCTCTAAATATCAAGTTACAATCTATTCAGAGGTAGAAATAACGCGTTTTTTTTTTTTTTTTTTTTTTTTTTTTTTTTTTTTTTTTGGAAGTATGAACTTTCGGGCTGAGAAACTTGCCGCTCCCTTTTAACACGGCCGTAGTCGCGACCGCTCACAACAACCTCTGAAAGACTACACTGGTGCAAATCTGCAACACACCAGATTACTTTAAACTAAAAAATTTTAACAACACACACAAACACATAAACTATGCACCCCGTAGGAGGGATGGAAATGGTACAAAACACTCACATTAAAAAAAATTACTTGCCACCGAAAGTGCAACTTGTTTTTACAGGAAAACTCTTACGGTGGAGAGGTGGCAACTTTATATACTAAAATGTCCATTTAAACAAAAACCCATAGAATGCAGTCTTACATAAAATGTACAAACATGCTCTACATTACACATATACCGCCTCTCAAGATGATAGGCAACATAAAAACATATTTCAGGAATTCGGCCGTTACACCTTAAGCAATAAATTCGTTAACACCGAATCCGACACACATGACAGAGGCAGCTATTAACGTATGGCAGACTCACATGGAGATTACTGAACAACCCGAACCGCACGTTGCTCTAACCCGCCCCTACTCTACAAGGGAAAGACGGACCACCCAATTCATAAATAACCACCTTCCCGCCGGGGAGCAAACGGAGAAGAATGGTGGGACGACCCCAAAACAAAGCGGCTTGTGACCTCACCAAGAAAACAAGTAGAATTTAACACGTAAATGAAACAACATATCTCCAGTCACTTAAACTCTAATAAACTGCGATTTCTGGCGAAGACCTGGCGCAGCAACCCCAACGCTCTCCCGAACCGTCCGCTGCCAGCCGCTTCAACGGACGCAGGAAGGCGCGCCGATCTCCCGTCTCAAGGCGTCGCAGCTCCCACCGGCCAGCCCGATGTCGTGGGTTGACTCGTGTTGCTCTCGTGCCGACCGCGAAGCCACTACCCCTCGCTATACGGCGCGGCCCACTGGACTCACGTGGAGAGCTCACATGCGCCGACGCTCAAGACGGACAAGTCATCTTGCGTCTCAGTGCGTGACCGACCAACCGATCGATCCAACCGCCAATGACCGTTGCCCGAGCAACTCGAGCAGACTGGCGGCCTAACGCGCAGACTCAGATGCAGGAACTCAGCCCCGACCGGGCGACCACTAGCTGAGTTCTGTTACTTGCGGAGTGACAAGACTCTCATTTGCCGACTGTAAAGTTTGACTCAAACGACAGACATACTAGCACTCCGACGACAGACAGACCTTAACTGCCGCACAAAGGTGAACGAGAGACAGACCAGCAACTGGTGACACGAGACTGACCCAGACTCACTCCGATTGACCACCCGCCGAGCTGATAGTGACCCTTAAATGCACGTGAACAGGCAACCCTTCCCCTTTCCCACCAGAGGGAGACACCAAAGCTGCGATTGCCACAGCGGCGCCACCGCCAGAAACGGAGGGCGACTGCTTCACACAACGCGCTGCGGCGCGCTCTTCAAAACAGCAATTTTTACCACGGCTCAGAATGTCTGGCTTCTCAAGGAACATACCTCCAGATTCTCTCGAACAGTTAAACTGGATGTCATAAAGACAAAATGAGAGTGTGGAAAATTTTGTGGATAGAAATGGAATAACGAAGTGAATAGAGTTATTCATCAGGAAGCAGAAGAGAGAGCGTTAGACACGCTCCTAAGGGAACTACCATCTTACGTGTCAAGAAGGGTCTGAGCAGAATCCCAGAAGATCTTGGTTTCCGCCACCAGTGTTACCACAGCACTTGAGGAGATAGACGTAGCAATGAAAGCGTGGGATAGAAGGAATGTCTTTTCTACCGACGTGAGGTGTTACGGATGCGGACGTTGGGTCACGATCAAAGGCAGTGTCGCCGGGAACACTGTAATAGACGCGGAATATGTATAAAATGTTTACTGTTGGGTGGACTGAATTAACTAGATAGTGTGAGATAAATGCAATTACTGGTATTGTTAAAATCATTAGGTGGAAAAATAGAGGAAAACCTACAAAAAGAAAACTATTGGTTCATATATAAATTTCAATTATTTAACACTTTTCGTGCCTATACAAAATGAATTAAGCATTTTATACAGAATTCACATTAGATTAAGAGAAAACAAAGTTAATAACAGTATTCTTATGGGATCTCTAATACAGCATATTGTATTCTCATTTGTGGTGTCGCATGGAAAACAAGGCAAAAGAAACAGAAGGGCATCACCACTGATAAACGGGGCCACAAGCTTACGTATTTCCGTAGTACTAAAACGATTGCTTGGATCGGCATATTACATCAAAATGAATACTACTCATGCAAGCAAAGGAAACCAATGCCACTAATTCGTCATTTTCATGAGGAGTTCTTCGAAAATAAACATACTCATTTGGTTAACTAATCTGTAGTCCATACATAAATTAAATATGAAGAAATTAGTGAAAGTCTGGTATTTAATTTGAATAAAATACGCGCCTCGAGCCTGTTGTCTGAGAATCAACAATGCATAACCAAACTTGCAGCTTATCCCTACAAAGTATCGCTTACTCGCTGCAGAGTTGGTGATACATCTTAAATTAGCGTTGTCAGCAATCAGGAGCTGATCTCGTGCAAGTGTGACACCAGAAGAATCATGCGCCTGCTTCCCTCAGGGCGTGACACTGGAATAAACGTCCGCTTCTGTAAGAGCGAAGCCACAGAGCAACTTTTGCACTTCGTCCCTGAGGCCTCATTAGGCGCTGTATTAGAAACACGCATACACTTGTCTTTAGCCAGTCAAGTACACTACTGGCCATTAAAACTGCTACACCAAGAAGAAATGCAGACGATAAACGGGTATTCATTGGACAAATATATTATACTAGATTTGGACAAATATATTATACTAGATCTGACATGTGATTACATTTTCACGCAATTTGGGTGCATAGATCCTTATAAAACAGGACCCAGAACAACCACCTCTGGCCGTAATAACGGCCTTTATACGCCTGGGCATTCAGTCAAACAGAGCTTGGATGGCTTGTACAGGTACTTCTGTCTATGTAGCTTCAACACGATACCACAGTCCATCAAGAGAAGTGACTGGCGTATTGTGTCGAGCCAGTTGCTCGGCCACCATTCACCTGACGGTTTTAATTGGTGAGAGACCTGCAGAATGTACTGGCGAGGGCAGCAGTCGAACATTTTCTGTATCCAGAAAGGCCCGTACAGGACCTGCAACTGCGGTCGTGCATTATCCTGCTGAAATGTACGGCTTCGCAGGGATCGAATGAAGGGTAGAGCCACGGGCCGTAACACATCTGAAATGTAACGCCCACTGTTCAGAGTACCTTCAATGCGAACAAGAGGTGACCGAGACGTGTAACCAGTGGCACCACATTCCATCACGCCGGGTGAAACGCCATTATGGCGATGACGAATACACACTTCGAATGTGCATTCACCGCGATGTCGCCGAACACAGATGCGACCATCATGATGCTGTAAACAGAACCTGGATTCATCCGAAAAAAAAATACGTTTTGTTATTCGTGTAAAAATGGTTCAAATGGCTCTGAGCACTATGGGACTTAACATCTTTGGTCATCAGCCCCCTAGAACTAAGAACTACTTAAACCTAACTAACCTAAGGACATCACACACATCCATGCCCGAGGCAGGATTCGAACCTGCGACCGTAGCGGTCACGCGGTTCCAGACTGAAGCGCCATTCGTGCACCCAGGTCCGTCGTTGGGTACACCATCGCAAGGCGCTCCTGTCTGTGATGCAGCGTCAAGGGTAACCGCAGCCATGGTCTCCGAGCTGATAGTCCATGCTGCTGCAAACGTCGTCGAACTGTTCGTGCAGATGGTTGCTGTCTTGCAAACGTCCCTATATGTTGACTCAGAGATCGCGACGTGGCTGCACGATCCGTTACAGCCATGCGGATAAGTTGCCTGTCATCTCGACTGCTAGTGATATGAGGCCGTTGGGATCCAGCACGGCGTTCCGTATTACCCTCCTGAACCCACCGATTCCATATTCTGCTAACAGTCATTGGATCTCGACCAACGCGAGCAGTAATGTCACGATACGATAAACCGCAATCGCGATAGGCTACAATCCGACCTTTATCAAAGTCGGTAACGTGATGGTACGCATCTCTCCTCCTTACACGAGGCATCACAACAACGTTTCACCAGGCAACGCCGGTCAACTGCTATGTGTGTATGAGAAATCGGTTGGAAACTTTCCTCATGTCAGCACGTTGTAGGTGTCGCCACCGGCGCCAACGTTGTGTGAATGCTCTGAAAAGCTAATCATTTGCATATCACAGCATCTTGTTCCTGTCGGTTAAATTTCGCTTCTGTAGCACGTCATCTTCTTGGTGTAGCAATTTTAATGGCCAGTAGTGTACTAACTACTACTGACCTACCAATCAGACGAGAGAGATTGTACCGCTTAAATCTTTGTTACGTGAATTTTTGGAGGGCGTCCTTTGAAAGGAAGCAAGATCGTCTTTGCACATCCCCATTCTATCAAAATCGGAAAACATCTCTGCGGAATTTTCCACGCTAGGGAATAGAGGGAGAGAAAGAGAGAGAGAGAGAGAGAGAGAGAGAGAGATATAGTGCTTGTTTATTCACTACCGTTCCAGCGCCAGCACCGTGCGGAAGGCAGGTCCTCAGAAAATGTCTTATTGTGAAACTTGCGTCGGTACTGCATGGAGTGGCTCCTCATTCCACTGCTTAACCCACAACTGCGTTCGTGGGTCTGGAGAGAAGAGTGATTAGCTGAGCCCTTCCTGTCCCTTCTAGAGCCACTTTGTCACGACGCTTGAGAAGTAAGCACTATTAGGCAAGAAGAGGAGCGTGTCTCGAATTTGCATTGCAACTTTCTGTCGTCGGTCAGCCAGGTAGCCGGAAGACGTTTTATTCCTCAAGGCAGCTCGCACCGCCGACATTGCAGGCAAAATAAGCCCGTAATGCGGAATAAAAAACATGTTTTGTGAAACCACAGCCAACGCGGCCACGAACACCTTTTCACAGAGCGCTCTTGTGGGCGGAGAGCTCATGTTCCTCTGTCTACTGTGCCTAATCTGTTTCCCCTTTCACAACAACTTCCCAGCAGTGGGTTAAGCCCAGAGCTATTGTAAAGTTGAAAGTAAGCATTTAAAAGACAAACTTTATCCCTTGCATAGCGAATGATAAGGGAGGTCTCACTTACTGATCTTCCGCAGTTGATGCTACTAATTAATATTACCTTGTCCACTCCCTTCCTATTAGAAAGATATAAATTAATCAAAAAAAGAGGTAGAGAGTGATCTCAGTGCAACGACCCAACTAGCAATTGGGGTAACCGTTGCCTACCAGCACTGAACAAAATTATGTGCCAGCGGATGTGTCAGTAACAGGTGTGGTAGTGCGACATAAACAACCATTTCTTTGCTTTCTGTTTATATCTATCTTATTAATTTGTTGTTAACTGTAGTCAGGTTGAATTTGCTGCATTATCTGTTTTGAGACGGAGGTAAGAGGTGCAGTTCCACATTATTTTATTGCTTATTCATCAACACCAAAGTATTATTTCATTAATTCACTTAATTTCGCAAAGTTCTGGTGCTTTAACCTAAAAACGGCTAGAGTGTCACATCAGAACAGTAACCTGTCAGTCACCTAGTCACTCTTATAACTACCAACACTGCTGTCACTCATACAATAATTCACAAATTTATAATTCTGGCATTGCAGTAAACGTATAAAAAAATTAACACCATTACTGAAAATAAAAAACGGATTCACTCACTAATTTTACAGCTCATGTAATACCAGCTCATTTATTATTCTACTGACACGTTGGAGGACGTTTGAAGGTAGTAATGAGTGTTATTTCTCTGCTATGAATGTCCTTGTGAGCAGTTATGCCAAGTGGTATATATGGTACCACATATGTTGCAGTGTCAGAAGATAGGGTGGTTGGACACATGGGGGAGGTTGTTAAGGACAGTATTCTGGACCTCACATACTAATAATATTTGAGAACTGACGATATCCTGGGATGGGTAAGGGAAGTAGTTGGCAATAACAAATTGTAATGGAGTGGCACAGTACACAGTTGGCAAACTTGGAACAGGATGTACTGAATAACACTCCCACGCTGTGGCAGCTACAAGCAGCATGTGCGAGAAGTGCCATTGCCGTGGTGAACTGCAATCTGTACAGTGTACAAAACGGTTAAGATTTACTAAACATAAGGTTCTCATAGCAAGGTTCTTGCGATCACTAGGTGACAGCATGGCGGTACACGTTTAGAGGTAGCGGAGTTGCAGAAGGCCACACTCAAAGTAATGCATAGGCACTTGCCCCAGACCGAACACGACTTTGTGTGCTGTTTCAGTTTCCGGCAATACATGCCAATGCTTGGTACGGATATTTTACAGTCTGCCCCTAAGCATTAAAATGGGAACTTCTGGATATATACATGCAAATGTGATTGTCACGAGTGATGCTAATTTGCAAGGAGGCTCGGAGCACGCGTTAATGTCTGTGGATGAGCTCCGTCAGTACCAGAGAGTGTAGGTCACCATATGCCTGACTCCTGTGGTCCAGACCAACACAGAGGCATCAAATTTCCTATTGTTTTTAGGCAAAACGTTGAAGGCCCGTTATCCACAGGGTATCCTGGTGACCCAACATAGTTTCCAAAGTGGAGGCATACATATACAAACCCGAATTGGTGGTTGCGAGGTTCTAAGAGTATGGCTGACTCTGGGGCTGCAAGGTAGTAGTTTTGTTAATTAAAGTCTAAACTTATGACATCACAGGATCAATTTTCTGCTTCCCAGCTACCGTAACTGTGCCACCATTCAGAATGTGCCACTGACATCACTGTGCTGACCAGATGGACCACTCACTCCCAGTCCGGACCTGGCCTACTTCAGTGACATCTTGGAACCCGACCTCATCTATCCTCTGGATGAGCTCACGGCTGCTAAAACGGACGCATTACTGTGGAGTAGAGGCTCCAGTATTTGCAGAAATATCACTATGATCGATGGTGCAAAGTCATAATGTTGTCTCAGATTCTTGTACCGTTTGTAACACTTATATCATTTACAAGTAGGTTTATATTATGTAACAATGTATCGGTAATTAAGAAGTGTGTATTTTTTGTTGGTTAAGGTCATTGATTCGTGACAGGAAATTTAAAGCATTGTAATTTATATATAGAAGTGCTAAACGATGTTTAATGTAATGAAATTTTATAATATGTGTATATTTATAAGAAAAAACATTGTATATTGGAAGCTGCTTCATGTTTAGTGGACTTGTATTGTAAAATGTAAAAGATGTCGGGAAGTCCCTCCGCAACGGAAGTGGCTCCGCGCGATGTAAAAGGTGGTTTTGACGGTCGAACTGTGCGGCTACTTGGTGGGAACGATAGGCAGTCAGTGGCTATACGTTGCATGGTACACATCGACGATGCCAAGCGAGGCAATTGGAAGCGACTTTGCAAGGAATTTTGGCTCGGATGTGGATTTGGCTGTTGCATGGTACTCTCGGCAAAAAGGAATAGCTCTAACACATTAAAAATCCGTCGCCAATAAGAAATTGTACAGAGTATTCAAACCACAAGACCCGTGAGTACAGTTAGCCACCACGTCACTTGCACCCACTACTTCGCCACTGCTCCAACAACTTCATGCATACAGATATGTATCAGAGTATGGACCAGTTGATTTGTGTGAGTGATTTTCATAATAATCCAAGTGCTATAGACCTGTGTTTAGAACCATAACTTTTATCCTGATCATGAATCTATGCAGGATCCCCTCCTAAGTGTTTATAAAACCGAGTATCCTGTTTCAAATGCACTATTATTGGTGATTTATGTTTCTCAGATGTGCAAGGATTTTTACAACTGAAGCTAGATGGAATTTTACTAAAATACTATCAACTTATTGCAAAGTATCTTTTTGCAGAAATTCAGTGCCAGACTGTGTAAATATTACTGTCTAAAATACTTGCTTCACACGTGATGAAAAAAAGCAAATAAGTTATACTCATTTGAAACTATCATGAACGAAATTTTGAAGTTAACTGAACTCAGTGTTGAATAATGTGCCTTGAAAGGTAAAAAGATAAACTATTCCAAGTGAAGTTAAAAATTATATTTAGTTGAACTGAATTTTGCTAATGAAATAATCATAGAGTTTGACTAGTAATACAATATCAGTTTATGGTTCCCCACCATATTCTTCTTATATTAGAAAAATAATTGGAATATTATTGCTACTAAGGAAATCTGTTACATTTCTATAAATGGGAGTATAAACATTGTAATCGTGGTATTATTTATTTTTATTTGTGGTATTTATATTTCAGTCAAGTCAGAGTCCCCTCCTGGCCAAATTTAGTTCTGCACTTCTTGCAGTAACATTTCAGTACTGATCTAAGTAAAAATATTGAGTGTAGCTCTTATTAGTGTGAGTTTGGTAAGATTTTGCTTTCTATGATTACTAGCAAGTACGTTATTGGTGACTGCTGCTACAGACAACTCAGAATGCCCTCTGTCAGTTTGTATCCTATGTGCTATTCAAAGAGAAATTTTAATGAATGTCACTTCAATAACTAATACTCAATTTTCTTAAACATATATTTTTCCAATTAATATGCCTAATTGGGCTGGCCACCTTTTGATTTTTCATTCATATTTAATTTACTACTTTCATTAACACCAAACTTTAAGTCTGTTTAGTTTTCTATTAATTGCAATATCTTCAATACTAGTCTGATACCTTTATCCAGTAGATACACACGCAGTCAAAATTTCCAAATCCTCGCAGAGGATAGCATTAGTTTGTGTCACAGCAGGCTAGTCTATACGTTGTAGCTCTGTAGCTGTTTTGTGCAGTCTGCATCTATTTTAAACAGGAAACCGACGAACCAAATTAACTCCCGATGGATCAGTTATGAGCAGTAGGGTTAAACGTGAAAAATAGTGATCAGTAGGTATGTAGTAGTTAAGTATGCAGCCACTGAACCTTGAAATTTAAGCTCAAATACTGCGGGATAAAAACTGAATGAATTGCACACATTTGTAAAAGAATAAGGTGTTTGCCAAGCCTTTTGAGGGCTACCATGAACTGTGATGAAGTAGGCCGGATCTTCCAAAGAATGGAGACATGTCACGCCACAGCTGTTTTAGTTGGTACCATTAAATAAAAGCAGAGATGACTCCCGATGTTCAGTACTAGAAGCTCCATGGAAAAACCTCCGCCGGCCGCGGTGGTCTCGCGGTTCTAGGCGCGCAGTCCGGAACCGTGCGACTGCTACGGTCGCAGGTTCGAATCCTGCCTTGGGCATGGATGTGTGTGATGTCCTTAGGTTAGTTAGGTTTAAGTAGTTCTAAGTTCTAGGGGACTGATGACCACAATAGTTGAGTCCCATAGTGCTCAGAGCCATTTTGAAAAACCTCCGACCGAGGATAGCCAGGCGTGCTTATATCAGGGTCTTGAAACGGCAACACCGACCACCTAACTTAAACAGCAATCGATGCTAACGTTATACCTGTGCGAGGAATTTTTGAAAAAGTTGTGACCGTGAGGTAACCTAATGGAAACAGAACAATCAAATTGGGATTCATTTCCGAAGCACTCCAGCAGAGTATAACCAACAGTAAACAGGTGTGTCTGGAAGAGACGCTCTCCTGGCACAAAAGCTAATTGTAACATTATACATTAAAATTGCTCAACAGACTAATTAGGCATTCTTGTGTCAAGAAATATAATAAAGGAGAAGGCAGTGCTAAGGCTAACCTAACCTTCTTTGACAAACACGCTGAACTCTTTCCTTATATCCGTTCACACAACAACAGAGTAACATAATCAAAAAATGGTTCAAATGGCTCTGAGCACTATGGGACTTAACATCTTAGGTCATCAGTCCCCTAGAACTTAGAACTACTTAAACCTAACTAACCTAAGGACATCACACACATCCATGCCCGAGGCAGGATTCGAACCTGCGACCGTAGCAGTCCCGCGGTTCCGGACTGCAGCGCCTAGAACCGCACGCCACCGCGGCCGGCGTAACCTAATCCTTCAGATAAATGTGCCGCTAACTAGTAAGTCAGACAAACAAATGGCCAATGATATAGTAAACAGTAACATCTATCCCTCAACAATATGTACTTTAAACGAACTAGAGCAACAGTTTATAGAAGCAATTACCAACATACATGAAACTAGTAGACATACTAAACAGGGAAGAGCACGAAATGATTCTGATTTAAATCAGGGACTATGTTAATGATCATATTCTACAACATCTGTAGTGGCACCACCATTTACGATAGGGAAAGTTAATTTTGTACTATATTCGGAGCACGAGTTACCGCCAGGTGTGGGCCGGGTTGCAGTAAGTTACACATACCAGCAGTTGCAAAGGCAAACAGAGCCCACGGGGGCGTGGAACTGCCAGAGAGGGCGCACACAGCAGTTTCCGTGGCGCAAGTCACAGGCAGAAGAGGGCCACTAGCCAATCTAAGTGTTATGTGTACGTGACGCGAAGCGGTGCATTAGCAGAACAGAGGCGCATAGCTGAGTGTAAATTGGTGTTGTTTTCTAACGAGAGTCATTCAAGTGTGGCACCTCTCCTGGACGGGGGATCGTATCACACTTCTGGGCTATACGCAGCAACAGATGGGGCGACAGAGTCCCAGTCCACTGTGGGTCATTGGTTCGACCCTCTGAGGCTGATGCAGTGTCTGCAGCCAGCCAGTGGCAGGCCACTCTTGGGCTCACAACCGCGGGCAGTCATCTCGGCTCCCAACACACGCCAGAGACTTCCGAGGCGAGGGCCGCAGATTCGGACGCTGGATCATGCGCGGTCGTTGCCGCCACGTTCTCAGCTATGCCAGCGAGGAAGAAGCAGCACTGGGGCCGGCCTATGGCTCCCGGCAGAGAAGCGCGGAGTCAATGGGGACAGTGGCTTCTGAGTGGGCTGCTGGCGCAGCCATCCTGTCATCATCAGAACTCAGCGAGCTGGCCAAGGGCGGCACGACACAGTGTTGAGTTGCACAGTCCTCTGGGGTGCTTGCTCAACTCTGTGGGATCCTCTGATGTAGACCGAGGTGAACGTAGCACTGTAGTGGAAACAAATAAATCATTTGGGTAGTTCCCACAGAGTTTCAATATGTCACATTTGGCGTCTGATACCACAGCACATAATTGCTTAGAACAGGATCTGAATGACAGTGCCTTAACCAACTTGCATTAGAATAGCTATCACAGTAAATACGTCTTTCTTGAATTCGGTTTGAAGCAATTAAACAAAATGCAAATCTAACTACACTGCCTCTGAAGGAGCCTTTCTTTTGCTCTATCAATTATCTAGCCTAGTATACGAGAGCCCTTAAGCTTTCATGGTTTGAAGAGCCATGCTCATTAACGAGAATAACACAAATATGAATGAGAAATAAAGCACAAAAAACTATAGGTCTTTAAATAATTAATGTGTTTTGATAAGCAGTCTTTTAACCTACTCAAAACATAGTTGGCTGTGAAAATGCTTACACAACACTATATTCAAGTTCAAACACTTTCTCTTGAAATGATCACTGATAAAACTTTGTATTTCTGATGAAAGTGCTTAAATGCAACAATTAATAATCGTTTTCATTTCTGATTAACTTTACTATTTTCAAGCAGCTTTCCAAGTAAGGCAAATTATTTAAGGAAATGTCTACAGATTGAACTAAAATGCACTGAAAATTGAGTATTTCTCGAAACACAAAACTGAACTTTAAAGACTGTGACTCTACACATTAGAAAGCAACAACAACTATTTTTACAGCTGCCAATAAGTCTTTCTATAGTAACATTTTCACTAGGATAGAATCCCTGTCCAGGTTTGTGTTTTGGGATAATCACGAGTGTAAGATAGAGTTTTTAGCAACACCACGATTATCAGTAAAATCAACCAAATTTCACAAATACCTGGTCCATTTACTGAGTACCAAATATAAACAATTTAGTGGAAATCTGTTGTTATTGGTGACGTAATTTGCAATGGCTGTTAACCTCGTGGCGATGCAGTCAAGGCAGTACTGTTGGTCTCGCCCTGTTATTTACATTTTGGGCGTTGGAATTATATTTTTATAGGGCCAAAAATCCATGCTCTGATAATATTATAACTAAATACAGCTTCCGAGGCCCATAAATACTGCTCTTAAGCTCTTCTGGCCTCAAACCCCAAGAATATAAGCTACAATGATCCGCTACTGTCAGCCAGATGTGAACCACAGCACTGCTCATCCCAGACTCCCTACCCGTCACAAAGGACGAGTCGCTACTTGCGCGCCAACCACACCTTTTCCACTTCGCCAGGCTGCTTCCGTAGCTGCGGGTCTTCCGCACATCTTTTATATTCAATCCTACGTTCCCTAACTATGGACAAAGGCGTTAACAGTACATTATATAACAATCATTCCAGTAGTTATTTAATTCCACAAGCATAATTTTGATAACATCGTTCAAAAGTTCACATAACTGAACATATATATACATAGTCAAAGGCTTTCCATGACAGATACAACACTCTCCACGACCAACACTACAAACTGAAACAGAAAAATCGATACAGATACAAAATAAGTCTAAAATATGTGTTACAGGCTACCCCCTGATACTGCAAGTACAGAAGTCACAGGATCAGGCTATTACCACACACTCAAGCCCTTACACAGAAGCCAGAACCGCTATATCAGTGGCACAGCAGAAGGAAGAGGCCACTGTGACGTTTTTGATCTGACTGTGACAAGACTTAGCTATGGCTGTGTTCTGGCTTAAACAGTGGGAAAGGATGCCTTGGCGTAACAGATATGAGCCAAGCCTGTATAAATCCTTCTCTTTTTAGATATACAGGGAGTTCAAAAAAGTTTCGAATACTTTGAGAGGTGGTAGTACTCATCGAAACAAGAAAAATAAGTCCAGTAAACATGGGTTCGGAAAGGCATACTTTCCGAGATAAACACGTGTTTATAGGACGGGCGGCTGCACAACGCTTGGTTTCGGATATTAGCACAGTCGTTGCATTGGTGCTCCGTCAAATGTATCGGCAGGGTATTGCGATGTCTTACTCACAGTACTCTGCCTACCATTAGGTGGCCTGCAGTCACTTGTGTGGTTCGAGTTGTGTTGTGGACTACGTTGGTTTTCGTCGCGTTTGTGTGTCAATCCTTGGTACGTATCTTGGTGTTTTGCGTTCGTCCCAACGCGAATTCGCTTATGAACTTACTTTCATTGCGCTTTTGTTACGTACAGATGATGTCGTACATTTACATTTTCTCTCTTCCCCCACTTGTTAGCAGTGGAAGCCTACTACTCAACAAGTGAAATGGTGATTATGATATTCTGTAATGATTTAGCAAATGGACATAGCCTGCAAGCCCGTGCGGTCTACACTGAAAAATATCCGCAGCTTTTCCGTAGAATTTTCCAGCGTCTGAGGGACACAGGTACCCTGCACTTCGAGAGTGGAAGCACAGTGGAAGGGCCCGCACTGTCGGTGCGCCTGACATGGAGGAGCGGGTGCTGTGTTCAGTGGAAGTAGGCCCTGGGACCAGCGTGCGACTATTAGCAGCAGCAGAAGGTTGGCTCACTCTCTTATCTGCGGGGTGATTCATGAACAATTGCTATACACATATCATCCACATCGCATTCAGGCACTACGGGCACAGGATGGCGGTTCTAAGAGTGACTGTTAAAGTATGCTGCAGATCCACCGTTCACATCCAAGATTTTATTTACCAGTGAGGCAGGGTTCACAAGACATGGTGTTGTGAATTTCTATAACCAACATGGGTGGGCAGATGTAAATCCCCAAGTAATGCAGCAAAGATGGCATCAACACCGATTTTCAATCAACGTATTGGCAAGCATACTGGGCATTAGATGAATAGAGACGTAAGTGCCACCACAAAGGTTAATTGGGACTTACTATCTGAACTTTCTTATTAATGTATTGGCTACCTCGCTGGAGGCTGTGCCGTTGCACAAAGAATAAAAAGGTTGTTCATCCATGTTGGTGCACACTTTCGTCACAGTATGCATGAACATCTGACACAGACATTTTAGGATCGCTAGATCTGGGGCCCCCAAAATTTGGACTGCTCGTTCCCCACACCTCAATCCCCTAGACTTTTGATTTGGGAATTCTTGAAGGAATTGGTGTACCCCACGCCAATCAATGATGTGCAGACACTACAGGGTCGCATCTTCAATGTATGCCAGCAGGTACAAAAACTGGGTATACTTCAAAGGGCGCGTCACGCCTTAGTTGGAGGGGTGCATGCCGCATTGGACACCTCATGTAAACAAGTGTTCATCGCAGAAAGTAGGCAGTTCCAGACTCATGTTTATTGGACTTATCACAAAAACTGTGCATTTCTGGAACATATTAACTGGACTTATTTTTCTTGTTGCGATTAGTAATACCACCTCTCAAAGTATTGGACAGTTTTTTAACACTCTTTATTCATTTTAGACAGGGCAATATGCAGTCCTCATCAGCCACCAGTTGCAATGGCAGGCCCATCTAAGTGTATGGTTCTGGATGGTTCAGCAAGCTGCTTCCACCAGACTTCACTAGGATGAGTCATGGTGCCTGTACTAAGTTAGGATGCTGCTGACGGTACCTCCCACTAACCGGGCGCCCACTGGTTGATGTCTGGCCACTGTTGGTCATCTACTCTAGTGATGTGAGATTCCAGCCTGCTCCTGCTAGCTGTCCAGCCACTCTAACCTGTGTGGGCACTGTTCCTCATCACTGCTTTTTGTGAGCTAACACTCCATCTGTCAACCATGGCCTGTGTGGGAACATGCCACTGTAGTGGCTTGCACCATCTGTACTGGCTCAATGGCTTGATACTGCCCACTGCCGAGAGCTGCGTATCCGTGCCTAGTCTACATAGTTGCTATATCAGGCTGCCTCTATTTGCTTCACTGGCCTCAGTCAGCCACTCCTCCGCTGCTGAGCTGATGCCACTGCATTGCCCGTTGCCAAGCCAAGCATCCCTTCACCATCTGAGCCCAACCTGCGCCTATGAGCCATCGACCATCTTCCAGGATCTTCCATGACTGTGTTCGTTTGTTTTAGAATCAAACAATGGTACATAGTGCTGTTTTTATGACAGAGAGTCGGACAACAAGCTGGCATCCATCACTGCAACCACACCACCAGTTGTGAACTACAGGCTATCCTCACCACAGGCCTGTACAGGCCACCCACCCCTGGCCTCCACAACTAGTGTGCTTTTAATTTTAACTTTTGACTTACATGGAACCTTTAGTTATGAAGGATGTGTATCTGACTGACAGAGAGAGAAAGTGAGTGAATGTCTGAATGTTTGAGTGTTTTCTGTGACAGCTTCATCCACAGAACATTCAGCGTAGTGGATGGTTTGTTCTCATTTCTTATCAGTAGCAAACCAATCACAATTTTGAAGTTTTTATGTTATTTTAGTATATATTATTGGGAACGCATTTATACTACACTCCTGGAAATGGAAAAAAGAACACATTGACACCGGTGTGTCAGACCCACCATACTTGCTCCGGACACTGCGAGAGGGCTGTACAAGCAATGATCACACGCACGGCACAGCGGACACACCAGGAACCGCGGTGTTGGCCGTCGAATGGCGCTAGCTGCGCAGCATTTGTGCACCGCCGCCGTCAGTATCAGCCAGTTTGCCGTGGCATACGGAGCTCCATCGCAGTCTTTAACACTGGTAGCATGCCGCGACAGCGTGGACGTGAACCGTATGTCCAGTTGACGGACTTTGAGCGAGGGCGTATAGTGGGCATGCGGGAGGCCTGGTGGACGTACTGCCGAATTGCTCAACACGTGGGGCGTGAGGTCTCCACAGTACATCGATGTTGTCGCCAGTGGTCGGCGGAAGGTGCACGTGCCCGTCGACCTGGGACCGGACCGCAGCGACGCACGGATGCACGCCAAGACCGTAGGATCCTACGCAGTGCCGTAGGGGACCGCACCGCCACTTCCCAGCAAATTAGGGACACTGTTGCTCCTGGGGTATCGGCGAGGACCATTCGCAACCGTCTCCATGAAGCTGGGCTACGGTCCCGCACACCGTTAGGCCGTCTTCCGCTCACGCCCCAACATCGTGCAGCCCGCCTCCAGTGGTGTCGCGACAGGCGTGAATGGAGGGACGAATGGAGACGTATCGTCTTCAGCGATGAGAGTCGCTTCTGCCTTGGTGCCAATGATGGTCGTATGCGTGTTTGGCGCCGTGCAGGTGAGCGCCACAATCAGGACTGCATACGACCGAGGCACACAGGGCCAACACCCGGCATCATGGTGTGGGGAGCGATCTCATACACTGGCCGTACACCACTGGTGATCGTCGAGGGGACACTGAATAGTGCACGGTACATCCAAACCGTCATCGAACCCATCGTTCTACCATTCCTAGACCGGCAAGGGAACTTGCTGTTCCAACAGGACAATGCACGTCCGCATGTATCCCGTGCCACCCAACGTGCTCTAGAAGGTGTAAGTCAACTACCCTGGCCAGCAAGATCTCCGGATCTGTCCCCCATTGAGCATGTTTGGGACTGGAGGAAGCGTCGTCTCACGCGGTCTGCACGTCCAGCACGAACGCTGGTCCAACTGAGGCGCCAGGTGGAAATGGCATGGCAAGCCGTTCCACAGGACTACATCCAGCATCTCTACGATCGTCTCCATGGGAGAATAGCAGCCTGCATTGCTGCGAAAGGTGGATATACACTGTACTAGTGCCGACATTGTGCATGCTCTGTTGCCTGTGTCTATGTGCCTGTGGTTCTGTCAGTGTGATCATGTGATGTATCTGACCCCAGGAATGTGTCAATAAAGTTTCCCCTTCCTGGGACAATGAATTCACGGTGTTCTTATTTCAATTCCCAGGAGTGTATATTCACGATAAATATTTACCGGGGTGTCATGACCCCTGAAAATCTGGCTTGTGCGAGTAACGATCAACGAACAAATCCAACATCGATCTCACGGGTGGTTACCAGGAGAAGCCTTTTTCTTTTCTTTTTTTAATTAAGTGTAACATCGTTTAAATATCAAACCTCTCCACAGTGGCTCATTAAGTGAGGGCATCTGAGATTGTTGACAGTGATCTGTCCGTTAGATGGGGACAGTAATGGAGCATGTTGAACAAAATATTCAAATCAGCCAATAACGGTATAAGTGATGCTCTTCTGGTAATGGATGTGCAGCAGCAGTGTTTCAACGATATCTAGAATTACCTCAATCAGTGAACATTTTTGTGCTGAGTCTACTGAACGGGAAAATTTATGAAATCTACGCACATTGCTTAAGAAACACCAGAGCCACCTGAGTTATGTTTGAAGCTCCGCAAAAGCGAATGTTCGTAGGCTGAAACAAAGTATTTAGGCCACATGTTCAACGAAGACCAATATAGAATTCGTCGAAACAGTCTCAATTCTCAAGTACATAAAACAAACAAGATTTCCTTGCAATTTATTCGACCAAACTCTATCATCCCCAACACCTTAAACAAACTACCAACGAAGGAAGTACAGTTAAAATAAACAACAACCTCTCACAGAATCACACGAAACTCTGAGAATATTTCAGCGCTGCAGAATTGCTAACTTCATTTACAGCCAGCTGGCCATTAATAAATTATGTTGTGCATCCTCCTGTATCATACGCGTGGTCTTACCCCAAAAAACACCAAATAGAGTGGAACAGCTGAGTGTTTACTGTTCATTGTCAACGATACCCCACAACTCTATAACCCTGAGGTACAGCGGGGAGTCAAAGACCTCATGTAGCTTCAAGAAATTTTGTTTGAGAGTCATGCTTACTTCTAACCATTAGCTGTAACCAAGCACTGGAAAAGTTTGATCTCCTCAATATTCTGCCTGAACAGACGAGGCAGTGCAACGATTGCCTTTCCTAGTTAGCAGCTCCACTCCGATATCCATTCCCAGCCACTATGAATTCCGAGCGAGTGTTTGACAGACGTTCCGACTTGCTTCTGATCTACTCAGCAGCCCAAGTCACTGTGCGGAAATTTCATTTACAGTAACTCAGATGGCCAAGATAGTGATATTAAATATTGATTTCAGGTGAGTGCGGAAACTTACATTCAGGTGGACTGCAATACTTTGTTCCCAAAACGGTTGTGAGATATTGCAGCTGCCCTCGTGTATTAAAAGAAATGCAAATGTACAAATTAGTAGGATAATGCCAACTGGAGGTATGATTGGGTAGGTTTTAACGAATCGGTTCCCGTCAAATAATTAATTAAAATGACCTATCCTTTAATGAACCAATTAAATTTGATAACTGCCAATTGCCAGAACCGTTAGTCACCTCACTAAAATATGAAACCTCTCCATCTGTTTACGTTCTTCTCAATTAGTGCGACATGGATGTCACATTTATTTAAATCAATAGCTACGTTGGAAGTACTTGTAGGAAAGCTGCTATGAAAATCTAAGTGCGAGTATAAGAACAATGGGAGAGCATCAAAATATCCACGGGTGTGCTGCCGGTCTATAGTGTCCAACGGGCACAATATTTCGGCGATCATACATGTCGCCATCATCAGGTGAACTGACGGACTGAGCTCCTGTGAACGTGCCGGCACGGAGATCCGTACGCTATGGCTGCTCAGAGGGAACTGGATTCGGTCGCGGCGGCGGCCGATTTAAATACTCTCCGCCCGCGGCGCGCTCCCTCCGCCGTCCGCGCCCTGCGCCACGGTCGCGCGGTGGAACAGATTGTGACGGCGTCTGAGATGACGTCGGTGTGATGGCTCTGTCCGCCGTGGTCGTCACAACTGTACGTTTGCTCGATTTACTCTTGATTAACCCAATCTCTGGTTCCCAAGCCTTGCTAAGACTATAGCCACAGTCACGGTTTATGAGGTCGTCATTGATGCGAATTTCGATGGCCTCTCTAACAACGCTGTCCCAGTATCTCGACGTCTGTACCAGAATCCTCGTGCGGTCATACTCCATGGCGTGATTTTCACAGGGCGGAAGTAAATTTTTCTGCAACACGGGTTAAGTAAATATGCTGCACGCTGAAAATTTCTAAGTCCGAATCAAGGTCACACGCAGTCATGACTCACAGCGCCGCGCTGGGAGACAGGCAAAGCACAACACATACATAACGCGACTCCCACCCACCATCCCCGCACCTACAGACACTATACCACCGAAACAGTAGTAGTGACATTTAATAAAGTAATTTAAGTACCTAATTTAATCACCCTGACAAGGAGACCTCACTTACCGTGAGGCCATTCTCTAGGATGGCCTTCGGCTGTGTGTCTGAGAAGGACTTTGAGGTTTTTATTCTATTGAGGCTATACTCTTTTAACCTAAACATGGGGAACATGGTAACTACTTTTAAGTCAAATTAAAAAAAAAAAATCTCACGAGCGGTCTGGCGCGACCAATATTGCGGACGAGTCATTGCTGTATTAACGTGCCACCGCTCGTGAGATTTTTTTTTTTTTAATTTGACTTAAAAGTAGTTAGCATGTTCCCCATGATTAGGTTAAAAGAGTATAGCCTCAATAGAATAAAAACCTCAAAGTCCTTCTCAGACACACAGCCGAAGGCCATCCTAGAGAATGGCCTCCGGTAAGTGAGGTCTCCTTGTCAGGGTGATTAAATTAGGTACTTAAATTACTTTATTAAATGTCACTACTACTGTTTCGGTGGTATAGTGTCTGTAGGTGCGGGGACGGTGGGTGGGAGTCGCGTTATGTATGTGTTGTGCTTTGCCTGTCTCCCAGCGCGGCGCTGTGAGTCGTGACTGCGCGTGACCTTGATTCGGGCTTAGAAATTTTCAGCGTGCAGTATATTTACTTAACCCGTGTTGCAGAAAAATTCACTTCCGTCCTGTGTTGTTCTTATGGAGATTACGGCGCTGATAGCGAATAATTGCAGAAAATTAACTTCCGGTGTTTAATGAGTGTGACCGCACGAGGATTCTGGTACAGACGTCGAGATACTGGGACAGCGTTGTTAGAGAGGCCATCGAAATTCGCACCAATGACGACCTCATAAACCGTGACTGTTGCTATAATCTTAGCAAGGCTTGGGAACCAGCGATTGGGTTAATGAAGAGTAAATCGAGCAAACGTATAGTTGTGACGACCACGGCGGACAGAGCCATCACACCGACGTCATCTCAGACGCCGTCGCAATCTGTTCTACCGCGCGACCGTGGCGCGGGGCGCGGACGGCGGAGTGAGCGCGCCGCTGGCGGAGGGTATTTAAATCGGCCGCCGCCGCGACCGAACCCAGTTCCCTCTGAGCAGCCATGGCGTACGGATCTCCGTGACGGCACGTTCACAGGAGCTCAGTCCGTCAGTTCACCTGATGATGGCGACATGTATGATCGCCGAAATATTGTGCCCGTTGGACACTATAGACCGGCAGCACACCCGTGGATATTTTGATTATCAAATACGCCGGGAAAAACTCAAGAATCACAATGGGAGGGCAGTTTTCTTGACAACGCGGCGCCGTCATGGTGAACTACTATCAATGGAACCTTTTCCTTCTATTGTTTCTTTCACGTTGTAACTTAGCGACAAGTGCTATAGCGCCCACCTAGAGTGTGGGCGAAGATCCGCCTGCCCGAATTAAGATCGCTGGATGCGCTGTCTCGCTGTGAGAGTGTGAGCTTCATTTAGTGGCTTTGAGTGTAAAAATACTCTGCAGTGGAGATGTAGTAGTGTCGTATTTTATGGGTTTTTACTGTCAGCTTCCACACCCAGCTCTTGACTCTCTACCTTTTCACCTCCAATTCCCCACAAATTTGTCTGGCAAGTCTTAAAGTGAAAGGTACTTAGGTCAATTACGATTTATTAGAGCAAAGATTTTCACAGGAGATAATTTACAGTGATGAAGAAACATTTTATGCTACCAGTTTATGGGCATGTACCGGCAGTTCAGAGCCCGCTGATATTGTTGGGAATCAAAGAGATTCGCCCAAAGGGAACGTGTGTTGTGCCTTACCGAAAGGCACTTTGGACGAGTAACCTGCCTTATCAGTCACGATCCGTTTTAAACCTGATGGCGCTATGATCGCAGGTTCGAATCCTGCCTCGGGCATGGATGTGTGTGATGTCCTTAGGTTAGTTAGGTTTAAGTAGTTCTAAGTTCTAGGGGACTGATGACCTCAGAAGTTAAGTCCCATAGTGCTCAGAACCATTTGAACCATTTTTGAAACCCGATGGGAAATGGAGCAGTCATTCTACGTTGATCAGTTTTAACCAGTTTCCGAGTGAATGCTGCAAACTCAGCTGCATACAATGGATATTTTGGGTCAGTTGCCTCGCTAAAGACCAGTGCTCAGAAGCTACCTGTAGGTGTTCACAGATATTTTCGTACTAGAGAGTGGCCGAGCGGCTGGGCCTCTGTCTGAATTCAGGATAGCAGTTGGCTACCTGTGACGCGTATCTGACGCCAGTAAAACATTGGCTTAAGTTCCATTATTTATTAACCATGTTTAGAGTCGTCTTGTTCCACACAGGCCTCATTCAGCTGACAGCTTCTGAGTCAGTTCCTCGTCTGCAGGCCCAGGTGAAGAGTGAGTGACCTTGCTCCGTGGTACGCCGCTGGGTCGGCAATGGTCCAGCACGAATGGTCTCGTACTAGCTGCTGGAGTGAGCTCGATCCCACTCCGAGTTCTGTGTTGACCCTACGTGAACCATCCGCGATGTGGTGTTGTCGATCTCCTTCCTACCGACCAGGTAGCTTAAAGCACCCAGAAGCACCTAAGTGTTAAAGAGGAACGTGGACCTCACCGAGCCCTGCTTTCGGTTTCCGCGCTTAAGTTCGGTGCTGTCAGCACTCCGTGATGTGGTGTTGTTGGAAGACGGTCAGCTCCTCCATCAGCGTTTGTAGGTGGTGAACAGTATGAAGTTCATCAGGCGAAAACCATCATCTCAGGCAGATCTTCGGCTGGTTCGCAGACTGTTCTGGAGTATGTAGGACATAGAGTAGATACAGTATCGTAATCATGGAATCCAATGCTATTACTGTGAACGCCATCAATCGCAATGACCAACTCCTTGAGAGATGGAGAGCTAGTGTTTTTAAAGGGAGCTAATGCGAGTCTATGCTGTGATGTTCTGCTTATAATGACTGTATGCATCCTTATTGTGCCGTGTGTGGTCCGCGCTTGTGCCATCTCTTATTTTATATCCTGTTTTTTTCCCGTGTTGCGACCTCGTTATGTTAGTTTCAATTTCTGTTGTCAGTGAGTTGCTGCTTTGTCTGCCCGTCAGTGGCAGCAGCAACGCCTATCGATGTAGCCCTCATGTGTTATCTTTGTTGCACTGCTATTACTTCCCGATTGTCGTCTGTCGTGGAGTCTGTTGGAACGTGCCAGGAGGGCAGTTCAGACCTGCCAGTCGTGGAGTTGGAATCCGGCACTAGTTCAGTCAGATCGGAGCAGCAGTTAGGCCTGGATGTCCATTGCTCGCCCGACCGTTGCCGCCACGCATCACTTGAGCCTGGGACGGTCTTCGTGGATCGTCGGCCGGTCGTCCTACTGGATGATGTGAATTGACTCGCCGATCGCTTATGGGTTGGCTATACGTGTGTATCGAGTCCCGATTTGTCTCGTGATTGCGTAGCCACTGCTGAGTGTCGTTCAAGTCTTCATGAAAGTGTTTGTCAAACTGTGAGTGTAGCTGGTGTCATTGCCACTGACAACTTGTTTTAAACGCTGTCAGTGTACTGGCAGTGCCGCGCGGGATTAGTCGAGGGGTCTAGGGCCCAGCAGTCATGGACTGTGCAGCTGATCCCGGCGGAGGTTCGAGTCCTCCCTCGGGCATGGATGTGTATGTTTGTCCTTAGGATGATTTAGGTTAAGTAGTGTGTAAGCTTAGGGACTGATGACCTTAGCAGTTAGGTCCCATAAGATTTCACACACATTTGAACATTTTCGTACTGGCAGTGAGTCAGTTGGTTGGAGCAGATCAGCAAGCAAGTCTCCGCGCGGCACAGCCGGCCGGGCCCGCTGGCGGTCTCTATGGAGTGTCAGCGTGTGGGGGTTGTTCCGAGTGTTACGAGATTCGTGGCTCATCGACCCAAGACATGAAAGTTGAGTGGTGATTTAATTACCGAAGCCACGGCTGTTCACGTTGTCCCTTTGGTTGGTGGTTCGCTGTTGGCGGTATTCCTAGGGGCAACAGCGGCTGTTCGAGTTGGTGAAGATTTAGCAGCCATGTGGTGGAATTAACTATATTTACCGGTTTGAAATTCAACTGCACCAGCGGAATTTTCTGCCTTGTGGCCGTTAGTGTTCCGGTTACCTGCCCCGGTCGCTGACGTAAATTCAGGCAGTGTCCTTTCCTCACCTGTTGTCACTGTCCAACATGGTGTATAGTTTTGACACCTTAATGTCTTTTTGGTTGTGGGGGGCTTTGTCTTTAATGTTTTGGCTTTGGAATTCTCGTATACTGGTCGGTGGTAAGCAAGTCGTCTTGTCGGTAGGTTTCACCACGAGACGAAAAACGCATTCAGCAAAACTTGTTACGTAAGCTAATAGTGGAAGACGTCAAGTCATACGTCAATTACTTGCGAATGGATGAGCATACTTTTCAGTATGTTCTCAGTGAAGTGATTCCTCATATCTCAAAACACAATACTCACCTAAGAACTGCTATACCTGTAGAAGACAGACTCACTGTAACACTTCGATTCCTTGCTACAGGAGAAAGTTACTCTAACTTACAGTACAGCACTCGAATTCCACAATGCACATTAAGTAAAATAATAGCTGAAACGTGTGAAGCAGTTTATAAAGCACTAAAGGACCATTGTCTGAAGGTAAATAAATGTTCGATACACTTTATGTTCATGAAGATAAAGTGTTATTATTTTATTTACATTGCAAATTTCAATTGGTGTGTGATACCAGAAATTTAATAGAGATGTATGAAGCGGATGAGACGCTTTACAATGTGAAGCACCCTGATTATAAAAATAGATTACGAAGATTGGAGATATACAAAAATTATATACATATATATTTATAGAATTGAGTCCTCTTCCTATATTCCAGCCTGCTGCAAGGCAGCCTGGATATACCCGGAGGTGGACGGTTGTGCTTGTTGTGCACCGGCTGTCGCATGCAGCAAATCCCACCTGTCCATTAATTTCCGCTCCAGACAGTGCATTGTGGCAGTGGTGAATTCCTTGCCACCCACTTTTTCCATGTCACGCAGATCTGCTGCGATGTGGACGCCAAGGGTACTGTAGCGGTCTTCATGGACAGGCATGGTTCTGGCAGCATCAGCCATAGCCGTAAGTGTCCTGCTGGCCTCCACCATGACGTCTGTTGTCCCCTCTGGTGTGACTTTCCTCCTTTTAGTGGGAGGCCGCTCTTGACGCAGAGGCTGGGGCTGTGGCTGTGCCTCGCTACATGCGACAGGCTCTTGCATCTCATGCTATAAAATAAGAGATAAAAGCCATTAGTTACGTACTTCCTTGCACATACATAAATCTTATTTATTTACAGGTACCCACAAGCAGAGGAGAGTGGGAGCAAATTGCAGAGGATTTCGAGAAGAAGTGGAACTCTTGTAACACTATAGGAGCAATGGACGGAAAGCACATTCGTATTAAATGTCCACAAGCTAGTGGATCTCACTTTTTCAATTATAAATCCTTCAACAGTATCATTTCATTTGCCGAGGTAGATGCTTCCTACAAATTTCTGTATGTAGATGTAGGAACTAATGGGCGTGTTGGTGATGCTGGAGTGTTTTCAAAAAGCAAACTACGCCAGTGTCTCATTGACCGATCTATGCTCAACATTCCTGAAGGCAGGAAACTTGGGAACACAAACATTACCACTCCAATGGTAGTACTGGCAGATGACGCTTTTCCTCTGAGTTATAACGTTATGAAGCCATACCCCTTAAAAGGAATCACAAAAAAAGAAAAGGTTTTCAATTACCGACTGTCACGAGGGAGAAGACTAGTGGAGAGCAGCTTTGGCATTCTTGCAAGTCGTTTCAGGATTTTTCTTACTACCATTAATCTGCCTCCTGAAAAAGTTACCACAATTAGACCGGCTGCCTGCACATTGCACAACTTGTTAACTGAGAGAAGAAAACACTTGTACACTCGTCAGGAAACAGTGTCTGCCGTAGTAGGAGACTGCACTTATCTTGAGACACAAAGCACTGAGGACCTACAGCGAATGGAACCAACAGCTTGCCGAGCTGCTTCTGGACGTTCAGTACACGGGAGAGCAGTTACGGAATACTTTAAAGACATTTTACAATGGCGTTGGGAAAGTGCCCTGGCAAGATAATCACATTTAGTTACGTAAAATGTAAACTAATGTACATAGCTCAAACATTTCTTCGGACGTCGGTGTGGCACGTTCACTTTCACTTTCCGTGCTTTCTATATTGCACACACTCTCGTCCGCCTCTGTTGCCTGGTCGAGAAATTTGAGCATCTGGAACCAGTACACTTGTGGAGTATACGCCGCCTGCGCACTGGCTCCACTTTTGCTTTTATGCATCTGCAATATTAGTAATGAAAATAATTTAAACTACTTATAGGTTACGTAAACATTATTGTATGCTTCAAGTCGCTGCAGTGAACAAATTAATGCTAATCATTTGTATGACATGTAAACTTTACTTGCATAAATAAATATAAATCAATATGTCAATACGTACTTTTGCTTTCTCGTACGAGTAGCTTGTGCGGAGGCTATTTATCTTCCTCTTTATATCCTCAGCCGTACATCCAGGCCGCATGTCACGGCTAATAATCTCCGCTATATTTTTGTAACTCTCCAATCTTCTTAATCTATTTTTATAATCAGGGTGCCTCACATTGTAAAGCGCCTCATCCGCTTCATACATTTGAATTAATTTTGTGGTAGACGTCACACACCAATTGTATTTTGCGGCCATGTTTACAAACACTAAAGATGACAGAACGCTCCAGCGATGCTGGCGCTCCGCGTGGTAACATATCGCATTTCAGTGAACAGAAGACAAGCGATTTCTTTAATCAAATCTACGCCCTCGCCCTAGATTTGATCAAATATTGGACGACATTTGTCAAAGTTCCCTATTACACCATCAAATATCTTTGACAAAGATATTGGACAAAGAAATTTGATAGTGTAATACCGGCCTTAGATGGGATTGTAATTTTGAACACTGAGGACATTGTACTTCGAGAGAAGAGTTTACTATATTTGTACGTCAAGTGATGCTTCAATATTCAAAGACTGTTGTAAATATTAGGGACATTACAATGGCTACGGATTGTATAACTATAAGCAAATCTTTTTATCAGTCTTGTAATAAAGTCAACTAATATTCAGTATGTTGTAGCGCCGATCAACCATCTCCGAGAACAATCAAAGAACCCACGTTTATCACCATGAACAGACGATTACAGTTTCCGCTGGTCATGACATTCAGAAATCTTAATGTGACTGCTGGTCTACGACATAAAGTAATCACGTTACGCACTATAAGTTTTTCTGTTATACAGTACATATACAGGATGCAGCAAAAACACTACTGGCCATTAAAATTGCTACAGCACGAAGATGACGTGCTACAGACGCGATATTTAACCGACAGGAAGAAGATGTTGTGATATGCAAATCATTAGCTTTTCAGAGCATCCACACACAGCTGGCGCCGGTGGCGACACCTACAACGTGCTGACATGAGGAAAGTTTCCAACCGATTTCTCATACACACATAGCAGTTGACCGGCGTTGCCTGGTGAAACGTTGTTGTGATGCCTCGTGTAAGGAGGAGAAATGCGTACCATCACGTTTCCGACTTTGATAAAGGTCGGATTGTAGCCTATCGCGATTGCGGTTTATCGTATCGCGACATTGCTGCTCGAGTTGGTCGAGATCAAATGACTGTTAGCAGAATATGGAATCGGTGGCTTCAGGAGGGTAATACGGAACGCCGTGCTGGATCCTAACGGTCTTGTATCACTAGCAATCGAGATGACTAGCATCTTATCCGCATGGCTGCAACGGATCGTGCAGCCAAGTCTCGATCCCTGAGTCAACAGATGGGGACGTTTGCAAGACAACAACCAGCTACATGAACAGTTCGACGACGTTTGCAGCAGCATGGACTATCAGCTCGGAGACCATGGCTGCGGATACCTTGACGCTTCGTCACAGACAGGAGCGCCTGCGATGGTGTGCCGGCCGGAGTGGCCGTGCGGTTCTAGGCGTTACAGTCTGGAGCCGAGCGACCGCTACGGTCGCAGGTTCGAATACTGCCTCGGGCATGGATGTGTGTGATGTCCTTAGGTTAGTTAGGTTTAATTAGTTCTAAGTTCTAGGGGACTGATGACCTCAGAAGTTAAGTCCCATAGTGCTCAGAGCCATTTGAACCATTTTTTTGCGATGGTGTACTCAACGACAAACCTGGGTGCACGAATGGCAAATCGTCATTTTTTCTAATGAATCCAGGTTCTCTCTACAGCATCATGATGGTCGCATCCGTTTTTGGCGACATCGCGGTGAACGCACATTGGAAGCATGTATTCGTCATCGCCATACTGGCGTATCACCCGGCGTGATGGTATGGGGTGCCATTGGTTACACGTCTCGGTCACCTCTTGTTCGCATTGACGGCACTTTGAACAGTGGACGTTACATTTCAAATGTGTTACGACCCGTGACTCTACCCTTCATTCGATTCCTACGAAACCCTACATTTCAGCACGATAATGCACGACCGCATGTTGCTATCCTTCACGGGCCTTTCTGGATACAGAAAATGTTCTACTGCTGCCCTGGCCAGCACATTCTCCAGATTTCTCACCAACTGAAGACCTCTGGTCAATGGTGGCCGAGCAACTGGCTCAGCACAATACGCCAGTCACTACTCTTGATGAACTGTGGTATCGTGTTCAAGCTGCGTGGGCAGTTGTACATGTACACACCATCCAAGCTCTGTTTGACTCAATGCCCAGGCGTATCAAGGCCGTTATTACTGCTAGAGGTGGTTGTTCTGGGTACTGATATCTCAGGATCTATGCACCCAAATTGCGTGAAAATGTAATCACATGTCAGTTCTAGTATAATATATTTGTCCAATGAATATCCGTTTACCATCTTCTTGGTGTAGCGATTGCAATGGCCAGTAGTGTATACACACATTCATGTTCAATCGTATCCACTCTTCCGGGCCACTTTTATTTCCCCCACCTGTATATATGTATCTGTCTCTTTGTTTTATGGACTGCCTCATGTTTTTATCTTTCCGATAAATATGAGTTACTGTGTTGGTAAACAGCTTCGAAAAAAATCTTCTCTTCCATCCTACGAAATTACGAAACGAATCCCAATCTTGAAACCTGAGTGAAGTACGTTACTTCGGAGGGACAGTAGTCGATACATTGGGAATGCTGATGTCACGCATGCGCAGACTGCCATTAGATTGATAATCCGTTAACGAATAACTTCTACCAGTATCTAGTAATCGACGAGTCGAGAATCTCCTCCACTATTTCTTCCGCTCTTCTTCGGTAATCACTGCCAGGGGTATCGCAGCTGTGTAACGTTCCTCAGTTTTCGCAAAGAAACTGCATGATCTGCGCGCCAGGTGCAGCCAAGAGCTGCCGCAGGAGAGAGCTGCGGCCGGAACTCACGATGAGGAGTACGTCTCGTGAGGTGCAGTATGCGTTTCAGAACGGGCAGCTCCACTGGCGTGCTTCGCAGTGAGAAACCTGTCTCTTGTGAGGGTGGCCTGAGGATTATAATTTTTTTGTGTCGTACACTTTTGTTTTGAGGCGCATAATATTCCACCCACTGCTGCATTCGTCATCTTAGGGTGCGTCTTCCATCGTACGTCCCCTCAGCTGCACAAAGGGTCAAACACTCTCGCCAAGATAACCTCAGTAAAGACACGTCAAATTTACTTGCCAGTAAGAACCTTAGATTCGGAAATATGACATGTAAGTAATAAAATATGCACTTATTTTGCTTTGAGTGCCCAGGAAATAATATCTGAAGCTGCCTTCCTCTAAACGTCAGCAGCTTTAATGGCCATGTCTTTGCACAAAAGCAGATCTTCTGCTGTGAAAATAAATTACATGCCCTGGGTACATGAGAAAATTTTCACTTGTCTGTGTTTCTCCACATTCACACTGGGCATCTTCAAAGTAGGCCCACTTAATCATCTTTACTTAGAATTTTGCGAATCCTGGTCTTAGTACATCAGTGTTCTCAACGTACTGTATTGTAGTTGCTGCCCCTGTGTGATACCCTCTTCGGGGTCCAGGTTCGTATTTTGCAGTGTCCAACCATATGAAGTTAGGTCGGACTTCTAGCGGTACTGTCCGTTAGATAAAGCTCCTGTTTGACATAATACGAGTTGGAAGTGATTGGTGGCTATAGATTAGGTGCCGTGGGTCGATTTGCTACTTTTCCCTCTCTGTATCACTAGCTATTTCGCGTCTGATATTTGGTGCTGTTATGGCCGCAAGTGGGTAAATTTTGTGGGCAGATGTAGGCCTCAGGCTTGCGGTGACTATCCTGACAGTGTCATTGAAAGCGACGTCTACTTCCAGAATGAGATTTTCACTCTGCACAGGAGTGTGCGCTGATATGAAACTTTCTGGCATATTAAAACTTATTTGGAGCTGCCAGATACCACCCTCACTGGTGCTGCATATTCTCCAGCTGCAAAACAGAATTCCATTGCAGATGATCTAAGAACTTCAGTTTGCGCTCCGCTTGCTGAACCAGTCATTTGAGGGCGGTAGGACGTCAAACGGGCCGACTTGGAGCAGGAGAGGCATCACAGGACATTTTAATTTCCAGTGTCTATGTGGTTTTTGTTGTGGTCTTCAGTCCTGAGACTGGTTTGATGCAGCTCTCCATGCTACCCTATCCTGTGCAAGCTTCTTCATCTCCCAGTACTTACTGCAACCCACATCCTTCTGAATCTGCTTAGTGTATTCATCTCTTGGTCTCCCTCTACGATTTGTACCATCCACGCTGCCCTCCAATGCTAAATTTGTGATCCCTTGATGCCTCAGAACATGTCCTACTAACCGGTCCCTCCTTTTTGTCAAGTTGTGTCACATACTCCTCTTCTCCCCAATTCTATTCAATACTTCATCATTAGTTATGTGATCTAGCATTCTTCTGTAGCACCACATTTCGGAAGCTTCTATTCTCTTCTTGTACAAACTATTTATCGTCCATGTTTCACTTCCATACATGGCTACACTCCATACAAATACTTTCAGAAACGACTTCCTGACACTTAAATCTATACTCGATGTTAACAAATTTCTGTTCTTCAGAAACGCTTTCCTTGCCATTGCCAGTCTACATTTTATATCCTCTCTACTTTGACCATCATCAGTTATTTTGCTCCCCAAATAGCAAAACTCCTTTACTACTTTAAGTGTCTCATTTCCTAATCTAATTCCCTCAGCATCACCTGACTTACTTCGACCACATTCCATTATCCTCGTTTTGCTGTTGTTGATATTCATCTTATATCCTCCTATACTTTTAAATAAATTCATAAAACTTTGTCAGCATCTCCAGGAAGGATTCAGGATTCACAATCATTGCAGTGGAAGCTCGAAAACATAACAAAATAATTTTTTTTACGTGTAAAATTTCATCATTTTTTCACTTACTAATGGCTGCATTTGTTACTATAGGTACACTTTTCTTCATAAGTTAGAGAGATTCTTCGATGAATTTTCCACAGCATACATACCATACTTACAGGTGTATGAAACTCTAGAATTTATTTAATTTATGAAAAAACGAATGACCTGTTGTATTTTAAACTTCATATTTAGAAAAAAACACAAATTTTGTAGTTAATTACCTCAAGTTTTACCCCAGTTTTTAATAGATTTGGAAAATTCTAGAGTTTCATACACCTTTAAGTATGGTTTGTGTGCTGTGCAAAATTCATCGAACCATCTCTCTTACTTATGAAGAAAAGTGTACCTATAGCAACAAATGCTGCTATTAGTAAGTGAAAAAAATGATGAAATTTCACATGTAAAAAAATTACTTCGTTATGTTTTCGATCTTCCACTGCTATGAGTGTGAATTCGGAATCCTTCCTGGTCATGCTGACAAAGTTTTATGAATTTATTTGTAAAAGTATGGACAGCGGAAATTAAAATGTCCTGTGGTGCCTCTCCTGCTTCAAGTCGGCCCGTTTGACGTCCTACCGCCCCCCCCCCCCCTTAACGTTTGTTGTGGTCTAGCTCCTCTCTATTCTATTTCGAACGGTCTTTCGGCTTCTTTATTACGCAAGTGGAATGCGCATACTTGCGTTTTTTCTGGGGTAGGTCGCAGGTGATTTTCTTCATAGTAGTTCACCAACGTATGAAAAACCTTTGTCAGATTCCTTTGAACCTGTTCAAATGTATCTCCTTGAGCAGTGTTGGCAGTGCCGTCTGCATGTATAAATCTCATTATTTCAGGCTAGTGAGTCTGGTAATTTGTGTACATATTGTACAAAACAGAAAAAAGAACAGTCCCTCGTAATAATGCATTCTTTTGATTTCTCCATCTTCTTTTATTCCGTTGGAGCGTTAGTTAGAATCTTCGATTCTGGAACACGCAACATCAGGCGTACCTTGGAACCGTTCAACTAATGTAAACGGCTAATCCTTCTATCACCAGAAGACATGAGAGAAAATGGCAAACACACAATAAAGTACACTGAGGTTACGTAAGTCATTTTACATGGTACGGGAGACGGACGGTTTTTAATGAAATAATACTCAGCCAACTTTAAAATGAATGCATGTTTATTTACACAAAATCAAAGCTCATTATTTGCCATTTTAGTTAACAAAGTTATTTGTGAAAAATAATGTCGTCAAGATGATGTCTATCATTTCGAATGCAGGACTCAAGTCTCTTCTCAAAATCCTCCATCACACGGACTAAAATCTCTGCAAGGATGACAGCAATTTCTTAAATGATTGCATTCTTCAACTCGTCCAAATTTCGTGGTTTGTGGCTATAGACGCCGTTCTTAAGGTACCCCCACAGGAAAAAGTCACATACTGACAAGTCGGGAGACCTGGGAGGCCAAGGAACATTGCAAAAACGTGAGATAATCCGGTCAGGAAACATGTGTCTAAGAACTGTCATTGAAGTGTTTGCGGTGTGCGATGTTGCCCCATCCTGCTGGAACCAAACGCATTTTAAAGGAATTCGTCGTCTTCTTAGTTATAGTTGCAAGAATGTTTCAAGCATACGAATGTAACGAACCGAATTAACAGTATCTGTGGCCCCGTTCTCTTCAAAAAAATAAGGTCCAATAGTGCCAACAGAGCCAAGAGCACACCAGACTGTTACTTTTTCTGAGTGTAGAGGACGCTGGTGGATAAGTTGTGGATGCTCTGGAGCCCAGTAACGTAGGTTTTGCTTATTCACGGTCCCGTTTAAATGAAAATGAGCTTCATCGCTCATCAATAAAATTTCATTTTCATTCGATCCCAAAATCACTTGCATTCTGTAAGCGAAGTCTTCTCGTACAGCAAAATCAGTTTCCGTAAGTTCGTTGCACAATGAGCACTTTGTAGGGATGGAATTTTAATTCTTTATGCAAAATTCGTATAACCGATTCACGATCGATTCGTAACTCACTAGCATGACGTCTAGCTGATCGTCCTGGGCTTCTGACTGCCACTTGCCTTACCCTTTCAACATTTTCTGGTGTCGTTACTCTGCGTCTCGGGCCAGGATGCTTCTTATCCAGTATGTTTCCAGTTGATCTGAAGTTTTCCACCCATCTGAGGATTGTGTTACGGCTCGGAACAGCTCCATGTCGACCGCGCACGAAACAATCGCTGCGTAGCAATAATAGACTCACCACTTTTCACGAAACTGTCATAGACGAACACTCGACGTTGCAAGTCCCACTGCTCCATAGTGACTGAGTGAATGAAATGGCGCCTTGTGTGGATCAGAGCTATCCCCACCACGATCACCTCCCCCACCGCGCCCTCAGTACCACGCAGTTCAAAACCTCCGTGTTCCGTGGGTCACCCTGTATAGCGATATGCACACATACACGTGGCGGCAGTATCGCGTACGCAAGGTATAAAAGGGCAGTGCAGTGGCGCAGGTGCCGTTTGTAGTCAGGTGATTCATGTGAATATGTTTCTGAGGTGATTATGGCCTCACCATGCGAATTAAAAGACTTAGAACGCGGAATGGTAGCTGGAGCCAAACGCATGGGACACTCCAATTCGTAAGTCGCTAAGGATTCAATATTCCGAGATCCACAGTATCAAGAGTCTTCTGAGAATACCAGATTTCAGGTATGTCTCACCGCGGACAATGCAGTGCCGACAGCCTTCGTTTAACCACCGAGAGTAGCGCTAAAAGACAAGCAAGACTGCGTTAAGTTCTTCATACGACGAACGTATCCGTGAGGACAGTGCGGCGAAATTTGGCGTTAATAGGCTGTGGCAGCAGATGGCCAAAGCGAGTGCTTTGCTAGCAGCACGACATCGCCAACAGCGCCCCTCCTCGGCTCGTAACCACATCGGTTAAACCCTAGGTGATTGGAAAACCGTGACCTGGTCAGATGAGTCCCGATTTCAGTTGGTAAGAGATGACGGCAGGGTTCGAGTACGGTGCAGATCCCACGAAGCGATAGATCCAAGTTGTCAACAAGGCAGTTTGCAAGCGGCTGGTGCCTCCACAATGGTTTGGGCTGTTTACTTGGAATGTAATGGGTCCTCAGGTCCAAATGAACCGATCAGTGACTGGAAATGGTTTTGTAAGGCTACTTGACGACCACTTGCAGCCATTCATGGACTTCATGTTCCCAAACAGTAATGGAATTTTTGTGGATGACAATGCGTCGTGTCACCGGGCCACAGTTGTCCTCGAATGGTTTGAAGAACATTCTAGACAGTTATATAGAATGATCTGGCCACGCAGATCGCCATATATGAATCGCATCGAACTTTTATGGGACATTATCGAGAGGTTAGTTCGTGCGCAAGCTCCTGCGGCGGAAACCCTTTCACAGTTCTGGGCGGCTACAGAGGGTGGTCCATTGATAGTGACTGGGCCAAATATCTCACGAAATAAGCATCAAACGAAAAACCTACAAAGAACGAAACTCTTCCAGTTTGAAGGGGGAAACCAGATGGAGCTATGTTTGCCCGCTAGATGGCAACTGAGTTTTTTTAAACAGGAACCCCCATTTTTACTACATATTCGTGTACGTAAAGAAATATGAATGTTTTAGTTGGACCACTTTTTTCGCTTTGTGATAGTCACAAACGTATAAGTACGTGGTATCACGTAACGTTCCGCCAGTGCGGGCGGTATTTGCTTCGTGATACATTACCCGTGTTAAAATGGACCGTTTACCAATTGCGGTAAAGGTCGATATCGGGTTGATGTATGGCTATTGTGATCAAAATGCCCAAAGGGCGTCTGCTATGTATGCTGCTCGGTATCCTGGACGACCTCATCCAAGTGTCCGGACCGTTCGCCGGATAGTTACGTTATTTGAGGAAACAGTAAGTGTTCAGCCACATGTAAAACGTAAACCACGACCTACAACAAATGATTATGCCCAAGTAGGTGTTTTAGCTGCTGTCGCGGCTAATCCGCACATCAGTAGAAGACAAACTGCGCGGGAATCGGGAATCTCAAAAACGTCGGTGTTGAGAATGCTACATCAACATCGACTGCACCCGTACCATATTTCTATGCGCCAGGAATTACATGGCGACGACTTTGAACGTCGTGTACAGTTCTGCCACTGGGCACAAGAGAATTTACGGGACGTTGACAGATTTTTTGCATGCGTTCTATTTAGCGACGAAGCGTCATTCATCAACAGCGGTAACATAAACCGGCATAATATGCACAATTGGGCAACGGAAAATCCACAATGGCTGCGACAAGTGGAGCATCAGCGACTTTGTCGGGCTAATGTATGGTGCGGCGTTATGGGAGGAAGGATAATTGGCTCCCATTTTATCGATGGCGATCTAAATGGTGCAATGTATGCTGATTTCCTACGTAACATTCTACCGATGTTACTACAAGATGTTTCACTGCATGGCAGAATGGCGGTGTACTTCCAACATGATGGATGTGCGGCACATAGCTCGCGTGCGGTTGAAGCGGTATTGAATAGCATATATCATGACAGGTGGGTTGGTCGTCGAATCATCATACCATGGTCCGCACGTTCACCTGATTTGACGTCCCCGGATTTCTTTCTGTGGGGAAAGTTGAAGGACATTTGCTATCGTGATCCACCGACAACGCCTGACAACATGCGTCAGCGCATTGTCAATGCGCTACAGTCTGGAACCGCGCGGCCGCTACGGTCGCAGGTTCGAATCCTGCCTCGGGCATGGATGTGTGTGATGTCCTTAGGTTAGTTAGGTTTAATTAGTTCTAAGTTCTACGGGACTGATGACCTCAGAAGTTAAGCCCCATAGTGCTCAGAGCCATTTGAACCATTGTCAATGCATGTGCGAACATTACGGAAAGCGAACTACTCGCTGTTGAGAGGAATGTCGTTACACGTATTGCCAAATGCATTGAGGTTGACGGACATCACTTTGTGCATTTATTGCATTAGTGTGTTATTTACAGGTTATACGCTGTAACAGCATGCGCTCTCAGAAATGATAAGTTCACAAAGGTACATGTATCACATTGGAACAACCGAAATAAAATGTTCAAACGTACCTAAGTTCTGTATTTTAATTAAAGAACCTACCTGCTAGAAACTGTTCGTCTACAATTGTGAGCCATATGTTTGTGACTATTAGAGCGCCATCTATTTACAAAGCGAAAAAAGTGGTCCAACTGAAACATTCATATTTCTTTACGTTCTACACGAATATGTAATAAAAATGGGGTGTTCCTATTTAAAGAAAACGCAGTTGATATCCGTTTGACCAAATGGCAGCGCCATCTAGAGGGCCAAACATAGCGCCATCTGGTTTCCCCCTTCAAGCTAGACAAGTTTCGTCTTTGTAGTTTTTTTTCGTTTGACGCTTATTTCGTAAGATATTTGGCCCGGTCACAATCAATGGACCACCCTGTATAGAATGATCTGGCCACCTAGATAGCCAGACATGAATCGCATCGAACTTTTATGGGACATTATCGAGAGGTCAGTTCGTGCGCAAGCTCCTGCGGCGGAAACCGTGTCGCAGTTCTGGGCGGCTATAGAGGCAGCAGGGCTCTATACTTGTAGAGAGTAATTCAAACGACTTGTCAAGTCCACCTCACGTCTAGCAGCTGCCCTACGACGGGCAAAAGGAGGTCCGATACGATATTAGTAGGCATCCCTCGACTATTTTCCGCTCATTGTATGTGAAGTAGGATAAATGTGAGAGAAATGACAGGGCAAAGCTCAACGCCATGCACTACACCGTGTCTTCTGGGCTATTTGTGAACACCAGTGAGTTTCAGCGATTGACGGGGCGAAGTAAACGCCACAGCCAGTGTGAGTGTGGGATTGATCTGAGATGTTATTCTGCGCAACGGATTAATCTGAGATGTACCCTTTACCCTGTGGCTCCTGCAAGATGAAATTTCCACCCCCACACTACTACAGAAGTCAGACAGACGCTCCTAACGTTCTAAAGAGAAATGCCTGAAAAAACTTTCACCAATAAATATCTTCTGCAGTCGTCCGCTGTAAGAAAATGACACAAAAATTCACAAAATTTCATACGTCACTAGTGGGATACTTGGGTACTGGAGTAGTGCTAGTTAGTGTAAGAAAAACATGGAACTAACGAAAGTTATTATTTATTTTGCAAAAATTCTGAGAAATCACAATGACGTCTTTAGTTATGAATTGAACAAGTTATATCCTGGTTCTTTTCGGAATGTGAAGTTACCTCTCAAGGATAGGATTCGCTAATGAAATTTCTATACAAAGTTTAAGATTGTTATTGACTTGGCAGAATGGCTGAGAGCCACGCTTACTCAACTTGAATAATTATCCGTTAGAATGTTGCTAGGTACGGTCGAGGCTGTCGCATGTGAAATGCAGTGAAGGGTAATGTTGTGGAGGAAATATGGGGCCCGCAATAGCTGCAGCGTGTAACACCATAAGCTGCGATGACTGCTATCTGCGCCACTCGCTGCTGACAAATAAGATAACTCTCATGCTATCTGGATCGATCTTCGCCAATCAAACTCTCCCTATACCTTGATGAAGTCAAGGATTCCTATTCGCCCCTAGTCTAACTGTTGGCGTGGTACACCGGTCAGATAACCAGTCCACCACGATGCCACTCAAAAATTCGCTCGCAGGCGTTTAACTATAACTCTGTCCATTCACACCGCACAATAAGTGTGGTGGCCAACACAATGAACAACGCTTAATCGCAAGGACTCAATATAGAGTCGCTCTTCGATTCGCTCTCGACATAGGTGCTTTCCCAGTGAAGTACTGAGGAGAGACTTGTTCCTCGCTCTTTTGAGTACAGGTACGAGCGCGCGACAATGCAATGGCCCCTCTTCACGCCAGACGTGAAGGGGTATATCTTTCGGTCTCTTTCTTTACTCCTTCAGCTCAAGGCGTCAGAAATATCGTCTGACAATCAGCATTGCTCTTCTAAAACGGGAGAATGACGTTTCGTTTAAGGCGAACAATCCGCAAATCTGTAGTATCGGCATTTGGCGTTTGCTGTCTCCCTGTGAAAATCTCTGAAACTGTGTGCTATGTGTAAAGAACGCATAGGCTGGCCACTCCCACACAATGTAGCAGAATTTCCTTTTAAGCCAAACACGGGGTCGTTCCTCCTTTCCCTCGGGCGCACGCAGTCCGCTCCACGGGCGGTCACCGGCCGACATAGATACGCTGGGTCGTCCTCTGAAGGGACTGGCGTCCCGTTGTGTGGTCTCTCTCCCAAACTAAAAGCTCCTGTCTCCGTCATGTCTGGAATGTATGTGTGTACACCAGCCTCGAGTATTTCAACCCCGGTGCGCTAACTTGTTATTTGCATATCGTTTACATGAATTCATACAACATTGACTTTATCTTATGGAGTTTCGGTTCGAATGAAGCGTCTTGATGTGCGGAATATGATTGTGAGGGCGGAAGATGTAAGCAATGAAGATCAGGAGACCACGACGTCTTACACCAGTAACTGGAGCAGCTGGTGTGCCGCAATACTGCAACGCGCTCTTTACGACGGTGTGCTGTAGGCGTGAGTCACCGGTGCGTGCCGGAACCGTACGCAGCGAGACGGGGCGCCTGCAGCGTGCTACACGGAGTAGCAGGTCGCAGTTTTTGCCTGCGGGCAGGAAATTTCTCGCGCTCGGCGTGCGAGTGCCGGAGAGGCGGCGTCGGCGGAGGCGGCGTCGGCGTCGGCTAGGCGGCCCCACCGCGATACAGCCACAGCCAGCAGCAGCCGCGGCAGCAGCAGCAGCGCCGGCAAGTTGCCAGTGATTTACGACCCCGCGCCGCACCCGACTGCCGGCGCGCAGTTCAGACGCCAGCCGAGCGCCGCCTGCCCCCACGTATGTGCACGTCAGCACACGAGACGCCGGATGTGGCACACTGTGCGCACGCGGTATCGTGTTCTCGCAACGCCTCCGGAACCCGTAACTCAGAGGTAAGCCCGGCAATTAGATGGCGGAATTACCATCTGGAGCTTGTAATTGCCGCTTGTAATGCAACTGGTCAGCGGACCCCTCTCACGCTTTAGTAAAGAACACGATACATGAATTTAATTCACATCGCGGTTCAGTAAAAATCTCCCACAATACCGCTTACTTTACGTCTATAATATACACTACAGGCCATTAAAATTGCTCCACCAAGAAGAAATACGTATGATAAACGGGTATTCATTGGACATATATCTTTCACTAGAACTGACATGTGATTACATTGTCACGAAATTTGGGTTCATAGGTCCTGAGAAATCAGTACCCAGAACAACCACCTCTGACTGTAATAACGGCCTTGATACGCCTGGGCATTGAGTCAAACAGAGCTTGGATGGCGCGTACAGGTACAGCTGCCCATGCAGCTTCAACACCGTACCACAGTTCATCAAGAGTAGTGACTGGCGTATTGTGACGAGCCAGTTGCTCGGCCACCATTGACCAGACGTTTTCAATTGATGACAGATCTGGAGAATGTGCTGTCCAGGGCAGCAGTCAAACATATTCTGTAACCAGGAAGGCCCGTACAGGACCAGCAAAATGCGGTCGTGCATTATCCTGCTGAAATGTAGGGTTTCGCAGGGATCGAATGAAGGGTAGAGCCACAGGTCATAACACATCTGAAATGTAACGTCCACTGTTCAAAGTGCCGTCGATGCGAACAAGAGGTGACCGAGACGTGTAACCAGTGGCACCCCATACCGTCACGCCGGGTGATACGCCAGTATGGTGATGACGAATACACGCTTCCGATGTGCGTTCACCGCGATGTCGCCAAATACGGATGCGACCATCGTGATGCCGTAAACAGAACCTGGATTGATCCGAAAAAATGACGTTTTGCCATTCGTGCACCCAGGTTCGTCGTTGAGTACACCATCGCAGGCGCTCCTGTCTGTGATTCAGCGTGAAGGGTAACCGCAGCCATGGTCTCCGAGCTGATAGTCCATGCTGCTGCAAACGTCATTGAACTGTTCGTGCAGATGGTTGCTGTCTTGCAAACGTCCCCATCTGTTGACTCAGGGATCGAGATGTGGCTGCACGATCCGTTACAGCCATGCGGATAAGATGACAGTCATCTCGACTGCTGGTGATACGAGGCCGTTGGGATCCAGCACAGAGTTCCGTATTACCCTCCTGAACCCGCCGATTCCATATTGTGCTAACAGTCATTGGGCCTCGATCAACGCGAGCAGCAATAGCACGATACGATAAACCGCAATCGCGATAGGCTACAATCAGACCTTTATCAAAGTCGGAACGTCATGGTACGCATTTCTCGTCGTTACACGAGGCATCACAACGACGTTTCACCTGGCAACGCCGGCCAACTGCTGTTTGTGTATGAGTAATCGGTTGGAAACTTTCGTCATGTCAGCACATTGTAGGATGTCACCACCGGCGCCAACCTTGTGTGAATGCCCTGAAAAACTAATCATTAGCATATCACAGCATCTCCTTCCTGTCGGTTAAATTTTGCGTCTGTAGCACTTCATATTCGTGGTGTAGCAATTCTAATGGCCAGTAGTGTACATACACTGAAATTACAAAAATCGTGGAATACTTTCTCATATTGCGTAGGACCTCCTTTTGCCGGCTTAGTGCAGAAACCCGTCTTGGCATGGACAATGCCGCCTCTACAGCCGTGCGTATTTGCGAAAGTGTTACCCGTGCAGGGTTTTGTGCACGAACTGATATCTCGATTATATCCCATTAATGTTGGATGGGACTCATTTCGGTCTATCTGTGTGGCCAGATCATTCTCTTTAATTGTCCACAATATTTTTCAAACCAACTGCGAACAACTGTGGCCCGCTCACATGCCGATTGTCATCCGTAAAAATTCCATCACTGTTTGGGAACGTGAAGTCCATCAATCGCTGCGAATGTTCTCCAAGTACCCGAACATTACCATTTTTAGTCAATGATCGGTCATTTTGACCAGAGGACCCCATATATTCCATGTAAATACAGCCAGCATCATTATGGAGCCACTGCCAGCTTCCACAATGTCTTGTTGGCAACTTGGGTCCGTGGCTTCGCTGGTCTGAGCCACACTCGAACCCTACCATCAGCTCTCACCAACTGAAATCCGGTCTCATCTGACCATGCCACCGTTTTCCACTTCTGTAGTGTATAATAATACTGAACGGGTAATTCAGTACGTAAAGGGAGATGAAAATCTAATAGTCACGGGGGATTGGTTTGTGGTTGTAGGGGAAGTAGCGGAAGAAATGGGTAGGGGGAAATATTGGCTTGGTGGAAAGAATGACAGAGGAGAGAGACTAATTGAGTTCTGTAATAAATTTTACGTAGTAATAGCGAATACATTATTCAAGAATCACAAGAGGAGGAGGGTTACTTGGAAAAGGCCGGGAGATACGGAAAGATTTCAGTTAGATTGCACCATGGTGAAGCAGAGAGTTCTAAACCAGATACTGGATTGTAAAGTGTACTCAGGAACAGATGTAGACTCATATCAGAACTTAGTAACGATGGAGAGAAGGCTTAAGTTTAAGAGACTAGTGAGGAAGAATCAGTCCGCAAAGAAGTGGGATACGGAAGTACTAAAGAATGTAGAGATACGCTTGAAGTTATCTGAGATTATACATACCGCGATAAGGAAAAACACAGTACGCAATTCAGTTGAGGAGGAACGCACATCTCAAGAAAAGGCACTCATAAAAGTGGGAAAGATAGATATAGGTGCAAACGAGATTTCCGTGAAGAAACCATGGGTTACAGAAGAAATACTTCAGTTGATCGATGAAAGAAGGAAGTACAAAAACGTTCAGAGAAATTCAGGAATACAGAAATACAAGCAGCTTAGGAATGAAATAAATTGCAGAGAAGCTAAGACGAAATAGTTTTATGAAAAACGTCAAAAAATAAAAATAAATGGTTATCGCAAGGTCTGACTCAGCGTATAGAGTCAAAACAACCTTCCGTGAAACTAAAAGCAAGGCTGTTAACATTGAGAGTGCAATGTGAATTCCACTGTTAAATGCAGAGGAGAGAGAAAATAGGTGGAACTAGTAAGTGAAAGCCTCTATGACGTGATAGAAAAAGAAACAAGAGTAGAAGAGATAAGCGATCTAGTATTAGAATCAGAATTTAAAAGAGCTTTGTAAGACTTAGGATCGAATAAGGCAGAAGGGATAGATAATGTTCCATGACAACTAAAATCATTGTGGGAAGTGGCAACAAAACGACTAGTTACGTTTATATGTAGAATCTATGAGTCTGGCGATAAACTATGCGACTTTCGGAAAAACGTTATCCACACAATTCCGAACATTGCAAGAGCCAACAAGTGCGAGAATTATCGCACAGTCAGCCCATGCATCAAAGTAGTTCACAAGAATACTACACGGAAGAATGGAAAAGAAAATTGACGAACGTGTCTGATGATAATCAGTTTGGCTTTAGGAATGGTAAACATAGCAGAGGGGCATTTCTGACGTTGAGGTTGATAATGGAAACGTGGCTATAGAAAAATCCAGATACCTTCATAGGAATGTCGACCTGGAAAAAGCGTTCGACAACGTAAAATGGTGCAACAGTACGAAATTCTGAGGAAAATAGGCATACGCTATAGGGAGAGACGGGTAATATACAATATGTACAAGAGCCAAGAGGGAATAATAAGAGTGGAAACCAAGATCAAAGTCCTCGGATTAAAAAGAGTGTAAAGCAGGGATGTAGGAGCAATGACGGAAGTAAAAGAAAGGTTCAAGAGTGGAATTGGAATTAAAGGTTAAAAGATATCAATGATCACAATCACTGATGAAATTACTACCCTCAGTGAAAGTGAAGAAGAATCACAGGATCTGTTGAATGGAATGAACAGTTTAATGACTACAGAATGTGGATTGAAAGTAAATCGAAGAAAGGCGAAAACAATGAGAAGTAGCAAAAATGAGAACAGCAGGAAACTTAACGTCGGGATTGGTGGTCACAAAGTAGATGAAGTTAAGGAATTCTGCTGCCAAGGTATGTCCCATGACGGACGGACCAAGGACGACATAGAAAGCAGACTAGCACCGGGGAAAATGGCGTTTCTGGCCAAGAGGTGTCTACTGGTGTCAAACACAGGCCTTAATTTAAGAAAATGTATGAGAATGTACGTTTGGAACACAACATTGTACCGCAGTGAAATATGAACTGTGGGTAAACCAGAACATAGGACAATCGAAGCATTCGTGATGATTAGCTACAGAAGAATGTTGAAAATTAGGCGGACTGATGAGGTTGTAAGGGAGGCACGTTGTTTTGATTTTGTAAATTACCGATGTGCATGTCAGAAAGAGAGAGAGAGCAAGTTATGTTACTGTTAAACAATCTTTGGTCTTGTGATGGCATCGTCTTTGCCTCTTTGCAGTCGGAGGTGTGGTAGGTGATGGACACATTTAGTAGTCCTGTGTTGACTTGCGATGGCATCTGTTAGAAGAAACATTTATTTTATAGGACAGAAAGACTGAATATGACGTAAGGTGATGGATACATTTAGTAGTCCTGTGTTGACTTGCGATGGCATCTGTTAGACGAAACATTTATTTTAAAGGACAGAAAGGTTGAATATGACGTATCTATACAAAGGCGAAAGCAATATAAATTTTGACTAATGCTACTTTTTTAAGAGAAGAAGTTTGAGGTAAGACTCCAGCACTGTGCACCTAATCTATAGAAATGATTATCGTCTGCTAGGTAATTTCTTTCACCTGCTCAGAGCTGAGAGAAATATCACTACACTTCCCTGAGTCATGCAGCAACATAATAACTCATTAAACTCTTCAATTTTTATAGAAATTCTCTGTAAACATTGCACCCTTTTTGAAATCGTCGTTCGCTTAGATAAGCATAGTATTGTTCAGACCAATGTTGTGTGTGAAGATCACACGAATTTTTACTCTGTCTTTCTGAATACGTACTTCCTTCTAAAGTCGTTGTTTTGAAATGTAATTTCATAGGAATAGTTACTCCCCCCCACTGTTTACCATTATGCATTACCATACTGCACCATGTGGTATGTATCAATTTGAAAATTTATTTAGAAATAGAAATCGACCTTAGCTGCTGCTGGTTTGTTTTTTGCTGCTGTACTTTCGAGAAATCTGCAGCAATGTCGTCAAGACGGGAGGTAAGTGTAAATTTTGATTAGGGGCGGATAATTGTTTTACTTCAGTTGTGCATCTCATATAAAGAGAAGTTGTACTCAGAGCAGTTACAGGACAATTCAGATTAGATTCTGTTTAATCAAATGTTAGCACACGAGTGTAAGTTGGATAGAAATTTTTGAGTACATAGTTTTGGTAAAACGTAGATTTTTTATAGAGTTGGAGGTAAATTTGGGCTAAATTTCATATCGAAACATACGTAGTGGGGAGGTTACAAGTTAAGGAATGAGGAAGTTCTCTGGAGAATAGGTGAGGAAAGGAAAGTATGGGAAACACTGACTAGAAGAAGCAACAGGATGGAAGGACCTCAGGGAATAACTTTCATGGCACTAAAAGGAGCGGTAGAAGGTAAAAGCTGTAGACGAAGACAGAGACTGGTATACACCCAGCAAATAATTGAGGACATACGTTGCAAGTGATACTCTGAGATGGAGAGGTTGATACAGGAGAGGAATTTGTTGCGGACCGCTTCAAACCAGTCAGAAGGCGGGCCGCTCAAAACAAATAAAAAGTCCGATAGTTACGTTCACTAGCTCAGGAGAAGGACTGCAGGCGATGTCGTGCTGTTAGCAAAGGCACTACTGCCGATCGTATGCTGCCATAGCCCACTGACGCCAGGATTCGCTGCACTGTCCTAATGGATACGTTCGTCGCACGTCCCACATTGATTTCTGCGCTTATTTGACGCAGTGTTGTTTGCCTGTTAGCACTGAAAGCTCTACAAAAACGTCGCTGCTGTCGAGCGTTAATTGGAGGCCGTCGGCTACTGCGTTCTTCGTGGTGAGAGGCGACGCCTGAAATGTGGTATTCTGGGAACACTCTCGACACTGTGGAGCTCGGAATATCGAATTCCCAAACGACTTCCGAAACGGAATGCCCCACGCGGCCTACTCCAACTATCATTCCGCGTTCAAAGTCTTAATTCCCGTCGTGATGCCATAACAGCATCGAAACCTCTTCACGCGAATCGCCTGAGTACAAACGACAGATCTGCCTATACCTTGCTCTTCTATACATCGTGTACGCTATACTACTGCCAGCTGTATATTGCTATCTCGTTAACTTTGTCACCTCAGTGTATATTCTGCATTCGAGTAGCTACTTATAATAATAATAATTATTATTATTACTGCCAACTTTATTATCAGTATTAATATTGGCGATTAAAATACTAAAATAAAAGTAAGTTCAGGGATACCTACACGACACAGTGGTGACTCAGTACTTATTTGTTTTTCGTCTTTGTGCAGTTACGGGGAGGACGGACAGTGATCGAAACTCGTTGTAATGAGTAAGTATAACAAGTCAAGATTGTATCATGCGTTTCTCCAAGAAATATACGAGGGCTATTCGGAACCTAGGGTACGTTTTGGCATTAAAAAAAAAAAAGAACTAAGTACAAGAAAAACATTTTATTATATACACTGCGGGCCATTAAAATTGCTACACCACGAAGACGACGTGCAACAGACGCGAAATTTAACCGACAAGAAGAAGATGCTGTGATATGCAAATGATTAACTTTTCAGAGCATTCACACAAGGTTGACGCCGGTGGCGACACCTACAACGTGCTGACATGAGGAAAGTTTCCAACCGGTTTCTCATACACAAACAGCAGGTGAACAGCGTTGCCTGGTGAAACGTTGTTGTGATGCATCGTGTAAGGAGGAGAAATGCGTACCGTCACGTTTCCGACTTTGATAAAGGTCGTATTGTAGCCTATCGCGATTGCGGTTTATCGTATCGCGACATTGATGCTCGCGTTGGTCGAGATCCAATGACTGTTAGCAGAATATGGAATCGGTGGGTTCAGGAGGGTAATACGGAACGCCTTGCTGGATCCCAACGGCCTCGTATAACTAGCAGTCGAGATGACAGGCATCTTATCCGCATGGCTGTAACGGATTGTGCGGCCACTTCTCGATCCCTGAGTCAACAGATGGTCACGTTTGCAAGACAACAAGCATCAGCACGAACAGTTCGACGACGTTGGCAGCAGCATGGACTATCAGATTGGAGACCACGGGGTGCCATTGGTTACACGCCTCGGTCACCTCTTGTTCGCATTGACGGCACTTTGAACAGTGGACGTTACATTTCAGATGTGTACGACTTGTGGCTCTACCCTTCATTCGATCCGTGTGAAACCCTACATTTCAGCAGGATAATGCACGACCGCATGTTGCAGGTCCTTTACGGGCCTTTCTGGATGCAGAAAATGGTCGACTGCTGCCCTGGCCAGCACATTCTCCAGATCTCTCGCCAATTGATAACGTCTGGTCAATGGTGGCCGAGCAACTGGCTCGTCACAATACGCCAGTCACTACTCCTGATGAACTGTGGTATCGTGTTGAAGGTGCATGGGCAACTGTACCTGTACACGCCATCCAAGCTCTGTTTGACTCAATGCGCATTCGTATCAAGGCCGCTATTACGGCCAGAGGTGGTTGTTCTGGATACTGATTTCTCAGGATCTATGCACCCAAATTGCGTGAAAGTGTAATCACATGTGAGTTCTAGTATAATATATTTGTCCAATGAATACCCGTTTATCATCTGCATTTCTTCTTGTGTAGCAATTTTAATGGCCAGTAGTGTAGATCTGAAAGAGCGACTGACATACTACTTTTCCACATAGTCACCAAACGCACTGAGGCACTTATCATAGCGGTGGACAAGCATTCGAACACTTTCGTCTTAAAATTCTCTCACCTTTGACCTCAGCCAGTTACGTCACGCCCTCATGGAGTTCCGCGTCATCAAAGCGCTGCGTTGCAAGCCAGTTGTTCGTCTCGGGAAACAAGTGGAAGTCGCTTGGTGCAAGATCGGGGCTGTAGGGCGGACGAGGGAAAATTTCCCATTTGAATCAATTAAGGAGTTGGACGTCAGCTTTCATCGGCGTTTGTTTTGAACTGCTCTTCTAAGGCTGTGCAAAGTTTGACAGTACCGAGCAGAATTTATGGTTGCTCCATGTTCGAGAAAATCAATAAGAACCACACCTTGCCTTTCGCAAAACAATGTCGCCAACAGCTTACTTGCTGACAAGGTTTGCAAATATTTTCTTGGTTCTTGGGGGGATCTTGTGTGCCCCCACTCCATGGACAGTAATTTTGTCTCACAATTGACGTAGTTCACCCAAGTCTCGTGTCTCGTCACCGGTTACGATTGCATCCAGTAATTAATCACCAGCCGCGCGGGATTAGACGAGCGGTCTATGGCGCTGCACTCATGGACTCTGCGGCTGGCTCCGGCGGAGGTTCGAGTCCTCCCTCGGGTATGGGTGTATGTGTGTGTGTCCTTAGGATAATTTAGGTTAAGTAGTGTGTAAGCTTAGGGACTGATGACGTTAGCAGTTAAGTCCCATAAGATCTGACACACATTTGAACAACAATTAATCAGCATGCTTGTGCTAGGCCGCCAGAACTGTCAACATTGCCCCCACTTGCTGTTCTTTATGGTGCCCTGTAAGCATTGTGGGCACCCATCGTGTACAAAATTTGTGATAGCCTAGATTTTGAGTGACGATTTCAAACATCAAAGACCGTGAAACTTGTGGAAAAGACAGCTAAAGCTCCGTTATTGCGTAGCGACTGTTTCCATGAATCGTTTCATCAACTTTAGCGACAAGATCGTCAGTCACAATGGTCGGGCGGCCACTCTTCTCTCCGTCATGTACGTTGGTTCGGCCATTTTTAAACCGAATGCACCATTTCCGGACGGAACATTCACTCATTATGTTGTTTCTGTACACTTCGCGCAGTTCACGATAAATTTTTGTAGGTTTTAGGTTTCTTGCCAACAAAAATCGTATCACAGACCGCACCTCACAACTGGCGGGATTTTCCATTGCAGCGTACATTTCAAATTCGAATATCGAAACAACCAGACGCGCAGAGACGTTCCCGCTGTCACGGATGGATGTCGACTAAGCTGCCAAGCACGCACATACCAAAATATACGCTATTGGCGCGCGCCTAGTGCAGTCAGACGGAAACTGAATAGACCTCGTATTATATTTGTTACGACTTCTGCACCACTTGTTAGCAGCAGACACAGTGGCTGCGCGAAAGACTGAGACGGCGTGGAGTTTTACAGTTATTTATTGAACTTTCTTTACAATTTCTCCCTCGTCGTCGCTGCCGAGCTGTGCGGATCCCTCCGCCGGGCTGCTGCTATGTAGATTCTCTGACAATGCGCGCGACGCGCGCCGCTGGTCGCACTCGGGGGCCTCAGGCCACCAGTGCTCCGCTGCGGCCACGATGCCCTGTGGTTGAGATGAACTCGTCGCCGTGAGGTCAGCTGCCGACGCCTGCAGCACCGGCGGCTGGTAAGCCGTCAGTCGCGATGTCCGTGAGGTCCCGTCACGGACAGACCACGTGCCGTGGGGCCGGGTTGCCGTGAAGTCCAGGCGTCAGTCCCCGGCGGCGCCTGTGACCAAGACCGCGCTGCGGCCGGTCCTGCTGGAAGTACTCGCTGTAGTTAGTTAGCCATGGTGCCGACCGAACTCGGGCCGACCTCCAGAGCTGAAGCTGACGTCTGGCGGCGAATGGATGGCTCCTGCGAGCTGGAACAGACTTTCGGAATCGTCACCTACGAAGATTGAACATTCGGTACAGACCACGTCCGTCCTCAGATCCGAACTGCTTCGTAATGGCTTCTGTCTGTTGCTGCCTGCGCTCCACTATTTATATCCAGCAGGAGGAAGTTTTTTACCCTTGGTGGTAGCTTTTTGTTATTACTCCTGCAGTATATTGCAGCATAACTTAGGATGCTGGCCGCGCCAGCCTGCTGTAGACTGGTGCTGTCAGCAAGGCTATCTGTGCCTGCCTACTTCGCAAAGCCTCGGTCGCCAGTGTGCCTCTGTTTTGCCATTCTACACTGCGTGAAGTAACGCTTACTACATGTGGCCGCAACATATTGAACGGCGCATGAAAATAATTTTTTTTATCAGTAAGTAGTAAGTGAAATACGTATAGATTCCTTCTGTTTGCTATGTAATTAATACTTGTGAGATATGTATTTCGGCCTTTTAGGCGCATTGGCGGAAATAAGTTATTTACAGTCAGACACGTTTAAGGAATAGTTGTGCGTGGAGAATAACTATATGCTATTTTGTACTGGTCGTGATTATCAGTGAAGGTTAAAACAGAAAGTGGGAAAAAGAAGGAAACGGCTTGTTACCTCTCATTTAATAGTGTAAAACAGGAACCGTAAGCCAGAGTACAGCACTAGACGAACTGAACCAACAGCAACAGTATTAACGCAATGGAATAAAGATTGAACAAGAAATAGAAAATAGCTAAAAAAATATCGCGTTTCAACATTAACTTTAAAATATTAATGAGCAGGTCTAATGCTGCCCCTTGTATTTACTTCTGAAGGGGTAATGAGGGTAACACGTCACTTTGTGAGTTAGTGATGTTCGTTAAGTTGAATCATCTATACTTCTATTACATCTGCAAAGAACTTACATCAAGAGATAGGTTACATCTACATCTACGTCTACGTGATTACTCTGCTATTCACAAGAAAGTACCTGGCACAGGGTTCAATGAACCACCTTCAAGCTGTCTCTCTACCGTTCCACACTCTAAGAGCGCACAGGAAAAGTGAACGCTAAAATCTATCCGTGAGAGGTCTTATTTCTCTTAGTTTATTATAATGATCGTTTCTCCCTATATAGGAGGTCGCCAACAAAATATTTTCACACTCTGAGGAGGAAGCTGCTGATTGAAATATCTTGAGAAGATCCCGTTGCAACGAAAAACGCCTTTGTTTTAATGGTTGCAACTCCAATTCAAGTATCATGTCTGTGGCACCCTCTCCCCTATTTCGCGATAACATAAAACGAGCTGGCCTTCTTTGAACTTTTTCGATGTCATCCGTCAGTCCCACCTGTTGCGGATCCCACACCACGCAGCAGTACTCCAGAACAGGGTGGACAAGCGTGGTGTAAGCAGTCTCTGTAGTAGACTTGTTGCGTCTTCTAAGTGTTCTGCCAATGCGCCGCAGTGTTTGGTTTGCTCTAGTCACAACATTATCTATGTGATTGTTCCAATTTAGGTTATTTGTAATTGTAATCCCTAAGTATTTAGTTGAATTTACAGCCTTCAGATTTGTATGACTCATGGCGTAATCGTAATTTAGCGAATTTCTTTTAGTACTCATGTGAATAACTTCACACTTTTCTTTATTCGGGGTCAATTGCCACTTTTCGCATCATACAGATATCAAACCTAAATCATTTTGCATTTCGTTTTAATTAGCTGATGATTTTTGCAAGTGACAGCATAATCTGCAAACAATCTAAGAGGCCTACCCACATTGTCTCCTATGTTGTTAATACAGATCAGGAGCAATAGGGGGCCTATAACACTTCCTTGGGGAACACCACATATTACTTCAGTTTTACTAGATGACTTTCCGTCCGTTACTACGAATTGTGACCTTTCTGACAGGAAATCACGAATGCAGTCACACAACTGAGACGATATTCCATAGGCACGCAGTTTGGTTATAAAACGCTCGTGAGGAACGGGGTCGAAAGCCTTCTGGAAATCTAAAAATATGGAATCGATTGACATCCCCTGTCGACAGCAGTCATTACTTCATGAGTATAAAGAGCTACTCGTGTTTCATAAGAACGTTATATTCTGAATCCTTGCCGACTATGGGTCAATAAATCTTTTTCTTCGCTGCAATTCAAATGTTCGAACATAGTATACGTTCCAAAACACTAACAACAATCGACGTTAGTTACATGGGCCTGTAATTGAGCGTTTTACTCCTCTTTCCCATTTTGGTATTGGTGTCACTTGAGCATTTTTCCAGTCTTTAGATGCAGATCTTTCTGTGAGCGAGCGGTTGTACATAATTCATAAGTATGGAGCTATTGTATCAGCATACTCTGAAAGGAACCTGACTGGTATACAATCTGGACCGGAGTCCTTGAATGTATAAAATGATTTAAGCTGCTTTGCTACACCGAGGATATCTACTTCTATGTTCCTCCTATTGGAAGTTGTTCTTGATTGGAATTCAGGAATATTTACTTCGTCTTCTTTGGTACAGAAGTTTCGGAAAACCGTATTTAATAACTCTGCTTTGGCAGCACTATCATCAATGATTTCACCGTTGTTATCGCTCACTTCACCAGAATTTAAATTCGTTCCTCTTCTCTGCTGTTTTACTTTCGTTTAACTTTGCATCATTACATACAGAAAGGCATACCTATATGTCTGCGTTCATGCCCTAATATATCTTATGGTGTTGTGACAATTCTAGCACCAAATAAGGGATATGGGAAGAAACAGTTGTTTCCCACTTGTTAATGGTAGCACTGTTTCTTGACATGGGGTGCCCTCGTCCTACCCTGAGGGTGTTGTTACGAAAAAGCACTGCAATATATCTCTCCCGCTCGTATTTCTCCGCCTGGACGCACAGAAAAGATTCCAATGCTCTCAATTCGCCTTTAAAACATTATCATGTGCACTTAGCCTGCACTGCTATATTCGGCAATGAAAGTTGGTCCAATATTTGCTCATATAAAGAGCCATTCCATTGAAACGTTTCACTTCACGAGGACAGAGATAAAAACGCGCAGTAACCCTAATAAATTTTCACCCTGGGTCGGAATGTGCGCTGATTTGAAACTTCCTGGCAGAGTAGAACTGTATACTGAAGCGACATTCGAACCTGGACCTTTCCTTTCGTTGTCTGCTATCCTCCCGACTCAAGTATCAATGCACTGCTCACAGCTTTACATCCACCAGTACTTCTCTTCTAGCTTCCAAACTTTCACATAAGTTTTCCTGCATTTCTTCACTTCCAGAAGTGCTAGTCCTGCAAGGTGTGCAGAAGAACATTAACACTGAAGGTAGAGGAACATTAATTGTGGAAGAAAAGCTATTGCCCCATCACAGAGTTGCATACTGTATGGGAATTAATCTTCTATTGCCTAGTTTAGAGTAAGTTACAGCTACGGGCTCTAAAACAACAGGTGAATTAATTTTAGGAAGCATACTAAGAGTGTAATTTTTCTAGTTGTGCAGTATTTATTACCAAAGTTTCTGTTGTAGCTGGCTCCAAAGGTCTCATATCTGGAAGGCTGAAGTTGCAATGTATATTTCTTATCCATTGTGAATTGTTGGTGCGTTGGTACGACAAAGGAATATCAGTCACAAATCTCTGCAGCTACAATAAATTTTTAAGCCGAATATTGATTACCGTTCGAACGAGTGGACACACTTCGTGTTAAATTTGTCTCAGCTCTGGAAGCTGCTGAGCAGTTAGTCAGTAGCCATGCAATGAGAGTATTAGTGAGCAAAAGATATATTGGCCCACACCTGCATAGACGGCGCAGTAATGTGAGGGTCAGAAGTAGTGGTGGGGATCCCGTACGAAAGGCTACTGCTCAATATGGAGGTGCACTTAGACAGTTGCATTTTATGCACAAATGCATATGTCTCGTAACTTTTAAGCTATAGCCAACGAGACTGCAAATGGTCGTATTATCAAGTTCTGTCATTACGGCCAATAATTTGAGAAAATTATAAATCGATAGATATAGAAAGACATTAATTCGTCACTAGACTACCAAAAAAGAAATAGTCCCGTAAGCAAAGATTCAACTAACGTAAAATATGCCTTATGATGTGGTGCTGTAAGGACATCTCATACAACAAAAAGGTATTAAAATTGTAGCATAAATGACGATGTTTCTTACTAAGATAGTAACAAAGCAAAATAAAAAACATGTGTCACGTGGAAATTGTGTGTCAGTCCTCTAAAATATGATCACCTGTATCGCCTTAATATAAAATTTTCTCCTTTTCTTCTGCGTCCGTCTTGAAGTAGCGAAGTTTTGGTTTAATACTTATAACTATATTTTTATTTTCCTCTATTTTTCCATTGTGCGACTGGAATAGCTAGCGGTTCCTGCAACTCTATCGGGCACATTTTTTGATGACATTCCTGCTTTCCCTTATGTTGCTTTCGACATAAATTTAACGATGTTGCACATGTAGGGTGCCCACTAGGTCCGTTATCATTTCGAAAAATCATAGCTTGGAAACTATTAGAGACCCAGAATCAAGATTTGTTTTAAAATTATTAGCATCTCTCAGAGCTTTCTTCCTCTGTCATTTGTTGCAGATTTGACTCGGAGTGTGATGTGTCGTTGACACTGACACAGGGAAAAAAGTGATCAAACTTAACTGACAAAGAAAGGAACCTCTGCTTAGATGATAATAACAAAATCACAATTACAGTGTCTCACACATATGAAGACTTGACAGAATGGTGGCTCCAGAATTTGATAAAGTAATACAATTACGATCTTCATAGACAAATACATTTGTATGGAAAATATTCAAAGTACGAGTAAGTTGTCCTGAATAACACCAGCATACGAGCAGAAAAGTCTATACTGGATACAGTCTGCTTGCCCCAGGTGAACAACGATGAAGACTCAATAGAGCGTCGTCGCTCCCTACAACTGACTTCGAGAGCGTCCTAAGGAGATGGGGTGTGTAGCACCCACATGGAGGAAAGGAGAGGTTCTCGAAGCCAGAAGAACTGACTAGTGCAACTCTTGTACCAACCTTAATAGCGCCCGGCGGCAAAATACTCGCGACACTACTTTCTGGTCACGTGTGTGGCCGACGTGAGTAGGTGCCTTGGAAGTGGCGGCCTCTGCTGGCGCTAGTACCGCCACCTGATGTCCGTTTGTTACTGCAACAGGGCGAGTCCTTGATGATGAACCGTGTAGGAGCCATGCAGGCTGCACGCCCGCCATAGGTGCCGGAAGGGTTGCCGATCGCTTTTGCGAAGATCCCCAGTATAGCATGTGCATCAGAACACGACAGGCAACATGCTACGCGTCATTTGGTATGAATCAAAATCTGTGACAACGATACTCTAGCATTTTACACCAGTATATACCTCTAATCTACATCTATAATCTGCAAATCACTGTGAAGTAAATGGCAGAGGGTATTTCCCACTGTAAAAGTTATTAGGGTTTTCTCCCGTTTCACTCATGTGTGGAGCGCGGGAAGAATGAGTGTTTGAATCGTTCCCTGCGTTCTGTAATTATTCTAATCTCGTCCTCATGAATCCTATTTGAGAGGTATATAGGGGATTGTAGTATATCTTTACATTCATAATTTAAAGCCGGTCCTTGAAACTTGGTAAGTGGCTTTCTCGGGTTAGTTAACGCCTATCTTCAGGAGACTACCATTTCAGTTTCTTCTGAATCTCTGTAACACTTTACCACGGGTCAAGCTAAGCTGTGATCATTTATGCTGCTTGTTGTAACTGCGAGCAGGACGGTCACGGGGTAGCAATGACGGAAGGCGCGGCGGGACCCGCGGGGAGGCCTGTGAACAACAACACAACAGAAGAGGACGGACACGACCAACGTAGGACGGAACGAATACAACAAGGCCGAACAACAGAGTCACAAGGAAATAAACTCGTACACGAACCAGGAAGTAAGCACTCTAGCGTAAAGCGAGGTGTAAACCGACATAAGCGAGATTAGACTGACTGGCTAAGCTTTTTTTTCCTTTATTGTTATTTTTATACCTGTTACAGGTAGGCCATCAGCAGCACGGTACGCCGCTCTTCGGCCACAGAGAAAACGAAAGATACAAATGAAGACAAGCAAATAATAAACAGGGTGGATACATAGACGGCGACAGACACTTTTAAAATACACGGAGCCGTTCACGGGCGTAGAGTCCAAGATAAAATTGTGCAGACATGTGGACACACACAGAGACGATAATTGTCACACGCGAACGTTGGAGCACAAAACGAATAACACTGGAACACTTGAGCACGAACTACGGCACACACAGAAAGACGAGGCGATGATCTCCAGTGCGCGAAAGTCCACAAAGCGTGTACGAGTCCGGGGACCTGCCAAGAGAGGAGGGAGGGGTGGGGGAGGGAGAGAGGAGAGCAGAGATGCCAAGGGCAGGGGAGATAGGGGGAGGAAGGAAGGGAGGAGGGGGGAGGGGAAGCCCGGGGGAAGAGGGGTGGAGGAAGGGGGATGGAGGGGAAAGGAGAGAGAAGGGAGGGAGGGTGCCCAAAGGAAAAAACACACAGGAAGTGGGAGGGGAGGATCAAATTTGATAGGAGGGGTAGATAGAGGGGAGGAGGGCATCATCATGGAGGGGGAGCTGGCGGAAGCCACCTTGGGAAAGGGTAAGGAGGGTGGAGAGATGGAGAGCAGGTGGGACGTGGGAATACAGGCGAGGCAGCGGGCGGAGGTGGGAGAGGATGGATGAGACAAGTGGCTGAGGAGGATCGAGTTTACGGGAGGTGTAGAGGATCCGTATCCATTTGAGGAAAAGGAGAAGGTGGGGGAACGGAATTAGGTCGTACAGGATCCGCGTGGGGGAGGGGAGACGGATGCGATAGGCGAGGCAAAGAGCATGGCGTTCAAGGATCTGAAGGGATTTGTAAAAGGTAGGGGGCCGGAGATCCAGGCCGGATGGGCATAACAGAGGATAGGGCGGATGAGGGATTTATAGGTGTGGGGTATGGTGGAGGGGTCCAGATCCCACGTACGGCCGGAAAGGAGCTTGAGGAGACGGAGTCGGGAGCGTTCCTTGGCTTGGATTGTCTGGAGACGGGGGGTCCAGGAGAGGCGACGGTCGAGGGTGACGCCAAGGGTGGGGGTGAGGGCGATAGGACGGCCATAGATGGTTAGATAGAAATCGAGGAGGCGGAAGGAAGGGATGGTTTTGCCTACAATGATCGCCTGGGTTTTGGAGGGATTGACCTTGAGTAACCACTGGTTGCACCAAGCGGTGAACCGGTCAAGATGGGATTGGAGAAGGTGTTGGGAACGCTGCAGGGTGGGGGCAAGGGCAAGGAAGGCGGTGTCATCGGCAAACTGGAGAAGGTGAACGGGGGGTGACGGCGGCGGCATGTCCGCCGTGTACAAAAGGTACAGGAGGGGGGAGAGGTCGGAGTCTTGTGGCACACCGGCGGAGGGAAAAAAAGGTGTAGGAATCCGTGTTATGGTTGGTGACGTAGGAATGACGTTGGGAGAGAAAGGAGCCGATCAGACGGACGTAGTTAATGGGAAGGGCGAAGGTTTGGAGCTTGAAGAGGAGACCGGAATGCCATACGCGGTCATAAGCACATTCGAGATCGAGAGAGAGGATGATAGCGGAGCGACGGGAATTCAGCTGTTCGGAAAGGAGATGAGTGAGGTGAAGGAGAAGGTCATCAGAAGAGAAGGTCGGCCGAAAGCCACATTGGGTAACGGGAAGGAGGTGGTGCTGGCGGAGATGCTGGTGGATGTGTCGGGTGAGTATGGATTCCAGGACCTTGCTGAAGACCGAGGTAAGGCTGATGGGACGGTAGGAGGAGACGGCGGACGGCGGTTTACCGGGTTTAAGGGACATCAGGATATGGGAGGTTTTCCACAGGTTGGGGTAGTTGCCGGTGGACAGGACTACATTTTAGAGCCTGGCCAGGGTGGTGAGGAAAGAGACAGGAGCTTCACAGAGGTGGAGGTAGGTGACACGATCGTGACCAGGAGCGGTGTTGCGTTTTGTGCGGAGTGTAGCAATGAGATCCTGTGTAGTGATAGGGGCATTGAGTTCCGTGTGTGCCATGTTGCCCAAGTACTGGAAACCAGGAGCGAGGGGAGGGACAGAGGTGTCAGTTCGATCGCGTAAATCCGGGAAGAGGGAAAATCGAACTGAGGATCATCGGGGATGGAAAATACATCGGAGAGGTAGGAGGCAAAGTGATTGGCCTTACTAAGGGTGTCAGGGAAGGGGTGAACTTCATGGAGAAGAGGATAGTAGGGGGAGTGTTTAGTTCCGGTAAAGCGACGGAAGGCTGACCAGAACTTGGACTTTATAGGAAGGGTAGCATTTAAACGGGTCTGGCTAAGCGATTGGCCGGCGTTTAAGTACGCTATCGGGGGCGCCGCTATTGGCCGCTGGGACCACGTGTTCCACTGTAGCGCCCCCACACTAAAAGCGGGCCAGGAGGCGCGCCACAGCTTAAGGCGCGATGGTGCAGAGACCTGTATGGGTCTTCGACGTCCATGACGTCTGGCGCGGATTCAAATTCCGCGGCGCGCGGTACCAGACTGCTCTTCTCTGTATACGTTGAACATACGCTGTTACGGCTACCTCACACTTGAGCAGTATTCTACGATGGGTCAGAATCTCCTTTGTAGACTGGTTGCACTTCCCCAATATTCTACCAATAAACCTCAGTCTGCCATGTGCTTTCCCCACGACTTACTACAAAGTGTTACACTCAGGTATCTGTATGAGTTCACCGATTCCAACTGTGACTCACTGATATTATAGTCATAGGATACTACGAGTACGTTTTTTCGTTTTGTGAAGAACACAATTTTACATGTGAGAACATTTGAAACACGTCACCAGTCTCTGCGCCACTTCCAAATCTGATCAACCTCTGAATGAATATTTATGCAGCTTCTATCACATAGTGTTTCAATACAGAAAACTACGTCATCTGCAAAGAGCCTTGTGCGCTGACAGAGCGCAAGTTGTATTTCAACGGAGCTGCAAGAAATCAACTGATCGTGCATAACGTCATCTTCAGGAAGCAAGATAACTGTCCATAAATTGCTGCATAAGCGGTTACTCCTCTCTGCGTGCGAAGTACAAATGGTCCAAACACTGCAACGAATCGATCGTCCTCTGAAGTATGGATTTCCGTGTCCCACGCTGGCCATCATAGATGCTGACCATGACTCCCTTAGAAAATACCTGCTTTCGGATGGAACAACGATCCACATTTCTGGACATGTTGTAAGTAGGCTGTTTAGGTTTTTTTTATTGGTAAAGCCACCTCTGTATAAAACAAAATCACTGGCTGTGCTGTGTGCAGTCTGCGGCTGCTTTGCATTGTTGTAATACTCAACCATTGTAGTGTTAGGCAGCTGGCTGTGAACAGCGCGTAGCGTTGGGCAGTTGGAGGTGAGCCGCCAGCAGTGGTGGATGTGGGGAGAGAGATGGCGGAGTTTTGTAATTTGTCATGAACTGCTATATATATATATATATATATATATATATATATATATATATATATATATATATATGATGATTTCAAGGTAAATACATTGTTTGTTCTCTATTAATATCTTTCATTTGCTAACTATCCCTATCAGTAGTTAGTGCCTTCCATAGTTTGAATCTTTTATTTAGCTGGCAGTAGTGGCGCTTGCTCTATTGCAGTAGTGGGAGTAACCAAGATTTTTGTGAGGTAAGTGATTTGTGAAAAGTACAGGTTAATGTTAGTCAGGGCCATTCTCTTGTAGAGATTATTGAAAGTCAGATTGCGTTGCGCTAAAAATATTGTGCGTCAGGTTAAGCACAGTAGTGTACTATTGTTAAAAAGGGGACGTTTCATATGTCGACCCTTAGCCTAGGATACCTCACTGGAATCTTCTGATTTTTTCTTGTAGTTTGTGTAATTAGTGTAGATTTTGTTTATTGCTAGCGCGTAATTGTAGAGAGAATCTCCTTTGTAGTTGCAGTCTTTCATTGTTGTACAGTAAAACAGGTGTGGCACGCATGTAGATTTGCACCAAGTATTTCGCAGCTGCAACTAACTAGATATTATTTTCAGTGCTATGTTAATGTGTTTCCCTATTTTTGCTCTTCAAATTGTGTTTTTCTGTGTTGTCGTGTGAAATACTGTGACAATAATGGCGTGTGAAAAACGTAATACTAGGCTCCAAAGTATACTGAGAAATGACAGTGAAAACGAAAGCAGTGTGTTAGCGCCACCGAGTAATGAATTAACTGATGTTCAAAGTAGTAATTTGGTAATTGTGCATAGGGAAATGGAGCGGGCGGCAAACAATGGCGTGCACAGTGAAACAATTAGTGAAGAGGGAAGCATTATCGATCGAGCGGTCGGCAACAGCTCGCCTCAGGAATCGGGTATGACAGGACACAATTTTTCAAATATTGTAGACTCAGGTTTTGGGTCCTCACCGTTTTCTCAAATGAGTCAAGACACACTTTCTGCTTGTCAAAATGAGAATGTTGACGGTGAAAATGCACTGCAAAAAAGCATAGAGAAACAGATTCCAGACACTAATACATTATTATTGCAATTAATGCAACAAATGGGACAAAATCTTCGAAAGTTAGACACAGTGGAACAAAATCAGAGACAAACACAGCAAAAGCTTCAAAAATTAGACACAATGGAACAACACCAGAGACAAACACAGCAACAGTTAGACGCAATGGAACAAAAGCTTCAAAAGTTAGACTCAGTGGAAAATAAGCTTGAACAAACACGTGAAGATTTAACTACCGAGTTACATAACATTGAATCGAAATGTCAAAAAGTCTGTAATGATGTAAAAACACAAATTTGTGAGCATTTTCAACCTATTTTTTCGCGGCATGAAAATGCATTACAGAATCACGAAGCAGCCACAAAAGAACTGCAAATTATTGTTCATGAAAATCATGAGACCTTGCAAGCTAAAATTGACTCAGTTGCATCTACCGATTCGGTTACGCAACTTGCAAAAACCCAGGAAAACTTAAAGGACACAGTAGAAAGACACATGGAAGAAATTAGTACATTATCAGAGAAAGTAGTTGAACTTTCGGATCAGCTAAATAATTTATCTACGAAGGTAGATGATAATCTGAATGACACAAAACCGGTAGTCTTTAATGACACAGAAGAGAGCGAACAAATTAGGAAACTGAAACAAAATCTGAATCAAATTAATACGCAACACCAAGTAGAAATCCGGGAAGTACAAGATCAGCTGACACAGGTAATACAAGAATTACGTATTTCAGAGGACACTCGCGCTCCAACACGGGAAGAGGGACATAGAAATACGGAAAAGACGCAAAATAATAACACAGGGTATTTCGGAAGTTATGAAAGAAACTGGCAATGTGCACCGAATTTTGAAGTGGAACCGCCGAAACGACGTAACAATGACCGATATGCGACTCGCCGACATGATGACTTTGACTATAAGCTGTTCATTACTACACGTAAATTCAAAACATTTAAAAATTCTGCCAACGACATTCATCCACAAGCGTGGCTCCATCAATTCTCTCATTGTTTTCCCCCCAACTGGTCATTGGAGCACAGGTTAGAATTTATGTGTGGCTACTTGGAGAATGAACCAGCCGTAAGAATGCGATCGGTCATTCACGATTGTCACAGTGAAGGAGATTTTTATCATGCCTTCCTCTCAGCATATTGGTCTCAAGCCACACAAGACCGAGTAAAACATAGCATCATGATGATGAAACACATTGAACAATCAGAATTTTTCAGTCTTGTCAAATATTTTGAAGACATGTTGCATAAGAATCAGTATCTTTCAAACCCATACAGCCCCTCAGAACTCATCCGCATTTGCTTACTCAAATTGCCTGAACATTTACGACATATTATTTTAGCAGGACGTTGCAAAGACGACATTGAAGCTTTTCAGGGACTGTTACAAGAACTGGAAATCGACACTGACAATCGCGGAACGCGAGAACAGGAGCACAACAATTACAGGTCACATCTGTCACAATTCCGCGATGACAGAAATAATACACGACAAGGCTATTCTTATAACGTAAATCGCGACCAAAACAGACACCACCCGTATGACAACCGTTGGCAGAGTAGTAATAATTACAGGGAAAGATCACCTCTCCGCGGTAATGACTATTACAGAGACAATCAGAGAAACAGACAATATGGTAACCAGAACTATTATTATCAAGGGAGACAGAATACTTTCAGACGCAACAGTTCAGCGCGCAGTTACGATTCAGGGAGAAATTCTCCACCACATGACCGACAAACAAGAAACTACAGGAACTACCGACATGACGACAGACGATGTGATCGTAACGACAGACCTGAATTCCATCAGAACTGGCGAGCTTCAAACAGGGCAGGGCCTTCTCGTCAAAGTGAATTTGTAGAAGTTAGGTCTCCTAACCGCAATAACGACGCGCGGCAACAAAGAGATAGCAGACAATGACCTGCACCACAGGCAGCCACGTGCGCCGGCTGGCTCAGAGAAAAATAACATAGACGCTAACCTTGAGAAAAATTCCAGTATTCTTTACCGACGTATACCACTTGACAATTGCGTTAAAGTTGAAACTCTGCGTACTAGGAAGAGCAAAGGTTTACACCACATTTCACACGTAAAACCGTTTATTGAGAGATAATGTGCTTTTTTAACTTGAGATCTTAATGCAGCATTTTGGTTTATTTGAAAATACATTCTGAAATTAAAGTGCTTTCTGAGAGATACCAGATGACACAGAGGTTAATTTATGTGACAACTACACGGTTTTATCACGACGCTACTAATGAGTGACAATTTACAATGTTGCTTTTGCGGTGTATCTGTTTTATATCTGCACAGCTTTCTGAATTCTTCTGGAAAGAAAAACATGTTTTAGTAGTAACTTTTGTGGTATAGCTACAATGAGACAGCCTTTTCTGTAGCACAACAATACGTTACATTATAGTACTTTCTTGATCACGGTAAGGTACGTAATAACTACGATATCTATAAGCAAAGCATTTCACTTTCGTTTATGATGAGGTAAGTACATTGACTTCAGCAGAACTTTGCTTACAGAGGACGATAACTACGACAGTTCCACAGAATTATCTTACAGCAAGACGCACATTTAGCACTACAGGACACGCATTTGAGTGATTAATTTTGTACTTAAACCATTTACTTTTCAAGATTTTTGAATTACAAAGAAAGTTTTCCCTGATACATTTCATTCCATTGCAATAATCTGTAACACCAGCGGGTACAATTACATTAATCCTCAGGGGGGTACACGCTTCCTTTGTGTACCATGTGTGTGGCAACCACAAGGAACCCTAGCTAATGTGGTATTTGCTTATACAACTTTACACTTCGGTACCATATTTCTCTAACACACAAATTACACAGCTATCTGATTATTTACCTGAGAGAAACAAACATTTTTTTTACTATATTAGTGACAGATGTTTACGTAATTACACAGTTGAATAATTTCACACTTATGAAATTGCATTTTGTCAGTACTTTGTGAACTGTTCATATTTTTTTGGAACCATTGTGATACTATGAGAACTTTGAATGATGTATTTGGTATGGGATCATGATTTTTGAAGTGCGTTTGAGGCGGATGACACTTTTGACATGAGCAGAGAATTTTTTTAGGTTTTGAAATTATTGGAGGAAGCTACGACGATTTTGAGAGTTGACTGAGGTATTATAATGTTATTTTTACGACGACGATGTGTATAATGCTGTTGAGGTATGTTTATGATGAACAATTTGATGCTATATGGGGAATTTGATTATGCTATGTATTTATTACGATGAAATAGTGAAGTGTCGTCGCAAGATTGACGTGTCGACGAATATGTATATGTGTAATAAGGTAAGGAGTAATGAAAAGTGATTAGGGACTCTGACTTGTGGAAAAGGTTGTTGGAAACCAAGAATCGTACTTCAAGGTTATGAAATGTGTGTAAATGTGTGACTGTATCACAATGCTGACGAATATTTTTTTTGGACACTTATATTTATAGGATTTTGTTTCTACAGATTTGCAACGCTAATTCTTGACCTGTGAAATATTTTTATATAAGACTGCCACTGTAGTGGAAACTGCTGTCGTAAATATTTCCGTAAGAAAGTTAAGTGACCACCTGCACGTAATACGTCGTGGGCACCCAGATGGGCGACAGCCGCCCGAGAGAAAAAGCTGTTAGGTGGTAGAAAAAAAAAGGGAGGCCATTATCCTCGCTATTGACATTCCTTTGTAGAAAGCATCGTAAATACGACACGCTAATAATAACTTGGAAACATTCTTACAACTGCACACCTGATTAGGACAAGCGTCTTTCTACGAGAGTTGAGAGAATGTCTACTAACTTATGAAATGTCACATGACTATTGAATGATATTTTTATGCTTTGGTTTGCGTAATTGCTTATTTCATTTGATATCTAGTTTCTAGCTGCGCTGCAGCATTGGTTAAAATAAAATTTTATAGATGTACTAATATAAATATTTTCTGTCTACAGATCGAGTAAATAATAATTTTTTCAAAAAAAATGAGGGAGCACAAAAAGACATTTACCTTCACAGGAACTGCAATCATAGTTTTCTTTTCAAGTACTTGTTAATTTCTTTTGTAGAATAATTTGTGATGCATCACTCTAGTGTTAAGATGTGACATAGGTATTAGACATGGCCATTTTTAGTGTAATACTTTTTCTGCTTGAACTTTGTCATGTTTAGGTATAAGTTATGCTGTTTGCCAGGCATAGTGCTACTGAATTTTAATTTGTGTTACTCTGCTAAGCCAGATTTATTTTTCTTGTTTGCTGCTCATTGCCTTATATTAGTTGTAATATTGCATTTGCTTTGCTAATTTATGCTGCTTGCTTTGCCTTTTCTATTTTTTATCATTGTTGTTTGTGTTAATTGTTTTATGCTGCTGCATTGCCTCATCCCTTAGTTTAGCATCTGAGCTCAGTAGATTTAAGTTAGCTTAAGAGGGGGTAGACTATATAAGAAACTAGTTGTGATGAATGGAAAGAAATGCATTGAAGGTATATGAAAACGTTTTGGGCCAAAATGAGTATTTTACAATGATCCGTAATTATTTTGAAAGAAATATGAACAGAGTAGAGAAAGCAGGTATTGATAGGACTTTTTGGAAATAATGAGGAACGAAGGGAGATCTCCGAGAAGTAAAGAAAGTTTTGTTTGCAAAATACTGCAGTAAAACAAACCCTGTCCTTTCCTTTTGTATTATTATGCTATGTGTTTGTGTACCCTTGTGTATTTGTGTACTTCCTGTTTTTAGTTGTTTATCTGATAAGACCTATGTTGTAGAATTTTTATAATACTATGTTATTTACTTTGTAAAGATGTTTAGATATTATTTATTCTGGTTTGTTGCTCACATGTGAAGGTGATGTTTCAAAAGTTCTTCTGATCTTTATGTGTTTACTTATGTCATAATTCCTGTAACACTGATGTATATGTTTATTTCTATTCTTTTGTAAAGCCCCTATTACTACAAATGTTATCTGTATTGTTATGTTCTTTAATAATGTATTTTGTACCTTTGTAATTGTATTCTTATGTTATAATATTGTAATTGACACCAGTTCTTCAAATTAAGTATCATTTCACTGCACACGTTTCTGTTGGTCATAGTATATGGACAATATGTGAGAAGTAGGGACTGTTAGTGTTTGCACATGTGTTAATAATTCAGCAAGGGACTGGATAACAGCATTGCTGGTTCTAAGGACAATTCCAAAACCTTTGTGAGTGCACAAGTGATGGTTATGGACTTGCTATATTATCCGCAAGACTCTTCAATGGTGATTGTGCACCTGCACAGTCACAACGGATGGCTGCTGGCCATCTCTACAAGGACTACAGTGGGTCTGCATCTTTGATGATCCATCAATACCATTATTTCTACAAGGACTGCAGTGGGTCTGCACCTCTGGTGGCCCACCAATACCGTAATCTCTACCAGGACTACAGTGGGTCTGGTCTGTGATGACCTACCCACCAATACTCTTCAAAACTTCGACTGACTCCGCTGTGGGTTTGCTCTGTTGTGGCCCATTACCTGTCAGCATGTCAAGAGTCAGCACCGTCTTTCCGTTGGAAGGACAACACTACTTCTTCAAGCCTGCATGGAAATCCACTACTTCCGTGTGCATTTTCTTTTACTGCTCAGACTTTGAGAAAAACACTGCAATGTGATGAATGATCAGGACTGTATGGACTGTAAGAAAATTTTAGCTTTTGACCAACATTGTATCAATAAGTGTGTGCATTTGATTTCTTTGTTATTGTAATTACGATTATGAAAAATTTTAACAAATATGTATTGGCCAGTGCCCAAAAAAATTTGTAAAATTTTTTTGTGGGGGGCATGGGGGCTATGTAAGTAGGCTGTTTAGGTTTTTTTATTGGTAATGCCACCTCTGTATAAAAAAAAATCACTGGCTGTGCTGTGTGCAGTCTGTGGCTGCTTTGCATTGTTGTAATACTCAACCATTGTAGTGTTAGGCAGCTGGCTGTGAACAGCGCGTAGCGTTGGGCAGTTGGAGGTGAGCCGCCAGCAGTGGTGGATGTGGGGAGAGAGATGGCGGAGTTTTGGAATTTGTCATGAACTGCTATATATATATATATATATATATATATATATATATATATATATATATATATATATGATGATATCAAGGTAAATACATTGTTTGTTCTCTATTAATATCTTTCATTTGCTAACTATCAATATCAGTAGTTAGTGCCTTCCATAGTTTGAATCTTTTATTTAGCTGGCAGTAGTGGCGCTTGCTCTATCGCAGTAGTGGGAGTAACCAAGATTTTTGTGAGGTAAGTGATTTGTGAAAAGTACAGGTTAATGTTAGTCAGGGCCATTCTCTTGTAGAGATTATTGAAAGTCAGATTGCGTTGCGCTAAAAATATTGTGCGTCAGGTTAAGCACAGTAGTATACTATTGTTAAAAAGGGGACGTTTCAATGTGAATCGGCACAACATTAGGACCTGGAGCTCCGAAAATCCCTACACCGCGCGTAAACTCTTCTGTGTTAAGGAGTGACCACATGGTGCGTAGTGGAGCGATCACTCTGTTGTAGAAATAATTCAAAAGCCAAGATCGCTTAAATACTGTTTAGTGGATAACCGGTTTCAATACACTAAAGTTGCCATCATCGGACCTGAATGTAGATTAACATTTATAAACCATCTCGATATAACGATACATAAGGCAGACCACGAGAGCTGCTGGTCTGCCTCATGTATCGTTATATCGAGATGGTTTATAAATGTTAATCTACATACAGATCCGATGATGGCCTCTATAGTGTGTTGAAACCGGTTATCAAGTAAACAGTGCTAAGCGATCTTGGCTTTTGAATTATTTCTACTTATGTGTTAGCTTCTAGTTTAATGTATGGCTTACTACACGATAGGGTAATGGGCCCATTTTTCTCTCCAGAGAGAACCATAACAGGAAACGTTTAGCTGGACACGTTCGAACAGTGCCTGCTGCCACAACCATCCGTCGCCATCCAGCATTGCAGTGCACCCCCACATTGGTTTTTGAATGTACGGAATGAGTCGAATGACACAGTTCCTGAGATATGGATGGATCGTGATGGTACCATCGCATGGACCCCTCTCACACCATTAGACTCATCTCTGTGAGGTTAGATAAAAGAATTTGTGCATGTGAAAACTATTAAATTATATTACTACCCTTCACCTTTACAATGGCAGCACTGAAATGATGTCCTATGGGTGACGAGTGGTGTTTAATGAGGGTTCTTTATTTATGATAATATAAAATCAAACCACCAACTAGATTCACAGCTTCAATATACCAAATCCTTTACACCACACATAAATAGGTTCATCTTATCGCCCTTCTGACGTCATCATGTCCTCAATACAAAGGCAAAGTACAATAAAAATACGACGTACCAACATCTTTACTGAAAACTTGGCGAACATTAAAAGTACGTTAGCTAATAGTTTCCAAGTTTTGATCTTTCTATATCGTAATGGGACTGTATGGGCATCCTGGAATCACACATAATTGATTGTGAACAACTTTCACTGCCCCTGCAGCCTGCGAAGAGTGCCGTGTCGTGCAGTGTACTGGAGAGACATCAGTGAGGAAGTTGGAAGTGTTCACATTGAAAGACGACATGCCAGTGAGCGGCCGGTCCTTCGGAACACACAGCTGGACTCGCCCAGCGGTCAGGACTACAGTGCGTCTGGAATGTAGCCCCATCACGTCTGTGTTTTGCTTTCTCTTCCACATGAGGCGTGGGGCTTTTGGTTAGTAGTTTGGTTATTATGCTCTGATCCGCGGTAAAAAGAAATCTCTGTGTTGCGTAACGAAAATGATTTGTGTTAATACAAGAAACGAAATACACTGTCCACTCACGTTAACGTGACGACTTGTCAGAAGCCTTAATAACCAAGAATTGCAACCCGAAACGTGCGGGAAGAGAGCCAATGAGGTTCTGAAAAGTACCGGCAGGGATGTGGAGCCACGCGTACTCCAGTGCTGTGTCCAGCTACGCTGGGATTCTCTGTTGAGGATCCATGGCGTAAACAGCCCTGTTCAGTCCAGTTGAGATGGATCCACAGATTCCGGGGAGTCTGGTGGCCAGGGGAGTACGGTAAATTCCTTCTGGTGCTATTCAAATGGCTCTAAGTACTATGGGACTTAACATCTGAGGTCATAAGTCCCCTACACTTAGAACTACTTAAATCCGACTAACCTAAGGACATCACACACATCCATGCCCGAGGCAGGATTCGAACCTGCGACCGTAGCAGCAGCACGGTTCTGGACGAAGCGCCTAGAACGGCCCGGCCACAGCGGCCAGCTGCTATTCGAAACATGCACTTACACTGCGAGCTGTGTAACACGTTTCATTGACTTACTGGTGGATGAAATCATGCTGAGGAAAAAGAAACTGCATGTACGGGTGTAACTGGTATCTAAGGATAGATGCTTGTGTTGGTCCATTGTACCTTCCTGAGTGATAAGATCACCCAAGAAATGCTATTAAAACATTCCCTAGACCATAACTCTCCCTCTCGTTTGCAGATTGTTTGCTTTCAGACATCTCACGCCGTAAACGCCTATTGCCATCAGTCCAATGGGGCATAAAACGTTATCCATCTGGAAAGGCCACCTGTGCCTTTCAGGGGGCGTCCAGTTGCGGTACTGGCGTGCCGATGCCAGCCTTCGTGCTTGAACCTGGCACCTGCTGCGGATACCCTTACGCTGAACGATCGTTGATGATGACGATGATGATGTTTGGTGCGTGGAGATCTCAACTGCGCGGTCGTCAGCACCTTTCAAAATCCCTATCTTTACACAGTCCAATTTTAACCATTTTGACGAATTATTATGTTGAGGACAACACAAACATCCAGTCCCCGGGCAGAGAAGATCCCCAACCCGGTCGGGAATCGAACCCGGGACACCATGATCCAGAGGCAGCGACGCTAGCCACTAGACCACTAGCTGCGGACAGCGATCGTTGATGAGACACTGTTCGTAGCCCCTCGGGTCACGTGGCCGGTCAGTTGCTCAGAATTGCGTGTTTATTCGCCACTACACACCTTCGCAGCCGTCATGTATGACCGTTGGTGCCGGTTTTGGATAGCGCCATTTTGCCACGCACAGCGTACTGTAAGCACGGCGGCACGCAAGTAGTTTACAGACTTTGACGTTTTGAAAGTTCTTCCACCCTTGGCTCGAAAGCCAATGACCTCCTTGGTGATGCAATTGAGACAATGAGCAACAAAGGTTCATGCAAAGTTGCTGTATTTTAGTGATGGAAATGGAACAGTTTGAAAATCTGAGGTCTGCCATACGGTTCTAAAACTTTATGTGCTTTCAGTCTTCCTTGTTGGTTGATTGAAGGTTTGAAGTCGTCGATCGAAGAGGTGGCGACAATCACTTATTGTCAGCCGTCACTGTTGCAGAAGCTGGACGTTGGCGCGCCTTCTTCTCGACATGGTCACAAGGCGAAACGGGCTCTTGATGCGTGCCAGCTAATGTTTCCCGTCTGCGACACCGTGCCAGAAACTATCATAGCAAGTCGAACGCAATTACATGCTGCCAAACCCCGAAAGCGTGCAACTCGTGGGAGGGTCACTCAACACACCTGCTCCACTGCCCTACTCCAGCCAGACTCTGCTCTGCCCGCGCTCCACGCGGCAGAGTTAACACTACCCAAGATCCTAAACACTTTGGTTCTCCACACGACCTATCGATGTAATCGTTCGATAGCATTGTTTTCCCTAGGCAAGACCCAGCGTAAAAATACAAGTAATATTTACAAAACAAAGCAATTATACATCGACATATATATATATATATATATATATATATATATATATATATATATATATATATATATATATATATATATATAAATTGTAAAACAATTACAATATATAAAGACAGAAATGTCATATCTTCAGGTAACAAAAAAAAAAAAAAGGAAAAATGTATAGTACAATAGATGGAAATAGAAGGATATGCATTTCCGGCGTTACATCGTAACACCAAGAAAGAGCTGTGCGCCATAAATGAAGATTGGTCGGCGTGTTTGAAGATCTGAAGGATGATGTCTGTTCAAATTTTGTGCCAGTCGCATAAGAGTAGCGCTAGCAGCGTCGCTACGTGGATGCAAATCAGGTCTCCTTTAAATACATTCCGTAACGGTCGTGAGCGTAAGTTACCTTTGACACTAGACGTCGTGAGCCAAAGTCAGCCAAGAATCCCTTTAAAGCAACAAAGACGCCATTATCAACACCTCGCTGAGTTTGAATGTGGTCGTGTACTAGGGCTACGAGAAGCTGGATGTTTGTCCTGCTATATTGCAGAAACACTTGGCAGGAATGTAGCCACTGTAAATAACTTACCAACTGCGGTCACAAGAATGTACAGTCTCAAGAAGACCGGGCTCCGGATGTCCACGTGGCACAACCGAGGAGGAAGACCATATTGTTCAGTACATGGCTCTGGCGTATCGTACTGCATCTACAGCAGCAGTCTGAGGAGCAGTTGCTGCCACAGTGACACAACAGACTGTTACAAATGGGATACTTCAAGGACAGATCCGATCCGACAGCCCTGTGGCGTGCCGTCCACTGGCCTCGAACCACCGACATTTTCGACCTCACTGGTGCCAAGCGAGAGCTCATTGCAGGGCTGGGTGAGGGTTTGTTGTGTTTTATGATGAAAGCTAGTTCAGCCTCGGTGCCAGTGATGGCCGTGTGTTGGTTGGAAGGAGACGGTCTGCAACCAATCTGTCTGTGTGTCTGTGTGCTAGGCACACTTGACCTCCACCTGGAGTTATGGTCAGGGTGTGATTTCATACGACAGCAGGACTACCCTCGTGGTTATCCAACACTCCCTGACTGCGAAATAATATGTCAGTCTCGTCATTTATTTTATTTTTATTTATTTACACGTCTATTTCCGTAGGACCAAATGTTGTTGTTGTCGTGGTCTTCAGTCCTGAGATTGGTTTGATGCAGCTCTCCATGATACTCTATCCTCTGAAAGCTTCTTCATCTACCAGTACCTACTGCAACCTACATCCTTCTGAATCTGCTTAGTGTATTCATCTCTTGGTCTCCCTCTACGATTTTACCCTCCACGCTGCCCGCCAATACTAAATTGGTAATCCCTCGATGTCTCAGAACATATCCTAACAACCGATCCCTTCTTCTAGTCAAGTTGTGCCACAAGCTCCTCTTCTACCCAATTCTATTCAATACCTCCTGATTAATTATGCGATCTTCCCGTCTAATCTTCAGCATTCTTCTGTAGCACCACATTTCGAAAGCTTCTATTCCCTTCTTGTCTAAACTATTTATCGTCCACGTTTCAGTTCCATACATGGCTACACTCCATACAGATACTTTCGGAAACGACTTCCTGACATTTAAATCTACACTCGATGTTAACAAATTTTTCTTCTTCAGAAACGCTTTCCTTGCCATTGCCAGTCTACATTTTATATCCTCTCTACTTCGACCATCGTCAGTTATTTTGCTCCCCAAATAGCAAAACTCCTTTACTACTTTAAGTGTCTCATTTCCTAATCTAATTCCCTCAGCATCACCCGACTTAATACGACTACCTTCCATTATCCTCGTTTTGCTTTTGTTGATGTTCATCTTATACCCTCCTTTCAAGACACTGTCCATTCCGTTCAGCTGCTCTTCCAAGTCCTTTGCTGTCTCTGACAGAATTACAATGTCATCGGCGAACCTTAAAGTTTTTATTTCTTCTCCATGGATTTCAATACCTACTCCGAGCTTTTCTTTTGTTTCCTTTATTGCTTGCTCAACATACAGATTGAATAACATTGGGGAGAGGCTACAACCCTGTCTCACTCCCTTCCCAACCACTGCTTCCCTTTCATACCCGTCGACTCTTATAACTGCCATCTGGTTTCTGTACAAATTGTAAATAGCCTTTCGCTCCCTGTATTTTACTCCTGCCACTTTCAGAATTTGAAAGAGACTATTCCAGTCAACATTTTCGAAAGCTTCTCTAAGTCTACAAATGCTAGAAACGTAGGTTTGCCTTTCCTTAATCTATTTTCTTACATAAGTCGTAGGGTCAGTATTGCCTCACGTGTTCCAACATTTCTACGGAATCCAAACTGATCTTCCCCGAGGTCGGCTTCTACCAGTTTTTCCATTCGTCTGTAAAGAATTCGCGTTAGTATTTTGCAGCTGTGACTTATTAAACTGATAGTTCGGTAATTGTCACATCTGTCAACACCTGCTTTCTTTGGGATTGGAATTATTATATTCTTCTTGAAGTCTGAGGGTATTTCGCCTGTCTCATACACCTTGCTCACCAGTTGGTAGAGTTTTGTCAGGACCAAATAGAGGAGCAAATCTCCAGGGTCATGGAAGGTGTCAGTACATGAAATTACAACATAAAAGTAAGAACAGATAAAATAAAATATTTATGAACCAAAAAAATGTCAAGCCATAAGTTTAAGTAAACGCAACCACATAACACAGGAACCAGATTAATTTTTCAAAGAACTCCTCAACAGAATAGAACGAGTGGCCCATGAGGAAACTCTTCAGTTTCTATTTGAAAGCTAGAGGATTACCGCTAAGTGTTTTGAATTCTTGTGGTAGCTTATTAAAAATGGATGCAGCAGTGTGCTGCACACATTTCTGCACAAGAGTTAAGGAAGTCCGATCCATTTGCATATTGGATTCCTGCCAAGCTGCCAATTCTTGCGAATTAGATGACATTGTTAACAAGAAACGACAGTAAAGAATATCTATATTGAGAAGCTAATGTCAAAATACCCAGATTAGTGAACAGAGGTCGAAAAGAGGTTCGCGAATCTACACCACTTATTGCCTGAACTGCCCGTTTGTGAGCCAAAAATATCCTTTTAGAATGGGAAGAGTTACTCCAAAATACAATACCATACGACATAAGTGAATGAAAACAAGCAAAGTAGATTAATTTTAGTGTTAAACTATAACTTACGTCAGATGTCGCTCGAAGAGTGAAAATGGCTGCATTAAGTCATTGAAAAATATCCCGAAAGTGGGCTTTCCATGACAGTTTACTAATCGGAACACCTAGAAATTTTGACTGTTCATTTCCGCTAATCACATTCCCATTCTGTGAAATTAAAACGTCGGATTTTGTTTAATTGTGTGTTAGAAAGTGTAAAAAACTGTATCTTACTGTGATTCAGCGTCAGTTTATTTTCTATAAGCCATGAACTTATGTCATGAACTGCACTATTTGAAACAGAGCCAATGTTGCCCACAACGCCCTTTACTACCAAGTGTAGTGTCATTAGCAAACAGAAATCGCTAATACTAGAGGGCATATCATTTATATTAATAAGGAACAGAAGTGGCTCCAACACTGATCCCTGGGGCACGCCCCAATTGACCATACCCCACTCAGACCTCACATCTCAGCGATTCTCAACACTGTGAATAATGACCTTTTGCTGTCTGTTGTTGAAGTAAGCGGTGAACCAATTTTGAGCTACTCCCCGTATTCTGTAATGGCCCAACATCTGGAGCAATATTTTCTGATCAACACAATCAAACGCCTTAGTAAGATCAAAAAATATACCTAGCGTTTTAAACCTTTTGTTTAATGCTTCCAGTACCTCCCAGAGAAAAGATAACATAGGATTTTCAGTTGTTAAGCGACTTCTAAAGCCGAACTGTACATTTGATAGTAAACTATGTGAAATGGATGATCGATTATCCTTACATGCACAGTCTTTTCAATAATTTTAGCAAACACTGATGGCACAGAAATAGGTCTACAATTGTCTACATTATCCCTTTCTCCCTTTTTATAAATCAGCTTTATTATGGAGTAGTTTAATCGTTCAGGAAACTAACCATTCGTAAAGGAAAAATGACAAATATGGCTAATTACAGGGCTAACATGTGCAGCTCAGTACTTTAATATCCTGCTAGGCACTCCATCCTATCCATGAGAGTCCTTAGTCTTCAATGATACAATTATTGACTCAGTCTCGCCCTTCAGTCTGTTTTGCTGCTGTCCATGAACATCATTCCTGGGGGTGATTCCTAATTGGATACCGCTCAGCCATATTCCGCTGTTGTAACCCAGAATGCTCTACAGAATGTGGACATGTTGCCTTGCCCTGCATGATCAACAGATCTTTCCCCAATGGAGCACATATGGGACAAAAATGGGCGAGTCACCGTAAAACAGCATTAACCGATCAAGTGCAACAGACACGGAACTTCAGGCCATAAATTCTGACATTTGGCACCTTTACAGCACAATGCGTGCACATTTGGATGCTCCCATTCAACATTCTTTACATTAATTATGTTTTTGGTGCTGCGACTTTTTCCATCAGTGTTCAACGCTGTACATAGTCCATCCCTACCACACACGCACACGCGCACACAAAAACACAGACACACACACACATACACACACACACCTGCACACGTAGTATGTCGCCGTAATCGATGGGGCCGCTGCCTCGGATCCCCCAGCAGAGCAATGCCGCGCTAAGCCTCGATACCGCGTACCGCTGCTGCCCGTGGTAATGCGCTAAATGCCTGGCAAGGCAAATGTGTCGCCCCGCGAGACTCGCAATTAGCGTCTGATTACGTGACGTCGGTCGCGGGACCGACCGCACCGGAGCTCTTCTGCGTAATGGCTGTCTCTCCGAGCGCACGTCTGGCGGTTTGGCGTCGCTCACAGGTGGCCACGGTCCCTCCATCTGTGTGTGTGTGTGTGTGTGTGTGTGTGTGTGTGTGCATGTCAGAAGGTAAATAAAATGTACAGAAATTATTGTGCACAGTATAACAACACTAGTTTAAATACTGTACTTTAGTTTCCTCTATCTTCCCCATTCAGTGGAAGTAATACGTTTGCTTTGAGGTAAAACTTCAAGGACATAATGGATATGGAAGTGACGGAAATGAAAAGCTTGTGACCAGACGAAACTACAGTCGTCCAGCCATTTCTGTCTGTTCTTTGATTGTTCAGTGAGGTGGCACTTACGAACTTTAACTCATAAAATATTAGTTCATTATTACATTAAAGAATTAAAGATTTACTTAAGTTTGGCACAGGATTGCCTGAAAGTATACAACTGTCATTTACTATCAAAGCATCGCTTGATGCTCAGAGTAATAAACTGTTCAATTCCAGTATAGTATGCACTACTTACGATAGCACATTTCATATGAAGTGTTAACAGCTGATTGGTTCTACAATGTGATGTTGACTCCTTCAAATGAGTTCACTAACTGAAGCTGAGCTCTTGCTTGCTAGACACTATATTGACTTCAGTGTGAGGTCGCTGCTGTGCTGAGTGGGACGCGTGATCTTCTAGGTTGCCTCTCATTGATTGTTGCGGACTGCAGGTAGCCCTCGCTAATGTCTGTATTACCGTTTCGCATTGCCAACTTTGGTGTGGCACTGTTATGTCTGGATCGTGCCACAGAAAGTGGTTCACCAGGAACAGCTACACTGAATGTTACCAAACTGTTGTTGTTGTTGTGGTCTTCAGTCCAGAGACTGGTTTGATGCAGCTCCCCATGCTACTCTATCCTGTGCAAGATCCTTCATCTCCCAGTACCTACTGCAACCTACATCCTTCTAAATCTGTTTAGTGTATTCATCTCTTGGTGTCCTTCTACAATTTTTACTCTCCGCGCTGCCCTCCAATACTAAATTGGTGATCCCTTGATGCCTCAGAATATGTTCTACCAACCGATACCTTCTTCTAGCCAAGTTGTGCCACCAATTTCTCTTCTCCCCAATTCTATTCAATACGTCCTCATTAGTTACGTGATCTAACCATCTAATCTTCAGCATCGTTCTGTAGCACCACATTTCGAAAGCTTCTGTTCTCTTTTGTTCTATACTATTTATCATCCACGTTTCACTTCCATGCTTGACTACACTCCATACAAATCATTTCAGAAAAGACTTCCAGACACTTAAATCTATACTCGATGTTAACAAATTTCTTTTCTTCAGAAATGCTTTCCTTGCCATTGACGGTCTGCATTTTATATCCTCTCTACTTCGACCATCATCATTTATTTTGCTCCCCAAATAGCTAAACTCATTTACTACTTTAAGCGTCTCATTTCCTAATCTAATTCCCTCAGCATTACCCGATTTAATTCGACTACATTTTATCCTCGTTTTGCTTTTGTTGATGTTCATTTTATATCCTCCTTTCAAGACACTGTCCATTCCATTCATCTGCTCTTCCAGGTCCTTTGCTGTCTCTGACAGAATTACAATGTCATCGGCGAACCTCAATGTTTTTATTTCTTCTCCATGAAATTTAATTCCTACTCCGAATTTTTGTTTTACTTTACTGTTTGCTCAATATACAGAAGCAACCCTGTCTCACTCCCTTCCCAACCACTGCTTCCCTTTCTTGCCCCTCGACTCTTATAACTGCCATCTGGTTTCTGTACAGATTGTAAATAGCCTTTCGCTCCCTGTATTGCACCCCTGCCACCTACAGAATTTGAAAGAGAGTATTCCAGTCAGCATTGTCAAAAGCTTTCTCTAAGTCTACAAATGCTAGAAACGTAGATTTGCCTTTCCTTAATCTATTTTCTAAGATAAGTCGTAGGGTCATTATTGCCTCAGGTGTTCCAACATTTCTACGGAAACCAAACTGATATTCCCCAAGGTCGGCTTCTACCAGTTTTTCCATTCATCTGTAAAGAATTCTTGTTAGTATTTTGCAGCCGTGGCTTATTAAACCTATAGTTCGGTAATTTTCACATCTGTCAACCCCTGCTTTCTTTGGGATTGGAATTATTATATTCTTCTTGAAGTCTGAGGGTAGTTTGCCTGTCTCGTTCACCAGATGGTAGAGTTTTGTCAGGGCCGGCTCTCCCAAGGCTATCAATAGTTCTAATGGAATGTTGTCTACTCCCAGGGCCTTGTTTCGACTTAGGTCTTTCAGTGCTCTGTCAAACTCTTCACGCAGTATCATGTCTCCCATGTTACCAAACTAACGCTCGAATAATTTCATGCCTTTGAGATGTACAGATTCAAAATTCGTCCTTTTACATATAGTTGTAGAACGCCTTCTGGCGTTGCCTAGGGGTCAGTTTCCATGATTCTCTATCGTCCCACTGATCCCTTGAACCGCTTCATCTGATTGCTTTCACGATTACATCTTTCAAAGGTTTTCTCAGCGTTCCAAGTTTTCTGAGGCTCGGCGGCATCCACAGGATAGACTACTTCGATGACCTGGATTCATTCATTCGGACGTCACCATATCATATTAACTGTTTGCATCCGATGACCATTCTATAATACTACAATCATTCGTAATTCAACCTAAACGTCACGTATTTTCGCTCTTCTGGATAATCGCAATGACGTCTGAACACATTCATTTCGGTTTTGTTTCTTCACTGATAACAAATGAAATCCATTCGAAATTGGATCGAAATAAATTACTGAATGAAAGCGAATAACTTTCCAACGGCCTTGCCACAGTGGTAACACTGGTTCCCGTTAGATTACCAAAGTTAAGCGCTGTCTGGCTTGGTTAACACTTGGATGGGTGACCGTCCGATGACCGCTGTTGGCAAGCGGGCTGCATTCAGGCTTTGTGAGACCATTTGAGGAGCTACTTGACTCAGAAGTAGCGGCTCCGGTCACGGAAACTGACGACGGGTGGGAGAGCGGTGTGCTGACCACAAGTGGAAGTCGCAACATATCATCCTCAGAGGACATGCACGTCCAGCTTATCTTCATCTCTCAGACTTTCAGTAACGTCGTATCATTGTCATCAGGAACGTAGGAGCACCATACAAAGAGTGGAAAGTGCTTCGGCTCGGCAGTACTCACAGCATAGACCTCTGGGGTAACCTGGTTTCATTCACCCGTCGGACATTACCGCACCGTATTAACTCTTCCCGTTCACGCAGCACTGACAAGTGACAAGTAAACCGGTTATGAGTCCTACCAGAACGACTGCACCACAGGTACACTGATGACAACCTATTCGCGCGCAGGTTAAAGGCAGAATGTCACCATGAACAGTCGGCAACTGAGTACCTACATAATTACTCTGCAGTTCACAATTAAGTGCGTGGCAGGGGGTACTCGAAGCTAGGCTGAGATTTAGAATTTCCACGCCAGTTTTCCGCTGTCACCATACCACAGACCACAGTGAGTTGCATGACGTCCGGGCAGAGTGAACGGGGAAATTGAGCAGCGTTTTGTAATGGAGGTCAGATTGACGCCCACATATTCTTAGACTACCTGATGAAAGGTCACAGAAAGCGGCGACCCTCGAGACTTATACTTTGTCACAGTCTTCATGACCAGAGTACAAAATGGCATTTTCTAGCAGAATAACGCAAGACCTCACCACCTCAAATGTCTTAGGGAATGTGCGGTTCCCTGACTGACCTGCCAGATACCCATATTTATCTTCAACAGAAGGAAGGTGTATACTTTTATACCAGCCAGCAGTCTTCATGAGCTCACACAGAATGTGTTCAGGGTGTGGCAACAAATTCTTAAAGATGACAACACGGCGACTGTTTACTAGCATGCCACTTGGTAGTGTAACCTCCCCACAGAAAATTTTGAAAAAAAAGACAATACTTAATGGAAATGGAGCTACAGCTAAGTGTAAACTCCCCACAAGAATATTAATGGCAAAGACAATTAAATGAAAGCTCGCTATCTGACTCAAGTACAAGTTCCCATTAAATAATGAACGCTAATCCCATGATAATGAAACTGTAATGATAACCTAAACTCAATTCAACCGAAAGGTCGGTGTTTGCCCTGTGCGAAACGAGAATAAATTTCTTACCTTAGTGAAACTGCATGTCAAAATTCTGCTCTTATTGTTCTCTGAAGCTTGCACGAAAAGCATTGGAAGTACCTTTTGAAAATCTTTGTTAAAAGGAAATGGAAGGAAATTTGAATGATTGTCTCTAAAATTGCTTTTAAATCAAAATTATTATTGGGGGCGATTTTTGAAAGTTAAATTACAATGAGTGTTCGTTACATTATCTGATGAGCGCAAAGCTGCATGATTATTTATTTCAATAAATTATACCTCGTCCTGAATCTCGACCATTGCGATGCCGACGCCCGCCGACTGCTCTCCGCTACTGCTCGCAACCGACTCCAAGCACTACTGCAGACTGACTACTGCAGACTGACTGACTGCTCGCTACTGCGAGTCGAGCGCAACTGCTCTGGTCAGAGATTCTACAATGTCTCAGCATCGCTGCCGCACAACATACGTGTTTCATAACCCTCCACTGGGGGGGCAAAAATTTGGCAGCGATGGTGAGTCATTTGGACTTGCCATCGTAACAAATTTTTCTTTTAATTAATTAACATTTACAAAATATTTAGATGTATCACATGAATTAAATGTTGTGCGCATGCACCGATTACAAAACATTGCAGACAAGACAAAATATAAGTACAAAACAAATCAGGAAAGATGTATATACAAATTATTTGACAGATAACAAAGTGTACACACACTAAAAAATTCTTTAGCAAAATCATGTTGACAAGTGTCATGAGTGCACATGCACTGCAGTGGAGAACATATCAGTAAAAGACGAAATGTATATACAAGAGTAACAAATGACATAAATCATAAAAGGTATACAGAATGAACACAAATCATATCGAAAATTGAGAAGAGTGCACAGGCACTGTAGTTCAGTTGAAAACATATTCACATAAGTGCACATGCACTGAAAACTTTTGAACATTTTTATAACAAATAAACGCAAGAGTAGAAAAAATCATCAAATCACAAAAAGTATATACAATATAGATGACAAGAGTGCACACATACTGCACTTCAAAACAAATCGAAAATGTCTTTAGTATTTTGACAACAAATGGCAAAAATCATGTCGACAAGTGACACAAGTGTACTCGCACTAGAGTTCAACAAATCGAAAAAAAATGTATAGGCCATGAACATAAATGGTGTTAGTAAAAAAATGATTTTCACTATTAGGATAGGAAAGGAAGGATTGCATCATGGTTGTAGCACTTTAGTTTGCACATAGCTGCACTGAAAGTCCATATCTTTCCACAGAATCATAACTAAGTGATACAATCTGCAGTTCCGTTCCCAGAAGTATTTATCAGCGTATCAAGACAGTGAAACGTCGTAGTAGTATTCCATACTATCATTTGGCAGTATATCAGGTACACCAAACAGTGGGACCAGAATAACGTCTTCATCGGTTACGGTGGTGGACAGCATGTCGTGTCAACACCACGCTCTTAAGAGGCGGCACACAGTGCTCCATAACAAAGTCTTGATTAGTGATTACATAAGTAGTTTCTTCGCCTACAGTGGTGGACAGCATGTCGTGTCAACACCACGCTTTTAAGAGGCGGCACACCAACGTAGAATTATTGCAAAAACCAAATATAGTGCTCCATGATAATGAGGATGGACAAGACAAATGGATGTTACAATAATTTCAGGTAGTTAGGTCAGAAGGTGAAGGACATTAACTAACACACAAGTCTTGATTAGTGATTACATAAGTAGTTTGCGGTATCCATACTCTAGTCATTGAACATTTCTGTACCATGAATGTAGTATTACAGAAAAATGTTCATTAATTAATTTAAAGACAAGAGTGGTAATCAATCGCCATCAAGTATTGAGTATTACAAAACATTTTTCCTCATTCAAATGACATATTTACAAGTAACTATTAAGACTCAGTGGCCTAGCAACTTTCGATTAGTACAAAATATTTATCATCATTCAGTATTAATATGGGAAGTCATCATTGAAAACACTAACAAAACGTTAAGTTACATTAATTATTGGCACTCAGTGGCCAGCAAGTATTGAATAGTATAAAACATTATTCATCATTCAGTATTCTTCATATCATTAAGAAATCATTATTAAAAATCAGTTAATTACAGTCATAGCCTTAATAATCATGGGCATAATAAGTAATTACATTAATTATGGGCACTCAGTGGCCAGCAAGTATTGAATAGTATAAAACATTATTCATCATTCAGTATTATTCATATCATTAAGAAATCATTATTAGAAAAATCAGTTAATTACAGTCATAGCATTAATAAGCATGGGCATTATAAGTTACATTAATTATGGGCACTCAGTGGCCAGCAAGTATTGAATAGTATAAAACATTATTCATCATTCAGTATTATTCATATCATTAAGAAATCATTATTAGAAAAATCAGTTAATTACAGTCATAGCATTAATAAGCATGGGCATAATAAGTACTCTCATTACAATAGATAGTGGCAATTATGTTTAGGTATCATTAAGAAGTCATTATTCAAGTGACATACTATTCAGAGCTGATCAGTGTTATTCAGAATTATCATAAACTAGTGACATTATCTGGGACTGTTAATACATTTTGTTTTTTCTGCTAGCAATGCATTGCTTTGGGTAATTATAAGGGAAAGCAAGAAGAAATAAGAGAAAAAATTGCTTCTAGGTTGTTCCTATAAATGAAAAGATTGTGTAACGTCATTCGTCATGAGTCAGCTGTAGCAAGGTTATCACATTTATAAATGATAGACACAAGTGGGTAAAAAAAATGCAAGTACTAAAACAGGTATAATAGGTAACAAGTTTAGTAAGTATCATAAAAAAGCTTCTCCTGAAAGAAAAATACAAAATGGATTATTGAGCTGAAAGAAGAAACGCAGACTATGCTGAAAAGTAGTGAACTTCGAATTAACAGGTAGTGAAATGTGTATAAAAAATGTGTTCCATAGCTGTCCTTTCCAAAACCTTCAGTCATCCTACTACGCAATATAACACCTGCTGTCAAAGTAAACTGCAACAAATACTTAAATAACTACATAGCATAAATACATAACTTCAACATTATCCTCATCTGTAAAGAAAAACTTCATTATTCATATCATCATAACTCCATCATTATCATCACCTGTAAACAAAAACTTCATTATTCATAGTACCATATTCTTCATCTTTGTTCATTATCAGCATTCATTATCATCTGCAAAAATCATTTCATTATTCATCACACAACTATTCCTAATCCCTAGCATATTTCATCACTTAAAACTAAAATGTGTAGTTCTGTCTGACAGCTTGCATCAATCGCTTTGTATTCTGAAAGAAAAAATTAGTTAAGACTGCTATTCTGCGATGTGTATAATATATTCTGGTTAATGCTTGTTAATTCTGATCCATTTACTCGTCCTCATTAGCTTATTGCATCTTCTTTCGTTTATTCCATAGGTGAAATTCCCACTTCTGTTTAATTCATTTCCTGTACGCATCATTTATTTCTGAAATTGATGAACAAAGATTAATGTCTTGCATTTAAATCATATACCCATTAAATAGTGACTGGTTAATGGTGACTCAATTAAGCATACAACATAACATGACAGAAAACGTAATATCTCAAAACACAGACAGTGTTTAAAGGCAAAAAGTGTACAGAGAATATCGTAGTGCAGCAGCAAAAAAGGAAAATGTAAAACAGTCATGATGTTGAGATATCACAAGGCAAAATGTCAAAGTCAAATGGTGTGTGTTATACCTTAACTAGTTCACAGTGCATACAAACAAAACATGAAAACAATCGTACATACATAAGAAAGACAAAATGTGACATTCGTTGTGTTCAGTTTATATGTAGTGTAGTTAATAGATGCGATAATTAAAGACTTCAATGGAGAGAGAATTTGATAAAATTAATGCGTCATTATAGAGAATTGCATAATTATTCATAAAATGCGTAAGTTCATCTGAAAAAAATGCGCGGTCTAGTGTGTAACGACAAGAAGAGCGACCTGCTAACCTTACCTTGCCGGGCACTTGCCAAGAAAAAATACGATAATCATCAATAGGTAGTCACATAAATGTAATTGCATAAGTGGTCACAAAATGTGTAAGTTCATCTGGAAAATATGCACGGTCTGATGTGTAACGACAAGAAGAGCGACCTGCTAACCTTACCTTGCCGGGCACTTGCCAAGAAAAAATACGATAATCATCAGTAATTAGTCATGTGAATATAATTGCATAAGTGGTCATAAAATGTGTAAACGGCCTCATAGCATGTTACATCGTAAAGTGGTTTCATTCGATAAAGGGTTTAATGTTTGACACATGATGGTTGCCTTTCGATTTTCTGGTTCTCAGAGTTTCGACGTGTACAACATTGGGGTGAGGAATGCTGCGAATCCGATATGGACCTGCGTATAGAAGTTCAAATTTACTGCACTTACCTTTTAATTTGCTGGATAAATAGTGTGTACGTACTAATATCTTCTGTCCAACGTGAAAGTCTCGGCGTCTACAAACCTGTTTTTGCTGTCTTCTCCGGCGCTCTGCGGCACGTTTGATGTTGTTCAGCGCAATGTCAATTATTTCGTGGTGTCGTAATCGACGAGATGTAGGAAAATTTACTAACTCTTTGATTTTGTTGGGTGGTTCAACGTTTTTCAGTATAACAGACGGAGATAGCATAGTAGATTCATTTGGAATGGAATTAATTACATCTTGGAATGAGTGTATGTGTGTGTCCCAATTAACATGTCTTTTGTGGCAGTATATTCTACACAGTTTACCAATTTCTTTCATTAATCGTTCACAAGGGTTCGAAGAAGCGTGGTACTTGGATATATAAATCGGAGAAATGTTTCTAGCTCGTAACATGCGTGTCCATATAGCAGAACGAAATTGTGATCCATTGTCAGAAATTACTTTCATCACATGCCCTACATGAAATAGAAAATGTTTTACAAATGCTTTCGAAACAGTTTTAGCAGTAGCTTTGCGTAACGGAGTGAAGGTAACAAATTTTGAAGTGAGTTCAACAGCGACAAAGATGTAGCAAAAACCTCTATTAGTTCTCGGAATTGGACCAAAAATGTCTACTGCAGCCATATGTCTTAATTTAACAGGTATAATGGGATATAATGGAGGAATGTGTGAAGTGGTGTCTGATTTAGCTTTCTGGCAAATTTTACATGACGCTAAAACTCGTCGTATACGTTTTTCCATGTTTGTAAAATAACAGTTCTGTCTCAATATAAGAAAACATTTTCTAGCTCCGTAATGTGCGTAGCTTAAATGAGTGTACCAGATTAATTTGTTAACCAGTTCGTCAGGAATGCATAATAACCAATTGTTGCTGTCAGGATGAGAGCGGCGAAACAGAATGTCATTGCGTACAGTGTAGTGGTTCCTAATCGTAACATTATTCTTATCTTGCCAAAGGTGCTTAATTTCTTTCCATACATTGTCTTTACTTTGCTCTTTTGCTATGTCCTGTAATGACGACGAAATAAAATTTTCAAATGCAACTTGTTGAATGTACATGACGCTGAAATTTGCTTTGCAGAAGTTGGTTGCTACGTCTTGCTGATTGTTGCTGAGAGAACGAGAAAGTGCGTCTGCTATAACATTTTGTGTACCGGGAATGTGAACAATCGTAAAATTAAATTCTTGTAAATACAGTTTCCATCTGCTTAATCTGTCGTGAGTAAATTTAGCTGAAAGTAAAAATTGTATAGCTCTGTGATCTGTGTAAACGGTGGTATGTCTGCCATAAAGAAAGTGCCGAAATCTCGTAAAAGCCCATACAACACATAATGTTTCTAGTTCAGTAACGGAATAATTTCGTTCAGCAGGTGACAAAATGCGACTTGCAAATGCGATGTTTTTGATTACTGTAGAGCCATCTTCTTCAATTTCCTGAAAAATGTGTACGCCTAAAGCTGTGTTGGAACTGTCGGTGGCAATGGAAAAATTTCTGGTAAGGTCTGGGTGCGATAAAAGTGGAGCATTCAACAAAGCATGTTTCAGGTTCACGAATTCAGAGTGTGCTTGCTTATCCCATGACCAAATAGTGTTTTTACCTGTTAATTGGCATAATCTAGGCGTGTCTAAAGCAGAGTGATGAATAAATTTACGAAAAAAGTTAATTAAGCCCAAAAAACTGCGTAATTGTTTCTTTGTTGTAGGAACAGTAATGTCACGTAGAGCTTGAAGTTTTTCTGGATCAGGCGCAATGCCTTCTGCTGAAATTACGTGTCCAAGAAATTTTATAGAAGTTTTAGCAAAATGCGATTTACTGAGGTTAACTGTGAGTCCTTGTGCATGGAAAGTTTGCAATAGTCGTTCTAAAATCAGATTATGTTCAGACCAGTTAGCTTCTGCAATAAGAATGTCGTCTACGTACGTCGTAATTCTGTCTTTAAGTTCTGTCGGAAGTATTGTGTTCAAACCGCGAATAAAAGCAGCAGAAGAAATAGTTAAACCGAATGGTAATTTGCAAAATTGATAACAGTCACCAAAACAGAGAAAAGCTGTATACTTTCTGCAATTCGGATGAAGTTGTATTTGCCAAAATCCCGATTTCAAATCTAATGTGGAATAAATAGCTGTACCGTGAAATTTCTGTAGTAGTTCTTCTAATGTCTGTGGTCGATCTGTTTCATTAATAATAATGTCATTAATGTGACGTGAATCAAGTACGAGGCGAAGTGAGCCATCTTTTTTCTTAACAATATGCAGCGGGTTTATGTACGGGCTAACCGCTGGTTCAATAATTCCTTGATCGAGCATATCCTGCAATTCTTTTTTAACTTGTTCTCTGTGGATATATGGAATGGGATAATGCTTTGCTTTAAATGTGTCGTGCTGTTTGACTTGAAATTCGTACATAAAGCCGGACATAGTACCAGGAATGTTGTCGAAAACTGGAGCTTGCTGCAAAAGAATTTTGTGTAATTGCGTTCGCTCGTCGTCTGTATTTGCACTGCTTTGCTTAACTTTATCAGAAATCATTTGCATTACGTCGTAGTCAGTTTCGTCTGGAGTGTTATAGTTATGTACGTACGTGTCGGTGAACAATGCGGAATTACAGTTTATGTTACGTGTTGCGGAAATGACCTCTGTGCAGTTAATTGTTTGTTCTTCTGCAGATAGTGAATGTTGAAATTCTAAAGCTAATTGCACATTTTCATCTTTTAACATTAAATAAGAATTTTGGAAATCAACCACTGCGTCGTGTTGTACGAGAAAATTAGTACCTAAAATTACGTCTGTTGTCAATAAAGGAACAATCCAAAAATTTGAGTGAAAAATATGACCTCCAATACAAAATGATAAATGCGTCTGTAATTTTACATCCACTCCTTTACTCGATACTGCTCCTTTCACTTTCGTTTTGCCTAAAGGAAATGTAGGATAAATATTCTCTTTGTTACACTCGTTGAAAGTTTCCTCATTAATGACTGACATAGGTGAGCCAGAATCAATTACTGCTGAAAATTTCGATGAACCTATTTTAATTTCGATGACAGGATGTGAAATAATTTTCTGAACAACTGGTTTTTCCTGCAAAAGAGTGTCTCTGATGTCGTCAAACGTAATTACGTTTTCGTGAACAACATTTTGCGTGTCTAAAGTAGTGCTTGTGTTATTGGAAGATGCGTCCTGTACAGTATCTAGTCAGATTCTATCTGACGTGTTATTACTATCATCACGAGGATGTTGTGGCATTTCTACAATTTGAACTGTCCTATTACTTCTTCCAGACGTATTACGCTCTGGATGATACCTACTGTCGGGTTCATTCATGAGAATAGGTTCTTGTGGATAATTTTGCTGTTGGTATGACCGACTGTTGTTAGATGTACGCTGAAAACTATCGTCATTATTTTTACGTCTATCGTAATAGTCATTCCTATACGGTGCATTGCGATTGGAATTGAAAAACTGTCTTCTCTGTACGTAGTTATTTCCTTGCTGCCGTGCGTTACTATTTGTTGTATCAGGGACTATACGTGCACGCGGCGAAACATTAAAGTTTGGTTGACCTTGTAGACTACATTGTTGGTTAGGTATACTAAGCGGCTGACTTTCATGCTGTTGTAGTGAAAAACATCTATTGTTACCAAAATGTGGTTGCTGTTGCTGCAAATTTTATACATACTAATGATTACTATTTTATCTGTTATTAAAATTACGTTGTTAGTTGTCATTACGGGAGTGCCTACTGAAAATTGTCACATTCGGTAAAAATTGTCATATCCGGTGTTCAGTACATGTTTTTAATTCTAGGTAGAGCAAAAGTTAAAGAGCTGTTTTGATAGATATAAAGGATAGTAGAAGAGAAGGCAGCAGTGCAGAAAACTAAAGATGAAACAGCACTACAGCAGCTCGGGGCCCTATGCTCGCTACGGCACATATTCATTAAAGCGTAATGAATCCCCTGAGGTCGATTACGCACTGCAAATAAATTTTAGCTTTTGCGTTCCAGGCAATGTCGGTAAAATTCCAAACACAAACTGCTGTATTCTTGCTAATTCCAATTTCTGCATTATAGGTAATACTGATGAAAGTACAATAGCAAATTGTCGTAACAGGTTCAAAGCTCGTTTCTGCATTACAGGTAATAATGGTGAAAGTACAAAAATAAGTTGTCCTATACGGTGCAAATCGTGTATCTGTGCTCTGTCGTTTTTAAACACTTTAAACTTTCTCACTGACAGGAAATGTTTGTAATCGAAATTGTCGTCTCTGTGTGATGAAACAGGTTCATGGTTGTAAGAGAATCTATTGAACTGTGGTTGTTCGGAATCTAAGTCCCGTACTCTCTGTAGATTACTCAAATTACACGCGCTGCGTGAGTCTGGCAAATGTTCGAAAAGTGGCGTCTGCTGTGATGTGTTATTAACTGAAATACTTTTCATTTCTGTTACTTCCTGTTGTAAACTAGACAATTTTCTACGTAAAGTGTTATTAGATGAATCAATCTCATTAATTGTCTGCTGTAAATTTTGAAATTCAGGTGTTTGGTTAAATGAAACCGGTGAAGTATCATCTGATTTATTGTCATTAGTACTTTCGATGACGTCAATACGACTGGCCAATTCATCACATTTTTCAGTCAGTATTTTAACCTGATCATCGGTTTTAGTGTCAGTGGCCTTAATCTGTTTTTGCAATTTACGTGTAGTTTCGTTCAGTTTTGTAACATCGGAATCCTGTGTTAGTTCTAATTGTTCGAGTCTGTCGGTCACTGTTTGAAAATCTGTTATGTATGTGTCTGTTTTCGATTTCAGATCAGAAATTTCGTCACGTAATTCCGCGTTCAACCGTTCGATGGTATTAATTTTGTCGGACATTGTAACAATATTGTTGTCTACGTATGTTTTTGCTTTCGCAAACATTTTACGTTTGTCTTCCTGTCTCTGAGCAGTGATTGTTTCCATTACTTGACGTTTTACTTTATTTTGATCCTGAATAAATTTGCGGAAACGCGTATCACTGTTTTCTATGTGAAGACTAAGACGTTCGTTAATTTGAGAGTTCTGTTGCTCGAATTTCGCATCAATCTTTTCATCCATTTTGCGCGAAAGTTCTACCGTCATTGCTTTAAACTCGTCGCGTAATTGTGTAGTTTTTTCAGAGCATTGTTTAGCGACTCCGCTAATTTCGTCTCTGAGTGTTTCTGTTATGGCTGTTTGCATTTCCCTTAATTCTTGAGCAACAGACCTAATTTCTTCGCTACTTTTTCGTGAACAAGCCTCAATTTCTTCGCGTAACTGTTCCTTAGTGTCATGGCACTGCGCGGCAACGGCTCTAATTTGTTCACTTAACTGTCTGGAATTGTTATCTAATTTTTCATTTAAGTGTTGTTTAAGGTTTTCGTTATCTTGTTTGTTCTGTTCTCTAAGTTGCTTGAGATTTTCACTACTGTTGTCTAATTTTTCATTTAAGTGTTGTTTGAGATTTTCACTCTGTTGTTTGGACTCTTCTTTATTTTGTTTGGAATCGTTATCTAGTTTTTCTATACGTTCATTAATTCGTAGCAACAATGCCATGATTGGATCCTCAGTAACATTACCTACTCTATTATCTGTACTGTTTAATGGTGGATCTGGAATTGTCGCGCTTTGTGTGACCATTTGGCCATTCTGCAATTTACAAAAAGAATTATCAGTCGGACGTACACTGTCACTCACTATTTCGGAATTAAATAAATCCGTCGTACTTTGTGTATCCTGCTCATTCTCATTAGAGAAATTTGTTTGTACGTTATTTGAATTTTCCAAACCGGGTGTGTTAAGCTGGGCAGCGCTCATTCCAACAGAACGCCCCGCGTCATCAATTGTCGTCAAATTAACAGAGGAGACAATTGAGTTCTCTTGTTCATCATTAAGGTAAAAGTCGTCATTCGCGATTGGAACGCACTGACTGTTAGTGAACGCAGGATTGTCATCATTGCACTGCGTGTCACTAGTACTATTGGTGAAGTTATTTAATTCGGTCATGTCGTTCATGATACCTCGCGATACACTATTCACAGTCTTTCGCGGCATTTTCACAATAGTCACAATTAATCACAAAACAAATAAGCACAATGCAAAATCAACACACAAATACAACAGAGCAACGAATTGCCGTTGACCTGTAGAAAGAAAGTCACAAGATTAGTAAAAGCGTTGCGCCAAATCCTAATTATATCTAAGAAATAAGAGCAGATATCTGACTGGTTTTCAAAAGATTCTCAACGAAATACGATCCTGGACTGGGTGTCGCCAAGTGTAACCTCCCCACAGAAAATTTTGAAAAAAAAGACAATACTTAATGGAAATGGAGCTACAGCTAAGTGTAAACTCCCCACAAGAATATTAATGGCAAAGACAATTAAATGAAAGCTCGCTATCTGACTCAAGTACAAGTTCCCATTAAATAATGAACGCTAATCCCATGATAATGAAACTGTAATGATAACCTAAACTCAATTCAACCGAAAGGTCGGTGTTTGCCCTGTGCGAAACGAGAATAAATTTCTTACCTTAGTGAAACTGCATGTCAAAATTCTGCTCTTATTGTTCTCTGAAGCTTGCACGAAAAGCATTGGAAGTACCTTTTGAAAATCTTTGTTAAAAGGAAATGGAAGGAAATTTGAATGATTGTCTCTAAAATTGCTTTTAAATCAAAATTATTATTGGGGGCGATTTTTGAAAGTTAAATTACAATGAGTGTTCGTTACATTATCTGATGAGCGCAAAGCTGCATGATTATTTATTTCAATAAATTATACCTCGTCCTGAATCTCGACCATTGCGATGCCGACGCCCGCCGACTGCTCTCCGCTACTGCTCGCAACCGACTCCAAGCACTACTGCAGACTGACTACTGCAGACTGACTGACTGCTCGCTACTGCGAGTCGAGCGCAACTGCTCTGGTCAGAGATTCTACAATGTCTCAGCATCGCTGCCGCACAACATACGTGTTTCAGTAGTCATACGTCATTATGTTGATGTTGGACGTCAGTTCCGAAGGGGGAGATAATTTAAAAACTGAATGCCAGTTACGAGTTGAGGATCTCGAAAAGTTTTGTTAAATTCTCACACTGGGGTTTCACGCTCTAAAACGCGCCAGTTCAGCCGGTTTTGCTAATGTGAAGAGTTCATTGGCTGCGGAGAGAAAGCAACAGAAATTTTTCAAATTTTTAACTCGCAGGTGTACGAAGAAAACATCCCATACTTTACGCAGTGCGGAGGGGCGTGTTGAATTTTCGTTCGTTCGTCGTACTGTGCACTGTTCAACTGCCCAAATTCACCTACCTCAGTACGGCGTCCGCTCACGATCCGTTTTACTGATTAGGCGTCGGAAAGAAAAGCGTTGATAAAAAAGACGCCAATACTTACGTTGCAAAGTCCGTGTAAACTCCAGTAGCCAGATGTCCTGCAATTATCTCATAATACGTATCGATTGGTAATGTAGGTGCTTCTGTCATTAGAAATTCTTCAAAATTCGATAGCAAGTTTTTTTTTTCCTTAAGCACACATTTAAACCGGCCATCAAATCCACATTTACTTAACTAACGGATCTCCAACTCTCAATTCATACAACAACTTCACACGCAAAGCAGCCAAAAATACAAATAACTCGGACCAGATTGACTACACGATCTCACAGTCACAGTTCCGATACTAATAGTGTTTCAAATTCGGTACTTTTTCAGTGGTTTCCTTTAAGAGAAACTGCTCGCCAAAATACTCCATATATGAATCCGGAACATGCCACGCGGAAATGTTCACAAAGGTCGAAAGTTCACACTCTCGTAACTTTCCAACAAAGCAATTCCAAAACTTCCAACTTTCATCAAACTGTTCGTAATTGCAACGGTTTTCCTTGCAACTAGTTTTAAACGCGCGGAACACAATATTTCTTCATCTCACACATACTGAGAAACAGCACATTTAACATGTCCTACCGCGACCGAAGCTGACGAGCAACTCTTGTTCAGACTGCCTCCCTGTATATCTAACTAGTTGTGCGCGGGAAGTACTTAATTCTGATTGGCTGATCAGTCTGATGGACCTATCAAAATGATCCTTCGAGACCATTCTCGCGGCAAACTCGCCTAAGCCAATCACTATTCAGAAAAGGATTTGCGTCCTCCAAAATGCAAATACTTACATAATGTTTAATAAAACAAAACGAAATTAAAATTAATCTTGAAAATATTTTAGAAAACGATTACTCTGCAAACAGCTATTCTGGCTGTCTTCTTACAAAAGCAATCCCACCTAGACATACGTCATCAGCAATGTGGGTAAAACAACTTTTCCACGTTCTAGTTGCATAATGTTGCACATAATGTAATATTGCATTTTAGCGTATGCCACTCGTACACACTCTCACTCATTCTCATTTATTCACACAACAAACTAATAAACAGATAATAATTTTTCTGAAATTATACTACGAAAATGCAAAATAATTAAGGTTCTGAAAATAAAATCTCAATTAAATCATTCTACACCTTGAGAACTCTAGTGATGATTTCAAATGATACTAAAAGACAAACTTATTATTTCTAACTGAGTTTTGTAGTCTAAGTTTCGGTTTGGGGTGTTTTAGGTAATATTATGAATCTCCGAAACTATAATATGTACGACTTTGAAATTTTGTGGAGACGTTCTTCCGAATAACAAAAACTAGTATATCAAATTTGAAAATGCTCTGACCATATTTAATGTGTTTTATTTAGATTCGTAGGAGGTATGAATATATAGCCGCTCAGAGTGTCACAGGAGCAGTTCTCACATTGCCTAGCAGCGACAGCCGTGCTTATAAGTCATGGCTAAGACACAAGTTTGCAGCTTCCTAGGCTCAAATACTGCGGGCTATGTTGCAATGAATGATATCGCGTAATAACTTGCGACGCCATAGCAGGAAACTGTTTACGAAACTGCTTACAAGGGGATGCCACGACGTTCGGGCATCGAATTTACTTCAAACCTGGAATACTTTCAGTAGCCCGTTGTTGTTGTAGTAGTTGTTGTTGTTGTTGTGGTCTTCAGTCCAGAGACTGGTTTGATGCTGCTCTATCCTGTGCAAGCTTCTTCACCTCCCAGTACCTACTGCAACCTACATCATTCTGAATCTGTTTAGTGTATTCATCTGTTGGTCTCACTCCACAATTTTTACCCTCCACACTGCCCTCCAATACCTGGTGATCCCTTGATGCCTCAGAATGTGCCCTACCAACCGATCCCTTCTTCTAGTCAAGTTGTGCCACAAATTTCTCTTCTCTCCAATTCTATTCACGACTTCCACATTAGTTATGTGATCTAGCCATCTAATCTTCAGCATTCTTCTGTAGCACCACATTTCTAAAGCTGCTATTCTCTTCTTGTCTAAACTATTTATCGTCCACGTTTCATTTCCATACGTGGCTACTATCCATACAAATACTTTCAGAAACGACTTCCTGACACTTAGATCTATTCTCGATGTTAACAAATTTCTGTTCTTCAGAAACGCTTTCCTTGCCATTGCCAGTCTACATTTTATATCCTCTCTACTTCGACCATCATCAGTTATTTTTGCTACCCAAATAGCAAAATTCATTTACTACAGTGTCTCATTCCCTAATCTAATTCCCTCAGCGTCACCCGACTTAATTCGACTACATTCCATTACCCTCGTTTTGCTTTTGTTTATCTTCATCTTATATCCTCCTTTTAAGACACTGTCCATTCCGTTCAGCTGCTCTTCCAGGTCCTCTGCTGTCTCTGACAGAATTACAATTTCTTCTCCGTGGATTTTAATTTCTACTCCGAATTTTTCTTTTGTTTCCTTTACTGCTTGCTAAATATACAGATTGAATAACATCGGGGATAGGCTACAACCCTGTCTCACTCCCTTCGCAACCACTGCTTCCCTTTCATGCCCCTCGACTCTTATACCTGGCTTATGGTTTCTGTAAAAATTGTAAAAAGCCTTTCGCTCCCTGTATTTTACTCCTGCCACTTTCAGAATTTGAAAGAGACTATTCCAGTCAACATTTTCGAAAGCTTCTCTAAGTCTACAAATGCTAGAAACGTAGGTTTGCCTTTCCTTAATCTATTTTCTTACATAAGTCGTAGGGTCAGTATTGCCTCACGTGTTCCAACATTTCTACGGAATCCAAACTGATCTTCCCCGAGGTCGGCTTCTACCAGTTTTTACATTCGTCTGTTAAGAATTCGCGTTAGTATTTTGCAACTGTGACTTATTAAACTGATAGTTCGGTAATTTTCACATCTGTCAACACCTGCTTTCTTTGGGATTGGAATTATTATATTCTTCTTGAAGTCTGAGGGTATTTCTCCTGTCTCATACATCTTGCTCACTAAATGGTAGAGTTTTGTTAGGCTTCGCTCTCCCAAGGCTGTCAGTAGTTCTAATGGAATGTTGTCTACTCCCGTGGCCTTAGGTCCTTCAGTTATCTGTCAAACTCTTCAGGCAGTATCATATGTCCCACTTCATCCTCATCTACATCCTCTTCCATTTCCATAGTATTGTCCTCAAGAACATCGCTCTCGTATAGACATTCCATATACTCATTCCACCTTTCCGCTTTCCCTTCTTTGCTTAGAATTGGCTTTCCATCTGAGCTCTTGATATTCATACAAGTGGTTCTCTTTTCTCCAAAGGTCTCCTTAATTTTCCTGTAGGCAGTATCTATCTTACCCGTAGTGAGTTAAGCCTCTATGTCCTTACATTTGTCCTCTAGCCATCCCTGCTTAGCCAATTTGCACTTACTGTCAATCTCATTTTTGCGACGTTTGTATTTCTTTTTGCTTGCTTCATTTACTGCATTTCTATATTTTCTCCTTTCGTCAATTAAATTCAATATTTCTTCTGTTACCCAAGGATTTCTACTAGCCCTCGTCTTTTTACCTACTTGATCCTCTGCTGCCTTCACTATTTCATCTCTCAAAGCTACCCATTCTTCTTCTACTGTATTTCTTTCCCCCATTATTGTCAATCGTTCCTAATGCTCTACCTGAAACTCTCTACAACCTCTAGTTCTTTCAGTTTATCCAGGTCCCATCTCCTCAAATTCTCAGCTTTTTGCAGTTTCTTCAGTTTTAATCTACAGTTTATAACCAATAGATTGTGTTCAGAATCCACATCTGCTCCTGGAAATGTCTTACAATTTAAAACCTCGTTCCTGAATCTCTGTCGAACCATTATATAATCTGTCTGAAACCTTCTAGTATCTGCAGGCTTCTACAGTGTATACAAACTTCTTTCATGATTCTTGAGTCAAGTATGATTAAGTTATGCTCTGTGCAAAATTCTACCAGGCGGCTTCCTCTTTCATTCCTTACTCCCATTCCATATTCACCTACTATGTTTCCTTCCCTTCCTTTTCCTACTATCGAGTTCCAGTCACCCATGACTATTAAATTTTCGTCCCCCTTCACTATCTGAATAATGTCTTTTATCTCATCATACATTTCATCAACCTCTTCGTCATCTGCGGAGCTAGTTGGCATATAAACTTGTACTATTGTGGCAGGCATGGGATTCGTAACTATCTTGGCCACAATAATGCGTTCACTATGCTGTTTGTAGTAGCTTAGCCGCATTCCTATTTTCCTATTCATTATTAAACCTATTCCTGCATTACTCCTATTTGATTTTGTATTTATAACACTGTATTCACCTGACCAGAAGTCTTGTTCCTCCTGCCACCGAACTTCACTCATTCCCACTATATCTCACTTTAACCTATCCATTTCCCTTTTTAAATTTTCTAACCTACATCCCCGAATAAGGGATCTGACATTCCAAGCTCCGATCTCTAGAACGCCAGTTTTCATTCTCCTGTTAACACCGTCCTCCTGAGTAGTCCCCGCCCGGAGATCCGAATGGGGGACTATTTTACCTCCGGAATATTTTACCCAAGAGGACGCCATCATCATTTAACCATACAGTATAGCTGCATGCTCTCGGCAAAAATTACGGCTGTAGTTTCCCATTGCTTTCAGCCGTTCGCAGTACCAGCACAGCAAGGCCGTTTTGGTTAGTGTTACAAGGCCAGGTCAGTCAATCATCCAGATTGTTGCCCCTGCAACTACTGAAAAGGCTGCTGCCACTCTTCAGGAACCACACGTTTGTCTGGCCTTTCAATACATACCCCTCCGTCATGGTTGCACCTAAGGTACGGCTATCTGTATCGCTGAGGCACGCAAAACCTCCCCACCAACGGCAAAGTCCATGGTTCATGGGGAGGGGGGAAGGGTCATTAAGACATCATATTGAGCAAGTGGTAGGCGTACTTACTAGGCGATTTCGAGAACATCGCAAGAGAAGTTTTACGTGTCAGTGATGTACTGGTGCGTTGCAATACTCGGCACGAGATGGTGCCGATTCTGTGGTTAGCGTCCAAGCTTCGTAATCTGCATTCCTGGACTGAATCACCCTCATTTTTTTCCTACTTGTTTATAACACGAATCATTGTTTCGTATATTGTACATTTGGAACGCAACATGGTGGAAAGACAAGTGTATTTGCTTGAAATTTTATTGAATTTCCTACTGTTATTTGGTTGTTCACTAATTTTTATTGTTAAAAGAAATATTATGCGTATATTACTTTGATAGGCAAGTTAAATACTTTATCAAGAGCCTTAAATCTTGTACATATTTGACTGACAGAAACCTAGAAATTGCTTCTTGTGAAGATGCTATTAAGATACATTTAACTGTACATCACTAACTTTCAGAACAGATATTTATGAAAATGTTGCGTTACGCATGGTTCGAATCCAAATTGTTGGAAGAAAGAGAAATTTTCCCAAACGGCAATAATCTTTTTTTCCCCTTAGAAACTCTGAAGATTCCCCTGTTCATGCGGGAAAATCGCATTCATTCGCTGTAGTAGATTTGGTTCTACGAAAAATATCGTCCTACAACTTGTAATGTCCAGTTCACAGCCGACAGTTAATCATACGTTTCCCTGATGTTCTGGCATATTACAACTCATTGCATTATTGAATAAAGTTATTTACACCTTTATTTATCGATGTTTGACTTCTGCTCTCCAAGCATGTCCCTTGTTCTTGAAACCTGTCTGCAGATCGAAGCGCCCAGGTTCAAAGCAGTTCTCGGTAACTTAAGTGATTGCACGTATAGGGAATTCAGAAATCGAGACTGTCACACATTTTCAGAAAAATCTTTATATTTTTGGTCGTTTACTTGTCGACAGTTATAAATATAATATTTGTTGTGACAATTAAAGTTAGCAAATAACCAAATAACATGGGGAAGTTTCTGCAAATATACGAGTCGCTTCATCATCATCATATTACATTTCAAATGCAATATGTATGAAATAACGTGACTAGTGTAACACACACACACACACACACACACACACACACACACACATATATATATATATATATATATATATATATATATATATATATATATATATACAGGGTGTTTCAAAAAAGACCGGTATATTTGAAACGGCAATAAAACCTAAACGAGCAGCGATAGAAATACACCGTTTGTTGCAATATGCTTGGGACAACAGTACATTTTCAGGCGGACAAACTTTCGAAATTACAGTAGTTACAATTTTCAACAACAGATGGCGCTGCAAGTGATGTGAAAGATATAGAAGACAACGCAGTCTGTGGGTGCGCCATTCTGTACGTCGTCTTTCTGCTGTAAGCGTGTGCTGTTCACAACGTGCAAGTGTGCTGTGGACAACATGGTTTATTCCTTAGAACAGAGGATTTTTCTGGTGTTGGAATTCCACCGCCTAGAACACAGTGTTGTTGCAACAAGACGAAGTTTTCAACGGAGGTTTAATGTAACCAAAGGACCGAAAAGCGATACAATAAAGAATCTGTTTGAAAAATTTCAACGGACTGGGAACGTGCTGGAAAGGTAGGGCGACCGCGTACGGCAACCACAGAGGGCAACGCGCAGCTAGTGCAGCAGGTGATCCGACAGCGGCCTCGGGTTTCCGTTCGCCGTGTTGCAGCTGCGGTCCAAATGACGCCAACGTCCACGTATCGTCTCGTGCGCCAGAGTTTACACCCCTATCCATACAAAATTCAAACGTGGCAACCCCTCAGCGCCGCTACCATTGCTGCACGAGAGACATTCCCTAACGATATAGTGCACAGGATTGATGACGGCGATATGCATGTGGGCAGCATTTGGTTTACTGACGAAGCTTATTTTTACCTGGACGGCTTCGTCAATAAACAGAACTGGCGCATATGGGGAACCGAAAAGCCCCATGTTGCAGTCCCATCGTCCCTGCATCCTCAAAAAGTACTGGTCTGGGCCGCCATTTCTTCCAAAGGAATCATTGGCCCATTTTTCAGATCCAAAACGATTACTGCATCACGCTATCTGGACATTCTTCGTGAATTTGTGGCGGTACAAACTGCCTTGGACGACACTGCGAACACCTCGTGGTTTATGCAAGATGGTGCCCGGCCACACCGCACGGCCGACGTCTTTAATTTCCTGAATGAATATTTCGATGATCGTGTGATTGCTTTGGGCTATCCGAAACATACAGGAGGCGGCGTGGATTGGCCTCCCTATTCGCCAGACATGAACCCCTGTGACTTCTTTCTGTGGGGACACTTGAAAGACCAGGTGTACCGCCAGAATCCAGAAACAATTGAACAGATGAAGCAGTACATCTCATCTGCATGTGAAGCCATTCCGCCAGACACGTTGTCAAAGGTTTCGGGTAATTTCATTCAGAGACTACGCCATATTATTGCTACGCATGGTGGATATGTGGAAAATATCGTACTATAGAGTTTCCCAGACCGCAGCGCCATCTGTTGTTGAAAATTGTAACTAATGTAATTTCGAAAGTTTGTCCGCCTGAAAATGTACTCTTGTCCCAAGCATATTGCAACAAACGGTGTATTTCTATCGCTGCTCGTTTAGTTTTTATTGCCGTTTCAAATATACCGGTCATTTTTGAAACACCCTGTATATATATATATATATATATATATATATATATATATATATATATGAAATAACATATATATATATATATATATATATATATATATATATTACACTAGTCATGTTATTTCATACATCTTGCATTTGAAATGTAATATGATAAAACGACTCGTATATTTGCAGAAACTTTTATTGAATTCCCCATGTTATTTGTTTATTTGGTAACTTTAATTGTCACAACAAATATTATATTTACAACTGCCAACAAGTAAACGAACAAAGGCATAAAGGTTTTCTGAAAATATGTGACTGTCTCGATTTCTGATATATATATATACACTCCTGGAAATTGAAATAAGAACACCGTGAATTCATTGTCCCAGGAAGGGGAAACTTTATTGACACATTCCTGGGGTCAGATACATCACATGATCACACTGACAGAACCACAGGCACATAGACACAGGCAACAGAGCATGCACAATGTCGGCACTAGTACAGTGTATATCCACCTTTCGCAGCAATGCAGGCTGCTATTCTCCCATGGAGACGATCGTAGAGATGCTGGATGTAGTCCTGTGGAACGGCTTGCCATGCCATTTCCACCTGGCGCCTCAGTTGGACCAGCGTTCGTGCAGACCGCGTGAGACGACGCTTCATCCAGTCCCAAACATGCTCAATGGGGGACAGATCCGGAGATCTTGCTGGCCAGGGTAGTTGACTTACACCTTCTAGAGCACGTTGGGTGGCACGGGATACATGCGGACGTGCATTGTCCTGTTGGAACAGCAAGTTCCCTTGCCGGTCTAGGAATGGTAGAACGATGGGTTCGATGACGGTTTGGATGTACCGTGCACTATTCAGTGTCCCCTCGACGATCACCAGTGGTGTACGGCCAGTGTAGGAGATCGCTCCCCACACCATGATGCCGGGTGTTGGCCCTGTGTGCCTCGGTCGTATGCAGTCCTGATTGTGGCGCTCACCTGCACGGTGCCAAACACGCATACGACCATCATTGGCACCAAGGCAGAAGCGACTCTCATCGCTGAAGACGACACGTCTCCATTCGTCCCTCCATTCACGCCTGTCGCGACACCACTGGAGGCGGGCTGCACGATGTTGGGGCGTGAGCGGAAGACGGCCTAACGGTGTGCGGGACCGTAGCCCAGCTTCATGGAGACGGTTGCGAATGGTCCTCGCCGATACCCCAGGAGCAACAGTGTCCCTAATTTGCTGGGAAGTGGCGGTGCGGTCCCCTACGGCACTGCGTAGGATCCTACGGTCTTGGCGTGCATCCGTGCGTCGCTGCGGTCCGGTCCCAGGTCGACGGGCACGTGCACCTTCCGCCGACCACTGGCGACAACATCGATGTACTGTGGAGACCTCACGCCCCACGTGTTGAGCAATTCGGCGGTACGTCCACCCGGCCTCCCGCATGCCCACTATACGCCCTCGCTCGAAGACCGTCAACTGCACATACGGTTCACGTCCACGCTGTCGCGGCATGCTACCAGTGTTAAAGCCTGCGATGGAGCTCCGTATGCCACGGCAAACTGGCTGACACTGACGGCGGCGGTGCACAAATGCTGCGCAGCTAGCGCCATTCGACGGCCAACACCGCGGTTCCTGGTGTGTCCGCTGTGCCGTGCGTGTGATCATTGCTTGTACAGCCCTCTCGCAGTGTCCGGAGCAAGTATGGTGGGTCTGACACACCGGTGTCAATGTGTTCTTTTTCCATTTCCAGGAGTATATATATATATATATATATATATATATATATATATATATATATATATATATAGTGAGGGTGACTCGAACCAATGCTCCACCGATTACGAAGCTTGAACGCTAAGCTCATGACCGCCACCAGCTCGTGCGCAGTGTTGCAGTGTACCGGTGTATCACTGATGGGTGAAACTTCTCTTGCGATTTTCTCGAAATTGATTAAATATTGCACCTTACTACTTGCACATTATGTTTCCTAAAAAAATGGTTCAAATGGCTCTGAGCGCTATGGGACTTAACTTCTGAGGTCATCAGTACCCTAGAACTTAGAACTACTTAAACATAACTAACCTAAGGACATCACACACATCCATGCCCGAGGCAGGATTCGAACCTGCGACCGTAGCGGTCGCGCGGTTCCCGACTGTAGCGCCTAGAACCGCTCGGCCACCCCGGCTGGCTATGTTTCCTAATGGACTACTCAAAGTGTACAAAGTTTGAAGTAAATCTGTGATCCGAATTTTAGACCTCAGGTTATTGATTTAAGTGAACGGAAAATACGTCCGAAATTTTATGGAGAACCTAAGATTGAATTAGAAAATCTTCGGCATCACAGACGGGACCCATAAAACGATATTACGATGGGTAGCCGACACCAGAAGTATCTCAAGCATGGCGTTGTTGAGTCACTGGCAACGACACGCAGACACAGGAGCGGCTCTCACGAGTTCACGAGCAAACAAATAACAGAATAAAGTCTGAAACTATGAAACGCTCGGCCACTAGAACGACGCCAGAACTATAGTGACTGACTGGAGACTTTTGGGAAGGTAAGAATATTTAAATTAACAAATGGTTCCACGTACTTTTTAAAGAGCAAAAGGAAATAACAATAGGTGAACTGAACGTCTAATGTTACATCGGCACAGAATCTTATCAGTACAATTCACCATTATAAGCAGGTTTAGTATCACTGTCACAGAAACGTGTTTTGTATAGAACTTAAGTAGTCAATTGTTAAATGTAAACATAGTATGTTATTTAATTATGTTATGAGGCATCAAGGGATCACCAATTTAGTACTGGAGGGCAGCGTGGAGTGTAAAAATCATAGAGGGAGACCAAGAGATGAATACACTAAGCAGATTCAGAAGGATGTACGTTGCAGTAGGTACTGGGAGATGCAGACGTTTGCACAGGATAGAGTAGCATGGAGAGCTGCATCAAACCAGTCTCTGGACTGAAGACCACAACAACAACAACAACATTTAACTATGATTTTTATAAGGCAAGTGCCTTGTAGATTCCACGCTACTACATCACTTTCGTAATCATAAATGTTAATATATCGTTTTAGTACATATTACTCTCTGCAAACAGCTACGTTGTCTCATTCACAACGTAACAATTGATGTAAGCTCTATTTTATAGAAATGAGCGCACCTGAAACAAATAACATTGCCCTTAGCGTCGCAACAGAAGGAGAGTTTAGTCCTCTGTCGATAAAGCTTCCCTGGTGATACACAGGCACCAAATCACCCCTCACCCCACTCGTCTAGCACACAATAAATCTTCCCAACGAGTACATAGTGGTTAACCCGACGCCCGAAAACAGGACATCAATTATAGGCCGAAGGCGTAATGAAGGAAAATCGACACGTTCATCCTGTGCGTCGTCAAAAATTGTGATGGAGCGTCTGTAATAAGCGGCTTCCAAGCAACGGATAAATGTGGAGCCCGCGGCGCTGTAGACGACGACGCAGTTACTCAAACGTCGTTTATACAACCACATATACTTTAGGTCCCATATGTTTTTAGTTACGATCACTTCCAATGCTACATTAGCTTGCTTAATCTGTTAAACACAGCACTGTCACTACTGTCGCTGTTGTACTAAACGAACATTCACTCATTAAAGTTTTCACCTTCATCTGCCCCAAAATCTTTTTTTTTGTGACAATAATAACACACTGTAAAGTAAAAGTACTGTTTCACTACCTATCATGATGGAAAGAAGGCAACAAAGGGTCAGTTGTTCCGCTTATTTATTTGATAATTGTACGATGTGTTGAGGTTGGGTTGTTTGAGGAAGAGACCAAACAGCGAGGTCAAAAATTGGTTCAAATCGCTCTGAGCACTATGGGACTTAACTCCTGTGGTCATCAGTCCCCTAGAACTTAGAACTACTTAAACCTAACTAACCTAAGGACATCACACACATCCATGCCCGAGGCAGGATTCGAACCTGCGACCGTAGCGGTCGCGCGGTTCCAGACTGTAGCGCCTGGAACCGTTCGGCCACAAAGGCCGGCACAGCGAGGTCATCTGTTTCATCGGATTAGGGAAGGATGGGGAAGGGAATCGGCCATGCCCTTTCAAAGGAACCATCCAGGCATTTGCCTGTAGCGATTAAGGGAAATGGAGGAAAACCTAAATCAGGATGGCCGGACGCGGGATTTAACCGTTGTGCTCCCGAATGCGAGTCCAGTGTGCTAACCACTGCGCCACCTTGCTCGCTTGTACGATTTGTCAATAAACGTAATGTAATAATAATAGCAGTTAACTGCTGAACATATTTATTACGAGAAGTAATTTTTCTTTTGTTTGTTTTTTCGGTCACGACGACTACGCCTCAGGAAACACACAACCTTTTGTTTGCATAAATTACAACTCGGACAATGATGGTGAATAAGCCTTTAAACATTGAAACCTCTATGCAGTTCACATTATTCTAGGAGGTGGAAGTAAGCAAAAAAGTTGTTATAGAGCAAATTTATTCCCAGTTGCAAATATGGGTAACCTGCAGCTTCAAAACAGAATGAGAACACTGGAAATTTATGCCGAACCAGGACTAGAACCCGGATTTCCCGCTAGTCACGAACAGTCGCCTTAACAATTTAGGCTATCCGTGCACGCTTCACGGCCAGACCCACACTTCCGCATGTTATCGTCCGTGTGTCAGTAACCTGTGCTCATACATGTGCTGCAATTCTCGTAGGGGGGACACATTTAATAGAAAGTCGCTAACCTAGATCGGGTGATTAATACAATATTGCAGTGCCTGTATCTGTACGAGGAGCGTTCGGTAAGTAATGCAAGACATTTATTTTCTCGGCCAATTTTGGTTGAAAAAATGTGGAAATTATTGTGAGGCATCATGGAATACTCCCGCTTCAGTCCCTATACTCCCATGAAGGAGCTATAGACGTTGGCACTATAAGTGGCCTTCTAAATGGCGTCTGTAACTGAGGTTCTTTCCAGGCAGAGAACAGTCTTTGAGTTTGTTTTGGAGGAAAACCAGAGCATCGCAGACATTCATACGCACCTGCAGACTGTCTACGGATACCTGGCAGTGAATAAAAGCGTTTCTCATAATCGCAAACTTCATTGGGCTGTTTTTCCTCATCCTCCCCAGAGCACAGGTGTCGCACTTCCTTCTGTTTCGCCCAATGAAGGACGCTTTCCACGCGAAGCAATACGTGGATGATGGAGAGGTTACTGGTGCATCAAGATGTTGATTCCGACGTCGACCGTTAGAGAGGGACGATACGGTCATACAATCCCTACAAGTAAGGTGGCGTAAGGTCGTCGCAGAGAACGGAGATTATGTTGAAAAACAGGGTTTTGTAGCCAAAAGAGTGGGGAGTAATATGATGTATTGTGGAATCCTGAAAAAAACCAACCCGCTTTCAGATAAAAAAGTGTGCCATTACTTATTGAATCTTCCTCATGGGAAGTAAGATACAATGTTCCTTCGGAATCCACAGTGTTTGTTTCTTCGGACATGCATACGTGTCCGAAAGAACTCTGCATCGTAATTCTTGCAAACACAGGCACTGAGATATAGTAAAAGAATTGTTTACTACTAGTGATTTTTTTGTGTTTTACCATGTCAATTGATGTGAGTAAGACTGTAATTTCGTGAAGAGCCAAAAACCGTATTTTGAGAAGGTTAGTAGTGTATCTTGTTTACTGATTATTGTGACCCATGATATGCGTAAATGTGTCCTCATGGGTGTGTAAACTGCCCCATACTCGGGGAACGTATACGCACCTGAGTCCAGCTCATGTAAATTTATTTTGCACTCTTAAATGTGATGACGAGTTTGAAATACTTATAACAGTCTCGACTGTAATAACCATTCTGTAGAACCAAATCACTACTGGTCATTAAAATTGCTACACCAAGAAGAAATGCAGATGATAAACGGGTTTTCATTGGACAAATATATTATACTAGAACAGACATGTGATTACATTTTCACGCAATTTGGGTGCATATATCATGAGAAACACTACACGTAAATTGATAGGGGCTGACTGCTACCACCTGCAGCGAGACGTTATGCGGAATCAGCGGCGACGAGAGAAAATGTGTTCTGTACTGCGATTCGAACCCGGATCTCCTGCTTACAAGTCAGGTGGGGTAACCACTGCGCCAGCCGTGACGCAGCGTTATCGCAGCTGCACGGACTGTCTCGCTACGGCTCGCGGCCGATCCACGCTGTCACCGAGTGCCTGGCTGGGTAACGGATCCACTTCCTTCAGTGTGACTGTACAAGTATGTCCGACCTGCTCTAGGAATTTCTAAGCAGCGAAGAAGAGTACAATGGACAGGGACTGCGGATAGTAGCCGCTCAGTGGGAGTGTGGATTGGCCGCGAGGCGTAACCGAGATAGTCCGTGCAGTTGCGATAACATTCTGTCCCGGATGGCAGTCGGCTTTCGGTCGTGGGCTCCGCGCGCAGGACAAGCACCGCAGTTGTTTACTTTCGCGTCGCGGTATTTCGTGTTGTATAGCGTCCATCACTACTGCACCTCAAGGCGCACTGTTCCCGCCGAGCGACGCTTAAAGTAACATTCTAAGCACGACCACGCACTTATGAAATTGAACAATTCACTCGCAAAGAGCCACCTCTGGACACCCAGGAAGTGATAGGTATTCACTTCTCTATCACTGGGAGTATTGTCTGTATTAAGATGTGCTGAGGTAATGTATGAATGCAGAGTCTTTGCGGAGACCTGAAGATCCGTCAATTACTGAGACCAGTTAAAGACGCAGTAGGTCTCAGAACACCTGGAGTCTACGAAATACCTTGTGAGAGTAGCCAGAAGTACATCGGACAAACAGTGAGCACTGTGGAACAACGCAGGAAAGAACATGAGAAGTATTATCGCCTACGCTATCCAGAGGAATGTACGTTAGCTGAGCATGCGTTAGAAAACGGTCACCACATAAAATTTGACGATACCTCTGTCATGGCTCGCGCTAACGGCTTCTAGGACAGTTTAATAAAGGAAGATATTGAAATAAAAATTACCGCAAACACCCTGAATAGAAACGGTGGCTTGCAGCTCAGCGCTGCGTGGGATCCAGCGATCGCGCGGTTGAAGAGGGCACATCGAACGCCGACTCAAAACATGCCCATATGTGGCAATGTCACGGGCACCATTGTCTTCACAGCCGGTAGCTAGCGTATATAAGGGCGCACCAACAGCCCACTGCCGGCCGGTGTGGCCGTGCGGTCTAGGCGCTTCAGTCTGAAACCGCGTGACCGCTCCGGTCGCAGGTTCGAATCCTGCCTCGGGCATGGATGTGTGTGCTGTCGTTAGGTTAGTTAGGTTTAAGTAGTTCTAGGGGACTGATGACCACAGGAGTTAAGTCCCATAGTGCTCAGAGCCATTTGAACCATTTGAACCAACAGCCCACTGGCAGTCATAACACTTGACAATGGCCAAGGAGTGCTTGGCCGAAAGCTCGTGTAGTTTTAAGCAATTGACGCGGTTGGAAACCCGAGAACATTTTATTCAATGTGCTGAGGTAGTTCGACAAGACGCACATCTAGTTGTACTTATTTACACTAGGTGAAGTTTTCGCAGGTTCCCAGTGGCGTCAGAAATAGCTATTCCGTAAGTTGAAAACAAATAAGTCGCCAGAGTCGCATGTAATCCCAATTTGGTTTTACAAAGAGTAATCTACGGCACTTATCGCCAATCTCTCGCCCAACACAGAGTCGCAAGCGACTCAAAAAACGCGCAGCGGACTCCTGTACATACACTACTGGCCATTAAAATTGCTACACCACAAATATTACGTGCTACAGAAGCGAAATTTAACCGACAGGAAGAAGATGCTGTGATATACAAATGATTAGCTTTTCAGAGCATTCACATCATGTTGGCGCCGGTGGCGACACCTACAACGTGCTGACATGAGGAAAGTTTCCAAACGATTTCTCATACACAAACAGCAGTTGACCGGCGTTGCCTGGTGAAACGTTGTTGTGATGCCTCGTGTAAGGAGGAGAAATGTGTACCATCACGTTTTCGACTTTGATAAAGGTCGGATTGTAGCCTATCGCGATTGCGGTCTATCGTATCGCGACATTGCTGCTCCTCTTGGTCGAGATCCAATGACTTTTAGCAGAATATGGAATCGGTGGATTCATGAGGGTAATACGGAACGCAGTGCTGGATCCCAACGGCCTCGTATCACTAGCAGTCGAGATGACAGGCATCTTATCCGTGTGGTTGTAACGGATCGTGCAGCCACGTCTCGATCCCTGAGTCAACAAATGGGGACGTTTGCAAGACAACAAGCATCTGCACGAACAGTTCGACGACGTTTGCAGCAGCATGGACTATCAGCTCGGAGACCATGGCTGCGGTTACCCTTGACAGTGCAGCACAGACAGGAGCGCCTGCGATGGTGTTCTCAACGACGAACCTGGGTGCACGAATGGCAAAACGTCATTATTTCGGATGAATCCATGTTGTGTTTACAGCATGGTGATGGTCGTATCCGTGTTTGGCGACATCGCGGTGAACGCACATTGGAAGCGTGTATTTGTCATCGCCATACTGGCGTATCACCCGGCGTGTTGGTATGGGGTGCCATTGGTTACACGTCTCGGTCACCTCTTGTTCGCATTGACTGCACTTTCAACAATGGACGTTACATTTCAAGCCCTGTTTGACTCAATGCCCAAGTGTATCAAGGCCGTTATTATGGCCAGAGGTGGTTGTTCTGGGTACTGATTTCTCAGGATCTATTCACCCAAATGGGGTGAAAATGTAATCACAAATGGTTCAAATGGCTCTGAGCACTATGGGACTCAACTGCTGAGGTCATTAGTCCCCTAGAACTTAGAACTAGATAAACCTAACTAACCTAAGGACATCACAAACATCCATGCCCGAGGCAGGATTCGAACCTGCGACCGTAGCGGTCTTGCGGTTCCAGACTGCAGCGCCTTTAACCGCACGGCCACTTCGGCCGGCATGTAATCACAGATCAGTTCTAATATAGTATATTTGTCCAATGAATACCCGTTTATCATCTGCATTTCTTCTTGTTGTAGCAATTTTAGTGGCCAGTAGTGTACAAATATAATGTACCAATAGTACACCAACAGCCATTATATTCATATGAGTAACCTGGAAGTAGATAACCTCGGAGTAGTGTAGCAACTTAAATCTCTTTCTAATGAGTGGAGTTATAGTGTTTAAAGTTCAGTTTTACAGTTTGAGAAATAATCCACTTCCAATGCATTTTTAAATCAATCTGTTCATTTTCTTAAATAAATTGCGTTACTTGAAAAGCTGCCTGAAAATAGTAAAGTTGTTAGTTAAAAGGACAATAATATTGATTTGAAGTGAACAAGATTATTAACTGCTGCATTTATGCAGAATTAGAAAGTTTTACAAGTGTTCATTTTATGGGAAAGTCTTTGAACTTGAATTTAATGTAGTGTTGGCATTCGCACAGCGAACTATATTTTGCGTAGGTTAAAAGACTGTTTACCAAAGCAGATTTGTTATTTCAAGTGTGTCACCCTCGGTAGCTCAATCGTCAGCGCGACAGCATGTCAATCCGAAGGGCCCAGGTTCGATTCCCGGCTTGATCCGAGATTTTCTCCGCTCAGGGACTGGGTGTTGTGCTGTCCTAATCATTATCATCTCATTCCCATAGACTTGCACCCGGCAAATGGTCTCCCCTACGGTTGTTAATGAAGATGGTTCTTCTAACTATGAAAGTTTAAGGGCCCACATGTGCCAGGGAAGTTAGTTAATCAAGCAAAGCAAAGGCTCCTTCAAAGCCAGTGCAGTTAAACTTGCATTCTGTTTAATTACTTCAAACTTAACTTAAGAAAGAAATATTTACTGTGTTAGCTATTCTATTGCAAGTTGGTTAACGCCCAGGCTTAGAGACCCTCTACTAAGTAATGATGTTATAGAGTATGATCATTAATAGGCCCCCTGATTTAAAACAGAATTACTTCATGGTCTTGCCTGTTTAGTATTGGCTCTGAGCACTATGGGACTTAACATCTGAGGTCATCAGAACTTAGAACTACTGAAACCTAACTAACCTAAGGACTTCACACACATCCATGCCCGAGGCAGGATTCGAACCAGCGACCGTAGCGGAAGCGCGGTTCCAGACTGAAGCGCCTAGAACCGCTCGGCCACCACGGCCGGCTTTCATGTGTGTTGGTGATTGGTTCTATAAACTGCTGCACCAAGTTAGTAGTACATTTATCTGTAATGTGTGCTTACCGTTTTAGTGTGAATAGATATAAAGGAAGAGTTAAGTGTGTGTGTGTGTCAAGGAACGTTATGTTAGCATTATCACTGACTTCTGCTTTATTATATTGCTTGATACAAATTCCTAATTAGGCTGGCGACAGATATTGATATGTAATATTACAACTTGTTTTTGCGCTGGGAGGCGGTCTGTTCCTGACCCATCGGTTTACTGTTGGTTCTACTCTGCTACAGTGTTTCGGAAACGAATCCCAGGCTGATTGTTCTGTTCAAAATGTTCAAATGTGTGTGAAATCTTACGGGACTTAACTGCTAAGGTCATCAGTCCCTAAGCTTACAAACTACTTAACCTAAATTATCCTTAGGGCAAACACACACACCCATGCCCGAGGGAGGGCTCGAACCTCCGCCGGGACCAGCCGCACAGGCCATGACTGCAGCGCACTAGACCGCTCGGCTAATTCTGCGCGGTTGATTGTTCTATTCCCATCAGGTTATCTCACGGGTATAAATTTCTCAAAAATTTCTTGCTGGCGTTTAACGTCAGCATCGATTGCCGCTTAAAGTCGACCGGTGTTACCGTCACAAGGTGAACAATTCCTAGGTTCCCTGTAGCTATTCCGTACTATAGAACGCTCGAGAACATAATGCTTATCACGAACACTGAAATTGTTCCAGTGGTTACCTACTCGCCTTCCCCGTATAAAATACGTTACTGGTAATGCCTGTAGTTGAAAAGCCGGATATCTTCTGAGACGCACCCAACCTTCCCAGTTCGTGAAACGGAGGCGCTTACGTAGGTGGTACGTCAGAGCCGTGGCGCGTTTACGAAGACCCCGGCGCCATGCGACGCCACCTCTACTGTACTGTGTACTGTATATTACGGAGCGCGCGCTGCATTAAGCGGGATCCAGCACGGAGCCCCGCGGAACGGCTGCGACCGCCGCCACGCAGACGGCGCGACCGCGCGGGAATCGATATGCCGAGTCGGAGCTGCAAGCTGCAGGGGAAAAGTGCCGCACGGCGTAACCCGAGAGCTGTTCGGGGCCAGCAAATTGTGCAACTCTGGTCTTCAGACAAAAGTACATACACTACTGGCCATTAAAATTGCTGCACCACGAAGATGACGTGCTACAGTCGCGAAATTTAACCGACAGGAAGCAGATGCTGTGATATGCAAATGATTAGCTTTCCAGAGCATTCACACAAGGCTGGCGCCGGTGGCGACACCTACAACGTGCTGACATGAGGAAAGCTTCCAACCGATTTCTCATACACAAACAGCAGTTGAACGGCGTTGCCTGGTGAAACGTTGTTGTGATGCCTCGTGTAAGGAGGAGAAATGCGTACCATCGCGTTTCCGACTTTGATAAAGGTCGGATTCTAGCCTATCGCGATTGCGGTCTATCGTATCGCGACATTGCTGCTCGCGTTGGTCGAGATCCAATGACTGTTAGCAGAATATGGAATCGGTGGGTTCAGGAGGCTAATACGGAACGCCGTGCTGGATCCCAACGGCCTCGTATCACTAGCAGTCGAGATGACAGGCATCTTATCCGCATGGCTGTAACGGATCGTACAGCCACGTCTCGATCTCTGAGTCAACAAATGGGAACGTTTGCAAGACAACAACCATCTGCACGAACAGTTCGACGACGTTTGCAGCAGCATGGACTATCAGCTCGGAGACCATGACTGCGGTTACCCTTGACAGTGCATCACAGACAGGAGCGCCTGCGATGGTGTACTCAACGACGAACCTGGGTGCACGAATGGCAAAACGTCATTTTTTTCGGATGAATCCAGGTTCTGTTAACAGCATCATGATGGTCGCATCCGTGTTTGGCGACATCGCGGTGAACGCACATTGGATGCGTGTAGTCGTCATCGCCATACTGGCGTATCTCCCGGCGTGATGGTATGGAGTGTGATTGGTTACATGTCTCGGCCACCTCTTGTTCACATTGACGGCACTTTGAACAGTGCACGTTACATTTCAGATGAGTTACGACCCGTGGCTCTACCCTTCATTCGATCCCTGCGAAACCCTACATTCCAGCAGGATAAAGCACGACCGCATGTTACAGGTCCTGTACGGGACTTTCTGGATACAGAATACAGAAAATGTTCGACTGCTACCCTGGTCAGCACATTCTCCAGATCTCTCACCAATTGAAACCGTCTGGCCAATGGTGGCCGAGCAACTGGCTCGTCACAATACGCCAGTCACAACTGTACCACACTGTACCACACAGGCGGCTTGTAGTGAAATTGCGTGCTTATGGAGTATCGTCTCAGTTATGTGACTGGATTCGTGATTTCCCGTCAGAGGGGTCACAGTTCGTAGTATTTGACGTAAAGTCATCGAATAAAACCGTGATTCAGAGATGTGACAGTTCGTAGTAATTGAGGCAAAGTCCTCGAGGAAGACAGATTTCTGGTGTTCTCCAAGGTAGTGTTTCTGTTTCTTGACCACATAAACGATTTGAGACACAATCTGAGCAGCCGTCTTAGGTTGTTTGCAGATGATGCTGTTGTTTATCGACTAGTAAAGTCATCAGATGACCAAAACAAATTTCAAAACGATTTATAAAAGATATCTGCATGGTGCGAAAATTGGCAATTGACCCTAAATAACTAAAAGTGTGAGATCATCCACATGAGTGCTAAAAGGAATCCGTTACACGATAAATTAGTCAAATCTAAAGGCAGTAAATTCAACTAAATACCAAGGAATTAGAATTACGAACAACTTAATTTGGAAGGAACACATACAAAAGTTTGTGGGGAAGGCTAACCAAAGACTGTGTGTTATTGGCAGGACACTTAGAAAATGTAGCAGATCTACTAAGGAGACTGCCTACACTGCGCTTATCCGTCGTATTTTAGAATACTGCTGCACGGTGTGGGATCCTTACCAGATAGGACTGACGGTGTACATCGAAAAAGTTCAAAGAAGGGCAGCACGTTTTGTACTACCGCGAAATATGGGAGACGGTCTCACTAAAATGATACAGGATTTGGGATGGAAATCGTCAGACAAAGGTGTTTTTCATTGCCGAGCAAATTTCTCACGAAATTCCAATCACCAACTTTCTCCCCCGAATGCAAAAGCATTTTTTTTATTAAAAATGAAACTCCTCCAGCTGTAGTTAAGATTTTATATTTACTTGGCTACTAGTTTCGACGTTGCATCAACGCCATCTTCATCACTTTGATGAAATCAGTTGTGTGTGGCTCAGTACTAGAAGCCCGCGGTGAGACCAACACGTGCTCCACATGGAGTTTCATTTTTAATAAAAAATTGTACAGCTATGTCCCACCTTCATCCAATTTAAATGTGGATGTACGAATGCGAAAATATTTTGTTGGCGCCGACCTACATAGGGAGAAAGGATCACCATAATAAAATAGTGGAAATCAGAGCTCGTACGAAAGATATTGGTGTTCGTTTTTTCGGCATACTATTCGAGGCTGGAACATCTACATCTACATATACATGATTACTCTGCAATTCACATTTAAATGCTTGGCAGAGCGTTCATCGAACCACAATCATACTATCTCTCTACCATTCCACTCCCGAACAGCGCGCGGGAAAAACGAACACCTAAACCTTTCTGTTCGAGCTCTGATTTCTCTTATTTTACTTTGATGATCATTCCTACCTATGTAGGTTGTGCTCAACAAAATATTTTCGCATTCAGAAGAGAAAGTTGGTGACTGAAATTTCGTAAATAGATCTCGCCGCGACGAAAAACGTCTTTGCTTTAATGACTTCCATCCCAACTTGCGTATCATATCTGCCACACTCTCTTCCCTATTACGTGATAATACAAAACGAGCTGCCCTTCTCCGCACCCTTTCGATGTCCTCGGTCAATCCCACCTGGTAAGGATCCCACACCGCGCAGCAATATTCTAACAGAGGACGAACGAGTGTAGTGTAAGCTGTCTCTTTAGTGGACTTGTTGCATCTTCTAAGTGTCCTGCCAATGAAACGCAACCTTTGGCTCGCCTTCCCCACAATATTGTCTATGTGGTCTTTCCAACTGAAGTTGTTCGTAATTTTAACACCCAGGTACTTAGTCGAATTGGCAGCCTTGAGAATTGTATTATTTATCGAGTAATCGAATTCCAACGGATTTCTTTTGGAACTCATGTGGATCACCTCACACTTTTCGTTATTTAGCGTCAACTGACACCTGCCACACCATACAGCAATCTTTTCTAAATCGCTTTGCAACTGATACTGGTCTTCGGATTACCTTACTAGACGGTAAATTACAGCATCATCTGCGAACAACCTAAAAGAACTGCTCAGATTGTCACCCAGGTCATTTATATAGCTCAGGAACAGCATAGGTCCCAGGACGCTTCCCTGGGGAACACCTGATATCACTTCAGTTTTACTCGATGATTTGCCGTCTATTACAACGAAGTGCGACCTGCCTGACAGGAAATCACGAATCCAGTCGCACAACTGAGACGATACCCCATAGGCCCGCAGCTTGATTAGAAGTCGCTTGTGAGGAACGGTGTCAAAAGCTTCCCGGAAAACTAGAAATACGGAATCAACTTGAGATCCCCTGTCGATAGCGGCCATTACTTCGTGCGAATAAAGAGCTAGCTGCGTTGCACAAGAACGATGTTTTCTGAAACCATGCTGATTACGTATCAATAGATCGTTCCCTTCGAGGTGATTCATAATGTTTGAATACAGTATATGCTCCAAAACCCTACTGCAAACCGACGTCAATGATATAGGTCTGTAGTTCGATGGATTACTCCTACTACCCTTCTTAAACACTGGTGCGACCTGCGCAATTTTCCAATCTATAGGTACAGATCTATCGGTGACCGAGCGGTTGTATATGATTGCTAAGCAGGGAGCTATTGTATCAGCGTAATCTGAAAGGAACCTAATCGGTATACAATATGGACCTGAAGACTTGCCCGTATCAAGCGATTTGAGTTGCTTCGCAACCCCTAAGGTGTCTACTTCTAAGAAAATCATGCTAGCAGCTGTTCTTGTTTCAAATTCTGGAATTTTCCATTCGTCTTCCCTGGTGAAGGAATTTCGGAAAACTGCGTTCAATAACTCCGCTTTAGCGGCACAGTCGTCGGTAACAATACCATCGGCACTGCGCAGCGAAGGTATTGACTGCGTCTTGCCGCTTGTGTACTTTACATACGACCAGAATTTCTTCGGATTTTCTACCAAATTTCGAGACAATGTTTCGTTGTGGAACCTATTAAAGGCATCTCGCATTGTAGTCCGTGCCAAATTTCGCGCGTCTGTAAATTTTAGCCAATCTTCGGGATTTCGCGTTCTTCTGAACTTTGCATGCTTTTTCCGTTGCCTCTGCAACAGCGTTCGGACCTGTTTTGTGTACCCTGGGGGATCAGTTCCATCTCTTACCAGTTTATGAGGTATGAATCTCTCAATTGATATTGCTACTATATCTTTGAATTTGAGTCACATCTTGTCTACATTTGCGTAGTCAGTTCGGAAGGATTGGAGATTGTCTTCTAATGACACTTTATCCGATTTTTTAAATAAAATTATTTTGCGTTTGTTTCTGGTGGATTTGGAAGAAACGGTATTGAGCCTAGCTACAACGACCTTGTCATCACTAATCCCTGTATCAGTCATGATGCTCTCTATTAGCTCTGGATTGTTTGTGGCTAAGAGCTCAAGTGTGTTTTCGCAACCATTTACAATTCGCGTTGGTTCGTGGACTAACTGCTCGAAATAATATTCGGCGAAAGCATTTAGGACAATCTTAAAAAAAAAAAATGGTTCAAATGGCTCTGAGCACTATGGGACTCACCATCTTAGGTCATAAGTCCCCTAGAACTTAGAACTACTTAAACCTAACTAACCTAAGGACATCGCACACACCCATGCCCGAGGCAGGATTCGAACCTGCGAACGTAGCAGTCCCGCGGTTCCGAACTGAAGCGCCAGAACCGCACGGCCACCGCGGCCGGCTAGGACAATCTCTTAAGATGTTTTCTGCCTATCACCGGTTTTGCACAAGTATTTTTGCCAACATAGCGAGGGAAGGTTGAAGTCCCCACCAACTATAACCGTATGAGTGGGGTATTTATCTGTTACGAGACTCAAATTTTCTCTCAACTGTTCAGCAACTATATCATCGGAGTATGGGGGTCGATAGAAGGAGCCAATTATTAACTTAGTTCGGCTGTTAAGTATAACCTCCATCCATACCAATTCGCACAGAGTATCTACTTCGACTTCACTACAAGATAAACCACTAATGACAGACACAAACACTCCACCACCAATTCTGCCTAATCTGTCTTTCCTGAAAACCGTCTGAGACTTCTTAAAAATTTCTGCAGAACTTATTTCAGGCATTAGCCAGCTTTCTGTACCTATAACAATTTCAGCTTCTGTGATTTCTGTTAGCGCTTGAAGCTCAGGAACTTTCCCAGCACAAGTACAACAATTTACAACTACAATTCCGACTGTTCCTTGATCCAAGCACGTCCTGTATTTGCCATTCACCCTTTGAGATTGCAGCCCCCCCCCACCCCCCCACCCCCCACCCCCCGTACTTTCCCGAGGCCTCCTAACCTAAAAAACCGCCCAGTCCACGCCAGACAGCCTCCGCTACCCGTGCAGCCGCCAGCTGAGTGTAGTGAACTCCTGACCTATTCAGCGGAACCCGAAACTCCACCACCCTATGGCGCAAGTCAAGGAATCTGCAGCCAACACGGTCGCAAAACCGTCTGAGCCTCTGATTCAGACTCTCCACCCGGCTCTGCACCAAAGGTCCGCAGGCGGTTCTGTCAACGATGCTGCAGATGGTGAGCTCTGCCTTCATCTCTTAAGCAAGACTGGCAGCCTTCACCAAATCAGATAGCCGCTGGAATCCAGAGAGAATTTCCTCAGATCCAAAGTGACACACGTCATTAGTGCCGACATGTGCCACCACCTGCAGCTGGCCGCACCCTGTGCTCTTCATGGGATTCGGAAGGACCCTTTCCACATCTGGAATGACTCCACCCGGAATGTACACGGAGTGCACACTGGATTTCTTCCCCTCCTTAGCTGCCATATCCCTAAGGGGGCCCATTACAAGAGAGAATTGTGAAGGTGGTTCGATGATCCCTCTTCTAGGCACTTAAAGGTGATTTGCAGAGTATCCATGTAGATGTAGATGTAAATATTGTTTTATTAGGCAACCAGTTTAGACTTTCCAATCACGTCATCTTCAGGCTTGTCGTATGAATTATACCAAGTACCGCTTGTGCATGAACAGGGTACAAATTATTGAGCTATGTGAAATAAAATCTTCCTAATTCCCGAACGGTTTGCGTTAGGACATTCAAATTGCACTTTTGGCCGTGGAATTATTTATGTGAATATGGTTTGGTTCAGCGGCGAAGCCCATTCTCATTTCGATGGGTTCGTCAAGAAGCAAAATTGGTTCATTTGGGGGGACTGAGAATCCGCATTTCGCGAGTACAATGTCCAATCGCGGAATAATCAGTGCGATATTCTTCGATGTTACGGTGACTACCGAAAGGTACGTGAACGTTTTGGAATATGATTTCACCCCCACTATCCATAGTGACCCTGATTTCGACGAGATGTGGTTCATGCAAGACGGAGCTCGACCCCACTGGGGAGGGAATATGTGTGTGAATTCCTAAGGGATCAAACAGCTGAGGTCATCGGGCCCTAGACTTACACACCACTTAAACTAACTTGCGCTAAGAACAACACAGACACCCATGCCCAAGGACTCGAACCTCCGGCGGGAGAGGCCGTGCAATCGGTGACATGGCACCTCTAGCCGCGCGACCGGCTTTGGGGACCACATTCTGGCTCTGGGGTACCCAAAGGCCATTGCCATCTGCACACTGCTGATTTTACGTCCGCATCTGTCGCAAAGTGTTGGCCGGTCAGGAATTTCTTCATGGGACCAAACATATGAAAGTCCGAAAATGGTTCAAATGGCTCTGAGCACTCTGGGACTTAAGTTCTGGGGTCATCAGTCCCCCAGAACGTAGAGCTTCTTAAACCTAAGTAACCTATGGACATCACACACACCCATGCCCGAGGCAGGATTCGAACCTGCGACCGTAGCGGTCGCCCGGTTCCAGCCCGTAGCGCCTAGAACCGCTCGGCCACTCCGGCCGGCTGAAAGTCCGACTGCGCAAGGTCCAGTCTGTATGGTGGATGCTGGAGCACCTCCCACCCAAATCTGGCGGTTTCCTCGCGAACAGGAGCACCAACATGGGAACGAGAATGTAATGAATAATTTGGATACCATCAGCATTAATGTTGTGGCGTTTGGCACGAAAGGCACGATACAGCTTAACCAAAGTTTTAATGTTGGCTGCAGAATTCGCAGTGTTCAGCAGAGTCCACGAACAACACACCACGCATAACACAGAACACTGTCACAAGCACTTTTCTAGCTGAGTCGTTATCAATTTTCTTCGTACTTCGGAACCGGCATGTTTCCACTCCGTACAGGCCTGCGCGGTTTCAGATGTGTAGTGGTACGCACAAGACTCATCACCAGTGACGTTTCCTTTCAGAAAGTTATTGCCTTCTGCGGCGTAATGCGTTAAGTGATCCAAGCTTGTCATCATTCGCAGGCCCATGTCGTTATCTGTCAGGTTCGTAGGCACCCACTGAGCACAAACTTTACCAAATTTCAGTGTGTCATGAACAATATAGTACACTACACAATGGGAAATGTTGAATTTTGCGATAAAGTTCGCAGTTACTCTCGCTTGTCCTTCGAAATTGTGACTCAATGGCTCCTGCGGGGCTGCAGCTGTTATCGGGCGCCCCGAGCGTGACGAATACCTAAGGCTGACACGGCCCTCTTGGAGAAAAAATTACACCACGTCGAGACATTGCTGCGCTCGTTACAGTCGTCCTCATACACGTCACACATGTCCTCGTGAACTTCACTCGGTTTGTGCCCTTTAGCCCACAAATATCTAACTACACTTCGCTGCTCTTCATAAGTTGACGATCGTGACATGCGCGCCATGTTCATTTCCTAGTTGAGGCTTGTCTCGCTAGAACTGCACATGAGAACAAAATACCCTTTCTAGCGCACTTCAAACTATATCGTCGTGACATTTCAAAATTCCAGCTGCAATATCAGGGGAGGAAAAATTATTGTGCGTTACTTTCCTATCCTCCCTCGCACATTTCGTCGACCAGGTGCTGTCCCACAATACTGAACGCAGGATGGGGTTACATTTATATAAAGTTCAAGTAGATCTTATCTCGTTCTTTTTAAGCACAGGCTTATTTACAAGCGGTTGAAGCACCCTTACTAACAGGTCGTAGTCGTGTTTTTTCATGTAAAATTGGTGAATTTTTCCGGCGGGTTTAGCTAGTACCTCTATCTATTACAACAGGTTGTATAATCCCTGGGCGAATATCGCGCAAAGGAGGAAACTAACCTTACCGTTCTGCATCTACATATGCGCTATACAAACTACAGTCAATGCATGACAGAGGACTACGATATACGAATATCGACAGGCAAAAATTAACGGTCTACTGGCTCCTTGCGCGCCCTAATATCTCGCATATTTGTAAAAATAATGCATTAACAAAATATTTGGTTTCCACAAAGGCTTTTAACAGAAAATGCTATATATGTTTTCACTGATCAAATATTAAGTGCTCTGAACAACCGAAGATACCCCACTGGGATGTTTGTCATCTATCAAAGGCTTTTGATTCTGTAAATCACGGAATTATTTCCGATAACCTTAAGTATTGAGCTAAGAGTGGGACAGTACACAAGTGGTTTAATTCATATTTAACTGGAAGAGTGCAGAAGCTTGAAATAAACCACATAATGCGGAAAAATCAGCAGATTCTTGGGGACGTATCAAGAATGAGGTCCCACACGATTCATCCTTGGATCCATTCTAGTTCTTAATATATGCTGACAGAAAAAATATAGTACACCCTCTTAGACGCTGCCAAATCAGTCAAGATATATTGTTTCAACAGTGCATATGGAGTACATGAAATGATTACATTTACAGATCAATGGCACAAGTGGTTCTGAGGTACCAGTTATCGACCCATGCTGAAATGCCCATATTAGTACGTGGTGTAGACTCCACAGGCTGCATGACTGGCGCTGACTCTGGTATCCAGTCGATCGTACAGATGGCGGATACCGTCCTGGGATGCGTTATGCCACGCTTACTCGAACTCTTCACGTAGTTCTGTAAGAGTTGTTGGCTGACGAGTCGCACGACTCACTTCTAGCTCCATCACATCCCACACTTGCCTGGTTAGAGACTAGTCCGGAGATAGTGAGGGTCAGGCAAGTTGCCCCACGTGTTTCAGAGCACGTTCAGTTTCAAGGGCAGTGTATGCGCGATCATCATCCTTTTGGAACAACACATCAACTTCCTGTTGCGAGAACGGCAGAATAACAGGTCTAACAACATTCTGCAAGTACCGAACGCTGGTTAGCATCCTCTCCAGGAACACCAGAGGAGAAGAAGAGTTGTAGTTTATCGCACTCCAGACCGTAAGGCCTAGGGTGGGGCACATTTCTCTTGAACTAATACACTCTACGAGACAGCGTCCGCCATGTCTACATTCTACACGCCAACGACCATCATCTACTAGCAGGAAGAACCTGCTTTCATCGCTGAAGACCATGACGTGCTATTCCATCTTCCAAGTAATCCTCTGACGGCACCAATGGAGTCGTGAACGCCGATGCTGTGGTGTGAGTGGAAGACGGGCTAGAGGTGTGCCTGTCTGTAGTCACACTGCTAATGACCGTTTCGCAACTATTCGTGTTGACACGTCTAGGCTCACAGGCCCCCTTCTCCGCGTTGTGGTAGCTGTACGAACTGCCACTGCTGCCCTTACGGTATCACGATTCGGGCGGGCATCTGTACTTCGCGGACGACCAGAACCTCGTCTACGGGTATGCGAATGTCCACGTGACCACTGATACCAGCATCGTTTTACAACTGACGCAGCACGCCGTACTTGTCTGGCAGTTCTCCGAAAGGATCATCCCGCCACTCGGAAAGCCACAATTTGACCCCTTTTAAACCCGCCCAGTTGGTTGTACGAAGCACGAGTGCGTCTCCGTAGTGTGGTTGTCTGCGTGCTTCTCACGTTTGTACCACACTGTGCCTTCTGGCTGTGAGCATTCCCTGTTAAAGGTTTGCCACAGCAGGCGCTCTGGTGGCTGTACCACTACGCTATCTGTAGCCGCACGATGTTAAAATCATTATAGTACATGTGTTGTCATCCAAGTGCCATATGCTGTCATCAGATCAAAATCGATGTCTTTTCTCTAGGCGTACAATTTTTTTTTTCCGGCAGCGTATATTAATGACTTGCGACCCTACCATGTTTTATGACACGAGTACAGTAATCACACCCAAGGAAGAAGAACTGTCTGAGGAAATTGTAAATAATGTCTTCCAGAAAATTATTAAGTGGTTCTCTGAAAATTGATTCTCATTTAGTTTTAATAAAACAGAGTATATACTTGGCGTAATTCAAAAGCAATAGCAATGTGCACAGGTACAACACCAGGAGAAAGGCTAATCTGCTCTATTATGGGTTATATCTAACCCTGACACGGGAAGGGGTGAATTAGGCTTCTATTAAATTTACCCTAAATGTTACACAAAAAGAAACACTAATTTTATTTTAGATATTCTTATTTAAATTCACAGAATATCTCTATAACACTTTAGTAATGGCGACAGTGACCTGTTGGGATCTTAGAAATGCTAGTCTCAATTCATTTGGTGTCTGCTACTATGCATACTTAATAAGGGTTCCAAGTTCTGTAGCTCTACCCCAGAATTTGTCGTACAGACGGTTTCGTTTATAAACGTACTACACTTTCTCAGAACAAATTCCAACATATCCAGGGCTAACATTCGTCTTCCCTCTTATAGATTTTAGATGTTCGTCCTATTTCTCGTTGCTTCTAAGTATTACCACCAAAGATTTCAACTTGTACTTCTAACCTTTTAGTCAGAAACAGTTCTGAGTTATGAACTAAATCAGAAAACAGAGCGGTAAGTATTAATTACCACTTTTCCTGTTTCAATGTAGTTGATGTCAAAATCATCTTGGGATATCTTTTAGGCTTATATGAAACTACCCGGCAGAATAACACTCGTTTAGGGCACTGCAAAGGCAACGTGACAGGTACGAGTTTCAGTGCAGCGTACTGTTTTACTCTAACAGAAACTTTGAAATCATGGTACCGTCTTCTGTGGAGAGTAAAATAAGCTCTACAAACATTTTTTTACTAGAGTGACTCACGAAGTGCAGACAATTGTCTACTACTAGAGCAATGACTTTTTAACAACTAGTGAGGTGTGAATATAGAAATACAAATGCAAGTCTTAGCTGCTGGGAAAACAATGATACATATAATTTAAGGTGTTTTAGCCTAAATTTAGGACTTACAACTATATATACAAAGTAGACTCAAACTGGTGGAACAGTTCATGTCCAGAAAGTACAAAATTAAACACCGTTCTCTTACCATCAACAACTACGGTCTCCTTACAAGAGATTCCTCTTTCATCTCCAGAATTGCAGCTGTTATCAGTTAGTATAAACTGCGATACATGTCAAGAAAGCAAGAATTTTGCTTGAATTTCATTTGGAGTCTCCTGTTCTAATACCGCAACCACACTTGAGAACGAAACTAACATACCACCAAGCGCCATCTACGTTTGGGTGTCGTATCAGGGGTGGATCCAAGTATGGTGGCAAGCACATCTCGAGAACCCTACCCCGTACTCTCTCCCCTCCCCCCCCCTCGCCACCTCCACCACACCAAAAAAGATTAGTAGAAACTTCGTATTTTACACGTATATTAGCGACAAACAGTCAACAGCAAACAGAGAGCATCGTGCCGCATACAAAAATTAGTGGCCACAAGGTACATGTACGAGCCGTTTTTCAAATTTTTATTCATTTAAAACTACCTTTTAGAAAGCTTGCAGAGCATGAAATAGAGAGTTTAAGAACATCTGTTGTGGTAGTAGAATGAGTAGTCAATGAGTGTGCATACAATTTCTCCTTCTTATTCTCTTTATCCTTTAATTCAGTAACCTTCTTTATACTTATTATGACAGTTGTAGGTCAGCTTTTAGTTGCGCTGAGTTCGCACCAGTGGTCTAAGAGTAGCATCATTCATTAGTACTCAAAACGTCCACGGTCCTGGGTTCGAAACCCGACACCACTTAAAATTTGATTACAGCCAGCGTTGGTGGTTGAAGAATTCCGGCATAAGAAGTCACCCTCACTCTGCCAAAGGCCTTGTCCACTGCTGTGGCTGTCCCGGGTACTGCCTGCACTGAGGTTGACCCCTCACCCTTGGTCGAGTGGGAGATCATTCCAAAGTCTGGCAGGCAGCGAAAAACTTTCCGAGGGGCCAAAGGGGGGCCTACCCGGTTCGTTTGACGAACATGTTTCGGGCGTTATCTGTGGCTGACGATGTCTCTGAGCCGGATGCAGTCGTCCACCCTGTTCCAGACGAAGCTTCTCGGCCCACAAGGTCTTGGCGTTCACAGATGATGGGTTTGCTGTTAGTTGGGAGCTCCAATGTCAGGCGTGTAATGGGGCCCCTTAGGAACATGGCTGCCAAAGAGGGGAAGGAAGCCAGTGTGCACTCCGTGTGCATACCGGGTGGAGTCATTCCGGATGTGGAAAGGCTGCTTCCGGATGCCATGAAGAGTACAGGGTGCAGCCAGCTGCAGGTAGTGGCTCATGTCGGTACCAATGACGTGTGTCGCTTTGGATTGGAAGAGATTCTCACCGGTTTTGGGCGGCTAGCGGAAATGGTAAAGACTGCCAGTATTGGTTGCGAGATTAAGGCGGAGCTCGCCATTTGCAGCATCGTCGATAGAACCGACTGTGGTCCTTTGGTGCAGAGCCGATTCCACGGTCTGAATCAGAGGTTCAGGCGGTTCTGTTACCGTGTAGGCTGCAGATTCCTTGACTTCCGTTATCGGGTGGTGGGTTTCCGGGTTCCGCTTAATAGGTCAGGAGTCCACTACACACAGGAAGCGGCTACACGGGTAGCGGATGCTGTGTGGAAGGGACTGGGCGGTTTTTTAGGTTAGAGGGACTCAAGAAACCACAGAAAGAGCATCCTTCTAAAAGGGGGGAGGGAAAACACAGTAAGTTACTTGTAGAAACGATCGGTATTGTAGTTGTAAATTGTCGTAGCTGTGTTGGGAAAGAACCAGAGCACCAAGCCCTAATAGAAAGCACTGAAGCTCAAATAGGTATAGGTACAGAAACCTGGCTAAAGCCGGATATAAGCTGAGCAGAACTTTTTTCTAACGATCTAACAGTGTTCAGAAAGGATAGATTAAATACAGCTGGTGGTGGAGTATTTATTGCCGTCAGAAGCAATTTGCCTTGTAGTAAAATTGAAGTAGATAGTTCCTGCGAAATAGTATGGGTAGAGAATTATACTTGAAAATCGGACTAAACTATTAATTGGGTCGTTTTACCGACCCCCCGACTCAGAAGATATAGTTGCTGAACAGTTCAAAGAAAATTTGAGTCTCATTTCAAATAGGTACCCCACTCATACAATTATAGTCGGTGGTGACTTTAATCTACCCTCGATATGCTGGAAAAATTATACGTTTAAAGCCGATGGCAGGCATAAAACGGCATCCTAAATTGTACTGAATGCTTTGTCAGAAGATTATTTTGGACAGTTAGTTCATGAGCCCACTCGAAACGTAAATGGTTGCGAAAGCATACTTGACCTCTTAGCAACAAATAATCCTGGACAAATAGTGAGTATCGTGACGAATACAGGGATTAGCGACCACAAGGCAGTAGCTGCTGGGCTGAATATCGTACCTCCTACAACCATCAAAAAGAAACGCAAAGTATATCTATTTAAAAAATCTGATAAAAATGCTCTTAACGCATTTTTAAGAGACAGTCCTTCCGATCTGATCATGTAAGCGTAGAAAAGCTGTGTAATGATTTCAAAGACACAGTATCGACAGCAATTGAGAGATATATACCACGTACATTAATAAGTGATGGTACTGAACTCCCATGGTACACAAAACGTGTCAGATCACTGTTGCACAAGCATCGAAAAAAGCGTGCCAAATTTAAAAGAAAGCAAAATTCCCAAAATTGGCCAAGTTTTGCAGAAGCTCGAAATACTGCGCGTACTTCAGTGCGAGATGCTTTCAATAATTTCCACAACGAAACTCTGTTTCGAAATCTGGCAGAAAACACAAAGGGATTTTGGTCATACATAAAGCACACCAGTAGCAAGACGCAATCAATACCTTCACTGCGCGATAACAATGGTGAAGTCACTGATGACAGTGCAGTGCAGAGCTATTAAACACGATTTTACGAAACTCCTTCACCAAAGAAGACGAAGTAAATATTCCTGAATTCCAGTCAAGAACAACTGCTAAGATGAGAAACACAGAAATAGATATCCTCGGTGTCGGAAAGCAGCTTAAATCACTTAATAAAAGCAAGGCATCTGGTCCAGATTGCATACCACTTAGGTTCCTTCCAGAGTATGCTGATACAATAGCTCCATAGTTAGCAATTATGTACAACCGCTAGCTCACAGAAAGATCTGCATCTTAAGACTGGAAAATTGCTCAAATCACACCAATACCAAATAGGGAAAGAGAAGTAATCTGCTGAATTACAGGCCCATATCACTAACGTCGATTTTCAGTAGGGTTTTGGAACATATACTGTATTCGAACATTATGAAGTACCTCGAAGAAAACGATTTATTGACACGTAGACAGCACGGATTCAGAAAATACATACAGTATCTTTCTTGCGAAACACAACTAGCTCTTTATATTCGTGAAATCGACAGGAGATGTCAAATTGATTAAATATTTTTAGATTTCCAGAAGACTTCCGACATCGTTCCTCACAAGGCTTTTCTACCCAAACTGTGTGCCTATGGAATATCGCCTCAGTTGTGCCACTGGATTGGTGATTTCCTGTCAGAAAGGTCACAATTCGTAGTAATAGACGGAAAGTCATCGAGTAAAACAGAAGTAATATCCGGCGTTCCCCAAGGAAGTGTTATAGGCCCTCTTTTGTTCCCAATCTGTATTAACGACGTAGGAGAAAATGTGGGTAGCCCTTTTAGATTGTTTGCAGGTATGCTGTCATTTGTAAAAGTCTTCAGATGTTTAAAACTAAATGCAAAATGATTTAGATATGATATCTGTATGGCGCCTAAAGTTGCAATTGACCCTGAATAAAGAAAAGTGTAATATTTACATGAGTACTAAAAGAAATCCCCTAAATTTCGATTACGCGTTGTTGTTGTTGTTGTTGTTGTTGTGGTCTTCAGTCCAGAGTCTGGTTTGATGCAGCTCTCCATGCTACTCTATCCTGTGCAAGCTTCTTTATCTCCCAGTACTTACTGCAACCTACATCCTTCTGAATCTGCTTAGTATATTCATCTCTTGGTCTCCCTCTACGATTTTTAGCCACCACGCTACCCTCCAATGCTAAATTGGTGATCCCTTGATGCCTCAGAACATGTCCTACCAAACAGTCCCTTCTTCTTGTCAAGTTGTGCCACAAACTCCTCTTCTCCCCAATTCTGTTCAGTACCTCCTCGTTAGTTATGTGATCTACCCATATAATCTTCAGCATTCTTCTGTAACACCACATTTCGAAAGCTTCTATTCTCTTCTTGTCCAAACTATTTATCGTCCATGTTTCACTTCCATGCATGGCTACACTCCATACAAATACTTTCAGAAACGACTTCCTGACACTTAAATCTGTACTCGATGTTAACAAATTCCTCTTCTTCAGAAACGCTTTCCTTGCCATTGCCAGTCTACATTTTATATCTTCTCTACTTCGACCATCATCAGTTATTTTGCTCCCCAAATAGCAAAACTCCTTTACTACTTTAAGTGTCTCATTTCCTAATCTAATTCCCTCAGCATCACCCGACTTAATTCGACTACATTCCATTATCCTCGTTTTGCTTTTGTTGATGTTCATCTTATATCCTCCTTTCAGGACACTGTCCATTCCGATCAATTGCTCTTCCAAGTCCTTTGCTGTCTCTGATAGAATTACAATGTCATCGGCGAACCTCAAAGTTTCTATCGATTTTAATACCTACTGCAAATTTTTCTTTTGTTTCCTTTACTGCTTGCTCAATATACAGATTGAATAACATCGGGGAGAGACTACAGCCCTGTCTCACTCCCTTCCCAGCCACTGCTTCCCTTTCATGCGCCTCGACTCTTACTACGCGAAAAGTCACACAAATATGAAGGTTGTAAATTCAACGAAATACTTAGGGATTACAACTATAAATATCCTAAATTGGAACCATCACATAGATAATGTTGTGGCTAGAGCTCACCAAAGACTGTGATTCATTGACAGAACGTTACAACACTCTTGTCCGCCCTGTTCTCGAGTATTGCTGTGCGGTGTGGGATCCGCATCAGCTGTGACTGACGGATGACATCGAAAAAGTTCAAAGAAGGGCAGCTCGTTTTGTATTATCGTGAAGTAGGAAAGACTGTGCCACAGACATGATACGTGAATTGGAGTGGTAATTATTAAAACCAAGACGCTCTTCATTGCGACGGGATCTTCTCATGAAATTTCAATCACCAGCTTTCTCCTCCGATTGCGAAAACATTCTATTGGCACCCATCTACATAGGGGGGGAATGATCATCACGATAAAATAAGAGAAATCAGGGCTCGCACAGAAAAATTTAAGTGTTCGTTTTTCCCGCGCGCCGTTGGAGAGTGGAACGGTAGAGAGACACCTTGAAGGTGGTTCATTGAACCATCTGCCAGGCACTTTATTGTGAACAGCAGAGTAATCACGTAGATGTAGATGTCAAAGAGGACGGAGGAGCGTACAGATGTTCAGGGCACTCTCTTGTCTGGGTGGGAAACTGACCCTGAAGGCGAAAGAATCAGCAGTGATCAATGGCATGAGATGCAGAAGGCAATGAAAACCACTGCATTAAAGACAAAGAACGTGTATTCACAGGACATGTATCCTGGAATTTAAAAAATGTCATCATGATCTCTCTACTGGCAAAAGATTCCAGAACAGTCCCCCATTCGGGTCTCCGCAGAGGACTGAAAAGCACGATGTGGCCATGAAAAAAAGACTGAATAGACAACGAAAAGATAACGTTCTATGTGTCGGGGCGTGGAATGTCAGGAGCTTGAACGTGGTAGGAAGGTAGATAATCTGAAAAGGTAAATGCAAAGGCTCAATCTTGATATAATAGGGGTCAGTGAAGTGAAGTGGAAAGAGGGCAAGAATTTCTTGTCAGATGAGTATAGGATAAAATCAACAGCAGCAGGACGGGAGTAGGATTCGTTATGGACGGGAAGGTAGGGCAGACAGTGTGTTACTGTGAACAGTTCAGTGATAGGGTTGTTCATATCAGAATCGACACCATACCAACACCGACAACGACACTTCAGGTATACATGCCGACGCCGCAGGCTGAAGATGAAGAGGTAGAGAAAGTATATGAGGATATTGAACGGGTAATATAGTACGTAAAGGAAGATGAAAACCTAATAGTCATCGGGGACTGGAATGCTGTTGTAGGGGAAGGAGCAGAATAAATGGGTATAGGAGAATATGGGCTTGCGAGAAGGAATGAGAGAGGGGAAACTAACAGAGTTCTGTAATAAATTTCATCTAGTAATAGCGTATACTCCGTTCAAGAATCACAAGAGGAGGAGGCATAGTTGGAAAAGGTCGGGTGATCTAGGAAGATTTGAGTTAGATTGCATCATGGTCAGACAGAGATTCCGAAATCAGATACTGGAGCAGGAGCAGGTATAGGCTCAGATCACAGTGTAGTAGTGATGAAGAGTAGGGTAAAGTTTAAGAGATTAGTCAGGAAGAATCAGAACGCAAAAAGTGTGACACGGAAGTACTAAGGAATGACGACATACGGTTGAAGTTCTCTAAGGCTATAGATACAGCAATAAGGAATAGCTGAGTAGGCAGTACAGTTAAAGAGGAATGGACAGTCACAAAAGTTGGAAAGAAAAACGTAGGTACAAAGAAGGTAACTGGGAGGAAACCGTGGGAAACAGAAGAAATATTTCAGTTGGTCAACGAAACAATAAAATACGAAAATATTCAGGGAATGAAGGAATACGGATATACAAGTCACTGAGGAATGAAATAAATAAGCAGTGCAGGGAACCTACGACGAAATAGCTGCATGATAAATGTGAAGGAATCGAAAAAGAAATGACTGTCGCCAAGACTGACTCAGCACATAGGAAAGTTAAAACAACCTTCGGTGAAATTAGAAACAAGGGTGGTAACATTAAGCGTGCAACGGAAACTCCATTATAAAGTGCAGAGGAGAGAGCGGATAAGTGAAAAAAGCACATTGAAGCCCTCTATGAGCAGGAAGATTTGTCTGATGTGACAGAAGAAGAAAGAGGAGTTGATTTAGAAGAGACAGGAGATCCAGTATTGGAATTTAAGAGACTTTCGGAGGACTTAAGATCAAATAGGGCAGATGGGATGGGTAGCATTCCATCAGAATTTCTAAAATCATTGGGGCAAGTGGTAACAAAACGACTATTTACGTTGATGTGTAGAATGACTGAGTCTGGCGGCATACCATCTGACTTTTGGAAAAATATCATCCACACAACTCCAAAGACTGCTAGAGCTGACAAGTGCGAGAATCATGGTACAATCAGCTTAACAGCTCATTCATCAAAGTTGCTGACAAGAATAATATACAGAAGAATGGAAGATAAAATTGAGGATGTGTTGGATGACGATCAATTTGGCTTTAGGAGAGATAAAGGCACCAGAGAGACAAATCTGACGTTGCAGTTACTAATGGAGGCAAGGCTAAAGAAAAATCAAGACACATTCGTTGGGTTTGTCGACGTGGAAAAAGCGTTCGACAATGTAAAATGGTACATGACGCTCGAAATTCAGAGAATAATAAATGTAAGCTATAGGGAGAGAAGAGTAATATACAATTTTGGACAATAGCCAATAGGGATTAACAAGAGTGGCCGACCAAGAACGAAGTTCTCGTATTAAGAAGGGCGTAAGACAGGGATCTAGTCTTTCGCCCCTACTGTTCATTCTGTACATCAAAGAAGAAATGATGGAAATAAAAGAAAGGTTCAAAAGTGGAGACAAAAGTTAAGATAAGGATATCAATGATATGATTCGCTAATGACATTGCTATCCTGAGCGAAAGTGAAGAAGAATTGCATGATCTGCTGAATGGACTGACAGTAAATAGAAGAAAGACGAAAGTAATGGGAAGTAGCAGAAACGAGAACAGCGAGAAACTTAACATCAGGATTGATGGTCACAAAGTAGATCAAGTTAAAGAATTCTGCTACCTAGGCAGCAAAATAACTAGGACCGAGAAAGATACCAAAAGTAGACTAACACTGGCAAAAACGGTATTTCAGGCCAAGAGAAGTCTATTAGCATCAAACATATGCCTTGAGGAAATAATTTCTGAGAATGTACATGTGGAACACAGCATTTGAGATGCGGTGCTACAGCTGAATGTTGAAAATTAGGTGGACTGATAAGGTAGGGAATGAGGAGGCTCTGCACAGAATCTGACAAGGAGACGGCTCGACCGTAAGGTCGGGGGATTTGTCCGAAATTTGCCGCATGAGTATAAAATGTAAGTGAATTGCCGAGACGCCGTCTGTCCTAGATGTTTAGGGCTCGTATTATTACGCCAGAGGTCTAGGGTTCGATTCCTCCTCTGGCACTTTTTTTTCTTCTGTTTAATTTTCTTTTGTTATTCCACCAATTATTCATAAAGTTTCCCAACCTACATTATCTTTAACAAATTAGTTACATTATTGAATAAAAATTATTTTCTTTATGTCCAACAACACAGTTCATGGCGGTGGGTTTTCCATTTTTCATTGTAAAGTATATGAGGAAAAAACATTGGGTTTTTAATCAGAATAACAAAGTCGATTGGGAAACATTCAATTTTTATACATATAATAATTATAAACAAGAACCGCAGTGGTAATTATCGTAAAAACAAAGAAAGCAATAGTTTTTGCGACACTTTGAGCAACATATAAAAGCGGATTTTTTTACAATCACAGGGCGTTTGCAATAAATCTGTACAAATGCATGCCCCATTAACATTTACGAAAATGTTTTGAGTTTCTGATAATTTTGAGGCAAACCAGGAATATTGAGTCATGTCTCGGAATTTTGGTGACGATAATTGATGGTGAATTATAGAATGTATTTTTATACAATATTCCCGGGAATTAATTTCACGATTCTCCTGTAACAATGCGCTGCAATTTTGCAAGCAACAGAAGAAAAAAAAGTGCGGAAGGAGGAATCGAACCCGAGCCCTCTGGCGTAAAGGCCCGAGCGCTAACCATGTAGACCAAACGCCGGCTCGGGAATGGACGAAAATTATATATACTCGTACGGCACCTAAGAAACTTTGGATCGATTTTTCTCGGAATTTTCCGGGTAGTGCGTCCTAATATTTTAACCACGTGAGGTGTTGGGGGTCCTCTTTCACCACACAAAATTTCGGACAAATGCCCGACCCCACGGTCGTGCCGTCTCCTTGTGAGAGGGAAGGAATATGTAAAAAAAAACGCTGACAAGAAGAAGGGACAGGATGATAGGACATCTCTTAGGACATCAGGGAATAACTTCTTTGGTACTAGAGCGAGCTGTAGAGGGCGTAAACTGCAGAGGAAGATAGAGAACCGGCCGAGGTGACCGAGCGGTTCTAGGCGCTACAGTTTGGAACCGCGCGACCGCTGCGGTCGCAGGTTCGAATCCTGCCTCGGGCATGGATGTTTGTGATGTCCTTAGGTCAGTTAGGTTTAAGTAGTTCTAACTTCTAGGAGACTGATGACCTCCGCAGTTAAGTCCCATAGTGCTCAGAGCCTTTTTTCTTTTTTTAAAAAAAAAAAAAGATAGAGATTGGAATATATTACGATATAAAGTGAAGCGCCGGCACGCCAGTTGGGAACGTTAGAGCAGAGAGGGCTGTGAAGAAGGCGTCAGCCAATCGCACGCTGACCGACCCCTCTAGAGACCCCTTATGTCCCCTTCGTCGTGTATTCTATGTAGCTCAGACTTGGAATTGTTATACTGAAGAGATTTCTTATTTTGTCTGTCGCCATCTGCTTGAGAAACATCTGTTTAACACAAATTTCAGTATTGTATTTTTTTCCTTTTGTAATACACTTCATTAAGACGATTTCTTTGAAAGCAGATTTCCTAGACACCCCACATTCGACGGCTAGGCAGGGTTCAACAGAATACATCCAGCAAATAATTGAGGACGTGGATTGTAAGTGCTATTCCGAGAGGACTTTGTGGAGGGCCGCATCAAACCAGTCATAAGACCGAGGACTCGGAAAAAAAGGAGTTGTCTCGTAGCGCAGCAGACTTGTCCAGGGCTGAGAGAGGAGGCAGAAGTCACACAGCTCGGCCACCAGCGGCAAGCCCCCGGCTTCCAGATATGTGCCCGTACAACGCCGGCGACGAGGGGAGGCACCCCCCTCTGAGACAGACACCAGTATTCAGCAAGCTGCCACAGTCCATGGACGGCCACACGAAGAAGGCAGTTTTTGCCGCTGAAGGATACAATAGGCTTCAAGTTCGGCGAAAACTCGTGTACCCAGTTAATTAATTGTTGGGCGATATAAGCAAGAGCTCTGGAGTAGTAAGGTCTGGTAACAGAGAAAACAAATTTAAAATTATCATATTTATTTAAACACACAGACGTGTGGCAGGGAAATTTGACATCTTACAATAATCCTTTTGATCGTGGCGCCGGCCGCGCGGGATTAGCCGAGCAGTGTAGGGCGCTGCAGTCATGGACTGTACGGCTGGTCCAGGCGAAGGTTCGAGTCCTCCCTCGGGCATGGGTGTGTGTGTTTGTCCCTAGGATAATTTTGGTTAATTAGTGTGTAAGCTTAGGGACTGATGACCTTAGCAGTTAAGTCCCATAAGATTTCACACACATTTGAACATGTTTTGATGGTGGCACCACACACAATCATTAACCCGGCTCCAGGGAGGTAGGGTCCCCTTCCCTATTCCTCCACTGGGGTAATTCCTGTCTGGCGCGTCCACGTCGCGTTGGTGGGCATCCTACACTTCAGTAGGCCGTTGTGCTAGGATGGCTGAGTTCAGGCAGATACCCGATCCTGTGGGGTATAACACGGAACCCATGCCCATTGTTATGGGTAAAGACCTTAATGGCAGCGACGGCGGAGAAGGAAGACTTCGGAACGGCGTAGCTGGCGGATGAAGCAACCTCCTTTCTGGGGATTAAATGAGAAGGGAACAACTGCCTTGTGCTGGAGGAGAAACTCCAAAGGCTAAGGGAGACAACCCCAACAGAAAATCCTTTCTTGCGTTAGGCCTAGCAAGTCTTCATATATTGCTCTCAAAGCATAGACGAATCTCGGAACGAACCACTCAGGATTTGACCCCACCACTTCTTCAAGTACTGGTGCGAATGATGAGAGACCTGATGATATTCATCAGTACAAGAAGATGAAATCAACTGGTCTAAAATATAACCTAAATATTGGCATCCTTAATATATTAACCCTCAATGGAAAAGTGGAAGAAATGACAGATGTACTAACAGAGAGAAAGTTAGATATATTAGGATTAAGCGAAACAAAGTGGAAGGGAAAAGGTGAGAAGAATTTGAGAGGAGGAGAAAAACTGTAGGAAATAACAGGTTTGGAAGAAATGGTGTAGCAGTGATGGTGAATAAGAATGTACAAAGCTTTACTGAAAGTGTGAGATATATATCAGACAGGATCATTATCTTAAACCGGAAATTCCAAAAAGAAACACTAAAAGTAATACAGATTTATGCACCTCAAGTGGGATGTAGTGCAGAGGTGAAGATGGACTTTGAAAATGAGTTAGAAAACCATATAGAGAGTGTATAGTGATGGGAGATTTTAATGCACAGGTAGGCAAAGACAGAAAGGGATTTGAGCATGTGTTGAGATGTTTTGGTTATAGAGGCAGAAATGAAGAAGGGGAAAGACTCCTGAATTTGTGCCAGAGGAATCGAATCAAAATAGCAAACAGCTGGTTTATGAAGAGAGAAGTCATGTTATCACCAGATACAGTTGGGATGAAAGAACCAAGAGTGTAATAGATTATACACTCCTGGAAATTGAAATAAGAACACCGTGAATTCATTGTCCCAGGAAGGGGAAACTTTATTGACACATTCCTGGGGTCAGATACATCACATGATCACACTGACAGAACCACAGGCACATAGACACAGGCAACAGAGCATGCACAATGTCGGCACTAGTACAATGTATATCCACCTTTCGCAGCAATGCAGGCTGCTATTCTCCCATGGAGACGATCGTAGAGATGCTGGATGTAGTCCTGTGGAACGGCTTGCCATGCCATTTCCACCTGGCGCCTCAGTTGGACCAGCGTTCGTGCTGGACGTGCAGACCGCGTGAGACGACGCTTCATCCAGTCCCAAACATGCTCAATGGGGGACAGATCCGGAGATCTTGCTGGCCAGGGTAGTTGACTTACACCTTCTAGAGCACGTTGGGTGGCACGGGATACATGCGGACGTGCATTGTCCTGTTGGAACAGCAAGTTCCCTTGCCGGTCTAGGAATGGTAGAACGATGGGTTCGATGACGGTTTGGATGTACCGTGCACTATTCAGTGTCCCCTCGACGATCACCAGTGATGTACGGCCAGTGTAGGAGATCGCTCCCCACACCATGATGCCGGGTGTTGGCTCTGTGTGCCTCGGTCGTATGCAGTCCTGATTGTGGCGCTCACCTGCACGGCGCCAAACACGCATACGACCATCATTGGCACCAAGGCAGAAGCGATTCTCATCGCTGAAGACGACACGTCTCCATTCGTCCCTCCATTCACGCCTGTCGCGACACCACTGGAGGCGGGCTGCACGATGTTGGGGCGTGAGCGGAAGACGGCCTAACGGTGTGCGGGACCGTAGCCCAGCTTCATGGAGACGGTTGTGAATGGTCCTCGCCGATATCCCAGGAGCAACAGTGTCCCTAATTTGCTGGGAAGTGGCGGTGCGGTCCCCTACGGCACTGCGTAGGATCCTACGGTCTTGGCGTGCATCCGTGCGTCGCTGCGGTCCGGTCCCAGGTCGACGGGCAGGTGCACCTTCCGCCGACCACTGGCGACAGCATCGATGTACTGTGGAGACCTCACGCCCCACGTGTTGAGCAATTCGGCGGTACGTCCACCCGGCCTCCCGCATGCCCAGTATACGCCCTCGCTCAAAGTCCGTCAACTGCACATACGGTTCACGTCCACGCTGTCGCGGCATGCTACCAGTGTTAAAGACTGCGATGGAGCTCCGTATGCCACGGCAAACTGGCTGACACTGACGGCGGCGGTGCACAAATGCTGCGCAGCTAGCGCCATTCGACGGCCAACACCGCGGTTCCTGGTGTGTCCGCTGTGCCGTGCGTGTGATCATTGCTTGTACAGCCCTCTCGCAGTGTCCGGAGCAAGTATGGTGGGTCTGACACACCGGTGTCAATGTGTTCTTTTTTCCATTTCCAGGAGTGTATTTTAGTAGATAGCGAATGGGGAGAGAAAGTAACAAATGCGAAGGTAATTCCAAGTGTGAGTGCAGATGGAGACCTTAGATTACTGGTGAGACAATGGAAAATGAATCAGTGTGTGAAAAATAGAAAACAGAAGAAAGTGATGAGGATACGGGATTGCAAACTGAAGGAGAGTGAAAGGGCTGAGAAGTAAAGAGAGTTAATCACACAAAAATTTCCAAAAAAATTTTCTGCGACGTAGAAAAAGAATGGAGTTTATTCAAAGACACTTTAGTCGAAGCAGCACAAGAAGTATGTTGTAGAACATCTGGAAAGGAAAAAGTAAGACAGACAAGTTGGTAGGATGATAGCACAATCCAAGCAGTTAGAAGAAAAAATGGAACATGGAGAAAGTGGTGGAGAACTAAAACTGACGAAGACAATAAAAGATATATAGAGGAAAAGAAGAAGTGCAGAGAAATAGTGGCAACAGCGAAGAAAAAGGCATGGGAAGACTTTACAAAAAAGACTTGAAGAAGATGTGAAGAGCAATGTTCTACAAAATGATGAAAAATAAGAGGAAGGCTTCCGAAGTACCAGTAATGATGGAACAGTGGACGGTACCGTGATTGAAGATCCAGGGAATAAAAAAGATCTCTGAAAAGAACATTTTAAGAAACTGATAAACGCTGAGGAGTAAGTACACGATGAAACACAACAAACAATGGAGAAACTGAGAGAGGTTGGGAAGCAGAATTAGGACAAATTACACTGGAAGAAATGGAAATAGCTGTGAAGAAGATGAATGGGGGGAAAGCCCCAGGACTTGATGAAGTATCAGTGGACTTGATAAGAGCAGCAGGTCCATTGGAAATGCAGTGGCTGAATAGAGTATAGAGTACTATCAAGTTGCTACACCACAAAGATGACGTGCTACAGACGCGAAATTTAACTGACACAAAGAAGATGCTGTGATATGCAAATGATTAGCTTTTCAGAGCATTCACACAAGGTTGGCGTCGGTGGCGACACCTACAACGTGCTGACATGAGGAAAGTTTCCAACCGATTTATAATACACAAACAGCGGTTGACCGGCGTTGCCTGGTGAAACGTTGTTGTGACGCCTCGTGTAAGGAGGAGAAATGCGAACCATCACGTTTCCGACTTTGATAAAGGTCGGATTGTAGCATATCGCGCTTGCGGTTTATCGTATCGCGACATTGCTGCTCGCGTTGGTCGAGATCCAATGACTGTTAGCAGAATATGGAATCGGTGGGTTCAGGAGGGTAATACGGAACGCCGTGCTGGGTACCAACGGCCTCGTATCACTAGCAGTCGAGATGACAGGCATCTTATCCGCATGGCTGTAACGGATCGTGCAGCCACGACTCGATCCCTGAGTCAACAGATGGGGACGTTTGCAAGACAATATCCATCTGCACGAACAGTTCGACGACGTTTGCAGCAGCATGGATTATCAGTTCGGAGACCATGGCTGCGGTTACCCTTGACGCTGGCGTATCACCCGGCGTGATGGTATGGGGTGCCAAAGTTACACATCTCGGTCACCTCTTGTTCGCATTGACGGCACTTTGAGCAGTGCACGTTACATTTCAGATGTGTTACGACACGTAGCTCTACCGTTCATTATCATTATCCCAGGATAATGCACGGCCGCATGTTGCAGGTCCTGTACGGGACTTTCTAGATACAGAAAATGTTCGAGTGCTGCACTGGCCAGCACATTTTCCAGATCTCTCAACAACTGAAACGTCTGGTCAATGGTGGCCGAGTAACTGGCTCGTCACAATACGCCAGTCACTACTCTTGATGAACTATGATATCGTGTTGAAGCTGCATGGCCAGCTGTACCTGTACACACCATCCTAGCTCTGTTTGACTCAATGCCCAGGCGTATCAAGGCCGTTATTACGGCCAGAGGTGGTTGTTCTGGGTATTGATTTCTAAGGATCTATGCACCCAAAATGCGTGAAAATGTAATCGCATGTCAGTTCTAGCATAATATATTTGTCCAATGAATACCCGTTTATCATCTGCGTTTCTTCTTGGTGTAGCAATTCTAATGGCCAGTAGTGTAGCTTGGCACCTTTTTGGCATGCTTTCCACGATATTTTCTGCATATTCTCTAGACAACGATATCCATATAATCCTCATTTTGTATGACAGCTGCTTCAAAGTATATACTGGTTTTCCTTTAAGCTTCATCTTAACATATGAGCAAACATTTGGCAAGCAGGGTGCGCTCAGCCCTTGTGAGGCCAATTGAGGAGCTACGTGTCTGACAAATAGTGTCTCGGTCACGAAAACTGACAACGGCCGGTAAAGCAGTGTGCTGACCACATGCCCCTCCGTATCCGCATCCGGTGACGCCTTTGAACTGAGGATGACACTGCAGCCGGTAGGTCCCGTTGCGCATTCAAGTCCTATTCTGACAGAGTTCGTTTTGCCTGTTTTACTCATCTGGTGTGCGATGGAGCGTACTTTGTGCACCACCACCATTTTCCCCTTTCCCTGTTCCAGTCACCAACGGTTTGCGGAAGAACAATTGCTGGTATCCTTCGTGTGAGCTCGTATCTCTCTAATATTTACTTTCTCTGTCTTTCCGCAAGACATACCGAGGACAAATAAATATATTGGTTGACTCAGGTGAGAAGAAACCAACATAAACGTAAAAAAATTACTTACCTCTGTTGTAATCTCATCGAACCGAAACCGACTGAATAATTTCATATATACAACACTTAAAAGCAAAAGGTATACCACATTTTTAAGTCGGATTAAAAAGTAAAAAATAATTTCTCCCTACCATCATCCAGATTCCTAACCGCATACAAATATTTTTTGAGACACATCATGTTTACGCCAGTGACTCTTAAACTTGTTATTTTCACTACTGCAATTTCGGCCTTAGGCCATTATCAAGTGCAGATGTTTCGGCTTGAAGCCATGTCAACTTTATACAAGCTGACATATGATGTCTTTCGAAAAATTCCACATGACTGTGAATCCCAGTTATGAAAAGTTAATTCCCATACAAATAGTCCTGAAAATATGTGATTGCGAATTTTTTATACCTACGAAATTCTTGCAATACTCGAAACGAAAAACATGAAGCTCTTGAGATACATAATTGGCCCCTGAATAGTTCACCACCTTACTATTATCTACTGCATGTGTCCCACGTTTTCCGCCTCCAATCTTTCAAGTATTTCATAGTCATAAAAAATTCGCAGTCACAAATTTTCAGGACTATCTGTATGGGGTTAGGAGAATGTATGGGGCTAGGTGAATTTATTTTATACTGTTTTGTCCTATTTAAAAAGGTGGTATATTAAAACAGGAATTTTGTTTAAGTCGTTTTTTGTGATATGCAATTTCCGTGTCGTTTCACTAGACTGATAGAATCTATCGGCAGCTGATACTACTGACATATACATTTTTTCTTATACTAACACATATTGCGAATCAGATGATTGCTTCTCAAGAGCTGTTAGTGGAGCTTTTGTTGAGACCGAGTCAAGAGCTTTCTCAAAATTTCTAAATCCCAGATAAAGTGGTTTCATACTCATATGCATCGTTCTGTAATTTTGATAGTTTGACCCGTGGTCTAGGGTTAGCGTCTTTCATTTATAATCAAAACGTCTTCGGTCCCGGGTTCGATCCCAGCCACTGCCTAAATTTTGATAAATAATCAGCATTGGCGGCCGAAGACTTCCGGCATAAGAAGTCAGCCTCATTCTGCCAACGGCCTTGTCAAAGAGGGCGGAGGAGCGGATAGAGGTACAGGGCACTCTCTTGTCCTAGGGGTGGGAAATTTCCCCTAAAGGCGGAAGAATCAGCTATGATCAACGACATGAGGATGCAGAAGGCAATGGAAACCACTGCATTAAAGACACGTAACGTGTATCCACAGGACATGTGGCCTGTAATTGAAGAAGTGTCATGATGATCTCTCCATTGGCAAAAGATTCCGGAATAGTCCCCCATTCGGATCTCCGGGAGGGGACTGCCAAGGGGGAGAATACCATGAGAAAAAGATTGAATAATCAACGAAAGGATAACGTTCTACGAGTCGGGGCGTGGAATGTCAGAAGCTTGAACGTGGTAGGGAAACTAGAAAATCTGAAAATGGAAATGCAAAGGCTCAATCTAGATATAGTAGGGGTCAGTGAAGTGAAGTGGAAGGAAGACAAGGATTTCTGGTCAGATGAGTACCGGGTAATGTCAACAGCAGCAGAAAATGGTATAACAGGTGTAGGATTCGTTATGAATATGAAGGTAGGGCAGAGGGTGTGTTACTGTGAACAGTTCAGTGACCGGGGTGTTCTAATCAGAATCGACAGCAGACCAGCACCGACAACAATAGTTCAGGTATACATGCCGACGTCGCAAGCTGAAGATGAACAGATAGAGAAAGTAAAGTAAAGTATGTAAAGGGGGACTAAAATCTAATAGTCATGGGCGACTGGAATGCAGTTGTAGGGGAAGGAGTAGAAGAAAAGGTTACAGGAGAATATGGGCTTGGGACGAGGAATGAAAGAGGAGAAAGACTAATTGAGTTCTGTAACAAGTTTCAGCTAGTAATAGCGAATACCCTGTTCAAAAATCACAAGAGGAGGAGGTATACTTGGAAAAGGCCGGGAGATACGGGAAGATTTCAATTAGATTACATCATGGTCAGACAGAGATTCCGAAATCAGATACTGGATTGTAAGGCGTACTCAGGAGCAGATATAGACTCAGATCACAATATAGTAGTGATGAAGAGTAGGCTGAAGTTCAAGACATTAGCCAGGAAGAATCAATATGCAAAGAAGTGGGATACGGAAGTACTAAGGAATGACGAGATACGTTTGAAGTTCTCTAACGCTATAGATACAGCAATAAGGAATAGCGCAGTAGGCAGTACAGTTGAAGAGGAATGGACATCTCTAAAAAGGGCCATCACAGAAGTTGGGAAGGAAAACATAGGTACAAAGAAGGTAGGTGCGAAGAAACCACGGGTAACAGAAGAAATACTTCAGTTGATTGATGAAAGGAGGAAGTACAAACATGTTCCGGGAAAATCAGGAATACAGAAATACAAGTCGCTAAGGAATGAAATAAATAGGAAGCGCAGGGAAGCTAAGACGAAATGGCTGCAGGAAAAATGTGAAGACATAGAAAAAGATATGATTGTCGGAAGGACAGACTCAGCATACAGAAAGTCAAAACAACCTTTGGTGACATTAAAAGCAACGGTGGTAACATTAAGAGTGCAAAGGGAATTCCACTGTTAAATGCAGAGGAGAGAGCAGATAGGTGGAAAGAATACATTGAAAGCCTCTATGAGGGTGAAGATTTGTCTGATGTGATAGAAGAAGAAACAGGAGTCGATTTAGAAGAGATAGGAGATCCAGTATTAGAATCGGAATTTAAAAGAGCTTTGGAGGACTTACGGTCAAATAAGGCAGAAGGGATAGATAACATTCCATCAGAATTTCTAAAATCATTGGGGGAAGTGGCAACAAAACGACTATTCACGTTGGTGTGTAGAATATATGAGTCTGGCGACGTACCAGCTGACTTTCGGAAAAGCATTATCCACACAATTCCGAAGACGGCAAGAGCTGACAAGTGCGAGAATTATCGCACAATCAGCTTAACAGCTCATGCATCGAAGCTGCTTACCAGAATAATATACAGAAGAATGGAAAAGAAAATTGAGAATACGCTAGGTGACGATCAGTTTGGCTTTAGGAAAAGTAAAGGGACGAGAGAGGCAATTCTGACGTTACGGCTAATAATGGAAGCAAGGCTAAAGAAAAATCAAGACACTTTCATAAGATTTGTCGACCTGGAAAAAGCGTTCGATAATATAAAATGGTGCAAGCTGTTCGAGATTCTGAAAAGAGTAGGGGTAAGCTATAGGGAGAGACGGGTCATATACAATATGTACAACAACCAAGAGGGAATAATAAGAGTGGACAATCAAGAACGAAGTGCTCGTATTAAGAAGGGCGTAAGACAAGGCTGTAGCCTTTCGCCCTTACTCTTCAATCTGTACATCGAGGAAGCAATGATGGAAATAAAAGAAAGGTTCAGGAGTGGAATTAAAATACAAGGTGAAAGGATATCAATGATACGATTCGCTGATGACATTGCTATCCTAAGTGAAAGTGAAGAAGAATTAAATGATCTGCTGAACGGAATGAACAGTCTAATGAGTACACAGTATGGTTTGAGAGTAAATCGGAGAAAGACGAAGGTAGTGAGAAGTAGTAGAAATGAGAACAGCGAGAAACTTAACATCAGGATTGATGGTCACGAAGTCAATGAAGTTAAGGAATTCTGCTACCTAGGCAGTAAAATAACCAATGACGGACGGAGCAAGGAGGACATCACAAACAGACTCGCTATGGCAAAAAAGGCATTTCTGGCCAAGAGAAGTCTACTAATATCATATACCGGCCTTAATTTGAGGAAGAAATTTCTGAGGATGTACGTCTGGAGTACAGCATTGTATGGTAGTGAAACATGGACTGTGGGAAAACCGGAACAGAAGAGAATCGAAGCATTTCAGATGTGGTGCTATAGACGAATGTTGAAAATTAGATGGACTGATAAGGTAAGGAATGAGGAGGTTCTACGCAGAATCGGAGAGGAAAGGAATCTGTGGAAAACACTGATAAGGAGAAGGGACAGGATGACAGGACATCTGCTAAGACATGAGGGAATGACTTCCATGGTACTAGAGGGAGCTGTAGAGGGCAAAAACTGTAGAGGAAGACAGAGATTGGAATACGTCAAGCAAATAATTGAGGACGTAGGTTGCAAGTGCTACTCTGAGATGAAGAGGTTAGCACAGGAAAGGAATTCTTGGCGGGGCGCATCAAACCAGTCAGTAGACTGATGATAAAAAAATAATAATAATTTTGATCACGACTTGATAACAGTGTATTGTGCTGTACCTACTTCTAAATCTGTCTTGTCCCTCTGGTTGATTAAAATTCAATGTTTTTTTCATATAAAATCACCTTAAAAGCGTGCTTCGCAGCTCTCAAAAAAATTATTAATATTTTATAATGCACATATACGTCAGAGTTAGTTCCTTAGTCTGAAATCATGACTGTGTGTAGCAAAACAGTTTTGCATGATTATGTATATATTAAAGTACACATGTACTGAAGCACTGACAATGAAGATACTACGTTCTTTATCGAGGTACATTCTGATGTTTAAGATACAATTCACTGTGTCTGCTATACAACAGAATGATTGTACACTTTTGTGATCAGTTCGCCGGCCGCTATGGCCGAGCGGTTCTAGGTGCTTCAGTCCGGAACCAAACGGCTGCTACGGTCGCAAGTTCGAATCCTGCCTCGGGCATGGATGAGTGTGATAGGTTAGTTAGGTTTACGTAGTTATAAGTCTAGGAGACCTCAGATGTTAAGTCCCATAGTGCTTAGAGCCATTTGCACCATTTTAGTGATCAGTTCTTATAAGACATTAGGTAAACAGTCTTTACACCCCGAATTTTTCTCATGTTTTATGACTTGCTGTTTCTGTAATAAATGAACATTGTTTTACTAATTAATTAATTTAAAATGTTATAATAATCCGATTTCCATTCTGAGAAATCTACATGAAAATTATAATATCATATGGAGTGACTGCATTGGATGTATAGATTGTAACAACATGCACTGAGAGTTTTGCATACCCTCTCTGGTCCGTAAGCAGATTGCGTGTAGAGCCTTAATTCCGTTGTTTTCCATATTTGATTACGTCGTTCCATACGCCAGGTACATTATGACAGAGTGTGAAGTGCCCAGTGGTCGTGATATGCAGTACCGTGGCCCAGTTGTTTATCGCATTTGTGATCATAGGGCCACACTTAGAAATGGCGATAAATAATTACGTATTAATTTTTAAAATTGCAGGTGTGAGGCATTCACCATGAAAATTTTAAAAGCAAATGTTTAGTGCTTGTAACTGATTAGTGGTTTTAACTGAATTATAATATTGCACATTGTCTTTTCTTTTAGTATAAATTGTATGCTCTTTTAGTGTACTGTATGCAGGTTCTACCAGGTGCTGATCTTATGGCTGAAGCTATTTGCCGAATCATTTAAATAAAAACTCTTAGCAGAATGTGGTGATTATTTACAACAGGATGTCAATGGCTTTTCTATGCAGCTGGTGATTGTTTTAGTCAATATATTGTCCATTACTCAAAGGAGATTTGTAGTTATATACATGTTTTTTCTCTAGCCTGCCCTTTTTCATGTAGCATAGGAAAATGATAACATTGTTCCAGCTTTGGAGGATAGTCTTCCGCCGCAGAAGTACACATTTATCGAATGTAGTGTGCGGTCTCTTCACTATGAAAATTTTGTATTTTGTAAAACGATGCACAAATCACGGAACTTTTCTATGCAGCGGCAAGGGGAGAGTTATTGCCTTCGGTATCGGAACTGACCTGACCAATCCAGAAATAAAGCGGCATCGTTTATAATTCAAAATATACGCGACGCTAACGATTTATTGATTTTGGAGCGGCGGAACAACTATTGCATGACCGTCCATTTTAGATACGCAGGCAAATGGTCGTCAGTATTCATTGGCAAAACGATTTGGAGATTTATCGCGAATTGTCTGTTCGGCGCGAGAGATGCGCGTATGAATGCACCGTCAGTGCGTAATGGCTGCTGCATTCCCAACACCGGCGGACAATAAATCAGCGTCACTCCATGCATGCTTCGCTTAACCCGGTGTGGTGGACCTCATGCGCTCACTTGCAGAAGCAGCCAGGAAAGTTACGCAACAGCAATCGTTCCGACGAACTAGGTGAGACAGGGAGTGCTTTGCTGCTACACGCGCATACACAAAGCGTTACATCGTCTACTGTTTAGAGAGAGAGAGAGAGAGAACATAGCCTACTCCTCATGTCCTCAACAACAAACCAGGTTAGTCACATGATTTTGGGACAACGCTATTTGTTTACATTCAGCGGTAATAGCGAAACTTAAATATTATATGTTATCTCATTGTTTTATGTACGCATGTGCAAGTTTGACTTTTGGTAACAGCTATGGTTCAATGTTGTTGTTGATGTAAAGTGCCATGATAACGTAATTCATTAAAACAGATTCGACAATACGAATAAGTCTGATAGAAAACGTAAAAAAATGTTGTTGGTTGTCACCTCTTCCCCTAACTGAAAAAAAATTATTAAGTGGAATCAGAGTTACGACACTGTGGCGTAAAAACACAATACTCTTGCTCCTCATATCTCCATACTAACTTCAGTTCCAGTTATCAGATTGTTAAGATGTCTATAAAAAAATATATAAAGTACCATGTTACTTCTGATGGTGATCTACCTGTACCATCGAATTTATAACACACAAAATACGTTAAGAGCACTACGGGCTAAAATGCGCTGTCCCCGAATCACGTGAGTTGAAATGCGGGAGATATTGCGGACAGAATTCTCCTTCTGCGCATCCGAATGCTAACTCCATAGATATTTACACTTGGTGTAGTCTGCCTGCGATAAATTATTAAATGGATAAGGACTTTTATTTCTTATGTAGTTGATGTTCAGATCTTGTGTCGCCACACCGCAGGTGGAAATCATAGTCTAACAAGATACTAGACGAACTGGTATCTGCCTTCATCCAGTTAAAATATTTATCTATTAAACACTATTCTTCAATAGCAGATCCTTTTTACTAACAAGAAAGAGACCCGTGGATAATTTTTGAATTAAAATGTTGAAATCTGTTTGTGGGAATAAGTTTGTAATTTTGTGAAACAAAGGAAGTGTCAATCAATTGATACTGTCGCAGTTCGTTAATCTCTGGTTGCAGTGTCTTCCATTGTATATTTAGAATGAACGTTTCTCCCATTAAGCCGTTTTTAGTGTCTGTAATCGTCTAAATTGATATCACTATCCTAATTTCGTATCTTCCACAGGATCTATAGCGTATTACAAGTCAGCGTGTGACATATTTATAAGGTGTGTCCAGACTAGCTGCTGCGTGATATTAATTTTTATTTCTTTCAGTTTCACTACAGACCTGTTTCGGCAATACTACCGTTATTGAGTAGCTTATATATTGACTAGATGGACTGACATACGTATAAATTGTAGGCCACTGTGCCGGCCGCTGGTGGCCGAGCGGTTCTGGCGCTACAGTCTGGAACCGCGCGACCGCTACGGTCGCAGGTTCGCATCCTGCCTCGGGCATGGATGTGTGTGTTGTCCTTAGGTTAGTTAGGTTTAAGTAGTTCTAAGTTCTCGGAGACTTATGACCTAAGCAGTTGAGTCCCATAGTGCTCAGAGCCATTTGAACCATTTTGTAGGCCACTGTGTTTTGACTGTCGTTCCTGAATTAAGGTAACAATTAATTTGTTATGAGATTAATTTGATAGCTCTGCAGCTAAGATGTCTGCACGGCCACGCAATCGACTGAAGTATTTTTTTCGATCTTATACCACGCCACCTGCATGCTTTACGTCTTGAATCGATCTCCGAACTATTGACCCCAAGTGGTAATTATTTGACATAATAAAGCTCCCTTTGATTAACGACCTTACGTAATGCTAACAACGTGTTGGAATAAATCTTCAGTTACCGGTTAACAGTCCTTACAGCTTCTCAAGTGTAATTATCATAAAATATCTGTCCTTCTTAATCATCGCCGTAATAGTACATGACTTCCGAACATGGCCTCAAATAAACGTCAAAGAATTTGCGTAATAATCTTGCAAAATGATCAAATTACTGTCACAACAAATTAACTGCTACCTTAATTCAGCAGATATATAACGACTATAAAAATACAGTTGCCAACGATGTTATGTGTATTTGATTCCATCTAGACAATATATACGCCACTCGCTAATGGCAGTTTAGCTGAAACAGAACTGTAGTGAAACGAGACTGGACTCTCCTCATAGATTAAACATCCATGCTCACTTCGGATGTGAATGACAGTCAGAGGTAACACTCTCACTAAGAACTGGAACAATGCGTGCTAAAATATCTCCTCGATATTTGCTACACTGGGCTTGCAAGATAACAGAAAACATATAACAGTAACAATTAGGGCGCATAAGTACCTTACCAAAGTCTAGTTGCCATTAATAAATCAATTCAGATTACTCGCCATAACTCATGCAACGAATTCCTAACGTCCACAAAATAATTCTTTGGTCCCTTTCAGTTATTAAATCACTTTTAATTATGCTTAATTGAGCCTCAACAATTCATTAAACTTCTTTTAAAATTTGTAATGTGATAACATGCTGATGTACTAAATAATTAATCAAGTCTTATGTTATGTGAATTACTCTTTCTGCATTTGCACTGTGCTCAATAAATGCCATAGCTGCGCCAAAACAACCATCTCTGGTTTCAGTTTTCACTTCGGAAACAGACTTTTTGTCTCCACACTTTTGCGTAGCCACACCAGCGCATACAGACAACCAACAACACCAATCGTCTCCACGCGACTCCCAACTGCTACTTTTTTGACTTGCTTGCACGCCCAGCAATAATGCATTTAAAATTTATTACGCTCTTTGATAATATCTTTTCCCTGACTAGGCCAGCGTGTCTACTTACAAAATGTTAACATTCAATGCGTATTCTATGTCTTAAATAACAAATGGTATTTGTAATTTGGCAACATATTTACAAGAATAATATTCAGCACAACTAATTAAACGAATTTCGCAAAACACGTTGAAAATGTGTGATCATCCACAGAGTGGTGGTGTTACAATGGGACCAAAGACTAAACCATGTGAAACCCTACTCTTGATACCTCCTCAGTTTGAGGAATCTAATTTTTGCGCATTATGTGAACTGTTTATTTCAACCTTCTGCAGCCTTTGTGCTCCATATGAATTAAATCATTTGTGCACTATCACCGTCATACCACAAAACTTAAGCTTATCTAGAAATAACTTTATAATTTACACAATCAAAAGCCTTTAAGAGATCACAAAAAAATCCCAGTGGGTGATATTCAGTTATTCAGAGAATTTAATATTTGACCAGTGAACGCATATATAGCATTTCCTCTTGAATAGCCTATCTGAAAACCAAACTGAGATTTTGATAGTACTTTATTTTTAGAAATATGTGAAGCTACTCTTGAATGCACTATTTTTCCAGGAACTTTGGATGAAGGTGTCAGAAGTGAATTGGGCAGTAATTTACGCAATGGTGTAACAATAGTACACTTCAATCTACATGGAAAAATGCCCTGTTTTAGTGAGCTATTATATATGTCGCTGAGATCCATACTTATCTGCAGGGAACAAGCTTTTAGTGTTCTGTTGGAAACGACATCAGTTCGATACGAGTATTTGCTTTTGAGTTAATTTATTATTTTCTTAATTTCAGATGGAGAGGTGGGTAGGATTTCAGTTTTATCAGATGTCATAGGTATTGCCTCTTCTGTATACAGCTTTGCTTTTTCTATTGGATAAAAGCACTCCGTTTTCAGTCCACAAGTGGTCCATCGGGACCATCCGACCACCGTGTCATCCTCAGGTGAGGATGCGGATAGGAGGGGCGTGTGGTCAGCACACCGCTCTCCCGGTCGTTATGATGGTTTTCTTTGACCGGAGCCGCTACTATTCGGTCGAGTAGCTCCTCAATTGGCATCACGAGGCTGAGTGCACCCCGAAAAATGGCAACAGCGCATGGCGCCTGGATGGTCACCCATCCAAGCGCTAGCCACGCCCGACAGTGCTTAACTTCGGTGATCTCACCCGGAACCGGTGTATCCACTGCGGCAAGGCCGTTGCCTCTATTGGATATCTGGATCCTATTTTCTCTGCAACATTTTAAAAGTTATTATTAAAAATATTTTCAACTGGCGAGCCTTTAACATCCTCTCTGCAGTTACAGCAGTCCTGTTATAATATGCAGTAGTGCCATATACACGATGATTCCAGCAGTTGGAGAAATAAGGGTCTCGAGAATCTCTGTTGCCTCATACATTACACCAGGTCACCTATAGGGCATGTAGACGAAGATCAAGCAGAAGTGGGGCTCATCGCGGAAGACAACAAGGTGATACTGACTCTGCACCTTGCAAGTCTCTTTTGTGCGTGGTTGGTTTCGGCGGTGAACGACACATGGTAACTTCATGTGTGAACCCATCTTCCAGTACTCTGTTCACGATGATTCATGGTCTCACCCTGCCTGCAGTTTCGGCGTGGATTTCAGCTGTTGCCTTCCGTCTATTCGTCAGAACAAGTCAAATAATTCTACGATCCTGTCGCGGTGTAGCACTTCTGGAAAAATCCGTGGCTCCTCTCCTTCCCACACTGCTGTCCCGAGTCCATCTATTGAACGCCCGTTCTGCACTAATTTCCGTACCGCCAACTAACTGTGTGATCTGTCGATATTTGTCTGTCATGTCATTCATGACAATGCTTTGACCTTCCTCAAAATCCGAGAGATAGCGATAATTTGGGCGTGAACGTCCTTTGGGTACGCTGTCCTGAAATCTCCACGTGAAAAGTACCCGTAAAGTTGGATACGTGTAGTCACCACATTTTTCAGCTGTTGGAATGGCTTTCTCTCTGCGCTGAAAATAGACTCTAAACCAAACAAAGACGGGTCACGAAGTAATTATAAGAATGGGGCGGAAACCGGTATATGTGATATGATGTGATGTGAAGATAAGCAAATGATTACAATTTCAGAGAAATTGGATGATTTATTCAAGAGAAAGAGATGCACATATCGCGCAAGCCACCTCTGGACCTTAGGCATACAGTTCTTCGGCTTGTCATTGATTGAGTTCTTGGATGTCTTCCAAAGTGATACCATGAAAAATTCATTTCAATTGATGCGTTAGATCCTCACAATGCAGAAATGTCTAGATAATGATGATGATAATGATGGTTTGTACGGCACTCAAGATCATTGTCATCAGCGCCGTTATAGGTGCCCAATCTTTCCAGTTCAAACTCCTGAATAATGATGAGGTGATGAGGAAAACATGAACACCCAGTCCCCGAGTGGGGAAAATTGGCGCCTGCCCATAATGCTCCAAACGTTCTCCATTGGGGAGAGATCCCGTGAACTTGCTGACCAAGATAGCTTTTTGCAAGCACGAAGCCCAGGATCGCTTTCCATGAAGGACAACAATACGGGGCACTGAATATCGTCGACTTAATGGTGTAAAGGCGCCGCAGATCACAACCAAAGGGATCCTGTTACGAAATGAAATGGCACCTAAGAACCTAAGAGCATCACTCCTGGTTTTCGGGCTGTATGGCCGGCGGCTGGTGTCCCACCGCTCTCCGGGGCGTCTCCAGACACGACTTCGCTGGTCATCAGGACTCAGTTCGAAGCGTGACTTATCACTGAAGACAATTCTACTTTAGTCAATGAAATTTCAGTCCGGGAACTTGTTCGGAGTCGTCCCGGACGGCGGTAGGATAACAACCTGAATCTCGCCCGCTACATGGCCCGACGAACAGGAGTGATGGTCCGGAGTGCCATTTACTTACACAGCAGGACCCCTTTGGCTACTATCCGCAGTTACTCTACAGCTCAGCGGTACGACAATCACGTTCTGCGTCCCCGTTTTGTTTTCCCTTCATGACAAGCCATTCTAGGCTTACATTTCAGCAGGATAATGCCTACCAGCACACGGTGAGTGTTTCTACAGCTCGCCTTCGTGCTTACCAACCCATACCTCGTCCAGCAAGATTGCCGGATCTCACCCCAGTTGAAAACGTTTTGAGCATTATGAGCAGCCGCACAGGATAGCCGCGCGGCCTAAGGACGCTTTGTCACGATTCGCGCGGCTCCCCCCAGCAGAGCTTCGAGTCCTCCGACGGGAATGGCTGTATGTTGTCCTTAGGGTAACTTAGTTTAAGTTAGATTAAGTAATGTGTAAGCCTACAGACTGATGACCTCAGCAGTTTGGTCCCATAGGAACTTACCACAAATTTCCATATTTTACATTATGGGCAAGGCCTTGTGACCATCTCGGGATTTTGAAAATCTAATACATCAGTTGTGCAAAATTTGGCACGATATCCCTCAGGAGGACATCCAACAACTCTATTAATTCCAAGCCAAATAACTGCTCGCGTAAGGGTCACAGGTGGACCAACGCGTTCTTGACTTGCTCAATTTGTGAACCTCTTTCTCTTGAATAAACCATTCAATCTTTCTAAAATTGTAATGCGTTGTTTGATGTAAAACTTAAAATTTTTACCGCGAATCAACTGTTCACAGAGATTTCGGGATTGCAGCCGGTCATCGTAAACTTCATTCCACGACATTTCGGCTGGACAACTGCCAGCCATCTTCAGGTGAGCCGAACGAGGACTGAGGAAGACGTTCTCCGCTCCGTCTTATATAGTGCGCTGATGGTACTGCCGCGCATGCGTTGAAATCGCGGAGACAGAAGGACCACACCGCCCAGCGACAGCGCCCTCCCTCGCTGTTGGAACTGCAAGACTCAGCTGCCGTCGGTATTGTCACTGGCCGCAGATATCGTAGTCTTCTGGCGCCTTCGTCTCGAGCAAATTTCGGAGATGACGGGATTCCACGCGTTATTCAGCTGTTAACCACTGTCACGGTTCATTAGATTTTCCTCAATGCGTATATCCTCTACATCCGCGATCCACCATACGGTGCGTGGCGGAGGGTACCTCGTACCACAACTAGCATCTTCTCTCCCTGTTCCACTCCCAAACAGAACGAGGCAAAAATGACTGCCTATATGCCTCTCGGCCGGCCGGAGTGGCCGTGCGGTTAAAGGCGCTGCAGTCTGGAACCGCAAGACCGCTACGGTCGCAGGTTCGAATCCTGCCTCGGGCATGGATGTTTGTGATGTCCTTCGGTTAGTTAGGTTTAACTAGTTCTAAGTTCTAGGGGACTAATGACCTCAGCAGTTGAGTCCCATAGTGCTCAGAGCCATTTTTGAGCCTCTCTACGAGCCCTAATCTCTCTTATCTTATCTTTGTGGTCTTTCCACGAAATGTAAATTGGCGGCAGTAAAATTATACGGCAGTCAGCCCCAAATGCTGGTTCTCTAAATTTCCTCAGTAGCGATTCACGAAAAGAACGCCTCCTTTCCTCTAGAGACTCCCACCCGGGTTTCTGAAGCATTCCCGTAACACTCGCGTAATGATCAAACCTGCCAGTAACAAATCTAGCAGCCCGCCTCTGAATTGCTTCTATGTCCTCCCTCAATCCGACTTGATAGGGATCCCAAACGCTCGAGCAGTCCTCAACAATAGGTCGTATTAGTGTTTTATAAGCGGTCTCCTTTACAGATGAACCACATCTTCCCAAAATTCTACCAATGAACCGAAGACGACTGTCCGCCTTTCCCACAACTGCCATTACATGCTTGTCCCACTTCATATCGCTCTGCAATGTTACGCGCAAATATTTAATCGACGTGACTGTGTCAAGCGCTACACTACTAATGGAGTATTCAAACATTACAGGATTCTTTTTCCTATTCATCTGCATTAATTTACATTTATCTATATTTAGAGTTAGCTGCCATTCTTTACACCAATCACAAATCCAGTCCAAGTCATCTTGTATCTTCCTACAGTCACTCAACGACGACACCTTCCCGTACACCACAGCATCATCAGCAAACAGCCGCACATTGCTATCCACCCTATCCAAAAGATCATTTATGTAGATAGAAAACAACAGCGGACCTACCACACTGCCCTGGGGCACTCCAGATGATACGGTCACCTGCGATGAACACTCACCATCGAGGACAACGTACTGGGTTCTATTACTTAAGAAGTCTTCGAGCCACTCACATACTTTGGAACCAATCCCATATGCTCGTACCTTAGTTAGGAGTCTGCAGTGGGGCACCGAGTCAAATGCTTTCCGGAAGTCAAGGAACATGGCATCCGTCTGAGACCCTTCATCCATGGTTCGCAAGATATCATGTGAAAAAAGGGCGAGTTGCGTTTCGCAGGAGCGATGCTTTCTAAAGCCGTGCTGAGGCATGGACAGCAACTTCTGTGTCTCAAGGAAATTCATTATATTCGAACTGAGAATATGTTCGAAAATCCTGCAACAAACCGATGTTAAGGATATTGGACTGTAATTTTGAGGATCCGTCCTTCTTCCCTTCTTATATACAGGCGTCACCTGCGCTTTTTCCCAGTCGCTCGGGACTTTACGTTGGGCAAGAGATTCGCGATAAATGGAAGCTAAGTAAGGATCCAATGCAGTAGAGTACTCTCTGTAAAACCGAATTGGAATCCCATCGGGACCTGGCGATTTATTTATTTTCAACCCATTCAGCTGCTTCACAACCCCAGGGATGTCTATCACTATGTCCTCCATACGGGAATCTGTACGAGACTCAAAAGGCGGTATGTTTGTACGATCGTCCTGCGTGAAAGATTTCTCAAATGCTAAATTTAAAATTTCAGCTTTCGTTTTGCTGTCTTCCGTTGCCAGGCCAGACTGATCAATGAGTGACTGGATAGAAGCCTTTGACCCGATTACCGATTTTACGTAAGACCAGAATTTCCTTGGGTTTTCAGCAAGATCTTTTGCTAAGGTATGATGGTGGTAGTGGTGGAATGCTTCGCGCATCGCTCTTTTTACAGCAGCACGAATCTCTACTTACTTTTCCCTGTCCTCATTCTCCCTATCTTTCTGCCTTTGCCTCCTGAGCATTCTCCGAATTGCGCTGTTAAACCACGGTGGGTCTTTTCCGTCCGTAAACCACTTTTTCGGCACATACTTCTCCAACGCGTGATTTACAATGTGTTTAAAATTTGCCCATAATTCTTCCACGTCCATAGTACCGGAAGTAAATGAAGTCGATTCATTCACTAAGTGGGATGCTAACAACTGCTTATCTGCTCTCCTTGCCTTCTTGACCGACTTTTTAACTTTCGTAACCATAGTCGTAATGACAACATCATGATCACTAATCCCTGTCTCAACACTGACACCGTCCATGAGGTCTGGTCTGTTCGTGGCTACCAGATCTAAAATATTTCCATTACGCGTTGGCTGTCGATTTAGCTGCTCAAGACAGTTTTCGGATAATGTGTTCAAAAGTAATTCACACGACGGCTTGTCTGTACCACCTGTAATGAATCCATAGACGTCCCAGTCTATACTAGGTAGGTTGAAGTCGCCTCCGACTAATATAGCATGATCCGGGTACTTCTGCGATACAGAATGTAGACTCCCTTTGAATTATTCTAGAACTGTCACGGTGGAACCTGGTGACCGGTAGTAACACCCCACAATTAACTTTATTTCCCCTAGCCCTGTTAAACGTGTCCAGGTAACTTCACAATCACACTCTACTTTGACCTCAGTAGACACAATATTTTTGTCAACTGCAATGAAGACACCACCTCCTACGGTGTCTAATCTGTCTTTCCGATACACGTTCCAACCCTCACTAAATATTTCAGAACTTCCTATCTCAGGGTTCAGCCAGGTCTCAGTCCCGAGGATAATTTGCGCGCCACACGCTTCCTGGAGGGCAGTACATTCAGGAAATTTATTCCGAACACTCTGAAAATTTACTGCTAATATCTTGATAGCTGAAGTGTCTTTACACTCAGCGCGTCCTGATTTCCCTGCCTGCACGTCGACTGGTGAATGTTCATCAGGACACCTCGCACTACTGCCTAGCCTAAAAAAACCCCGCGTGCACGCCACAAGTACTCTGCTACCCGAGTAGCTGCTTCCTTTGTGTAGTGCACCCCCGACCTACAATTCCCCTCCCAATAGCGCAAGCCTAGAAGTCTGCAGCCAAGACCGTCACAGAGTCGACGAAGCCTCTGGTTGAGACAGTCCACTGGGCTCCAAATCAAAGGACCCCGTTCCACTCTGGGAACGATGCTGCAAATAGAGAGCTCTGCTTGCACCCCGCGTACGAGGCCAGCGGTCTTCACCAAATCCGCCAGCCACCTTTACGGACTGAGGATCGCCTCAGAACCCAAGCGACAGGCATCATTGATGCCGACGTGTGCAAATACTTGCAGACGACTGCACCACGTACGTTCGATAGCCGCAGGCAAGGCCACCTCCACATATCGGATGAGGCCCCCGGCAGACAAACCGAGATCACGTTGGATTTCTTTCCAGCCCTGTACGCTATTTCCCTAAGGGGCTCCACCACCCGCCTAACGTTGGAGCTCCCAATAACCAGCAAGCCTTTGCCCCCGTGTGCCTGCTCGGGCCCTGCTGAAGGAGCGGCCACCTGCCCACTGACAGGACGAACGGGCGAGGCCAGCCGGACAGCCTCCACATTGACCCTCCGCCTCGAGCGACGCGATTGCGTTGCAGTCCGCCACTCGCCCTGAGGTGAGGGCGGCCCCAACGCGCCGTGTACACTAGAAGGTGCCTCGGCGGCTGAGTCAGCGGACGCAGCAAGTGACACCTGGGGTGTCTCAAGCGACGCGCCAGACCCTCCGCCGTCGCTGCACCTCGAGGCAGCAGCCTGAAGGCGGCTGACCTTGGCCAACAGCACTGTCAGCTGCTCGCGAACCGCGGATTCTTTAACCCTTCTAATACCGAGTATTTTTTTTTGCACTGAGTACCATTGGGGTCTTTAGTGACCCCAAGGAATTTATTTTTTATTAAGGATAGTTTTAATAATGGTAGAATAAAATCACATTCCTTATATTTTCCACAATATAAAACGTGATGTCAGTGACATTACATTTAATTAAAATGCATATTTTTTAAATTATTTTTTTCCATAAAATTTACAAATTATTCTCATGAAACTACAAACATTTTTGGCGCATTACATTTACAGCAATAAACTGCAGAGTGGTTTTTACACACAGAACATCCACAATTTGAACATTTATCGGTGAATGTTCTATCCTCAGACCTTTTACAAAATGGACACCTTCCTCTTATTTTTGTCTGTACTGTTGATGGAAGTACTGGGGAAATAATTTCGTCCGGCTTTCTTCCGACGAGCTGCCTTCCTAATTCAATGAGAAATGCCCGTCTCTTGTAGTTGGTCCTTTCTGCCCACTCTGGTGTAAGATGTAGCCATATGATAAACGCATTCATTGCACTGATATCAATCATGTTGTAAAATAATACCATTGGCCACCTTGTGCTCACACTCTTTGTAGTGTACGTTCTCACCAGCTTGTCCATGGTATCTACTCCTGATTTTGTTTTATTGCAATCCAGAATCATTACTGGCTTGCATTCTTCACGATCTTCCACTTCCTTCCTTGAATGCATAGTAATGAGCAAAGTTACAACTTTTCCCTTTTTCGGACAATATGAAACAATTGAAGCATGCTCTTGGAATCCAAAATTAGATGAATATTTGACTCGACCTTTGGTCTGAGTGAAAGCTTGTGGTAGTTCTTTATTTTTTCTAATTGTTCCTAAGAGTGTGAGATTAATTTTCAGAAGTTCTCTCGCCAAACTAAGGCTAGTGAAAAAATTGTCACTTGTTACATTTCTGCCACTGTTTTCTAAGCCTTTCACCATATATAAAGCAACTCTGTTGTCTTGACCAACTTCATGAGATTCACTTTCTTGTCGACCAGTGTAAACTTGATGATTGAGAACGTGAGACGTTGCATTATCACATACAGCCCATAATTTCAACCCATATTTTCCTGGTTTTGAAGGAATTCATTGCCGAAATGGACATCTTCCACGAAATGCCACAATTTGTTCATTAGTTGTTCCGTTGCTGTGAGGAACATATGCTTCTTGAAATGTGTGTACCCACATTTCAAATATTTCTCTATTGGGAGCCAGCTTGCCAGGATCACAGTTGTGACGTCTCACATCTGCGTCATCAAATCGGATGCACCTTGAAATTTGCGTAAAGCGATTTCTAGCCATTGCTTCACTAAAAATGGGTCTACCATCCTCTTTGTTCCACAGATGTGTAACTGCTTCATTATGGGCCTTGTAAGCACCTGCTAGGATCGAGACACCGATAAAGCATTTCAGTTCAATGGCATCTACTGGTTTCCATTTACTACTGTAAACAAAACTACCCTCTTTGTTAGTCCACTTTAGAATTACATCAACAATGTTTCTCGTAGGAAACAACTGGAAAGCTGATTCTATGGAGTCTACATTTTTCACTGCGAATTTTGTTGGACCTGGCTTTACTCGCATTATGTTCCATCTCTCTTCTCTTCCAGAAGCTCTTCTCAACTCGTGTTTGTGCCACAATTCTTCTTTGTTTTTAGACCTACACAAAATAAAAAAATAAAAAATACAAAGGGTATATCTTGGTGCTAGACCTTAACGCACATTTACAAAAATAAAAAGTGTACTTACATGTGACAGTCAGAAATATGTTTTACTTCCTGTTCAGGCTGGACATCTGCGCTGTCCAAATCTTCTTCTGAACTTCCATGATTGAGGAATATTCTCTTCTAAAATGTCAATTTCTCCATCATTGCATGAGGCATCAGAAACTATATAGCTGATACCACTATTTGATTCACCAGACAGAGGATTATCCTGCAGTAATATTTCAAGCACTTCGTCTTCGGAAAGGTGACGAGACATTTTCCACTGAATGCAACACACACACTAGTAGTCTCCACTTGTATGGAACAAATAACTGTCGGCTTATAAAGTATTGGCAACAATGACACGTTATAACAATATTCACAAGAATAAAACAAAGGAAATACAGCAACAGTTACGGATTCAATGCAGCATGATTGGGTAATAATACCACAAGAGAGAAATGGGGTCGCATTTAACCCCAATGGTATTCAGTGGTTCACTCTTGATTTTCTGCAAAACTAAATATTTTCAAAAAGTTATATTAATATATTACGAACCCATTACTTATTTCAGGAAAAGTCCGCATTTTTCATAATTTTTAGGAAAAGGATATAAGGTCTATCTTACAGAAAATTACGGTCTGGGGTCGTTATAGACCCCACGGTATTAGGAGGGTTAATACTGGAGACCCAAAAGGTTGTTGCTGTGGCCAAAATCGAAGTTTTGTTATACTCCATTGAATGTCCGTTGGAAATACAATGTTCCGCAACTGCAACCTTACTGGGTTGAAGTAGGAGAGTGCAACGTTGATGTTCCGTACAACGCTCTTCCACTGTACGCGTTGTCTGTCCTATATAGGCCATACCACATACCTGTTTTCCATCTGTGATTTCAGCGTGAAATGAATGCTTGGTTTTACGTTTTATGAACTGATTTCAGAGTGCTCAGTTACTTGGGTACTAAAGAAACGCCGTACATTGCTTGAACGTTAAACTACAATAAAGCACTGCTGCGCACAACAATAAAAATTATCTAACAAGTATTCGGCATCTAAATATGTGATCGGACTCATAAACAAGGGCTGAAATAGGCGCAGCAATTACAACAGAAAACGAATGCGTTAACATTGAGAGACAGAATCGTGAAGGCTGCAGAGGAACAAGTAAGCAAAAATACAAGGCCCAGTCGAAATCGTTAGAGAGCAAACGGAATGTTAAATGTAACTGATGAAAGAAGAAAATGTAAAAAAGCAGCAGATTACCAGCAAAAGAGAATATAAATGTTTAAGCATAAATACATTGACTAAAGGTGCAGAATGGTAAAGCAAAAATGATTAGACGATAATAGCAAAACTGCAGAACAAGCATGCGTTGACGAAAGGTAGATTACCGTCTATAGGAGAGTTAAAGAGACTTTTGCAGAACGTAGACGTCTCTATACGAACATCGCGAGGTCAGATGAGCAGCTTGTAAAAAAATGGAATGATCGTTTGGCGTTGCTGGCTGGTAGGCCCCGTCCGGGGAAGTTCGGCCGCCGAGTGCGAGTCTTATTTCAGACGACGCCACATTGGGCGGCTCGCGTGCCGGTCATGAGGATGAAATTATGACGAGGACCACACAACACACAGTCCACAGGCGGAGAAAATCTCCAACCCGGCCGGGAATCGAACCCGGGCCCACTGCATGAGAGGCATGCAGGGGTGACCATGCAGCTAAGCAGGAGGACTGGGCAGCTAGTACTAAGCAAGGAAGGGAAAGATAAAATTTGGATGGAATATTGCAACCTTCCTCCTTGTACATCCCTCGGAACCTCTGCTGCGCACCGCGAATATCCAACCCCGACCGCATCCAGTAGTCATACACTGTTACAGTCAAAATTACACTACGTATTGCTTCGCAAACTTTCTCGGAACCGCTTACTTTTATGCACTCCTACACACTATCAGTCTAAATGAGATCGTCAGTCTAACGTTGACCGTGAGACAGGGTTAAAACTGACACCACTCATACACCTCATATCAGCGCACTGAGGCAATAAAGCTACTTTCAACGAAAATCTCTCGGATCCGACCACATATTTGCAGAACGCGCACTGCAAACAGCCACAACGCCATATTGGATCGGTCTTTGGTGTCTGCCGTCGACAATTAGTTCCATAAACAAAATAGGGGATTAAGCCTAAAGTCAAAACGGAAGACGACACACAAGAACACCACACTTGAAATTTCCGTTGAAAGAAAAGGGAATTATCTTATAACAAACCTCGGCAAGTCTGCCCTAATTGGTAAACAACGCCCCACGTTCTCCTATGCGGCCTCACCCTACAGGTGCGTACCGATTTCGCGCGAAAAGAATTACTGTTTGCCCGACTTCGAAGGAGCAGTTTGAGCATTACCTCAGCAAACAGGCCGACTGCCCGCGATGTGGTATATCATAAACAGGTCAACTGCGTACGAGTGTTTAATGATAACACTGCCACCAAGAGTTCAAAGCAAACATTTCCAGGTGACAAACAAGTCACTTTCACAGAGTGCTGTGCTGTGATGTGAGTGCCACTTCGTAATCCTCGTACGTAGCTATTAATATAGAAATGGACTGTAACGTTCCTGTGGAGCGTAATACAAGTGTAAGAGGTCACAAGTCGATCGTCGCTGGACGAGATAAAATTTGGAAAGACAGAGAAACACAACGTGGAGTAGCGTGGATGTGCACAGTAGTAAAATGTAAGTGAGGTATTTGTTTAAACGAGTTTCAACCCATGTTCTGTTTACTAACGAAGTCATTGACAATATAGACACAGAAGAAATAACTTCCAATAATGATGAATTGAAGGCTATTACTCAATTATGTGAGGTAAATGATTACACTATGTGTTTGGTTTTGCTTTTCTCCCTCCAGACGAAGCTGGGGATGCTTTTGTTGAAGATACAGTAAGAATTAAACACGGAAACATGTTACAGGTTTTGCGAATTGTTTGACATCGAACTTCATAGATTATGGGTTTCCGGACGAAATTTGGGCTTCCAATGCTGTAACTTTTGAATGAACAACAAATGCTTGTGAAGCATTTCACAGGGCTTTCGGCCTTAATTTTCACAATGCGCATTCACATTTCACATACACAGGGTGATTTTTCCACCGTGTACAAACTCTGGGGATTGATTAAAGAGAGGATAATGAACAAAAAAGGTCTAATGAACTTATATCCGGTATTCAGTCATACGTTGTTACCGAGACTGCGGTCTAATACGAGCTGTACCATGCAGCCACAGTAACAGTATGTGGTGAAAATGGTTTCCATGTGCCTCAATGGATACGTGTTCGCACCGTAGCATGTTCTGTCTCTCACGGTCACATCGGTCAGGCTGCATCCGAACTGTGCCAAAGGCAGCATAAATGTACTGCTATAGTGTCTCCACATCTGGAATGGCTCTACACACAACATACTTTTCAGATGACCCCATAACCATAAATCGCACCAGTGATCCGATGAACAAGCAAGCCATGCAACTGGACCCCCTGTCCGAAACATCAACCAGGGAAGGAAGCGTCCGGATGTTAACGGTGATGTGGGCTGGAGCACCATCATGTAGCAGCCACATAGCTCTTCGAATCATCAATGGCACATCTTCCAGCAGAGGAAGCAAAGTTACCCGCAAGAAACGCCGATAGTTCCGGCCTGTTAGGCGACATGTAAGGAAGACTGGTTCCAAAATACGGTCGCCAGTTATCCCGGCCCACACATTCCGGCTGCACCGATGCTGATGATTCGCTGTCACCATACCATGGGGACCCTGCATACTATCTCACAGATGACTATTATCAAAGTTGAAGATACCATTCCGCGTAAAAGTGGTCTGATCTGCGAATAGGACGGATGACACAAATCCTGGAGTCGTGGTTGTTTGGAGAAGAAACCAGTGACGAAACTGCTCCCGATGCGGGAAGCCTGTCGCTAGTAAGTCATGAACAAACTGTAAGTGATAAGGGTAGTAGCAACTGTCATAGAGAATGTTCCACACGGTCGTATGGCTTTCCCTGTACTGGCGAGCCAACTGCCTGGTACTGAGACGGCGTTCGCCTTCCACCATGTTTTCCTCCAAATCTGGTGTCCTAACATTTCGGGACGTCCTTCACGATTTCCTGCTTCCTAAAACGACCATGTCTCAGACAAACGGCGAAACACTGTTGCAAACATTGAATGCTATGGTTGTTGTTGGCGGGGATAGGTCTCCTGATACAACCTTACTGCCCGCCGCCCGTTGCCATTTGCCTTTCCGTAAGTAAACACCATGTCGGCAGGCTCTCGATTCGATTACGGAACTATTGTGCACAACACTGTATCAGATCCACTACAAGGTGAGTCAGCAAGAGAAGTGAATCGGACACAATATTACCAATTACTATGGCAGGAGAGGGCGCTAGGACATGACGTATGAGGAACAGTATCACCCTCTAGGAGGAAATACTGCCTGATTGAATAAGTGGTCTCTGGCATGGAAACCAAGCATTTCCGGACATAAGTTCAGCAGACCTTTTTTGTTCCGTTTTCTCTCATCCATCAGTCCCTAGAGTTTGTACACGTTGGAAAAAATCACCCTATTTATCATTTCGTTGAATGATACACATAGGGCCGGCCGCAGTGACCGAGCGGCTCTACGCGCGTCAGTCTGGAACCGCGCGACCGCTACGATCGCAGGTCCGAATCCGGCCTCGGGCATGGATGTGTGTGATGTCCTTAGGTTAATTAGGTTTAAGTAGTTCTAAGTCTAGGGGACTGATGACCTCAGATGTTAAGTCCCATAGTGCTTAGAGCCATTTGAACCATTTTTGATACACATAGGCCTCACCGATCTAACAATAACCGTAAAAACATATGCATCATATACAGAAGTTTTTTAAAGTACAGAAATGGAACTATGACACGTTTGAATTTTTTAAAAGCCGTTTCTTATTATTATTATCATCAGGAATGGGAAATAGTTTCCGTGTCTTTTCAAACACCTTGGCGAGCGCCCCATTATGTGTATGAGTATTTTATCAAGCATTTTTAACCATTCTTATGATTTTCCCTGCTTAGCAGGACTCTGAAAATGGGAAGAAAAAGGCTGCAGTGCTATCTTGCGTTTTCCTCCGAGCGTAGCTGACTTGCCTTAAATGCGCAGTTGATCTATCTCGAAAAGTGACCGTGCTCTCAACTGGCCACTCGAAGAACAGATAAAGCACTGGAACTGCTTGCATTCTGGACCACCCGCATCCGCAAAACAACAGGAACCACTTTTAAAACATGGAAACGACTGAACTGGGTCTTACATCCGTGCACGGGAATGCGCTTGCAATCTCTTTCGAAACTTTCGGCACGGGGACAACTTTGTTGATCAACGAAGATCACTGACTACCGACTTCCGAAATGAACTCCACAACACTACCACCACCCCACAGAGCTCAAAATTTGCCTCCTGCACCCCATCTGGGCTGTCGGTCAACTTGATATTTCGCGATCTCCAAAACAACTCAATGAAATTGTTTCAACATCCTTGTTTTCACCCAAGCAGCCACAGGAACGGAATTCAAATATTTTCATTGGCCGCTTCCAGTTCCCTCTAACTGAAAGCAAAGAGCTGCTCCCTGCTAGCGCTATCCAGCTTGCAACACGCCCGGGAGTACTATTGGTGGTGAGGGTGCTTTTTAAACTGTTTGTCGTTCCTTGACCGTGCGCCCTGTCCACACCACGTACCTAGTAATCCCGCGACGGTCGTACTGTTCTGATCCTCACTGCTGCTGGCTTGCCTGAAATTATCTATCGAGATATACAAACGAGTAAGGGGAGCCACTCAACGTTAAGCACAACACTGTTCTACGTCTGGTGTGAACATCTATATTCTGAGACGATATGGAAATCACAGGTTGCATTGTTTACACCCTAAATCGTAAATGTTGATCCCAATCATCAATCTTGATGATTAACAGTCCAAAATATCATTCGGACGAGCGTACGCGTGACCGACAGGACGCGGGTGATTGTTGATGATGCGGAAGCCGAATGATCGAACGAAAGTTCTTACACATACAGATGTCTGGTAATAGTCCTCCTTGACACTAGTAATGATATAACACTGTCCATAAAGTTAATTTTTCAGTTTCTCAGTTCTCACTTGTACGAGCGTGCGCGTAACCGTCGCGGCGCGGCTGATTGTTGAAAAATGCGGAACGCGATGACCGAACGCACGTCCTCACGCTCGCTACAAGACACTGGCACTTGACTGCACTCGTTTATGGTGACTAATTTTTACTGATTCACATCAGTTCACTCTGGGAGACCGAACACGGCGCGGATGATTGATACCGTGCGACACGCAACGAGAGGATACACAAATACGTTATCAGCGGCACTGCTCATTTTTAATTACATCTTGACGCACTTTCCTCTGAATTACTTCCATATTTAATCACTTTACTGTAATAGAACTAGTAGCAACGCTTCAACCTGAATACTAACAATGCTTCTTACATGCAGAGCTACACACTACACAACATAACAGTTTCGTGTCCCGTGCTCGACTCTGCATATGCGGCTGACCGCAAAGATACTCCGCAATTAAGCCAGCGATATGACAATACGCTTACAAGCTGTATTTCCCACAGCAGCTGCACTAGTAGCTGCCATTCTGGTGGAATCGCTCGTCCATAATAAGCGCCCAATCACACCGACCGCCACCCATTTAGCAGGAGTACATGGGAGTCATTCTCTCCATGCAGGACAAAAGCTCCCTTCCCCAGATACTGTGAAACGGCTGTGGGGTTAACGATTAGTCGCTGGACGAGCAAGCAGACGCCAACAAGCACTATCTGATCTGAAGTATCAGCACAAGTCTCAGTGGACATTAATACTGTCTGTTTCCATGTTTCGCCTTTACGACAGCTAGAACTCTGCTAGGGACACTTTGAATGAGGCGTCTGTATGTCTGTGCAGGAATGATAGTCCATTCTCCCTCAAGAGCCGAAACAAGAAGAGGTAGTGATGTCAGACGCCGTGGTCCAGAGCGAAGTCGACATTGTAACTCATCTCAAACTTGTTCCCTTGTATTTAGATGGGACTCTGGGTAGGTCAGTCCGTTACAGGGAAGTTACCGTCCACAAACCATTGCCTCACACATGACAGAATGCATTATCATGCTGATTAAAAGAGTCGCCGTCTCCGCACTTATCCTCTGCTGTACGCAATACACAATGCTGTACAGTGTCTTCATATACAGGTAAATTTAGTGTTTTCTTAAGGGGCTCCGGAACGCCCTATACTTGCAATGTTAAACTAACGCTTATAAATTACATCTTTCCTCACAAAGTATTTGAGGTAGGAAGTTGAACTTTTTACAGATTATTTATTGGAATATGGGCTACAACTTAACACAGGGATTTTACAAAATTTTAGTTCAGTTATTAAAGATGATTTTTTTTCAATTGTAATGAAAATTCACCACATTTTTTGCAATTTTTTATTTATATATTCAAAAACATACATTTTTTTTGAAAAAAGGCTGTGTTAAATTATGCAGAAGGTACTGTGTAACATTTACTGAAAGTTTGAAACAAATATGTTTGGAAGATCCTTAGAAAACATGTAATTAGTATGAGAAAATAAAAGTTTTCGGAATCGAGCGACAAAGATTGGATTAACTTTTTAGTGCATTCCAGGTCCAGAGGATGGATTATCTTCATCCTCTGCAAACTCCTCCTCCAGCTTCCTCTTGTTCCTCCTCCTGTTTACTCTTGCTTGTATTTCTAGACTCTTTACAGCCCTGTCTGCAGCCCGAAGGTGTTCCTTGTCTAAAGCAAGCATCGCTCGTTGTTGTGTTCGTAGATTTTGCTACCATTTTCTTCAGTTGCAGTTACTGCAACACTGTTCCAAAAGGTGGTCATGTATGAACACTTATCACATTTCAGTTGTATTTCACTAGCAAGTCCTACGTGCTTTATTATGGAGAGTTCCAGACCAATTTCACTACAATGAATACATCTTACACAGTTTGAAAAAATTCCTTTGAGAACCGGCATATCAAATATTTCATTCACATCCGATTCGCCCATAAAACATTCATAGTTTTCACTCATTGAACCAAGCTTCTTCTATGAAGTATTTTCTTTCCCACTTTGACTGCTATGGGCAGGTGTACTTGAGAGGTTAGGTTCACTCACTTGGTTATCGTCTTTATTGTTTACAGTAATAACACATACCTTTGGCTTTCCAACATTTCTCCTTTTCTTAAAAGCCTTCAGAGGATTTCTAATAACTTTACTTTTACTCATTGTTATACTTCAACAAAACAGAGACTCAAGAAACAGAATTAATTACGAATATTTTCGAGATAACGACAGAGTAAATAAACATGAAACAATCGACAATCACACCAGCGATATATATTGAACCATCACAGGTTAGCCACAACACATACTTTATCTCACATCACTAAAATGTACCTGATGAACACGGACGTTAATAATAACACCATTTGACAGCAGTTTAACAGCGCCACAGTGGGTCACGCCCATGTAGAACACATTTCAAAAAAAAAAATTAAAAATAGTTGTAGTCTTCGGAATTGAATAAATTATATATCTATTAAAAGGTAATAGTCTGCAGATTCAGAAAACGCAAAAAAGTAAAAATTGAACTTTTCATGATTTTGAGCCTTTCCGGAGCCCCTTAAACGCAATAAGGAGACCACCCCCTAACCACAAAAAACACTCCTACACCGCAACACCACCTCCTCTGCACTTGCCACTACACAAGACGGCAGGTAACGTTCACCTGCGTTCGCCAAACGCAAACCCTTCCACCGGATTGCCACAGGGTATGGCGTGACTCACCTCTCCAAATCGCTCCTTTCCATTCACCTTCTAGTAGCGTCGCTCTGTTACCACCTCAAGTGTCGTTTAGCACTGATTACAAAAAGGTATGGCTTATGATGACCTGCTTGACCACTGCACCTGATTCTCTTTAACTCCCCACTCATAGACGATGTGCTAGTTGTACAACTGGAACCACTTTGGAACTCACACACGTTTCCTTTCCCTCATCTCACGTGATTTTTTTACAACCATCGTGCACAATTCTCGACGGTCCCTATCCATCAGTGCATCAGGTCTACCTACTTTTGGCTTAGCCGTGGTCCTTCCTTCGTGTTTCCACTTCACAATCACCAACAGTCCGATTGGGCAGCTTTAGAAAGGTTGAAATATCGCTGGTGACTGTGTTACTCAGATGAGGTCCAGTGACCACTCCACGTTCGAAGCCACTGAGGTCTTCTGAACGACTTGTAACCTCCCCCTCACTTATCGCCCTTAATGACAGTGAAAAATTAAACCGCGTGTACCTAATGGAAATTTGGGAAAAGCAATCGTCACCGAAGTTAATCTGTCGGTAAAGAGGGAGGAAAGGGTTACATCTAAATGAAAGGAAAAATGCCAATGAAACTGGTGGAAATTAATTTTGAAAAGAGGTAAAGTTAATAAAGAAAGTAAATGCGCAGCCGTTACGTTAACAATTAACTAGCGGTAATTAGATATTTGAGATTTGGGGGAAATTACGGTCGCCAGTCCTATGGACAATTACCATAGTAACTGAAAAAGAAAGGTTATTACACATATAATTAGCACTAGAAGCGTGGCAACTGAAGGTTGACACGTATAGTGTGAAAACTGAAAGTTTGTCAGAAGTAATAAATTTCGCTACACTCTGACTTAATTTAGCAAAGAATTAATAAAACCGGAAAATTGAAAGTTAATTTAGTGACTGAAATTAATAGCGAGCTTTGTTTCTGAAGCACATCGAAATTCAGTAAAATACGGTTAGTCTTGGGCTACCTCAACGAACATTTCAAAAGCTACTTGAATCTACGCAGTTTAGAAATAAGAGATTTAACTTTGAACTTGAATTAAATGATTCTGAACAATTAACAATAGTAAAATTTAGTACGTACCAAGCTGAGCTGCAGTCACAGGTAAGCTAAAATACGGTAACAAAACTCGCACTCTTAATTTGTGCTTGCGTAATCTAAATATTGTAGCCAGCTATGAATACCTTAACTGAACTTTGAAATTAAAGCAGTGACATCGAATGATATTAGTTTAATGCTGGCATTTGAATTGCAATGACACTCGCGTTCATTCCGGAAAAGGAAAGGACCCTGCTTAGTAATGCAATTGGGACAATGAGCAACAAAGTTTAATGCTAAGCTGCTGTAATTTTGTGATGCAACAATTTTAAAAGCTGAGGTCTGCCATACAGTTCTAAAACTTTATGTGCTTCCAGTCTTCCTTGTTGGTTGATTGAAGGTTTGCAGTCGTCGGTCGAGCAGGTGACGACAGTCACTCATTGTTGGCCGTCGCTGTTGCAGAAGCTGGATGTTGGCGCGCCTTCTTCTCGAAACGTTCACCAGGCGAAACGGGCTCTTGATGTGCGCCAGCTAATGCTTCCTGTCCGCGACACCGTGTCAGAAACTATCATAGCAATTCGAGCGCAATTACATGCTGCCAAACCCCGAAAGCGCGGCAACTCGCGGGAGCGTCACACAACACACCTGCTCCACTGCACTACTCCAGCCAGACTCTCTCTGCTCTGCCCGCGCTCCACGCGGCAGAGTTAACACTACCAAAGATCCTAAACACTTTGGTTCTCAACGCGACCTATCGATGCATTCGTTCGATAGCATAGTTTTCCCTAGGCAAGACCCAGCGTAAAAATACAAATAATATTTAAAAAACAACCAATTATACATCGACACACACACACACACACATATATATATATATATATATATATATATATATATATATATATATATATATGTATATAGTAAAACAATTACAATATATAAAGACACAGAAATGTCATATCTTGAGGTAACAAAACAAGGAAAAAAAATTATAGTACAATAGATTGAAATAGGAGGATATCTATTTCCGGCGTTACACGTGCCCCACATTGTCTGAGGATGTTCGTGTAACCTAAACAGACTCAGAAAATGTCCCAAAAAAGAAACAGCGGAAATGCAAATGCTCAAAACATCAACAAAATTTAGCATTCGTCTAATTAAGCACAAATCAATTTTTAGACCATAATAATTCAGTGGAGACACTCCTAATCTTATTCCACTTTGTCATCTTGCCCAAAATAAAACAGGTTGACAACATATTAAAATTCATAGAAAACATAGAAAATGGTTTAGCTATTCTAAAATCGTCAAAATTCCTAACAGTATCAAGAAATGGAATTCTATTTACAAAATTAACCAGAGTACATGGTCATAAAAAACAGGTATATCAAAATACGCAAATTAAAAATTAATTACATAGAATACACATTTTATGTAACCTTTTCATAATTAATATTTTCGTCATGAGAGTCCACTTAACGCTAAACAAGAAAATATTGTACAGCTGATCGACAAAAACATAAATATTGACAGCAGAATTCTTTCACATCAGCTGTCCAGGAAGAAAAACAACTCCACCTTCCGTACTCGCAAGTACAAAGAATGCCGACAGCGGCACAAGAGCCGACAGTGGTTCCGCCTCGCCAGCATTGTTGCGCCCGCCTGTGCGGCACGCTTGATCTCACTCGCCTGTGTAACGGCATTTCCAGAACGTCCGTTTCACTGAATTCTTTGGGAAAAACTCACTCCCGAGTAATCTCGAGGAGTCCATTAATACTATCACAGTGGATAACTCAACACTGTCCATCATCACAAGCATGTACTAGCCTGAAACTTAAAACAGCGTCTAAGTACATCGGCAATGACTAGTAAACACATATTCATGAAATCTTACAGCTAGTTACAATATCATATTTACATTCCTTAATCTACTGTGACTCAGCTGAAAACTTAAACTACCAGCTTGGATTTTTCAATTGGTTACTAATCAGTTACTCTTTAATCATTTAATCAAAATTAATTACTTATTAATTACAACTTCTTTAATGACCTCTTGGTCAGGCAAAAGCATGGCAATTTAGCAAATCGTTAAATCTTACACTCTATATTTACATACTGTACAAATTACCCATTCTCTGGTATTAATCAATCCTAGGTTGGTACAATTTCAAATCTACAATGTTCCGTATACGTAATAGTTTTCCAGAGCTTGGATACTCTAAGCAATAAGCATTTGTGTGAGGTATACCAATGACTTTAACTGGTCCATTATAAACAAACTTAAATTTAGAGATTTCATTGTCTATCTCGCTCGATTTCTCATGAGCTTTTACAAGTACCAAGTCTGCGATTGCAAACTAAGCAAAACGCGCTTTAGCGTCATGACGACGTACGCAAGCATCGGCTTGTAGCTTAATTACTTCTCGCAAACGATCTTTTTTCACACCAATACTAATGTCAATCCGTGGAGGGAATTTGATTTTCTCTTCCACTAAACTTTTACTTCTGCGGTCAGTTAACAATGTGTATAGGGTGGTATTGCCTATGCACGCCGTCTCCTGCCTCGTCAAAACTAACTACTATTGTTTTATCTTTTGACGTACATGTCAAAGTTTTGCTTTCGCAATTAATCACTGCACGGTACTTTAATAACCAATTTAACCCGATAATTACTTCCGTAGTTAAGTCAGGCACGACGACAAAATCTTGTTCAAATTTTGCCCCACATATCTCGAAGTGGACAAAAATCTGTTTTGTGACCGGTTTACTGGCCTTCCCAATAGCACCGATAATTTTCACTCCTCTTACTGGCATAACTACGATGTAACTGAAATATTTTTCCAGATACAGCACTCAATTCTGCACCGGTGTCAATCAACAGGTTTAGTTGTAGGCCGTGCATATTAACAGACACTACTATCTGTCTACACTTATCCTCGACTGTTTATTTATTTTCCCACAATAAATCCTCGTCTATATCCAGGTCATTCCAGAGAAAACCATCCGGCTTTGATCTTAAATCCGGCTTATCTGGCGGCTTTTTCAGCCTCTGTTCACATACAGTTTTAATTTCAACACGTTTGTCCTGAGGCTTAGTCTGTAGCTCGGCCTCCAATACACAAACCTTTTCCTGTAACTCGTCAACTAGTGAGTGTTGCTTTGCTATCAATTCACTAATTGTCACCTTCGCTGATTCTTCTTTGGTCAGATTGATCTCATCTGCCAATCTACCCGGAGGAATGTGCCCAGTAGTATCTGCAATTACTTCCTCTGGATCTGCGCAACCCACACTGCTACCGTCTGACCGTTTAACATCAGCTCTAACCTCATACACGATGTAATCTACTTGCTTTTCTACCAGTCGTGTCCAGCTATCACTAAAATTCTCGTAATCTTTCTCCTCAATACTTTCGCAATGTTTAAACTGGAGTTTTGCGTCGGATGGGTCGGCCACTTCTACCACTATAACTTACGGTAAGGTCTGCCGGTCAGGGCGAGAACTTTCCGTTACTACTTCAACTCCAACTCCTGCGGGACGAAACACGACGAATCTTGCTCGTGCTCTCCATTAACATCAACTATTTCTGGTAAAGTCTGCCGGTTAGGGCCACAACTTTCTATCACTTCACAAACACTATCTTCCTGCGGGACGAGACGCGGCAAATCCTGCCCGCGCTCCCCGTAAACACTTCTCCCGTACAGGCCCCTATAATCTCTTAGTTCGTCGTATAAGCGACCGAACTGCCTTAACCAGACCTCATCCCTCTCTGCATCCCCTCGCTCGATGACGGACGTGTTATCCTACATCTGATCTTCTCTCAACACTTGCGAACCATTCTTAAACTCAATCTCCAGTTCCGCTGTGGGTGTTACAGCTGCCACTTTATAATCGATTTCCGGAACACTACTTAAATTGTTCTCACTGACAGTGAATGTATTTTCTACTGCCGCGTCTACAGCTGATCTACTACTTGTGGGCGCACTCCTTTCTCCTAACACTGGCACACTCTCCCGCCGTTGATTATTCCATACGGAATTTTCATAACGACGACACCTCGGTTTTCTACTGTTATTGGGCCGCCAAAATTTCTCCACGCCCGGTCGGCCCCTCACCGGCGCGGCTAATGGTTTCCCTGTCTCGTCCCAGCAGATACGCTCCCCGGATGCTGCTGAGGTGGCTGATCACACCCTCTGGCGTTATTACTATTCTGCGAAGCCCGTATCACGCTAGTATGATACTGGTTTCCGTCATTCCTGTTATTTATTATTTGCATTGTACCGATTGTCATTACGGCCCGAACCACTATTGTTATTGCTGCCAAGATTGCGGTATGCATTGTTCCCAAAGTTATCATTGTTGTGGTTGCTGTGGTACCTGTTGTTGTTACCACGGCCGCTACCACTGTCGCGATTATTGCGCCAATTGTCCTCGTCCTCCACTCTTTCCGGGAAATCATTTATTGTCCTGTAATTGCTTCCTACGTAGCGTTTTGTATCATCTGGAAGCTTCTTGTAGAGTTCCCAGCATATTTTGGATTCCGTGCGGCGATCAAGCAAATATTCCAACTGGCGGTTCCAGCCCTCACAAAACTCCTTCATCGAGCCGCGCGAATTCGCATCGAAAGGCCTCGATACGACAAATTCGCGCCAGACACTTTGTTGTTTTTGCTCTGACCAGTATTCAGCCAGAAACAAATTTTTAAACTCGTCAAAAGTCAGGTTCGTAATGTTGAGGTTTAAGCCCCAACGCTTGGCATCACCAACCAACACGTCAATAACCGCATTAATTTTTCTCTCATTAATCCATGATCTGGGTAAAACTCTTTCACAATTTTTAATGAAATCCGTCGCGTGTATACCGCCTTTTCTCAAGGGGTTCGAACCGCTCCTCTTTCGTCAACAATTGCGAACTGTGTGCACAGATTAGCACATAGCTCCGTTTTTCGTCAAGTTTCATTTCTAATTCCGAAACTCTCGTAATTACTTGGCAAGTGGTTGTCGCAAGCGTTTCCACTTCCCTCTTTTTCTCTTCGCAGGTATTAGCCTGCTTCCTCACTTTGGTATCTACTTCGGATAGTAAAGCCTTTAAAGTTTCCACCTTCTTTTGATCCTCTTTTTTCACTAATTGAATTTGTTCCGTCACCTTATTCTCGATGATCGGAGCAACTGCTTCTCCTACACTTTTCTCGATTCTGCTAATTTCGGAATAAAAACGAGTATTTATGCTCGCAATTTCCGCCTGAACGCCTATCATTTCCTGTTTAAGATTACCGATTTCGTTATTAATCACAACAATATCTTCTTTGATTTTATCAACTTTTGTGTTAACAACTCCAACATTGTTGTTAACAACATTAATAGCTTTGTTCTGATTGTCTAGCTTCCGTTCAATTTTTTCAGACTGAGCTTCTTGCTTGGCAGACTGAGCTTCTTGCTTGGCAGCCTGAGCTTTAATTTCTCCCCATTGACTCTTGATTTCGTTAATCAAAACATTCAATAAATCAGTTAAATTCCCGGAAACTACCGGTTTTACTTCAGTAGCGGCTTCCTCTTTAATTGTCCCCCCGTATTCGTTATCAAAGGGTTCAGATTTGATTTTCACTTCCGATTCCGAAACATTTTCTAAAGTTTGGAATTCCATTTCTGCTCTTTGTTGCGTATCGGCGGTCGCGTCTTTCATGCTAGCTGCCTGCCCCTGAACAATGGGTACCGCGGCGCGCGTTTCCCACTGTTCGACCGATTGTTCCATATCCAAGTCTACCAAATTTTGGTAATTGTTGCCTTCACTCATTTTAATAATTTTCAATATAAATGACAAATCTCAAATCTAATTAGGATTCCTCCCACTACTTAATCTCGCTGACGTAACGACCTGTTCGTAACCAGTAGTTTGTTACGAGATTTGCACAGCACAAAATTCGTGTCCAGAACAACCTCAAATCCGAAGATTGTCCTGTCACCAGGTCGCCACGTCTTACCTCCCCCTCACTTATCGACCTTAATGACAGTGAAAAATTAAACCGCGTGTACTTAATGGAAATTTGGGAAAAACAATCGTCACCGAAGTTAATCTGTCGGTAAAGAGGGAGGAAAGGGTTACATCTAAATGAAAGGAAGAATACCAATGAAACTGGTGGAAATTAATTTTGAAAAGGGGTAAAGTTAATAAAGAAAGTAAATGTGCGGCCGTTACGTTAACAATTAACTAGCGGTAATTAGATATTTGAGATTTGGGGGAAATTACGGTCGCCAGTCCTATGGACAATTACCATAGTAACTGAAAAAGAAAGGTTATTACACATATAATTAGCACTAGAAGCGTGGCAACTGAAGGTTGACACGTATAGTGTGAAAACTGAAAGTTTGTCAGAAGTAATAAATTTCGCTACACTCTGACTTAATTTAGCAAAGAATTAATAAAACCGGAAAATTGAAAGTTAATTTAGTGACTGAAATTAATAGTGAGCTTTGTTTCTGAAGCGCCGGCCGCGGTGGTCTCGCGGTTCTAAGCGCGCAGTCCGGAACCGCGCGACTGCTACGGTCGCAGGTTCGAATCCTGCCTCGGGCATGGATGTGTGTGATGTCCTTAGGTTAGTTAGGTTTAAGTAGTTCTAAGTTCTAGGGGACTTATGACCACAGCTGTTGAGTCCCATAGTGCTCAGAGCCATTTGAACCATTTTTTTTTGTTTCTGAAGCACATCGAAATTCAGTAAAATACGGTTAGTCTTGGGCTACCTCAACGAACATTTCAAAAGCTACTTGAATCTACGCAGTTTAGAAATAAGAGATTTAACTTTGAACTTGAATTAAATGATTCTGAACAATTAACAATAGTAAAATTTAGTACGTACCAAGCTGAGCTGCAGTCACAGGTAAGCTAAAATACGGTAACAAAACTCGCACTCTTAATTTGTGCTTGCGTAATCTAAATATTGTAGCCAGCTATGAATACCTTAACTGAACTTTGAAATTAAAGCAGTGACATCGAATGATATTAGTTTAATGCTGGCATTTGAATTGCAATGACACTCGCGTTCATTCCGGAAAAGGAAAGGACCCTGCTTAGTAATGCAATTGGGACAATGAGCAACAAAGTTTAATGCTAAGCTGCTGTAATTTTGTGATGCAACAATTTTAAAAGCTGAGGTCTGCCATACAGTTCTAAAACTTTATGTGCTTCCAGTCTTCCTTGTTGGTTGATTGAAGGTTTGCAGTCGTCGGTCGAGCAGGTGACGACAGTCACTCATTGTTGGCCGTCGCTGTTGCAGAAGCTGGATGTTGGCGCGCCTTCTTCTCGAAACGTTCACCAGGCGAAACGGGCTCTTGATGTGCGCCAGCTAATGCTTCCTGTCCGCGACACCGTGTCAGAAACTATCATAGCAATTCGAGCGCAATCACATGCTGCCAAACCCCGAAAGCGCGGCAACTCGCGGGAGCGTCACACAACACACCTGCTCCACTGCACTACTCCAGCCAGACTCTCTCTGCTCTGCCCGCGCTCCACGCGGCAGAGTTAACACTACCAAAGATCCTAAACACTTTGGTTCTCAACGCGACCTATCGATGCATTCGTTCGATAGCATAGTTTTCCCTAGGCAAGACCCAGCGTAAAAATACAAATAATATTTAAAAAACAACCAATTATACATCGACACACACACATATATATATATATATATATATATATATATAGTAAAACAATTACAATATATAAAGACACAGAAATGTCATATCTTGAGGTAACAAAACAAGGAAAAAAAATTATAGTACAATAGATTGAAATAGGAGGATATCTATTTCCGGCGTTACACGTGCCCCACATTGTCTGAGGATGTTCGTGTAACCTAAACAGACTCAGAAAATGTCCCAAAAAAGAAACAGCGGAAATGCAAATGCTCAAAACATCAACAAAATTTAGCATTCGTCTAATTAAGCACAAATCAATTTTTAGACCATAATAATTCAGTGGAGACACTCCTAATCTTATTCCACTTTGTCATCTTGCCCAAAATAAAACAGGTTGACAACATATTAAAATTCATAGAAAACATAGAAAATGGTTTAGCTATTCTAAAATCGTCAAAATTCCTAACAGTATCAAGAAATGGAATTCTATTTACAAAATTAACCAGAGTACATGGTCATAAAAAACAGGTATATCAAAATACGCAAATTAAAAATTAATTACATAGAATACACATTTTATGTAACCTTTTCATAATTAATATTTTCGTCATGAGAGTCCACTTAACGCTAAACAAGAAAATATTGTACAGCTGATCGACAAAAACATAAATATTGACAGCAGAATTCTTTCACATCAGCTGTCCAGGAAGAAAAACAACTCCACCTTCCGTACTCGCAAGTACAAAGAATGCCGACAGCGGCACAAGAGCCGACAGTGGTTCCGCCTCGCCAGCATTGTTGCGCCCGCCTGTGCGGCACGCTTGATCTCACTCGCCTGTGTAACGGCATTTCCAGAACGTCCGTTTCACTGAATTCTTTGGGAAAAACTCACTCCCGAGTAATCTCGAGGAGTCCATTAATACTATCACAGTGGATAACTCAACACTGTCCATCATCACAAGCATGTACTAGCCTGAAACTTAAAACAGCGTCTAAGTACATCGGCAATGACTAGTAAACACATATTCATGAAATCTTACAGCTAGTTACAATATCATATTTACATTCCTTAATCTACTGTGACTCAGCTGAAAACTTAAACTACCAGCTTGGATTTTTCAATTGGTTACTAATCAGTTACTCTTTAATCATTTAATCAAAATTAATTACTTATTAATTACAACTTCTTTAATGACCTCTTGGTCAGGCAAAAGCATGGCAATTTAGCAAATCGTTAAATCTTACACTCTATATTTACATACTGTACAAATTACCCATTCTCTGGTATTAATCAATCCTAGGTTGGTACAATTTCAAATCTACAATGTTCCGTATACGTAATAGTTTTCCAGAGCTTGGATACTCTAAGCAATAAGCATTTGTGTGAGGTATACCAATGACTTTATCTGGTCCATTATAAACAAACTTAAATTTAGAGATTTCATTGTCTATCTCGCTCGATTTCTCATGAGCTTTTACAAGTACTAAGTCTGCGATTGCAAACTAAGCAAAACGCGCTTTAGCGTCATGACGACGTACGCAAGCATCGGCTTGTAGCTTAATTACTTCTCGCAAACGATCTTTTTTCACACCAATACTAATGTCAATCCGTGGAGGGAATTTGATTTTCTCTTCCACTAAACTTTTACTTCTGCGGTCAGTTAACAATGTGTATAGGGTGGTATTGCCTATGCACGCCGTCTCCTGCCTCGTCAAAACTAACTACTATTGTTTTATCTTTTGACGTACATGTCAAAGTTTTGCTTTCGCAATTAATCACTGCACGGTACTTTAATAACCAATTTAACCCGATAATTACTTCCGTAGTTAAGTCAGGCACGACGACAAAATCTTGTTCAAATTTTGCCCCACATATCTCGAAGTGGACAAAAATCTGTTTTGTGACCGGTTTACTGGCCTTCCCAATAGCACGGATAATTTTCACTCCTCTTACTGGCATAACTACGATGTAACTGAAATATTTTTCCAGATACAGCACTCAATTCTGCACCGGTGTCAATCAACAGGTTTAGTTGTAGGCCGTGCATATTAACAGACACTACTATCTGTCTACACTTATCCTCGACTGTTTATTTATTTTCCCACAATAAATCCTCGTCTATATCCAGGTCATTCCAGAGAAAACCATCCGGCTTTGATCTTAAATCCGGCTTATCTGGCGGCTTTTTCAGCCTCTGTTCACATACAGTTTTAATTTCAACACGTTTGTCCTGAGGCTTAGTCTGTAGCTCGGCCTCCAATACACAAACCTTTTCCTGTAACTCGTCAACTAGTGAGTGTTGCTTTGCTATCAATTCACTAATTGTCACCTTCGCTGATTCTTCTTTGGTCAGATTGATCTCATCTGCCAATCTACCCGGAGGAATGTGCCCAGTAGTATCTGCAATTACTTCCTCTGGATCTGCGCAACCCACACTGCTACCGTCTGACCGTTTAACATCAGCTCTAACCTCATACACGATGTAATCTACTTGCTTTTCTACCAGTCGTGTCCAGCTATCACTAAAATTCTCGTAATCTTTCTCCTCAATACTTTCGCAATGTTTAAACTGGAGTTTTGCGTCGGATGGGTCGGCCACTTCTACCACTATAACTTACGGTAAGGTCTGCCGGTCAGGGCGAGAACTTTCCGTTACTACTTCAACTCCAACTCCTGCGGGACGAAACACGACGAATCTTGCTCGTGCTCTCCATTAACATCAACTATTTCTGGTAAAGTCTGCCGGTTAGGGCCACAACTTTCTATCACTTGCATGGGGGCTTAATTAAATGTAATGAAAATAATTTTAAATTTTTGCTTTAGTAGCTGTCTGTCCGTTTACGAAGTCTCGTAAACGGTTGGCCCTGACTACTATTATTACGCTATCTGACTGCTTAGAATAACAACAAGGAATGAAATGGAAATTTTCATTAACACAATTAATCAATTAAGTCCCCAGCAACTATAAAACCTACGAAACCAAAGCACAAGTGTAACTGCTCTGTGTGTGGGAGTATGACTCAACGTACGCATCTGGCACGGTTCTTCTTCAACAACATAAGAAATTTTAGATATCATTTATACTGAATTAATTAAAGAAAATAGAAATACCATAATTACTCAAGAAAACCAGAATTACACTCTAATACAAGAACACAAGCCAGATGCTTTGTTGACTGAACCTGTAATGACGCATTATTTAAAACATGGAAATAATGAAAAATAAATCAAGTTTCGTTACCTTCATATATTGACCAAAATCACTCTACACAGTATATCTCCACACCGACTCGCTATTACCACATCTCAACAAGAACTTTCAGTACCACATCTCAGCAAGCACTCCCTACTAGCACATCTGAACACGAACTGACTACTACGAGTTCTCAACAACCACTGCCCACTACGACATCTCAATAACCACTGTCAGTGGAGGCGGCGGAGCAATACTCTCTAGCGCGATCTCTGGCGCTGTGGCTCAGTGTTGCCACCTTTCATATGCCCTTCCTCCACGGGCTAGAATTTGATGGTATTTTTGCCAGCATTGGTGGTGAAAATACCACCAAATTCGTCAAAAAAATACAGACAAAAATAAAAGATAATATTAATGCGTAAATATCATATAACTAGATAAAATTTTGGCTTTGCACTGACCTTTCAATAACCTAATATATAAAATACAGTAAGCAATACAAATTCTTTCATACATGTGACTTTACACAACAGTTTACACAAGTATTATGCGGTTAAACAGTTCAATCAATAGCGTCAGCAATGACGAATATGTGCAGGTAAGAGTCTCATAACTTTTCACAAACAGTAATACACAAAAAATCAGTTTATACAAATATTCACATAAACGCTTTCCATAGCTCAAGAATAAGCAGTTGACAGTTCCAGCAGTAGCACCCAGCAATGGTCAACAGGTGCAAATACCAACAAGTAACATTATTCAATAGAAGCAGTCCATCAGTGGCACCCGCAATGTTGATCAGGTGCACACAGCAACAGGTGACTTCATTTCAGTAGAAGCAATCCATCAGTGGCACCCAGCAATGTTTAGCAGGTGCAGACACCAACAGGTAACACCATTTCAGTAGAAGCAGTCCATCAGTGGCACCAGCAATGTTGATCAGGTGCACACAGCAACAGGTGACTTCATTTCAGTAGAAGCAGTCCATTAGTGGCACCCAGCAATGTTGAGTAGGTGCAGACACCAACAGGTAACACCATTTCAGTAGAAGCAGACCATCAGTGGCACCCAGTAATGTTGATCAGGTGCTGACCGCAGTCTTTATGGACTATCACTATCACGAATCACACTGTTCATCAGCAGAAATTAAACATGTCCTTGTGGCACCAATCATGTAGAGAAGGTACAAGTAACAGTCCATAATTTTTTACAATCACTGATCACACAGTTCATCAGCAGAAATTAAACATGTCCTTGTGGCACCAATCATGTAGAAAAAGTGCAAGTAACAGTCCATACTATTCACCATAACTACTGAGACAGTTCAGTCATGAACAGTAGTTTGAATGCACATACAATTTCTTTAACAAATTATTATCAATGCTCTTACACTAAACATACAAATCATAATAAACACACAAATGATATCAGGTAATTGTCACATTAACTATTACAGTACACAATAACAGTTAACCTATAATATTTATGGGTGTCAGTGCAAGCCACAACAAACAAGTGAAATAATATTTAGGAGATAGGTTGGGATCACTTCTCTGGGATTATAAAAGGAAAACACACAAAACACACTCACTCATCTTTCATCCACATTAGTGCTACTGTGTAATTGAATAGTGTTAACTGTGTAAATGCAATTCTGTCGAAATTTTATGTTCATTATGTGTATCAAGTAGTAGTGGCAGCAATGTATAATAGTTAAGTCAACGTCATAGTCATCATGTCAAGACCAATGTTTGCCAAGCCAGATCAAAATGTACGGTTGCTGAACAACTGTCAGTGAGCCAAGTTATGCAACTGCTTCCTCTCTCAAAAAAAAAAGTATATACTGCTTAGTGATTTGACAAAGTGTGTGTGTAGACAATCTTCCTTCTACTTGAGTGTTCTAGTCTGCCATCTTCATCCTCCTTGTTCCATATAGACCAACAAAAAAAATATGCTCCTCACTTACTTTACCTCTTATCAACCAAAACTCCAATAATCATCAGCATCACATAATCTCAATACTTCAATAATACATCTTCAATACGTCGATACATATAAACCTTATCATCAATATCATTTACCTTACCTCTTGTCCACGAAAACTCCAATAATCATCAACTTCACATAATCTCAATACCTCTATAATACCTCTTCAATACGTTGATACATATAAACCTCAGCACCAATATCATTTCACTTCCATAACAACTCTTCCCTCTAGTCAGTCTCCTCGAACAAGTACAGACAAAATCCTAGTGCAAACTTCAATTCGGCATCCCATACAATCTGAAGACACAGTGTCCACACACAACCTCTGTATAATCCATCTGACTCATTATAAATTATAAGATACATTTTGGTTCCTTGTCCATCATTAAATAAAAGAAATGCATACATGACCTCTAACAGACTTAGTTCGAATAACTCTCAGTAATTAAGTACGATTACGGAGTGTGAATAATCATAATATTTCACAGTGTGTACACCACTTCAAGAATCATGGCAGAAGCAAACATGTGGAGTATTCCTTGTGTCAAGTGTCACTTCCTATTTCAATTGCTCACGAAAATGCAGTGTAATACTGTCAATGGTCTAAACCTAGTTTTGGTCTGTCATGTCGTTAGCTTCCTTCCTATTAGCATAAATTTATACAGCTTCCATAAAACCTCAGCTCATGTGACTTCTATGACTTTCTTGTACTAATGTCGTTCGTCGAATTATAGCAGTTCATTTTCTTATCTTAAAAATATAAGGCACTGAGCGTAAGCAAAACATGCAATAGCGAGTAAATATACCAGTAGAGAACAGAATGTCAACAAGTGGATGCAGCACAATCCCTATAACAAGGCTCTGCCAAGCGAACAATATACAATTTATACCATAGTGTAACCTAGTCTCTATGTTTGTACACAGTATATCAGCATTTCTATATACTAAATTGAAGAGTAGTTATGACAACAAAACAGAAATGTGTAAATATGCAATCCATAAGCAAGGCAGCAAATATGTTATCTATCATAATAAACAGGTCATTAGCATCATATCAGCATAAGCAAATAAATGTTTATATGTAATATTAATAAGTAAGCATGAAGGCGCAAGCAGATAAATCACAAAGTATAACTTACATATCTAACCACATCAGCACAATTAATCAGGTGACAATTATAATTTAAATAAATAAGCACAGCAGGCACATAATAGAAAAATATGACATCAGTGAAAAAGCATAGCAGCCAAGCGATGCATAATATACGCAAGTAATAACACTGTTCATTAATCAATAATTGTCAAAATCAGTAAATGCACACAAGCACGTCGCTTCACAAGTAAATTCATAGAACATAAAATTTAGCACAAAGTATGAGTCACGTAATCGCGAGCAGCAAATTACGTCTAAAGTACGTACCTAAGTGGAAATATGTTACCTGAAAAACAAACTCAATTAACCGTTACCTTTTTTTGTTTATTACTTTCTTCTTCGAAATGACATTCTTCCTGAAAATTTTCTCCAAAGCAAGTCGTCTTAACGTCGGACACGCACAGAATTTACCTGAAGGTCTTAAATACTTTATACAACCGTATCCTGAAAAATGCTGAACGTTAATAACATAATTTATGAAGTCTTTATAGCTTTATACAGAATTTATTCGGAGAAATTAAACTGTGTATTTATTTACGTCTGTCAGTGCATTCGCACTGAGCGCTCGATCAGCTGTAGGCGCGTGACGTAGGAAGTGATTGTTTGCAGTCAACGACTGCCTTGTGCGGCGCGCAGACTGACTGTTGCTTTGAGTATGTGCCGCCGCCAAACACAGCGCGGTATCCTTGTACTCTCTCCATGTTTACGTATAGCTATTAGTTTCTCACAAGTATGTCATTCCACAAAAATTTTAACGTTTGATATATGATGTATTCCTTTAGAGCGTCGAGATTTAAGAGTTTCTACTTCAACAGTGTTATCATGAATAATTTTGCGAACTCTATACGGACCGTTATAAAGCAGAAAAAATTTGCGACATAAGCCTTTTCCTTTATGAGATAAACGGTGGGACTTAATTAACACCTTCTGGCCAACTGACAAGGTTTTTAAATGACCAGGACGCTTAGCTGATTTCTCTCTTCTAGCAGCCGCCGATGCAATATTTTGTAGAGCCCGGTTGACAACTTCAGAATGCCGCAGTTTCCGTGAAGGCGGAAAAGGAACGATTTCAGAAATGCGATTTGTTGGTACTTTATTTTTTAATATCAATAGAGGCGGTAAAGAAGTTGAGTCATTAGGAAGTTCATTCAGAATGTTTTGAAAAATATGAAGATACTGATCCCAAGTTCTGTGATTCTGATGACAATAAAGACGGCACAATTTATTGATTTCCTTCATCCATCTCTCTGAAGCGTTAGATTGAGGGTGAAAAAGTGAAATGAAAATTGGTTTAATCTTCCGACGCCGTAGAGTACGAAGCCAAATTTTAGAGCGAAACTGTGATCCATTATCTGATATAACCTTATCAACATGACCAACTTCTTTAAGAAAATGTTTGATGAAAGCGTTAGATACTGAACGAGCTGTTGCTTTGCGTAAAGGTGTAAAACACACATATTTTGATGTCAACTCCACTGCTACGAAAATGTACGCAAAACCATTAGTAGAACGAACCACTGGACCGAACAAATCGACTGCAGCCATCTCCTTTAATTTCGCTGGAATGATAGGAAACAACGGTGCTCTGTGAGAAACCGTTGGCGGCTTAGCCTTTTGACATAATTTGCATTTGGCAAGAACAGATCGAATACGTTTTTCCATATTACTGAAGTAACAATTTTCTCGTAATTTATGAAAGCATTTTCTGGGACCAAAATGCGCATAACTGAAATGTGTGTACCAAATCAATTTATTGACCCACTCATCAGGAATACAAACTAACCAAACAGAGTTGTCGACCGATTTTCGTTTGAAAAGAATGTCATTGCGAACTAAATAATGCTGTCTAATCGCTACGCTTTCCTTTCTCCTCCACTTCTCCTTAATGTCCTTCCAGATTGGATCCTTATTTTGCTCCTTAGCGATGTCCTGGAGCGAAGACGAAATAAAGTTCTCAAACGCAACACCTTGAATATACATCAAACAATAATGGTTTTCTTTGCAGTCCTCTTCAGCACTTTGTTTCAAGCCCATAGGTGCACGTGATAAAGCATCAGCAACAATATTTGAAGATCCCTGTATGTAAACAATACCAAAATCAAATTCCTGTAGATACAACGCCCATCGTGACAATCTTCCATGAGTTAATTTTGTCGACATAAGAAATTCCAGAGCTCGATGATCGGTGTAAACCTTAGTATGTCTGCCAAACAAAAATGTGCGAAATTTTGTGAAAGCCCAAACAACAGCCAAAGCTTCAAGTTCCGTAATCGAATAATTCTTTTCGGATTTAGAGAGAACACGACTTCCAAATGCAATAGTCTTCTGTACTACAACGCCGTTTTCTTCTATCTCTTGAAATAAATGTGCACCTAGGCCTTTGTATGATGAGTCCGTCGCCAAACAAAAATCTTTAGATAAATCCGGATGTGAAAGAAGTGGGGCAGCAACTAAAGCATCACGAAGTTGTTCAAATTCTGACTGAGCTTCCTCATCCCAACACCAATTAGAATTTTTTCCAGATAATTCACATAAACGAGGTGTGGCCAAATTGTCCAATCTAACAAAGCGTCTAAGAAAATTACAGACACCAAGGAAACTACGTACATCACGTTTTGTGGTAGGAACAGCATAATTACGAATAGCGTCTAATTTTTCTGGATCAGGAAGAATACCTTCTGTAGAAATAATGTGACCGAGAAATTTCACCTGAGATCGACCAAATTCAGATTTTTCCAAGTTCACTGTCATGCCAACTCGTGCAAAAATACGTAATAATGAATCCAAAATTTTGTTGTGCTCACTCCAAGAACGTTTAGCAATAAGAATATCGTCAACATATGAAGTAATATTGTCACGAAGATAAACAGGTAAAATTTCATTTAAACTACGAATGAATGCTGCAGAAGATACAGTAAGTCCAAACGGCAATTTCCGAAACTGGTAACAGTTACCAAAGGCTAAAAAGGCAGTATATTTTCTACAATCAGGGTGGAGTTCTATTTGCCAAAAACTTGCGCGCATATCAATCGTGGATAAAACTTTAATTCCATGGAAATGTTGAAGAAGTTCATCTAAATTTTGTGGACGGTCAGTTTCAGGAATAATAATATTATTTATCTGTCTGGAATCCAGAACCAAACGAATTGATCCATCCTTTTTAAGAACAACGTGTAATGGGCTGGTATAAGGGCTGACTGCTGGCTCAATAATGCCCTGATCTAACATGTATTGAAGTTCATTCTTAACCTTGTCTCTGTAAGCCAAAGGAATAGCGTACGTTTTTCCTCGAAATGGTGTGTGTTCTTTAACTTTAAATAAATATTGTAAGCCTTGTATAGTTCCTGTGTGATGACTAAACACTGTAGCATGTGAAGTCAAAATATGGTGCAGCTCTTCTCTTGCAACGTCATCTGGCACTTCAGCTTTTTTAACCTTTTCATTAATTAATTCTTCGCTACTAATTATATCCTCGATCGCGTCTCTGTATCTATTGTCATTGTCATGAATAAACACACTGTCGTCATAATGCTCAACGAAAGCATCAGAAGTAAGAAACCTTAAACATTTTGTATCTGATTCAGATCTTGCTAAACACTCGAAAAATTTCAAACATTTCGGCATTCCGGCAACAGTCAAATTCACACTTCCTTCTTTAAAGTTCAAAATTGCCTTATGTGTGTTAAGAAACTCCATACCTAATATAATCTGTGTACTGAGTAATGGAACAATAATAAAATTAGCAGACAATTCGTATCCTTGACAAATGAAATTTAGGTTGGTCTGTTGTTTAACTTCCACACCTTTTCCAGAAATCGCTCCTCGAATTGTAGTTTTAGAAATAGGTAACACAGGACAGGCAATAGTTCTTTCACATATACGAAAAACTGATTCACTAATGACGTTCAATGGGCTCCCAGAATCTAAAACTGCAGTGAACTTATTCTTACCCACACATACTTCAATAACAGGATGTAAAAATGCGTCTACATTATTTTCCTTTTCATCTAGCAAAATGTCTCTCATGTCTTCCAGGCGTACGTAGTGTAAAGTCGTAGTGTCATTACTTTCTGAACCGTCTATATTGCTGCCAGAAGCCGAAGCTGCTAGTCATTGTCGATTGTCTGCGTCACGTCTTTGATTATTCCCGACATTTCGCGGATCAATTTCTACTATTTCCACTTGTCTCTCTGAATTTCTGTCACGCGGAGGATGCCAATTAGGTCCTTCCTGTCTGTTAGATGCAAATTCTTGGTTGTGTCTGTTATTAAAATTTCTGGTTTCCTGTCTGTCTGCATAACTACTCCTTGTATAATTTCGACTGTCACTTCTGAAATTATTGTTAGACCTACTACCCTGGTTATTTCTGTAGTAAGAGTTTCTATTATTGTATGAATAATTTCTGTCTTGATGATACCGATTACTGTTTCCGTATGATTGATCATTCCGGTAAGAATTACCGTTATAATTGTCTGTGTAATCTCTGTTAGAACGTCTGTTATTGTCATAAGGCTGGTATCTATTGTCCTGTCTGTTACGTCTGTCATTCTCAAAGTTACCCAAATAACGTCCGTTCCGATCACTATCCCTTTTCTCTGAAAATGTATTGTAATTACTGCTACTGAAAAAATTACAAGAAGTCCCGTCGTCGTTGTCATACTCAAGTTCTTGTAGCAAAGTCTTAAAAGTCTCAATGTCGTCTTTACATCTTCCGGCTAAAGCAATTTGTCTTATGGATTGTGGCAGCTTAGTTAAACAAATGCGAATTAATTCAGTCGGGCTGTAAGGGTTGGAAAGGAACTGATTCTTTCGAATCATGTCTTCAAAATATTCTGCTGGCGTGCGGAATTCAGACTGTTTGAAATTACGCTGCATAATAAGACTGTGTTTGACTCTGTCTTGCGTGTTTTCGGACCAATATGCCGATAGAAATGCATGATAAAAATCATTCAGATTATTACAATCTCTAATGAGTGCACGCATCCGCGTCGCCGGTTCGTTTTCTAAATATCCACACATAAATTCCAGTTTGTGACTTAGTGGCCAATTTGGTGGGAGTGCATACATAAATTGATCTAACCATGCACATGGATGTATGCCATTTTTAGAATTGCGGAAGATCTTAAATTTCCGAACAGTCAAAAAGTGTTTATAGTCAAAGTTTTCGCCTCGTGGCGACAAAGACCTACCGCGTCTGTCCCAGTTTGAATGTCGATTATTGTCAAGTTCGCGCGCCTGGCGCTCTCTTGTTGCATCCCGTAAATGAAGCAAATTACTTTCTTCAAACCCCCCTGGTATCTGTGATTCTAAATGTCTTTTGCTGTCTTTTCCTACGATTTCGCCTTCAATTTGTTTGACTTGCATTCGTAATGCTTCAAATTCCCTTTTAACGCGTTCATAAAATTTTCCCTGATTTTCAACATGTTTATTTATGTTCTGGTACTCTTCGGTTTCTGCAAATGGTAATGGAGCTGTATCATCCGAATCTCTGTCCCCATGTAAACTAAGATTTGTCAATTTATCTGAAATTTCCTCAACTCTTTCCGATAAGTCACCTAATTGCTCTTTCTGTTTATTTACGTCTTCCGTAAGTGTCGCAACTCGGGTTTCAGTATTGTCACATTTAGTAGTTAACTGTTCACACTGTTGCGTTAAGTTATTTATTCTGTCATTTGGTACGGATTCCTCGATTCTCTCAAATATCTCTTCCTTATCGTGTGCACACTGTAAATTTAACTCTGAAAATTTCTGCACTATCACGCGATCTCTCTCTTCCTGTTCTCTATCCTGTTCCCTTTGTCTAATCTCTACTGCAATTAATCTATTATTGTGAGCATTCAAAATCGGTTGTACTTCTTCTCTGATTTCTTTCTTTAATTCATCTTTCATATTTTTGAAACATGTCCCTATTCGTGAGTCTAATCGTGTTTCCATTGTTCCTATCTCAGTTTTTAATTCAGATCCTAACTGTGATCCCAGTGAGTCAAACCGTGTTTCCATTGTTTCCATCTCTGTTTTAATTGTTCCTATTTGTGATCCCAACTGTGACCCCAGTGAGTCTAACCGTGTTACCACTGTTTTTAATTCAGATCCCAAATTTAGTATTACACCCATCAACTGCTCCGTATTAACTTGTTCGAAATTCCTTTCGCCCCTAACATTTCCCGCAAAACCAGTTTCGTTCGTCATAGCTGTAAAGCTATCTGTGTTCAATACTATTCCCGAATTTTCTATCGTTAATCTCGTATTCTGAGAATTTTCTGATTGAGAAAAATTTTGAAATGGTTCCGGACTATTTTCCCGACTTATTACATTGTTTTCAACTCCATTATTCATCATACTGTTGTCCTGTGTTGGCGAGTTCGCCATGTCAACAATTTCGTCATTCTCACTGTCCATCATTTTTGCCTTTTTCATCGATCGCGTAATCATTTACAAAACATACAAAACTCGTCACTATATGAAAATTACACACAATGACACTTTATCTCCAACAATACCATTCACACGAAATGTTTCCCTCAAACACGATTAATCGAACAATTGAAATAGTTGCACTAAATTGTCAAACCCATAGACAAGACAACAACAAAAATTTTGAAAAATACCATTAGAAGAATGCCAATTACCAAATCTACACATGCAATATAGACTACAATTACTAAACTACAAATTACTACAACAATACTACTGCCTACTATTTTTACAATCAGAAGATTCCAAGGGACGATCCGAAGCAGCGGTCGCCACGTGCATGGGGGCTTAATTAAATGTAATGAAAATAATTTTAAATTTTTGCTTTAGTAGCTGTCTGTCCGTTTACGAAGTCTCGTAAACGGTTGGCCCTGACTACTATTATTACGCTATCTGACTGCTTAGAATAACAACAAGGAATGAAATGGAAATTTTCATTAACACAATTAATCAATTAAGTCCCCAGCAACTATAAAACCTACGAAACCAAAGCACAAGTGTAACTGTTCTGTGTGTGGGAGTATGACTCAACGTACGCATCTGGCACGGTTCTTCTTCAACAACATAAGAAATTTTAGATATCATTTATACTGAATTAATTAAAGAAAATAGAAATACCATAATTACTCAAGAAAACCAGAATTACACTCTAATACAAGAACACAAGCCAGATGCTTTGTTGACTGAACCTGTAATGACGCATTATTTAAAACATGGAAATAATGAAAAATAAATCAAGTTTCGTTACCTTCATATATTGACCAAAATCACTCTACACAGTATATCTCCACACCGACTCGCTATTACCACATCTCAACAAGAACTTTCAGTACCACATCTCAGCAAGCACTCCCTACTAGCACATCTGAACACGAACTGACTACTACGAGTTCTCAACAACCACTGCCCACTACGACAACTCAATAACCACTGTCAGTGGAGGCGGCGGAGCAATACTCTCTAGCGCGATCTCTGGCGCTGTGGCTCAGTGTAGCCACCTTTCACACTTCACAAACACTATCTTCCTGCGGGACGAGACGCGGCAAATCCTGCCCGCGCTCCCCGTAAACACTTCTCCCGTACAGGCCCCTATAATCTCTTAGTTCGTCGTATAAGCGACCGAACTGCCTTAACCAGACCTCATCCCTCTCTGCATCTCCTCGCTCGATGACGGACGTGTTATCCTACATCTGATCTTCTCTCAACACTTGCGAACCATTCTTAAACTCAATCTCCAGTTCCGCTGTGGGTGTTACAGCTGCCACTTTATAATCGATTTCCGGAACACTACTTAAATTGTTCTCACTGACAGTGAATGTATTTTCTACTGCCGCGTCTACAGCTGATCTACTACTTGTGGGCGCACTCCTTTCTCCTAACACTGGCACACTCTCCCGCCGTTGATTATTCCATACGGAATTTTCATAACGACGACACCTCGGTTTTCTACTGTTATTGGGCCGCCAAAATTTCTCCACGCCCGGTCGGCCCCTCACCGGCGCGGCTAATGGTTTCCCTGTCTCGTCCCAGCAGATACGCTCCCCGGATGCTGCTGAGGTGGCTGATCACACCCTCTGGCGTTATTACTATTCTGCGAAGCCCGTATCACGCTAGTATGATACTGGTTTCCGTCATTCCTGTTATTTATTATTTGCATTGTACTGATTGTCATTACGGCCCGAACCACTATTGTTATTGCTGCCAAGATTGCGGTATGCATTGTTCCCAAAGTTATCATTGTTGTGGTTGCTGTGGTACCCGTTGTTGTTACCACGGCCGCTACCACTGTCGCGATTATTGCGCCAATTGTCCTCGTCCTCCACTCTTTCCGGGAAATCATTTATTGTCCTGTAATTGCTTCCTACGTAGCGTTTTGTATCATCTGGAAGCTTCTTGTAGAGTTCCCAGCATATTTTGGATTCCGTGCGGCGATCAAGCAAATATTCCAACTGGCGGGTCCAGCCCCCACAAAACTCCTTCATCGAGCCGCGCGAATTCGCATCGAAAGGCCTCGATACGACAAATTCGCGCCAGACACTTTGTTGTTTTTGCTCTGACCAGTATTCAGCCAGAAACAAATTTTTAAACTCGTCAAAAGTCAGGTTCGTAATGTTGAGGTTTAAGCCCCAACGCTTGGCATCACCAACCAACACGTCAATAACCGCATTAATTTTTCTCTCATTAATCCATGATCTGGGTAAAACTCTTTCACAATTTTTAATGAAATCCGTCGCGTGTATACCGCCTTTTCTCAAGGGGTTCGAACCGCTCCTCTTTCGTCAACAATTGCGAACTGTGTGCACAGATTAGCACATAGCTCCGTTTTTCGTCAAGTTTCATTTCTAATTCCGAAACTCTCGTAATTACTTGGCAAGTGGTTGTCGCAAGCGTTTCCACTTCCCTCTTTTTCTCTTCGCAGGTATTAGCCTGCTTCCTCACTTTGGTATCTACTTCGGATAGTAAAGCCTTTAAAGTTTCCACCTTCTTTTGATCCTCTTTTTTCACTAATTGAATTTGTTCCGTCACCTTATTCTCGATGATCGGAGCAACTGCTTCTCCTACACTTTTCTCGATTCTGCTAATTTCGGAATAAAAACGAGTATTTATGCTCGCAATTTCCGCAGGAACGCCTATCATTTCCTGTTTAAGATTACCGATTTCGGTATTAATCACAACAATATCTTCTTTGATTTTATCAACTTTTGTGTTAACAACTCCAACATTGTTGTTAACAACATTAATAGCTTTGTTCTGATTGTCTAGCTTCCGTTCAATTTTTTCAGACTGAGCTTCTTGCTTGGCAGACTGAGCTTCTTGCTTGGCAGCCTGAGCTTTAATTTCTCCCCATTGACTCTTGATTTCGTTAATCAAAACATTCAATAAATCAGTTAAATTCCCGGAAACTACCGGTTTTACTTCAGTAGCGGCTTCCTCTTTAATTGTCCCCCCGTATTCGTTATCAAAGGGTTCAGATTTGATTTTCACTTCCGATTCCGAAACATTTTCTAAAGTTTGGAATTCCATTTCTGCTCTTTGTTGCGTATCGGCGGTCGCGTCTTTCATGCTAGCTGCCTGCCCCTGAACAATGGGTACCGCGGCGCGCGTTTCCCACTGTTCGACCGATTGTTCGATATCCAAGTCTACCAAATTTTGGTAATTGTTGCCTTCACTCATTTTAATAATTTTCAATATAAATGACAAATCTCAAATCTAATTAGGATTCCTCCCACTACTTAATCTCGCTGACGTAACGACCTGTTCGTAACCAGTAGTTTGTTACGAGATTTGCACAACACAAAATTCGTGTCCAGAACAACCTCAAATCCGAAGATTGTCCTGTCACCAGGTCGCCACGTCTTACCTCCCCCTCACTTATCGACCTTAATGACAGTGAAAAATTAAACCGCGTGTACTTAATGGAAATTTGGGAAAAACAATCGTCACCGAAGTTAATCTGTCGGTAAAGAGGGAGGAAAGGGTTACATCTAAATGAAAGGAAGAATACCAATGAAACTGGTGGAAATTAATTTTGAAAAGGGGTAAAGTTAATAAAGAAAGTAAATGTGCGGCCGTTACGTTAACAATTAACTAGCGGTAATTAGATATTTGAGATTTGGGGGAAATTACGGTCGCCAGTCCTATGGACAATTACCATAGTAACTGAAAAAGAAAGGTTATTACACATATAATTAGCACTAGAAGCGTGGCAACTGAAGGTTGACACGTATAGTGTGAAAACTGAAAGTTTGTCAGAAGTAATAAATTTCGCTACACTCTGACTTAATTTAGCAAAGAATTAATAAAACCGGAAAATTGAAAGTTAATTTAGTGACTGAAATTAATAGTGAGCTTTGTTTCTGAAGCACATCGAAATTCAGTAAAATACGGTTAGTCTTGGGCTACCTCAACGAACATTTCAAAAGCTACTTGAATCTACGCAGTTTAGAAATAAGAGATTTAACTTTGAACTTGAATTAAATGATTCTGAACAATTAACAATAGTAAAATTTAGTACGTACCAAGCTGAGCTGCAGTCACAGGTAAGCTAAAATACGGTAACAAAACTCGCACTCTTAATTTGTGCTTGCGTAATCTAAATATTGTAGCCAGCTATGAATACCTTAACTGAACTTTGAAATTAAAGCAGTGACATCGAATGATATTAGTTTAATGCTGGCATTTGAATTGCAACGACACTCGCGTTCATTCTGGAAAAGGAAAGAACCCTGCTTAGTAATGCAATTGGGACAATGAGCAACAAAGTTTAATGCTAAGCTGCTGTAATTTTGTGATGCAACAATTTTAAAAGCTGAGGTCTGCCATACAGTTCTAAAACTTTATGTGCTTCCAGTCTTCCTTGTTGGTTGATTGAAGGTTTGCAGTCGTCGGTCGAGCAGGTGACGACAGTCACTCATTGTTGGCCGTCGCTGTTGAAGAAGCTGGATGTTGGTGCGCCTTCTTCTCGACACGTTCACCAGGCGAAACGGGCTCTTGATGTGCGCCAGCTAATGCTGCCTGTCCGCGACACCGTGTCAGAAACTATCATAGCAATTCGAGCGCAATTACATGCTGCCAAACCCCGAAAGCGCGGCAACTCGCGGGAGCGTCACACAACACACCTGCTCCACTGCACTACTCCAGCCAGACTCTCTCTGCTCTGCCCGCGCTCCACGCGGCAGAGTTAACACTACCAAAGATCCTAAACACTTTGGTTCTCAACACGACCTATCGATGTATTCGTTCGATAGCATAGTTTTCCTAAAATATTTACAAAACATCCAATTATACATCGATATATATATATATATATATATATATATATATATATATACAAATAGTAAAACAATTACAATATACTCGTATAAAGACACTGAAATGTCATATCTTGAGGTAACAAAACAAGGAAAAAAAATTATAGTACAATAGATGGAAATAGGAGAATATGCATTTCCGGCGTTACAGGCTTCCCTGCTGTTAACGCTTCTCTACTGAAAACAGAATATGCTCCGCCTGCTTTTATACTGGCAGGTCTAGAGGCCAATTCCACATTGCATAGAGGTCAGATAGTGTATGTTACAGTATACAGAAGGGCTACACAAAGGTAACAAACTTGAAGACAGTATTATATAACCGGGAGACAGGAGATGTGATACTGCGATAAGAATGTGATTGAGCCGTGCACGGCTCGTGTTGATGCCATTTGTTATTTGTCATCTTCTATTACGGTACTCCCGTCCTATTACTCCATTTACTGGAGTCACGGACTTACTGCCTTACTTGCCCGTGAGCGGCAGCAGCAGTGCGTATCGATAAGTGCAGTGTCGTACCATCTCTGGAGCGACTGATAGTATTTCCGGGTCATCGTGTGTCTGGAAGTCAGTTGGAGATCGGACCTGGAGCAGTTGGAGACGCAGCAGCAGTGAAGTCGGGGACGGAGCGCCGGTGAAGCGCTGACAGCCAGTGCCCGCCGACCGCTGGCGACATTCATGAACTGTCCGACGGACGGAGATGGCTGCGATCTCGACCGTTGGTCGGTCGTGCAGTTGGTCGCCTCTTTGGGCGACGTGTGTTTGGTCTTTTGACCGTTTCTGAGCCTCGTCACTGGGTCATCTTGCTGGATGTGGCTCGACTCCTTCTCGTGCAGGGACGTCGTGGCCAATGGGCAAAAGTTACCTCTGGATGATTGGGTCCGAGCCAGTGTGCCCGAATCGCCGTGTCTCCCAGTTCCCGACGGACAGCGGACGCACATGGTTTGAGTGCCAACGACCTTGGTTGTTCTTGGTCGGTCGACTGGTCAGAAGACGTATGTTTCGTCACCGACCGTCCTTCGCGTTTGCGTGTGTGTCCGCCTGCGATTTGTTCTAGTTGTTCATCAGTGATTCGTTTTACGAGTGTTCGAGTTCCTTGTGGCAGTGTTTCGTGCAACACTGTGTACCTTGTGTCAGTTCGACTGAGCAATGCTTTAAATGCTGTATGCGTACTGCAGTAGCCAGTTGGTCGGTTGCGACAGAGCAGCGAGTGAGTGTTTTCTTACCGTGTTGATGCTGTCCGCCTCGGCGTGTAGTTCCACAGCCATTGCGATGTTCATGTAGGTCAGTCATTATTGTGCCTTGGCTTATTAACACACCAGTATTTGAAGACGAGTGTTCCTGGTCTCTTCGCCTCGCTAGCATTTCAGTTCAAATGATTCAAATGGCTCTGAGCACTATGGGACTTAACAGCTATGGTCATCAGTCCCCTAGAACTTAGAACTACTTAAACCTAACTAACCTAAGGACAGCACACAACACCCAGTCATCACGTAGCATTTTAGTTGTGGTGTTTTTGGTCTGGTGACCGAAAACAGGTAGTTGATTGATTCGTCGGCTGTTTGTCGGTTGGGTTGCTTTCCGATTAAGAGATTGTTGGTCGGGCCGCCTGTCTCGCCTAAACGGGCGTTAGTGTTAGAATTCCAGGCCGGCCCCTGGAAACTTGTGAGTGCCGTTCCGTGTCTGTTACATAGTAACTTCCATGTTTGAGTTTTAGGTACTTGATTGCATAGCCTTCAGCCGAGTTTTAATATATTCTGAATTAATGGTCCTGTCTTCCCCTTTCGGTATAAGTTTGTTATTCGTTATATGCGGCTGTCAACCGAATTTTACATCAAATCTTTAAGGCCTTAAACAGTTAAATCATTGCGTTGATGTGTGGCCTTCAGCCGAGTTTTAATATCTCTTAAATTAATGTGCGGCCTCCAGCCAAGTTCCATTAAAATAAAATTCCTATGGCCTTCAGCCTATTCAGATTGAAGATTTTAGAAAATATTTTTAGGTGAAACGTCCGTAAGAACCCTGTATTTCAATTTCTTGCTTAGGCCTTGTGTCTTGGATTTTGAGCGGGGCCTACAGCCGATCTAAAGTTAATCAAGGGAGGTCGATTAAGGTCTTAACAGTTTTGCATCCTTGTTGTAATATTGTGTGTTGACAAATAAAGTTTCTATGTTGAGTGCAACTGACAGGAACTTATTCTAGCCCCTTTCCACAACCTGATCCTCTCTGTCCTGCTAGCGCTGGCGTTTCAGTGATGAACGCCTGAAAGACTGAAAATGAAACAAAGCACATGTAGCAGACGACATGATCTCAGAATTACTGAAATCCTCTTCAGAACTACCACGGCAAAAGTATTACATATGCTGTGCGCGATGTATTAAAGACATACTGACGTACATAACATTCGTAGATTTAGCGATAGCCGGCCGCGGTGGCCGAGCGGTTCTAGGCGCTAAAGTCTGGAACCGTGCGACCGCTACGGTCGCAGGTTCGAATCCTGCCTCGGGCATGGATGTGTGTGATGTCCTTAGGTTAGTTAGGTTTAAGTAGTTCTAAGTTCTAAGGGACTGATGACCACAGATTTTAAGTCCCATAGTGCTCAGAGCCATCAGAACTATTTTTGCCATTTAGTTAAAGCTTTTTACAAAGCGACTGACATCCATTCTTTGAAATTCTGGAGGTATCAGTGTACAGCGAAAGGAAGGTTATCTCAAACTAATACAGAAACCTAATTGAAGTTATAAGAATCGAAGAACGTGAAATGAATGTAGTTGTTTAGAAAGAAGTGAGGTTGGTTTCTAGCCTATCCCCGATGTTATTCAATCTGTTCATTAAGTATACAGTCTAGGAAACTGTATTAACTTATAAAGGGAACTGAGGTTCAGGTGAAAAAAATCACAAGAACAGTAACTTGTTGATGACACCATAATTTTGTGAGAGGTAACAAAGCACTTGGAAGATAAGTTAAACGGAGTGGATACCGTCTTGAAAAATAACATCAATGACAACATTCTACATTAATACCTGGATTAATGAGAATGTCAAAACACTTGGGTATAATACTCACGAGGTAAAATAGTCCTCTATTCTGATCTCTGGGCGGGATCTACTCGGTGGATGTGGTTATCATGAGAAATAAGGTGCCGTCCTACGAGTCGGAATGTGAAATGTAAGTTAGGTTAGAGCGTTTAGAAAGAGAAATACACTATGTGATCAAAAGTGTTCGGACACCCCCAGAAACATACGTTTTTCATATTAGGTGCATTGTGCTGCCACCTACTGCCAGGTGCTCCGCATCAGCGACCTCAGTAGTCATTAGGCATCGTGAGAGAGCAGAACTGGGTGCTCCGAGGAACTCACGGACTTCGAACGTGGTCAGGAGATTGGGTGTCACTTGAGTCAAACGTCTGCAAGCGCGATTTACACACTCCCAAACATCACTAGGTGTTTCAGATGTGAAATTGAAGTGGAAACGTGAAGGGACACGTACAGCAAAAAATGGTTCAAATGGCTCTGAGCACTATGGGACTCAACTGCTGAGGTCATTAGTCCCCTAGAACTTAGAACTAGTTAAACCTAACCAACCCAAGGACATCACAAACATCCATGCCCGAGGCAGGATTCGAACCTGCGACCGTAGCGGTCTTGCGGTTCCAGACTGCAGCGCCTTTAACCGCACGGCCACTTCGGCCGGCACACGTACAGCACGAAAGCGTACAGGCCGACCTCGTTTGTTGTCTAGCAGAGACCGCCGACAGTTGAAGACGGTCTTAATGTGTAATAGGCAGACATCTATCCAGACCAACACACAGGAATTCTAAACTGCTTCAGGATCTACTGCAAGTACTACGAAAGTTAGGTGGAAGTAGATAAAACTTGAATTTCATGGTCGAGCGGCTGCTCATAAGCCACACATCACGCCGGTAAATGCCAAACGACGCCTCGCTTGGTATGAGGAACGTAAACTTTGAACGACTGAACATCGAGAAAACATTGTGTGGAGTGACGAATCACGGTACACAATGTGGCGATCCGATGGCAGGTTGTGGGTATGGCGAATGCCCGGTGAATGTCATCGGCCAGCGTGTGTAGTGCCAACAGTAAAATTCGGAGGCGGTGGTGTTATGGTGTAGCTGTGTTTTTCATGGAGGGGGCTTGCACCCCTTGTTGTTTTGCGTGGCACTATCACGGCACAGGCCTGCAATGATGTTTTAAGCACCTTCTTGCTTCCCATTGTTGAAGAGCAATTCGGGGATGGCGCCTGCATCTTTCCACACGATCGAGCACCTCTTCATAACGCACGGTCTGTGGCGAAGTGGTTACACGACAACAACATCCCTGTAATGGACTGCCCTGCAGAGAGTCCTGACCTGAATCCTATAGTACTACACCTTTGGGATGTTTTGGAACGCCGACTTCATGCCAGGCCTCTCCGACAGACATCGATACTCCTCCTCAGTCCTGCACTCCGTGAAGAATGGGCTGACATTCCCCAAGAAACCTTCCAGCACCCGACTGAACGTATGCCTGCGGAGTGGAAGCTGCCATCAAGTCTAAGGATGGGCCAACACCATACTGAATTCCAGCATTACCGATGTAGGGCGCCACGAACTTGTAAGTCATTTTCAGCCAGGTGTCCGGATACTTTTATCACATTGTGTAGACAGGTTGAAGTTAAGTACAATGGCAATTAATGAAGCGCGACGTGGGTATAACAGGACTCCTGGCCAGGTGACTACGGTGGTTTCAACATAAAATCATATAGGGGTAATGGAGGAGTACATCTAATAATGAATAATAAAACAGGAATGTGGGTGAGATACAATGAGAAGTATAGTGAACGCATCATCGTAGTCGAAATACATAGAAAGCTAACTACCACCAAAGCAGTAAAATTTTACACGCCTGCTAACTCTGCATAGTATGAACAGATTGCAAAAATTGATGATGAGAGAAGACAAGACATTCAAATATTCAAGTGGGACTAATATTTGATTATGATGGCAGACTGGAAATCGAACATAGGAAAATGAAGGAAAAATTGTAGGAGAACGTGGACTGGGGGAAAGAAATTAAAGGGATACCACATCGTAGAATATAGCATAAAACACGATTTAATCGTTGCTAAATCTTGGTCTCAGATCACGAAAGAAAGTTGTACGCTTGTAAGAGGCCTAGCGGCACCAAATGGTTGCACATATATTATGCAATGGGAATGAAGAAATTTCGTAACAATATTTTACTGCAAGACAGATGCAGGAGTATATGAGGCCCTGGCCATAATATTTTGGTTGTAAATTGTAGATTCAAGTAATGAAATTGCATAAAATTAGGAAATTAAGAATATGGGACCTGTATAAATTGAAAGAACTATTGTTGAGTGTTTCAAAGGGAGCATTAGGCAACCAGGAAATCAAACGGGGGAAAGGAGTACAATGGAAAAGGAATGGGTAGATGTGAGAGATGCAATATAAAAGAGCATCCAATAGGCAAAAAGGCATAGTCCAATAGAAATTAATTGGTGACGCACATACTGAATTTAAGCAAGAGCTATATCTATAATTATATATGGTTACTCTTCAAATCACATTTAAGTGCCTGACAGAGGGTTCATCGAACCACCTTCACAATAATTTTCTATTATTCAAATCTCCAACAGTGGGCGGAAAAAACGAACACCTATACCTTTCGGTGCGAGCTCTGATTTCCCTTATTTTATTATCATGATCATTTCTCCCTATTTTCATCTGTCTACTTGAATAATCGAATACTTTCTTTTATCTCATCATACAATCCTTCAATCTCTTCCTCCTTTACGGAGCTAGTTAGCATACAAGTTTGTAATACCGTGGTGAGTGTGGGCTTTTTGTCTGCCTTGGTTACATTAATGCGTTCACTATGCGGTGGTAGTAGCTTATCCACATTCCTGTTTTCTTATTCATTATTAAGCCTGACCAGAAGTCCTACCACCGAACTTCAGTAATTCTCACAATATCTCACTTCAAAAATTGCTCTGAGCACTATGCGACTTAACTTCTGCGGTCATCAGTCACCTAGAACTTAGAACTAGTTAAACCTAACTAATCTAAGGACATCACACACATCCATGCCCGAGGCAGGATTCGAAACTGCGACCGTAGCGGACGCTCGGCTCCAGACTGTAGCGCCTAGAACCGTACAGCCACTTCGGCCGGCTATCTCACTTCAGCCTATCCGTTTCCCTATTTAAACTTCTATCCTACCTGCCCGATTAAGAGATCTACCGTGCCATTCTCTGATCCGTACAAGGCCAGCTTTGTTTCTCCTTATGACGACATTCTCCTAAATAGTCCCCGCCTGGAGATCCGAATGAGGGACTATTTCACCTTCGGAAAATTTTACCCAGAAGACGCCATCATCATTTAACCATACAGTAGAGCTGCATAACCTCACGAAAAACTACGGTTTAGTTTCCCCTTTCTTTCGACCGTTCGCATTACCAGCACAGCAAGACCGTTTTGGTTTATGCTACGATTCAAGATCAGTCATACGTCCAGAATGTCGCCCCTGCAACCATTCGAAAGGCTGCCGCCCCTCTTCAGGAACCATGCGTGATACCGATCTCAGAGATATTAGAAACATAGAATTAATCATTTCGTGGCAAACCACGCTTAACGGATCACTTTTCCGAAAACTGGCGCTTCTAACCCAATATAATTCGAGATACGCTACTGGCCATTAAAATTGCTACACCAAGAAGATATGCAGATGATAAACGGGTATTCATTGGACAAATATATTATACTAGAACTGACATGAGATCACATTTTCACGCAATTTGGGTGCATAGATCCTGAGAAATCAGTACCCAGAACAACCACCTCTGGCCGTAATAGCGGCCTTGATACGCCGGGCATTGAGTCAAACAGAGCTTGGATGGCGTGTACAGGTACAGCTGCCCATGAAGGTTCAACACGACACCACAGTTCATCAAGAGTAGTGACTGGCGTACTGTGACGAGCCAGTTGCTCGGCCACCATTGACCAGACGTTTTCAATTGGTGAGAGATCTGGAGAATGTGCTGGCCAGGGCAGCAGTCGAACATTTTCTGCATCCAGAAAGTCCCGTACAGGACCTGCAACATGCGGTCGTGTATTATCTGCTGAAATGTAGGGTTTCGTAGGGATTGAATGAAGGGTAGAGCCACGGGTCGTAACACATTTGAAATATAACGTCCAATGTTCAAAGTCCCGTCAATGCGAATAAGAGGTGACCGAGACGAGTAACCAATGGCACCGCATACCATCACTCTGGGAGATACGCCAATATGGCGATGACGAATACACGCTTCCAATGTGCGTTCACCGCGATGTCGCCAAACACGGATGCGACCATAATGATGCTGCAAACAGAACCTGGATTCATTGGAAAAAATGACGTTTTGCCATTCGTGCACCCAAGTTCGTCGTTGAGTACACCATCGCAGGCGCCCCTGTCTGTGATGCAGCGTCAAAGGTAACCACAGCCATGGTCTCCGAGCTGATAGCCCATGCTGCTGCAAACTACGTCGAACTGTTAGTGCAGATGGTTGTTGTCTTGCAAAAGTCCTCATCTGTTGACTCAGGAATCGAGACGTGGCTGCACGATCCGTTACAGCCATGCGGAAAATATGCCTGTCATCTCGACTGCTAGTGATAAGAGGCCGTTGGTATCCAGCACGGCGTTCCGTATTACCCTCCTGAACCCACCGATTCCATATTCTGCTAACAGTCATTGGATCTCGACCAACGCGAGCAGCAATGTCGCGATACGATAAACCGCAATCGCGATAGACTACAACCCGACCTTTATCAAAGTCGGAAACGTGATGGTACGCATTTCTCCTCCTTACACGAGGCATCACAACAACGTTTCACCAGGCAACGCCGGTCAACTGCTGTTTGTGTATGAGAAATCCGTTTGAAACGTTCCCCATGTCAGCACGTTGGAGGTGGCGCCACCGGCGCCAACCTTGTGTGAATGCTCTGAAAAGCTAATCATTTACAAATCACAGCATCTTCTTCCTGTCGGTTAAATTTCGCGTCTATAGCACGTCATCTTCGTGGCGTAGCAATTTTAATGGCCAGTAGTGTACACTACAGGAATTTCACTTAAAAGAATACAAATAATTTTTCCGTTTGTATATTTTATTTATTTGTTTATTTTGTATTATTCATCAGATAAATGATTAGTAGACGAATGAGGACATGGGTAGGTAAATGAAAAACGAAAATAAAAGTAATAAACGGGTTTCCAACACGGGGCGCACAAGTGTGAAGCAGTGACGCTAGGCACTGTTCCACCGCCTCAGCTTCAATGTTCACTAGCTAAAAGGCACATCAAGTGACATCGAAAACTTTGATTTTCGTATTCTCGGAATTGGTCTAATATACAGGATGTTACAAAAAGGTACAACCAAACTTTCAGGAAACATTCCTCACACACAAAGAAAGAAAATATGTTATGAGGATATGTGTCCGGAAACGCTTACTTTCCATGTTAGAGCTCATTTTATTACTTCTCTTCAAATCACATTAATCATGGAATGGAAACACACAGTAACAGAACGTAACAGCGTGACTTCAAACACTTTGTTACAGGAAATGTTCAAAATGTCCTCCGTTAGCGCGGACACATGCATCCACCCTCCGTCGCATGGAATCCCTGCAGCCCTGGAGAATGGCGTATTGTATCACAGCCGTCCACAATACGAGCACGAAGATTCTCTACATTTGGTACCGGGGTTGCGTAGACAAGAGCTTTCAAATGCCCCCATAAATGAAAATCAAGAGGGTTGAGGTCAGGAGAGCGTGGAGGCCATGGAATTGGTCCGCCTCTACCAATCCATCGGTCACCGAATCTGTTGTTGAGAAGCAGGAAATGTGCAGGAGCTCCATCGTGCATGAACCACATGTTGTTGCGGACTTGTAAAGGCACATGTTCCAGCAGCACAGGTAGAGTATCCCGTATGAAATCATGATAACGTGCTCCATTGAGCGTAGGTGGAAGAACATGGGGCCCAGTCAAGATATCACCAACAATGCCTGCACAATCGTTCTCAGAAAATCTGTGTTGATGACGTGATTGCACAATTGTGTGCGGATTCTCGTCAGCCCACACATGTTGATTGTGAAACTTTACTGTACCCGTGGAGGCCAATCAGCTGCTGATAGTGCCTGCACACGCTGTACATGGTGCGGGAACAACTGCTTCTCCCGTACCACTCTCCATACAGTGACATGGTCAACGTTACCTTATACTGCAGCAACTTCTCTGACTCTGACATTAGGGTTATCGTCAACTGCACGAAGAATTGCCTCGTCCATTGCAGGTGTCCTCGTCGTTCTAGGTCTTCGGCAGTTGCGAGTCATAGGTTGGAATGTTGCGTGCTCCCTAAGACGCCGATCAATTGCTTCGAACCTCTTCCTGTCGGGACACCTTCGTTCTGGAACTCTGTCTCGATACAAACGTACCGCGCCACGGCTATTGCCCCGTGCTAATCCATACATCAAATGGGCATCTGCCAACTCCGCATTTGTAAACATTGCACTGACTGCTGTTGTGTCTATTTCCTACAGCATAGACACAATGAGGTAGCTAGGTGCACGCTAAACTAACGCAGACGGGCTTGAAGTTCTGGAACATGAGACTTATTAATGAATAAGAAGAAAAGTACGTAGCTGGAATAATATACTTATCTTTATTCTCTTGGTGGAATACATCTCTCTTGAATATTAGTAAGCTATAAGCACTGATACAAATGGCGCCTTGCTAGGTAGTAGCTATGGACTAAGCTGAAGGCTATTCTATCTGTCTCTCGGCAAATGAGAGGAAGACTTGGTAGGTCTAGTCGCAAGCAATGTCGTCCGTACAACTGGGGCGAGGTCTAGTCCGTGTCTTGTGACCTGCCATGTGGTGGCGCTAGGTTTGCGATTACACAGTGGCGACACGCGGGTCCGACATGTACTACAGGACCGCGGCCGATTTAAGTTACCACCTAGCAAGTGTGGTGTCTAGCGGTGACACCACATTCCTCCCCCGCAAATCGGCGAACGGTCGTGAGATAAGGCTTCCGCCCGCCGTGGGGAGGACCCCATGTTGACGTATGCGATGAGGTGGGGAGCCTAACAACAGGCGAGGCCGTGCCACCCGCACCCGGCCATTCGGTCCGAGGGGAGCTAGGAAACGCCTGCAAACCTAGTCCAGGGTGCACGTCAACATGCGGTGGATGCGCACGTAATGATACAAGAGGGGCCGAAGGGTCGACCTCCATTGCGTCGGGGAAGCCGACGCGCGACGACGACATCTGGTCCGGAGCGGGCAAGAGGTCCATGGTGGAGGACGGCTGGTCACGGGAAGCGAGCGGCGGCGCGTGACCCAGGGAGGCGCCAGGCGGCTGCAGCGAAGCGTCAGCTGCGGGCGGCGCCGGCGGCGGCTGCGGCGGCGGCGGCGCGACGCCATGAGGCAAAATGGAAGGCAGCGTCGGTAACACCTGGGGATGAGGCGAGCCAGTAGATGGGTCCCCAAGGCGCTGACCTGACGGACCCGTCGCTGAAAGCAGACGGGGAGCGGCAGAACCCAGGCGACGACAGAGGCGCAGCTGATTGAGATGCCGACGCACCTCACCAGAGGCCCCCAAAACCAAATACATCGCGCGGCCGAGGCAGCGAAGAATGCGCCCTGCGAGCCAACGCTGTGAACCGCGATAGTTGCGATAATAGACAACGTCGCCAGGAGCAAAAGCAGGAGTCTGCCGCTGCACAGGAACCTGATGCGGCGGATGCAGCAAAGACATCAGGGTGCGATGAGGACGACCATGGAGCAATTCAGCCGGCGAGCGACCATCGCGGGGCTGAGAGCGATAAGAAGACAAAAAGAGCAACAAAGCGTCCTCCCGAGAATGCGACTCTTTCAATTTCAACATCTGTGACTTGAAAGTCCGGACCAATCGTTCCGCGGCACCGTTTGACTGAGGCGAAAACGGCGCGGATGTCAGATGTTGAATACCATTGGCCTTGCAGAATGACTGAAATTCTGCGGACATGAATTGTGGGCCATTGTCGGAAACAATAGTCTGCGGAAGACCTTCAATGCAAAAGATAGCAGACAAGGCTTGGATTGTGGCAGAAGACGTCGTGGAAGACATCCGGACAACAAAAGGAAAATGACTGAAAGCATCGACCACAACCAACCATCGAGCATTCCAGAATGGACCAGCAAAATCGATGTGCAAGCGTTGCCAAGGGGAAGTGGCTTTCGGCCATGCAAAGAATTTCCGCGGCGGTGCGGATTGTTGTTCGGCACACGCCACGCAAGAGGAGCACATATTCGTAATCGCAGCATCGATTCCGAACCAAGTACAGTGCTGACGAGCAAGTTGTTTCGTACGCACTATACCCCAATGTCCGAGGTGAAGAAGCTTTAAGACAGAGGACTGTAACGATCGTGGGACCACGACTCGGGATTGATCATTATCAGAACGCAACAACAAAACACCACGTCGTACAAAAAGTCTCTCCTTGTGAGCAAAAAAACGGCGAACCAAAGGATCTTCGATCCGCGACTTTGACAAGGGCCATTGCGTAGCAACAAAACGCAAAACAGTAGCAAGGACAGGATCAGCAGCTGTGGCTGTAGCTACACGACGAAAATCAATCGGAAACGATGCGACCACGTCATCGGCTTCCGAATCAATGAACATGCAAGCAAGTTCGGAAGAATCGAATGCTTTATCCTCAGCAACAGGCAAACGGGACAACGCATCAGCGTTTCCGTGCTTAGCAGTGGACCGATACAAGATATCGTAGCGGTACTGCGAGAGAAAAAGTGACCAGCGAATGAATTTCTGCGCTGTACGTGGAGGTACAGGCTTGTTCGGATGAAAAAGCGATGTCAAAGGTTTGTGGTCCGTGATGATTGTAAAGTGACGACCATACAAGAAGTCATGGAACTTGGTAACACCAAACACGAGAGCTAAAGCTTCTTTCTCTATTTGTGAATAATTTCTTTGCGCAGATGAGGGCAATTTGGACGCAAAGGCAATAGGGCGATCATGCGAGCCATCCTTGTGCGCAAGCACAGCACCGATCCCGAATTCCGAAGCATCTACCATCAACAAAAGGGGTTTTCGGGGATCGAATGGCGTAAGGCAAGTATTTGAAAGTAACGCCGATTTCAACTGGCGAAAGGCGCGTTCGCATTCCGTCGTCCAGACGAACGGAACACCTTTACGGCGTAAGCGATGAAGCGGAGCTGAAATGGAAGAAGCATTGCGCAAAAATTTATGATAATAATTTATTTTACCCAACACACTCTGTAGCTGTTTCAAATCTTGCGGAGCAGGTAAGTCCTGTATGGCACGGAGGTGCTCTGGACTCGGATGTATACCTTGGGCATTTATGACCTGCCCCAGGTAGGGTAAGTCCCGAGCAAAAAACACACATTTGTCCTTCCTCAAGCGAAGACCATTCTGACGCAAGACCTGAAATAATGTGCGGAGATTTTGCAAATGTTCGGCTTCTGTCTTTCCGGAGATCACAATATCGTCCAGATAGTTCGCAGCAGTAGGGACCGACGCACAACAGTTTGTAAATATTGCTGAAACAAAGCAGGGGCGGATGCACACCCGAACGGCAGTCTTTTGAAGCGATACAAGCCAAGATGCGTGTTAACCACCAAGACGCGCTGGGATTCTTCGTCCACAGGTATCTGCAAGTACGCATCTGCTAGGTCCAATTTGGAAAAATATTTTCCCGGGCACAGTTTGTCAAAAAGATCTTCCGGGCAGGGCAAAGGAAAAGTAGCAGTCACTAGTTGTGGATTCACAGTGGCCTTGAAGTCCACACAAAGTCTCAGTTTTCCGGAAGGTTTTGGCAAAATTACTAAGGGTGAGGCCCAGAGAGAAGCCTGCACACGTTCAATTACACCTTGAGAGTCTAAATCGTGCAATGTTCTTGCGACCTCATCACGCAATGCGTGGGGAACATTGCGCGCTCTGAAAAATTTCGGTTGCGCGTTGTCTTTCAATTCCAAATGTGCTTGATAGTTCTTAGCGCAACCAAGGCCCGGTGCAAAAATGTCTGCAAATTCTTCACAAAGACTAGAAACACTGGCGGAAGGCATAGTCTGATTCACTGATAGGACCTGATTTACTATAGACAAATTAAACAATTGAAACAGATCGAAACCAAACAAGTTCACTGCACTAGAAGAACGAAGAACGTAAAATGACACAAGTTTCGTTTGTCCCTTGTATGTTGCAAGAAGGCTGCACTGTCCTAACACAGGGATATGCTGTCCTGAGTAACTATGTAACTTAACATTCGCGGCACGCAACGGCGGTGTGCCCAGTTGTTTGTACGTGTCGTGATTGAGCAATGAAACTGCAGCTCCGGTATCGAGCTGGAATGGTATCACTTTGCCTGCAAAGTCCAACTCAACAAAAAGTTTATTGTCCTGTTGACGACAAGAGCGACTGTCACGCGCGATTTGAACTGATACAGGTACAGAAGCACTTGCGACTTTACGGGAATTCCGGCGACGTCGACGCACCTTTGTGGTGGGATGAACACAGTCACTGTTAGCTAAAGTGTCACTGGACGGGTGGGAATGAACTACATGAATGTCCATGGGCGAAGGTCCACGAGCCGGATTGTCCTGGGTTCGATTCCGGCGCGAAGCAAAGGGCCTGGAATTTGTGTGATTGTTTGATCTAAGCTTTTTCTGGCAAGCACTTTGAACATGTCCTTTCTTTCGACAGTAAAAGCAAATAGCTTGGCGTGACGGGCAATTTTCACGCGAATGTCTAGTTGCACACCGCGGGCATGATTTCACTGCATGTGCTTGCTTACGCGGCGCACGTGTTTGCGAGCTAGGCTGCCGCTGCTGAGCGGACGGGCGCGAGGGCCGCGTAGCGTCCCGTGCAGCGGGCCCGGCGGGCCGGTGAATGTGACACACTGCTGGCGAAGTTTCAAATGAGTCCTGAGCAAAGTCAAGTGTGTCTTGCCTATCCAATATGTCTATCACTTGTTGAAGGGAGGGATTAACTAGTTTCAAAATCTGTTCCCTTATGCGAACATCAGAAACGTTCTGTGCTATTGCATCACGCACCATAGTATCTGAATAAGGCAGGCCACAGTCACATTCAAATGCACACTCCCTAGTAAGTCCTTGCAAAGTTGCAACCCACTCCCTATTAGTCTGACCGGCCGTACGTTTTGTACGAAAGAACGTATACCTTTTTGCAACTACATTTACTGTTTCTTTGAAATAGGCATCTAAAGCCGACAAAATTTCCTCGTAGGTCAGAGTTGCTACGTCGCGTCGGGGAAACAATTTCACTATCACACGGTAGGTAGACACACCGACACAAGAAAGCAAAAACGGCTGCCGCTCATTACCTTGAATTCTGTATGCTGCTAGGTGAAAGTTGAACTGGCGAGACCATTCGTGCCAGGTCTCATCGGCCGCCACGTATGGCCGAAAAGGAGGTGCAACAGCGTTTTGTGGCAGCGGTAGCGAAGAAGCGGCGGCTGCCGCATCGTTTTGTAGCGCACGTTGACCCTGGACGAGCTGTCCAAGGGCTTCCAATAACGCCTGCGTCTGCTGATTCTGCAAGCGAAAAAATTCGGACAGTACATCTGGAGATTGTGGCGAAGCCATGACACAAGCAAATCAGAGCAAAGTACAATCAAGGAAAGCAACGTGGGCGCGGCACCACTCCTCGGCGCCAATTTATGTTGTGTCTATTTCCTACAGCATAGACACAATGAGGTAGCTAGGTGCACGCTAAACTAACACAGACGGGCTTGAAGTTCTGGAACATGAGACTTATTAATGAATAAGAAGAAAAGTACGTAGCTGGAATAATATACTTATCTTTATTCTCTTGGTGGAATACATCTCTCTTGAATATTAGTAAGCTATAAGCACTGATACAAATGGCGCCTTGCTAGGTAGTAGCTATGGACTATGCTGAAGGCTATTCTATCTGTCTCTCGGCAAATGAGAGGAAGACTTGGTAGGTCTAGTCGCAAGCAATGTCGTCCGTACAACTGGGGCGAGGTCTAGTCCGTGTCTTGTGACCTGCCATGTGGTGGCGCTAGGTTTGCGATTACACAGTGGCGACACGCGGGTCCGACATGTACTACAGGACCGCGGCCGATCTAAGTTACCACCTAGCAAGTGTGGTGTCTAGCGGTGACACCACAACTGCAAAACCACGTTCGTGATGAACACTAATCTGTTGATGCTACGTAGTGGTGTGCTTGATGTTAGTATCGTAGAGCAATGAGTCGCATGTCAACACAAGCACCGAAGTCAACATTACCTTCCTTCAATTGGGCCAACGGGCGGTGAATCGAGGAAGTACAGTACATACTGACGAAACTAAAATGAGTTTAACATGGAAATTAAGCGTTTTCGGACACATGTCCACATAACACCTTTATTTATTTGTGTGTGATGAATGTTTCCTGAAAGTTTGGCCGTACCTTTTTGTAACACCCTATATATGGATAAGACAAGACACGTGATCGCTTATTTAGACCCCTCCTTCCCTGAGCGAGGTTTCTGGGAAACAGGATTATGGCACTTGTATTCCCTTCATCAGTGGTTGTTCCGCTGCCTCAAGAAACATTTGTTTATTTTTCCGTAGCCAGTCCGGAGGTTACTGTTTGCGAACAGTCCCCGTCATTCGTGCGGCACAGCAGAATTACAGCAGCAGCGGCACGAAATAACGCCGCGGCAGTAAGGCGGAGCGTGGCTGGCCATTGCCGGAAGTCGCCGCCGCCCTGGCAAGTGCCACCGTGCTGCCGGGGCGCTCCCGCTTGCCGCTCTGCAGCCGACGTTTCTGGGTCGCGCCTTTACGTGCTCCAGATGCGTTTACTGCCCGCCGGGGCGCGGCCCGGGCACTAAAACCGAATTTGCAGCTCCCGTCCTGCGTAAAACGCCGGCGCGGAATTGCGGCTGGCTCGGGACGAATTTAGTTCGAAAGCTGCGAGCAACGAGCGCGCCGAACGATAGCCAGACAGGTTGCCAAGCGCTAATTATCCGCGACCAGGCTTAGGATTTATATACTGTGCTACCCAGCCACAGAACACATGCAGGCCAGGTAGCATCCAGTGCAGTTCTCTGACAAAGGGACAGTACAAGGAGGAGGAGGAGGAGGAGGAGATTAGTGTTTAACGTCCCGTCGACAATGAGGTCATTAGAGACGGAGCACAAGCTCGGATTAGGGAAGGATGGGGAAGGAAGTCGGCCGTGCCCTTTCGAAGGAACCATCCCGGCATTTGCCTGAAGTGATCTTGGGAAATCACGGAAAACCTAAATCAAGATGGCCGGACACGGGATTGAACCGTCGTCCTCCCGAATGCCAGTCCAGTGTGCTAACCACTGCGCCACCTCGCTCGGTCAGTACACTAACAAAATTCAGTCATTACTTACAGTTTTGAACAAGGCTGTTACTCAGCAACCGTGTACTAAACTGAAGAGCCAAAGAAACTGGTACACCTGCCTAATATATTGTAGGACCCAGCGAGCACGCAGGAGTGCCTAAAACGTTGTGGCATGGACTCGGTTAATGTCTGAAGTAGTGATGGAGGAAAGTGACATCGTGAATCCTGCAGGGCTGTCCATAAATCCGTAAGAGAACGAGAGGGTGGAGATCTCTTCTGAACAGCACGTTGCAGGGCATCTCAATATATGCTCAATAATGTTTATGTCTGGGAAGATTGGTGGCCAGCGGAAATCTTTAAACTGAGAAGAGAGTTCCTGGATCCACTCTGTAGCAGCTGTGGACGTGTGGAATGTCGCATTGTTCTCCTTGAATTGCCCAAGTCCATCGGTATGCACTATGGACATGAATGGATGTAGGTGATCAGACAGGATGCTTATGTACATGTCACCTGTCAGAGTCGTATCTAGATGTGTCAGGGATCCCATATTACTCCAGCTTGAACAGTCCCCTGCTGATACTCAGGGTCCATGGATTTGTGAGGTTATTTCCATACCCATACACTTCCATCCGCTCGATAGAATTTGAAACGAGACTCGTCCATCCAGGCAACATGTTTCCAGTCATCAACAGTCCAATGTCGGTGTTTACTGGCCCAGGCGAGGCGTAAGGCTTTGTGCCGTGGAGTTATGAAGGGTACACGAGCGGGCCTTCAGCTCCGAAAGCCCATATCGATAATGGCTCGTTGAATGGCTCACACGCTGACACTTGTTGATGGTGCAGTATTGAAATCTGCACCAATCTGCGGAAGGGTTGCACTTCTGTCACGATTGTCTTCAGTCGTCGTTGGTGCCGCTCTTGCAGGATCCTTTTCCGGCTGCAGCGATGTTGGATATTTGATGTTTTACCAGATTCCTGATATTCACGGTACACTCGTGAAATGGTCGTATGGGAAAATCCCCATTTCATTGCTATCTGGGAAATGCTCTGTCCCGCCGCTCGTGCGCCGAGTATAGCACCACGTTCAGACATACTTAAATCTTGATGAGCTGCCATTGTAGCAGTACTAACCTAACAACTGCACCCGATACTTGTTGTTTTGTAGAGGCATTACCAATCGCAGCGTCTTATTCTGCCTGTTTACATATCTCTGCTCTGTACTTGAATACACATGCCTATACCAGTGTCTTTGGCGCTTCAGTATATACTGTATAGCATGAGGACAGTTAACCCAAACACCGTCGGTCGTACACAATAACTGAACCTATGATACTTGCAAATGAACTGAGTTTCTTTAATGTCATCAGTCTTACCTGTCTTGAAAATGGAAATTTTTGTTAGTTTCCAATAGCTTCTGTTTCAGAATGTATTTAACTTGTGGCTGTTCCTTGATAATACATCTGCTTAATTTGATTTCATTTACCTATTATTGGTGTGCAGTAGGGTAATAATAGAACAAATAGGCGATTAATTGCAGTAGTAACAACATTTTCCCAGTTACGACTTTTTTTAAATTTCAATAGAATATTTGTTCCTAAGTACCCGGGCAGTTCAATAAGTAATGCAACACATTTTTTTTCTGAAACAGGGGTTGTTTTATTCAGCATTGAAATACACCAGGTTATTCCCCAATCTTTTAGCTACACAACACTATTTTTCAACGTAATCTCCATTCAATGCTACGGCCTTACGCCACCTTGAAATGAGGGCCTGTATGCCTGCACGGTACCATTCCACTGGTCGATGTCGGAGCCAACGTCGTACTGCATCAATAACTTCTTCATCATCCGCGTAGTGCCTCCCACGGATTGCGTCCTTCATTGGGCCAAACATATGGAAATCCGACGGTGCGAGATCGGGGCTGTAGGGTGCATGAGGAAGAACAGTCCACTGAAGTTTTGTGAGCTCCTCTCGGGTGCGAAGACTTGTGTGAGGTCTTGCGTTGTCATGAAGAAGGAGAAGTTCGTTCAGATTTTTGTGCCTACGAACACGCTGAAGTCGTTTCTTCAATTTCTGAAGAGTAGCACAATACACTTCAGAGTTGATCGTTTGACCATGGGGAAGGACATCGAACAGAATAACCCCTTCAGTGTCCCAGAAGACTGTAACCATGACTTAACCGGCTGAGGGTATGGCTTTAAACTTTTTCTTGGTAGGGGAGTGGGTGTGGCGCCACTCCATTGATTGCCGTTTTGTTTCAGGTTCGAAGTGATGAACCCATGTTTCATCGCCTGTAACAATCTTTGACAAGAAATTGTCACCCTCAGCCACATGACGAGCAAGCAATTCCGCACAGATGGTTCTCCTTTGCTCTTTATGGTGTTTGGTTAGACAACGAGGGACCCAGGGGGAACAAACCTTTGAATATCCCAACTGGTGAACAATTGTGACAGCACTACCAACAGAGATGTCAAGTTGAGCGCTGAGTTGTTTGATGGTGATCCGTCGATCATCTCGAACGAGTGTGTTCGCACGCTCCGCCATTGCAGGAGTCACAGCTGTGCATTGCCGGCCCGCACGCGGGAGATCAGACAGTCTTGCTTGACCTTGCGGCGATGATGACACACGCTTTGCCCAACGACTCACCGTGCTTTTGTCCACTGCCAGATCACCGTAGACATTCTGCAAGCGCCTATGAATATCTGAGATGCCCTGGTTTTCCGCCAAAAGAAACTCGATCACTGCCCGTTGTTTGCAACGCACATCCGTTACAGACGCCATTTTAACAGCTCCGTACAGCGCTGCCACCTGTCGGAAGTCAATGAAACTATACGAGACGAAGCGGGAATGTTTGAAAATATTCCACAAGAAATTTCCGGTTTTTTCAACCAAAATTGGCCGAGAAAAAAAATGTGTTGCATTACTTATTGAACTGCCCTCGTACATAACCGTATTGTGCCCTGCAACAATTTTTCGTATTTGTAGGATTTTCTGGAGTAATTTCTTAATTTCAGAAACATACTCCATCTCATAGAAGGTGAGTGCCGTCATCTAAAAACGGAATAAGGAAATATCCTGAAGTTCTATTACAGGGCTGGCTACAGGCGAAAGTCTGATAAGTTACCAAGCTCCAACACTCTCCAGTACATATCTGTCAAGTCCATGGTGGACAATTCTTCTAAAGAATCTTTTACAAGCTGCTTTCGAGAGCCAGATTTTCCATTTCCTTACTGAGGTACGACAACATTTCTTCTTTATCTAGTTTACTGAACATATCTACAGGAAGTTATGGGTATCAGTGCAGATATTGTGACCATTCGTACCTTAATATATACCCACTTCAGTGTGTGAGTTGCTTTTCCTCTCCTTATAACAGTCTTCCCGCAAACACTTCACATAATTTACTACCTCATATTTTCTGCACGGTCGTAGCTGCACAGCTAAGTGAACTACGCCTGTCAATATAGACTAGCCGATTTGTGTCCACATGTTGACACTTCAGCACCAGACCATCTGCCCAGGGGAAAATAAGCATTAATGGCTTGGTCTTGCCACATGAACCTGCAGGTACTAAGCAACCTAGAAATATACTACTACTAATACGAATAGTTATTAGTACACAAATCAATTAAATAATGATGTTTAGTTCTTCAGCACATTGTCCTCAGTCACCACTTATACCCCTAACATTCAGTACATTCCTATTAGTTTTAGTTGGCCTTTGTACTTTGGTGATCATGGTTTCTACAACTATCTCACGGTCACTATTCAAGTTGGACACCCTCAATGAGCGCAGTTCTGTTTTCACTGTTTCATCCAGTATATTTCCATCATGATTTGTATTCTCAAAATCTGTTCTACACAGCTCTCGGAGAACGCAATTAGTTACGTTTCGTCGGACGTCTTGTCATCCCCAATACTTACAAAACTCTAATTTTCACGGTTGATTGTTGGTTGATTAAAGTCTTCTGCAATGATGACGGTGTGATTGAGGAATTTACGTAATAGTTAAGTTTTCTCTACAGTTTTCGGTTACGTCTGGAGATAAGTCTGGCGGTCGAGGGAAGGACTCCATTGTACATTTATGCCCACCCTTGATCCCGAGTCTTGTCGTAACAATACGAGAAGACAACCTCGACAGCCATCAGACTTTTTTTAATAATAGACGATTGCCATTTTATTGCAACTGAGTCAGTCTTTTCTTTCTATTCCTACTAGGAGAGGAATTTTGGTTGCGCAGTGTAGAATGAATTGATTCACTGCTTTAATTATGAAAATTTGTATGGAACAAAGTGCAGTGATTACACATTACATGAAGGAACACAGAAAATGTGTATTTCCCTAACGCTTTCGGATTTTATGGAATATGTGTGAAATGATAGGGTTGGGTTGTTTGGGGAAGGAGACCAGAGAGCGAGGTCATCGGTCTCATCGAATTAGGGAAGGATGGGGAAGGAAGGCGGCCGTGCCCTTTCAAAGGAACCATCCCGGCATTTGCCTGGAGCGATTTAGGGAAATCACGGAAAACCTAAATCAGGATGGCCGGACGCGGGATTGAACCGTCGTCCTCCCGAATGCGAGTCCAGTGTGCTAGCCACTGCGCCACCTCACTCGGTGTGAAATGATAAAGAGAGCCTGTCTTCAGAATGTACGTAGACTCTAACTGAGGCAAAGTTTTAAAACGAACCTCTACAAGCGAGGACAGTTTTTTGTCTCTTGAAATTGTAATTCTGAATTCAGTTATTCGTAAAGACTCCACACAGCATATTATCAGTAGGCAGTCAGATGAACATTGGGGATTCCAGTAACGTATTTTAGGTTGGTAAGAATACTTTTTCCAGGGCATTGTTCATCGTCCTCCCTTAAAATCGGTGGTAAACCCAAGCTGAATCAGAGAGAGAGAATTCAATTTCATTCATAACCATAGATCTCGGGAAGGAAAACACTTCATATGTCCCACTGAGACTGACGTGGGGAACCAACACAAGAGTATGAATGTAAAAGTAGAGGTGGCTGTAGCCCTGTTCGACTGCGTAGCTGAACGGTCACTGTCCATGGCTGCCATGTGGAGGATCCGGTTTCGATTCCTGGTATTGCTTAGAATTTTGTCCGACGCACGAGGTACACTCAGCCTTGTGAAGCCAGCTGAGATGCTACCATAAAGGGTAGAAGCAATTCCAAAGGCTCGAAAGCTGAGAACGCGTCATCCCCTCCATGGGGAGTGGCGAAGGGTGGGGTGGTCCATCAGTCCACTGACTGGTTTGCCGTAGCCCACCACGTTCCTCTTCTGAGCCAACCTCTTCATCTCAGAGCTACACTTGCTACGTCCTTAATTATCTGTTAGACGTAGTTTCATCTTGACTTCCCCTACGGCTTTAATCCTCATTCCCCGGTTCGATTCCCGGCGGGGTCAGGGATTTTCTCTGCCTCGTGATGACTGGGTGTTGTGTGATGTCCTTAGGTTAGTTAGGTTTAAGTAGTTCTAAGTTCTAGGGGACTGATGACCATAGCTGTTAAGTCCCATAGTCCTCAGAGCCATTTGAATTATTTAATCCTCAACAGCCCCCTCTAATACATGTTATTCGCTGATGGTTAACACAAGTCCTCTCAGCGTGTTTCTTCTCAGTGTTTTTCATATACTTCTACCCTCACTGCCTTTACAGAGAACTCTTTTCATTTCAGTCGACCGAATTTTTAGCAGCCTACTATACCACCACATCCCAGACGCTTCAGTTCCATTCTTCTCTGGTTCCTCCACAGTCCATGATTCATTTCCACGCAATGCTGTGCTCCAGACGCACATTGTCGAAATTTCTTCCTTACACTAAGGCCAATGTTTAGTACCAACTGGCTTCTTTTGGGTAGGAGCGCCCTCTTTTCTGTGCTAGTCACAAGCTATTTTGATTCCATGGTAGCAGTATTCCTCCGTCTGTTTCGTGTTGCCCAATTTTGGTGGTAACCTTACCACTAAACTCATTCCTGCTACTCCTCATTACTTTTGTCTTTCTTCTTTTTACGCTCAGTGCATATTCTGAGCTAAGTAGACTGCTCGTCCCATTCTGTACTTCCTGAAATTCTTCCTCGTTTTAACTGGAAGTAGTAATGTCCTCTGTACCGCATATAAAGGATGCCATTGGCAGATAATGACACGGCGGGCCGCTGGCATCGCATGGTACAAAGAGGCGGAAAGCGGAGTTCGTAGTAAAACTGGTGGAACACCGAGGATTTTTGGTAACTTACCTAACGCTGGCATTCTTAGCATTTGCGGTTGTTAGTTTCACTCCGAAGTATCAAACTTAAAACCCAGTGATATCTCTCAGAATGTCTCAGTCGTCCTGCCCCAGTGTTAAAGCACCGGCGATAAGCATCTCAGAGCCCTTCATTCGCTAAATTCCATTTGGTGTGGTGCACGGTTTCCATCTTCGTGGTCGTGACAGCGAGATTTTCTGTCAAAGCTGTTCTGCGAAAAAAATTCCCTATATAAGCGCTCTTGTAGGTATTATCGTCACGGGATGATTTTCAAATGGAGCATTAGCAGTTTTCAGAAACATACTACCATTATACAAAAATTTCAGATGAGTTTAATGTGTTTTGGACTTCATGATTTAGTCTCAGTTTATGTCCTAATGAAGTGACAGATACACAATTCTCGGCGTAATTCTTTTTGGGAAATCAATCCGGGTGTGACAAAGAACAGCTTCGTTGAGATTGCAGATGAATGTTATAGCGAACTTCCTTTGAAACACTGCTTGTGAGGGGTTAGTATTTATGTCGGCTAGTAAACTGTTGGCAGTAAAAAGTAGTACATTCTCCTGTTGGGGATCCGGCACGTCCTTATCAACTCGTATTGAAATTGAAACAAATGAGCCCTCGGCCACTATTATTTTTAGTCTTATTGACCAGGTTTCAACACTTCTAAGAGTGCCTTAATCATAATTAAAACAATTAAAATGGCCTATGACATAGTTACAAATCTATAGGAAAAGAAATTTTTTTGTAAATATCATAAGTACTGACTAACAATAAAAGACAGAGGCAGTACTTACATGTCACATATGAAATAATTAACAGGCCAGAAGGGTTTTAGTCACAACATATATAAAAAGGAATGTGTGAAGGCGAGCCACTATGGGCTGCTCGTACCTGTACAGCCACAGGTGTTTTAATTCTGAAGAAGGCACTCTTAGAAGTGTTGAAACCTGGTCAAAAAAACTGGTTCAAATGGCTCTGAGCACAATGGGACTTAACATCTGAGGTGATCAGTCCCCTAGACTGAGAACTACTTAAACCTAACTAACCTAAGGACATCACACACATCCATGTCCAAGACAGGATTCGAACCTGAGACCGTATGGTCAGCAGCGCGGTTCCGGACTGAAGCGCCTAGAACCGCTCGGCCACAACGGCCGGTTGAAACCTGGTCAATAAGACTAAAAATAATAGCGGCCGAGGGTTCATTTGTTTCAACTTTAATTTAGAAACGGTCACTGAATCAAGCAGCGATGTTTAAAACTTTGCTAATATTATTGTCTGAGGTGTTCCAAACGAAATTCACTCTCAGACAAGGTGATTCAATATACCTACTTGTTTAATCTCGTGATGGAAGAGGCAGCAGGTATGCAGTTAAGCAACAGTAGAATGGTCCAGAGGTGAACGGACAAGTGTCGATCTTACGGACGTGACACTGGCGTAAGTTAAGACAAAGATGGACGGGAAAGCGTGGCGGGAGGTTTCGAAAAGCGTGTCTACTGATCAACGAGAGGGACACCGATGCATGTCTATGTCAACGACTTCCAGGAAGCAAGATTCAATCTTATGTCTGGAGGTGTATTAAGGTGGAAATCAGAGCAAAATTTCTGGTACCTGAGAGATTGGACTGGGACACGTACCAGTAACACTTTCTTTTGCCACACCCGAAGTTCCTTCAAATTCTGTTGAACATTCGTCGTCAAGTATAACACAGTGAACTAAACCAATCAAAAATTCTACGAGTCAATCACGCCTTCAAGCCTTCCGAAATGCCTTCACAAAAGAAGACGAAGTAAATGTTCCACAAATCGAATCAAGAACAGCTGCCAACGTGAGTAACGTAGAAGTAGATATCCTCGGAGTAGTGAAGGAACTTAAATCACTTAATAAAAGCAACTCTTCTGTTACAGACTGTATACCAACTAGGTTCCTTTCAGAGTATGCTGATGCAATAGCTCCACGCTTAACAAACACATAAAACCGTTCGCTCTACGAAAGAACCGTACCCGAAGATTGGAAAGCTGCCCAGATCACACCAATATTCAAGAAAGGTAGTAAATTACAGGCCCGCATCATTAACGTCGATATGCAGCAAGATTTTGGAACATCTATTGTGTTGGAACATCATGAATTACCCCGAACAAACCTGTCTTCTGACACAAAGTCAACATGGATTTAGAAAACATCGTTCTTTTGAAACACAACTAGCTCTTTGCCTGCATGAAGTGTTGAATGCTATTGACAAGAGATTTGATGTGGATTCCGTATTTCTAGATTTCCGGAATGCTTTTGACACTGTACCACACCAGCGGTTTGTAGTGAAATTGCGTGCTTATGGAATATCGTCTCAGTTATGCGACTGGAGGGGTCACAGTTCGTAGTAGTTGACGGAAAGTCATCGAATAAAACCAAAGCGATTTCTGGCGTTCCCCATGGTAGTGTTATAGGCCCTCTGCTGTTCCCTATCTAGATAAACGATTTCGGATACAATCTGAGCAGCCGTCTTAGGTTGTTTGTAAATGATGCTTTCGTTCATCGACTACTAAAGTTATCAGAAGATCAAAACAAATTGCAAAACGATTTCGAAAAGATATCTGTGTGGTGTGAAAATGGAAATTGACCCTAAATAACGAAACGTATGAGGTCATCGACATGAGTGCTAAAAGGAATCCGTTAAACTTCGGTTACACGATAAATCAGTCAAATCTGAAGGCCGTAAATTCAACTAAATACCTAGGAATTACAATTATGAACATCATAAATTGGAAGGAACACATAAAAGTGTTGTGGGAAGGCTAACCAAAGACTGTGTTTTATTGGCAGCACACTTAAGAAATGTAAGAGATCTACTAAGGAGACTGCCTACACTACGCTTGTCCGTCCTCTTTTAGGACGGTGCGCGGTGTAGGATCCTTACCAGATAGGACTGACGAAGTACATCGAAAAAGTTCAAAGAAGGGCAGCACGTTTCGTATTATCGCGACATAGAGGAGAGACTGCCACTGAAATGATACAGGATTTGGGATGGACATCATTAAAACAAAGGCGTTTTTCGCTCCGAAGCAATCTTCGCACGAAATTCCAATCACCAGCTTTCTCCTCCGAATGCAAAAATATTTTGTTGACGCCGATCTACAAAGGGAGAAACGATCACCATGGTGAAATAAAGGAAATCAGAACTCGCACGGAAAGATGTAGGTGTTCGTTCTTTCCGCAAGCTATACGAGATTGGAATAATAGGGAATTGTGAAGATGGTTCGATGAGCCCTCTGCCAGACACTTGAATGTGATTTGCAGAGTATCCATGTAGATATAATTATGAAGACGTTCATCCAGCCCGTATTTTGTTTGTCAGTCTACAACGCGATACACTACAGTGTCAGCCGGCCGAATTGGCCGTGCGGTTCTAGGCGCTGCAGTCTGGAACCGCGAGACCGCTACGGTCGCAGGTTCGAATCCTGCCTCGGGCATGGATGTGTGTGATGTCCTTAAGTTAGTTAGGTTTAACTAGTTCTAAGTTCTAGGGGACTAATGACCTCAGAAGTTGAGTCCCATAGTGCTCAGAGCCATTTGATCCACTACAGTGTCACGCGCCATTTGTAAATCTAAAAGGATGGAACTTACCTGTTCACCAGTTACTTGCCGTAATTGGACGCTGGTAGGTCCCTGAAAAGTTTAGAAATGGGTTACGTGTGAAAATAAATCCAAATATGCCCTTTTTCGATAATTATGCCCTCTCATATACGAAGTTTCAGCCCATAAAACAACGCGATCTGCCTGCAAAGAAATCGCAGGAAGTTATCCTTGCGTACAACACTTACTTTATTAGCGCAGGGGTTTATAGTTGACGTATCACAGGAAGGCTGGACTTATGTAAACATGAGTAGTTGTACCTCATATACTCCGAGCCGCTGCTGGAGGCACAATGTCAACACTGTCCAGCTAAACAATGCAGAACACGTGAATTAAAGAATATATAAACAAAAAGCCTGCTCTTGCACTTAGTTTTTACAAGAACCGTTCGTGGTAAAGTTTTGGTTATCACTTGATCAACACAAGTCTATAAGCAGGCAGACGGCCCCAATAAATGACAACGTGGAGTCTGAGTCACTTTGGAGTTGAAAAGTTACAACACAGAGTAACAGTTACGACCAATACGAATGTCCATCGCAGTATCCGCTGTAGAGGCCACTTCCTGCTTAAGCCTGTGGCAGCCAATGCTGGCTCCACGTTGCGTCGGGGAATGGCCGTAGCACGGAGTTGAAGATTCTAATGATTTCCGTAGCTAGAGCTCTGAGTGAAGGGCCATTACTGTAGTCGGCACCTGGCCCAGAGGACTCGAAGAAATGAACTGGCCTGGAACAGTTTGGAGCTAGCCAATATTCGCTGGTGGTGCCAGGATGCAGTGGGTCTACGCTGCACAAGAAAATTAAACGCTCACTTTTTCTAAACCCCTTGTCTCCCAAGGCGATACATAAGTCTGAAACTTGGCTCAACGGTGCCTACAACTTTCTTCTGTAATGCTGCAAGAGCGTGGCCGCCTGTGACATTACCTCCGGGCTCGACAACGCTTGAAACAACAAGGTGTCGACACATACAGAAAAAAGGCCACACTTCAGAAGTTCATTCGACATGTGAGGTGGGTTAATGGTGCCACACTGACACCAAACTTCAGCACAATTCTGCCCAATGGCCCTGTGAACGTGTCACACGATAGGGACGTTGTCACAATCTCTCTTATACACATTTCATGTCTTCTTTCGACTTCTCTGCGAGGGACGTGGAAACGCGACACCCAGCGCTAAAATCACGCAGTTTTCTTAAGAGTGGCAGAGGAAAACATTTCAGACACGGCGTCGCTCAGAATCTACTCAAAAAGGCCGCATTAGGAGGTATAAATGGCATCAATGAAACCACCCTTTCCTTGAGACGTTGATTCCCACACATTTCGCTATCGAAAGGGACAGTGAGGAGTGCGTTGAGAAACAGGAAGACGTTCTCGACAATTTTTTATATTGCTGGCATCTCCCTCAATGTTCAAGGCTTCACTAAGGACATAGAGGGCTAGTAACCCCCTTGAATGTGATATCACCTCTTGGAAGTGCAACGCGACCGTAATATTTGCTATGGTGTGCTGGGTGGTACCACTAGAGACCGTTAAAAACAATCCGTCGAAATTTGAACGTGATCCGGTGCAACAAAAGGTTTCACGCCCTGCTGTGTCGCGATCACGGAGGTATCCAGCATTGACTCATAGTTGAATAAAACGGCGAAGTGTTCTCTAGGACCTCACAGTACGGCAATAACCTCGGTGGCACCCGCCCCATTTACTGAGAACTGTGAAAATGTGCCTTTACGGAGAAAACCATTGAAGTAGTGCTCGTGGCATGCAGGAAGGCCACTGGTAGAAGGGTTGTATCAAGTGGTAGCCTTCGTGCAGGGGCTTACCACAAATTCCACAGTAAAGGCACATTTCTACAATTCTCAGTAAATGTGCCAGGCGCCACCGAGGTTATTGCCAAACTGGGGCAATCTTACAGGGAGTCTTTGCCGTTTTATTCACACATGTTTCATTGTCGCATACCTCCATTATCATGCCACAGGAGGGCGTAAAATAGGAGCACTGAAAAATCATGAGAAACCTTTACTGCTTCAGATCACGTCCAGATTTCGTTGAATGTTTTTAAACTGTTCCTAGTGGTTCCTTCCAGTAACCGGAGAAAGTTTTCTCCGGTGTTGGAATGCACTCCAGAGGGGTGTGATCATTTTCAATGCGGCTGCTAGACCGTGATCTACTTAGAGAAGCGCTGAAGCGCTAGGGAAGTGTCAGCAGTGTTAAAGTTGCCAGGAACGTCGTACTGTTGGTCATCACATTGTGAACTATGATTTTAGATCTCGAAATGTGTGGGAATCAACGTCCCAAGGAATGTGGTTTCATTTACGACCCTTATGCCTCCTTCAGAGGCCTTTACGGTCGATTCCGCAGGTGTGGCCCCTCTGGCTTCGCCGTGTAGGCCAACCGCATGACTTTAGTGTGAGAAGGCGAACGGCCCATACACAGCATTAACAGTTAAAGGTGCTGGACCGAGACTCGAACTCGGGACCTTTGCCTTTCGCGAACTTGAGTCGTGCTTGGGTAGCTCAGTTGGTAGAGCACTTGCCCGCGAAAGGCAAAGGTCCCTAGTTCGAGTCTCGGTCGGGCACACAGTTTTAATCTGCCAGGAAGTTTCATATCAGCGCACACTCCGCTGCAGAGTGAAAATCTAATTCTGGAAACATCCCCCAGGCTGTGGCTAAGCCATGTCTCCGCATATCCTTTCTTTCAGGAGTGCTAATTCTGCAGGGTTCGCAGGAGAGCTTCTGTAAAGTTTGGAAGGTAGGAGACGAGGTACTGGCAGAAGTAAGGCTGTAAGGACGTGGCGTCAGTCGTGCTTGGGTAGCTCAGTTGGTAGACCACTTGCCCGTGAAAGGCAAAGGTCCCGAGTTCGAGTCTCGGTCCAGCACACAGTTTTAATCTGCCAGGAAGTGTCATATGAGCGCACACTCCGCTGCAGAGTGAAAATCTCATTCTGTTATAAAAACACTGAAATATAATTCATCACACAAATATACTGTCTTTAGAACAAAGCAAAGCTTCTCTGCAATTTGTATCAGCGTCAACACCTACGTTACCTGCCGGACACAGCGTAAAGAACTTGTTACGTAATATTCTTACTAACTGATGCTCGCCTTAGGGATAAATTTCAATAGAAATTTGAGAAATATAAGCCGTTGCTGTAGGAAAGTGGCGCGTTGTGCATCACATGCCTGTGTACTGACGCCAGAGTACATGTCACACTAATTAGCTCACACAGAAAAAGAGTGGTGAAGAAAATTGAATAACAAGAGTATTTAAGATAAGTGCCTCCAGACAAGCAACTGAAACATAGCAATAGTCATACTGTTTGTGCACAAGAAGCACGTGGCACATAAAGTTCCATTTCATGAGAAAGTTTTATATTAATCGCAAATAATTTACAGTAATTCATGCACAAGGAATGCGGTTAAACCGAATGCAATACGGCTCGGATGAACTGATACCTACCAGATTCCGTAACAAATCTGGAAAATGTCTAACCTCAGAAAGACGCGAAGAGCTGGCGATACATGTATTGCAAAACGTGAAAATTATTGCAGTTTAGGGACGTGAACAGAAAACAGTTAGGCATAAAACACACGTACGTCTTGAATGATGAACGAAATTGTACAGCAGATTTGCATTTCCTACGGCATTGAACTCCAGCCATGTCCTCCCCTGCACGCACCGTAACACAAGTGTCTCAGTTCAAACCCAAGCCCCCAACACCACCGGCGAACAGGCCGCGTTCACAATTGCTCACACTCCTGGAATACTCGGCAGAAAAAATTGTATCTTTCCAATGAGTCAGCAGTAATTAGTACCGGAAATGACTGAAATATAGAAATAGCAAAGTGAAATATGGACGTTGCTAAGTAAAGGCCAACGTTCAGCCTTTGTAAGTAACGGAAGCAAATGGCTCTGAGCACTATGGGACTCAACTGCTGAGGTCATTAGTCCCCTAGAACTTAGAACTAGTTAAACCTAACTAACCTAAGGACATCACAAACATCCATGCCCGAGGCAGGATTCGAACCTGCGACCGTAGCGGTCTTGCGGTTCCAGACTGCAGCGCCTTTAACCGCACGGCCACTTCGGCCGGCTAACGGATGCAAATACCACATAGGTGATCTGGAAGAATAGGTTCACGCAAATTATCTATAGAATGGGTCGCTACTAATCGTGGATGATTATACTTGTGAAAATGTAGTAAAAATTGACAATTTGTATATGTTGAGGACTCGAACCCGTCTTTCGCTGCTTATCGTTATCAGAATCCTCGAATATTAGTTGTCTGATCACGCCTCGAGGACTGAATCAAACTTTCATTGCGAGAAATTGTTTCGGAGCAGTAGGAAGTCCTCTCACAGCGTACGTGTGAACAAAATCGCTAGGGGAATGGAGTCAGTAATGGACCGAAGCTTATCCCTGACTGGCTTTCTCGATGTTCGAGTTATGACTTCTGTCGAATATGATGACCAACAAAAACACTACACAATATGCGAGAGGCGTTCAGTAAGAAATGCAACACTTTTTTCTGTAAAGCAAGTTCGTTTTACTCAGGATTCCAATACATCATATTATTCCGCCCCCCTCCCCCTCCCCGTTTTTTTTACAAAACCTATGTCGTTCCATGCGACCGTCTTAGCCCACCCCACCTTACTACAGGAAGGAGAGGGGACTTATGCCCACATAGTACGATTCTACGGGTCAGACCCGCCAGGTTAGCCGAGAGCTCTAATGCGCTGCTTCCTGGACTCAGGTAGGCGCGCCAGCCCCGGATCGAATCCGCCCGTCGGATTAACGACGAGGGCCGGTGTGCCGGCCAGCCTGGATGTGGTTTTTAGGCGGTTTTCCACATCCTCCTAGGTGAATACTGGACTGGTCCCCACGTCCCGCCTCAGTTACACGGCTCACAGACATTTGACACACATCCGCACTTTTCCATGATTTACACTAGACGCAGACAGATGGGGTACTCTGATTCCGACCCAGGGGGTACGGGGTGGCGGCAATAAGGACATCCGGCCACCCCTTCAAATTAACAATAAAAATTGTTCAAATGCCTCTGAGTACTATGGCACTAAACTTCTAAGGTCATCAGTCCCCTAGTACTTAGAACTACGTAAACCTAACTAACTTAAGGACACCACACACAGCCATCCCCTAGCCAGGATTCGAACCTGCGACCGTAGCGGTCGCGCGGTTCCAGACTGTAGAGCCTAGAACCGCTCGACCACTCCGGCCGGCTGAAATTAACATGCTAAATCCTTTTTAACCACGCCAAACCCGCGCACAATGCGGGACAAAGGCGCAAGCGATAGTACGATTCTACTGGTCGACGTCGGAGCCAAAGTCTTGCTGCATCACTGACCTCCAACCTCCCCACCATCCACGTATTGCTTCCGACGGTCTGCATACTTAGTTGGGCCAAACAGATGGAGGTGTGAAGGTGAAGATCTGGGTTGTAGGGTGGATGAGGAAGAACAGTCCGATGAAATTTTGTGAGCCCCTCTAGAGCGAGCAGGCTAGTGTGATGCCATGTGACGAACACGCTGAAGTTGTTTCTTCAGTTTCATGTGGGCAGCACAGTACCCCTCAGAATTGACCGTCACAGCACGAGAGAGGACTCAAACAGAATAAGCCCTTCAGAGTCCCATATGACTGTCGCCATAACTTTAGCATTTAGGGATGCGGTTGTGAACTTTTTCTTCGGAAGAGAGATGGTGTGACGCAGTCCATGGATTGCCGTTTTCTTTCCGGTTATAAGTGATGAATTCATGTTTCACCACCTGTGACGATGCTCGATAAAAAATTGTCACTACCAGCCTCGTAACGTGCAAGCAGTTCCGCTCAGATGGTTCTTCGGTGCTCTTTATGGTGTGCTAGGCGGCGAAGAACCCACCAGGCTCACATCTTTGAGTACCCCAACTGGTGGACGAGGGCATCAGCACATCCAGTTGAGCAGCGAGGTGTTTGATTCTGATCCGTCTGTTACCTTGAATGAGAATATCCGCACATTCCAATATTCCAGGAGTCGCAGCTATGTGCGGCCGGTCTGCGAGAGGGAGATCGGATAGGTTTGTGCTACCTTCTTGCATTGATGACAGGCGCCTCGCCCAACGATTCACCGTGCTTTTGCTCACTTCCAGGTCATCGTAAACAGTCTGCAAGCGCCTATCAATATCTGAAATGCACTGATTTTCCTTCAACTGAAACCCAGTGACAGCTCTCCTCTTGGAACACACCTCCTTCACAAACGCCAATTTGAAGGCTACGTATAGTGCTGCCACATATCTGAACTTCATGAAACTATAGGGACTGAATCGAGAATATTCCACGAGATGTCTCACAATAAATTCCTCATTTTTCCAGCCAAACCTGGCCGAGAAAAAAATGTGTTGCATTACGTACTGAAAGTCCCTCGTAGAATTCGGAACACTATTCACACGCCGTTACCTTGCTTTCTGTTCCATATGTCAATTTAATCAACAGCACAGTACGTAACAAACAAACCTGAGGTCCAAATCTTGTAAGGTAACAAATTCACGGGGTGTGCGTGGCCAGCTGTGGTGCCAGTCGGTTGGAACAATTTTCGACCGACGACATGGTGGCGCATTCCAGACGTGTTTTCTTGAAAGATCCAATGTCGGACGGGCAGAGGATCTCTTCCACCTGCTGTCTCTCGAGAGGAGGGAGATTTTCATACAAACAGCTTCACGATGGGACCAAATGCTGGCTTAAAATCGTCAGTTCTAAAACAACAAGCAATTAGTACAGTGGGCGAGCTGGTTGAATAACTAAAACAAAGGACAGAAAAAGATTCCTAATAAAGAGGGACGTATGTCTCGAGTTAAAAGTAATAAAGCATCATTGTTTTACAACGTGGGGAACAGACGGCTTGGGGAGGCGGGGCCTGGCTATCAACTATGTGCTCAGTTCGAAATCCTACAGTTGGGTGCAATACGGGTGCCTGCCAGCTAAAAGCTTTGGTACAGGACCTCACCTTCAGCTGCGTCTTTATAGAAGACGTACTTTCCCCTGCGGCTATGGTCACAGGTTTGAATTCTACCTCGGGCATGTGTGTAATGTATTTAGGTTAGTTAGGTTTTAGTAGTTCTAAGTCTAGGGGACTGATGGCCTCAGAAGTTAAGTTCCATAGTGCTTAGAGCCATATGAACCAAGAGAATTTTGGCCGAGTAATATGTTCTATGGAAGTGCGGTTGCACTTATGGACACGTACACTACTGGCCATTAAAATTGCTACGCCACAAAGATGACATCCTACAGACGCGAACTTTAACCGACAGGAAGAAGATGCTGTGATATGCAAATGATTAGCTCTTCAGAGCATTCACACTAGGTTGGCGCCGGTGGTGACACATGCAACGTGCTGACATGAGGAAAGTTTCCCACCGATTTCTCATACACAAACAGCAGTTGACCGGCGTTGCCTGGTGAAACATTGTTGTAGTGCCTAGTGTAAGGAGGAGAAATGCGTACCATCACGTTTCCGACTTTGATAAAGGTCGGATTGTTGCCTATCACGATTGCGGTTTTTATCGAATCGAGACATTGCTACTCGCGTTGGTCGAGATCCAATGACTGTTAGCAGAATATGGAATCGGTGGATTCAGGAGGGTAATACGGAACGTTGTGCTAGATCCCAACGGCCTCGTATGACTAGCAGTCGAGTGTCAGGCATCTTATCCGCATCGCTGTACGGATCCTGAAGCCACGTCTCGAGCCCTGAGTCAACAGATGGGGACGTTTGCAAGACAACAACCAACTGCACGAACAGTTCGACGACGTTTGCAGCAGCATGGACTATCAGCTCTGAGACCATGGCTGCGGTTACCCTTGACGCTGCATCACAGACAGGAGCGCCTGTGGTGGTGTACTCAACGACGAACCTGGGCGCACGAATAGCAAAACGTCATTTTTTACAATGAATCCAGGTTCTGTTTACAGCATCATGATGGTCGCATCCGTGTTTGGCGACATCGCGGTGAACAAATATTGGAAGCTGTAACCTCCCCCTCTCTTATCGACCTTAAAGACAGTGAAAAATTAATGCAATTATAGTACTTTAATGCTGGCGTCTGAATTTCAACGACACTCGGTTTCATTTCGGAAAAGGAAGGGTCCCTGCTTGGTAATGCAATTGGGACAATGAGCAACAAAGGTTCATGCTAAGTTGCTGTAATTTTGCGAGGCAAATGGAACAATGTGAAAAGCTGAGGTCTGCCATACAGTTCTGAAACTTTACGTGCTTTTGGTCTTCCTTGTTAGTTGATTGAAGGTTTGAAGCCGTCGATCGAGGAGGTGGCGACGGTCACTCATTGTCGGCCGTCGCTGTTGCAGAAGCTGGATGTTGGCGCGCCTTCTTCTCGACACGGTCACCAGACGAAACGGGCTCTTGATGTGCGCCAGCTAATGCTTCCCGTCCGCGACACCATGTCAGAAACTATCATCGCAAGTCGAGCGCAATTACATGCTGCTAAACCCCGAAAGCGCGGCAACTCGCGGGAGCGTCACACCACACACCTGCTCCACTCGCTACTCCAGCCAGACTCCAACTGCCCTGCCCGCGCTCCACGCGGCAGAGTTAACACTACCAAAGATCCTACACACTTTGATTCTTCACACGACCTATCGATGTAATCGTTCGATAGCAGTTTTCCCTAGGCAAGACCCAGCGTAAAAATACAAATAATATTTAAAAAACAACCAATTATACATCGACACACACACACACACACACACACACACACACACATATATATATATATATATATATATATATATATATATATATATATATATATATATATATATATATATATATATATAGTAAAACAATTACAATATATAAAGACACAGAAATGTCATATCTTGAGGTAACAAAACAAGGAAAAAAAATTATAGTACAATAGATTGAAATAGGAGGATATGCATTTCCGGCGTTACACGTGCCCCACATTGTCTGAGGATGTTCCTGTAACCTAAACAGACTCAGAAAATGTCCCAAAAAATAAACAGCGGAAATGCATATGCTCAAAACATCATCAAAATTTAGCATTCGTCTAATTAAGCATAAATTAATTTTTTAGACCATAAAAATTGAGTGGAGACAGTCCTAATCTTATTCCACTCTGTCATCTTGCACAAAATAAAACAGGTTGACAACATATTAAAATTCATAGAAAGCATCGAAAATGGTTTAGCTATTCCAAAATCATTAAAATTCATAACACTATAAGAAATGGAATACTATTTGCAAAATTAATTAGAGTACATGGTCATAAAACAGGTAGATCAAAATACGCAAATTAATTATTAATTACATAGAATACACATTTTATATAACCTTTTCATAATTATTATCTCGTCATGAGAGTCCACTTAACGCTAAACAAGAAAATAATATACAGTAGATCGACAAAAACAAAAATATTGACAGCAGAATTCTTTCACATCAGCTGTCCAGGAAGAAAAACAACTCCGCCTTCGGTACTCGTAAGTACAAAGAATGCCGACAGCGGCACAAGAGCCGACAGCGACCCAAGAGCCGACAGCGGCTCCACCTTGCCAGTATTGTTGCGCCCGCCTGTGCGGCACGCTTGATCTCACTCGCCTGTGTAGCGGCATTTCCAGAACGTCCGTTTCACTGAATTCTTTAGGAAAACTCACTCCCGAGTAATCTCAAGGAGTCCCTTAATACTATCACAGTGGATAACTCAACACTGTCCATCATCACACGCATGTACTAGCCTGAAACTTAAAACAGCGTCTAAGTACATCGGCAATGACTAGTAAAACACACATTCATGCATTCATGAAATCTGACAGCTAGTTACAAAAGCATATTTACATTCCTTAATCTACTGTGACTCAGCTGAAAACTTAAACTAGCAGCTTGGATTTTTCAATTAATTAAAACGTCTAATCAAAAATTAATTACTTGTTAATTACAAGTTCTTTAATGACCTCTAGGTCAGGCAAAAGCATCGCAACATGGCACATCCTTAAATCTTACACTCTATATTACATACTGTACAAATTACCCATTCTGTGGTATTATTCAATCCTAGGTTGGTACAATTTCAAGTCTACAATATTCCGTATACCTAATCGTTTTCCAGAGCTTGGATACTCTAAGCAATAAGCATTTGTGTGAGGTATACCAATGACTTTATATGGTCCATTATACACAAACTTAAATTTAGAGATTTCATTGTCTATCTCGCTCGATTTCTCGTGAGCTTTTACAAGAACTAAGTCTCCGATTGCAAACTTAGCAAACCGCGCTTTAGCGTCATGACGACGTATGCGAGCATCAGCTTTTAGCTTCATTACTTCTCGCAAACGATCTTTTTTCACACCAATACTAATGTCAATCCGTGGAGGGAATTTGATTATCTCTTCCAATTCACTTTCTACACTTTTGTCAATGCCGAAATTCCTCACGTTACGGCAGTTCAAACTCATTCCTAAGTCAATGTTATCCGGCCAGTTAACAATGTGTATAGGCTGGTATTGCCTATGCACACCGTCTCCTGCCTCGTCAAAACCAACTACCATTGTTTTATCTAGTGACATACATGTCAAAGTTTTGCTTTCGCAATTAATCACTGCACGGTACTTTAATAGCCAATCTAACCCGATAATTACTTCCGTAGTTAAATCTGGCACGACGACAAACTCTTGTTCAAATCGTGCCCCACATATCTCGAAGTGGATAAAAATCTATTTTGTGACCGGTTTACTGGCCTTCCCAGTAGCACCGATAATTTTCACTCCTGTTACTGGCATAACTACGATACCAGGTCTGTCTTTCAGTAACTCAAATATTTTCCCAGATACAGCACTCAATTCTGCACCGGTGTCAATCAACACGTTTAGTTGTAGGTCGTGCATATTAACAGACACAACTATCTGTCTACACTTGTCCTCGACTGTTCCTTTATTTTCCCACAGTAAATCCTCGTCTATATCCAGGTCATTCCAGAAAAAACCATCCGGCTTTGATCCTAAATCCGGTTTATCTGGCGGCTTTTTCATCCTCTGTTCACATACAGTTTTAATTGCAGCACGTTTGTCCTGAGGCTTAGTCTGTAGCTTCGCCTCCAATACCGAAACCTTATCCTGTAACTCGTCAACTAGTGAGTGTTGCTTTGCTATCAATTCACTAATTGTCACCTTCGTTGATTCCTCTTTAATCAGATTGATCTCATCTGCCAATCTACCTGGAGAAATGTGCCCAGTAGTATCTGCAATTACTTCCTCTGGATCTACGCAACCCACACTGCTACCGTCTGACCGTATAACGTCAGCTCTAACCTCATCCACGCTGTAATCTACGTGCTTTTCTACCAATCGTGTCCGGCTATCACTAAAATTTTCGTAATTTTTCTCCTTAATACTCTCGCAATGTTTAAACTGGAGTTTTGCGTCGGATGGGTCGGCTACTTCTACCACTATAACTTTCGGTAAAGTCTGCCGGTCAGGGCCAGAACTTTCAGTTACTACTTCAACATCCAACTCTTGCGGGACGAAACACGACGAATCTTGCTCGTGCTCCCCATTAACATCAACTATTTCTAGTAAAGTCTGCCGGTTAGGGCCAGAACTTTCTATCATTTCACAAACACTATCTACCTGCGGGACGAGACGCGGCAAATCCTGCACGCGCTCCCCATAAACACTTCTCCCATACAGGCCCCTATAATCTCTTAGTTCGTCGTATAAGCGACCGAACTGCCTTAACCAGACCTCATCCCTCTCTGGATCCCCTCGCTCGATGACGGACGTGTTATCCGACATCTGATCTTCTCTCAACACTTGCGAATCATTCTTAAACTCAATCTCCAGTTCAGCTGTGGGTGTTACAGCTGCCACTTTATAATCGATTTCCGGAACACTACTTAAATTGTTCTCACTGACAGTGAATGTACTTCCTACTGCCGTGTATACAGCTGATCTACTACTTGTGGGCGCACGCCTTTCTCCTAACACTGGCACACTCTCCCGCCGTTGATTATTCCACACGGAATTTTCATAACGACGACACCTGGGTTTTCTCCTGTTATTGGGCCGCCAAAATTTCTCCACGCCCGGTCGGCCCCTCACCGGCGCGGCTAATGGTTTCCCTGTCTCGTCCCAGCAGATACGGTCCCCGGATGCTGCTGAGGCGGCTGATCACACCCTCTGGCGTTATTACTATTCTGTGAAGCCCGTATCACGTTAGTACGATACTGGTTTCCGTCATTCCTGTTATTATTTGCATTGTACCGATTGTTATTACGGTCCGAACCATTATTGTTATTGCTGCCATGGTTGCGGTATGCATTATTCCCATGGTTATCGTTGTTGTCGTTGCTGCGGTACACGTTGTTGTTACCACGGCCTCTACCACTGTCGCGATTATTGCGCCAATTGTCCTCGTCCTCCACTCTTTCCAGGAAATCATTTATTGTCCTGTAATTGCTTCCTACGTAGCGTTTTGTATCATCTGGAAGCTTTTTGTAGAGTTCCCAGACTATTTCGGATTCCGTGCGGCGATCACGCAAATATTCCAACTGGCGGATCCAGCCCTCACAAAACTCCTTCATCGAACCGCGAGAATTCGCATCGAAAGGCCTCGATACGACAAATTCGCACCAGACACTTTGCTGTTTTTGCTCTGACCAGTATTCAGCCAGAAACAAATTTTTAAATTCGTCAAAAGTCTGGTTCGTAATGTTGAGGTTTAAGCCCCAACGCTTGGCATCACCAGCTAACACATCAATAACCGCATTAATTTTTCTCTCATTAGTCCATGATCTGGGTAAAACCCTTTCACAATTTTTAATGAAATCCGTCGCGTGTATACCGCCTTTTTTCAAGGGGTCGAACCGCTCCTCTTTCGTCAACAATTCCGAACTATGTGCATAGATTGGCACATAGCTCTGTTTTTCGTCAAGTTTCTTTTCTAATTCCGACACTCTCGTAATTACTTGGCAAGTGGTTGTCGCAAGCGTTTCTACTTCCCTTTTTTTCTCTTCGCAGGTATTAGCCTGCTTCGTCACCTTGGTATCTACTTCGGATACTAAAGCCTTTAAAGTTTCCACCTTCTGTTGATCCTCTTTTCTCACTAATTGAATTTTTTCCGTCACCTTATTCTCGATGATCGGAGCAACTGCTTCTCCTACACTTTTCTCGATTCTGCTAATTTCGGAATTAAAACGCGTATTTATGCTCGCAATTTCCGCCTGAACGCCTATCATTTCCTGTTTAAGATTACCGATTTCGGTATTAATCACAACAATATCTTCTTTGATTTTATCAACTTTTGTGTTAACAACTCCAACATTGTTGTTAACAACATTAATAGCTTTGTTGTGACTGTCTAGCTTTCGTTCAATTTTTTCAGACTGAGCTTCTTGCTTGGCCGATTGACTCTTGATTTCGTTAATCAAAACATTCAATAAATCAGTTAAATTCCCGGAAACTACCGGTTTTACTTCCGTAGCGGCTTCCTCTTTAATTGTCCCCCCGTATTCGTCATCAAGGGATTCCGATTTGATTTTCACTTCCGATTCCGAAACATTTTCTAATGTTTGGAATTCCATTTCTGCTCTTTGTTGCGTCTCGGCGGTCGCGTCTTTCATGCTAGCCGCCTGCCCCTGAACAATGGGTGCCGCGGTGCGTGTTTCCCACTGTTCGACCGATTGTTCCGTACCCAAGTCTACCAAATTTTGGTAATTGTTGCCTTCACTCATTTTAATAATTTTCAATATAAATAACAAATCTCAAATCTAATTAGGATTCCTCAGACTAATATTCTCGCTGACGTATCGACCGTTTGGTAACCAGTACTTTGTTACGAGATTTGCACAATGCAAAATTCGTGTCCAGAACAACCTCAAATTTGAAGATTGTCCTGTCACCAGGTCGCCACGTGTAACCTCCCCCTCTCTTATCGACCTTAAAGACAGTGAAAAATTAAACCGCGTGTACCTAATGGAAATTTGGAAAAAAGCAATCGTCACCGAAGTTAACCTGTCGGTAAAGAGGGAGGAAAGGGTTACATCTAAATGAAAGGAAAAATGCAAATGAAACTGGTGGAAATTAATTTTGAAAAGGGGTAAAGTTAATAAAGAAAGTAAATGTGCGGCCGTTACGTCAACAATTAACTAGCGGTAATTAGATATTTGAGATTTGGGGGAAATCACGGTCGCCAGTCCTAAGGACAATCACTATAGTAACTGAAAAAGGAAGGTTATTACACATATAATTAGCACTAGAAGCGTGGCAACTGAAGGTTGACACGTGTAGTGTGAAAACTGAAAGTTTGTCAGAAGTAATAAATTTCGCTACACTCTGACTTAATTTAGCAAAAGAATTAATAAAACCGGAAAATCGAAAGTTAATTTAGTGACTGAAGTTAATAGTGAGCTTTCTTTCTGAAGCACATCGAAATCCAGTAAAATACGGTTAGTCTTGGACTACCTCAACAATCATTTCTAAAGCAACTTGACTCTACGCAATTTAGAAACAAGAAATTTAACTTTGAACTTGAATTAAATGATTCTGAATAATTAACAATAGTAAAATTTAGTACGTACCAAGCTGAGCTGCAGTCACAGGTAAGCTAAAATATGCTAACAAAACTCGCACTCTTAATTTGTGCTTGTGTAATCTAACTATTGTAGCCAGCTATGCTTTAACTGCACTTTGAAACTAAAGTAATGAAATGCAATGATAGTACTTTAATGCTGGCGTCTGAATTTCAACGACACTCGGTTTCATTTCGGAAAAGGAAGGGTCCCTGCTTGGTAATGCAATTGGGACAATGAGCAACAAAGGTTCATGCTAAGTTGCTGTAATTTTGCGAGGCAAATGGAACAATGTGAAAAGCTGAGGTCTGCCATACAGTTCTGAAACTTTACGTGCTTTTGGTCTTCCTTGTTAGTTGATTGAAGGTTTGAAGCCGTCGATCGAGGAGGTGGCGACGGTCACTCATTGTCGACCGTCGCTGTTGCAGAAGCTGGATGTTGGCGCGCCTTCTTCTCGACACGGTCACCAGACGAAACGGGCTCTTGATGTGCGCCAGCTAATGCTTCCCGTCCGCGACACCATGTCAGAAACTATCATCGCAAGTCGAGCGCAATTACATGCTGCTAAACCCCGAAAGCGCGGCAACTCGCGGGAGCGTCACACCACACACCTGCTCCACTCGCTACTCCAGCCAGACTCCAACTGCCCTGCCCGCGCTCCACGCGGCAGAGTTAACACTACCAAAGATCCTACACACTTTGATTCTTCACACGACCTATCGATGTAATCGTTCGATAGTAGTTTTCCCTAGGCAAGACCCAGCGTAAAAATACAAATAATATTTACGAAACAAACCAATTATACATCGACATAAATGCATAAATATATATATATATATATACAAATAGTAAAACAATTACAATATATAAAAGCACAGAAATGTCATATATTCAGGTAACAAAATAAGGAAAAAACTTACAGTACAATAGATGGAAATAGGAGGATATGCATTTCCGGCGTTACAAAGCGTCTATTTGTCATCACCATACTGGCGTATCACCAGGCGTGATGGTATGGGGTGCCATTGGTTACACGTCTCGGTCACCTCTTTTTCGCATTGACGGCTCTTTGAACAGTGGACGTTACATTTCAGATGTGTTACGACCCGTGGCTCTACCCTTCATTCGATCCCTGCGAAACCCTACATTTCAGCAGGATGATGCACGACCACATGTTGCAGGTCCTGTACGGGCCTTTCTGGATACAGAAAATGTTCAACAGCTGACCTAGCCAGCACGTTCTCCAGATCTGTCACCAATTGAAAACGTCTGGTCAATGGTGGCCGAGCAACTGGCTCGTCACAGTACGCCAGTCACTACTCTTGATGAACTGTGGTGTCGTGTTGAACCTTCATGGGCAGCTGTACTTGTACACGCCATCCAAGCTCTGTTTGACTCAATGCCCGGCGTATCAAGGCCGTTATTACGGCCAGAGGTGGTTGTTCTGGGTACTGATTTCTCAGGATCTATGCACCCAAATTGCGTGAAAATGTAGTCACATGTCAGTTCTAGTATAATATATTTGTCCAATGAATACCAGTTTATCATCTGCATTTCTTCTTGGTGTAGCAATTTTAATGGCCAGTAGTGTAGTATACAATGTGATTTTGCTAAATGGTGGCAAACTCTTGGAAACGGTCACTGAGAGGGTAAGAAGCGAAAAATGTAATGTGGACATATGGCCAGGAATGCGTTCCGATGGAGGTACTTCCATTTGATGATGAAGATACAAGGTATTTGACAGTATAGGTTTCAGTGCTTAAAAGTTTTGTTTCGGCTACTGTTGGAGTCAGCACTGACACATACAAGGAAGGAAGGAAGTTACAAAGGTTGGTGGCAGGAATCCAGAATGATCTGTACATAATATTTCCAAGTTTATGGAAATTTCTAAAACGGAAAGAAATATAACTTAACTTCTCGTTATGAGGTGGTTGGATGTGCTTCTTCTGCTTCTGTATGCAATTACTTTCAACACTATTACTACTCGCAGAACGCAGGGTAAGTATCGCCTTCCTATTAGTCAGCCTAATGCTCTTGAATTCTGCAACCGATCTGGAGCCGGCCAGCGGTAGGAGGCTGGTTAAGTCAGCATTGACAGGGGGCGCTGAACTCTGTCTTCCTGGAGGTGTGGCGCTGCACTCTCTTTCCAGTGGCGCGCCGGTCAGCTCACAGTGTTGCGCTGGTCGATTTCCAGTCGATGTTTTAGGACTGCACAGACAGCACACATGGGTATGCGCCAGGCAAGTGGGAATGTTTTATCCATACCAGAGTTTTAGATCCTCACTCGAGAGGGCAGTAATATTCTCCATGATGGCGACATGCTCAAAAATTTAATTCAGCTGCCCCTAGCGATGGATTTTGTGCAACCTGCGACGCCTTCAAAAATTATATGCGAGAATTCAATATTCTCTCGCTCGCTATGCGTGAATTATTAGTCCTACAGAAAAAATAAACAGACATTTTTGTAGTAAATTTAATGTAGTTAAATTTCGTACTGGAGAAGTCTTCACTGGAAGCCACAATCTACGAGTTACTAAAGAAAAACTTCTTTGAAGGTCACTTTTGTAGGTTTCTCTCTAATAGTTCTACCGATAACATATCCCAGTACAAAATTTAACTAATTTAAATTTCCTACAAGAAGGTCCAGTTCATTTTCTCCTGTAGGAAAAATGGTTCAAATGGCTCTGTTCACTATGGGAATTAACATCTTAGGTCATCAGTCCCCTAGAACTTAGAACTACTTAAACCTAACTAACCTAAGGATATCACACACATCCATGCCCGAGGCACGATTCGAACCTGCGACCGTAGCAGTCCCGCGGTTCCGGACTGAAGCGCCTAGAACCGCACGGCCACCACGGCCGGCTCTTCTGTAGGACTATTAGTTTACGCACAGCAAGCAAGAGTTTTTTTAAATCTTGCACATGGTGTTTGAAGGTGTTGAGGGTTGCATAAAACCCATATGTAGCGTCGGTTGAATCACCCAGTGTATTTATTACCACGTTAGTTACTTATAGAATGTTTTTGACACTGTAGATAGTTATAAGAGTACATAAAAATATGAGTATCTTGGGGTAATCGTATCTGGAAAAGGTCATTGTTATTACATGCTTTTAAAGAAATAAAAATGCATTTTGTGCACAGATGAAACTGTTTTACTGTGCCTCGCGGTACAATCGTTGTGATAACAATTGAATACATGTACAGCTCCACTGTTCGGCCTTGAAGATGAAGTTTATAAGAATTTCCTTTCAGTCTTCTTTAGCTGATATACCCCAGTGATGACACATTTGTCCTGCAATTAATTTTTTCATACAAACATCAAAGAAAGATTTGGATCACTCTGGCTCCCAGAAATCCTGAAGACAGACGTTTACAGTGGATATTGCATCACAGACACAGTCCCTCTGACTGTTCAGAGATGTCACTAAACCCGCCCAAAGATGTAAACAACCGTGCATGAGCAGCGCCTATTAGACGCAGGGGGTCCGACAGCCGATCTGTTCCAGTCATTCCACCAGGAAGAATGTATATGGCCCCTTGTTGTCTCTAGTTCAACCATGCCTAGACGGTCAATACTGCGGTTCGATCGCGCCCGAATTGTTAGTTTGTGCCAGGATCGACTCTCAATAAGGGAAGTGTCCAGGCGTCTCGGAGTGAACCAAAGCGATGTTGTTCTGACATGGAGACACAGAGAGACAAGAACTGTCGATGACATGCCTCGCTCAGGCCACCGAAGAGTTACTACTGCAGTGGATGACCTCTCTGAGGAACCCTGACAGCGACGCCACCATGTTGAATAATGCTTACGTGCAGCCACATGACGTCGTGATACGTCACAAACTGTGCGCAATAGGCTGCATGATGCGCAACTTCACTCCTGACGTCAATGGAGAGGTCCATCCTTTCAACCACGACACTATGCTGCGCGGTACAAATGAGCCCAACAACATGCCGAATGGACCGCTCAGGATTGGCAGCACGTTCTCTTCACCGATGAGTGTCGCATATACCTTAAAGCAGACAGTCGTCGGAGACGCGTTTGGAGGCAATCCGGTCAAGCTGAACGCCTTAGACACACAGTCCATCGAGTGCAACAAGGTGGAGGTTCCCTGCCGTTTTGGGGTGGCGTTATGTGGGGCCGGCGTACGCCGCTGGTGGTCATGGAAGGCGCAGTAACGGCCGTACGATACGTGAATGTCATCCTCCGACCGATAATGCAACCATATCAGCAACATATTGGCGAGGCATTCGTCTTCATGGACGACAATTCGCGCCCCCATCATGCACATCTAGTGAATGACTTCCTTCAGGATAACGACATTGCTCGACTAGAGTGGCCAGCATGTTCTCTAGATATGAACCCCATCGAACGTGCCTGGGACAGATTGAAAAGGGCTGTTTATGGACGACGTGACCCACCAACCACTCTGAGGGATCTACGCCGAATCGCCGTTGAGGAGTGGGACAATCTTGGCCAACAGTGCCTTGATGAACTTGTGGATAGTACGCCACGACGAATACAGGCAAGCATCAACGCGAGGACGTGCTGCTAGGTATTAGAGGTACCAGTGTGTACAGGAATCTGGACCACCAACTTTGAAAGTCTCGCTGTATGGTGGTACAACATGCAATGTGTGGTTTTCATGAGCAATGATATCTGTTCCAATTTTCTGTACAGGTTTCGGAATTCTCTGAGGTGATGTAGAACTTTTTCAAGCGTGACCAGTTGGCATATAAACTCTCCTCCCGCACAGGCCATGAAGGCGCAAAGGTACTGACGGGTCACCGTGTCATCCTCAGCCCACAGGCGTCACTGGATGCGGATATGGAGGGGCATGTGGTGAGCACACCGCTCTCCCGGCCGTATGTCAGTTTCCGAGACCGGAGCCGCTACTTCTCAATCAAGTAGCTCCTCAGTTTGCCTCACAATGGCTGAGTACACCCCGCTTACCAACAGCGCACTGCAGATCGGATGGTCACCTATCCAAGCGCTAGCCCAGCCCTACAGCGCTTAACTTCGGTGATCTGACGGGAACCGGTGTTACCACTGCGAAGTACCATATAGGTTGGTCACAATTAGTTTGCGCACGAGCAAACTGTGTGAGGGAAATAAAGGAGCTCAGATTGTGGAGGAGAATATAAATGTTATAATAACCTAAGAAAAGCTAGTAACCCCGCAATGTAGATCAGCGTATATAATCTGCAAACCACTGTGAAGTGAAGGGCAGACAGTACTTAGGATGGAACTACATCTTAGAGTTCAAACTAATCATCATCATCATCATTTAAGACTGATTATGCCTTTCACCGTTCAGTCTGGAGCATAGTCCCCATTATAAAATTCCTCCATGATCCCCTATTCAGTGCTAACATTGGCGCCTCTTCTGATGTTAAGCCTATTACTTCAAAATCATTCTTAACCGAATCCAGATACCTTCTCCTTGGTCTACCCCGACTCCTCCTACCCTCTACTGCTGAACCCATGAGTCTCTTGGGTAACCTTGCTTCTCCCATGCATGTAACATGACCCCACCATCTAAGCTTGTTCGCCCTGACTGCTACATCTATAGAGTTCATTCCAAGTTTTTCTTTGATTTCCTCATTGTGGACACTCTCCTGCCATTGTTCCCATCTACTAGACCTGCAATCATCCTAGCTACTTTCATATCCGTAACCTCAACATTACGAGGTGCATTCAAGTTCTAAGGCCTCCGATTTTTTTTCTAATTAACTCCTCACCCGAAATCGATGAAACTGGCGTTACTTCTCGACGTAATCGCCCTGCAGACGTACACATTTTTCACAACGCTGACGCCATGATTCCATGGCAGCGGCGAAGGCTTCTTTAGGAGTTTGTTTTGACCACTGGAAAATCGCTGAGGCAATAGCAGCACGGCTAGTGAATGTGTGGCCACGGGGAGTGTCTTTCATTTTTGGAAAAAGCCAAAAGTCACTAGGAGCCATGTCAGGTGAGTAGGGAGCATGAGAAATCACTTCAAAGTTGTTATCATGAAGAAACTGTTGCGTAACGTTAGCTCGATGTGCGGGTGCGTTGTCTTGGTGAAACAGCACACGCGCAGCCCTTCCCGGACGTTTTTGTTGCAGTGCAGGAAGGAATTTGTTCTTCAAAACATTTTCGTAGGATGCACCTGTTACCGTAGTGCCCTTTGGAACGCAATGGGTAAGGATTACGCCCTCGGTGTCCCAGAACATGGATGCCATCATTTTTTCAGCACTGGCGGTTACCCGAAATTTTTTTGGTGGCGGTGAATCTGTGTGCTTCCATTGAGCTGACTGGCGCTTTTTTCTGGATTGAAAAATGGCATCCACGTCTCATCCACTGTCACAACCGACGAAAAGAAAGTCCCATTCATGCTGTCGTTTCGCGTCAACATTGCTTGGCAACATGCCACACGAATCTGCCATCACAACTAAGTCATCGGCATATGCGAGACTGCTTATTTTGTGTTCACATATCTTAATGTCGTGGGTGGGAATTTAAGGAGATGGGATCTGGATAAACTGAAAGAACCAGAGGTTGTACAGAGTTTCAGGGAGAGCATAAGGAAACAATTGACAGCAATGGGGGAAAGAAGTACAGTAGAAGAAGAATGGGTAGCTCTGAGAGATGAAGTGGTGAAGTCGGCAGAGGATCAAGTAGGTAAAAAGACGAGGGCTAGTAGAAATCTTTGGGTAACAGAAGAAATATTGAATTTAATTGATGAAAGGAGAAAATATAAAAATGCAGTAAATGAGGCAGGCAAAAAGGAATACAAACGTCTCAAAAATGAGACTGACAGGAAGTGCAAAATGGCTAAGCATGGATGGCTAGAGGACAAATGTAAGGATGTAGAGGCTTATCTCACTAGGGATAAGATAGATGCTGCCTACAGGAAAATTAAAGAGACCTTTGGAGAACAGAGAACCACTAGTATGAATATCAAGAGCTCAGATGGAAACCCAGTTCTAACCAAAGAAGGGAATGCAGGAAGGTGGAAGGAGTATATAGAGGGTCTATAAAAGGGCGATGAACTTGAGGACAATATTATAGAAATGGAAGAGAGTGTATATGAAGATGAAGGGGGAGATACGATACTGCGTGAAGAGTTTGACAGAGCACCGAAAGACCTGAGCCGAAACAAGGCCCCGGGAGTAGACAACATTCCATTAGAACTACTGTCGGCCTTGGGAGAGCCAGTCCTAACAAAACTCTACCATCTGGTGAGCAAGATGTATCAGACAGGCGAAATACCCTCAGACTTCAAGAAGAATATAATAATTCCAATCCCAAAGAAAGGAGGTCTTGACAGATGTGAAAATTACCGAACTATCGGTTTAATAAGTCACAGCTGCAAAATACTAACACGAATTCTTTAGAGACGAATGGAAAAACTGGTAGAATCCGACCTCGGGGAAGATCAGTTTGGATTCCGTAGAAATATTGGAACACGTGAGGCAATACTGACATTACGACTTATCTCAGAAGAAAGATTAAGGAAAGGCAAACCTACGTTTCTAGCATTTGTAGACTTAGAGATAGCTTTTGACAATGTTGACTGGAATACTCTCTTTCAAGTTCTGAAGGTGGCAGGGGTAAAATACAGGGAGCGAAAGGCTATTTACAATTTGTACAGAAACCAGATGGCAGTTATAAGAGTCGAGGGGCATGAAAGGGAAGCAGTGGTTGGGAAGGGAATGAGACAGGGTTGTAGCTGACCCCAATGTTATTCAACCTGTATATTGAGCAAGCTGTAAAGGAAACAAAAGAAAAATTCGGGTTAGGTATTATAATCCATGGAGAAGAAATAAAAACTTTGAGGTTCGCCGATGACATTGTAATTCTGTCAGAGACAGCAAAGGACTTGGAAGAGCAGTTGAACGGAATGGACAGTGTCTTGAATGGAGGATATAAGATGAAGATCAACAAAAGCAAAACGAGGATAATGGAATGTAGTCGAATTAAGTCGGGTGATGCTGTGGGAATTAGATTAGGAAATGAGACACTTAAAGTAGTAAAGGATTTTTGCTATTTGGGGAGCAAAATAACTGATTATGGTCGAAGTAGAGAGGATATAAAATGTAGAGTGGCAATGGCAAGGTAAACGTTTCTAAAGAAGAGAAATTTGTTAACATCGAGTATAGATTTAAGTGTCAGGAAGTCGTTTCTGAAAGTATTTGTATGGAGTGTAGCCATGTATGGAAGTGAAACATGGACGATAAATAGTTTGGACTAGAAGAGAATAGAAGCTTTCGAAATGTGGTGCTACAGAAGAATGCTGAAAATTAGATGGGTAGATCACATAACTAATGAGGAGGTATTGAGTAGAGTTGGGGAGAAGAGGAGTTTGTGGCACAACTTGACGAGAAGAAGGGACCGGTTGGTAGGACATGTTCTGAGGCATCAAGGGATCACAAATTTAGCATTGGAGGGCAGCGTGGAGGGTACCAAGAGATGAATACCCTAAGCAGATTCAGAAGGATGTAGGTAGCAGTAGGTACTGGGAGATGAAGAAACTTGCACAGGATTGGGTAGAATGGAGAGCTGCATCAAACCAGTCTCAGGACTGAAGACCACAACAACAACATATCTTAATCTCACCCAGCCAGTCTATTGTTTTCAACATATGGTCCATAAATAATATGAACAACAGTGGAGTCAGGTTGCGGCCTTGTCTTACCCCTGAAACTACTCTGTACCATGAACTCAATTTACCGTCAACTCTAGCTGCTGCCTGACTATCTATGTAAAGACCTTTAATTGCTTGCAAAAGTTTGCCTCCTATTCCATAATCTCGTAGAACAGACAATACCTTCCTCCTAGGAACCCGGTCATATGTCTTTTCTAGATCTATAAAGCATAGATACAATTCCCTGTTCCACTCATAACACTTCTCCATTATTTGCCGTAAGCTAAGGATCTGGTCCTGACAACCTCTAAGAGGCCTAAACCCACACTGAATTTCATCCAATTGGTCCTCAACTAATACTCACACTTTCCTTTCAACAATACCTGAGAAGATTTTACCCACAACGCTGATTAAAGAGATACCTCTGTAGTTGTTACAATCTTTTCTGTTTCCATGTTTAAAGATTGGTGTGATTACTGCTTTCGTCCAATCTGATGGAACCTGTCCCCACTCCCTCGCCATTTCAATTATCCTGTGTAGCCATTTAAAACCTGATATTCCACTGTATTTGATGAGTTACGACTTAATTTCATCCACCCCAGCAGCTTTATTGCACTGCAATCTATTGACCATTTTCTCCACTTCCTCAAATGTGATCATATTTCCATCATCATTCCTACCCCTTGTACATCGAAATCTGAAACATTACTGATCATATTTTCACCTACATTGAGCAAATACTTGTCCAAAACCCTTTCATTTCCTTCTTACCTCCGTTTCGAAGACTGCTAATTACACTCTAGAATGGTTTTCCAACAGCTTGACCTAAAGTCTCCAACCTGTTTCCAAAGTCTTCCCAAGATTTCTTCTTGGATGCTGCAATTATCTGTTTGGCTTTGTTTCTTTCTTCAACACAACTCTCTCTGTCTACCTGAGTTCTAGTATGTAGCCATTTTTGATACGCCTTCTTTTTCCTTTTACAGGCTGCCTTGACTGTGTCATTCCACCAAGCTGTTTGCGTCATCCTACCTTTACACACTACTGTTCCAAGACATTCTTTAGCCACTTCTAGTACTGTGTCCCTGTACCTTGTCCATTTCTTTTCCAATGACTGTAATTGCCTACATTCAACTAACTGGTACCTTTCTGATATCACTGTTATGTACTTGTGCCTGATTTCCTTATCCTGAAAATGGACCTGACCTCCTGCACTTTCGGCCTCAAAATACCAATTTCACTGCAGATTAAATAGTGATCTGTGTCATCAAAGAATCCCCTGTTATTATATAGTCAATGACAGATCTGGTTCCCCTGTCTTCCAAAGTATACCGGTGAATGTTCTTATGTTTAAAAAAGGAGTTTGTGATTACTAAGCCCATACTGGCACAGAAATCCAAGAGTTGTTTCCCGTTCCTGTTGGCCTCCATATCCTCTCCAAATTTACCCGTAACCTGTTCATACCCTTCTGTTCGATTTCCAATCCTGGGATTAAAATCACCCATGAGTAGAACACTGCCCTTGTCCTTTACTCTAACAACTACATAACTGAGTGCGTCTTAAAAACTATCCATTTTATCTTGATCTATCCCTTCACAATCCGAATATACTGACACAATCTTAATTTTCTTGCTAGACACTAAAACTAAGAAAAAAAGAAATAAGATACTCCGGCACTGGATAGAAAGTAATTCTACATTGTTAAATTCTGTAACTATTACGTCCCATAGTCAAAAAACTATTTTGATTTTGATTCTGGAAACGTCTACTAAAGTACATGCGTGTGGCATATGAAAGCAGACTGAATGTACGTATGAGTGAACCGTGAATTAAAGCCTTTGTTTTGAAACTTCCTGGCAGATTAAAAATTCGAGTCGGACCGGTACTCAAACCTGAGACCTCCGCCTTTCGCAGACACGAGCTATCCTGAATGAACTATTCAGATAATACTGAAGACCCTCCCTCACGGTTTCACTTCCGCCAGTACCATCCGGGTCGCGGGTGCGATTTGTTAGCTCAGTCGCTCTATCTATTCCCAACGACACTGTGCATAGAGTTGCACGAAGCACCGAATGGGATATGTGGAGAGGGATCATATTTAAGAACCCAATCCACACGGCGAATATGCACCTTCAGAAAGGAAGACTTCGACTGCGGAACATGCAAGTGCAGTGCTAGGCAGTGTTCATTAACAAGAGATTAAGAGATAACTCAACGTTGCCGGGATTTTTTTTTATAACGAGCAAATTATTCACCTGTCTGGGATAAAAAAAAAAGTAAATCTGGGCCATATAAATACAAATATGGATTACGTGGAAAGGTACTACAATGAATTCAGTTATGCTGAATCCTTGCTAACAAACCTGCCAATATCAACACTACAAAGATACATGCCACATATATGGAGAGTGATTGCCCAAATACCGTCACCAAAAGGCATCCCGCAAATGTCTAGCAAGACATCAATAACCTGATACTCTCAACAAGTATACATTCTATCTGTTACGATGCAGTAAATGACTTCATACCGATTGGCGGAAAACTACACGTACAGGAACGGAACTGAGACCCCCACCAATTGCACAAGCTTCCAAATGGTGGGTAGTTCACCAGGAACTATGTAGAAATATGGAAACGGAACCGAAAAAAGCTGACAGTAATAAAAAGAAAAGCGAAACATTCAATTAGTATAAATCACATATCACAACCAAACTCGAAACTGTTTCCCAAATCCAAAGATAAGAGCTATACTTGCCTATTGGAGCACTGGGTTTGTTGCTTGATGAATAATGTAAGGATATCTTTAGAAGAATACAAATTATGTATCAGAGAACATTAACGACTTATCTAAGGAAAAATTACCGGGAAGCTATAATTAACCCTTCCCTATCTAACACGTTATAACACGGAAACTAATTACTGTACGAGTACCAAATTTGGTAGGATGGGGTGCATGATTTCCATGCGTCACAGCGCCATCGTCCAGTTCCAAGTATGGCCACCAGGTGCCGTGATCAGTCATCGTGATTCTCACACACGTGACCAGTCGCAATGCTCTTGTTGACGTGTCAATATGAGGTTGGACAAAAGGAGCAGGGCATTATTAGTGAAGTTCTATTATAAAAAAAAAGTAATGCTGCAGCTACACTTCGAGAATATCGCCGGGTTAAAGGATTACGGAAGGGTCCCCTTTCCCCACCTGCTGTGCGCAGCGTGATGAAGCAGTTCGAATCAAATGGAGAACTGGGCGTCGCTTCGGGAAGAGACCGACAACCGGTTGCCCCACAGGTGTTCTTGTACCAGACAACGCTGCACGCGATTCCCCATCGGCAGGCAGTGCGCGTGCTGTGTCACGACAGTTGAACATCCAGTGTACGGAAGCTGCTTCTAACCATTCTCAAATTTTATCCGAACAAGATCCATATCGTGCAGTAGCTTCCGCCACAGGACGAAGAACGACGTGTTCTCTTCGTTCTCCACTTTCTCGCAAGGATTGAAGTTGACGAGGGCTGGCCCTGAAACATCCTATGGACAGAAGAAGCTCATTTTTCTCTGATGGGTGAGGTGAACACACAGAATCTCCTAGTGTGGGGATCTTCACGTCCCGTCACTGTGTATGGTGTGGCTTCACGGCCACGTCCATCAAATGGTTCAAATGGTTCTAAGCACTATGGGACTCAACATCTGAGGTCATCAGTCCCCTAGAACTTAGAACTACTTAAACCTAACTAACCTAAGGACATCACACACATCCATGCCCGAGGCAGTATTCGAACCTGCGACCGTAGTGGTCACGCCGTTCCAGACTGTAGCGCCTAGAACCGTTCGGCCACTGATTTGAAGCGCAGCAGATGAAGAATGGTAGCCAGCATACCTACGGATATGACTCGTCCTGCCGTTCAGAATGCAATTCTACGCTTTCAGAGTCTTCTCGGCATTAATGGGAGCAGTATTGAACCCTTTTTGTAGCAGTAATGGTACCGGTATGTAATGATACGATTTACCGTAGCAGCACATTAAAAGTGCTTCAGTTGAATTGAGTTTGCATTATTTCTGTTCCTCATGTCCTTGACATTAATGATACGAAGTTTGGTACTCGTACGGTAAGTAGTTTCCGTGTTATAACGTGTTAAGTAGGAAAAGGTTAATCATAACCACTTGATAATAAAATGGTGTCAAAACTTCCTAGCAATCACTCTTTTTAACCTCGACTACTAGGTAACTATACGAAGTATTTCATCCACAAGTCGATACGCAGAAGGCTAATAACCCCAAATAAATGGCTCAAGAAGCTTCGATTAAGAACACAAATGTTAATTTGCGAAGTGCTGTTGGCACCTTTTATTTATGTGATGTTTGGGAACTCTATCAAACAAGGAAATTTCTCCTGTTTAGCGTTTTTAAATCCCGGATCCCGAGAATGAAGAATACATTCACTAGCACACAGAAGATAAAGAACGCGATATTTTTACAGGAAAAAAGGAATTGCAGACTAGCTGAGCAAACAATTTTGTATTGGTGCACGAATAAGAAACTATGACGGCTCAAGGGACTTTAAATTAAATACATTACAAATTACTTCAGTTAATCCAAGTTTGTTTATAGTTATATATCTTTTTCGCCCAATGATGAAAGAAAACGTTTTTATTTTTGCAGACCAACATTATTTTATTTTTACAAGAAGGAACTGTCATTAGAATGAGATTTTCACTCTGCAGCAGAGTGTTCGCTGATATGAAACTTCCTGGCAGATTAAAACTGTGCCTTAAGGCAAAGGTCCTGAGTTCGAGTCTCGGTCCGGCACACAGTTTTAATCTACCAGGAAGTTTCAGGAACTGTCATTATTAAAAAGAGAGTTGGTTGAACAGTTGCCCGCAAAATCCGAAGGTCCCACCTTCGAGACACGGTCCGACACAGAGTTTAAAACTCGCAGAAAGTTTCAAAATAACTCATTTCCGCTGCAAAATGAAAATTCGTCCTGAATAGCCTTTGTTGTTTGAAGACTAGCTGCTAATAGGAACTATTGGTATAATCTCCATCATAAAAAATAGCTGCTGGGTAGCAACAGTAATATGTGACACCATTCAACCAAATGAAATGGGAGTCAACCCACACCATTTCATCAGTAAAAGTGTCCGCTACTTGCATCCTTTCAACCGTGAGAAATAGTACAGAAAGAACCCACTGAATAAGATAGCGGAAGGAGGTCTCAAGAAATGGCAGCGGTCGCAAGCGAGAACTAGACGCGGCTCTTTAAAGTCTGAGATAAGAATAATGTGGCTCCACCTCTGTATCTCAGAGGACATCTGAGACCCTCGCCCAGAGCAACGGCGAGCGTAACTTGTCGCTACGCCGCGCTCCGCTGACCACCTGCGGTGCTCGCGCGACATCTGGTGGCCTGCCAACTGGGTCACCGGGCCAACCATTTACCCTGGTCCGGCGCCGAACGCGTTCCCAGCAGTCGAGAAGGAACCCAGGGACGGAAAGACCTTATCGAGCCAGGGCGCCGATGCTTTTAAAGTTTATTACGAGCGACGATTCCGGAGACACTAAGGAATGATCCAAAGTCGTCCCTCACCTTCACACTTCCACTGATTTTTTATGTGCTTTATGGTCAATTGATACCTGACGGAACGAAACGACAAGACATTAACAAGGCGGCATCCAAGTAGTCCGTCACCAAACTGGAACGGGGCGTCAAAGTCAAGGTTTCTCGGGCAGAAAGCATTGACGTCACTAGTGTTGTCATCTGTTGACATCCTGTATTGGTCTCGAACACTCACGTTACATAGTACTGTAGTTGGCTCCGTGCTTTTACGTTTGCTTGTTGTTCAAAAAATGGCTCTGAGCACTATGGGACTCAACTGCTGTGGTCATAAGTCCCCTAGAACTACTTAAACCTTACTAACCTAAGGACAGCACACAACACCCAGCCATCACGAGGCAGAGAAAATCCCTGACCCCGCCGGGAATCGAACCCGGGAACCCGGGCGTGGGAAGCGAGAACGCTACCGCACGACCACGAGATGCGGGCTGCTTGTTGTTCTTCGATGTTGTGGTCTTCAGTCCAAACACTGGCTTGACAGAGCTCTACATGCTACTCTATCCAGTACAAGACTCTTTATCTCCAAATAACTACTGCAACTTACATCCTTCTGAATCTGCTTAGTTTATTCATCACTTGGTCGCCCTCTATAATTTTTACCCTCCACACTTCCCTCCAATACTAGGTTGGTGATCCCCTGATGCGTCCCAATGTATCCTATCAACTGATCCCTTCTTCTATTGAGGTTGTGCCACAAACGTTTTACCTCCCCAATTTTACTCAGCACCTTCTCATTAGTTCCATGATCTACCCACCTAATCTTCAGCATTCTTCTGTAGCGCCACATTTCGAAAGCTTCTATTCTCTTCTTGTCTAAACTGTTTACCATCGATGTTTCACTTCCAAACATGACTACACCCATATCAATACTTTCAGAAAGGACTTCCAAACACATAAATCTATATTTCATGCTAACAAATTTCTCTTCTTCAGAAACGCTTTCTTGCCATTGCCAGTCTACATTTTATATCCTCTCGACTTCGGCCACCATCAGTTATTTTACTGCCCAAAAAGCAAAACTCATCGACCACTTTAAGTGCCAAGTTTCCTAATCTAATTCCCTCTGCTTCATCGATTACATTTCTTTATCTTTGTTTGCTTTTGTTGATATTCATCTTATATCCATCTTTCACGACAGTGTTCATTTCGTTCAACCAGTCTTCCAAATCTTTTCCTGTCTCTGACAGAATTACAATGTCACTGGCAAACCTCAAAGATTTTATTTGTTCTCCCTGAACTGTAAAACCTCCTCAAAATATTTCTACGGTTTCCTTCACGTTTGCTTTGAACTAATTTTACTCAAATGAAACTACATGGTTCCATAGCAGAGACCATTTCAAGTTTCAGACATCATATATATAGACTGAAACAACGAATGAAAATTTGTATCTAGGCCAGGATTCGAACCTGGGTCTCTCGCTCACTAGGCATAAGCACAAGCCACCAAGTCGCCCTGTCATAGTGGCTTAATACAACCGCGCGGACTTCCCCAGCACGCCTCCGTCCTCAATTCAAATTTCCATTCACGCCTCAGCTCACTTGGTACAAATTTTCATTCGTCCATTCCGTCTGCATATTCGTGACACAATGCGATGTCCTATGACAATTTGTAATTTTTTTTCTAGTGAGTGGTCTCCCACAAGAAAGGCGAGATAATTCGAGGAGAAAAATGATTCACATTTTACTTTGACATAGAAAAATCCAACACATTATATAAATAATGATATAAACTGATGAAAAAATTTTCGATAAAAATCTTTTTTTTTTAACAGTGAAAAACTCAGATCTACTGCAGCAGGAAATTCTGTCGTATTTGATGTTATCCGGCACTTAGAAAGAAAAACATTGTGATGAATTATGTGCAAAGGTTTTAAGTACAGCGATTTATGTCCTTTAAATTTCAGTTACACCATAAATCACACGACTTTAGAGGCTGTCAGTTCAACTAAATACCTAGGAATTACAATTAACAATGACTTAAATTGCACCGATAATGTTGTGGAGAAGGTAAACCAAAGACTGCATTTTGTTGGCAGAAAATTTACAAAATGTAACAGGTCTACTAAAGAGACTGACTACACAACTCCTGTTCGTCCTCTAGGCGCTTCAGTCCGGAACCACGCTGCTGCTACGGTCGCAGGTTCGAATCCTGCCTCGGGCATCGATGTGTGTGATATCCTTAGGTTGGTTAGGTTTAAGTAGTTCTAAGTCTATGGGACTGATGACGTCAGATGTTAAGTCCCATACAAACCAGGGGAGAGGGTGTCAGGAAAACGACAAGCCAGTTGCGTTGGCTATCATTAAAACAAAGACGCTTTTCGTTGCAGAGAGATCTTTTCACGAAATTTTAATCTCCAACTTTCTCCTCTGAATGTGAAAATATTTCACTGTCACCAGCCTACACAGGGAGAAATGATCGTCGCTTTCGTTTTGGCCATTAATAAGCTTTGTCACTGCGAGTTCCCTAGTTTTTATACTACGGGGGTTGGACATAAAATAGGGAAAAACCGCAAAAAATTCAACCTTGAACATAAACGCATTTGCTAGCCAATCCTACAGGTTGCACTGTTGTATCTAACCACGAACAGCACCTGTACAATATCGTCAATTCGTTTCAAGTGTTAGTCGCGATAAGAAGAGTGTTCTCTGCCGCTGAGAGTGCAGTATGTCGGAGCTAAGTGTATTCGAACGTGGGCAAATTTTGATGGCCGTGTGGTGTGTGCTTCCGTAACCAAGGGCGGCCAAGTGTTTGGTGCTTCAGGAGGCACCGCATCTCAGGTTTATACGGCATACAGTAAGAGCGGAAAATCATCAGCCATTCATTCACAACTCGAACAAAAGTGTGTGTTGAGGGATTGTGACAGAACGTCGCTGAAGAAGATTGTGACAAAAAGCAACAGGACGTCAGCTGCAAAATTCACTGCAGAACTGAATGTCGCACTCGCGATAATTGTCAGCACCAAAACAAAACGTAGAAAGCTTCAGAAGTAGGGAATTTCAGGGCGAGGTGGTATTAGAAAACCATTCATCAGAGAAGCAAATGCCCGTAACAGAATAATGCGGTAGTGAAGCCATAAAAACTGGGCTATTGAACCTTGGAAGAAAGTCATCTGATCTGATGAGCCAGGTTTCACGCCGTTTCCTGTTTCTGACCGAATTTACGTCCCAAGACTGAAATACTGCTCGTCTTTGGTTATGATTTGGGGAGTCATATCGTAGTACTTCATGGGTCCCACGGTTACTCTTCAAGGTTGCATTACTGCCAAGCATTATCTGACCATTTTAGCTGATCAGCTCCACCCCGAGGTACAGTGTTTGCTCCTTGACGATGATTCTGTGTAAGAAGAGGAGAGGAGCTCTGCTCACACAGCTCGCATCGTCCAGGACTGGGTCTGTGAATAGTCGCTCCTCCTCAGTCAACATATCTCACTACTGCTGATCCCTTGCGGTCTACTTTGGAGAAACGGGTGCGTGATCACTATCTATCTCAATCGTCGTTACCTGAACTTTGTACTATTTTTCAGAAACAATAGTACAAGATTCCGTTGAAAACCATACAGAACCGGTATTTATCCATTCCGAGATGACTCCAAATTGTTTCTAAAGCCAACGATTTTCCTACTCCGAATCAGGCATGTTAATCTGTTGTGTTTTTAGAGTTTCCATATCGTTATGCACCCACTGTGTATTCCAACGACATGTATCACGTACAGTATCTCGTACCTTTACTTCTGCCGTTCGGTTCTGCGATAAGCGAAGTGACGTCTTGCTGACATTCTATCTAGTGTCAACACACCACCTGCCGGACCTTTACGTTCCATCCAGTGTGAATCGGTCTTTAAATGTTACCTAGAAAATCCGCTACCATGTCTGGTAACAGGGAGCCCATCACTGTACAAGGAACAACACGTTATTAGAGAGCGCAAGCTAGTCATTATGTAACACCGAAGTAGCATCTAAGAAAGGCAGCAAATTTTAATCTTTTAACTTGAATTACTTCATGCTATTACTATCGGTACGCTTTTCGAGCCACAGCACATGGTCAGGCAACGATCCAGAAACCCCAGTTCCTCGCCATCAATCATTTGGAATTTGTGGGATGTTATGGTATCCCTCTCCAGACATTCACAGGGTCTTTGTTGCCTAAGAGAAAGAAGAATGCGGAATTATTGTAAATCGGAAACGTATGTGAAAGTCATAATTCTCATGTTACCTTTTGTTGTCTTCCAGATTAAAAAAAACGATACAAACCGCTTGAAGAGTCTTTCACATTTTGCAAGACGCACAAAAAAAAGCAACAGCTACACTTGTGCAACGAAACATCCCGTCCAGTCAACATGAAAGAAAACAAAAAATCGTGAATGTGACAAATAAGAGAGACATCAGGTATAACTGGAAAACCTGACACTTACAATCAGAAACTGTTCTGAGTTTCTGATTGTAGCTGATCGTAGCTGATATAAAAGATAAATGTCAAAGTAATATTGCTAAGTTATTTTCAAAATTTTGGAAATTAAGTTCATGTCTTTTATACACAGGGTGTAATGGGTATAAGTGCAGATATTTCTATCGGTGACTGAGGGCGGCGTAATAAACAACATCATATCAGTATTTATGTCATTTACATACCAATAATTATAGCCATTACAAGTCGTTTGTTTTTAGGTTGGTTAGTACTCTCAAGTATCTTTGGAAAGAGCAAGCCAATAATGCTTATTTTTCACTGGGCAGCAGGTCAAGTGTTGAAGTATGGTCACATGGACACAAAACAGTTGGTCTATACTGACAGGTGCAGTCTACTTTGTGGTGCAGTGTAACCATGCAGAAAACATCAGGTCTCGATTGCAGAGAAAGTAGAACCAACACACTGATGTGTGTACATTTAATATATCACATATAAAAATATTTGCATTTATATTCATTATACTCTGTATTATAAATGAAAAAGTTTTAAGTGCGTGTGTGTATAAATGTATGTGTGTGTGTGTGTGTGTGTGTTGTTATTCCTTCATGCTGAAGTGGCTTGACAGATCTGGATGGTCTTTGGAATGGAAACTGCTTATGCCTTCAATTACCACATAGGCCACCTTATACCTACCTAAAAAAGAGATGGAACGGAGGGGGGAAAAAGAGGTGTAGCTCATGCTGTGTGAATACCCACACTTTATTCATCAGTATTTGTGAATGTGAGCACTTTGTGACTTGCAACAAACTTTACACACAATATCAATGTTGTTGTTGTGGTCTTCAGTCCTGAGACTGGTTTGATGAAGCTCTCCATGCTACTCTACTGTGCAAGCTGCTCCATCTCCCAGTACGTACTGCAGCCTACATCCTTCTGAATCTGCTTAGTGTAAAAATCGTTGAGGGAGACCTAGGGATGAATATCTCTAGGTCTCCCTCTACGATTTTTACCCTCCACGCTGCCCTCCAGTACTAAATTGGCGATCCCTTGATGCCTCAGAACATGTTCTACCAACCGATCCCTTCTTCTTGTCAAGTTGTGCCACACACTCCTCTTCTCCCCAGTTCTATTCAATACCTCCTCATTAGTTATGTGATCAACCCATCTAATCTTCAGCATTCTTCTGTAACACCACATTTCGAAAGCTTCTATCCTCTTCTTTTCCAAACTATTTATTGTTCATGTTTCACTTCCATACATGGCTACACTCCATACAAATACTTTCAGAAGCGACTTCCTGACACTTGAATCTATACTCGATGTTAACAAATTTCTCTTCTTCAGAAACGTTTTCCTTGCCATTGCCAGTCTACATTTAATATCTTCTTTACTTCGACCATCATCAGTTATTTTGCTCCCCAAATAGCAAAACTCATTTACTACTTTAAGTGTCTCATTTCCTAATCTAATTCCCTCAGCATCACCCGACTTAATTCGACTAGATTCCATTATCATCGTTTTGCTTTTGTTGATGTTCATCTTATATCCACCTTTAAAGACAGTCCATTCCGTTCAACTGCTCTTCCAAGTCCTTTGCTGTCTCTGACAGAATTACAATGTCATCGGCGAACCTATAAGTTTCTATTTCTTCTCCATGGATTTTATTACCTACTCCGAATATTTCTAACTTATAACTGCCATCTGGTTTCTGTACAAATTGTAAATAGCCTTTCGCTCCCTGTATTTTACCCCTGCCAACTTCAGAATTTGAAAGAGAGTATTGTAGTCAACGTTGTCAACAGCTTTCTCTATGTCTACAAATGCTATAAACGTAGGTTTGCCTTTTCTTAATCTAGCTTCTAAGATAAGTCGGAGGGTCAGTATTGCCTCGCGTGTTGCAATATTTCTTCGGAATCCAAACTGATCTTCCCCGAGGTCACTTTACCAGTTTTTCCATTCGTCTGTAAAGAATTCGCGTTAGTATCTGGCAGCCGTGACTTATGAAACTGATAGTCCAGTAATTTTCACTTCTGTCAACACCTGCTTTCTTTGGGATTGGAATTATTATAATCTTCTTGAAGTCTGAGGGTATTTCGCCTGTCTCATACATTTTGCTCACCGGATGGTAGAGTTTTGTCAGGACTGGCTCTCCCAACGCTGTAAGTAGTTCTAATGGAATGTTGTGTACTCCCGGGGCCTTGTTACGACTTAGGTCTTTCAGTGCTCTGTCAAACTCTTCACGCAGTAGCATATCTCCCATTTCACCTTCATCTAAATCCTCTTCCATTTCCATAATATTACCGTGAAGTACATCGCCCTTGTATAGACACTCTACATACTCCTTCCACCTTTCTGCTACCCTTCTTTGCTTAGAACTGGGTTTCCATCTTAGCTCTTGATATTCATGCAAGTGATTCTCTTTTCTCCAAAGGTCTCTTTAATTTTCCTGTAGGCAGTATCTATCTAACCCCTAGTGAAATAATCCTCTACATCCTTACATTTGACCTCTAGCCATCCCTGCTTAACCATTTTGCACTTCCTGTCGATCTCATTTTTGAGACGTTTGTTTTCCCTTTTGCCTGCTTCATTTACTGCATTTTTATATTTTTTTCTTTCATCAATTAAATTCAATATTTCTTCTGTCACCCAAGGATTTCTACTAGCCCACGTGTTACTACCTACTTGATCCTCTGCTGCCTTCACTACTTCATCCCTCAAAGCTACCCATTCTTCTTCTACTGTACTTCTTTCCCCCATTCTTGTCAATTGTTCACTAATGCTCTCCCTAAAACTCTGTACAACCTCTGGTTCTTTCAGTTTATCCAGGTTCCATGTCCTTAAATTCCCACCTTTTTGTAGTTTCTTCAGTTTTAATCTACAGTTCATGACCAATAGATTGTGGTCAGAGTCCACATCTGCCCCTGGAAATGTCTTACAATTTAAAAACTGGTTGCTAAATCTCTGATTTGCCATTATACAATCTATCTGATACGTTCTAGTATCCCCAGGATTCTTCCATGCATACAACCTTCTTTTATGATTCTTGAACCAAGTGTTAGCTATGATTAAGTTATGCTCTGTGCAAAATTCTACCAGGCGGCTTCCTCTTTCATTGTTTCCCCTCAATCCATATTCACCTACTACGTTTCCTTCTCTTCCTTTTCCTACTAAGGATTCCAGTCACCCATCACTATTAAATTTTCGTCTCCCCTCACTATCTGGATAATTTCATTTATCTCATCATACATTTCTTCAATTTCTTCGTTATCTGCAGAGCTAGTTGACATATAAACTTGTACTACTGTAGTAGGCGTGGGCTTCGTGTCTATCTTGGCCACAATAATGCGTTCACTATGCTGTTTGTAGTAGCTTACGCGCACGCGCACTTCTATTTTTTTATGCATTATTAAACCTACTCCTGCATTACCCCTACTTGATTTTGTATTTATAACCCTGTATTCACCTGACCAAAAGTCTTGTTTCTCCTGCCACCAAACGTCGCTAGTTCCCACTATATCTAACTTTAACCTATCCATTTCCCCATTTAAATTTTCTGCCGGCCGCGGTGGTCTAGCGGTTCTGGCGCTGCAGTCCGGAACCGCGGGACTGCTACGGTCGCAGGTTCGAATCCTGCCTCGGGCATGGGTGTGTGTGATGTCCTTAGGTTAGTTAGGTTTAAGTAGTTCTAAGTTCTAGGGGACTTATGACCTAAGATGTTGAGTCCCATAGTGCTCAGAGCCATTTGAACCATTTATTTAAATTTTCTAACTTACCTGCCCAGTTAAGGGATCTGACATTCCACACTCCGATCCGTAGAACGCCAGTTTTCTTTCTCCTGATAACGACGTCCTCTTGAGTAGTCCCCGCCTTGAGATCCGAATGGGGGACTATTTTACCTCCGGAATATTTTACCATACAGTAAAGCTGCATGCCCTCGGGGAAAATTACGGCTGTAGTTTCCCCTTGCTTTGAGCCGTTCGCAGTACCAGCACAACAAGGCCGTTTTGGTTAGTGTGACAAGCCCAGATCAGTCAATCATCCAGACTGTTGCCCCTGCAACTACTGAAAAGGCTGCTGCCCCTCTTCAGAAACCACACGTTTGTCTGGCCTCTCAACAGATACCCCTCCATTGTGGTTGCACCTACGGTACAGCTATCTGTATCGCTGAGGCACGCAAGCCTCCCCACCAATGGCAAGGTTCATGGTTCATGGGGGGGGGGGGCACAATATCAAACCTTCACAAAACTTTCTGTCGGTCACAACCCTTAGAAAATGATGAAATGAAAAAAAATTGTCTCTTAGTATATTTCACTGTTCATGCAGTAAAACTGCCACATGAAGTATGACATTTTAACCTATTACTTCTTTAATACCTGTGCTATTCACAACACATTTCTTAAACTATAGCTACATACGCCACTTGATGCACCTACAAAATTATATTATTGTACGGCACATAGTTCAGGAGAAACGACGTCATAAACATTGAGCTTTGTAAAAATGAAACTGTGGTGTGAAATTTATTAGAGGTACAGGTGAAACATGTGTACTAGTACGTACAAGATATCTACACAGCAGGCTAGTACTACTCCCATAACATGCATGTTCTGCTCGGCAAACTGTATCTTCCCCTGACATTTAGGCTGCCCTGCACAGGAAGTCAATACGCTAAGGCAATACTTCCCCCACATAACACATGTGTCGATCAGAGCAGCCTACATGGCAGAGGTTTACGAAACACCTATTTCAACGTGTTAAATACATATAAAGTACCTTTCACATATTTTTATGCAAGCAAATCCATGCGTAAAAATTTCATTCTAAGCCCCTGGAACGATTTCAGCTACATTTGGTACACATTAGTGGCACCTGACTCAAGACTTGAATTGTTAGCCTATATCAGAGGCGCCATGTCGTATTCACTGAGCGTCATAAGCAGACACTCACTAGACGTGGTGGCCACTAGTCAATACGAAATACTTGGACCAGCTGTGCAGAGTATTGTGGTAGACTGTGTAACACTTACGAGTGAAATTTTCAATATTATATTGGAACCACGCAACAGTTCAGTGATGGAGGTCTTCAGTTGCCAACATACTGTGCCGTGGAAGATTCTCCATAAAAAATTGGGCAGGTGGGGTTTGCACTCCGAGGATTCCATACGAACTTAATTATGTGTGTAGACATTTTATCCATTCTGGTAGTTACGGCGTAAAGCCAAGAGCCGGCACGCCACTGGGGAACAAGAGAGCACAGACGGCTGTGAAGAAGACGCCAGCCAATCGCACGCTGACCGACCCCTGTCCAGGACGACAACGCGACAGCAGCGGCCTCTATGCGAAGAGAACCTAAGCGCCTCGCCCGACTGGCCGCGGTCCAATTCGAGAATAGCTTCAAGATTAGACATTTCGTTTCTACTATGTAGCATTGTCCATACTGAAGAAACTTGCTTACTTTTACGTCGCCCTTTTCTTGCGACACTTCTGTTGTGATAGTCCAGTATTGTAATTTTTCCTTCTGTAATAAAACTCATTAATACGATTTGTTTGAATGTTGTCTAGCGATCTGAAAAAGCAGGTTTCCCAGAGACCCCACATTTGACGACTAGGCGAATTCAACACTCCGAGTGGAGAATTTCGACGATTCTTGCCTCTTATAGACACTGATACAGGCAAGATATCGGTCGCAGGAATTCCGAGAGTTCCGAGAATATTTTATTTTTAGTTTTGAAATTGAGTAACAAATAACAAAAGAAATATTTTTTCGTTTAGTGCTCTAATATCAAACTAACAATTTTGTGATTTTTTTCCTTTACGTTTAGTGTGAAACGTTTTTCTTTTTCTTCCAAATTTCATGATCGTAGGTCAACGGGAAGTACCATGCAGGTTCTGATGTGTGAGTTTGCAAATATCAAAATATTTGACTATATGGCCTTACCTTTTGATTGAATTGCCTTCTAAGCTCCAATCTTTTACACCGCTAAGGGACCACAGACCTTAACCCATTAAGTTCCAGTGTCCTATTTTGAGGACAGAGCACATATTTATTTATAAATACACAATAAATTATTAATTTGCAACTATTACTGTTATACATTACTTGTTGATGCTTTTTATAACAAATGTATGCTTACAGGAAATTAAAAGCAATAAATCCTACCATTAATTGATTATTGAATACTAAGGCACACTTTTAGTTATTACAGGTATTTACTTTATCGACAATTTAATAATATTTGAAATGTGTGGCAAGGATCGTTCTGTGATTATTTATAGCCAACAATGTGTCTTTTAAACTACTTGCATTGTTAGCTCAATTGGAGTTATATTCATTGTTTTCCATTGTTATAAAATTTGGTGTGCTCGAAATAGGACACTGGGACTTGGTTTATCATTTCAGTTATTTGTATTGCTGCACGTTCGAATATGAAACTCTGCTACTGCTGATGTATTTTCTTTTTAGAACGTGGTAATTTTACCAGATTTTGTTGCTGAGTTAACTAACGACCCCTCTTATATATATATATATATATATATATATATATATATATATATATATATATATATATATATATATATACTCCTGGAAATTGAAATAAGAACACCGTGAATTCATTGTCCCAGGAAGGGGAAACTTTATTGACACATTCCTGGGGTCAGATACATCACATGATCACACTGACAGAACCACAGGCACATAGACACAGGCAACAGAGCATGCACAATGTCGGCACTAGTACAGTGTATATCCACCTTTCGCAGCAATGCAGGCTGCTATTCTCCCATGGAGACGATCGTAGAGATGCTGGATGTAGTCCTGTGGAACGGCTTGCCATGCCATTTCCACCTGGCGCCTCAGTTGGACCAGCGTTCGTGCTGGACGTGCAGACCGCGTGAGACGACGCTTCATCCAGTCCCAAACATGCTCAATGGGGGACAGATCCGGAGATCTTGCTGGCCAGGGTAGTTGACTTACACCTTCTGGAGCACGTTGGGTGGCACGGGATACATGCGGACGTGCATTGTCCTGTTGGAACAGCAAGTTCCCTTGCCGGTCTAGGAATGGTAGAACGATGGGTTCGATGACGGTTTGGATGTACCGTGCACTATTCAGTGTCCCCTCGACGATCACCAGTGGTGTACGGCCAGTGTAGGAGATCGCTCCCCACACCATGATGCCGGGTGTTGGCCCTGTGTGCCTCGGTCGTATGCAGTCCTGATTGTGGCGCTCACCTGCACGGCGCCAAACACGCATACGACCATCATTGGCACCAAGGCAGAACCGACTCTCATCGCTGAAGACGACACGTCTCCATTCGTCCCTCCATTCACGCCTGTCGCGACACCACTGGAGGCGGGCTGCACGATGTTGGGGCGTGAGCGGAAGACGGCCTAACGGTGTGCGGGACCGTAGCCCAGCTTCATGGAGACGGTTGCGAATGGTCCTCGCCGATACCCCAGGAGCAACAGTGTCCCTAATTTGCTGGGAAGTGTCGGTGCGGTCCCCTACGGCACTGCGTAGGATCCTACGGTCTTGGCGTGCATCCGTGCGTCGCTGCAGTCCGATCCCAGGTCGACGGGCACGTGCACCTTCCGCCGACCACTGGCGACAACATCGATGTACTGTGGAGACCTCACGCCCCACGTGTTGAGCAATTCGGCGGTACATCCACCCGGCCTCCCGCATGCCCACTATACGCCCTCGCTCAAAGTCCGTCAACTGCACATACGGTTCACGTCCACGCTGTCGCGTCGTGCTACCAGTGTTAAAGACTGCGATGGAGCTCCGTATGCCACGGCAAACTGGCTGACACTGACGGCGGCGGTGCACAAATGCTGCGCAGCTAGCGCCATTCGACGGCCAACACCGCGGTTCCTGGTGTGTCCGCTGTGCCGTGCGTGTGATCATTGCTTGTACAGCCCTCTCGCAGTGTCCGGAGCAAGTATGGTGGGTCTGACACACCGGTGTCAATGTGTTCTTTTTTCCATTTCCAGGAGTGTATATGTCCACTTGATGCGTCTACCTGTTCCTGAGAAAAAGGTTACCAGTAGTTGGACAGACAGACAGATAGATAGACAGACGGTCACCAATGAGATCCTGTAAAAGTTCCGTTTTTAACGACTGAGGCACGGAATTCTAAAGACGAGTGACATTTAACAGTTTCATTTTAGGCAATATTTACCTGCACCATATTATGCAACGCAGCTTCAAATTAACTCTGTGCCCAATCCCTTAGACGACATGAACTACAGCTAGCGAACTGAACCTGAGACAGGAAGGCAAGTATACTGGAACAGATGCTGGGGGCTTGAGCTGCTTTCCGACTGCCTCTGCTGACGCGAAGTCTGAAAGCTATATACATCTGTGAAAAATGTCTGCCCCACCCCACTCCCTGTTTTCACTTTGTGCTCTTCCTCTGCTCAATATTGCAACGCCGGGCTGGCAAGTGACACTGACGAGACTAAATTGTAAAAACTGGTCACATACTAAAATGAACTTGTACTAGGTCAATTCATTAACCAGTTTACTAGTGACGGCTGGCGTCTGAAATTCAACAGTAACGACTTTACTAGTTAAATGCAGTGTAAGTGAATTTGATTTCCCACTTTGCACGGACAAAGGTTGTTCTCTGCAGTAGCTACACAGCTGAGGCCGCTGAGGTGGCAACAGTGCAGTGAATGATACAGCGAACTCTGACATTCATAGTTGGCCGACCGCTGTGTAAACGGATCGCTTTTCTTTTCTGCGTATGTGTACAGTTACCAAAGTTCGTGCTTTGGAAACAGACTCTGAGCAACAGCAGTTTCCCCTTGCGCTAAATTTTTTCGCTGTGTGATACACAAATAGTATGCATCTACCAACTTCAGTTTTAGCTAGAGAAACGATTCCCTGTCCTTAATTAAAACATTAGCTGGTAGACATGCTGTTAACAGCAATAAGATTCCCTTTCTGAGCGAACGTTTCATCACAAGGCATCACACAAATTTTTGCATTTCTTTCCGCCTTATCCTCGTACCACACAACACAGAGACTCGTCTAGGCACACTTTTTACGAGGGGCGTTCAATAAGTAACGCAACGCATTTTTTTCTTGGCCATTTTCGGTTGAAGAACCGGGGAATTTTTCGTGGGACATTGTTGAATATTCCCGCTTTAGCCCCTGAGAGAATTGTGAAAGAGTTTCTTTTTTCTTTTTTTTTGGGGGGGGGGGGGGGAGCGGGAAACCAGTGCAGCGCAGACATGTCAGTGAAGAAAAGCACGGTGAGTCGTTGGGCGCAACAAGGTCGCGCAATACTGTCCAATCTCCCGCCTCCTGGCCGGCCGGTCGAACACAGCTGTGACTACTGCAATGTTGAGACGTGCGGACACTCTCATTCGAGGTGATCGACGTATCACAGCCAAACACTTCACTGCACAACTGGACGTCCCTGTTAACATTGCTGACACACTCGTCCATCAGTTGGTGTATTCAAAGGTGTGTGTCCGCTGCGCTCCTCGCCACCTAACAGAAAACTATGATGAACAACGAAGGGCCACCTGCTCGAAATTTCTTGCACCTTGTGAGCCTAATCGTGACACATGGGCTCGTCATTTCGAACTGGAAACAAAACTGCAGTTCATGGAGTGACGCCGCACCACCTCTCCTCCTAAGAAAAGGTTCAGAGTCGCAGCCTTAGTCGCTAAAGTCATGGCGACGGTCTTCTGGCACTCTGAAGGGGCTATTCTATTTGATGTCGTCCCTCATGGTGCAACGGTCAACTCTGAAGTTTATTGTGATACCCTCAAGGAACTGAAACAAACGTCTTCAGCGTGTTCGTCGCCACAAAAATGCAAACGAATTTGTCCTTTTCCACGACAACGCAAGGTCTCACACAGCTCAGAAAACTTCATTGGACTGTTCTTCCTGATCCACCCTACAGCCCGGTCTCGCACTTGCTGACTTCTACCTGTCTGACCCAATGAAGGATGCACTCTGCGGGAAGCAGTAAGTCAGTGATAGGTGGGTTACAGACGCAACATGACGTTGACTCCGCCCAGTAGAGTGGTACGAGGCAATCATTCAGGCCCTCCCAGTAAGGTGGCGTAAGGCCGACGCACTGAAAGGAGATTGTGTTGAAAAGTAGGGTTTTGTATCCAAAAGAGTGGGGAATAGTATGGTGTACTGGAATCCTGGATAAAATCAACCTGCTTTCAGAAAGAAATATATTGCATTAGTTATAGAGGGCCCTCGTAGATTTCAAGAGTGTTGAGGTGAGACTGTAACTTTAGAACCTACAAGTTCAAATGCAAATTGAAGTTTTATCGTGCATCTTCAACTTCGCGTGGCGTAATGAGTAATCCATTAAATCTATGGCTTTCAGCCGCGCAAATATTACTGATGCTTCGGCCGCGCCTGAGAGTGAGTCGCAAGACTGACGTTAAAGTGCCAAGAGCGGCCGTATACGCCCCACCGCGGCGGTACTGCGCATGCGGGTCACAAATGTTGGTCGGTGGCAAAGAGGTACACTCACACACGCGCCACCTATGGTAAAAACGTTCTGAGATTAGATAACCAGTAACTTAATAAATAGAGATAATGGTCTTAATTTGAATAAGGCATGGAATCCGGCTCTTGGTGTAATTAAATTATACAGAAGTCCTCAATGAGGTAGCGCCGCCGACTATGAATCGATAACTGTAATGTCTGAACGCTTTCACCAAAGGTGGCGAATGTTTAAGGGTACCTCTTTGCCACCAACCAGCATCTGTGACACAGTACCGCCGCGGTGGGGCGTATACGGCCGCGCTTGGCAGCTTGCCTTCAAACTTACGCTCACTGTGATGTCTCCTATTGATGCGTACTGGCACTTGCACTGTCAGCGAAACTTTAAAGTCCTTTTTCTATGCCTAGCCATATTCTTCATCTCGTCGAGATGTTACACAACAGTATCTGTCATTGCAATCAGTATTTGTTAATCAGTAAGTTTAGATTCAAATTATTATCATCGGGTAGCTGCGTTGTTTAGCTGTTACTGACAAAGATCCTCATTAACAGCTACTAGGCGGCCGATTCGCGTTACAAAATCAGTTTTTATCTTTGATTTTCGTAGCACATGGACACCGCATTAATTCCTTCAAAAGTCAAAGGTTTCGTTTAACACAGAACGATGTTTTGTCGGTAAAAATTATTCCCTTTTAACTAATACCTAATAAGCTAACATTATTATTATTATTATTATTATTATTACTATTGTTGTTGTTGTTGTCCAGAGATAATCCAATGCACGCTTCTCGTGATTATTCGAAATCGTAGGGTATTATAGTTTTTTCTTCAGTCTGTTTATATTAACACAGTTTCTTTGATATGATTCACTACTATGAAAGGTCATATTTAAGCACGATAATAAATGTCCAGACGGGGTCTATACGGAAAGTCAAGTTGCGATGCGATGTTTGAATAGTAGCTTCGGCAACAACTGCACTTCTGCAATTTGAATTAATGATATTAATCTTTTATGGACTGAGAGGTTCGCTGGATCTTACCGTTATCTCATTTTTCGTATTTTTGACAAATTAAACGACCCAAAATTTATTTTTAATTTGGCCATCTTCCAATTAAGTTAACTATTTCACGCAGTGGCGCATGAACTCAGGAGTCGTGAATATTCACGATTCAAACTTTCAAGCTCGGACACAAATCTCAAATGACAAATACTCACAGAAGCCAAGACTTCCAGGCGCCAAAGACTGCCAGACGCCAAAGACTGCCAGACGCCAAAGACTCCCAGACGCCGAAGATTCTTATTCCTAGGCGGCAAAGACTCCCAGACGCTAAAGGCACCAAGACGCTAAAAACTCCCAAACACTAAAGATATTAACAATAAGTGCATTGGATTTACATAGTAGTTGTTTGAAACAAATGGGACGTTCATTAGAAACTCTTCGAATAATGCCCCTTGCTAATTTACATATAATGCTCTATCCCATTGGCTGTTATTATTGATTTATTTAATTTTCTCTGCTTTAAAACGGGAATTCGTGATTTTATAGGAAGTATGGGAACTGTTCATGGCCAGTTCGAATAAACTTTAGTTTCAAAAAACACCAGATATGTAACGAGGGGTTACATCACTCCAAGAATGACCGGATGGTACCAGACCGAAATTTCAGAAGAAGTAGTAATATTTTATCGGCTGCATGCCGAAATTTAATGAATATTTATTATTTGTAATTTACGGAGTGATAGTGAACTTCCGGCCGGGATGGACGAGCGGTTCTAGGCGCTACAGTTTGGAGCCGCGCGGCCGCTACGGTCGCAGGTTCGAATCCTGCCTCGGGCATGGATGTGTGTGATGTGCTTAGTTTAGTTAGGTTTAAGTAGTTCTAAGTTCTAGGGGACTAATGACCTCAGGAGTTAAGTCCCATAGTGCTCAGAGCCATTTGAACCATTTTTTTGATAGTGAACTTCCCTAGACAGTGCTATAAATACACTGTCTGGCAAGAAAAGTGGAGGATGCAGAGAGGGGGAGGGGAACGAAATGAAACTTTATAGGTTAAGAGAGTAAATGATGTTCTTCCAGTTACTACAAATTCGGGTTAAATTTACAGAGTACTTGGCACTTTGAGCCCACTTAGCAGTATGACGTTGCACCCGCTCTGGCCTGGATGCATCCACTGATTTGGCTGGGAAGGATGTCACAAATCGGCTGTATCCTCTGCTGATCGAAGCTGGCCCAAAACCGTTGTAACTGGTTCTTAATATCCTGACTACTACCTGCACAGGAAAAGACTTGACATCCGAGCTGCTCTTACACATGTTCTGTCAGAGACGGACCTGGCTATCTTGCTCTCCATGAAAGTACCCCATCACTAGGTAGACAATGCATGGAGACAGGTGTCATGTATGGATCAGCATTGTCCTGTTGAAAACCAGCAACACAGTATTGCTGTTAGATTTCCTGCAGTCATTAGGAGCCATGACCTGCAGTTATAACCGATGGCTTCCCACACCATGATGCCAGAAGAGACAGCGCTGTATATCTCCAGTTCATTGGAAGAATGGGACATCTCTTTAGGCCGCCGCCGTACCCGCCGGCGACGGTCATCCAGTGTGGTCTGGAACCGCAATTTGTCGCTGAACACAATGCGACAGCATCATCAGCTGTCAATGCTTCCCAGTCAGGGCACCACTCCAAATGTAGCGTTTGTGTTGTGTTAAAGGTAGCCTACGCATGGAGCGGCAGTTCCCTAGTCCGGCTTCTGCAGGTCTCCGACCAGTGCAGCAGGACGACGCAGAATACTGCAGCGAGCCCATTACTCGTTCTCGGATGGCAGGCCCAGTTGTGAAGGCGTCACAGCGTGATTCGTGCACAGCTGGGTGACACTGCCTCGCGGTGCTCACATGTGGTACACCAGCGCACTGGCGACAGGTATGCCTGCCATCCCTTTCCCATGGAGTCCAACATCAGGCCAGTTTCACATTCGAATGCTGCACAAATCAATACATTTGTGGATTAACCAGCCAGGCAAATCAGGACCCACAATGAGGCCCTTTCAGACTCGGCCATGTGCTGATAACCTGTCTCACACGAGTGCTTAGTATCTGCGCCTCCTTCTCCTAATGATCACTCAATATCCTACGCTGTTTACGCCCCTTATAGAACTTCCCATGGGATGGTAACTACACTAAATGCGAACAACGCTAATGCACGCTGTTGGCTGGTCTACCTGTCACAGAGCATTTCAGCATAAATCATTTAGATGCCAGGTGATGGTGAGTACGAGTGCTAAGTTACATTGACATCTTACCATGTCATCTGCGTGCTTCACTTTTTTTAATCAGACAGTTAAGTAGTCTCAGTACCTTTGTTAGTAAATTATCGAAGTGCTTTGCACATATTTATATTCTGTGACAACAACATTCCTGAGTTGTTGATATATGTATATGTCCGGCTCAGGCAACCAGAGACGTTGGTTGTGTGTGTGTGATAGCTGTATTTATGTGAATGTGTGTGTGTGTGTGTGTGTGTGTGTGTGTTTTGTGTGGTGACTATTTTGCTCGAAGACCTTCTGGCCAGATGCTTATATGTTGAGTAGTCTTTTTGTTGTGCCTGTTTGCGAATCAACATCTCCATTCTATGATAAGCAGCAATCTTTCCCTTTCATGATATTGTCGTTATACACTGATCAGCCATAACATTGTGACCACCGACCTTCTATCGATATAAACCCATCGAGGCGATAGCAGCGTCACCTGGCGAGGAATGGCTGCTAGTCAGACACACGCACGGGGCATGCAGTATCAGTGAGCGTGCTATCTGTGTGTAGAATGGGGAAGGCGTCAATCTGAGTTTGACCGACGGCAGATTGTGATGGCCCGGAGACTCGGCATGAGCATTTCGGAAACTGCACGACTTGTCCAGTGTTCGAGGAGTACTGTGTGGAGTGTCTTCAGCACGTGGCGAAGCCAAGGTGAAACCACGTGGTGCTTGGCAGTCACCCCTCATTACGTATGTCAGATGTCATAGGCTCGGCAGACTGGTAAAACAGGACAGGCGACGAACTGTGACGGAAATAACATCAGACTTTAATGCTGGGCAGAGTAAAAGTGTGCCTGAACACACAGTCCACCGAACACTCCTAACGATGGCCGCCCGCAGCCGACGACCCAGGCATGTGCCAGTGTTAACATCACGACATCGGCAACTACGACTGAAATGGGCACGTGACCATCAGCACTCGATATTGGTTCAGTAGCAGAGCGTTGCGTGGTCTGATGAATCACGATAGCTTCTACATCATGCCGATGGGATGACGCGATTCCATCGTCTTCCAGGGGAACAGCTCCTTGACACCTGTACTATGGGACGGAGACAAGCTGGTGGCGCCTCCATTGTGCTCTCGGCAATACTCAGATGAACATCCATGGGTCCAGTGCAGCTCGTACAAGGCAGCATGATGGTCAAGGTCTCTCGTACACTGGTTGCAGACCACGTACACCCCATCGTGACAATCATGTTTCCCGATGGCAGTGACACTTTTTAACAAGATAATGCGCCATGTCACAAGGCCAGCAGGGTGGTGGGGTGGTTCGAGGAATCTGGGATATGATAATACGTGGCGTTAGAGCTCATCGCCCCCTCCACAGAATTTATGGGAATTAGGCGACTTTTGTATGCAAATGTGATGCCAACTCCATCCAGCGCAGTAATAAGGACTCATTGCTTCCATGCCACGACGCTTCGCCGCTGTTAGCCGTCCCAAAAGGTAGATATATCAGCTACTGCATAGGTGGTCATAATGCTCTGGCTGATGAGTGTTTGTATATGTATAAGTATATTGTGAGTTAACGAGCATTTGGCTCTCATATAAGTATATGGCCGAAAGAGACAGCCTTCCAGGAATTGTGAAAAGAATCCTGTCGTCCAGGACCGTGTGGCACAAAGTGCGCAGATGCGCCACAAGATGGGAATAGTCCACAGGGGTCTATTGTGCTGAATGAGGCCAGGCTGATCAGGTCTAAGCGCTGTAGTGTGCGAGAAACTGGAGCGTTTACAAGGAGGGCTGGATGGAGTGCTGCAGGGACGCCGCGCTCTCGACTCTGAAGCGGACGCCCTTCGGCAGGTATAAAAAAACCTGAATCGGAACACAGACCATGCCGAGGACTCCTGTAGAATCCACAGATCGGATCTCACTGTCTCCGCTGACTGCTCACCCCGAAGGGGGAGATTTGAAAGTGATCAGATCTTCAATATTATTTCATATACATCGAAATGGTGTATAATGATCAACCAGACCATTATGACCACCTACGTAATAGCCGCTATGTTCACCTTTGGCACGGATAAGACCAGCAACTCGTCGTGGCATGGAGGCAATGAGGCCTTGGCAGGTCGCTGGAGGTAGTTGGCACCACATCTGAACACACCATCATCTAAATCCCTTTAATTCCTGGGAGGGAAGCAATGTCCTTTAACGCCACTTTCAATCACATTCCAGATGTGTTCGACAGACTTCATATCTGCCGAGCTTGGGGCAACGAATCAATTGGAACTAGCCACTGTGTTGCTCTAACCACTCAATCACACTCCTGGCTTTGTGACAGGGCGCATTATCCTTCTGAAAAATGTCACATGCAACATGATCGTCATGAAGGGGTGTACATTGTCTGCAACCAGTCTACGATAGTCCTTAGCCGTCATGATGCCTTGCACGAGCTCAACTAGACACATGGATTTCCACGTGAATGTTCCGCAGAACATAATGCAGCCGCCAGCAGTTTCTCTCCGTCCACAGTACAGGTTTGAAGCAGCTGTTCCCCTCTGGAAGACGACGGACTCACGCCCTCCCATCGCTATGGTGAAGAAGATATCGGGATTCGTCAGACCATCCAATGCTCTGCCACTGCACCAACGTCTAGTGCCGATGGTCACGTGCCCATTGCAGTCGTAGTTGCTGATGTCGTGATGTTAACATTGGCACATCGTTGGAGTGTTCCATGCACTGTGTGTTGAGACACACTTGTCCTTTACCAAGCATTAAAGTGTGATGTTAGTTCCGCCATAGTTCGTCACCTGTCCTGCTTTACCAGTCTGTCCAGCCTACACTTAGAATACTACTCATAAGGTAGCAGAAGCGAACAAAGGGGTCTTGAGCAATACATCAAATACATAAGGGGGCTTACGATATTTAATAGACGATTTTCTGTCTAATGTTTATATTGTCCATCAGAGTTGAGTAAAGTTACAGAACAAGGTATTACATTATCACGTGCAAAATTGCTGTGAGCAGATTTCCTTGGAGGGAAAAACGGGGTGTGAAATTGTTTTTATCGGAGTTAGACGTCCAGGAAAGTGCTAACTTCAAATGTGTTATTCAGCCATAAACTGTAAACCACTTACAACACAGCAACTAAACTTGGGGTACAGGCAAACGATTATTAGACAAGTCACCACACAACGTGGCATCTGGGAGACTACAATCGATTAGTAATAGAATAGGTTTGCATGTCGAGTTAGAAAGTACCATGCCAAAGACAATAAAAGGGTTTCAAAGGGAATACATGGCTGCCGAAAGGCAGAGTGTGGTTTTATTTTGTTTGATGACATATTTCCATAGCATTATCATCATCTGCTCAGCGTTAACGAGTCATGCTGTCCAACTATGGCGAACCGTTGTCTTCAATTACCACGAATTATTGAACATTATCATTAGTTGTGTATACACATATACAACTGGCGTAGCCTGTGAAATTTCTGGCCATATAAAACACACGTTGATTTAAACAATCAAAATACGCCGTGTTTCAAAGAGATTCATTTGTTTTCACAAGATAATACCTTCTACATGAGTGATGTTAGGAATATGAGGTAAATTGAAACTGAGTAAATTACTATGAGCAGTTTGTGTAACGCATGCGTAGCTGTAGATAGTGATAAATTTGAATTCGACATTCCATTATAAAATCACCTGGCTACTTTAGGATCAGTATAACAGTTTGTTTCCAAACTTTCTTGTTGCAGGTTCATCTAAAATTAATCTTAGAGAGAATAGTAGTACAATTCACATTTTCTTTATCCAGTAAAAATTCCCATTAAAGTTTCTTTCGTAATATTAGCGGTGTTGTTTATCGTGTTGCTATGAGAAACAGCGATGATATAATACAGCCACATAGCAGCTTGCATTAGTCGCTGGATGCAGATTAATTATTTTCAGATAAACTGAAACGAAATTTTTAAGCTCCGTTCTCACTACGGTCACTCTGTGGATAATTACCTAGTCTACCTTTTATTGATAACGAATCATAGCTCGTTTCAGTTCAGAAATATGAAAATAATCTGTCATAAATTCTCTCTGTCGTAATATTTCAAAACCAGTGATGAATGACTGTATTAGTTTTTCGTCGTATTTGCATTTCATTTCCAAATCTAGATGATCAATGCATTTTAATTAACTTTTCCGTAGAGATAGTGCACAATAATTCAAAAGAAAATACTTTCAATAAAGTGCACCCACTCTACCCCCCTCCCCCCCCCCCCCCACACACACACACATTTTTTATCACCTGCACTTCATATAAATTTATTGGTTCAAATAGTTCAAATGGCTCTGAGCACTATGGGACTCAACTGCTGAGGTCATAAGTCCCCTAGAACTTAGAACTACTTAAACCTAACTAACGTAAGGACAACACACACATCCAAGCCCGAGGCAGGATTCGAACCTGCGACCGTAGCGGTCGCGCGGTTCCAGACTGTAGCGCCAGAACCGCTCGGCCACCAGCGGCTGGCTATAAATTTATTGCTCACAGCAATATAGGTGCCATTGCCTTGTGGAACGACCTTAATTTGTTCAATATATCTGAAAGTAGGCTTATCCAGATCAGACTGTTACAGAATTATTATTGAGGTTCTTCTCTTTTAGTATGCCAATGATGCGCATCGGAATCGTTGATGACATTTCAGGTACCTTCTTGAGAGGAACAGATGTTGTCCTAGAGTCAATGCGACTGGAAAACTTCATACCGTGTTGGAAGATCCACCTGCGTACAAGTCTCTGCAGCGACCAAGGTCCAGCCCTTTATCAAGAGATCTCCCGAGACTTCGTGGCAGGAAAATATTCCACCTCTGGGTCAAGAAAGGACTCTGGGTCAGTAACATTCATCGGCACTCGCAGGAAACACGTGACCATGTGTCGCTCTAACAACCAGACAACCGCAACGGGTACGCTGTTGAATCAGTAGTGATCAAAGTCGACATTACGACAGACGGCGCTGAGGGGAGAGTCCATCAGTCCTATGTCATGAAACCGGGAATTAGTTGGAAACTTCCCAAATGCGTCACAATACCAAGACGACCTAATATGAGCCGGAACAGTGACGAATGTTCCACCCAATCACAGACCACAGCAACAATGGGAACTTGCGTTCTACGACGTTACAGGCGACACTACCCTGGAAACGGATATAGAAATCCATTGCCCGAAGCCGGCGCGTTCGTGGATGACCGGCGCGAGCAGAACTGAGTTCCACAATGAACGAACGCCACGATGTTTGCAAATGCGGGCATGATTCCACCCATCAGGACAGGCGGGGAGGGACGCCGACAGAAGGACGGCAAATAAACGGTGCGTAATGGTGGCCTCAACACTCTGCCATTGTTTGTACATTGTGGCCATGTTAAGTACCGCCGCACGATAGCGTACGTTCGTAAGACCAAGACCTCCTGCACCCAGGGGCGAAAACAGGTGTCTCACAACGTACTTTGGAGATGGATCCAGCCGCCGGAAAATATCCGTATGCTGCTTCAACACAACATACTGTCTTAATCGGCATCGGCAGAACCTACGCAGTACAAACCATTCTGGATGCCACGAAGGCTTTCAGGTAGGCAGCACGCTGGGTGGGAGTGTTGGACACAGGGCAGGGGAGCTAGGCATTCCGGCGGTAGCCCGCGACCAATAGACAGCGCCGTGGATTTTCGTGCATTCGTCACACTTCCAGCCGACCTCTCAAGAGCCGAAATGGTGTCGAGAATCCTTCCGAACCTCCTCCCGAGAAAGAACCAGCAGCAGGTCATCTGAGTATGCACGACATCAGAAGGTCTGACCGCGTAAGGAGACTCCAGACGCCCGCGTAGTCAGCTGGCGTATGTGCGGTTTCAGCGCCATATGGACAGGCGACAGCCTTGCCCGACCGACCTTTGAATCTGTATCGGAACCGCCACACTTCCACTGACCTGGACCAACGAATGAGCGCTGACGAAGAGCCGCCGAAGGACGCTAATGAACCGATCGTGGAAGCCCACCCGCTTTAAGACATGATAGCACCCTGTCAAACGAGCTGTCAAAATCTAGGCCTACGATCGACGCCAGAATTCTGCACGCCTCTGCGTCCGACGGTCTCCAGTGACTGTCTCGACGATAACTGTGCCACCTGGTGTCGTTTGTTCGGTGCAGAGGACGCGTGGTAAGAGGGGTCTGCAGCGCGTAGCCAGCAACAGCGCAAAAGTCTTGTAATCAGTATTTAGTGAGGTGATAGGGCTGTAATGGGCCGTCGCAGTTCCAGGTTACGGATTAAGAACGGGAACAATAATTCCCTCGACAAAAGTTTGCGAAATCTCAGCTACAGACGTGGTCAGCTCATCATACGAGGGTAATCCCAAAAGTAGTATCTCCTACTTTTTTATAAGCACAGAAATCTGTCTGTGTGGCAGTTGGTTATGAAGAGTGCTTCACGCGCTGTCTGTAAACATGCGCAAGCCGCGCTGAGGCGCTCAGTCTTGGCTTGGCAGCCGTTGAGAATGGAGCTCCCAAGTGCGAAGTGCGCGCAGTTATTCGGGTTTTGAACGCAAAGGGCACTGCACCGATTGAAATCCATCGCCAATTGACGGAAGTGTATGGTGAGTCGTGCATGGATGTCAAAAATGTTCGTAAGTGGTTTAGAGAGTTTGCAGCTGGTCAGACCGAAATTCACTACGAAGAAAGGAACGGGAGACCGTCAGTTTCTGAGGAGACAGGGCTGAAGGTTGAGCAAAGCATCCATGAAGATTGGCGGATCACCCTGGATGATCTCTTCACGTTGGTTCCTGAGATTTCCCGAAGCACCACTCACAGAATCTTAACTGGTACATTGAACTACCGGAAGGTGTGCGCAAGATGGGTGCCACTCAAGCTGACTGAGGACCATATGCGGCAACGAGCTGATGCTTCCCGCACATTTCTGCACCGCCTTGCAGCCGAACTTTCTGGACTCAATTGTCACAGGTGATGAAACATGGGCATACCACTTTACACCTGAAACCAAGCAACAATCACGCCAGGGGGGGGGGGGGGGCATCCTTCTTCGTCAAAGCCACAGAAATTCAGACAAACACAGTCAGCCGGTAAAGTCATGATAACCGTTTTTTGGGATCGGAAAGGGGTATTGTTGGTCGACTTTATGCTCACTGGGACCACAGTTAACGCTGACAGGTGCTGTGAGACTCTGAAAAAACTCAAACTGACAATTCAGAACCGGGGAAGTGGAATGTTGAGCAAAGGCGTACACATTCTCCATGACAACGCTAGCCCACACATCGCTCGGCAAACCGTTGCTCTCCTGCAACAGTTTCAGTGGAACATAATCACCCACCCACCCTACAGTTCTGACTTGACGCCCAGTGACTAACACCTGTTCTCTAGGTTAAAAGAACATTTGGCCGGAAAGTGATTCAGCTCCGACGACGATGTGAAAGAAGAGGTTCATAACTTTCTGAACAGCATGGCGGCGAGCTGGTATGACATGGGCATACAAAAACTGCCACAGCGTCTACAAAAATGCATCGACAGAAATGGTGATTATGTCAAAAAATTGCTAAATGTTGAAGCTGTAAACTGATGTAAACCATTGTAGAAATAAACAGGTCAATGTACTTATAAAAAAATAGGAGACCTTACTTTTGGGATTACTCTCGTACGTCTCCATCCATCGTGTACACGTCAGACCGAAAACGTACGATAAAATTCATTATGAGGTCAGTCGATGCCTGGCGACATGCACAGCGCACCTCTCAAGACAGCGGTAGTGATCTCCTCGGAGCTGCAAGATTCCATTTTATCCCCCCCCCCCCCCCCCTCCGAAACGTGAGGACGCATGGAACGTCCACTTTAACACGAAGTCGAAGACGGTCGCATCATCGGCACGGTAGAGTCGGCGATAATGTTCGACAAAGCTATCGACTATGCCCGCTTGGCAGGTGACCTGCTGGACACAGCGATCGACAATTTCGTTGACTAAGTTTTGTCTGCGATCGTGCACAATATGATGCATTGTGGGATTCTCCCGCTACACCAGCTCAGGTCTGTGGGCATGCATCACAGCCCCTGCAGTTTCCAGTGAGTAATCTCTAGTACCTTCGCCTTAAACACGATGCTCAAAATGGCGCTGAGCACTATGGACTTAACATCTGAGGTCATCAGTCCCCTAGAACTTAGAACTACTTAAACCTAACTAACCTAAGGACATCACACACGTCCATGCCCGAGGCTGGATTCGAACCTGCGACCGTAGCAGTCACGCGGTTCCGGACTGAAGCGCCTACAACCGCTCGGCCACCACGGCCGGGAAACACGGTGCGTTCAGTTTGCATTTCCGGGGAAGGTGGCTGGTCATCAAGGTCGCGGAGGGCGCCGAAATAAATATCTGCAGTGTGTCTCTGCCAAGAGACCATCTCCCTGCTGTAAGTGATGAATGTGAGAAGGAGCGTCAGTTTGGAACATTTCAGCCTCCAGTCCACCGCTGATTCGTAGGATCTGAGACGCCGTTCGCACCTTGTCAACGTCTCAGTGACACGTTAGCGACAATCAGGATTCTGTAGTTGCTGAGTATCGAATTTCCATGGTGCCCGATCCCCCCAAACCTCCTGGTGAGAAGGAGCAGTGTATACATGTACGCTCAATCGTCAGAGAACACCAAAGGCCAGAGTTCAGCATTGAGTACCGTCTCAGCCACCGACTAACCGAATGGCTCGCTTGAAATGTGAATCCTGGCGCGCCATACCACCCAGGTATCCCGCAGGGTGAGATAGCGAACAATGAGACGAAGCGCCTGTCCCGTTGTAAACTTTGGGTATAGATCTTTCTGGCCCAGTACACAGTTAAAGTCCCCTCCAAAGAGAAGATGTTCATGTCGACCCAAAACAGTGGGGCAATCTCCTCCGCATAGAATCGTACCCTTTCACGCCGACGCCCGGTAACAGAAGGTACACATACATTAATGACACTCGTGCAGTGAATCGTAAACGCCGTACCCCAGGCAGACGGGAGATACCTGATGTCGTCAATCAGGATGCCTTCGCGTACATAAACCGCCATTCCACGGCCAAGGTGATCGCCATGAGAGGCTTAGAAGTCGTATCCTGCTATCCGGGGTAGCGCCGCCACATGGTGACAATTATTGAACTATATGAAATAAAATCGTCATGGCTTACGAACTGTTTGCATCAGAACGTTCAAATTGCACGGTTGGCCGTGAGGTGTGGTGAGAATTATCATGGTTTGGTTTAGCGACGAAGCCCACTTTCATTTCGATTGGTTCATCAATAAGCAATATTGGTGCATTTGGGGGACTGAGAATCCGCATTTCGCGATCGAGAAGTCTCTTCACCCTCAACGGTTGACCGTGTGATTTACAATATCCAGTCACGGAATAATCGGTGCGATATTCCTTGAAGGCATGGTGACTAACGAACGGTTCGTGAAGGTTTTGGAAGATAATTTCATCCCCATTATCCAAAGTGGCTCTGATTTCGAGAATACATGGCTCATGCAAGACGGAGCTCACCCCCTTGGAAGCAGGAGAGCTCTTGATGCCCTGGAGGAACACCCCAGGGGCCGAATTCTGGCTCTGCGGTACTCAGAAGCCACGGGCATGGGTCTCGATTGGCCGCCATATTCTCCGGATCTGAACACATGCGACTCCTGTTTGTGTTACTTTAATAAAGGCAAGGTGTACAGCAATAACCCCGAAACCATTGCTGAGCTAAAAACAGCCATTCAGGAGGTCATCGACAATATCGATGTTGCGGCACTGCAGCGGGTCATGAAGTATTTCGCTATTCCAATGATGTCAGGCGTGTCGAACATATCATAACCTAAATCCGAATATCTGAAGTGATGTTTACATGTTTAATAAAGAATGTGCACCCCGTAATTTGTAACTAATTTATGTCTTTTTCCATATAGTTGAATATATGTCACCCTCTACCTTACAACAATAATTGTCTTGGCATTTACTCAAAAAGAGAAGTTAGATGAAAAGCACAACATTATCAGCGCTGTCCTCATACAACCTGTTCCTCAACGTACAAAGACTTAACTGAGCTACCCAAGCACGACTCTCGATCCTTCCTCACAGCTTTACTTCCGTCAGTACCTCGTCGCCTACCTTCCAAACTTCACAGAAGTTCTCCCGCATACCTTGCGGGACTAGCCCTCCTGGAAGAAAGGATATTGTGTCCTTGGGTAGCTTAGTTGACAGAGCCCCTACCCGCAAAAGAACTACGTTCCGAGTCGTGAACTGACACACAGTTCAGTCTGCCAGGGAGTTTCCACAAATTAAATACACAGCTTTCTTTCAGAGCTGATAATCAAAACCTTATGACTTCCATTCGTATAACAGTGTTACTATTTTATGTGATGGGGCTGAAAATTGGGGAAGACATTGGGCGACTGAAGTCTTCGGAGGCCACGGAAGTGCCAGGCGAGTCAACAAGTTCCTCCACCTAGATCTGCACCCTGTGAATCACCGTACGCGCGTTGCAGAGGGCACTTCTTGCTGTATAAATTGTCGAAATTTGTTCCTGAATTATTCACGCATGAGCCGTGGGACGATTGTAGGTGACCGAAAAATGTTTGTAATTTCTGACTTGAAGACAGGCTTTGAGTTTTCTGAACAGGTTCGCGCGAGATGCGTTGCGTCTTTCTTTGAGTGTCTCCCAGTTACGATTTGTCAATATTTCTGTTATCAGACAACGCCTAGAGTGTCTGCTTCTTCATACGTGTTCGATCTCCCCTGTTGGTCTGAACTGATGTTGGTCCCACAGACTCGAACAACATTCGTGTATCGCAGGTAGAAGTGTTCTAGGAACACCTTCTTTCGGAGATAAACTGAAAATTCGTAATCTCTCCTTACAGGTCGACAGTCGCAAATAAACTGAATATAAGTAAATCTCTACAAAGGAAAGGAGCCAACGAAAAGAAACTTCACGTGTTGAGAGTGTGTGTGATGTTATCTTAGTGATTACAAAATCGAGACGGATACACAAAGAATTTGTCAACATGAGCCCACTGATCACTGTGGCGTTGTACCCTCTCTGGCTTGGAAGCATCATGCACTGGTTCTCTTCTGAAGGGTGTCATAAAGTCGTTGTATCCCCTTCTGAGAGGAAGCTGGACCATAACTGTTGTAATGGGTCCCTGTGATTCTGGCACTGGAACCGAGATGACGTCCGACTTGGTACCACTCATGTTCTACCCGAGACTGATCTGGGGATATTGCTGGTCACGAAATTACGTCAACATAATGCAGACAGTTCGCAGAAAAAATGACACCATTTGTAATGCCTCACCCAGTCTTACTAGTAAAACAACAATACCAAAAGAACGCTATTTGTATAAGTAAAAGAGTCAGATCGGTTTTTCCTACACTCCTGGAAATGGAAAAAAGAACACATTGACACCGGTGTGTCAGACCCACCATACTTGCTCCGGACACTGCGAGAGGGCTGTACAAGCAATGATCACACGCACGGCACAGCGGACACACCAGGAACCGCGGTGTTGGCCGTCGAATGGCGCTAGCTGCGCAGCATTTGTGCACCGCCGCCGTCAGTGTCAGCCAGTTTGCCGTGGCATACGGAGCTCCATCGCAGTCTTTAACACTGGTAGCATGCCGCGACAGCGTGGACGTGAACCGTATGTGCAGTTGACGGACTTTGAGCGAGGGCGTATAGTGGGCATGCGGGAGGCCGGGTGGACGTACCGCCGAATTGCTCAACACGTGGGGCGTGAGGTCTCCACAGTACATCGATGTTGTCGCCAGTGGTCGGCGGAAGGTGCACGTGCCCGTCGACCTGGGACCGGACCGCAGCGACGCACGGATGCACGCCAAGACCGTAGGATCCTACGCAGTGCCGTAGGGGACCGCACCGCCACTTCCCAGCAAATTAGGGACACTGTTGCTCCTGGGGTATCGGCGAGGACCATTCGCAACCGTCTCCATGAAGCTGGGCTACGGTCCCGCACACCGTTAGGCCGTCTTCCGCTCACGCCCCAACATCGTGCAGTCCGCCTCCAGTGGTGTCGCGACAGGCGTGAATGGAGGGACGAATGGAGACGTGTCGTCTTCAGCGATGAGAGTCGCTTCTGCCTTGGTGCCAATGATGGTCGTATGCGTGTTTGGCGCCGTGCAGGTGAGCGCCACAATCAGGACCGCATACGACCGAGGCACACAGGGCCAACACCCGGCATCATGGTGTGGGGAGCGATCTCCTACACTGGCCGTACACCACTGGTGATCGTCGAGGGGACACTGAATAGTGCACGGTACATCCAAACCGTCATCAAACCCATCGTTCTACCATTCCTAGACCGGCAAGGGAACTTGCTGTTCCAACAGGACAATGCACGTCCGCATGTATCCCGTGCCACCCAACGTGCTCTAGAAGGTGTAAGTCAACTACCCTGGCCAGCAAGATCTCCGGATCTGTCCCCCATTGAGCATGTTTGGGACTGGATGAAGCGTCGTCTCACGCGGTCTGCACGTCCAGCACGAACGCTGGTCCAACTGAGGCGCCAGGTGGAAATGGCATGGCAAGCCGTTCCACAGGACTACATCCAGCATCTCTACGATCGTCTCCATGGGAGAATAGCAGCCTGCATTGCTGCGAAAGGTGGATATACACTGTACTAGTGCCGACATTGTGCATGCTCTGTTGCCTATGTCTATGTGCCTGTGGTTCTGTCAGTGTGATCATGTGATGCATCTGACCCCAGGAATGTGTCAATAAAGTTTCCCCTTCCTGGGACAATGAATTCACGGTGTTCTTATTTCAATTTCCAGGAGTGTATTTCTAGCTTATTCAAAGGAAAATATGTGCAATTTTATGCCACAGGTATTTACAGATTATAAATAACATTATGATTACGAATAATGGTTGCCGTCGTTAACCATATGGATAAGGCATCAGTGATTGGTATGAATAATACATTTGTCAACTTAATTTCAAGAACAACACAAATTACTAACTGAACTTACACAGTCAACACTAGTGTGTGGTCCTAAAACGTTTCTTTTAAAATTCAGCGTCCAAAGCAAAAATAAAAACATTGGTAGAATAATTGATAGTCTGCAACATTTACCGCTATCTGTTTTTGTCTCTCTAATTTATAGATCCTTTGACATCACAGACACATAACGGCATAGTGAGGTAGAAAAACGACTTGAGTACTAATTAGTCAAATAGTTTAGTAATTAATTTGCTGTTCTCTTTCTATCACTTCTAAGTTCACTCTCTGACTGTACCACAAAAAGAATCAGCAAAATTTCTGCTCTTAGAACAACCAGTGATAACAGTGTGTTGCGTATTCAGCCGCCCTGTTACCGTAGCACTTAACAGAAACTGAGTCCCAAAGTTCGTCAGTTATTAATGCCACTAGAGACCCTCCCGACTTCAACTTTCACGTATTAAGTACAACTGTTCTCTCTGTACCCCACACTGTTTGACATGCAGTCGCACAATACCGTTAGGTGGCTGAGCTTACTGCACATTTCACCCTCTCTCTGTGTTAATAGTTGACATTCTCCTTCCGCGACTAAGATTTAACAACGATACTTCAATGTACAGAGGTGACCTGGAAAGAGTTTCAGTTACTTCCAGATAAAAATACGTAATGAAATCTTTTTCACTGAGATAGCATTAGTTCTATTACCGCAAATACACAAAAAATAAACTGAAACATATCGTTTCTGAAAATTCGATTCATTGTTGAAACGTTCGTCCACTCGTAACATACGACGCGACATATAATGTAATCTTTAGCAGTCAAGCACGTGACTTCTTCGAACTTCGTCGAACGGATTTCGGGGTCATAGTATTTACGTTGGTTAAATTTTTCTGGTTTTATTTATCAAGCAGCAGAGTTTTTTCCTCCTTTTTCCTCTCTTTTTTCTTCGTATACAGCGTGGCCCATTGATGGTGACCGGGCCAAATATCTCAGGAAATAAGCATCAAACGATAAAACTACAAAGAACGAAACACGTCTAGCTCGAAGTGGCAAACCAGATGGCGCTATGGTTGGCCCGCTAGATGGCGCTGACATAGGTCGAACGGATATCGACTGCGTTTTCTTTTTTAAGTAGGAACCCCCATTTTTTATTACATATTCGTGTAGTACGTAAAGAAATATGAATGTTTTAGTTGGAGCACTTTTTTCGCTTTGTGAGAGATGGCGCTGTAATAGTCACAAACATATGGCTCACAATTTTAGACGAACAGTGGGAAACAGGTAGGTTTTTTAAATTAAAATACAGAACGTAGGTACATTTGAACATTTTATTTCGGTTCTTCCAATGTGATACATGTACCTTTGTGAACTTATCATTTCTGAGAACGCATGCTGTTACAGCCTGATTATCTGTAAATACCACATTAATGCAATAATTGCTCAAAATTATGTCCGTCAACCTCAATGCATTTGGCAATACGTGTAACGAAATTCCTCTCAACAGCGCCTTCCGTACTGCTCGCACATGCATTGACAATGTACTGACGCATGTTGTCAGGCGTTGTCGGTGGATCACGATGGCAAATATCCTTCAACTTTCCCCACAAAAAGAAATCCGGAGACGTCAGATCCGGTGAACGTGCGGGCTGTGGTATGGTGCTTCGACGACCAATCCACCTATCATGAAATACGCTATTCAATACCGCTTCAACCCCACGTGAGCTATGTGCCGGACATCCATCATGTTGGAAATACAACGCCATTCTGTCATGCAGTGAAGCATCTTGTAGTAACATCAGTAGAATATTACGTAGGAAATCAGCATACATTGTACCATTTAGATTGCCATCGATAAAAGGGGACCAATTATCCATCCTCCCATAATGCCGCACCATACATTAACCCGCCAAGGTCGCTGATGTTCCACTTGTCGCAGCCATCGTGGATTTTCCGTTGTCCAATAGTGCATATTATGCCGGTTTATGTTACGGCTGTTGGTGAATGACGCTTCGTCGCTAAACAGAACGCGTGCATCGTCCTGTAATTTCTCTTTTGCCCAGTGGCAGAACTGTACACGACGTTCAAAGTCGTCACCATACAGTTTCTGGTGCATAGAAATATGGTAATGGTGAAATCGATGTTGATGTAGCATTCTCAACACCGACGTTTTTGAGATTCCCGATTCTCGCGCAATTTGTCTGCTACTGATATGCGTATTAGCCGCGACAGCAGCTAAAACACCTACCGGGGTATCATCATTTGCTGCAAGTCGCGGTTGACGTTTCACATGTGGCTGAGCACTTCCTGTTTCCTTAAATAACATAACTATCCGGCGAACGGTCCAGACACTTTGAAACGTCCCCTTATGTTATTTGATTTTCAAGCAGCTGAGCAGAACTTAACGTACTCAGACATTTCTCTCTTTACTTATTCTGATCATCACTAAACTGATACTCAATATTTTTTGCGCAACGCAATCTGACTTTTAATAATCCCTACAAAAGAATGGCCCTGACTAACAATAACCAATACATTCCATGAATTACTTACCTCACAAAAATCTTCATTACTCGAACTACTGCAATATAGCGAGCGCCAATACTGCCAACTAATTAAAAGATTCTAACTACTGAAGTCACTAACTACTGATAGGTGTAGTTTGCAAATGAAAGATTTTGATAGAGAACAAACAATGTATTTACCTTAATAGTGTTCAAAAGTCATTATATATATATATATATATATATATATATATATATATATATATATATATATATATATATATATATATATCAGTTCATGACATCCAGTCTTACCAATTTACTGTCTCTGATGGACACACGTCCAGATCATCCGCTCTCAAAATTCCGCCATCTCTCTCCCCACATCCACCACTGCCGGCGGCTCACCTCCAACTGCACAACTCTAGTCGCTGTTAACAGCCACCTGCCCAACACTACAATAGCGAACAACAATGCAAACCAGCCACAGACTGCACACAGCACAGCCAGTGATTTTCATACAGAGCGCTACGTGGCGTTACCAATATAAAAACCTAAACAGCCTACTTACATAGCCCTCATGCTCCCCACAAAACAATTTTACAAATTGTTTTGGGCAGTGGTCAAAACAGATTTGAAAAAAAATTTTCATAATTACAGTAACAAAGAAATCAAATGCACGCACTTATTGATACAATGTTGGTCAAAAGCTAAAATTTTCTCACAGTCCATAAAGACAGTCCTGATCATTCAACACAGTAAAATTGCAGTGTTTTTCTCAAAGTCTGAGCAGTAAAAGAAAATGCACACCGAAGTAGTGGATTTCCATGCAGTCTTGAAGAAGTAGTGTTGTCCTTCCAACGGAAAGACAGTGCTGACTCTTGACATGCAGGTAGGTAATGGGCCACAGCAGAGCAAACCCACAGCAGAGTCAGTCGAAGTTTTGAAGTATATTGGCAGGTAGGTCATCACAGAGCAGACCCACTGTAGTCCTGGTAGAGATTATGGTATTGGTGGGCCACCAGAGGTGCAGACTCACTCCAGTCCTTGTAGAAATACTGGTATTGGTGGGCCATCAAAAATGCAGACCCACTGTAGTCCTTGTAGAGATGTCTAGCAGCCATCCGTTGCGACTGTGCAGGTGCACAATCACCATCGAAGAGTCTTGTGGAGAATATAGCAAGTCCATGAACCACCACTTGTGCACTCACAAAAAATTATTTTGAAATGTCCTTAGAACCAGCATTGCTGTTAACTAGTCCCTTGCTGAATTATTAACACACGTGCAAACAATAATAGTCCCAACTTCTCACATATTGTGCATATACTATGACCAACAGAAATGTGTGCAGTGAAATGTATGCTTACAAGTTACTTAATATGATGAACTGGTGTCCATTACAATTTTTAATGTTAGAGTACAATTACAAATGTACAGAAAACATCATTAAAAACATAATAATACAGATAACATATGTAGTAATACAGGCCTTACAGAAGAATCGAAATAACATATACATTAGAGTTACAGGAATTATGACATAAGTAAATACATAAAAGGTCAGAATAACTTTCGAAACATCAACTTCACACGTGAGCATTAAAAAAAACAGAATAAATAATGTCTAAACATCTTTACAAAGTAAATAACATATTATACATGTAAATTATATTTGAGGATAACAGTATTCCTCATCGTAGTGAATATAGCTGAGTATTAGAAAAATTCTACAACATAAGTCTTATCAGATAAACACATGAAGATAGGAAGAACACAAATACACAAGGTACACAGACACATAGTGGGATAACACAAAAGGACAGGACAGGATTTGTTTTCAGTGTGACGTTTGGTACTGCAGTCCAACCCAAAACTTCATTTCATAGATGTTTCCTCTTATTTCACCTTTTTTTTATACCTTGTCAATGCATTTCTTCCAATTCATCACAACTCATTCTCTTATATAGCCTAGCCCCTCTTAAGCTAACTTAAATCTACTGAGCTCAGATGCTAAACTAAGAGACGAGGCAACACAGCAGTACAAAACAATTAACACAAACAGCAATGACAAAAAAATGCAAATTGGCAAAGCAAGCAGCAATAAATATAAATTAGCAAAGCAAATGCAACATTATCACTAATATGAGCCAATGTGCAGCAACAAGAAATATAAATCAGTAGTAGAATTGGCTTAACAGAGTAATACAAAGTGCCGGCCGAAGTGGCCGTGCTGTTAAAGGCGCTGCAGTCTGGAACCGCAAGACCGCTACGGTCGCAGGTTCGAATCCTGCCTCGGGCATGGATGTTTGTGATGTCCTTAGGTTAGTTAGGTTTAACTAGTTCTAAGTTCTAGGGGACTAATGACCTCAGCAGTTGAGTCCCATAGTGCTCAGAGCCATTTGATTTGAGTAATACAAAGTGAAATTCAGTAGCACTATTCCTGGCAAACAGCAGCAGCAAATGCAATAACTTATACCTAAACATGACAAAGCTCAAGCAGAAAAAATATTACAGTAAAAATGGCCATGTTTAATACCTATGTCACATCTTAATGCTAGAGTGATGCATCACCTTGATTTACTCTAGCAGACAAGGTACCAAATCGTAAAAAATTATATATGCAATTCCTGTTATTTTAAACAATGCTGCAGAGCAGCTAGAAACTAGATATTAAACAAAATGAGCAATCTGTCAACTAGAAAGACAATAGATATAAAATATTTCTTATCATTTCATTAGGCATTTTAGTAAATATCATAATTTAAGAGCTTCACAGTGTAATCCTATGTTTTCGAGTTTGAGCGTGACATATTTGCGATGCTCTCTACAAAGGATTGTCAATAGTGAGGTTTAGGGCCTCTCCTTTTTTTGTTGTGCCTCTGAAAGGCCCGGTATTTTTTTCCAGGCGACTGTCGCATAGCTTGGCGCCTACAGCGCGTTACGTCAAGATCACTTACCTTTCTTACCGAAATATTTCCTACATCAGTTTGCTACTGTGACAGTTTGATACAAATAAAATTTCACAAGTGGAGAAATTACAGTAGAAATGTGTAGAAACAAAATCCTATAAATATAACAGTGTCCAAAAAATTTTCGCCGGCATTGTGATACACTCACGCATTTACACATGTTTCATAACTCTTAATGTACAATTTTCAGCTTATTGATCATAAACATACCTCAACAGCATAATACACATCGTCATCGTAATAATAACATCATAACAGATCAATCACATCTCAGAATCGTCGCAGCTTCTTTCAATAATTTAAAGACCTTCAATAAAGTCATCTACCTCAAACGTACTTCAAAAATCATGATCCCTTACCAAATACATCATTCAAAGCTCTCATAGTATCACAATGGTTCCGAAAACATATGAACAGTTCACAAAGTACAGATAAAATACCATTACATAAGTGCGAAGTTATCCAACTGTATAATTACGTGAACATCTGTCACTGACGTGAAAAAAAAAGTTTGTTTCTCTCAGTTATATGATCAGATAGCTATGTAATTTTATGAGTTAGAGAAATATGGTACCGATGTGTAAAGTTGTATAAACAAATACCATATTAACTAGGGCTCCTTGTGCTTGCCAAACACATGGTACACAAAGTAAGCGTGTACCCCCCTGAGGATTAATGTAATTACACCCTCAGGTGTTACCGATTAAAGCAATCGAATGAAATTTATCACCAAAAACTTTCTTTGTATCTTTGTGATTCAAAACTCTTTCAAAATAAATGTTTTAAGTACAAAATTAATCACTCAAATACGTGTCCTTTAGCGCTAAATGTGCGTCTTGTTGTAAGATAATTCTGTGGAAGTGTCGTAGTTATCGTCCTCCGAAACCTAAGTTCTGCAGAAGTCAATGTACTTACCTCATCATAAACAAAAGTGAAATGCTATGCTTATAGATATCGTAGTTATTACGTACAGTACCGTGATCAAGAAAGTACTACACTGTAACGTATTGTTGTGCTAATAAAAAAAAGGCTGTCTTGTTGTAGCTATACCACAAAGTCACTATTAAACATGTTTTACTTTCCAGAAGAATTCAGAAAAACTGTGCAGATACAAAACAGATACAGCACAAAAGCAACAATGTAAATTGTGTCACACATTAGTAGCATCGTGATATAATCGTGTAGCTGTCAAAGAAACCAAATACTAAGTCATCTTTAATCTCACAGAAAGTACTTTCAATCCAAAATGTATTTTCAAGTAAACCAAAATGTTGCATTAAAATCTCATTAGCAGTACCAGTATATGTTCTAAGTATGTGAGCCTTATAGTCGTTACGTAATCGTGCAACTAACAACCAAGAATGTACACACACAATAACACTGCGTCGTCTGTTCACTATAACAGACTGGATAGTCAACTTCAAAACATTGTTGCATGTTAACAGTTTCTAAGTGTGACAAATTGTACTAGTAGCGTAAAGTGAAAAATTTTATGGCAAAGACTAAGTTAAAAAGCAGATTATCTTTCAATAAACGGTTTTACATGTGAAACGTGGTGTAAACCTTTACTCTTACTAGTACGCCGAGTATCAACTTCAACGCAATTATCATGTGGCATAAGTCGGATTCTGTAAGGTGCATTGTAAACCAGAAAGAATTTGTGACTCAAGTGTTTCTTCTTATGTGACAATGAATGAGCTTTAACGCGAACTTTCTGACCAATATATAGTTTCTTTGCATTAGCTTTACCATGTAGTTTTCTCCTTTTGTCTAGAGCAGAATTTATATTATCAATAGCCAAATCAATTATGTCTTTGTGTCGAAGTTTACGTGTATTCGGAAAAGGTACAAGCTCTCTGATTCTGTTCGGTGGTTCTTCATTCTTCAGTACAAGAATTGGTGGTAAAGCAGTGGAGTCATGAGGCATTTCATTCGGCACGTTTTGAAATAAGTGTAAATATCTGTCCCAATGCTGACGCTTTCTGTGGCAATAAAGTCTGCAAAGCTTATTGATTTCTTTCATAATCCGTTCAGACGGGTTACAATGTGGTGAGTACAATGAAATAAAAACAGGTTTGATTTTATGATTCCGAAGCATGCGTGACCAAACAGCAGATCTGAATTGCGGTCCGTTATCTGAAATGACTTTAGCAACGTGGCCAACTTCACGTAATAAATTTTTAACAAAGGCGTTGGATACAGACCGCCCAGTGGCTTTACGTAACGGAGTGAAAGAAACAAATTTTGAAGTAAGTTCAACAGTTACTAGAACGTACCGAAATCCATTCGATGTTTTGACGAGGGGTCCCAAGAAATCAACAGCAGCCAATTCTTTTAATTTAGAAGAAATGATAGGAAACAACGGAGCACGATGTGAGATAGTAGATGGATTAGCCTTTTGACAACGTTTACAAATAGACAAGACTCTTCGAATTCTCTTTTCCATATTGTAAAATAACAAGTCGTCCAAAGAATATGATAACATTTTCGTGGACCAAAATGTGTGTTGCTGAAATGAATGTACCAAATGAGTTTATTAACAAAATCGTCAGGAATGCAACGTACCCATAGCTTGTCATCAACAGTGCAGCGTTTGAAGAGTATGTTGTTTCTAACCAGATAATAATGCCGAATCTGTGTGTGTGCCTTTTCATGCCATTTACTTTTGATGTCTTTCCAAATCGGATCTCTATCTTGTTCATGAGCAATGTCCTTTAAAGATGTGGTGATGAAGTTTTCAAATGCGATTTTCTGAATGTAAAGAATACTGAAATTTTTCTCGATTTACCTTCTGTGTTACTTTTCTCAAGCCCAGCCGGTGCGCGTGACAGTGCGTCCGCAACAATGTTCTCCTTGCCGGGAATATAGACTATTGTGAAGTGGAATTCTTCCAGAAACAATGCCCAACGTCTTAACCTGTCGTGATTTAATTTTGAAGACATAAGAAATTGTAATGCACGATGATCACTGTATACTTTTACGTGCTTACCAGAAAGAAAGAAACGGAATTTGTTAAATGCCCAAACGATAGCTAAAGCTTCTAATTCAGTAACGGAATAATTTTTTTTCAGATTTTGTTAGCACTCGGCTAGCAAAAGCAACGGTTTTCTGAACAGTAGCGTTATTTTCTATGGCTTCTTGAAATAAATGAGCACCAAGACCGACTTTAGATGAATCCGTGCTAAGGCAGAAATCTTGTGACAGATCTGGATGAGCTAATATTGGCGCGTTAAGTAGCGATTCTTTCAAAGAATTGAATTCCAACTGTGCCTCTTCGTCCCAGTTCCAAATAGTATTTTTTCCCGTGAGAGAACAAAGTTTTGGTGTAACTAGAATTTGCATATTCAGAAAACGACGGTAAAAATTTACAAGACCTAGAAAACTGCGGACTTGGTTTTTTTTTGTGGATGGAACTGGAATGGCTCTGATTGCTTCTAACTTTTCAGGATCCGGCTGAATGCCTTCAGAAGAAATAATATGTCCCAAAAACCTCACCTTTGACCTAAAGAATTCAGACTTTCCAAGTTAACTCTAATTCCAGATTCCGCAAAAATACGTAACAAACTGTTGAGGATGTGATTATGTTGTTCCCATGAGGCTTCTGCTATTAGAATATCATCCACATATAAGGTGATGTGACGTTTTAAGAACTCGGGTAATATGGAATTTAGCCCACGAATGAATGCTGCCGAAGAAGAATTCAAACCAAAAGGAAGTTTCAGAAATTGATAACAAACGCCGAAACAAAGAAAAGCTGTGTATTTTCTACATTCTGGATGAAGTTCGATCTGATAAAAGCTGGATCTGAGATCAATGGAAGACAACACTTTTACACCATTAAAATTTTGAAGAAGTTCTTCCAAAGTTTGCGCCCTGTCTTTTTCAGGAATGATGATAGTATTGATTTGTCTCGAATCTAAGACAAGCCTGATCGATCCATTTTTCTTCTCAACAACATGTAATGGATTGTTGTATGAGCTTATTGCAGGCTCAATAATGCCCTCGTCAAGCATAGATTGTATTTCTGTTCTCACCCAGTCCCTATAATGTGCGGGAATTACATATGGTTTAACACGAAATTTAGTAGGCTCACGAACACGAAACTGGTATTGAAATTCCTTTGATTGTTCCTGTTTAGTGAGTAAAAACTGTGGAATGTGCTTGTAAAATCTCAAAAATGTCCTGCCTATAAGTGTCATTACAATTTTCAGTTGTTTGAATTTTATTCTGAATTAACTCATTAGTATCAAATACGCCGTCGATATCATCACTGCCAGTACTTGCAGAGTGATTGTTAGTGTCTAGTTCCGTCGAAAATTCCAAACTGTTGTCTAACAGAAGGTAAAGCCGATTAATTTCCTCGTCATGGTTTGAGAGCCACTCTTCAAATTTCAAAGCTATTGACTTACCTTCTTTCTCTAAACTTATTTCAGTATCGTGACAGTTTGAGATTGCTTTGTATTCATTCAAAAAGTCTACTCGCAATATAATTTCCGTCGACAATAATGGAACAATAAGAAAGTTCATAGAGAAGCTGTGGCTTTAACAAAAGAATTCTAAGTTGGTTTGTTGGCGTACATCTACACTTTTTCCAAAAATTGCACCTTGTAATTTAATCTTACGTAACGGAAGTGTGGGCCAATCGTTCGATTTGTTACATTTGCTAAAGGCTGTTTCACTAATTACTGAGATGGGACTGCCAGAGTCAAGTACTGCCGTAAATTTTACGTCATTTACTGTAATGTGAATTACAGGATATACAATGTTGTTATGTTTTACGTCGGGTTCCTGGAGTAAGATGTCCCTAATGTCTTCCATTTTTACGTAATTACTAGCCACGGCAACTACGTCGTCAGCTTCATAAGTACGTTTTGTGGCTGCCAGTGGTGTGAGTCATTGCATTTTGTCTCTTTGTTGGCGCGCGTCGTTATTGGGATTTGGAGATCTAAGTTCTACAAATTCACCTTGTCGAGAGGGCCCTGCTCTGTTTGAATCCCGACAGTTCTGATGAAATTCAGCTCTGTCGTTTTGTCGATAGTTTACATAGTTTCCTTTTTGTCGGTCATGTGGTGGAGAATTTCTCCCGGAATCGTAACTGCGCGGTGGACCGTTGCGTCTAAAGTTATTCTGCCTCCCTTGATAATAATTATTTTGGTTCCCATATTGTCTGTTTCTCTGACTGTCTCTGTGATAGTCACTACGGCGGAGAGGTGATATTTCCCTGTAATTATTACTACTCTGCCAACGGTTGTCATATGGGTGGTGTCTGTTTTGGTCACGATTTACTTTGTAAGAATAGCCTTGTCGTGTCCAGTTATTATTTCTGTCAGCGCGGAATTGTGACGGATGTGACCTATAATTGTTGTGCTCCTGTTTTCGCGTTCCGCGATTGTCAGTGACAATTTCCAATTCTTGTAAGAGTCCCTAAATAGCCTCAATGTCGTCTTTGCAACGTCCTGCCAAAATAATGTGTCGTAAATGTTGAGGCAATTTGATTAAGCAAATACGGATGAGTTCTGAGGGGCTGTATGGGTTTGACAGGTACTGTTTCTTGTGCAACATGTCTTCAAAATATTTCACAAGACTGGAAAATTCAGATTGTTTGAAATGTTTCATCATTATGATGCTATGTTTTACTCGGTCTTGTGTGGCTTGAGACCAATATGCTGAGAGGAAGGCATGATAAAATTCTCCTTCACTGTTACAATCGTGAATGACCGATCGCATTCTTACAGCTGGCTCATTCTCTAAATAGCCACACATAAATTCTAATCTGTGCTCTAATGACCAGTTGGGAGGAAAACAATGGGAGAATTGATGAAGCCACGCTTGTGGATGTATGCCATTGCCGGAATTCTTAAATGTTTTGAATTTACGTGTAGTAATAAACAGCTTATAGTCAAAATCATCATGTCGACGAGTCGCATGTCGGTCATTGTTACGTCGTTTCGGCGGTTCCATCTCAAAATTCGGTGTACCTTGTCAATTTCTTTCATAATTTCTGAAGTGCCCCGGGTAATTATTTTGTGGCTGTTCCGTATTTCTATGTCCCTCTTTCTGTATTGGAGCCCGAGTGTCTTCTGAAATATGTAATTCTTGTATTACTTGTGCCAACTGATCTAGTACTTCCCGGATTTCTCTTTTGTACTGTGTATTGATTGGATTCTGATTTTGTTTGAATTTTCTAATTTGTTCATACTCTTCTGTGTCATTAAGACTACCAGTCTTGTATCATTCAGAGTATCATCTACCTTCGTAGATAAATTATTTAGCTGATCCAAAAGTTCGACTACTTTCTCTGATAATGAACTAATTTCCTCCATGTGTCTTTCTGAACCAATTTTCAGAGTATCTACTGTGTCCTTTAAGTTTCCCTGAGTTTTTGCAAGTTGCGTAACCGAATCGCTAGATGCTACTGAGTCAATTTTATACGGCAAGGTCTCGTGATTTTCACAATAGTTTGCAGTTCTAATATGGCTGCTTCGTGATTCTGTAATACATTTTAATGCTGCGAAAAAGTAAGTTAAAAATGCTTACAAGTTTGTGTTTCTCCGTCATTACAGACTTTTTGACCTTTCGATTCGATGTCACGTAACTCAGTAGTTAAATCTTCACGTGTTTGTTGAAGCGTTTCTTTAATTTGTTTCTGATTTTGTTCCATTTGTTGCTGTGACTGTTTTTGATTTTGTTCAAGCGTTGTGTCCTACTTTTGTATCCTTTGTCCCATTTGTTGCATTAACTGTAATAACAATGCACTGGTGTCTGAAACATGTTCCTCAGTGCTTTTCAGCAGTTCATTTGAAACGGCAATATTCGCATTTTGAAAAGCATAAAATGTGTCTTGACTTATTTGAGAAAACGGTGAGGACGCAAAACCTGAATCTACAGTATTTGCAAGATTGTGTCCTGTCATTTCGGATTCCTGAGGCGAGCTGTTGCCGACCGATCGATCGATAATGCTTCCCTGTTCACTAATTGTTTCACTGTCTACACCATTATTTGCAACCCACTCCATTTCCCTATGCACAATTACCAAATTACTACTTTGAACAATAGTTAATTCATTACTCAGTGGCGCTAACACATTGCTATCGTCTTCACTGTCATTTCTCAGTCATTTGGAGCCTAGTATTACGTTTTTCACACGCCATTATTGTCGCAATATTTAACACGATAACACAGAAAAGCACAATTTGAAGAGCTAAATAGAAAAAAAAAACACATTAACATAGCACTGAAAATAATATCACGTTAATTGCTAGTGCAGCTGCGAAATACTTGGTGCAAATCTACATGCATGCCACAACTGTTTTACTGTACAACAATGAAAAACTACAACTACATTGGAAATTCTCTCTATAACTACGCGCTAGCAATAAACAATAGCTACACTAATTACACAAACTACAAGAAAAAATCAGAAGATTCCAGTGAGGTATCCTGGCAGGATCGCCATATGAAACGTCCCCTTGGAAAAATTTATGAATGATTGTGCTGGTAAACCCCTTATGTTATTTGATTTTCAAGCAGCTGAGCAGAACTGAACGTATTCAGATATTTCTCTCTTTACTTATTCTGATCATCACTAAACTGACACACAATATTTGTAGCGCAACGCAATCTGACTTTTAATAGTCCCTACAAAAGAATAGCCCTGACTAACAATAACCTATACCTTCCATGAATCACTTACCTCACAAAAATCTTCATTACTCGAACTAATGCAATACAGCGAGCGCCAATACTGCCAGCTAAATAAAACATTCTAACTACTGCATCACTAACTACTGATAGGCATAGTTAGCAAATGAAAGATTTTAATAGAGAACAAACAATGTATTTACCTTAATAATGTTCAAAAGTCATAATATATATATCAGTTCATGACATCCAGTCTTACAAATTTACTGTCTCTGATGGACACACGTCCAGATCATCCGCTCTCAAAATTCCACCGTCTCTCTCCCCACACCCACTACTGCTGGCAGCTCACCTCCAATTGCGCAACGCTACGCGCTGTTAACAGCCAACTGCCCAACACTACAATAGCGAACAACAATGCAAACCAGCCACAGACTGCACACAGCACAGCCAGTGATTTTCATACAGAGCGCTACGTGGCGTTACCAATATAAAAACCTAAACAGCCTACTTACAACTTGGATGATGTCGTCCAGGATACCGAGCAGCATACATAGCACACGTCCGTTGGGCATTTTGATCACAATAGCCATACATCAACACGATATCGACCTTTTCCGCAATTGGTAAACGGTCCATTTTAACACGGGTAATGTATCACGAAGCAAATACCGTCCGCACTGGAGGAATGTTACGTGATATCACGTACTTATACGTTTGTGACTATTACAACGCCATCTATCACAAAGCGAAAAAATTGGTCCAACTAAAACATTCATATTTCTTTACGTACTACACGAATATGTAATAAAAATGGGCGTTCCCATTTAAAAGAAAAAACGCAGCTGAATTCCGTTTGACCTATGGCAGCGCCATCTAGCTGGCCAACCATAGCGTCGTCTGGTTTCCACCTTCAAGCTAGACGAGTTTCGTTCTTAGTAGTTTTTTCGTTTGAGCTTATTTCGTGGGATATTTGGCCCGGTCACGATCAGTGGACTACCTTGTATATTTTAATAATGATTGCCTTGTAGACTATTGCACGTGGTGTACATAATTGTTTAATATAGTTGATGATAAAAAAACAGTTCCCGCTGACAAGAACAGATAATACTTACACGAGTGGGTGGTGTCTTTTCTTTCGGACATGCCCGGAAGAACATAAACCACACATTCATATAACTCGTACGCCTGGTTGGGCAATGGACCCACCACCTTCAGTGCGGATGCACAAACTCGTCCGACCTCCCGGTGGAATCTCAGAGTGGCGAGCATGGTGGAGATGGACAGGGACTCGGACTGCGCCTAAGTGGCGCTCGGTGGAAGTGGGAACCGGCCGAGAGGCGTGCAGAGATAGTCCGCACAATGGCGGTACCAGTGCAACCCAATTTGACGTCGATTACGTATTTTATTGCACGAAATGGACTAATAAAGTTGTGGAACTATTTTCTGAAGAGAATGAGGTTGTCCTTAAATTTAAAAATGGTCTTATACTGGTGGGAAACTTGCCAAAGCACCAAACTAGGTCATATAGATGATCGTGCTTTTGTTTCGTTTCTGTTTTAATGGAAATATTTTCAGAACGAGGAATAAAACTCATCTTCTTCAGCACCCATAAAACTAGCTTGTGAATATGTGGCCGATTTTCTACAGAATGTAATAGTGCAACTGAAAACTTCAATAGAACTGCTCCGTACAACAGACACAGATACAATAACAAATGAAAGACTGACGGAGGTATGGGGCTAAGTAGCAACACGATCGCAAGCCAGAGCACGTGACTCGATGCAGCGCCCGACACGGATGAATCAAGATCACGTTTTTTTCCCAGTTAGTACTCAGTAGCGGCTGACTTAGTTTTGTGATAGGTAGAGGCAATGTGTTTACTTTCGTCAAAGTAAGTAAAGACTAATAAATTAATATAACTGCGTAGGCTTCCGCGGCCAGACATAAAAGTTTTCTGGGTTTGGTACCGCGTCATAATGTAAAAACTACTGCTCCTGGAGAAAAACCAACGTTACGGCCACGATTGCAGCGGACTTCTTCTGGGTCTAATGGTGCGTTCTAGTTATGCAATGTCCTTATTATTTTGTTGTTAGTGTTCACTGCGTATGCCATTACGTCATAATTTTAAAAAGGTAGTTAGTTTCATTGGTCACTTAAGGAAGAAGGAGAAGGAACTTTATTTTAATAGGTTATTGCGTTGGAGGGAGAACGTGACCGCTGTTGTCTATTGGCTCTTGTGTTATGTACCGTGATTGGTGGTCACCGTCGAATGAGAAGTTTGCTGCTGTTTACCAACTGCTGGACGTCGGCCGCGCGGCCGGTAGTGCTCGTTCCTCGTGTTGACAGTGCGGTCTGTTGGGCTCTGATTGCTGTCAGCCAAGATGGGGCAAGCCTGAGTCCATCCTACCTGTTCATGTTGTTAGGGTGTTTAAGTATTTCGATGGCCTCTCTAATTTTGCGTTTCGTCATAATTGGCTGCTTGGCCAACACACAGGCTTCGCTGAATTTTATTTCTTTTCCGCAGTCATGGTGATGTTCTGCCACTGCGGATTTGTTGTGTTGCCCTAGACGAATATAACGCTCGTGCTCCCGAATGCGCGTTGCTATTGGCCTACCAGTCTCGCCGATGTATGCCTCTCCACATTCGCATTCCACCTTGTAAACGCCTGCAGTGTGCAATGCATCTACCTTGTCCTTGGTGGAGCCTAGCACGTCCTGGATCCTACGACCACAGTAGAAGACAGGCTGCACCCCAACGCGGCGAAGGTGTTTGCCTATTCGGTCAGTAACGTTTTTCACGTAGGGTAAGCGTACTGTTGGCTGCAGTTTGTCTATTTCCTGCTTATCTTTTACGTCGACTAATAAAGTAACTCTTCCGTATGCTTTTGAAAACAATCCTGTGTTTTAGTATTTCTTCTTTTCCATTCTTTTCGCTGTTTGATTTTAAATTAATTTTTCCTGTCATTTGTGTCCCCTAAAATTTTGCCACGTTATGGTTCTGCCCGGTCTTAACTGATGTCGAAACGGCTCTTACCACAAACCTAAATGGATAGCCGATAATAACGTATTTTTCTTAGAAGGCCTCGTTGTTGTTCTGAATCAGGAACTTTTAGGAAGTGCTGAAGCACTGAATCAACTATGCTCATCTCTTTCCCTTTGTAACTCTCTGGTAAGTAAGTGTTGCTGTTGTTGTTGTTGTTGTTTGTTGTGGTCTTCAGACCGACGACTGGTTTGATGCAGCTCTCCATGCCACTCTATCTTGCGCGAGCCTCTTCGTCTCCATATAACTGACTACTGCAGCCTACATCGATATGAATCTGCTTACTGTATTCATCTCCTGGTATCCCTCTATGATTTTTATCCCCCACACTTCCCTCCAATACTAAACTGGTGATGTCTCAGAATGTGCTCCGCTGCAGAGTGAAAATCTCATTCTGGAAACATTCCGTAGGCTGTGGCTAAGCCACGTCTCCGCAATATCCTTTCTTCCAGTAGTGCTAGTTGTGCAAGGCTCGTAGAAGAGCTTCTGTGAAATTTGGAAGGTAGGAGACGGGGTACTGGCAGAATTGAAGCTATGAGTACGGGTCGTGAGTCGTGCTTGGGTAGCTCAGTTGGCAGAGCACTTGCCCGCTGAAAGGCAAAGGTCCCGAGTTCGAGTCTCGGTCCGGCACACAGTTTTAATCTGTCAGGAAGTTTCACACATACAGTAGGTCTCCTTCAATAAAGGCCACTTTGCTAAAGCCTTCTGTACACAGCTTGCCCCGGTACAACACGTCAGTGGATGCTGCGAGGTTAGATGCCAGTTACCGTGCAATACTAAGGCGGTACCGTCGTGTCCTTACAGCCAAATAACGGTCCCCTCTTACCAATTTCAGCCGTGCTCGGGCCTGCCCCTGATCTTCGGGATACAGTTTCAGTCTCTATAAACCGTCGCCACATCCGAGAAACAACAGAACTATTCACATTAAGCCATCGGGCCACATCAGTTTGCGAATTTCCTGCTTCCATTCTTCCCATGGCTCTCCACAGCACCTCTGTGCCGTACTGCACCGTCTGTGACTGCGTACCCAGTGATTGTGGATGTGGGGCTACCCGGTAAACGCTACCCCGTTTCATAGGTGCCATGACGTCATCGTTGGCGCGGTTGCCCGTTGACTTGAATGCCATCTTCCGTGCAGAGCACGATCGTACGGACATCTGGTTTACAGTTTGTACGATTATATCGTGAATTAGACGCAAGATGGGGAAAAAGTAGTTTGTTGCTTTAATTTTCAACACTACTGTATATTTTAGAAGCTAACTTATTAATCACGAATAATTCCCTTTTCATATTCTCTTATTAAAAATACTATTTTGTTTGTTTTTTGTTCTTATTAATTGGATAATTTTTATACAGCGTTGTCGTAGACATTAACCGTGACCACAACGGTAGTTATTGTCTGTTCCCGTCGTATAAGTTGACTTTTCTAAACGAGTACACATACTGTATTTGTCATTTGACGCCTTGAATTGTGATTTACCTGTTGCTACTGTGGCCTAACGTGCTTACTGCAAGTTAAAATCTTTGTCGAGTTAAAGCTACAGGCTATATCCCCCTACTGGCAGTCCCTAGTCTCTGCCCATCACCGGGACAAACATTCCGGATACAAAACACATTTTTGGACTCATGGAAATGTATACACAAGGATGTAGCACAGATTCATCATGATTGTTACTTCGCGTCATTCGGTTCATTTTAAATATGTTTTCTTCTCATCCCCACAACTACTCTTAACCGAACGACTACATTTATTCCAAATACTGTCATTACTGAAAACCATAAAAGTGCAAACGTTTCGCTCGAATCACCTGGTGAGTATGATTTCACTATTAGTCTTATGGCTCTTTTTCTTTAGTTCGAATTTTACGCCGATATTTTATTCGCTTGATTCCCAAAAAAATGCCGTGACACAGAACACACAGAAACAGTATGTGTGTACTGTTACAGACTGATGACATATGTCTGAGAATATGCCATGATGATGACGTTCTCTTTGCTGGTATGCTTGTGTACTCTCTCCTGCTCATTCTACGTGACCCCCTCGCCGTTGGAGTTCAACAAGAAAGTGTACCCTGAAAGCCGCCGACACATGGACTGCCAATGTCAGGCAGAACGCTTATCGAGGTTGCGCGCCTGGCTTTCATCTTGTGTGCCAGCGACGCTCTCTGTAACCTGTTGGTCGCTGCCTTTTACTAGCAGGTGCCTCATGTCAGCTGTCTCTTCGAACATAAAGCCTGTTACTGCGCTCTCGTAAACCTTTTCACTTTCCGTGGTAGAAGAGGTTCTCCATTCGTTTACAGGAATAGCATCGGCGCATTTAAACTTTTTTTGCGACATGTACGTGTATACAGGGTGAAAAGTATTTAAACCGACAAACTCTGGGAGATTGTAGGGGACATCAAAACAAATATTTTTCCTTAATGTCTTTTTTTCGTATGAGGATTATTTAAACCGGTGGGGGCCGTATTACACTCTTCAGTTGTTAGAGGCCGTATTACGATCTTCAGTTGTTAGAGGGCGTATTACGCTCTTTAGTTGTAGGCAACTGCTGTCCACCAGTGTAGCAGCGCATTGTCTCTGTTTACTAATGGAGCGATACACCTGGAGTGAGTACACTGATATTGTTGGTGCATACTACGTAGCGCACCACATTGGACGAGCTGCATAGCGGGTTTATCAACAACATTATCCTAATCGCCGTATCCCGCATCATACGTCATTTGCTGCTGTATACCAACGTCTGCGCGAGACCGGGTCATTTAGCAGATTACCTGGACAGGGACGCCGTCGCACGGTAAGGACGCTGCAATTTGAGGAAGCTGTCTTGCAGCATGTGGAGCGGGATCCTTCAATCAGTGCAGTTCTTCGTTAATGTGTGCGTCGGTGTTGTTGGGGACTGTTTAATTGGGCCGTATATGCTACCTAGGCCATTAAATTGCAGGCACTATTACAATTTTCTCGCCAGAGCATTGCCAGAATTGCTGGAAGACGTCCCGCTCCTTACAAGACAACCCACGTGGTTCCAACATGACGGGGCGCCGGCACATTTCGGTCGTCGTGTGCGTCGACTCCTGGACCGACGGTTCCCAGAAACGTGGATTGGCAGAGGTGGTCCTGTACCATGGCCTGAACGATCCCTAGATATGTCCCCTCTGAATTTTTTGTGCGGGGCTAGATGGGCAATCCTGTTTACGCAACTCCTGTTGCATCAGAAGAGGATCTGGTTGCCGGGATAGTAGCAGCAGCAGAAACAATACAGGATACTCCAGGGGTTTTTTCCCGTGTCAGACAGAACATGATCCGACGGTGTTACCTTTGTTTACGAGTCAATGGAGGCATTTTTGAAAATCTAATATAATTGAAATTGGGTTGTGTTAATGTGTTGTCTCTTGGTCATAAAAAAAAACGGAAAAGTGTTTGTTGGTTTAACTAATTTGCGACCAGAGAAATCTTCCTCTACCGGTTTAAATACTCCTCATAGGAAAAACTGACATTAGGGGAAAATATTTGTTTTGATGTCCCCTACAACCTCCCAGATTTTGTCGGTTTAAATACTTTTCACCCTGTATTATCGACAACCATGCTCCATTAGGTTTTTCTTCCACAGCAGTGTTGATGCACTAGGCGTAACACATTAGCTTAAGTGTAACTGTTCACTCCACGTATCGACCAACAGAAATTCATTACTACTGCAGAATATGAAGACGGCCATATAGCTGCATCTTCTTCTAAAGGCTATGTCTTATTACTGTAATAATTCTCCTCCCATTTGTACTATCCTCTTCATTTTTCGATATCTTCAATGGACCTTCTACTGTTTACTATTTTTGGTTTTCTTTCTCAAATTTTCTGTTTCCAATATGACTGCTAAAACATATTATCTCTAAATAAACGTCCCAAAACTTTTCTTTTCCTTTTTTAGGGTAGTTGTTATGAGGTATCATCGCGCGTAAATCTCTTTCAAATCACTTTTACTTGATTTTCATTCCATCCAGATGGTTCTCGTTAGCCTCCTCACAGTTCCATTGCTTTCAGGGGTTCTGCTTCGGTCTTCAACAGTGTCCAGTTTTCATAACCATACTGGAGCAAACTGCAATATAACGTACTGTAAAAAACAGAATCTTTTCTATATAAAACGACTTTTTCACTTCTAGTTGTTTTCGTTCAGTGAAATCACGTGTAGTATTTGTAATTCTTTTTCTGATTTCCCATAGTACATGTTTTATCTTCTGCAACGGACGTACCTAAATAACAAAATTTATCCATATTTTCTATTTTATTTCTTTCAACTTTAATGTCAGATGTTCTTTTCAATTTTGGTTTAATATTTATCGCAATTTTCGTTTTCGCCGACCGCGGTGGCCACGCGGTTCTAGGCGCTGCAGTCCGGAACCGCGTGACTGCTACGGTCGCAGGTTCGAATCCTGCCTCGGGCATGGATGTGTGTGATGTCCATAGGTTAGTTAGGTTTAAGTAGTTCTAAGTTCTAGGGGACTGATGACCTCAGATGTTAAGTCCCATAGTGCTCAGAGCCAAGCCTATTTACGTTTTCTACTGCTATTTGAAAGTTCACACTTTTACATGATAGCTAAAAGCATAGAAACTACATTCTTCACATGGTTTTTACTATCGGCTGTTGGATTATATACTAATCTTATGCGGTGAATGGAAACACTGTTCAGTTTAGTTCCAGACGTTTTTCCTTTGGAAATCTTTGTAGCCTATTCTATGAAAAAGATAATCAGATAAGGTGATAGCGATCACCCTTGTGGTATTTCATTTTGATTTTGACTTTAAATTGCACTCCATTAACCTCTATCCTCACATTTTGGTTTTTGTAATATTTGATACAGTTTTTCATTCTTTCCAGTGTGAGTGTGTAAGTGTGCATCTTTCAAGGTATTGAAGAGTTTCTTTCAGCTAATACTATTAAATGCCTTTTATTGATCAATAAAATTTATGTTAAGTATCCCCTCCCTCATTCTCAACGCTCTTGGAATCTGCAATGACGACTTTGATAAATCGATCTAAAGAATAATATAAAGTGAGCACACTGCTATTTTTCATGTGGTACCTTCCTGCACAACTATTGTGGTAACAGAACTGACGGTTTTCTTTGAACCTAGATCCACAGTTGGTAAAATTTTTTTAACGATTCCATGGCGCCTGCAAATATGTTTTTTGTTACTTTTCTGTACTAGCGCACAATTTCAGCCAAAGGAGACACACAATTATTCACAGTATGACCATCAAAATATAAATTTAAGAAGTCCGCATTGTTTCAGTTTATCTCGCTAATATTTGAATTTTGCAATAATAAAATATAAAATCTCAAAAAGTAATCCATGTTGCAGCGTAATATAATATTTACTGTCGCCTTACTACAGCACCTAAAGATGGCTCTTAACATTTCTCCCACTACACTGCCACGCAAATGCACGTAAACAGTGCTAAGGGACACGAGTTAATTCTTTTCTTGTCTAAAGAATTATTCACATTCACCGGATTAGCAACAACTTTCGAATGGTATTAACCCTCAGGAACATACTACGAATCTTTATATGAGTTGTACTTATTCACTTTATAGTTGGATCAAAGAAAATCATCCCTGAAAAGCATTTTCCAGACACCAAAACAGCACAGGTTACTACCAGTGTTGCCAAATCAGCTTTTCTGGAGCTAGCTGTGGCTTCTTTTTAATACTCTTTTTAATACAATACAGCTGGAAAACGAGTGACTTAGCTGGGGTACGGAATTATGGTTTATTTTTGCAATCATTGGCTTTTCTTCTGGCCTTTTTTCATTGACACTAGGAAAGCATTTAAATCCGTGTTGATTAAAGGAAAATTATCTGTAAGTAACAGAGATTTCAAAACACGCTTTAATATCCCACGGAAGTGTGTTATTAGACTGAATTACAAACCGCAACAAACTAAAGCTCTGTTCGTGCAAGTTTCGGGCTCATCAGCATCCCGACACACAAGACCGGTAACATAACTGCGAAATATAAACAGTTAAGGAGGTTACTAAGAATGCTGTTGCAGCAAAGTATAGAAATTTCACCAGAATGAAGGAAACTGTTCGAAGCAAAGCAGAGTTCGATTTGTTCGGGATGAATATCAACTTATACGCTTCACAGTTGCAATAAACAATGTTCCAGCGACTGAAAAGGAGCAGCGAACGTCTATTAAAAGTGCAGTAGTTTGCTAAGTGTAAGAAATAATGTAGTGTTACAGTGCAGGTATTGGGAAGTTAGTCCTGTAGCCGGCCGGAGTGGCCGACTGGTTCTAGGCGCTACAGTCTGGAACCGCGAGACCGCTACGGTCGCAGGTTCGAATCCTGCCTCGGGAATGGATGTCCTTAGGTTAGTTAGGTTTAAATAGTTCTAAGTTCAAGGGGACTGACGACCTCAGAAGTTAAGTCCCATAGTGCTCAGAGCCATTTGAACCATTAGTCCTGTAAGTACTTAGCAGAAACACTGCTTATAATTTTATTGTGAGAAAAAAGAGAGCAGTGCGAAAGAAATCCACATGAAGATGTTCATTTAAATCACTCTTACGTCAAACTATCGAGGCTCTGAAAATAATGTTTGTACATTCACAGTTAACTGTATTCCTGTAATTTCCAGCAGATTACAAATTAATAAAACAAATATAAATTCATGCTAGTCTGTTACACTAAAATTATTCCAAAAATAAAACTGCACAATGGTAGACTTTGTTTTATTCCAGTTCTTTCTTGGCTTTGCTTTGTAGAAACATTTAGCGTATTTTTATTTCAAGAGTTGGCAACAATGGTTACTACTACTAGCAGCCACTTTTTGGCACTAGTCACTGTTTACATGCACATGATCTGTCAAAGTGCCAGTAAGTGAGAATTTGAAACTAGATACAGAGCTGCCATTTCTGATTTTATCGTGGAACCATCGACTAATCTGAGTAATAAATACCACGTGCCTAGCGTTACATGCAATAACCCCGTTTCTCATCAAGTGTCCCTTTCACCTTTGGTGACACATTTGGGAAGGGGTCAGCTGAACAAGATAATCTTGTCCTTAACACGTTCCGTATTACAAGTAGGTAAAATACTACAAGTGAGACTAAACTGTAAATTAATTTAGTCTTTTTTTTTCACGTGCTTCTGCAAATAAGTGAACTGTATGTGTGTAATTTACTTTGTAGACCAGTGGTTAGAAAATTAATCGTAGTTTTCGGTGTTGCATAATTCTTGTGAATATCTCCGTCACGCCACTAAGTTTTAATTTTGTGCTAGTAGGCAGCACACAATTTAATCAGCGCATTCTAATTTGAATATTTATCGCTTGCAGTAACTTTTCGGCAAACACGATTTCTAGTAACAGGTATCTGTAAATACATAAGCTTCAGTAGAGAAATTTATTTCTGTTTAATAGCTTGCGGTCTCAGAGTACAATGATAAATCTGCACAGCAACTTTTAGTGTTACTTTGTTCTCCTTTGTTGTATTTTCAAACTCAGTAGCGCCGTTTGAGACCTTATATCTATTTTATACAAAGTACTATATGGCTAAGGATTGTGCTTGTTGTGAGCGGACAAAAGGAGTGTTTGCTGCTGTCCGTAGACTGCAGAAAGCTGCGTTGGCTACCGTCGACAAGCTTCTAGCTAATGATCAAAGTTGCGGTGACGTCGGGGCACCAGTGACGAGACCTGCGATACCTTTGGTGCCACTGGAATCCCCGGTGACCCAGACGTCGCTGCGGCTTTCTGTACGCAACATCTGATTGGCCGTCCTCATTCCAGAGTGGGTGGCAGACAGTGGTGGGTTCGTGTGTAACTGGACGGGAGGCGAAAGAGGGAGCAGGCCGTGCGGGTGGCTTCCTATGTCTCAGTAACAGGTACGAGGTGCTTCCCAGTGTTGATGGTAACTGAGAGCCAGCACGGGATGCCCCTGTTGTTGGGCCAGTGGTCGATTTTCCTGCCCAGTCCAGACAAGTACGCTGGTCATTGGGAGCTCCAATGTTAGGCGGCTGATGGAGCCTCTCAGGGAGATAGCAGGCAAGGCGGAAAAGAAGTCCAGTGTGCATTCGGTATGTTTGCCGGGAGGTCTCATCCGTGATGTGGAGGAGGCCCTGGAGGCAGCTACCGAGCGCTTGGGTGCAACCGGCTGTCTGTAGTGGCACCTGTCGAATGACGCCTGCCGCTTGGTTTCTGAGACCATCCTCGTCTCCTTTCGGCGGCTGGCTGATTTGGTGAAGGCAACTAGCAACGCACGCGGGGTGCATGCTAAGCCGTCTATTTGTAGCATCGAACATGGTTGATCTCGGTCCTCTGGTTAGGAGCAGAGTGGAAGGTCTAAACCAGAGGCTTAGACGACTCTGCGACGGTACCGGAAGAGAATTTCTCGACCTCCGGTATCGGGTGCAGAATTGTAGGCTTCCTCTCAATAGGTCAGGTGTGCACTACACGCAGGAAGCGGTTTCTAGGGTAGCGGAGTACATGTGGGTTGCACATGGGGCTTTTTTAGGTTAGAGAACCCCTCCCTTGGGAGCAAGGACGATTTACCTGTTAAATCAGCCACAGCGACCTCAAAGAATCTTGGTCCTCGCAGAGCAGAGATAGAAAAGATTAATATGATTTTAGTAAACTGCAGGAGCATCCAAGGAAAGGTCCCAAAATTAGTATCACTTACTGAAGACCATAATGCACAGATAACATTGGGAACAGAAAGCTGATTGAAACTAGACGTCAGTGGCAACGAAATCCTTAGTTCAGACGAATGTTTATCGTAAGGATAGGTGGCGTTTTTATTGCAGTAACAAATTCGATAAAATCTAGCGAGGTTATTACGTATTCCGAATGAGAATTAATCTTGGTAAAACTGGGTATCAAAGAAAGGTCAGAAACGGTGATTGGATTCTTTTATAGACCGCCTGGGTCAGGATCTGTAGTTGTAGAGCGCTTCAGACAGAACTTGCAGAATATCATTAGTTATTTTCCTGATCATGCCGTTATAATAGGGGGTGACTTCAACTTGGCAGGTATAGATTGGGAGTGTTATGCCATCAAAACTGCTGCCAGAGACAGGGGTTCGTGTGGCGTTGTTCTGGATGTATTGTCCGAAAATTACCTTGAGCAGACAGTTAGAGAACCAACTCGTGAGGTTAACGTCTTAGACCTTCTCGCAACAAACAGACCTGAACTTCTCGAATCAGTTAACGCAGAGGAAGGTATCAGTGATCATGAAGCTGTGACTGCACCTATGACGACGGGTCCTACTAGGAATGTTAATAAAGGTAGGACGATATATTTGCTCAGCAAGGGTGGCAGGGTACAAATTTCAGAATATCTGAGCAGTCAGCATCAAATATTGGGAGATGAGGCTGAAGATGTGGAGAACAAATGGAAAAAACTCGAAGGCATCGTTCAATATGCACTAGACAAGCATGTTCCGAGTAAGGTTTCAAGGAATGGGAAAGATTAACCATGATTTAATAGCCGTGTTAGAAAAGCACTATGTAAACAAAGAGCACTTCATCTTAGAGTCAAGAGAAGTAAAAACCTAGCTGACAAACAAAAGCTGAACGAAGCGAAAATGCCGGTCGGAGTGGCCGAGCGGTTCTAGGCGCTACAGTCTGGAACAGTGCTGCCGCTACGGTCGCAGGTTCGAATCCTGCCTCTGGCATGGCTGTGTGTGATGTCCTTAGGTTAGTTAGGTTTAAGTAGTTCTAAGTTCTAGGGGACTGATGACCTCAGCAGTTAAGTCCCATAGTGCTCAGAGCCATTTTTTTGAAGCGAAAATGAGGGTATGGAGAGCAATGAGAGAAGCGTTCAATGATTTTGGAAGTAAGACGTTGTCAACCGACCTGAGTAAAAACCCAAAGAGATTTTGGTTCTATGTAATATCAGTAAGTGGGTCAAAATCATCTATTCATTCTCTCAGAGACCACACCGTACCGAAACGGAAGATAACAGAGGGAAGGTCAAAATAGTGAATTCGGCCTTCCGAAGTGGTTCCACCGCGGAAGATCGTAACACTGTCCCTCCTTTCAATAGTCGTACAAACATGGAAATGGCAGATATTGAGATAACAGATTGCGAAATTGAAAATCAGCTACAATCGGTTAGTAGTGGAAAGGCCTCAGGACCAGATGAGGTACCTATAAGATTCTATAAAGATTAGGCGAAGGAACCTGCTCCCCTTCTAGCAGTAACTTATCGTAGATCGCTTGAGCAACGAAAGGTACCTAACGACTGGAAAGAAGCGCAGGTCATTCCCGTTTTCAAGAAAGGCCGTAAGACAGATCCACACAATTGTAGACCTATATCGTTGACGTCAATCTGTTATAGAATTATGGAACATGTTTTATGCTCAGGAATTACAACGTTTTTGGTAAATGAACATCTCCTCTATAAAAATCAGCATCGACTCCGAAAACAGAGATCCTGCGAAACTCAGCTCGCTCTGTTCCTCCATGAGATCCACAGCGCTGTAGACAACGGCGCCCAGGTTGATGCCGTGTTCCTTGATTTTAGTAAATATTAGCTTACGGAGTATCGGAACAAACCTGCAATTGGATTCAAGACTTCCTTGCAGATTGAACTCGACACGGCGCTCTTAACGGAACTAAATCGACAGGTCTAAAGGTATTATCCAGAGTACCACAGAGAAGTGTGATAGGACCGTTGCTGCTTACAATATACTCGTATATAAATGATCTAGTAGAAAGCGTCGGATGCTCTTTAAGGCTATTTGCAGATGACGCAGCTGTCTATAACAAAGTAGCAACGCCAGAAGATAGTAAGAATTTCCAGAACCACTTCCAGAGAATTGATGATTGGTACAGGTTGTGGCAGCTGACCGTGAACGTAAATAAGTGTAACATACTGCGCATACATAGGAAAAGAAATCCACCACAGCACAGCTACACTATTGATGACAAACAGCTGGAGGCAAATGGTTCAAATGGCTCTGAGCACTATGGGACTTAACTTCTGAGGTCATCAGTCCCATATAACTTAGAACTACTTAAACCTAAGTAACGTAAGGAAATCACGCATATCCATGCCCGAGGCAGGATTCGAACCTGCGACCGTAGCGGTCGCGCGGTTCCAGACTGTAGTGCCTAGAACCTGTCGGCCGCCCCGGCCGGCGGCTGAAGACAGCGACTGCCGTAAAATATCTTGGCCTAACTATCAAGAGCGATCTTAAGTGGAATGACCATATAAAACAGATAGTGAGAAAGACAGACACCGCACTCAAATCCATCGGAGGACTCTTAAGTAAATGTAACTCATCCACGAAGAGGTGGCTTACAAGGCGCTTATACACCCGATTCTTGAGTACTGTTCATCTATCTGGGATCTATATCAGGTAGGACTGATAGAGGAGGTAGAGAAGATCCAACGCAGAGCGGCGCGTTTCGTCACGGGATCATTTAGCTGGTGAGAGAACATTACGGAGATGGGAAACAAATGCCACTGGCAGACGTTACAGGAGAGGCGTTATGCACATGGAGAGAGTTAGTATTGAAATTTCGGAAAAAAATTGGAAATTTGTGGTAAGATCTTATGGGACCAAACTGCAGAGGTCATCCGTCCCTAATCCTACACACTACTTAATCTAACTTAAACTAACTTACACTATGGACAACACGCACACCCATACCCGACGGAGGACTCGAATCTCCAACGGGGGAAGCCGCACGGACCGTAACAATGCGTCTTAAGACCGCGCGGCTATCCCGCACGGCCTGTAATTTCAAGACAGCGCTTTTCAGGAGGCTGCAACATATTACATCCTCCCACCTACACCTCGCGTGTTGACCACCAGAAGAAAAGTAGAGAAATTAGAGCCAATGCAGAGGCTTACTGACAATCATTCTTTCCACGCGCTACTCGCGAGTGGAACAAGATTGGAGGGATCAGATAATGGTACCGTAAGTACCCTCCACCACGCACCATTAGGTGGCTTGCTGAGTATGATGTAGATGTAGATGAAACAGGTAAATTGACCAATCGTACGGATTTGGCAGGGATAGTTCTAGATTTCGGAGTCCAGTCCCCTTGCTCCAACGGCTTTTGCCGGGATGCGTAAATGTTCCGGTTTTTAGACATGAAACCAAAGTCTATCATTGTTACTTCAACATATAACTTTTTATATTTCTACCACTGCAAGGGCGTCTACACCTGATTTCAATATCGTGTTCCTAATCTAACGTACCATGATGCGCCGTATCATGAAATGCTTTCACATGGCTTACGTGATGATACATTCAGGTTCTAGATCTTCAGTAACAGTTGCGATGAAGTTCGGTAATACTCAGCTGCATTTGTTTAGTGATAACACTAATGCTTCATGTGTCTTCCGTTGGCGTGGGTGTTCTAAGATGTGTAGCATGTCGTGTAGCACAGCTAATATGTTTTTATTAACTTCGTTTCGACTGTAAACAGCTCCGCAATGCCACTGAATTTTCAGTTCGGAGTTTCTGGAGAGGTAAGTGACGTATCCATTACCCAATCTCGTAAGCAATGTGATATGATTCTGTTTTAAATTAAATAAAATTTAGGCAAGCAGACTCTCAGATATTGCATAATTTATTTACTTCTGAAACATAGTAAAGCGAGTTTGGAATTCTGCTACTTGTTAAATGGACGTAAACATCTGCTGAATCAAATTGATCCATCACAGTGATATGGGGACATGGACAACTGAGCGTTAAAAGCTGTGTGTAGTTACTAAGCAAGTGGTATGTACTGTTAGTAAACAGGTAAATGACACAACAGTAACTATACGATGATTTATATGTATTGTAATTATACAGTAACTAGGAATGTGCCTATCATCTGGTGTCTGCTATTCATTTCGTGGTATCTTTAACAGTGTATAACAATTAAAGATCATCTCTGCATTGCGAGCAGTGAGAAGTTGCAAAACTGGTCCCAGCATGGACTACCAGCTCTAGGATCACCTTAAATTAGGTAAATGTCACAGCAGTAGCTATACAAAATAAATTTTTCTAACAGAGCAAGCGAAACTACAGTAACTGAAATAACAGCCGAAAACCGGTTTGCAGAATAATAAGAATAATAAATTCTGTAAATTATTACACCAGTGTCGTCTTTTCTTTTCTTTTCTTTTTCTTATTCTTAACCTGCAAAATATTCAATCAAAAAGCCCCGGAACAGTCAATGAACGCAGTTATCTTTCTTCTCTGAATCTCGTCGTTGTTTAGGTTTCCATACCTCAATCGGTAAAAATGGAACCCTCATAGGATGGCTTTGTTGTCTGGCCCTTTGTGTGTCTGTCTGTCTGACCGTTGAAAACCCTTTTTCTCAAGAACGGATGGACATATCAAGTTGAAATTTGAGTCACATACTGAGGTCTATGGCCCCTTGGCGGTGAAAATCAGTAGAGCTTCTAAGTCACTGCACTCAAAATACTTCCATGTCATATATGCTGATATTCGCAATCCCACACATCCAAGCCTTCGCATTTCACTACGACCATGGCATTTGGCAAGAAGCAAGATTTCACAGTACAACAAAAGGAACAAATCCGAAAACCGTAAATTTCTAATAATGTTACACGTAAAACATTTCTTTTGTCTTTTGTTATCCGGCTAGTCTGCGTCTGTTTGTTTGACATTCAACTTGAAACGCCATAACTGCGTGTAGTAGTCGCTCCTGGGCGTCTAATGATAGATAAATTCAGAAATGCGTCATTTGAGCAATAAAGTCATTTGTTGCCTGTGAGTCTGTATGGAGAGCTACTGATTATTACAACAATGCTCGCCAGCGTCTCTTTTATATAAATTGAAATTAAAACATCCTCGAAATATTGGAATTCCTGAGACATACACAGGGTGTTCGGAACTTCGCGCTGCAGACTTCTAGGACATGTAGAGGGAAATGAGTACATAATATTTTGAATAGGAACCCATCTCCGGAAACGTAGCGTCTCCACTCTTCGACGATTTCATTTCAGATGTTTAACTCATCAACTTCTGCTTGAGGAATTGAATTAGGTGTGAAGCTGTACAATTATTAGGTAACAATTCGGAAGGAAACATTACGAAATAATCATTTATCGCTTCAGCACATTTGTTTGTACTAAGGCATCATAAATATTACGTGTTACATTGTTCCAAAACAAGAGAGAACCCTGCATAATGTATGTAGTGAATGTAATGTTTAAGTGTGAACACAAATAAATGTGTTTAATTGGTAACTGGACATTTCGCTGTGTTTCCTTTCGAATTGTTTCCTAGTTACTGTGCTGCGTCACGCCCATTTCAATTCCTCTAGCAGAAGTGGATCAGTTAAACATCTGAAATGAAACCGTTGTGGAGCGAAAACGGAATGTTTACGGACATGGGTTCTTATTCAAAATATCATGTACCCGCTACCCTCTATAAGTCCTAGACGTTTGTAACGGGAATTTCCGAACACGCTGTGTATAGCCAGTGTCACTGTCGATCACAGGCAAAAATGGTAGATTCTCTGTTCGCGGAATGGATGAACTGCCTATATATGTTATAGTGGAAATTGAAGTTTGGTTCAAATGGCTCTGAGCACTATGGGACTTAACATCTATGGTCATCAGTCCCCTAGAACTTAGAACTACTTAAACCTAACTAACCTAAGGACATCACACAACACCCAGCCATCACGCGGCAGAGAAAATCCCTGACCCCGCCGGGAATCGAACCTGGGAACCCGGGCGTGGGAAGCGAGAACGCTACCGCACGACCACGAGATGCGGGCGAAATTGAAGTTTCAGGGAAAGTATACCATCACTGGTGGTAGTGGACCTTCATTGGCCCATTTAGTGAAAGTGGATTACTGATTCCAGTTGTGTCAAACAATACACTTTGACTACAGATAGAGCACTATCACTATTGAATGTATACCTTCACTGCCAAGAGGTAAGGAATGTGAACCATGGCTGTAATAACAAAACAATTGTACTTAGAAAGTTGCATTTATCACATGTAGTTTGAAAACATAGTCATATCATGTACAATTCATTTATTGCAGCAAGGACGCGCACCATGGTACTTTGAGATGCAAACACATTTTTGTTTTTGCAAAAGCATCTCAGAGTATGACATTTTTGCTGGCAGTTTCATTTGAAGAATACCTGGCCTCTTCTCATCGACTGAGACGTCGGAACTGTCCTCAGGACAAACGTTTTCTCTGCTGGAACTTCTGCCGGCCGGAGTGGCCGAGCGGTTCTAGGCGCTACAGTCTGGAACTGCGCGACCACTACGGTCGCAGGTTCGAATCCTACCTCGGGCATGGATGTATGTGATGTCCTTAGGTTAGTTAGGTTTAAGTAGTTCTAAGTTCTAGGGGACTGATGACCTCAGAAGTTAGGTCCCATAGTGCTCAGAGCCATTTGAACCATTTTTTGCTGGAACTTCCTCCTGTGAGAGGGCAAGCTCTCTACTGGGACCTGAAATAAAATGTTGTAGCTGTAGTCGCAGTGGCATATCGTATCGGCCGTTCCATAATTATTTAAAAACAAACAATTTATTACCGTGCGTATAGCTGGCTCAGCACACCATCTCTCGTCCCGATTCGATAGAAGCGATCGGCCGTTGTCTCGAGGACGACACCCAAGATCGACCTAGCATCTCCTCTTCCTCTATCGAAGTCGGGAACTGCAACTCTCACAGTACAGTCCTTTTCCACTGTCGGAAAGCATCGATCTGAACACTGCCGTATTTTTTGCGTTTGTCCTTCTAAGTACTTCTACGTTTCAGTTCTGTGTTTTTTAATAGCACGAGCTGACTCATCAAAATAAGTCAAGCAGTCGTCATTCATCTCAGGACTTCTTTCTTTCTCTGTTCTCAACCTCTGTTCCTGTTGGTATCTTATCCTTTTGCAATGGAGATTTACTGTGATCATTATCCTGCAACGTTTCAGTCCCTGTCTCACTGCTAACGCTCATTTCATTAATTATATTTTCAAGGTCATCCTCAGAGGGAACGTTCATCAATGTTTTAGGAGGTAAACCTGTTGAAGATAAACCATGTTTATGAGGGCAGCCAAACATCACTTCGTACGGAGATCTTTTAATTCCAAAATGTACAGCGCTATTCTTCATTAGCTGCACAAATCTTAATGCACAGCTCCACTATACGGTGCTGCACTCCTTCATCTATGTAGTTAGCATATTTTCAATGTCTTGATTAGCTCGCTCTACGCTTCCCTGACTCTGTGCCTAGGTTTACCGTGGGCAATATTAAAATTGGGCCATAGTTCAGTTAAGTTGCTGATTATTTTGCTAATGAACTCTCAACCATTGTCAGACTGCAGTACTGAGGGAGCGCCTAACAACGTAAAAATGTAAATAATGTTATCGCATACCTCCTCAACTGTTTTGGACTTCAGTGGCCTGAGAACAACGAATTTAGTGAGGTGGTCCTGGTAAACCATTACGAATTTGTAAGCACCAATCTGGAAGTCGATGACATCAACTTGACATCTGGAATTTAACTCCTTGAACAGCACTGGCTTTACTACTATTCCTTTTTTCTGACCTTTTTGCTTTTGTAAACAAGGGTCACACAAACTAAGGTAAATTTGGACATCTTTGGATGTTAAGTTACAGAACTTCCATTTCAAGCATTTCATCATTCGGTCGCGTCCACCGTGGCCAGTCATTACATGAGCGTCATGCAGAATATCACACATTTCTTCATCATACTTACTTTCTACAGTTACAGGTTGTATTAATTTGGGTACTCTATTCACTTCCAGCACTTCATATCTCTTCAAATACTTGCAGTCGTTGGCCTCCCTCTTTCGTCCAGATTTTAGTGATTTAGCCTTGCCCATAAGTGACTCGTACTTTTCTCTGTCCATGAAGACAGAATTATAACTGAGACTTCCCCACTCCACTCTAAGATGTTCGTAGAACTTCACTGATTCAACCATACCTGCACCGATGTAAACTGTCACTGCACTGCTGTCAACCATAACTGCATTGCTGTATAACTTAACAATAACGAGCTGATGACAATTACATTCATGCTGGTGAGTGATAGCATTATTGGACGCACCGTTAATAACCCGGGAGCAGCGATAGTACACATTCAAAAAAAAATGGTTCAAATGGCTCTGAGCACTATGGGACTCAACTGCTGAGGTCATTAGTCCCCTAGAACTTAGAACTAGTTAAACCTAACTAACCGAAGGACATCACAAACATCCATGCCCGAGCCAGGATTCGAACCTGCGACCGTAGCCGTCTTGCGGTTCCAGACTGAAGCGCCTTTAACCGCATGGAGTACACATTCACATTCACTAATAATAATAATATGCTACTCGACACTCGTAATGGTAATATGGGGTGATAAAGAGGTAGATGTACAGTTACAACTTGATGCGTGGAAGGAAATAATGAAAAGGCATGGATTAGAAATAAATAAAGATAAGAGGGAAGTAATGGTATTTGGAAGAGAGAAAGGGATCAACGGAAATATTACCTTGAATGGAGAACCCCTCGAAGTGGTAGAAAGTTTCACTTATTTAGGGAGTGAAATATCTAGGCATGGAAGAATAACTAACGAAATTAATAGGAGGTTACAGAAGGGAGGCAATTTCTACGAAACAATAAAACACCTGATTTGGAATAAGGAAGTTTCACGAAAAAATGGTTCAAATGGCTCTGAGCACTATGGGACTTAACTTCTAAGGTCATCAGTCCCCTAGAACTTAGAACTACTCAAACCTAACTAACGTAAGGACATCACACATCTAGGCGCTGCAGTCTGGAACCGCGAGACCGCTACGGTCGCAGGTTCCAATCCTGCCTCGGGCATGGATGTGTGTGTTGTCCTTAGGTTAGTTAGGTTTAACTAGTTCTAAGTTCTAGGGGACTAATGACCTCAGAAGTTGGGTCCCATAGTGCTCAGAGCCATTTTTGACATCACACACATCCATGGCCGAGGCAGGATTCGAACCTGCGACCGTAGCGGTCACGCGGTTCCAGACTGTAGCGCCTTGAAACGCTCGGCCATGGCCGGCGAAGTTTCACAAAAAGCAAACTCCTTATATATAAGAATTACTACTTCTCTATTGTCACCTACGGTGGAGGAACATGGACAATGACAGAAAGGGACTGGAGCTGACTGCAAGCAGGGAAAATGAAATTTCTCAGAGCAGTTACGGGGAAAACAAGAATGGACAGAGTAAGTAATGTAGAGATTAGAAAGTACCTTAAACAAGAAAGTATGAGAGAAGAAATTGAAAAAAAAAGAGATTAAGGTGGTGTGGGCATGTTAAGAGGATGCATGGGCAGAGACTCGCCAAAATTATGGAAGAACTAATGATGGATGGAAAAAGACCTAGAGGGCGCCCAAGAACACGGTGGAAAATGGGAGTGAGAACATCAGTGGAAAGGAGAGGTGTGACCTGGCAGCAAGTGGAGGAAGAAAAGTGGTGGGAGGGCCGAGCCAAATGGAGAGGACTCGTCAACACCCAGACTCGGCAATAGCTCGAGCGGGATCCGGATATATATAGCTCCTAGCCGAGTACAGTGATGGTTCACCTTCACTAGTGGATGTGGTTTTTTCGGTTCATGGTTAGCTCTCACTGATCATTTTAGTGATTGTGTACATCCACTAGTGAAGGTTTACCTACCCTAATCTTCCACTTCCGCTATAACATATACATAAACAAGCTTGTACGGAACCTCCAGTAGGCGAGTCCTTGTCACACCTGGCCAATTTTTTGTGTTGTTTTTACATTTTAGTTCTCATCAAACTATAAATGTTTTCGTGTCGTGGGATTGCGTGCTCGTGTTTATGTGTGTTTCGGTTTCCTTTTATTTTTTCACGTTAACTCGCGACCGGAACGGGCATAGTACACGGCAGCGGCGATTCTCCCCGCTGCAGAACGACCCATAACGCCCGTCCAAATACCGCTGCCCCCTTCGCTCGTACAAAAACAGCGGCAGCGAAACTGCGCCATGGTGCCGCGGGAATAAACAAAACACTCTCGCATAGCCGCTGTCCGGTGTCCGTCAGCCAACCAGCGTGTAGCGCCGCGGAGCTGCCAGCCGCCGCTGCTCGCGCGCTGCCACACTTTAAATATTTTGCGCGCGAGGTTCGGGCTGGCGCGCCAGCCGCGGCGTCGCTGGCGCCAGTTAATTGCCCCATTTGTGCGGCTGCGCGCGGTGCGGGGCAGCGGGTTGTTTGCGGCGCCGGCGGCTTCGGCCCGCAATGAATTGCTGCGCCGCCGTAAAATTTGCACGCTCATAACCGCGCCTCGCAGCGCTAATACCGCGGTCTGGAGGCCGGCCTTTAGATTTAAATGGCCGCGCGCTGCCGGCACGGAAACTGCTCTGTCTGTATGTGCCAGCGTCTGTGTGTGTGTACGCGGGTGGGGCTTTCTCACGGCGCTGTAGCTCATTCGTCCGGAGCGGAAACACTAACCCCGTGAGGAAATGGGAGCTAAAATGGACAACGGCATAGTTTCGCGCGTCTGTGGGGTCAGCTACGATATGTCTGCGCATGTGTGTGTGTGTGTGTGTGTGTGTGTGTGTGTGTGTGTGTGTGTGTGTAGCTTTTTTAGGAGAGAAGTTCCCAGTTATGTGGACAATTTCTCACCAGGAGAATGGCCCATAGTCTTCCGGCACCTTGTAACGTCACAAGTCAATACGAGATAACCTTATTGCTGTAAGCTACTTTGCAGAACGGCCCGTAGCATTGGAGCCGTTGGCTGTGAAGGAGACAGCCAGTCGTGTCTTAGCAATGAGTCATTCGCACCTGTCGCTATGCTAGCCGTGAGAAGTGGTATCTGTGTCACTTTGAGCAACTGTATATTCAAACCCATAAGAATCTAAATAAACTATATTAAATATGTAGTGTTAGCAGCTAGCCAACACTACGCACACTACTTGGTTGAGGAGGCTGAATGCACGTGTTAAACTCACGCAGGCTAGAGATAGGTCTGAAACAGGATACGTAATGAATGCTATAAAGAAAAGTACGTAGCTGCTGGAATACTTAATTTTAATCCATCATTGTTGTACATCGCTCTTGACGATACAAGTGAGACTCTGTAGATCATGCAATGTAATACTAATGGCGCCTTGCTAGGTCGTAGCCATTGACTTAGCTGAAGGCTATTCTAACTATCTGCTCTGCAAATGAGCGAGGCTTCGTCAGTGTGCATCGCTAGCTAAGTCGTCCGTACAACTGGGGCGAGTGCTAGTCCGTCTCTCGAGACCTGCCGTGTGGTGGCGGCGCTCGGTCTGCGATCACTGACAGTGGCGACACGCGGATCCGACATGTACTAATGTACCGCGGCCGATTTAAAGCTACCACTTAGCAAGTGTGGTGTCTGGCGGTGACACCACAAAATATAATTCAATCTAGCTAAAAATCGGTACACTACCTTTTGTTATTCGAGAGAATATTGTATAAAAATTCCAGCTTTCTATCCGCCATAGTTTCGGAGTTAGAGAAATTTACTTAAAAAATCCAAAACCGACATTTATAAGATTAAATTCATTTAGGATCTATAGTAATTTATCTTTTGGTATCATTAGAAAACATTTCCATGACTCTCAATGGACAGCACTATTTAACGAGGATTTTCACATTTAAAAACTTTAACTACTTTTCTTTTTTGTAAGATAAAAATTGAAGAAAAATTTAATAACTATTTGTTTTGTTGTTGTGGAATGAATGAGAATGAGTGAGTGTATGTTGGACGTACGTAAAGTTTCAATGTTATATTATATACACCATTGCGTAACTGTGTCGTGAGTCAAAGTTGTGTTTTACCCACATTCCTGATGACGTATGTCTAAGTGTACTTGCTTTTGTAAGGAAGCAGCAAAAATATCCGTTTGCAGAGCAATAAGTTTCTAAATTTATTTAAAGATTAGTTTTCTTTTCGTTTGGTTTTGTTAAACATCATATTAATATTTGCACATTGAAGTGATATAAATGCAACTGGGAATAGTGATTGGCATAGGACAGTTTTGGCGCGGGAATAATCTCGAAGGATAGTTCTGATTGGCTGGTCATTTTGATTAACCAATCAGAGCTAAGCAGTTTCCGCGCATTGTTAGTGAGCCGTAGTAAAGTTAGCTTAGAAAATCGCGCCGCAGCGCGTAGCGTGAAACAGTCGCCCTCCGTTTTCTGGCGGTGGCGCAGTTGTCACAATTGAAGGCTTCGGTGTCTCGCTCTAGTGGGAAAGGGGAAAAGTGGGCTGTTCGCGTGGGTTTAAGAAGTGGCTGTATGGGCTCTCGTGGAGGGTTGGCAGTCGGGGCATCAAGAAGCGACTTCTCTGCCGGTGCTAGAGGGACAGTACGCAGACCGCGGCATCAGCGTAAGCGACGCGCGAGCAGCGGCTCCGTGGTATGGGGCGTGAACTGCTCGTCGCGAAAGGAATCTTCCTGAGCGTGGGTCCGCAAGGGGCCTAATCTGCAGTTCGGCCGAATGCTGTCGACCGGCGAGGAGGTTCTGAAAATCGGCGCCCCTTCTTGAAACGGCTGGCAGCGGGCGGCTCGGCAGAGTATTTGGAGGTGCTGCGTTGGTTCAGTCCTGGGAGTCGTAACGCACCAGAAGTTCAGTACTGATTGTTAACAGATTTTATGAAGTTTAATTGAATTCAATTTACTTATTCTTGTTAATTATACCAGCCGTATTTTTTGGGGGGTTTCCCGCCATTCATTCTCGTCCGGGAAGGTGGTAATATTAGAAAGGGTGGTCCGTTTGGCCCCTTTTGAGGATGAAAGGGGGGAGTCAGAGTAAATCTGTGGTTCAGATTGCTTCTTTCCCTCCTAGCTTACCTACGGGTTTATTCGACTGTTGGCCTCTGCCATGTCTGTGAAAGTCTGAGGCACCAATGGCTGTACTGTTTAAAATGCAAGGCACTAAGACCTGATCCATTCTCTCGCCTGCCATAACTAGTATTACTAGACTCACGTGTAAAAGGTACTCTAAGAAAGAAGAAAAATTCCTTTTGCCTCGTGCTAATAACTAGTCAATTGCATAGCGAATTCCTGCTCATCTGGAAACTGTAACTTACGTAAATTTGTGTTTATGTATATTTGGCTATAATCAAATGTTCAAATGTGTATGAAATCTTATGGGACTTAACTGCTAAGGTCATCAGACCCTAAGCTTACATACTAATTAACCTAAATTATCCTAAGGACAAACACACACACGCATGCCAGAGGGAGGACTCGAACCTCAGTCATGACCAGCCGCACGGTCCATGACTGCAGCGCCATAGACCGCTCGGCTAATCCCGCGCGGCTATCCTCCTACAACCAAATAAGTTATCAACTCACAACAACTGATAATTATCAAAGCTTTTCAGACATGTTCAAACATGATGCTTCCTTGCTTCACCAAAACCATAAGTTGGCACTTAAATCGAGATAGCATGGCACATAGTCTACATAACAACATTCGTTGTTGTTTAGTCCTCGACCATTGTCGTCAGGCCCCTTTCTTCTTTGTAGTCCACAGCACCCGCAAAGCACGACTGCAAAGTGCAAGTGACCTCTCCCTGGTCAGACCAAGTTACACATCCGCCTTCCTTACTGTGCTCTGCCCGCATTGTTCTCTCTCATATCTGCACATAAATTTCAACAAACCTGGACACAATAAATGCTGTGTACTCTACTATTAACTAAAGTAATTTTCGCACACACACACATCTTTCATCTGTTTAGTAAAAGGAAAGTGAGGTATGTTGCTGTGTGTTGTAGCAACATCTACCGCTATACTGTATACGAGGGGAGTTCAATGAGTAATGTAACTCATAACTTATGAAAGCAGACTTGTTTCAATCAGGACTCCAATACATCATATTGTTGTTGTTGTGGTCTTCAGTCCCGAGACTGGTTTGATGCAGCTCTCAAAGCTAATCTATCCTGTGCAAGCTGCTTCATCTCCCAGTACCTACTGCAGCCTACATCCTTCTGAATCTGCTTAGTGTATTCATCTCTTCGTCTCCCTCTACGATTTTTACCCTCCACGCTGTCCTCCAATACTAAATTGGTGATCCCTTGATGCCTCAGAACATATCCTACCAACCGATCCCTTCTTCTAGTCAAGTTGTGCCACAAACTCCTCCCCAATTCTATTCATTACCTCCTCATTAGTTATGTGGTCTACCCATCTAATCTTCAGCATTCTTCTGTAGCACCACATTTCGAAAGCTTCTATTCTCTTCTTGTCCGAACTATTTGTCGTCCATGTTTCACTTCCATACATGGCTACACTCCATACAAATACTCTCAGAAACGGCTTCCTGACACTTAAATCTATGCTCGATGTTAAGAAATTTCTCTTCTTCAGAAAAGCTTTCCTTGGCATTGCCACTCTATATTTTATATCCTTTCTACGTCGACCATCATCGGTTATTTTGCTCCCCAAATAGTAAAACTCCTTTACTACTTTAAGCGTCTCATTCCCTAATATAATTCCCTCAGCATCACCCGAGTTAACTCGACTACATTCCATGATTCTTGTTTTGCTTTTGTTGATGTTCATCTTAAATCCTCCTTTCAAGACACTAGCCATTCCGTTCAACTGCTCTTCCAAGTCCTTTGCTGTCTCTGACAGAATTACAATGTCATCAGCGAACCTCAAAGTTTTCATTTCTTCTCCATGGATTTTAATACCTACTCCAAATTTTCTTTTGTTTCCTTTACTGCTTGCTCAATATACAGATTGAATAACATCGGGGATACGCTACAACCCTGTCTCACTCCCTTCCCAACCACTGCTTCCCTTTCATGCCCGTCGACTCTTATAACTGCCATCTGGTTTCTGTACAAATTGTAAATAGCCTTTAGCTCCTTGTATTTTACCCCTGCGACCTTCAGAATTTGAAAGAGAGTATTCAAGTCAACATTGTCAAAAGCTTTCTCTAAGTCTACAAATGCTAGAAACGTGGGTTTGCCTTTTCTTAATCTTTCTTCTAAGATAAGTCGTAAGGTCAGTATTGGCTCACGTCTACATCTACATCTACATCTATACTCCGCGAGCCACCTTACGGTGTGTGGCGGAGGGTACTTATTGTACCACTATCTGATCCCCCCTTCCCTGTTCCATTCACGAATTATGCGTGGGAAGAACGACTGCTTGTAAGTCTCCGTATTTGCTCTAATTTCTCGGATCTTTTCGTTGTGATCATTACGCGAGATATATGTGGGCGGTAGTAATATGTTGCCTATCTCTTGCCCATCTCAGCGCTCTCGCGCTGACTAAATGTCCCCATGACGAATCGCGCTGCTTTTCGCTGGATCACGTCTATCTCTTCTATTAATCCAACCTGGTAAGGGTCCCATACTGATGAGCAATACTCAAGAATCGGACGAACAAGCGTTTTGTAAGCTACTTCTTTCGTCGATGAGTCACATTTTCTTAGAATTCTTCCTATGAATCTCAACCTGGCGCCTGCTTTTCCCACTATTTGTTTTATGTGATCATTCCACTTCAGATCGCTCCGGATAGTAACTCCTAAGTATTTTACGGTCGTTACCGCTTCCAATGATTTACCACCTATGGCATAATCGTACTGGAATGGATTTCTGCCCCTATGTATGCGCATTATATTACATTTATCTACGTTTAGGGAAAGCTGCCAGCTGTCGCACCATTCATTAATCCTCTGCAGGTCTTCCTGGAGTACGTACGAGTCTTCTGATGTTGCTACTTTCTTGTAGACAACCGTGTCATCTGCAAATAGCCTCACGGAGCTACCGATGTTGTCAACTAAGTCATTTATGTATATTGTAAACAATAAAGGTCCTATCACGCTTCCTTGCGGTACTCCCGAAATTACCTCTACATCTGCAGATTTTGAACCGTTAAGAATGACATGTTGTGTTCTTTCTTCTAGGAAATCCTGAATCCAATCACAAACCTGGTCCGATATTCCGTAAGCTCGTATTTTTTTCACTAAACGTAAGTGCGGAACCGTATCAAATGCCTTCCTGAAGTCCAGGAATACGGCATCAATCTGCTCGCCAGTGTCTACGGCACTGTGAATTTCTTGGACAAATAGGGCGAGCTGAGTTTCACATGATCTCTGTTTGCGGAATCCATGTTGGTTATGATGAAGGAGATTTGTATTATCTAAGAACGTCATAATACGAGAACATAAAACATGTTCCATTATTCTACAACAGATTGACGTAAGCGAAATAGGCCTATAATTATTCGCATCTGATTTATGACCCTTCTTGAAAATGGGAGCGACCTGCACTTTCTACCAGTCGCTAGGTACTTTACGTTCTTCCAGAGATCTACGATAAATTGCTGATAGAAAGGGGGCAAGTTCTTTAGCATAATCACTGTAGAATCTTACGGGTATCTCGTCTGGTCCGGATGCTTTTCCGCTACTAAGTGATAGCAGTTGTTTTTCAATTCCGATATCGTTTATTTCAATATTTTCCATTTTGGCGTCCGTGCGACGGCTGAAGTCAGGGACCGTGTTACGATTTTCCGCAGTGAAACAGTTTCGGAACACTGAATTCAGTATTTCTGCCTTTCTTCGGTCGTCCTCTGTTTCGGTGCCATCGTGGTCAACGAGTGACTGAATAGGGGACTTAGATCCGCTTACCGATTTTACATATGACCAAAACTTTTTAGGGTTCTTGTTTAGATTGTTTGCCAATGTTTTATGTTCGAATTCGTTGAATGCTTCTCTCATTGCTCTCTTCACGCTCTTTTTCGCTTCGTTCAGCTTTTCCTTATCAGCTATGATTCGACTACTCTTAAACCTATGATGAAGCTTTCTTTGTTTCCGTAGTACCTTTCGTACATGATTGTTATACCACGGTGGATCTTTCCCCTCGCTTTGGATCTTAGTCGGTACGAACTTATCTAAGGCGTACTGGACGATGTTTCTGAATTTTTTCCATTTTTGTTCCACATCCTCTTCCTCAGAAATGAACGTTTGATGGTGGTCACTCAGATATTCTGTGTTCCAACATTTCTACGGAATCCAAACTGATCTTCCCCGAGGTCTGCTTCTACCAGTTTTTCCATTCGTCTGTAAAGAATTCGCGTTAGTATTTTGCAGCCGTGACTTATTAAGCTGATAGTTCGGTAATTTTCACATCTGTCAACATCTGCTTTCTTTGGGATTGGAATTATTATGATCTTCTTGAAGTCTGAGGGTATTTCGCCTGTCTCAGACATCATATTATTCCCCACTATTCTTGTTATGAAAACCTGTTTTTCAGCGTAATCTCCGTTCACACGACGGCCTCAGGCCACTTTACTGGGAGGCCTGTATGTACCACTCTACTGGTCGACGTCGGAGACAGCGTCTTGCATCACTAACCTCCCAGTCATCCACGTACTGCTTCATGCGGGGAGCGTCCTTCGTTCGGCCAAACTGATGTAATTAGAAAGGTGTCTGATTCGGGCTGTCGGGTGGATGAGAAAGATCGATCCAGTGCAGTTTTCTGAGCTCCTCTCATATGCGCAGACTTTTGCGATGACTTGCGTTGTCATGGAAAATGAAAAGTTCGTTTGCATTTTCGTGGCGACAAACACGCTGAAGTCGTTCTTCAGTGTCTTGAGGGTAGCATAATACAAGTCAGAGTTGACTGTTGCACGATGTAGGAGGACATCACACAGAATAATCCCTTGTAGCGCATATGCAACAAATATGTTACGTAGCTACAGCCAATATAGCCTATGTTCGTCACTGCAAATGGACTCGATAAGCAACCTGAGCTATCAGTTAACGGAATCTAACCCACGTAACACTCTGTGCGTGTTGAATGAGTGTTATTTAAGCTCTCAACAGATCGTTACACGAAAAACTTAAAACTAGAATTTGGATAAGCTATCTGATTCGTATTTGAATATGAATTTAAAAGTGATACAGAATCTGACTTGTGCAACGGAATTTATTGGACTAGAGTACATGACATGTTGTGGTGTCTCAGTGTTTGTTTTGGCCCTAAGTTTTGCAGTCGCCTCTTTAGATGACTGCCTTTTTACATGTGGTTTGCAGCAACTCGCAGAAGCATGCAGCACCAGTGGCTAAAACGTATTGTTACTAAGAGTGAATTTAACAAAAAGGAGTTTGCTTGGGTCGTATTAACTACTAAATAACTTTTGAGAAAGGATTTCATTAATTAATTTTATTTAAAACTTCATAATCATCACGAACAAGTGTTAATAATGATAATGACAATGATATATGTATCAATAATAGCTGAGTGGCAGATTAACAAATTATTTCCATTCCAAACTTACATTGACATTTAGTAACCGAAGCATATTATTTAGATGTGGCGAATAATCATTATTTGAAGGATAAGGAGGCTTCTTTCACTGACAAGCAAAACATGGGATTATTGCAAATGCGGACTAACAATCACGAGCCTAACCCTGCAATTGCGCTTTACGCTATGATTGTGAATTTTACCTCTAATTCCATCTTCAAGCGTATTGAAGCCACCTACATCTCTCCTGGTCATATAAATGAAACCAGGCCTTGGGTGTGGTAAGATCTGCGATCACCGACGTGAGGGCAGCGTGACACGTCTTCTGTCTCCGATCTCACGACCGACACTACTTCTTCCACTCTCGCAGACAGACCTCGTCTCACAACAATGCTTGGAATCGCGCTCCCATGTTTCGTCCTCAGATTGTTACTATCGATATCTCGGAATAGCCTTCAGTTGGATGTATTGTTTTATGGTAATGGAGATTTCTGACACACTCCTTACAGCCTCCAGAGTCCCAGAAGACCGCCGCGACCACTTTAGCGGCTGAGAGCGCGGCTTTGAACTTCTTCTTCAGAGGAAAGGTGGTGTGGCGCCACTGCATGGATTGCCCTTTTCTTTCCGATTCGAAGCGATGAGCCCCTATTTCATCGCCTGTGACGATTTTCGAATAAAAACTGTCAAGATCAGCCTCGTAACGCGCAAACAATTCCGCACAGATGGTCCTTCGTTGCTCTTTATGGTCTCCTGTGAGGCAGCGACGAACGCAGCGAATACGCACCTTTGAGTACTCCAGTTGGTGTACGACTGTGTCAGTATTACCAAGAGAGAGGTCCAGCTGTGCAGCGAGGTGATGATTGTGATCCGTCGATCACTACAGATGAGCGATGTACGGGAACAGGGGGAAGAGGAGACTGATAAAGAGAGGGGGATGGACTAATAGAAGACTGGAATAAATAAATACTGCGGCAATATTAGTACATTTATAAAATGTGGCTCACATACGCAGTTACTTAAAAAAATTAATTACAACAATTTTTGTTATATTGTTCTGAAACATCTCGTGTTGCTGAAAATGCTGCCAAGTTACCTTATGTTACCCTATAATTAACTATAGGCAGCTTTTTGAATGAATTTACTGCGAGTCACTGGTTGCATTCTCGTTGATGCCACTTCCTCGGACGACAAATGAAAATAAAAAATTAGCTCCAAAATTCCCAAAGATTTCCCCAAAACATGTTCCAAATTCCATGAAAAATGAACAAGCAAACAAATTTCCAGTTAACACTATTATTTGGATATTAACCAGTAATTGAATCAGGAATCTAATACTTTGTAATTTATTAACATACGAAAGAAAGATGGGATTCCAGTAAAATCAAACTCAAAATTCAAAATCATAGTAAATCGCAAAATCATTATAATTAAAATTCGCAAAGTAGAACCAACGTTCCCAAAGAATACTCCGTGTGAGTACTCTTTGAGAGTCGTGAGTAATGGCTAACGATAATTCAATCCATTGTCACTGCGTTACGAGAGTTAGCCGAAGCAGGTCATATTTTTGAATGCTCGTACATGTAGGCGCAATTAGATTGTTTTTTCAGAATTGATTATTGCGATCTACTATGACGCAGTGAAACGATACTCTTCAAATATTACGTTATTTAGAATTCAGGTAGAGGACTTGCATATATTAGACAGAAGTGACTTTTAATTAGATAACCTGAAGTTAACACCATTTAGGAAGTGAACACAGATAGACAATTTCATTCGTAATAACTAATGGACTATGGAACCTGGTGAAAGTTACGAAGCATACAATTTATAATTCCCCCCAAAACCTGGGAAAGATTCTTCCTCACGGCTCTGTTAAGAGGTGACTAATATTGTGTAACAAACCAGCATATCGTGTCAATTCACGCATTTATCATTCAAGTTTTATAATATTATTTATAGGGATAACGTGCTGCGATATTATTTGACTGAAGCGCTCGGCGTTTATATTGGAACTCCTTGACGTTAGGAATTAATAACGTTGTTACGACTGATTATAGATTTGAGATTACAACCAGTCTATAGGGAATTGGTGTCGCTGGAACTAATTTGAACTTATCATTAATATTTAAATAGCAACTGATATACCATCGGTTATAAACGATTTAATTACATTTGGTGAAGTAAATATCTCGCACAAGTCGCGAGTTCAGGTCATCAATGTATTGTTTGTAACGTCGATACCGATACATAAGAAATAACAATCTCATTGCTCTACCGCTGTTAGCCAAGACGGAAGATCCGAAGGACGTTAAATGTTGTAATCGAAGCGAAGCGGGGTAGTCTCTTACATTAGATTTGTATTTCAACCTCTTAGCGCTGGTCGTTCGTCGCTTATTATCCTTCCTTGGCATTGATGGGGTACAGAGATACAGAAGGTCGAATTTCTCAGGGCTGTGTGTGTGTGTGTGTGTTTGTGTGCAGTCCCCACGAAATGTACGGCTTTCGGTATTTTGTGTGGCAAGACTGCGAGCTAATGGGCCTCGCGTGTCGGAACACCCCCGCCGGCTCTGCCCTAACTGCGGGTTTCCACGAAATCCGTCACCACAGGCCGGCGCGAGAAATCACAAACACGTCGAGCCGGTTTCACGGCGAAATATCGCGCGGGCTGCTCCTCAAAGTGTTTTATTCAAGAAACCCACTGTTTGCCCGTACGTTCTGTACTGATGGTGAGAGCAGAACAGTTTTTCAAGTATTTACGGTCTTCGCGACGCCCAAACTTCTGACGCATCGACAGCCGTTTTGGAGGGATGACTGAACGCGCTGACATTGGTGTTGTAGAACGAGATACCTCTCAGCTGTCAGCAAGATTTCGACTCAAGTTTCGAACACCGCGCTTAAACTAAAGCACGATGGCTGGAAGACGAAATGACCCCAAACTTTCCTGCACACGAGCATAACGTCTTAATTTATTTACATGTATCCATGTACATCTCCATGTACATGGATACTCCGTAAATCACACTTAAGTGCCTGGCAGAGGGTTCATCGAACCACGTCCACAATAATCCTCTACTATTCCAATCTCGAACACGTGTATCTTTCCGTGCGACCTCTGATTTCCCTTATTTTATTACGATGATCGTTTCTCCCTATGCAGGTCGGCGTCAACAAAATATTTTCGCATTCGGAGGAGAAACTTGGTGATTGACATTTCGTGAGGAGGTTCCGCCGCAACGAGAAACGCTTTTGTTTTAATGGTGTCCATCCCAAATCCTGTGTCAGTCACACTCTCTTCCTTATTTCGCGATAATACAAAACGTGCTGTTCTTCTCTAAACTTTCTCGGTGTACTTCGTTAATCCTAAGCGGTAAGGATCTCACACCTGGCAGCAGTATTCCAAAAGAGAACGGACAAGCCTAGTGTACGCAGTCCCTTTAGTAGATCTGTTGTATCATATAAGTGTTCTACCAATAAAACGCACTCTTTGGTTCGCCTTCCCCCACAACATTTTCTATGTGTTCCTTCCACCCTCAACTGTTCTTAACTGTAGTTCCTAGGAATTTAATTGAATTTACGGCATTTATATTTGACTAATGTACCGTGTAACCGAAGTTTAACGGATTCTTTTTGACAATGATGTGGGTGACCTCACACTTTTCGTTATTTAGGATCAATTGGCAATTTTCGCACCATACAGATTTCGTTTCTAAATCGTTTTGCAATTTGTTTTGATTTTCTGATGACTTTACTAGACGATAAACGTCAGCGTCATCTGCAAACAACCTAAGATGGCTGCTCAGATTGTCTCCCAAATCATTTATGTAGATAAGGAACAGCAGAGGGCTATAACACTAACTTGGGGAACGCCAGAAATCACTTCCCGTAAATTACTACGACCTGTGACCTCTCTGACAGGAAATCACGAATCCAGTTGCACGGGTGAGGCGACATTACTCCAATTGCCTTTCTTGAATGTTGGTGTGACCCGTGCCACTTTTCAGTCTTTGGGAACGGATCTTTCGTCGTGTATGACTGCTAAGTATGGAGCTATTCCATGAACATACCCTAGAAGGAACCTAATTGTTGTACAGTCTGGACCGGAAGACTTGCTTTTATTAACTGATTTAAGCTGTTTCACTCTTCTGAGGATATCTGCTTCTGAATTACTCATGTTAGCAATTGTTCTTGATTCGAATTCTGGAATATTTACTTCGTCTTCTTTTGTGAAGGAATTTCGGAAAACTGTGTATAGTAACTCTGCTTTAGTGGCACTGTCATGAGCAGCATCACCGTTGTTATCGCACGATGAAGCTATGGACTGTGTCTTGCCACTGGTGTACGTTTCATACGGACCAGAATCTTTTTGGGTTTACTGTCCTGATTTAGAGAGAGAGTGTCATTTTGGAAACTATTAAAAGCACCTCGCATTGATGGGCGTGCTAAATTTCGAAGTTCAGAAAAACTTTGCTAATCTTGGAGATATTGCTTTCTTTGAAGTTTGGCATGCTTTTTTCGTTGTTTATGCGACAGTGTTCTGATCTGTTTTGTGTACCATGGGGGATTTGTACCATCTCTTATTAATTTATTTGGAATGTATCAGCTGCCGTCGATACTATTGGTCTACGCTTACACAGATTCCAAGGAGTGGAAACTGTCTCTTAGGAAGGTGTCAAGAGAATTTTTATCTTCTTTTTTTTAAATAGATGTATTTTTTACTTATTTTTGGTGTGTTTGGATGTTACGATATTCGGTCTAGCTGCGACAACCTTGTGGTCACTAATCCCTGTTTCTGTCATGATTTTTCGTGTTTGGCCAGGACTATTTGTTGGTAAGAAGTCAAGAACGTTTTCGCAACCATTTACATTTCGAGCGGGGTCTTGAACTAATTGTAGAAAACAATTTTCTGAGAAAGCATTTTGTACGACGTCGGAAGACGTTTTATGCCTAGCTCCAACTTTAAATGTGTTTTCGTCAACATATCGGAGGTAGGCTGAAGTCACCACCAATTGTAACTGTATGAGTGGGATATCTATCTGAAATGAGGCTCAAGCTTTCTCTGAACTATTCAGCAAATATATATCATCGGAGATGGGGAGGGTAGGTGAGAGGAACCAATTATTGATTTATTCTGGTTTTCAAGTATAGCCTCTACTGATACTTTAGGATGTGTCCCTCTTCATATCCCCTGTTTTACAGAAGGTTTGCGTTAAAGGTATTTTCTCGTAGACTCGGTGCATTAACTCTTCATCTAATGTTCAGTATGTCTCAGCAACTTCTCATCCTGTCTGTAATGTTCAGGTGCACGTATCACTTCCTTTAAAAGTTACAGTCTAGAAAGGATACCTTCCGAAAAAAAAATTCATGGCGCAAATTTATATTCGATTTTTACGCATTTCTCTTTCCTACGACAGTTTTCCTTTTTTCTCCCAACTGTTCTCTAAGTTCTCTTTTCTTTTTTTGGTCGTCGGTTACTTTGCTACTGAAACAGTGAAACTACCTCTACTACTTTTTATGCCTCATTTCACTATCTAATAACCTGTCATCACCTTACTTAACTACGTTACTCTTAGTTTACTTTAATTGAACAATACAGTAGATCTAGTTCTCGCTATCTAGCTGTCACAGCTCTCAGAAATTATCTTAAACGGAATGAATATTTAGCGCTGGAATAAGATTCAGGAATTTATTTATGTTACGGAACTATATCTGTATAGCACTTATTTTGAAAGGAAAAACAACACTTTTACATAATCACTAGCTCGAGTCTTGGTTTTAAACGTCTTACAAAATCCCACGGAAATATAACTTTCGTCGCATGGACGCTGAGGCAGGAGGTGGAGCAAATGATGTGTCTCTTGCGTGGGAAAATGTTCTTTCGAACCGCACCTGAATGTCAGTATCTCACCGTATAAAAGGAAGAAAAATTAAAAAATGAAATAACAGAAGGCAATACTTACAATCAGTCGTATGAACTCCTTCCACATCAGAGTTCAAGGAATCTAGTTCAGACGTGGAGCTGTTTGTATCTGCCTACATTAATGATGAACCGGTCGACACCAGACATTCACGAAGTCATCGAATTCCCAAGGGTAAACCTTCGACTAGACAGCACTTTTCACAGAATCGTCGCATTTTGCTAACGCACTCGACTGCTGTCTTCTAGTCTTGTAGACTACAGAGTTCCCTTTTTCTTCCGCGCACCTAATACACTCGACTCAGAAGCTTCGGTAAACTGAGTGTTACGAGAGGCGTTCAACAGCTAATAAAGTGTGATCCTTGACCTCTGTAACCTGTAGTTGTACATCTGGTGAACGGGGGCTCAAGGATGCAACAATTTTAAAAAATTCGAAAACATAGTTCCGCACTGCGTGCTGAGCGCCTAGCGAGTCGGTGATGCAACCCGCCCGACTTGGCTCGGCGCCATGTGCGTCTAGTGTGCGCGTCCGGGATTGCTCCCGCCTACTGGTGCCTGCAGACTCTTAAGCCCGTTATCAGCGCGTTACGTAATCAAGGTCACCCGTTTGCTATATAAGCAGGCAGTGCACGCCAGCAGAATCATTCCGCTGTGAGCTCTATCTGCAACAGCACTGAAGCACTATGCCTCGTCGACGTGTGTATCGTTTTGATTGAAAAAAATGTGGTATTTGTCGTGGGCCATTATGGAATATTCCCGCTTCGGCCTCAACAGTTTCACGAAATTCCGTTAGGTGACGTTGCTACACGTAGCTGTCAAAATTGCGTCTAAAACGCAAGTGCATTCCAAGGAGAGAGCTATCACTGAGTTTATTTTGGCGGAAAACCAGCACATGGGAGATATTAATAGACGCTAACAGAATCTCGACGGAGGTCTGGCAGTGAATAAAAGCACGGTGAGTCGTGAGGTTGGGCGTCTGCCATTATCACAACGATGTCGCACAAACCTCTCCGATATCCCCCGTGCCGGCCGGCCGCACACAGCCTGCAATGTTGGAATGTGCGAACACTTTCATTCGAGCTGCACTACTGTGTCTCTGTTGGTAGTGCTGACACACTCGCCCACCAGTTGATGTACTTGAAGGTGTGTGTTCGCTGGATTCCCCACCGTCTAACGGAAGACCATCAAGAGTAACGATGGGCCATCTGTGCGGAGTTCAAAGCCGCACCCTCAGCCAGTGAAGTCGTGGCGATGGGCTCCTGTGACAGTGAAAGGGTTATTCTGTTCGATGTCCTCCGCCGCGGTGCTACTATCAACTCTGAAGTTTATTATGCTACCCTCACGAGATTGAAAAAACGACTTCATCCTGTTCGTAGGCACAAACATGCAAATGAACGTCTCCTTCTCCATGATAACGCAAGGTCTCAACGAGACTGCGCATCCGGAAGGAGCTCCCACAGCTTCATTGTACTGTTCTTCTTCATCCACACTACAGCCCGGATCTTGGACCTTTCGACTTCCATCTGTTTGGCCCAATGAACGATGCACTCTGCGGGAAGCGGTGCGCCGATGACGAGGAGATTATTGATGCTGTAAGACATTGGCTCTGACGTCGACCAGTACAGTTGTACCATGCGGGCACACAGGCCCTTCCAGTAAGGTGGCGTAAGGCCGTCCTATTGAACGGAAATTATGTTGAAAACAGGTTTCTTTTTAGCCAAAAGGGAGAAGGATAATGTGGTCTATTTGAATGGCGAATAAAACCAACCTGCTTTCAGAAAAAAAATGTGTTGCATTACACATTGGAAACCTCTTGTATTTCTGAATTTTCACGTATTGCCAGCTCCAGACTTTTTTCTTCTAAAAGCTCCTCGAAAGCATTAAACACAGTCTGTTCCTCACTGATTTTCTAGCCGTATGTTTCACTACAGAACAAATACATTTACACAGCGCATGTCGAACGAAGAGACCACATGGGCACGACCATCGGGTCAGGAAGAGTGCTTCTCAAATGAGATTTGAAGCACGTGTTAAACTTTTAACACGGTGAGTGGCAATGAAGATTTTCAGTGCTTCAGCGTGCCCCATTCTGTCATTCACGCAACAACAACAACGCAGTAACTGATACATCGCCAGTGGAGAAGATGGAGCTAGCTGCTACATACACAGTCCTTTTCTCCTATGAATGCGAGGCTGTGTTGCCTCAGTGGATGACGGTTTCGGACACAGGTTGTGAGTGTGGGGTTGCTCTGCTATTCTGTTATTCTGCGCAACGGATTAATCTGAGATGTACCCTTTACCCTGTGGCTCCTGCAAGATGCAATTTCCACCCCCTCACTACTAAAGAAGTCAGACAGACGCTCCTAACGTTCTAAAGAGAAATGCCTGAAAAAGTGTCAGCAATAAATATCTTCTGGAGTCGTCCGCTGTAAGGAAATGACACAAAAATTCACAAAATTTCTTACGTAACTAGTGGCAGACTTGGGTACTGGAGTAGTGCTAGTTATTGTAAGAAAAATATGAAACCATCGAAAATTATTATTTATTTTGCAAAAATTCTGAGAAATCGCAATGGCACTTTTAGTTATGAATTGAACAAGTGATATCCTGGTTCTTTTTGGAATGTGAAGTTACCTCTTAAGGATAGGATTCGCTAATGAAATATCTATACAAAGTTTAATTGTTATTGACTTGGCAGAGTGGCTGAGAGGCGCACCTACTCAACTTGAATAATTATCCTTTAGAATGTTGCTAGGTACGGTCAAGGCTGTCGCATTTGAAATGCAGTGATGTGTACCGTTGTGGGGGAAATATGGAGCTTGCAATAGCTGTAGCGTACAATACCGTAAGCTGCGATGACTGCTGTCTGCGCCACTCGCTGCTGACAAATAAAATAACTCTCGTTCTATCTGGATTGACCTTCGCCAATCAAACTCTCTCTACGCCTTGACTAAGTCAAGGATTTCTATTCGCACCTAGTCTAACTATTGGTGTGGTACACCAGTCAGATAACCAGTCCACCGCGATGCCACTCAAAAATTCGCTCGCAGGCGTTGAACTATAACTCTGTCCATTCACACCGCACAATAAGTGTGTCAACCAACTGAACAACGCTTAATCGCAAGGACTCAATATAGAGAGTCGCCCTTCGATTCTCTGTCGACAGGGGTGCTCTCCCAGTGAAGTACTGAGAGGAGACTTGTTCCTCGCTCCAAGAGTGACAACGGAACGGCGCCTCTCCACGCAAGACATGAAGGGGTATATCTTTCGGTCTCTTCCATTTCTCCTTCGGCTCAAGGCGTCAGAAATATCGTCTGCCAATCAGCATTGCTCTTCTAAAACGGGAGAATGACCTTTCGTTTAAGGCGACCAATCCGGAAATCCGTAGCATTGGCGTTTGGCGTTTGCTGTCTCCCTGTCAAAATCTCTGAAACTGCGTGCTATGTGTAAAGAATGCGTAGGGTGGCCGCGCCCACGCAATGTAGCGGAATTTGCTTTTAAGCCGAACATGGGGGCATTCCCCCTTTCACTCGGGCACCTGCTGTCCATTTCACGGGCAGTCACCTCGGCGTTTGGTGTTGACTCATCCTCTGAAGGGACTGGTGTCCCTTTGTGCGGTTTGCGTCTCCTTAACTAAAAGCTCCTGTGACCATTGTGTCTGGAATGTATGTGTGTACGCCAGCCTCGAGTATTTCAACCCCAGTGCGCTTACTTGTTATTTGCACATCGTTTACATGAATTCATACAACATTGACTTTATCTTATCGAGTTTCGGTTCGAATGAAGCGTCTTGATGTGCGGAATATGATTGTGAGGGCGGAATATGTAAGCAATGAAGGTCAGGAGACCACGACGTCTTGCAAGGTTTCCATATGCAATTCATTTTTCTCATCTATACCGGGAAAAATTGGAGATTTTTAGAGGTTTGCAGCTAGCTCCATCTTCTACACTGCTGATCGTTGCAATCAGTCGCAATCACTGAATAACAACCAACTTTGTGAACGTCCCACCTACGGGCCATCAGAGTATCAAGATACGTTAGCTGCCAAAGGCGTGGCCTTGTGGCACGCGCCTGCGCCTGCAACTTCGACGCTCTGTACCGTCGTTGCATGACCTTCCCTGACCATGGGTTCTTATCCTCGACTTGTTTCTCAACACACCCTCTACAAGGCTTCGAAGTTTTTCACAACATTTCCGGGATACCATGTATACAATGTGTTTACAGATCCACTCGTGGTGCTGCTTTTCAAATAAAGCGAAGTAGGTCTAGCAGAATGCTTTCTTTCATTCTTTGCTGTACGTTTAAGATGCTAAATGCCAAGTAATATTGGTTATAAAACGTTACTTGTCCATTAGAGTATGCTAACAGTTTTGTGTTAGGATTAACATCCAACAACAGAAACCAAGGCGATATCCTTTGAGGAGTAAAGACTCGTTACTATAACTCTGACTTCTGCTGAATACACATACTTTTATTTTCGTTCTGTTACGCAGATATTTTTGGCACCATACTCTGATGATCTCGCTTAAGTTCTATGAAAATCCGGTCCATTGTTAACCACTTTTCCGCGTTATCGCTTTAGGCCTGAAAGTATGTACTTCTCGCCTTAAAGAGAGCAATCACAACAAAAACAGGCGCGCATATTACGGTTTTAGGTCTAAAGTAATTTCATAGAAAACCAGTTAAGTTTGTTCCATATTTTTGCATAAATAAAGCGTGGCTGACAATAGATAGTGCATAGGTGACGAAATATTTGTGAGCTAGAAAATGAAAGAAAAAAATTTATTTTCATTTAATGTAGTTACAAAAACCATACGTCCAACCTATTCTTCAGACATGACTTTCTCTGCCTAGTACAAAGCAATGCACGGCAGTCATTACGACGTCATCATAGGAAAAATGTTCTCTTTGGAGTACACCAGGTTCCATCGTTGACCCATTGCTCTTTCTCACTGTTTATAAATGATATTCCACTTGGGCTTCACTCTTTTAGCTGCCACTTACACTACGTAAGCGCATGTCCAAAGAATGTCGCTGCTGGCGTATGAGTGTGAACTACAATTTCGTTGGGCATCAGTATGGCAACAAAACCTGGATCTTAAACTAAATCCTAAGAACTCACAGGTCATCCTCGTATCACATCAAAAATTTGCCAACAGACATTTTCGTGAAACATTTCCTGCAATTCATCACAATGTAATTAACGTTTCAGAAAAGACAGTAGCACACTTTGGCATAATATTGAACTAGCATCTAAATTGGGAAGAAGAAGCTGTTGCAGTATGCAGCAAATCATTCTCCTACCAACATGCTATCCCAAAAATTTAGAGAGATATTTTCGCCTAAAATTAAACATAAGTTGGTCCAATCATTAGTTCTGTCATATCATTATTACTGTGATGTAGTTCGACACGGCACAAATAGTATAAACTCCAGACGACTCGAGTTAACTTACTTTACTTTACTTTACTTTTCGTGACCGGAAACTACAATTTGTTTGCCCAATATTGGGCAATGTCCAGTGCTTCTTCTTTAGCCAACCATAGATCGTCGAGGGTGCATCTGTGCGGGCAGGCTGGGCATTGTAGGAGATGTTCCATGTCCTGTCGAGTGCCGCAGTCGCATTTGTCGTCATTTTCGTCCAACAAACCCCATTTGATCAGATTAGATTTCACAGGAGCCACCCCAGTTCTGATGCGGTTAAGCATTCTCCAGGTTTTCCAATCACCAGAAACGCCGCTTGGTGGGTCCTCTCTTAGTGGATAGTAGATGGGGGGCTCATCTAAGGCGCAACTTAGGAAACGGCGTCTGGAGTTGAGTCTGCTGGGGCCACACTCTAGGCCAAATATTGAGTGACGAGCATCAAAGGTTTGTTTTAGCTTGTCGGTATGTTCATGGGCTTTCCTACGTGAGTCAGGGTTTGTGAAACCTGCGGTCCTGTAAAGATTTAACAGTGGACGCTTGCGTAAGATTTGTGTACATGAATCGTTTGTTTGGTCATACCAGTCCTTCACATAGCTAGACTGGATGCGACTGGATATGTGGCGTGATTTTCGCACACTGTTTACTTCACCAGTTTCTTAGCCAGTGCCGCGCGGAGTGGCCGTGCGGTTTGAGGCGCCATGTCACGGATTGCGCTGACACTCCCGCCGGAGGTTCGAGTCCTCCCTCGGGCATGGGTGTGTGTATTGTTGTTAGCATAAAGTAGTTTAAGTAATGTGTAAGACTAGGGATCGATGACCTCAGCAGTTTGGTCCCTTAAGAATTCACACACATTTGCTTAGTCAGTGTTGTCCGCAACTACCGCCGCTCACAAACCAAATGCCTGTCATCATTGCAATACCAGGTCGGATACCTCGATTATTTTGGCTGTAGCTATGCATAATACTAAATCTCATTCCATCTTCTTCTCCATGTCAGCCATACGACTGTGAAACAAATTACCTTATAAACTGTGTCTCATTCAAAGGCACTACGCTTCAAGAGGAGATTAAAGACATATCTCTTTTATCATCTCTCTGCATATCTCACAAGAGAAACTCCGCATTGCACGCCCGACAGATTTAGTCATAAGAAGACCCAGCGGATAATCTGTTAAAAACTGAATACGCATCAAGCATGAAAACAGGAAGAAGGTGCACAGAACTATGAAACAAGAAGCAAAATGGAAGCGAAAGGTCCAAGCTACAGATGTGCTAAATCGAGCCTAATCGTAATTATCACTGCGTCGTTGTTGTGTGCTCATGGCATTCGACTGTGTTTGTGTGTGTGTGTTCCGGGAGTTTCTCTGAAAATCGAGGTATTAAATTCGCTTGCATAGCACTTACTTACTGCAGTTTGGTTTTGAAAATGGCGTGCCGAAATGTCGGCAGTTCGCGACAACCTCAGCCCACTGCATTCCCGTAAGTTACTTGAACATTGAATACGCCGGGAGAATCTCACGTCTCACGGTAGAGAAGTAGGTTGAAGGTGGTTCGATGAACCTCTGCCAGGCGCTTAATTGTGAATTGTAGAGTAACCATGTAGACGTAAATGGTTACAATTATTGAACTATGTGAAAAAAACGTAAATTAGTTACAAACTATGGGGTGCACAGTTTATTCAACACGTAAACGTCATTATAGATATTCGGATTTAGGATATGACATGTTCGGTCCTTGGTTATGATGTGACGCAGACGAATAGCGAAATTCTGCATGACCCGCTGAAGGGTCGGAACATCGATGTTGTCGATGACCTCCTGAACGGCTGTTTTCAGCTCAGCAATGGTTTTGGGGTTATTGTTGTACACCTTTAATGTAGCCCCACAAAAAATGAGACACATGTGTTCAGATCTGGAGAATATGGGTGCCAACCGAGGCCCATGCCAGTGACCTCTGGGTACCCCAAAGCCAGAATGCGGTCACCAAAAGTTTTCCTCCAGGACATCACTCTTCTGCTTCGACAGGGTCTAGCTCCGTCTTGCATGAACCAAATCTTGTTGAAATCAGGGTCACTTTGGAAAATGGGGATGAAATCATCTTCCAAAACCTTCATGTACCATTCGGTAGTTGCCGTGTCTTCAAGGAATATCAACTCGATTATTCCGTGACTGGACACTGCGCACCACACAGTCACCTGTTGAGGGTGAAGAGACTTCTCGATCACGAAATGAGGATTTTCAGTCTTCCAAATGCGCCAATTTTGCTTACTGATGAACCCATCCAAATGGAAGTGGGCTTCGTCGCTAAACCAAACCAGGTATGTTTGTACTAATTCCCATCATGCCCAGGGGCGAACCGGGAAGTTTGAACGTCCTAATGCAAACGTTTCAGAAGTGATGACGATTTTATTTCATGTGGTTCAGTAATTGTCACCCTGTAGCTGTAGATGTAGATGTAGGTAAAGCGTGAAAGAATAGTTAAGTTGGAAGTGGAGGAATAAGCTGTACAAGCAGACTAAAGGTTGAGTTCAGTAGGCAGTAGGCAGGTTGAAATGGATGTAAGTAGCATTGGCTTTTGCAGAGATGAAGAGGTTTGCACTGGATAGACTAGCATGGAGATCCGTGTTCGCACCGACTGCTACAACAACTGCGGGTAATATAGAGCGAACAGTTTTTGTTAATCCACGCTGACACGGGCAAGTGCTGTGAATGATCTTAAGAACGCCTGCAGGGGCCGCGAGATACTCTGGGGCAATATATTCTTCGGTGGGTGTGCTCGGCAACTAACGTGACACCGATGCAAAGCACGCCACGCTGACACGGGCAAGTGCTGTGAATGATCTTAAGAACGCCTGCAGGGGCCGCGAGATACTCTGGGGCGATATATTCCTCGGTGGGTGCGCTCGGCAACTAACGTGACACCGAGGCAAAGCACGCCAGTTCCTCGTTGGCAGCAACCGCCGCTGCTAACGCAGGATCTCTGTATTACTGGTAATTAAATTTTAACGTTCCTGCTTTCGGACTTTTTTTCTCGGCCGTCCTGATACACACGGAATGTTTCACTTCGCGATACGAGAGTTACATTAGTGCTTACTAAGGGTACACACCTAACTTAACCACTGCCTTGGAATAGCTGTAAAACAATACCGCTTGTTAAGAAATTCTAATTACCCACTGTAAGGTGTTTTTGCTTTCACACTGCGGTCTCATTTATCTGGTTGCCCGTTAGGTATGACGTGCAATTAGTGTTAACGCACTCAGGTTATTTATGTATTGCTGCTGAGATAATTATTTAGCTTAGACTTTCCATTACGGAATAATGCTCTCTGTCAAGCTCTTACACACCGCACTTATGTAGCGAAGGCGGCTAAAGCACGCTTGTTGCATAGGTCCTTGACTCAGAAGTAGCGAGTTCGAATTCTAGTGGAGGAAGACATTTACGCTGCCAGTATTTGGCCAACAAGGGGAAGACAGATGGTGCCATAACGTTACGGATCACCAGACTTCGCACCGATGTCCTCGAAAGAATTGCAAACCTCTCCTCCGTGTCTCATGGATTGGGGGCATACGACGTGCGACCATCAAATCCGACGGTCTCCTTGATGCCTTTAGGAAGGAGTAGGCTCTGTGCCGGCACCAACGTTCACTGTCTCCTTTCTGTGGTGATCAAACAATATAAAAACGCCACCGCACTAGTAACGAACCTATGCCCAACAGAATGTACATGACGGATCAGTAGCCAATGGTAACTGTCCTTGGGAACGAAACTTGTGACTACACTTGAAAGCCTAATCTCGTACGAAAGTTAGAATATTTAATAGTAGTCAACACAGCACGTTCATGATTTTTGTCGTATCTTCCCAACTGAGAGCAGAATATACGAGGGCTCTTCGGAAAGTAAGGTCCGCGAAATTGAAACCACTGTGAGAATCAAAAATGTTTTACTTGCTACAGTTATGTACACCTTCCAGCTACTTTTATCTACATAGTCGCCGCTACGACTGACATATTTGTCGTAGCATTGTGCACCACATGGTTACATTTCGGGTTCCATGCTGTTTTTATATAGGTCTACATAATTACTGTTCCACTCGCCCAAAGACTCAAATTTTGTGTTTCTTACAGAATACAGGTACAGGAATAAAAAAGTTATGCTATTCCCCTTGTGCAAACGCAGGCAGTGAAATATTTGAAGAAGTCAATCCATGCTCGAGACAAATGGTTTACCATCAAATTTTTACAAAATGCATGCGATTCAGAATATCTCGCAGAACTTTTCGAGCTATAAAAATAATCTACGGAAGGAATACAGTACAAAAGGTGGAATGTGACAAGTTTTTAAAATTAGAGGTAGACCACAACCTCAACTGGAAAACTCACAGTATTGAATTAACGGAGCAAAATCAAATGGCTCTGAGCACTATGGGACTCAACATCTTAGGTCATAAGTCCCCTAGAACTTAGAACTACTTAAACCTAACTAACCTAAGGACATCACACACACCCATGCCCGAGGCAGGATTCGAACCTGCGACCGTAGCAGTCCCGCGGTTCCGGACTGCAGCGCCAGAACCGCTAGACCACCGCGGCCGGCTTAACGGAGCATCTTACCTCAGCTGCATTTGCAGTAAACACGATCGTACAGTTCTCATATTTATTGTTTTACAGCTATTCCAAGTTAGTAGCTAAGAGATGTGTGCATGCGCAGTAAACACGAACGTACCTCCAAATGCGAATTGCGACATTCCGCCCTGATCGGAGCGGGCGGGAAACGAAGTCAGAAAGAAGGAGCGTCTTCCATTGATTTTATTTTATTGTGATTGTTTGTTTAATTCAAATTATTATTTAGAATATTAAGTTGCCTCACTACACGCATATCTGCCTCCAATAGACTGTAATTTTTTCTTGATTTTCTCCTCCTTCTCCTCCTCCTCCTCCCACTCATCTTTGGACGCACATACATACGCACACACATACACACACTCAATGTTTAGTCTCAGTGTCTTAGTGGTTTTTCCGCTTTATATTTATTTAATGTTTAACACTTGGAATGACGTTATCGTCGCACTGTCAGAGATGAAGCTTATTCTGTGTTTGCTCTTCACTTCCTGTGTGAAATACGTTTTGCATTATTGCATATGAGCATAAGATAATTAATCGATTAAAGAGTGATGAAGGTTTGTAAGCCGAAAACAAAATAAATTAACACTGTACAACATCCACAATTTTAGTGCTTTTCGCATACAGCTGTGTACTCATGTTGGAAGATGGCTCAAATAACAACTGGTGATACATGTAAATCGAAACACATTATATATATACACTCCTGGAAATTGAAATAAGAACACGGTGAATTCATTGTCCCAGGAAGGGGAAACTTTATTGACACATTCCTGGGGTCAGATACATCACATGATCACACTGACAGAACCACAGGGACATAGACACAGGCAACAGAGCATGCACAATGTCGGCACTAGTACAGTGTATATCCACCTTTCGCAGCAAAGCAGGCTGCTATTCTCCCATGGAGACGATCGTAGAGATGCTGGATATAGTCCTGTGGAACGGCTTGCCATGCCATTTCCACCTGGCGCCTCAGTTGGACCAGCGTTCGTGCTGGACGTGCAGACCGCGTGAGACGACGCTTCATCCAGTCCAAAACATGCTCAATGGGGGACAGATCCGGAGATCTTGCTGGCCAGGGTAGTTGACTTACACCTTCTAGAGCACGTTGGGTGGCACGGGATACATGCGGACGTGCATTGTCCTGTTGGAACAGCAAGTTCCCTTGCCGGTCTAGGAATGGTAGAACGATGGGTTCGATGACGGTTTGGATGTACCGTGCACTATTCAGTGTCCCCTCGACGATCACCAGTGGTGTACGGCCAGTGTAGGACATCGCTCCCCACACCATGATGCCGGGTGTTGGCCCTGTCTGCCTCGGTCGTATGCAGTCCTGATTGTGGCGCTCACCTGCACGGCGCCAAACACGCATACGACCATCTTTGGCACCAAGGCAGAAGCGACTCTCATCGCTGAAGACGACACGTCTCCATTCGTCCCTCCATTCACGCCTGTCACGACACCACTGGAGGCGGGCTGCACGATGTTGGGGCGTGAGCGGAAGACGGCCTAACGGTGTGCGGGACCGTAGCCCAGCTTCATGGAGACGGTTGCGAATGGTCCTCGCCGATACCCCAGGAGTAACAGTGTCCCTAATTTGCTGGGAAGTGGCGGTGCGGTCCCCTACGGCACTGCGTAGGATCCTACGGTCTTGGCGTGCATCCGTGCGTCGCTGCGGTCCGGTCCCGGGTCGACGGGCACGTGCACCTTCCGCCGACCACTGGCGACAACATCGATGTACTGTGGAGACCTCACGCCCCACGTGTTGAGCAATTCGGCGGTACGTCCACCCGGCCTCCCGCACGCCCACTATACGCCCTCGCTCAAAGTCCGTCAACTGCACATACGGTTCACGTCCACGCTGTCGCGGCATGCTACCAGTGTTAAAGACTGCGATGGAGCTCCGTATGCCACGGCAAACTGGCTGACACTGACGGCGGCGGTGCACAAATGCTGCGCAGCTAGCGCCATTCGACGGCCAACACCGCGGTTCCTGGTGTGTCCGCTGTGCCGTGCGTGTGATCATTGCTTGTACAGCCCTCTCGCAGTGTCCGGAGCAAGTATGGTGGGTCTGACACACCGGTGTCAATGTGTTCTTTTTTCCATTTCCAGGAGAATATATATATATATATATATATATATATATATATATATATGTGTGTGTGTGTGTGTGTGTGTGTGTGTGTGTGTGTGTGTGTGTGTGTGTGTGTGTGTGTTCCACATCTTCTCCTGAAGCACTGGAGGAATTTCAATCAAACTTGGTACACAGACCCTTCAGTGTCAGGCAACAATCGCTGTGCGGGTAAGAACAATCATCGATCATGAAATATGACGTCGTAAACAATGAGATGCATGAAACGCTGCCGCATCACGCTTTACGTTGAAATTCATTACCACTTTGCTACTACCTCTGTTGGCAACGTATTTCGCATACAATATTCACATAAACATTAAAACATGAAACATTAAACATGAATGTACCTACCAAAATACATCATTGTACGACACATAGTTAAGAGATATGACGTCATAACCCCTGAGATAATCGAAAAATTGCCGCATCATGCATGAAGTTTTAATACATTTATTCTTCACTACTAAGACATTCGTAATATCGAGTCAAATTAGGGCAATCCCTGTCACCTGGCCGCACTTTTGACAGCTTTCAACTGCGCAGCGCAAATTGCTGCAGGCGAAAACAGTAGGCGACTATAGGGCTATGAAGAGGCGTTGCCATAGAGACGTTTACAAAATCGATTTGTCGACACGCCAATCAGCTGCGAACAGCATATACGCTGAAGGGCCAAAGCAACTGGTACACCTGCCTAATATTGCGTAGGGCCCCGGCGAGCACGCAGAAGTGCCTCAACACGACGTGGCATGGACTCGACTAATGTCTGAAGTAGTGCTTCTGGCAACTGACACCATAAATCCTGCAGGGCTGTCCATAAATCAGTAACAGTAAGAGGGAGTGGAGATGTCTTCTGAACAGTACGTTGCAAGGCATCACAGATATACTCAATAATGTTCATGTCTGGGGAGTCTTGTGGCCAGCGGAAGTGATTAAACTCAGAAGAGTCTTCTTGGAGCCAATCTGTAGCAATTTTGGAGATGTGGGTTGTCGCATTGTCCTGATATAATTCCCCAAGTCCGTCGGAATGCACAACGGACACGAATGGATGCAGGTGATCAGACAGGATGCTTACGTACGTGTCATCTGCCAGAGTCGTATCTAGACGTATCAGGGGTCCCATATCACTCCAACTGCACACGCCCTTCACTATTACAGAGCCTCCATCAGCTTCAACAGTCCATTACTAACATGCAGAGTCCATGGATTCGTGAAGTTGTCTCCATACCCTTACACGTCCATCCGCTCGATACAATTTGAAACGAGACTCGTCCGACCAGGCAACATCTTTCCAGTCATCAACAGTCCAATGTCGGTGTTGACGGGCCCAGGCGAGGTGTACGGATTTGTGTCATGCAGTCATCAAGGGTACACGAGTTGGCCTTCAGCTCCGAAAGCCCATATCATTGACGTTTCGTTGAATGGTTCGCACGTTGACACTTGTTGATGGCCCAGCACTGAAAACTGCAGCAATTTGCGGAAGGGTTTGTAACGTAGCAAATATGTTACGTAGTACTGTATAAATATACCCACTCTAATATGCAATTTCATTTAAAGGCTTCAACAGTAATTTTAATAATAATAATAACGTAAGGGCTTCACTCAGATTTAAGCCAAAGTAATTCACGCCACCCAGAAGGCGAAGTGAATTAATATATTTTCATTATTAATCAAAGTAAATGTAAATATGAGTACGCAGAAGGCAGAGAACAGGCATACGTCGAACGAGCGCTATAGAAGGCTCTGAGTCATCTTGAGCGGATGGGGGCACTGGTTGTTGTGGCCGGATGTAGATGGGAGTGCCAGTTGCGTGGGAAAATGATAGGTTTCTCGTACCCTCTGGAACAATTTTAGCGTAGTGATACCGTTCTGGTATCAGAAAGCGCGCGGGGTAAATGATGAGGGGAACCCCCTTCCCCCCTCCACCCTGTAGAACCATTCAGGTTCAGAAAAATAATTTTAAATGTAACCTAAAGCTCGTAATTGATGGTTCAGATGGCTCTGAGCACTATGGGACTTAACATCGGAGGTCATCAGTCCCCTAGAACTTAGAACGAGTTAAACCTAACTAACCTAAGGACATCACACACATCTATGCCCGAGGCAGTATTCGAGCCTGCGACCGTAACGGCCGCGTGGTTTCAGACTAAAGCGCCTAGAACCGCTCGGCCACACCGGCCATCTCGTAATTGAGAACAGGGCTTCAGAAAACGATCTCCTCTCTTACATGCTATTTTCTTTCACTAGTTTATAAAATTAGTAATGACGTGGCACGTTTTGGCGTTGCCACTTTCACCCTAGACTCTAGAGAGTCTCTCTGGATCCTTCTTCATGGACAGACCCTAAGTGAGCGCTCCGATGAAATTGTAACTTCGTTCGGTCAATAAGTCGTTTTAGAGTACAAACGGTTTTCCATGCAATGCTCTGAGTATCTGGAACAGCAGCTGAGTAGCGACAGGTTATTCCGCAATTTACTACGCCAGTGAAAGCGTACGGGAGACAGTGATTTTGATACGAAGTCTCACTGGAACTGTGAAGAACTTTGGAACATCGGTAGAAGCGCGTATCGCAATCGAGATGCAGTCTCATCGTCATGGGTGAGTGATTTCTTGCATGGATCAGCGCTGGTGTGAATTTTAGATAAGTCTTCAGGGTTTTACTGTACGCAGGATGGCCGTAGAGTCAAGCGCAGTTAAACGAATCTAAATTCATTGTATAATGTGGTAACGTTCAGGTGAGTGAGTGTTTGTTGTAGTTGCATCATTAGAAGTCCTGCGTGGCAGTGCAAAATTAATGGTTTAACTCTGAGTGAAACCGGTGTCTAAATTCTATGTACCTAAAGAGAAGACAGATTGTTCTAGAAGGGGCTAACGTATATTGCATTGTTCTGACGGATGGAGCCTGATTCATTGTGGAGATAAATTATGAACCTAAATGAGAGATGTCATTATGAGACGCGTAAGGTAAGACGTTAGCCCGATATTTTGTCCGCTCTACTGAGTTACTACCCGCCATCCATGTGAAGCACGTGTTGGTCTCACCGCTCACTTCTTCTACTGAGCCACACAAAATTGATTTCATCAAAGTGTACGGGCCTGAAGATGGCGTTGATGCAACGTCGAAACTAGTAGCCAAATAAATATAAAATCATAAGTACAGTCGGAGGAGTTTCATTTTTAATAAAATTAAAAATTATATAATTTGTGTTCCAACTTTTTCCCACCTTCATCCAATTTAAATATGAATGTACGAAGACAAACAGCATTAACCGTCCCATATGGACCGACCAAGTTCAATAGGAATGCAACTCCATCCCACAAACTGCCGTTCGGCACCTGTACAACACAATGCATGCACGTTTGCAAACTGGCCTCCAACGTTCTGACAGTTACATCGGTTATTCATATACCAGCATTTCACATTTACAATGACTCATCTCGCGTTTACATCAACCTGCGATCTCACAAAGTTAATCACTTAAACATTATGAAACGTCTCCTTAGAAAAATTAATCAATTACTGTGCTGATAAACCCCTTACGTTATTTGTTTTTCAAACAGCTGAGCAAAACTGAACGTACTCAGACATTCACTAAACTGACACACAATATTTTTAGCGCAACTCAATCTGACTTTCAATAATCCCTACAAAAGAACTCGAACTACTGCAATACAGCGAGCACCAACACTGCCAGCTAAATAAAAGATTCTAACTACTGAAGGCACTAACTACTGATAGGCATACTTAGCAAATGAAAGATTTTGATAGAGAACAAACAATGTATTTACCTTAATAGTGTTAAAAAATCAATATATATATATATATATATATATATATATATATATATATATATTCCTGGAAATTGAAATAAGAACACCGTGAATTCATTGTCCCGGGAAGGGGAAACTTTATTGACACATTCCTGGGGTCAGATACATCACATGATCACACTGACAGAACCACAGGCACATAGACACAGGCAACAGAGCATGCACAATGTCGGCACTAGTACAGTGTATATCCACCTTTCGCAGCAATGCAGGCTGCTATTCTCCCATGGAGACGATCGTAGAGATGCTGGATGTAGTCCTGTGGAACGGCTTTCCATGCCATTTCCACCTGGCGCCTCAGTTGGACCAGCGTTCGTGCTGGACGTGCAGACCGCGTGAGACGACGCTTCATCCAGTCCCAAACATGCTCAATGGGGGACAGATCCGGAGATCTTGCTGGCCAGGGTAGTTGACTTACACCTTCTAGAGCACGTTGGGTGGCACGGGATACATGCGGACGTGCATTGTCCTGTTGGAACAGCAAGTTCCCTTACCGGTCTAGGAATGGTAGAACGATGGGTTCGATGACGGTTTGGATGTACCGTGCACTATTCAGTGTCCCCTCGACGATCACCAGTGGTGTACGGCCAGTGTAGGACATCGCTCCCCACACCATGATGCCGGGTGTTGGCCCTGTCTGCCTCGGTCGTATGCAGTCCTGATTGTGGTGCTCACCTGCACGGCGCCAAACACGCATACGACCATCATTGGCACCAAGGCAGAAGCGACTCTCATCGCTGAAGACGACACGTCTCCATTCGTCCCTCCATTCACGCCTGTCGCGACACCACTGGAGGCGGGCTGCACGATGTTGGGGCGTGAACGGAAGACGGCCTAACGGTGTGCGGGACCGTAGCCCAGCTTCATGGAGACGGTTGCGAATGGTCCTCGCCGATACCCCAGGAGCAACAGTGTCCCTAATTTGCTGGGAAGTGGCGGTGCGGTCCCCTACGGCACTGCGTAGGATCCTACGGTCTTGGCGTGCATCCGTGCGTCGCTGCGGTCCGGTCCCAGGTCGACGGGCACGTGCACCTTCCGCCGACCACTGGCGACAACACCGATGTACTGTGGAGACCTCACGCCCCACGTGTTGAGCAATTCGGCGGTACGTCCACCCGGCCTCCCGCACGCCCACTATACACCCTCGCTCGAAGTCCGTCAACTGCACATACGGTTCACGTCCACGCTGTCGCGGCATGCTACCAGTGTTAAAGACTGCGATGGAGCTCCGTATGCCACGGCAAACTGGCTGACACTGACGGCGGCGGTGCACAAATGCTGCGCAGCTAGCGCCATTCGACGGCCAACACCGCGGTTCCTGGTGTGTCCGCTGTGCCGTGCGTGTGATCATTGCTTGTACAGCCCTCTCGCAGTGTCCGGAGCAAGTATGGTGGGTCTGACACACCGGTGTCAATGTGTTCTTTTTTCCATTTCCAGGAGAAAATATATATATATATATATATATATATATATATATATATATATATATATATATATGACATCCGGTCTTACAAATTTACTCACTGATGGACACACATCCAGATCATCCGCTCTCAAAACTCCGCCATCTCACTCCCCACATCCACCACTAATGGTGGCTCATCTCCAACTGCGCAACGCTACACGCTGTTCACATCCAACTGTCCAACACATACAATAGAGAATATTTCAACAATGCCAACCAGCCACAGACTGCATGCAGCACAGCCAGTGATTTTCATACAGAGCGCTATGAGGCGTTACCAATATAAAAACCTAAACAGCCTACTTACATAGCCCCCATGCTCCCCACAAAAAATTTTACAAATTGTTTTGGGCAGTGGCCAATAATGGTTTGATAAAATTTTCATATTAACGCTAACAAACATATCAAATGCACACATTTATCGATACAACGTTGGTCAAGAGCTAAAATTTTCTCACAGTCCATAAAGACAGTCCTGATCATTCAGCACAGTATTAATTGCAGTGTTTTTTTTTCTCAAAGTCTGAGCATGTAAAGTGTCGGGCAAATCCAACACCGTCCATGAAAACCCTGACATGATAAGCAAATCCAGTAGTATGTCACATAGTTCCGAATAAATCGTGACATTAAATTAACCAAAGTAATACGGGCAACGAGTGAGCAAATGGAATACCACAGACTAACACAAGAATGCCTAAATGCATGTCATACCTTCCCACCATGAGACAGACGCAATTCCGAGGGGAGAAACGAGAAGCCGACAGCAGAACCGAGTTGAGTTAGAAGGCCCTACGATAAGGGACGGACACCCACGTCGCTAGCTAACCGTTTGGACCACCCCCAGCCCATGTTAAAAGCTAGATCCTTAGCGTGAGACTTTTACCCGCCTCTGTTACGTCAGGACCACCCCCTAGCCCATGTTAAAAGATAGAGCCCTCCAGAAGAACAGTATAGATCTTACGATAACGCTAAAAGGACCACACCAGCTGCAAGTTTTAGCGTGAGACTTTTTCGCGTCTCTGTTACGTTGCAAACTTTAAAAACATTGCCCCACCACGAAAAGTATAACGTCTCTCATTGGACAGACAGAATTTTTGTAGGCGGAGCTTAAGGTTAACATTGAGACCCTGATTGGTCAGATGAAAACACAGCCAGATAGTTTTTTTTTTAAACCAACTTCAGTAAATTGTAGTAAGGAGAAGTTAGGAAAGAGTTGCTTCCGAGATGGCGAGGTGAGCAGAGCTGTGCTGCCCGCCGCCCCCTGACGAACACCGACAAGGTAATGAACGCACGCGATGCCGCATAAGAGCGCATAAAGCTTCACTCAGAACTGCAGAAGTCTCATCTGTTACACCCCCTATTTGCGTAATACTAGTGTCGATCGTCAATTAAAGCTCATGGTGTTCACATTTGCCACTTGAAGTAAAAATCTGAAACGCGATGATTTTTCTGTTATATAGTTATTGAGAAGCCACATCAGCCACTGTAATTTACGACAAGTTAGATAAGTAATTAAAGATAATTGATGGTCACTGTAGACCATTTTGATAGTTTTCTCTTTTGTGAAACTTAATTTAAACCTAGATTATAGATGTGATATGGCTTAGCTCATCCTTTGATCCATTGTAGAACTTGGAAACCCATTCAGGGAATATTCGTTCACATTTTTGTTGAAAGCAGTTGGTTTTTACCATCCTGTATTAAAACATTTCCTTTTATCAATAGTGTAATTTATAAACAATGTTTTGTGAGTAGAATAAATTTCCAATGGTAAACTTAACTGCTTTTTCGACGTTATTTTACCAGCTAACTAAAAATATAAAACCCTTGAACCGCTTCCACTAAATTTAGTTAGTATTAAGATTCTTTTACAGGGAGTGCAGTGGAGCTGACGCTGAAATCATTAAGTATTTGGTTATATCATCGCTAGTCTCACTGAACTCTTCTGAATTCTACATGTCATGTGTGGTCTGGCGTCTCCTTACCAACAACAGGTCCCAGGTTCAAACTAGTCAATTCCCTAAAAAACACATTCAGAGCGCCGTTGCACGAAAGTGGTAGGGAGACACGATATAGAACAAACAGACACCATGCAGAATGTTAGAAGCAGTAAAAGAAAATGCACATAGAAGTAGTGGATTTCCATGCAGTATTGAAGAAGTAGTATTGTCCTTCCAACAGGAAGACAGTGCTGACTCTTGACCTGCTGACAGATAATGGGCCACAACAGAGCAAATCCACGGCAGAGTCAGTAGAAGTTTTGAAGAATATTGGTAGGTCATCACAGAGCAGACCCACTGTAGTCCTGGTAGAGATAATGGTATTGGTGGGCCATCAAAGGTGCAGACCCACTGCAGTCTTTGTAGAAATAATGGTATTGGTGGGCCATCAAAGATGCAGACCCACTGTAGTCCTTGTAAAAATAATGGTATTGGTGGGTCATCGAAGGTGCAGACCCACTGTAGTCCTTGTAGAGATGGCCAGCACCCATCTGTTGCGACTGTGCGGGTGCACAGTCACCATTAAAGAGTCTTGCAGACAATATAGCAAGTCCATAAACCACCACTTGTGCACTCACAAAGTTTTTGGAATTGTTCTTAGAACCAGCAATGCTGTTAACCAGTTCCTTCCTCAATTATTAATACATGTGCAAACACTAACAGTCCCAACTTCTCACATATTGTGCATATACTATGACCAACAGAAATGTGTGCAGTGAAATGAATGCTTACAAGTTACTTAATTTGATGAACTGGTGTCCATTACAATTTTATAACACGAGAATACAATTACAAAGATACAGAAAACATCATTAAAACGTAATAATACAGATAACATTTGTAGTAATACAGGCTTTACAAAAGAATAGAAACAGACATATACATCAGTGTTACAGGAATTATGACATAAGTAAATACATAAAAGATCAGAATAACGTTCGACACAACAACTTCACACATGAGCATTAAAACAAAACAGAATAAAAATGTCTAAACATCTTTTCAAATAAATAACATATTATAAATGCAAATTATATTTCAGGATAATAGTATTCCTCATCATAGTGAATATAGCTGAGGATTAGAAAAATTCTACAACATATGTCTTATCAGATAAACACATAAAGACAGGAAGAACACAAATACATAAGGTACTCAGACACATAGTGGAATAACACAAAAGGACAGGACAGGGTTTGTTTTCAGTGTGACATTTGGTACTGCAGTCCAACCCAAAACTTCATTTCATAGATGTTTCCTCTTATTTCACTTTTTCTTGTACCTTGTCAATGAATTTCTTCCAATTCATCACAACTCATTCTCTTATGCAGTCCACTCCCTCTTAAGCTAACTCAAATCTACTGAGCTCAGATGCTAAACTAAGGGACGAGGCAATGCAGCAGCACAAAACAATTAACACAAACAGCAATGACAAAAAATGCAAATGGGCAAAGCAAGCAGCAATAAATATACATTAGCAAAGCAAATGCAATATTAGAACTAATATAAGGCAATTTGTAGCAAACAAGAAAAATAAATCCGTAGTAAAACTGCCTTAACAGAGTAATACAAAGTGAAATTCAGTAGCACTATGCCTGGCAAACAGCAGCAGCAAATGCTATAACTTATATCTAAACATGACAAAGCTCAAGCAGAAAAAATAGTACACTAAAGATAACAATGCAGATAAGGGAAATGTCTATTCACATCTTAATGTCTATGTAATTAAAGTGGTGCGCAACAACTTATTCTACAAAAGAAATTACCAAGTACTTGCAGTTACTGTTATTAGTCCCTTCTTATTGGTCTTCACTTTCCAAGTGTTCCCTTTTTGAAGAATGTGGATCATAAAATTATTCTTTAAAAGATCTGTTGACAGAAAGTGTTCACATTAGCAAATGCATTTTATTTTATTTTATAAAACCAATGCTGCAAGACAGCTGGAAACCAGATATCAAATGAAATAAGCAACTATGTAAAGCAAAGCATAAAAGCTCCATCCAATAGCCATGTGGCATTTCATAAGTCAGTATAAATTCTCTCAACTCTCGTAGAAAGACACTTGTCATAATCAGATGTGCAGATGTAATAATATTTCCCATCAATTCATAAGCATTTCAGTAAGTAGTACAAAGTACGATATATTTCCAAGTAATGAGCGTGTCGTATTTGCGATGCTTTCTACAAAGGAATGTCAATAGCGAGGTTAATGACCTCTTTTTTCTCCACCTAATGTCTTTTTTTCCAGGCGACTGGCACAGCTGGGCGTCTACAACGCATTACGTCAAGGTCACTTAGCTTTCTTACCGAAATATTTACGACAGCAGTTTGCACTACAGTGACAGTCTCACAAAAAAATTTCACAGGTCGAGAATTTGCGTTACAAATGTGTAGAAACAAAATCCTATAATTATAACAGTGTCCAAAAAATTTTCGCCGGCATTGTGATACATTCACGCATATACACACATTTCATAACTCTTAAAGTACGATTCTAGGTTTCCAACATCCTTTTTCACAAACCAGAGTCCATAACTTCTATTCATTATTCATATACATATAAACACATAATCACATTCCTCATATACGGTAGCATCATCTTATTGATCATAAACATATCTCAACAGCATAATACACATCGTCATCGTAATAATAACATCATAAAACCTCATCGAAATCTCATAAACGTTGTAGCTTTCTGCAATAATTTCAAAACCTAAAAAAATTCTCTGATCATCTCAATAGTGTCATCTACCTCAAACGGACTTTAAAAATCATGATCCCATACCAAATACATCATTCAAAGCTCTCATAGTATCACAATGGTTCCGAAAAAATATGAACAGTTCACAAAGTACAGACAATATACAATTACATAAGTGTGAAGTTATCGAACTGTGTAATTACGTAAACATCTGTCACTGATGTATTAAAATAAATGTTTGTCTCTCTCATTAAATTATCAGATAGCTGTGTAATTTATGTGTTAGAGAAGTATGGTACTGATGTGTAAAGTTGTATAAGCAAATACCATATTAGCTAGGGTTACTTGTGCTTGCCACACACATGGTACACAAAGTAAACGTGTACCCCCCTGAGGTTTAATGTAATTATACCATCAGGTGTTACAGATTACAGCAACGGAATGAAATGTATCACCAAAAACTTTCTTTGTAATTCAAAAATCTTTAAAAATAAATGTTTTAAGTACAAAATTAATCACTCGAATGCGTGTCCTGTAGCGCTAAACTGTGCGTCTTGCTGTAAGATAATTCTGTGGAAGTGTCGTAGTTATCGTCCTTCGTAAGCAAAGTTCTGCAGAAGTCAAAGCACTTACCTCATCATAAACAACAGTGAAATGCTTTGCGCATAGATATCGTAGTTATTACGATTACTGCCGTGATGAAGAAACTACTGCAATGTAAAGTATTGTTGTGCTACGGAAGAGGCGGTCTCATTGTAGCTATACCACAAGTTACTACTAAAACATGTTTTACTTTCCAGAATAATACAGAAACTGTGCAGATATAAAACAGATACACCGCAAAAGCAACACTGTAAATTGTGTCACACATTAGTAGCGTCTTGATATAATCGTGTAGCTGTCAAAGCAACCAAGTGCTAAGTCATTTTTAATCTCACAGAAAGTACTTCAAATAAAGAATGTCTTTTCAAGTAACCAAAATGTTGCATTAAAATCTGATTAGCAGTATATGTTCTAAGTATGTAAGTGGTATATTCGTTATGTAATCGTGCAACTAACAACCAAGAATGTACACACACAATAACACTGTGTCGTCTGTTCACTACAACAATGCATTCGTAATTACTGTCTAAATATGATCCCTAGGTTCTAGACTGGATTGTTAACTTCAAAACATTGTTGCATGTTAACAGTTTCTAAGTGTGACAAAGAGTACTAGTAACGTGAAGTGAAAGTTTTTATGGCAAAGACTAAGTTAAAAAGCAGATTATCTCTCCATAAACGGTTTTACATGTGAAATGTGGTGCAATCCTTTACCCTTCCTAGTACGCAGAGTTTCAACTTCAAAGCAATTATCATGTTGTATACGTAAGGAATGCTAAAATTTTTCTGAAGGTTAGCGTCTATGTTATTTTTTCTCTGAGTCAGCCTGTGCACGTGGCTGCCTGCAGTGCGAGTCATTGTCTGTCTCTTTGTTGGCGCGCGTCGTTATTAGGATTAGGAGACCTAACTTCTACAATTTCACCTTGTCGAGAGAGCACTGCCCTGTTTGAATCCCGCCAGTTCTGATGAAATTTAGGTCTGACGTTACAATTATATAGTCTGTCATCATGTCGGTAGTTGCTGTAATTTTTTTCTTGTCGGTCACGTTGTGGAGAATTTCTCCCTGAATCGTAACTGCGCGCTGAACTGCTGCGTCTTAAGTTATTCTGTCTCCCTTGATAATAATTGTTTTGGTTCCCGTATTGTCTGTTTCTATGATTATCTCTGTCGTATTCTTTACTACGGAAGTGCGACTTTTCGCTGTAACTATTATTCTGCCAACGATTTTCATCGGGTAGTGTCAGTTTTGGTCCCGATTTGTGTTGTGAGATTAGCCTTGTCGTGTCGAGTTAATATTTATTTCATCGCGGAATTATGACGGATGTGACCTGTAATTGTTGTGCTCATGTTTTCGGGTTCTGCGATTGTCAGTGTCGATTTCCAGTTCTTGTAAGAGTCCCTGAAAAGCTTCAATGTCGTCTTTGCAACGCCCCGCCAAAATAATATGTCGTAAATGTTCAGGCAATTTGATTAAGCAAATGCGGATGAGTTCTGAGGGGCTGTATGGGTTTGACAGGCACTGACTCTTGTGCAACATGTATTCAAAATATTACACAAGACTGGAAAATTCAGATTGTTCGAAATGTTTCATCATTATGATGCTATGTTTTACTCGGTCTTGTGTAGCTTGAGACCAATATGCTGAGAGGAAGGCATGATAAAATTCTCCTTCACTGTGTCAACCGTGAATGATCGCTCGCATTCTTACAGCTGGTTCATTCTCTAAGTAGCCACACATAAATTCTAATCTGTGCTCCAATGACCAGTTGGGAAGAAAACAATGAGAGAATTGATGAAGCCACGCTTGTGTATGAATGTCGTTGCCAGAATTCTTAAATGTTTTGAGTTTACGTGTAATAATGAACAACTTATAGTCAAAGTCATCGTGTCGGCGAGTAGCATATCGGTCATTGTTACGTCGTGTCGGCGGTTCCATCTCAAAATTCGGTGCACCTTGCCAATTTCTTTCATAATTTCCGAAATGCCCTGTGTTATTATTTTGTGGCTTTTCCGTATTTCTAAGTCCTTCTTCCCGTGTTGGAGCGCGAGTCTCCTCTGAAATATGTAATTCTTGTATTACTTGTGCCTACTGACCTTGAACTTCCCGGATTTCTCTTTTGTGTTGAGTATTAATTTGATTCTGATTTTGTTTGAATTTCCTGATTTGTTCGTATCGTACTGTATCATTAAAGACTACCGGTCTTGTGTCATTCAGATTATCATCTACCTTCGTAGATAAATTGTTTAGCTGATCCGAAAGCTCGACTACTTTCTCTGATAATGAACTAATTTCCTCCATGTGTCTTTCTGAACCAATTTTCAGAGTATCTACTGTGTCCTTTAAGTTTTCCTGAGTTTTTGCAAGTTGCGTAACCGAATCGGTAGATGCAACTGAGTCAATTTTAGCCTGCAAGGTCTCGTGAGTTTCATGAACAATAGTCTGCAGTTCTTTTATGGCTGCTTCGTGATTCTGCAATGCATTTTCATGACGCGAAAAAATAGGTTGAAAATGCTCATAAATTTTTGTTTTTACGTCAGTACAGACTTATTGACATTTCGATTCGATTTTAAGTAACTCAGCAGTTAAACCTTCACGTGTTTGTTCAAGCGTTTGTTCCATTGAGTCTAACTTTTTAAGCTGTTGCTGTGTTTGTCTCTGATTTTGTTCCATCGTGTCTAACTGTTTCTGTGTTTGTCTCTGATTTTGTTCCATTGTGTCTAACTTTTGAAGATTTTGTTCCATTGTGTCTAACTGTTGTTGTGTTTGTTTCATTTGTTGTATTAATTTCAATAATAATGTATTAGTGTCTGGAATCTGTTCCTCTAAGATTTTCGGCAGTGCATTTGCACCGGCAACATTCACATTTTGACAAGCAGAAAATGTGTCTTGACTTATTTTAGAAAACGGTGAGGACCCAAAATCTGCATCCACAGTATTTGCAAGATTGTGTCCTGAGCGAGGTGGCGCAGTGGTTAGACACTGGACTCGCATTCGGGAGGACGACCATTCAATCCCGCGTCCGGCCATCCTGATTTAGCTTTTCCGTGATTTCCCTAAATCGCTCCAGGCGAATGCCGGGATGGTTCCTTTCAAAGGGCACGGCCGACTTCCTTCCCCGTCCTTCCCTAATCCGATGAGACCTATGACCTCGCTGTCTGGTCTCCTTCCCCAAAACTACCAACCAACCAACCAAGATTGTGTCCTGTCATTTCGAATTCCTGAGGCGAGTTGTTGCCGACCGATCGATCGATAATGCTTCCCTGTTCACTATTTGTTTCGCTGTCCACACCATTATTTGCCGCCCGCTCCATTTCCCTATGCACAATTACCAAATTACTACGTTGAATGTCTGTTAATTCATTACACAGTGGTGCTGATAAGCTACAATCGTCGTCACTATCATTTCTCAATTTACTTTGATGAATAGTTTTACGTTTTTCACACGCCATAATTATCACGTATTTCACACGCTAACAAGACAAGCACAATTTGAAGAGCAAAAACAAGAAAACACATTAGCATAGCACTGAAAAGAATATCTCGTTAATTGCAAGCGCAGCTGCGAAATACTTGATGCAAATCTACATGCATGCCACAACTCTTTTACTGTACAACAATGAAAAACTACAACTACAAAGGAAATTCTCTCTGTAATTACGTGCTAGCTATAAACAATAGCTACACTAATTACACAAACTACGAGAAAAAATCAGAAGATTCCAGTGAGGTATCCTCGGCTAAGGGTCGACATATGAAACGTCCCCTTACAAAAATTAATGAATTACTGTGCTGATGAACCCCTTACGTTATTTGTTTTTCAAACAGCTGAGCAAAACTGAACGTACTCATACATTCACTAAACTGACACACAATATTTTTAGCGCAACGTAATCTGACTTTCAAAAATCCCTACAAAAGAATGGCCCTGACTAACAATAACCTATACCTTTCATGAATCACTTACCTCACAAAAGTCTCCATTACTCGAACTACTGCAATACAGCGAGCGCCAATACTGCCAGCTAAATAAAAATTCTAACTACTGAAGGCACGAACTACTGACAGGCAAACTTAGAAAATTAAAGATTTTGATAGAGAACAAACAATGTATTTACTATATATTAGACCCTAGACTTTTGAGAAAATCGGCTACAATTCCATCTTCTCCTGATGCTTTGTTATTTTTGAGTTTGTTTATGTGATAATTTCTTCTTCAGTTGGCGGTACAGAGTCTTGCTGTTGCGGGGCTTTAGTGCTGGATATTGGAAGAGCTTCTGTTGGTTCTGGACAGTTTAGTAGCGTTTCAAAATATTTGGCTAATTCTTCACAGTTTTCTTCGTCGCTTAGTGCCAGATTCCCATCTGATTTCCGAAAACAGACATTTTGAGGGATATACCCTTTAATTTGGTTTGCAAAAGTTTTGTAGAATCCATGCGTATTATAATTTTTAAAATCTGCTTCTATTGATTCCAGTTGCTGAGTTACATACTTTCTCTTCTCTTGTCTAATAAGTTTATTTGAAAGTTTCCGTGTTTCTAAAAAGTTTTGAAGAGTTTTCTCATTTTTATTCGAACTATATATATATATATATATATATATATATATATATATATATATATATATATATATATATATCAGTTCATGACATCCAGTCTTACTAATTTACTCTCTCTGATGGACACTCCGCTCTCAAAACAAAACTCCGCATCTCAATCTCCACATCCACCACTACTGGCGGCTCACCTCCAACTGCGCAACGCTACGCGCTGTTCACATCCAACTTTCCAACACTACAATAGAGAATATTTCAACAATGCCAACCAGCCACAGACTGCACACAGCACAGCCAGTGATTTTCATACAGAGCGCTACGTTGCGTTACCAATATAGAAACCTAAACAGCCTACTTACAATATGTTACCTAAACAAATGTCTTCTCGGAATTTCATCACTCTATATTAATTACTTCTTCACGTTGCGATTTTTCCCCGTCAGTGTATATATGACACAGTTTGCTCTGCTCTCGACGCCCACCCCTCCCGCCCCCAATCAGCACAGAGAAGAAAGCATGAACTCTCAATACATTTGCCTCCACTACATTCATTTTAGCACCTCGGTGTCCCCCGTTGGGACGTGGACCATGTAACAGCGTGAAGCGAAGTGGACAATGATACACACGAAGGAGACTGATGGCACCTTGTGTACTAATACTTTACGTCTGTTAATCAAATAGTAAATGCAATAAACTGAAGGTAAATTCTAGAAAAGGAGCTGAATTTTTACTTTAATTACAATGTGCGTGTGTGTGTGTGAGAGAGAGAGAGAGAGAGATGGAGAGAGAGAGAGAGGGAGATACCCTCTGGGCAACCCTCATATACGAGGGTTGCCCAGAAACCAATGCACGGCATTTTTTTTCTCAGCCGAAAGCAATGCTACGAATGCGAAACGTTATCTATGTATTATTTGAAGTCACCTGAGTGAGCGCGTCAAGTTTCCGTCACTTCCGACAGATAGCGTAGCTGCAGGACAGTTTCAAAATGGCGTTACAAGCAACGTGCCGTCATTGAATATCTCACTGCAGAGAAACAAACTGCTGTGAATATTCACAAACGCTTGTACAAAGTCTGTGGAGCATCTGTGTTCGACAGAAGTACAGTTAGTCGCTGAACATGGACGGTGAACTCATCAGAAGGCAGTTCGGCGGAGCTCCACGATCTGCAGCGGTCAGGTGATCATCCACGTCTGCAACACCTGATACGTTGTCATTTATTAAAGGATGCCATTCGTCGGAGACAGTTTGAGGACGACGAGGAGGTGATTCACACAGTGAACCACTGGCTCCGCCACCAGGACAAGGATTAGCACCGGCAGGGCATACGCGCCATTGTTTCGCGCTGGAGGAAGCCCATAAAACGGGATGGAGATTACGTGGAAAAATAGATTGTGTGTGTCTGAAACACCATTCTTTCGTGTGTGTAATTCTCATTATGTTCAATGTAGAATTGTTGAAGAAAAAAATGCGGTAAATACGGTGCATTACTTTTTGGGCAACCATCGTATAGATGTATATATTAATATGATCAGTTTTTCTTCTCTTTCCTCCGAAACATCCTATACAACCAAGAGTAGAATATTTCTCCAACATTTCATTTTTGAGTAAAACATGAAACTGTATCTCCATGTTACATACTACCATAAATGTAAATGTCGTGTGACTAGGGCCTCCCGTCGGGTAGACCGTTCTCTGGGTGCAAGTCTTTCGATGTGACGCCACTTTGGCGACTTGCGCGTCGATGGAGATCAAATGATGCTTAGGACAACCCAACACGCAGCCCCTGATCGGAGAAAATCTCCGACCGAGCCGAGAATCGAACCCGGGTCCTTAGGGCTCATATTCTGTCCCGTTGACCACTCAGCTACCGGGGGCGGACACATAATACCATATGGGAAGTATATTTCAGTTTAAAACAAACGAAATGTCTCTAAGTTACGCAGGTGTGAGCTATCAGAAATGTATAAAGAGGTAAAAGGCTTAACTTCTACCAGTCTTTACTTTTCTTTTTTAGACACACCACTGTCAAAAGAAAGGGTTATTTTTCGAGCTGTGGAATTCTTGTCTTTTATTTGTGTGAATACTAAGGATTAACTGCTGCAGATGACCAATGACTTTTTCGACAATCCTGCATATTACAACATGTATTCAAAATGCAGCCAAACCAGCACAGACAATCAAAGTAATCATACAACACAAGTTTTTTTTCCTTTCATGTATTCCTCTTTGCTCTTGTAACAGCTACAGTTATTCACTATTGCTGTCAAGAATAAACAAATGAGAAAAATGCAACAAATACGGGGTAAAATATTAGATGTTTCGAACTCTGCCGAAAGCATAAGTAGACAGCGTCGTCCCAAGATCAATTGACAATTGCCCCTGTACTCACTTGCTTCTGTCGGTCAAGACCAACCACATGTGACGGTACACGGCTTTAAATTTTGCAGTAGGAAATTGGAAATTTGTGGTAAGTTCATATGGGGCTAAACTGCTAAGGTCATTGGTCCCTAGGCTTACACACTACTTAATCTAACTTAAATTAACTTACGCTAAGGACAACACACACACCCATGTCCGAGGGAGGACTCGAACCTCCGACGGGGAAGCAGTGCACCTGTCTCTCAAACCGCCCTCTCGGACAGGCCCTCTTGCGTGGCTGTCAACAAACACGCTCCGGCCGATCGTGACCGCGCATTCGCGACTGAATTCCGAGTCGCTCGCCGGTCTGGTGGGGTTGTGAGCTCACACAGCCGCAGTTTAATGTTGACAAGATATCCAGAATTAGACGCCTAATCCAGAGACATTTATACCCTATGTCCGAACATGGTTATGCTACATCCAGAACTGTGACTCTAAAACTACAGCGTGGTGCCGCTCCTGTGGCTAGAGCTTTTTTACCATGCTCCCACCAGTAATGGGGCAAGCAACTGGTTTTAACAACCGGATGGCCAGTCGACTGTTTTTTTACCCTTTCATTTTGTTTTTTGTGTCGATTGAAACAACCGAATGAAACTAGGCTCTGCGGCATGTCAGATGAATGGCTCTGAGCACTATGGGACTCAACTGCTGTGGTCATCAGTCCCCTAGAACTTAGAACTACTTAAACCTAACTAACCTAAGGACATTACACACATCCATGCCCCAGGCAGGATTCGAACCTGCGACCGTAGCAGTCGCACGGTTCTGGACTGCGCGCCTAGAACCGCGAGACCACCGCGGCCGGCGGCATGTCAGATGCACGAATGTTTTTTCGTCCACTCTCCAGGTTTACATTATTCCACTTAATGTGAGAGAGCCGATTGGTATAAGTCACTGACGGTTCCGTCAGTGGTATGAAGTTTCCACTCAGTCTCTTAGATACTTTCTAATCGTTTTTGGTTGTATGTGAACCATGAATAGGTTTTCGAGCTTTCTTAGAGACGAATAACGTATCTTATTTCAAGGAAAAGTGAATTAAAGGTATATTTCTAAAGGTTATGTGTTTTAAAATTTCATGTATTGATTTACTTAAATAGGAATTTTCGTGTTCTTGGTATTAAATATGGATTTTTGGTTAGTTCTAAAACGCTAGTAATTGGTCGTACATCATAAATTAATATTTAGATAATGAACAATCACTATGCTATTAAAATTTGTTGAAAGTGTCTCTCTATCTTCCTGCTGGTTTGAGGTGAGTGAACCGAAAGCATACAAAATACATTTTCATTTGTCACTTGCTTTTGAACCACGTACTGTAACTTGTCGGAAGCTATTTTTCGCGAGAAATGTTTGCTACCGTTCGACCATTTTCTTCACATTTCTTTAATTAATGTTAATGATCCTTGCAGATGTATATCGCATGGAATTTATCTTGAGAATCACTTTTATCCAGCCATATGATTTATTCGATTCCCTCATCACTGAGCATCTCCATATTTTCAGCCAGGCACATAGTTCACTATTAATTTAACGCCTATTCACAAACATGAACAAAATATTGAACTGGAAGCTGCTTATTGGCAATCAATAAAAAACCAATGTCGGCTTCGCAATAACGGTGACGACGGGCGATAACTGTGATCAAACAACAATAAATATTTGACAATGTCAAAACGATGGAATATTTCCGCTCATAAATGAAAGCGCCCGGCATCAGGCGATTGCGTGAACTGTCTTTATCCGGCTGCGCCCACAGGATTGTTTCACTAGACAGAAGTTAATGAAGAATAATCCAAACGATTTGTAAAACTACAATAGAAGCAATCAATTTGGTTTCCGTTCCGTTGCTTCATTAAAAAGTATAAACGAATACACCAATCGACACATAAAACCACAGCCGACTAAGTCGACCATCATCAGTCGTCACTCCCATTTATTGGTTTCACCAGAAAAAAAAAGAATGAATCACTCAACTGATACGCACAACCGCTCCCGAATGGGTCGGTAGTCTTCCAACAACCTACTGAATCGACTGTTTCCGTTTGATTGTTCTCGTCACTAGCTGACAGTCCGAGGCACTCTACGAATCATCCATTACTCTGTCCACGTCAATCCCTGTCTTGCTACAAACACGCCCAATTCCTGAGTGAAGATACGTGACGTGGCTGTATGACCCTGCAAGGCAGAGCGAACACTACGTCTGTCCTCTCGGGTGCTTGTCGTGTGGGGACGCTGATAACCTGTAAGGCGCTATGAATGGCCCTCGCGTACCCACTGGTTCCACACTCGCATGACAGTCGTGGCACACCGACCAGCACGAGTAGCGATATTATAAGACGACGAAGCGCAGTTCCCTGCCGCTATGCCGGCCGGGGTTGCCGAGCGGTTCTAGGCGCTACAGTCTGGAACCGCGCGACCGATACGGTCGCAGGTTCGAATCCTGCCTCGGGCATGGATGTGTGTGATGTCCGTGGGTTAGTTAGGTTTAAGTAGTTCTAAGTTCTAGGGGACTGATGACCTCAGAAGTTAAGTCCCATAGTGCTTAGAGCCATTTTTGAACCTGCCGCTATGGGAATCCCGACCAGTGCTGATAACTATTTCTCCTGCATACACGAGGTATAGCGCTACTTTCTCACAAACAAGCATGATTCAAGTGCGATTTCTGAATCAGAAACCATTGCGTAATCTTTCCTTATGTACGGAATGTAACATGGCGTTACTCCTACCTACTCTATGCGGTTCTCCTGAAACGCTAATAATTTGCATAGCCAAACTCTTGGTATACTTCATGTCAATTTGACGATTGTTTGCAAGCTGCCACCATGCAGGTTGTACTTTTGCTTCTAACACCTTACAGAATAATTTACTTATGTCTGTAAGTTCCAACATTGGTCAAAACCTTTGGATTAATATAAACTATATTTAATATACTGATGACACGATAACACATGTCACTGTGGGGGTAACTCACCCACAGATCCGATCTGGGAGGTGGAGGTGTGAAGTGAGTGATAAGTAGGCTACGGATGGCGGTTATTGCTTTTCTCTAAAAGTGATAAGTGGTTGACGACTATAAAAAAATACCAGTATTGTCCTGTTGATTCTAATTGTTTGAAGCTGTACTCAAAAATCATGTAATAATCGGGGATCACTGTTTGAGAATCATTAAGAATAGTCACCGCTAAAGACTGAAAGCTGACGTTGTTCGTGTTAATTTGTACGTTTTCGAGGGCTGCAAGCAGATAAAGGCACGTTACGTAGACACAGGCAGCAGATCAGCTGCTCTCCACTTTTAATGTAAACTATGAATGAGCTGTTAAGTTTTCAGTTTTCTCCTTATATTATGTCACAAGTTTGTTGTTGGTTATTTAAAGCAAATATAGCATTGCACTTGATTGATACTGCACTTCGTAAAAACCTGCAAACTAGCGATGATGCTATTCTGTAATACAAGTTACGCCTAACTACGACATCGAGAAACTACCACATAGACCACATGGAGCAGATATTGCCCGCTGCATGTACGTGTGTACCATCTAACAGGCCACACCACATGGTTATTGATTGACTCAACAAAGCTTTAACAACTCTGTTAAACGTTCCGTTGACGTTGTTACTAAAATAGCACTAATCTTTTTCTCAGTTTTGATGATGATGAATGATTCATAACTGTACATTCAATGTAATAAATGATACAAAGCCTTAAAACCCGTGTAGTCATTTTGAAACACTCGTGTATTTCACTTTTCAGCTTGTAGACTGTTTTTAAACTTTTGGATATTTAAATAAACTACATCTGCTTTCTTTTCCTCTACTGGCAGATAGCATTCCTATTCCAGCCTAAGACAGAAATACACCACCTCAATAAAAAAAAAATCATACTGGAAGAAGAAAACGAAATGAAACTTTTCGGTCCTCGAGGGTATTTTTGTTCATGTCGTTGCAACTGCAAAAACGCGTGATTTTTTCACCAGACACGTTTCGCTTTATTGACGTAAAGCATCGTCATTGGTCTGTAATTAAGTTATTTACTGTGGTGTCACAGCCAGACACCACACGTGCTAGGTGGTAGCTTAAATCGGCCGCGGTCCTGTAGTACATGTCGGACCCGCGTGTCGCCACTGTGTGATCGCAAACCTAGCGCCACCACAAGGCAGGTCTCGAGAGACTTACTCGAACTCACCCCAGTTGTACGGACGACAGAGCTAGCGACTAGATGTACTAAGCCTTTCTCTCTCATTAGCCGAGAGACAGAATAGCCTTCAGCTAAGTTAATGGCTACGAACTAGCAAGACGCCATTAGCCTTACAGTGATTGTAATTAGAGTCTCACTTGTGTTCACCATAGAGATGTACAAGAAGAAATTAAAGATAAGTATATGAGAAACTCCGTTCTTTTCTTCATAGCATTAATTACGTATCCTGTTCCAGTACTTCACGCCCGTCTGCGTTAGTATCGCGTGCCCTTTAAGCCACCTCTATCTACAAGGTGTTGGCCCAGCTGCCGACACATCACATGGCGACGAGACTACAAAGGCTCTTGTGGTTTACTTTGCCCTAATTTCTTTGTGTCATGGCTTCGCCACAATCTCCAGATGTACTGTCCAAATTTTATCACTTGCAGAATCAGCAGACGCAGGCGTTATTGGATGCTCTTGGACAGCTCGTCCAGGGTCAACGTGCGCTGCACACCGATGCGGCCGCCGCCGCTTCATCGCTACCGCCGCCACAACATGCTGTTGCACCTCAATTCAGACCCTTTGACGCAATCCACGAGTCATGGCAAGAGTGGTCCCGTCAGTTCGACTTCCACCTAGCAGCCTACAGAATTCAAGGTAATGAGCGGCAGCCGTTTTTGCTTTCTTGTGTCGGTGTGTCCACCTACCGAGTGATAGTGAAGTTGTTTCCCCGGCGCGACGTAGCAACTCTGTCCTACAAAGAATTTTTGTCTGCTTTAGATGCCTATTTCAAGGAAACAGTAAATGTCGTTGCAAAAAGGTATACGTTCTTTCGTACAAAACGTACGGCCGGTCAGACTAATAGGGAGTGGGTTGCAACATTGCAAGGACTTACTAGGGAGTGTGCGTTTGAATGCGAATGTGGACTTCCTTATTCAGATATTATGGTGCGTGATGCAATAGCACAGAACGTTTCTGATGTTCGCATACGGGAACAGATTTTGAAACTAGTTAATCCCTCCCTTCAACAAGTGATAGACATATTGGATAGGCAAGACACACTTGACTTTGCTCAGGACTCATTTGCAACTTCGCCGGGAGTGTGTCACATTAACCGGCCCGCCGGGCCCGCTGCACGGGACGCTCAGCGGCCCTCGCGCCCGTCAGCGCAGCGGCAGCCTAGCTCGCAAACACGTGCGCCGCGTAAGCAAGCTAATGCAGTGAAATCATGCCCGCAGTGTGCAACCAGACATTCGCGTGCAGATTGCCCGTCACGCCAAGCTATTTGCTTTTACTGTCATAAGAAAGGACATGTCCAAAGTGTTTGCCAGAAAACGCTCAGATCAGACACTCACACGAATTCCAGGCCCTTTGCTTCGCGCCGGAATCGAACCAAGGAAACTCAGGCTCGTGAACCTTCGCCCATGGATGTTCATGTAGTTCATTCCACCCCGTCCGGTGACAGTGTTCATTCCACAAAAAGTGTGCGTCGACGTCGACGGAAGTCCCGTCACGTCGCACGTGAGTCTGTTCCAGTTGCACAACACAGTCGCTTTTGTTGTCAGCAGGACAATAAACTTTTTGTAGACTTAGACTTTGCTGGCAAAGTGATACCATTCCAGCTCGATATCGGAGCTGCAGTTTCATTGCTCAATCACGACACGTACAACCAACTGGGCAAACCTCCGTTGCGTGCCGCAAATGTTCAGCTCAATAGTTACTCAGGCCAGAAAATACCAGTGTTAGGACAGTGCAGCCTTCTTGCAACATACAAGGGACAAACAAAACTTGTGTCATTTTACGTTCTTCGTTCTTCTACTGCAGTGAACTTGTTTGGTTTAGATTTCTTTCAGTTGTTTAACATGTCTATCGTAAATCAGGTCCTATCAGTGAATCAGACTGTGCCTTCAGCCAGTGTTTCTAGTCTATGTGAAGAATTTGCGGACATTTTTGCACCGGGCCTTGGTTGCGCTAAGAACTATGAAGCTCATTTGGAACTGAAAGCAAACGCGCAACCGAAGTTTTTCAGAGCGCGCAATGTTCCCCACGCATTGCGTGATGAGGTCGCAAGAACATTAAACGATTTAGAATCTCAAGGTGTAATTGAACGTGTGCAGGCTTCTCTCTGGGCCTCACCCTTAGTAATTTTGCCAAAACCTTCCGGAAAATTGAGACTTTGTGTGGACTTCAAGGCAACTGTGAATCCACAACTTGTGACTGCAACTTTTCCTTTGCCCCGCCCGGAAGATCTTCTTGACAAACTGTGCCTGGGAACATATTTTTCAAAGTTGGACCTAGCAGATGCGTACTTGCAAATACCGGTGGACGAAGAATCCCAGCGCGTCTTGGTGGTAAACACGCATCTTGGCTTGTATCGCTTCAAAAGACTGCCTTTCGGGTGTGCATCCGCCCCTGCATTGTTTCGGCAATATTTACAAACTATTTGTGCGTCGGTCCCTACTGCTGCGAACTATCTGGACGATATTGTGATCTCCGGAAAGACAGAAGCCGAACATTTGCACAATCTCCGAACATTATTTCAGGTCTTGCGACAAAATGGTCTTCGCTTGAGGAAGGACAAATGTGTGTTTTTTGCTCGGGATTTACCCTACCTGGGCCATGTAATAAATGCCCAGGGCATCCATCCGAGTCCGGAGCACCTCCGTGCCATACAGGATTTGCCGTCACCGCAGAACTTGAAACAACTACAGAGTGTGCTGGGTAAAATAAATTATTATCATAAATTTCTGCGCAATGCTTCTTCCATTTCAGCTCCGCTTCATCGCTTACACCGTAAAGGTGTTCCGTTCGTCTGGACGACGGAATGCGAACGCGCCTTTCGCCAGTTGAAATCGGCGTTGCTTTCAAATACTTGCCTTACGCCGTTCGATCCCCAGAAACCCCTTTTGTTGATGGTAGATGCATCGGATTTCGGGATCGGTGCTGTGCTTGCGCACAAAGATGGATCGCATGATCGCCCTATTGCCTTTGCGTCAAAATTGCTCTCATCTGCGCAAAGAAATTATTCACAGATAGAGAAAGAGGCTTTAGCTCTCATGTTTGGTGTTACTAAGTTTCACGATTTCTTGTATGGTCGTCACTTTACCATCATCACGGACCACAAACCTTTTACATCGCTTTTTCATCCGAACAAGCCGGTACCTCCGCGTACGGCGCAGAAATTCATTCGCTGGTCTCTTTTCCTCTCGCAGTACCGCTACGATATCTTGTATCGGTCCACTGCTAAGCACGGAAACGCTGATGCGTTGTCCCGTTTGCCTGTTGCTGAGGATAAAGCATTCGATTCTTCCGAAATTGCTTGCATGTTCATTGATGCGGAAACCGATGACGTGGTCGAATCGTTTCCGATTGATTTTCGTCGTGTAGCTACAGCCACAGCTGCTGACCCTGTCCTTGCTACTGTTTTGCGTTTTGTTGCTACGCAATAGCCCTTGTCCAAGTCACGGATCAAGGATCCGCTGGTTCGCCGATTTTTTGCTCACAAGGCGAGACTTTTTGTACGACGTGGTGTTTTGTTGTTTCGTTCTGATAATGATCAGTCTCGAGTCGTGGTCCCACGTTCGTTAAAGTCCTCTGTCTTACGGCTTCTTCACCAAGGACATTGGGGTATAGTGCGAACGAAACAACTTGCTCGACAGCACTGTACTTGGTTCGGAATCGATGCTGCGATTACGAATATGTGCTCCTCTTGCGTGGCGTGTGCCGAACAACAATCCGCACCGCCGCGGAAATTCTTTGCATGGCCGAAAGCCACTTCCCCTTGGCAACGCTTGCACATCGATTTTGCTGGTCCATTCTGGAATGCTCGTTGGTTGGTTGTGGTCGATGCTTTCAGTAATTTTCCTTTTGTTGTCCGGATGTCTTCCACGACGTCTTCTGCCACAATCCAAGCCTTGTCTGGTATCTTTTGCATTGAAGATCTTCCGCAGACTATTGTTTCCGACAATGGCCCACAATTCATGTCCGCAGAATTTCAGTCATTCTGCAAGGCCAATGGTATTCAACATCTGACGTCCGCGCCGTTTTCGCCTCAGTCCAACGGTGCCGCGGAACGATTGGTCCGGACTTTCAAGTCACAGATGTTGAAATTGAAAGAGTCGCATTCTCGGGAGGACGCATTATTGCTCTTTTTGTCCTCGTATCGCTCTCAGCCCCGCGATGGTCGCTCGCCGGCTGAGTTGCTCCATGGTTGTTCTCATCGAACCTTGATGTCTTTGCTGCATCCGCCGCATCAGGTTCCTGTGCAGCGGTGGACTCCTACTTTTGCTCCTGGCGACGTTGTCTTCTATCGCACCAATCGCGGTTCACGGCGTTGGCTCGCAGGGCGCATTCTTCGCTGCCTCGGCCGCGCGATGTATTTGGTTTTGGGGGCCTCTGGTGAGGTGCGTCGGCATCTCAATCAGCTGCGCCTCTGTCGTCGCCCGGGTTCTGCCGCTCCCCGTCTGCTTTCAGCGACGGAGCCGTCAGGTCAGCGCCCTGGGGACCCATCTACTGGCTCGCCTCATCCCCAGGTGTTACCGACGCTGCCTTCCATTTTGCCTCATGGCGTCGCGCCGCCGCCACAGCCGCCGCAGCCGCCTCCGGCGCCGCCCGCAGTGGACGCTTCGCTGCAGCCGCCACACGCCTCCCTGGGTCACGCGCCGCCGATCGCTTCCCGTGACCAGCTGTCCTCCGCCATGGAACTCTTGCCCGCTCCGGACCAGATGTCGTCATCGCGCGTCGGATTCTCCGACCACATGGAGGTCGACCCTGCGGCCCCTCCTGTCTCTTTACGGACGCATACACCGCATGTTGACGTGCACCCTGGACTAGGTTTTCAGGCGTTTCCTAGCTCCCCTCGGACCGAATGGCCGGGTGCGGGTGGCACAGCCTCGCCTGTTGTTAGGCTCCCCACCTCATCGCATACGTCAACATGGGGTCCTCCCCACGGCGGGCGGAAGCCTTATCTCACGACCGTTCGCCGATTTGCGGGGGAGGAATGTGGTGTCACAGCCAGACACCACACGTGCTAGGTGGTAGCTTAAATCGGCCGCGGTCCTGTAGTACATGTCGGACCCGCGTGTCGCCACTGTGTGATCGCAAACCTAGCGCCACCACAAGGCAGGTCTCGAGAGACTTACTCGAACTCACCCCAGTTGTACGGACGACAGAGCTAGCGACTAGACGTACTAAGCCTTTCTCTCTCATTAGCCGAGAGACAGAATGGCCTTCAGCTAAGTTAATGGCTACGAACTAGCAAGGCGCTATTAGCCTTACAGTGATTGTAATTAGAGTCTCACTTGTGTTCACCATAGAGATGTACAAGAAGAAATTAAAGATAAGTATATGAGAAACTCCGTTCTTTTCTTCATACCATTAATTACGTATCCTGTTCCAGTACTTCACGCCCGTCTGCGTTAGTCTCGCGTGCCCTATAAGCCACCTCTATCTACAAGGTGTTGGCCCAGCTGCCGACACATCATTTACATTTTGATTTGCTTTTAGATAGAAAAAGAGTTCGTTAATAAGAGGTTTGATTTGTACTTACGATGATTTTTCGGCTGATTTCTCGCTTCCATCGGGTAATGCCGTCTGCTAGCACATCGTTGTTTTTCTGTGTTAAACACTGATAATTTTGGCCTAATTTTTAGATGTTCTCCAGCACTATGCGTTTCTTATATTCTTCACAACACACTTTTATGCGCATAGCTGTATTCTGTATGTATTTATACTTCAAGTATGTGTTGTGGTTTGTGTTTTGTAGTATTGCCACCATAACTTTCCACTACCTTGTCTTTGACCTAAGACATTTTTAAAAAATATTAGAATATTGTATGTGTATACTTCTATTTAATTATGTTTCTGTGTATTTATGTACTGAGTAAGAGTAGAGAAGGAACAGCGATGGAGGGATTTAGTTTCCTTTTTTTTTAGGGGAGGGGGAAACCATGATTAGTGGACATAAGTATATAGCAGTGTGATGGAGTGTGAGTTAGAGGAGAAGGTGAGGAGAGAGAAGTGTAATGAAACTGAGTGGGGGGCGGGGGAGGAGGAGGGAAGGAGGGTTGTGGGGGAGTGGGAGGGGGTGAGGGATGGAAAAGACTCTTTTCTTTTTCGTGTGATTTCATCAGTTATTCTACATAGAGTCTGGCTTCCAATATTTATCTGGTCGTTGAGCAACTGTTTATTTTGTGTTAATGCTTACTGTAAGTGCAAATTTTCTTGGAAAGGGACGAGGTGTATGTCTTTACTGATTTTTATGATATTCATATCGTTTTCAAAATTGCTTGGTTATCGGGCTGAGACGATATGTGGTTTTATTTCAGTGAATACAAAATCGAGTCAATTTCAGCGAACCCGGCAATAAGCGCACACACTCACCAATAAAACGTTGCGCCCCCTCTGGCCAGGATGCATGCACTAATTTGGATTACAGGTGCTTCATGAAGCAGGTATATCCTCTTCGGAAGCAAGCTGGTCCACTGCTGTTGTTACTGGTCCTTAATATCCTGGACAGTGGCACTGAGACGAAGTTGAAATCCAAGCAGGTCCCACACGTGCTATGTCGGTGACTGGTCTGAGTTCCTTGCGGGCCACGGGAATACCTCAGCATCAAGCAGACAGTTCATAGAGACACGTACAGTGAGTGAACGAACGCTAACCTGTTGAAAAACGGCACCACGATACTGCTGCGTGAGAGGTGACACATCAGGACGAAGGCCACTGGACCTCACAGGACACAAGTTCGATTCTACACTGAGTACGCGGAAGAACTTGCCACTCCTCAAGCAGCAATGTACCGTAGGCCTTTACACGAGCGAAGCGTTCCTAATGGTCGGCAAAGAGTGTTCCGGCGTAAGGAAAGCTCCGTCACGAAGGTGAAGAACGCAACAGCAGGAAAGGCTGTTCAAAAATCGTTCAAATGGCTCTGAGCACTATGGGACTTAACACCTTAGGTCATCAGTCCCCTAGAACTTAGAACTACTTAAACCTAAGTAACCTAAGGACATCACACACATCCATGCCCGAGGCAGGATTCGAACCTGCGACCGTAGCAGCCTCGCGGTTCCGGACTGCAGCGCCTAGAACCGCACAGGAAAGGCTGTGAGACGACGTCAGCCAATAGTCCGCTGACTAGGACCGCTCCATGACAGGAGCGGCACCTAGCCGAAGAGAATATAAGCGCCGCCCCTGGCAGCCTCGCACGGACAGTAGAAGACGCACACTAATAGATCCATATCCGTTACTTGCAGGACATTCATATATGGCGGAAGGCAGTGTTTATTTGCATGTCACCAATTGCTTGCGACACTACTTGCAAAAAGTTAAGTATTGTCTACTTTATTGTAAAGTTAAATATTGTCTTCCTTATTGTAACAAAAACCATTAATGTGATTTGCTTGAATTGTTGTATATGTATCCGAGAAAGCAGAATCCTTTAGTCACCTTAAAAGAGATGAGTAGGCAGGACCTCACAAAAAGCACTGGTCATTTTCGTTTTCAAGAAATTCGTCGAACAAAAAAAAATGGCTCTAAGCACTATGGGACTTAACATCTGAGGTCATCAGTCCCCTAGACTTAGAAACTACTTAAACCTAACTAACCTAAAGACATCACACACATCCATGCCCGAGGCAGGGTTCGAACCTGCGACCGTAGCAGCAGCACGGTTCCGGTCTGAAGCGCCTAGAACCGCTCGGCCACAGGGGCGGCGGTCGTCGTACAGGCGCACAAAAATACGGACAAGTTTTATACTCGCGTATTATTACTTGTTTGGAGACCGAAAATCTACTGTACTAACCAAGATGGGTACCGAAAACAACGATCGTTTCAAAGGCAGCTCGCTTTGTTCGTCCACGAGACCCGGAATGAAGTAAATACTGACGCCCACATCGTTGCCATCCTTCTTGACTTGCGGAAGACATTCGGTACACTTCCGCACTGCCACCTAGTGAACAAATTACGAGCGTACGAATATCAGGCTAACTGTGTGACTGAATTGAACACGGCACGTCATTCTGAACGGAGAGAAGTTTTCTCGCGTAAAAGTATATTCAGGCCTGCCCTAGGGAAGTGTTGCAGGACCATTTATTTTCACAATATATGTAATCAGTTTGGGTTCCGTAGAAATGTTGGAACATGCGAGGCAATACTGACGCTATGACACCTTAGAAGATAAATCAAGAAAAGGGAAACCTACGTTTCTAGCGTTTGTAGACTTAGATAAAGCGTTTCACAATGTTGACTGGAATACTCTCTTTCAAATTCTGAAGGTGGCAGGGATCAAATACAGGGAGCGAAAGGCTATTTACAATTTGTGCAGATACCAGACGGCAGTTGTAAGAGTCGAAGGACATGAAAGGAAAGAAGTGCTTTGAGAAGGGAGTGAGACAGGTTTGTGGCATATCCACGATGTTATTCAATCTGTATACTGAGCAAACAGTAAAGGAAACATTAGAAAAATTTGGAGTAGGAATTAAAATCCATGGAGAAGGAATTAAAACTTGTGAGGTCTGCCGATGACATTGTAATTCTGTCAGAGACAGCAAAGGACCTGAAAAAGCAGCTGAACGGAATGGACAGTGTCTTGAAAGGAGGATATAAGATAAATATCAAGAAAATCAAAACTAGGATAATGGAATATGGTCGACTTACATGAGGCGACGCTGAGGGAATTAGATTAGGAAATGAGACACTTAAAGTAGTAGATAAGTTTTGCTACTTGGGGAGCAAAATAACTGATGATGGTCCAAGTAAAGAAGATATAAAATGTAGAGTGGCAATGGCAAGGAAAGCGTTTCTGAAGAAGATGAATCTGTTAACATCGAGTATAGATTTAAGTGTCAGGAAGTCTTTTCTGAAAGTATTTGTATGGAGTGTGGCAATGTCTGGAAGTGAAACATGGACGATAAATAGTTTAGACAAGAAGAGAATAGAAGCTTTCGAAGTGTAATGCTACAGAAGAATTAATGAAGATTAGATGGATAGATAACGTAACGAGTGAGGAGATACTGAATTGAACTGGGAGAAAACGAATTTGTGGCACAAGCTGACTAGAAGAAGGGATCGGTTGCTAGGACATATTCTGAGGCATCAAGGGATGACCAATTTAGTATTGGAGGGCAGTGTGGAGGGTAAAAATGGTAAAGCGAGACCAAGAGATGAATACGCTAAGCAGATTCAGAAGTATGTAGCTTGCAGTAGTTACACGGAGATGAAGAAGCTTGTACGGGATAGAGTAGCATGGAGAGCTGCATCAAACCAACAACAACAACATCTAACAACGTAGCAAGTTCCATAAAGCTTTCCGCGGATGATGGCGTTTGCGTACAGAGAAGTCGTGGCGCTAGAAGATTGTTGCGAAATAGAGCAGGACTCGGAAATAATCGAGGCTTGGGGCAGAGAGAGGCAATTGACTCTAGAAATAAACGAACTTGACGTATTGCCAATACATAGCAGAAAGACCCTTTATTGTATGAATTGCAGATCACTGGAAGTAGCTACTTCCATAAAATATCTAGAAGTATGTGCATCGAACGATTTGAAGTGGAACTAGCACATAAAAGTAATCGCGTCCAAGGGAGAGGCCAGATTGAGATTCATTGGAAGAATCAAAAATGGTTCAAATGGCTCTGAGCACTATGGGACTTAACATCGTAGGTCATCAGTCCCCTAGAACTTAGAACTACTTAAACCTAACTAACCTAAGGACATCACACACATCCGTGCCCGAGGCAGGATTCGAACCTGCGACCGTAGCAGTCCCGCGGTTCCGGACTGCAGCGCTAGAACCGCACTCGCCACCGCGGCCGGCCATTGGAAGAATCCTCAGGAAACGTAATCCACCATCAAAGGAAGTAGATTGCAAAAGTCTTCGGCAGTATGCGTTGCGTACCAAATAGGACAGATAGGGAAAATAGAAAAGACCCAAAGAACAGCAGCACGTTTTGTTCTAGGTCCATTTACTAAGCACAAAAGTGTCGTGAGGATACTCGGTCAACTGCAGTGGCAGAAGCTGCAAGAGAGGCGTTGTGCTTCACGGTACGGCCTACTGTTCAAGTTCCGAGAGCGTGCGTTAACAATATATTGCTTCTCCCTACGTAAATCTCGAGAAGGAAGCATCGAGATAAAATTACAGAGATTCTAGCCGAAGCGGGTGCCTGCCTCTAAGCGTTCTTCCCGCGAACCAGACGCGACTGGAGCAGAAAAGCGGAAGGTGACACAGGTACACAAAATACGCTTCATCACACTCCGTAAGATGGCTTTCGGAGTAAAGGTTGTAACGTCCCCTTAGAAAAATTATGAGTGACTGTGCTAGTAAACCTCTTATGTTATTTGATTTTCAAACAGCTGAGCAAACCTGAACGTACTCAGACATTTGTCCCTTTACTTATTCTGATCATCACTAAACTGACACACAATATTTTTAGCGCAACGCAATCGGACTTTCAATAATCCCCACAAAAGAATGGCCTTGACTAACAATTACCTATACCTTTCACGAATCACTTACCTCACAAGAAATCTTCGTTACTCGAACTACTGCAATACAGCGAGTGCCAGTACTGCCAGCTAAATAAGAGAATCTAACTACACAAGGCACTAACTACTGATAGGCATATAGTTAGCAAAAGAAACATTTTGATAGAGAACAAACAATGTATTTACCTTAGTAGTGTTCAAAAGTCATCGTATATATATATATATATATATATATATATATATATATATATATATATATATATATATATATATAAAATGACATCCTTCTTTACAAATTTCCTTTTTCTGACGCACACACGTCCAACCTCTCAAAACTCTGGCGTCTCTCTCTCCACATCCATCACTGCTGGCGCCTCACATCCAACTGCGCAAGGCTACGTGCTGATCACATCCAACTGCCCAACCTACACAAGCGAATATTCCAACAAAGAGTCCAACCAGCCACAGACTGCACACAGCACAGTCAGTGATTTTCATACAGAGCGCTACGTGGCATTACCGACATAAAAACCTAAACAGCCTACTTACAAGGTGTAGATTTATATGGTGTCCATGACGTACTGTTGCGAAGTAAAGGTCACTCAGTCACTACCAACTGTACATGACGTAATAAGTGGTGCCCCTCCCGCCCCCATCCCCACCCCCACACACACACACACCATGACGCCAGGAGTAACACCGCTGTGCCTCTCCAAAGCACTGGGAGAATGCTGCCTCTCCCCACATCGCGCACCATATTCACTGACGATGGTCATTCGGTACAGTGCAGAAGCGCTACACATTACTGAACGACATTTATCAGCAGTCTATACATCCGGGTCATGACGCAGCGGTTTGTGTTGTCGTGTTAACGGCAGCCTACACATATGATGCTAATCCCTGTTCCGGCCGCAGCTACAGACTCCGAGCAAAGGTGTTGGATGACAGAATGGTGCAGCGAGTCAATTAATTGTACTCGGGTGGGAGGTGCTGGTATGAGGGGATTAAGATGTGCCTGGTTGACAATACGGCTGTCATCCCTTATGATGTTCCGACATAGTGGACTAGGTCTTTGACGACAAGTATTCCCCCCCCCCCCCCACACACACACACACGTTCCATGCTGTTCAACATCTAGCCGCTGTCACACCCGAATGCTCCACAAATTCGGATATTGCACGATTCGACCAGCCTGCCAAGCGGAGGCCCAAAATAAGGCCCGCCTCAAACGCTGTCAGATGCTGATAACGCTGTCTCTCACGGGTACACGGCATCTCCGCTTCCTTCACAGTGATCACGCGACATCTGGCGCTGTTCACGCCCCGTATGTACCGTACCAGCCCAGGTAACGACACTAAATACAAACAACACTTCTGCACTTTGGTGGTCGTTCTGTCTGTCACAGAGAACTGCAGTTTTAATGATTCACGTAGCCACCTATGCTGCGAGCATGCGCGAAGTTACATTGACGTCTAACCATATCTTTCCGGTGCTCGACTCTTTTTGTCAGGCATAGCACTATCTGTTATAAGGAACGACGCAACGGTCGTCTATTTTAGGAACTATGCACCTGATACTTAAGGGCGCTTCACACACATCAGTGTGGTGACCGGCTCTTGACTGCAAACGGCCGTGATGCCACAGTGGGGCCTCTTCACAATAGTGGTCAGTGTTTCTTGCGGCGCGTGGCACTGCAAAAAAATGGTTCAAATGGCTCTGAGCACTATGGCACTTAACATCGGAGCTCATCAGTCCCCTAGAACTTAGAACTACTTAAACCTAAGTAACCTAAGGACATCACACACATCGATGCCCGAGGCAGGATTCGAACCTGCGACCGTATCGGTCGCGCGGTTCCAGACTGTAGCACCTAGAACCGCTCGGCCACTCGGGCCGGCTATGGCACTGCAATTGAGAGGTCGAGACGGCGAAGTTCTCGGGCGATCTCATGCTGATTGCTGTGATTTTGGATGAAAAAGAGGAAAAGTAAGACAAAAAATGGAAGAGGGTTCATCAATCATTGAAAAATAGAGCAACAGAAGGGGAATTTACCATTCTGAAAAAGTGAACTGACAGACGATGAAGTAAAGTTTTACGAATATTTCATAATGTCAGAAAATTCATTGAAGTTTCTATTGAGCAATGTGTAAGGGAAAAATGAGACACAACTCGGGAAAGCCGGCCGGTGTGGCCGAGCGGTTCTAGGCGCTAACAGTTAAGTCCCATAGTGCTCAAAGCCATTTGAACCATTTTTTAACAACTCGAGAAAAACTATCGCACGAAGAGATCTGCTCGACGTGGGGTTGAGGCTAGTTAGTATATAATATAATCAACACACACTTTGATACTTTACTGATAAATATTTCAAATCAACATTCATCATTATTGGCTCCTGTTGTATAATCTTGAGTATTTTCTCTTATGCTTAGCGCGACACTGGTTCATTAGCACTTAGGCCACCAGTTATACCCCTCCTGTCTACCTTTTTTCAGATATTTCGCCACTGGAGATTTCATTTAGCTATTGCGCGAGGCTTAGTATGAGAAACCTGCAAGATAATAAGGACAATATGATCGACGAACTGCTGCCCGCTCCGACAGAAGAAATATGGAAGAATATCGCTAAAGACCTTTATGAAATGCGACATTTCTCTTAACTTTGTAGGAACTTTGGGTGGGAAACGCATTTCCCTTCAGGCTCCTTCGAACACTGGATCACTATTGTTTAATTGCAGAAAGACATTCTCCATAAAGGTTGTTGCCTCTTGCACATGCTCAGTGTAAATATAGTGCTACTGGTTCGGGGTATATGGAAAAAGAAAATGTTACGGCTATAGCCAACACTTTCAAACAATAATCTTTTATCGAGCTGGTTGTAAAATCAGAAATATAAACGTTTTTACTTACCAGTTGATTTTATTTCTGCTCCTTTTTTTTTCCAGAGCCCATGTGTTTGGGATTGTTAACACACGATAGTTGCGCACTAATTCAATAACTTTTTCGTCATTCATGTTTATGACGATGAACTACTGCACAACAACAGAACAACCTGACTGCCGCGCCGGACGTGAGTAAATATCGGTCGCCAGAAGTAAGGCGATCACGGGCGCACGGTCTGAACTGCCATGGACACGCTACGGACGAGTGAGAGCACTACTGCCCTTTGCTCTCCTAGAACAATAACTTCAAACACGTCGGCGCATAATGAGCTGGTCACGCACTGTCCCGAGACTGATGTGTGTGAAGTGGCCATAAAACTGTGTGCCAGACCGGTACACGAACCCAGGACCTCGTCTTTGGCCGGCAATACTCTTATTCACTGCATTTCAGTCAGACAGTGTGACTGTTACTAGATGAATAGGTCTAGTATGCAAGGATTGCTTTGTGGAGAGCGAGCGCGCGACATGGTGCGCCATTCGCGGAAGCGTGTGCCGCGCCTACGCGAGATTTGCAACGTGTCGGTGGGATGGTCTCTGCCGCCTGGCGGCCACGTGGCCCGCAGCTTGGGGCACTGTTTGGTTTTTCGCGCATTACGCGAAAACTATGTGACTTACGGTGAAGAGCGATGCGGCAGTGGATTGTGGTCAGCAATATGCACCTTCTGAAAGATCGATCTTTAAGTCGCGAGACGCAAAAGTGATAGTAACTTGAAAATTGTTTAATATCACGAATACTGAAAGATTAATAAAAATAGTAAATAACAACTTACAGGTATGAGCGAGCGCTCATTAAAAACGTCTCGTCATAGTGGATCGAATGCCGTAGTCATATGTTAAGATTCATAAATGATTAAGCTCGTAAAAAGAAATAAACAAAGTTTTATGGGAAATTGTTTTTAAAATGCAATAGAAAATTCATGACGTAAAGAACGGCACTATATAATATTTTGGGTGGCGTCACACGTATTTTAAACTAGATAAGTTATACTATACACTTAACTTGCAATAGTTTTCATTGTTTGCAAATTATTATTAACGTTTATCGCCCATAATTAATTAATTATTATAGATATGGAGATTTTGAGCAGCGCAATGTGTAGATCGCTATAGATTACGTCTAAAAACAGTGCTATATGCAGTTCTATGTTAAAACTTTGCAGCACAGATGTAAACAAACAAATTTGCGCTAAGTGGCGAAACTTTGCAAAAACTAAAACTTGATTTACGGGCGATAGAATAATCTTAGAAATTAATGTAACATAGTAGATGAGATGTACTTCTTACCGCGGTTCCGATGGTGAACTTATTTCTGTTGAGGGATGAATGTGTCAAAATTTGTAACCTTAACTGGTGAGCTTGGTACTTGCATAACCAAGTGGGGGGGGGGGGGTACACATCCGAGCCTATATAAGCGAGCGGCCATCTTGGCCAGTGGTCAGTCGTTGGGAAGTTGGCCGGTGGTTCAAAAATGGCTCTGAGCACTATGGGACTTTAACGTCTGTGGTCATCAGTCCCCTAGAACTTCGACCTACTTAAACCTAACTAACCTATGGACATCACACACATCAATGCCCGAGGCAGGATTCGAACCTACGACCGTAGCGGTCACGCGGTTCCAGACTGAAGCGCCTAGAACCGCACGGCCACAACGGCCGCCTTGGCCGGTGGGTGGCTAGCGAGCCCCACTTGTGGGTGGGCCATGTGGTCGTTTGAGTAAGAATTTTTCGCGCCTATTTATTTCGACAAAGAGTATTGTTTAATAGTGCAAAGCATATATTTGGTGAACTGTAAGTGCTACGATTATTTGTGTGAGTAAGAATTACGGGGAATACAACGGCATAAGTGAACATGTGGCTATCTATCCCGAGACTGATGTGTGTGAAGTGGCACAAAGAGGACAGTGGCACTTGTGGTTCTGTTCGAATTGATTGAGTAATTTTCGATTATAGCAGCGTGCATTACTGCTATTGGGGGCTCGGAGTCAAATTATTATTAAAGTAAAACTTTAAACCGTCTCACCAGTGCTAATATCATTGTGTGAAAGAAAAGGACGACGCCAATAAATAGTTATTGAACTGTGACGTGAAAAATGATTTTGCTATAATAATCGCCTAATTTTTGTTCCTTAGCATAAACTGTAGTCATGTCTGAGTTAATATCAAAAACAAAAACTATAACTAATGCGCGGGTGTGGAATAGTATACTAATGCACCAAGTGTGAAAATCATTCCCTGAGATATGTGAGAGTCAAAATTTGCACTAATATTTTTTAACGAACATTTGTATATGCACATTCGTGTGAACGCTTCAACCGCATACATTTTCCGCCCCATCGCACCAGGAACCTTCAAAGCAGCTCACACTCCACAGCTGAGTGAAAGATACTTTCTGTAAACTAAGAACTAGTGCTTAAACTAAACAGGAATTTCTGTTATAGCAGAATACTCGCGTACCTGTGGAAACAAATGTGTACTACAAGCATGAAACGCTATTCGGTGAAGACAGCAAAACGTCTAGATACATTAATTTCGATCACCAATATTGTTAAAAACTTATTCGGTTCGCAGCGTTCGTAGCATAAAGCGATTACTTCTCCGACTATTTATCGCGCTGCGGCGTTTAATGTGCAAACGGTCGTTGTTGGAGCGGCCACTGATATTTATCCAAGAGCCACGGCGTCCCTTAACGGTCAACAAGTCCTCTACCGAATTCGGTAAACATGTCTATACAGTATCCGCAAACGAAATATAATATCGTCGAATTGAGTTAGCACATCAATCAGCAAACAAGCCGTGCTGCTGAAATTATCGTCGCTAGGCAGCTAGCACGGTGGTGGAACGGCTACCCAAACGGTGGCAAAGTCAACGTTTCAAACACATTTCCACTTCCTAGAGGACAGTTTTTTTTTCCTTCTGTTTCTACACGCCTGTCATAATTAGATTTTTCTAGTGTTATAGGATAGAGTGAATACCCAGACAAAAATTAGGCATTTTTTTTAAAATTCGCGTTACTTCCTAACGAAGTTCCACATGCCTACGCATGCGCTCCAGTGAGATTACGCTTTTTCCGCCCCACTGCGGTGGTAGGTGTTGCTAAAATCTGCAATACGTTAAATTCCACATTTAGTGTTTGTGACAAATTAAAGTAGTGCGTCATAACGAGAATAGAAACTATCGCAAACATGCATCCTACGTGTACCCTCACAAGAGTAGAAAAAAATTTCATCTAACCTCAGCGCTTTACAAAACAAACTCCTAACATTCAGTTTACGGTTAGGAGGAAATTGCCTGGCGTTATTATTTTGTCCATAATGGACTGGAATAATTCTCTGACTGCTTACAGAATAATTACACAATATACACAGCAACGTTAATGATGATGTTACGTTACCAAACCGGTTTTGGACGCTTCGTCCGTCTTCACTTTCAATTTATTTCACGTTAGCAGCGAGTATCGAAAGTTCTGTAACGATCCAGAGCGGCATGGTCTCGTGGTGCTAAGACAAGGAAAAAATCACCATACAGTTAGTATGTTGTAGGGTAAGGTTAGGTTAACTGCCAAATTTTTATTTTTTTTTAGTATTTATAATTTTCCGATAACTAAATATTAAGCACACCACTCTTTCGGTTACAATGTAATGCTTGACAAAGAAGTATTAAGAGCCTAATCGAAATGCTAGTAAAAGCAGCGACCAAAATGTAACATAGTTAAAAGTAGTCCAGTTAACCTCTTGCAGAAGGGTAACTAAACCATACAATGGCATTGTTGTTAAGCGCTATACATTCAAAACCGTAATACACGTCGAAGTACCCAATGACTGCATCCTATGGAATGCAGTAGAACGACATACTGATAATAAGTTATGCAATAACAGCGGCCTAGAAAAGGCTATTAAATAGCTAACACAATGTCAAGTCAATCAAATCACAATCAAAAGACAACATATCTGCATATTGAGATTATCTTAATTCTAATGTGTTAGGTCATTTCAGTAGGTCATACTGTAGTAAAAAACTTCTTTTGAACTACAAAACCTAATCAACATAATTTCAGAAATTTGTACCATCTTTGCCATGAACTTAATAATCACCAAATTTCCTGAAGAAGATACCGTGCTGGCTGTCTTCACCTGATGACAGACTCAAAACTGAACGTAAGTCACCGTAGGTAACTCTTCAGATTCTTCCAAGACAAACAGTTTTAAGTTTTTAGTCCTTTCATTTTTGGCTTATTTCCTATAGGCCTATTAGATTCCTTCATAATTTTTTCTTCTGCTGATCTAGCTTTTTCTTTTTGATACGAGTGTCTATCGTAGTCAATGATTTACTTTGTTTTCTTGTTGAAAGAGGGGCTTTGAGATGAGGCAGATTGTCTGCTGAAGATACTGCCTCAGGTCTTTTGTCACACAACTTCACTTCTTCAGGAGGCTGAAGAATGTTCAGATCTGCAAAGATGATCTTGCCACGAACATCAACAATTTTCGTAAATGACAAACCATTTTTTGATCAGATTCAGTTCTGCAAAGGTCTGTTTATCAAATAAAACAGCAGATAGAACGAGCGAGTTGGCGCAGTGGTTAGCACACTGGACTCGCATTCGGGAGGACGGCGGGTCAAACCTGCGTCTGGCCAACCTGACTTAAGTTTTCCGTGATTTACCTAAATCGCTTCAGGCAAATGTCGGGATGGTTCCTTTGAAAGGGGACGACCGACTTACTTCCCCATCCTTCCCCAATGCACTGGGACAAATGACCTCGCTGTTTGGTCCCCTCTCCCCCTCAACCAACCAACCGACAGAAGGTAGTTTTCGGGTCAAAAAATATCTGTGTCCTGTGGCTCAATACCGCATGTCCTAAAACTACTACACATATTTCAGTTGCTGAAGGCGAAGGGGAATGCCGTGCCAACCAGTCAAGAAACATCATAAATTGTGGCTGATTTTCCTATGCATGCACTGTGGAATTTCTTGAAACAAGAAAAAACTCCCAAATTAATAGTTGTAGCTTATGGCTCATCATGGCAGAGTAATCAAAATAAAACCACTGCTTTCGCTGTCTTATTCTTGTAATTTTGAACCCTGTAATTCACTGTGGTCCTAATTCTTATGCTTAATAATGCTTCTGTGGGATGTATAATAGTAAATTAAATATAACAGTGTGGTTTTAGTGAGATTAACTGAACTACTGACCAGTTCACAACAAAATACATGGTTGACTTAATGTAATATGCGCTAGTGACATACATTATGCAACAGCCTTACCTCAAACAAAATAATTTTTGCAAATGAATTATAACCTTTAAAAACACATTTCTAAATGAGATCATCAAAAACATAATTGACTGTCTACGAATAAAGATAACATAAAAACAAAAAGAGCAAAAAAATTAGTTTGCTTCCTGTTAACTCAGCAAAGGTTAACAACACAGTAGTTACCTTTTCCACTCACCAAAACATAAAATAAAGTGATGTAGAGCCAGCAACTTAAGTTAAAAGTATTTTCTAATGATTACAATCTCTCTACATTATTTTTAACAGAGCAGTTCAGTTAACCTCTATAGTCAGCTGTCTTCACTTTATCGTACACAAGGAATGTTGGCTAGTACTTAAAAATATACAGCCTTGAGATACATTTATCATTTCTGGGTAACTACCATAGCTTCGAAAGATTTGAAGAATGAAGTCATTTCCAACTGTTTGTTGTCTTAAAACAGCACTTTGTTAAGCACTAATAGCTACTTTCGAAATTTGTTCATTCTCAAGTACACTGTAGATTGGTAAAATAAGCATGGTTGTTTATGTACACGAATATTCGCAGACGTTACGAGCGACTTGCAGCTGTTTTCAAAATCTTAGTTTTATCAATCTCTCCCCTGCTCTTGGTAATATTATAAGTACTTGATGCAAACTATATTAATGAAGAAACAGAAGAAGGCTTCATAAAATGGAACCAACACACGAAGCGGGCCTGAAAAGATCGGTGAATGGTCTCAGAACATTAAGGAAACAAGAGTCACAAACAGGCTACCTCCACTGGCGTTCAAAGTAATCACCGTTAGCTGCAACACACTTGAGCTGTCACTTGTAAAGCGGTTGGGAAATGTCAGCAAACGCTTCTTGTGGAATGGGTTAGTTTGCGTGGTCATCCTCCGGAGCAAGCACAGCCTTTTTTTTTTTTTTTTTTGTAAATAAAAACCGCCTTTTCTTGCTTCACTGTATTTTATCTCTATGAGACGCGTTTCGCCTTTTCACTTTAAGATATTAACAGTGGGATCTAGAATGATACATTTTCGTTTTTATATGTGTTATTTGTAGATTATAAAACAGTTCACGTCTCGTGTTTTATGTAAATAAGTGACTGCTTACTGTTCTTCGCGTTTCTGGTTGACATTTCACTACAGCTCTATTTACGAAAGATAAGCAATTTTTTATGTTCCGAATTTATTTCTTCCCAATTTTCAACTTGTTTGCCCTTGTAGTTGTGATGCACTATCAGTTCTCTTTCACTAATTATAGATATTTGATCGAAAACTATGACTTAAATACGTAATTAATGTGAGCTCCTTATGTGTCTCATTCTGTTTGGTTTATTTACTTCCATGCTTACGCTTCTTGTGGAATCGCTCCAAGCACCGTGGCCACGCTTTGTTGGATATCCGCAACGTCTGCGAATGTCCGTGAACAAAAGAGCTTATATCGTCCCTGCTTCAATTCTTCTACTATCGTTCTCAAAGACAGCGGCCTACCGGCCGCAAGTATCGATCACGCTCGTTCGATGTTGTCTGGTATTGTGCGTGCTGGCGGTCGACGCGAACGTAGCTAATCCTCGATACCGTCCTTTCCGCCTGTAAAGCGTTTAAACCTCTCTAACACTCATTTTTTACTCACTGCGCCAAAAGCGAACATTCGCTCTAACATTCCATGAGCTTCAATCGCTGTTTTCCCTTGTCTGAAGCAAAATTTAATGTTAACAAGTTGCTCAAAAAATGGTTCAAATGGCTCTGAGCACTATGGGACTTAACTTCTGAGGTCATTAGTCCCCTAGAACTTAGAACTACTTAAACCTAACTAACCTAAGGACATCACACACATCCATGCCCGAGGCAGGATTCGAAAAAAATGGTTCAAATGGCTCTGAGCACTATGGGACTCAACTGCTGAGGTCATTAGTCCCCTAGAACTTAGAACTAGTTAAACCTAACTAACCTAAGGACATCACAAACATCCATGCCCGAGGCAGGATTCGAACCTGCGACCGTAGCGGTCTTGCGGTTCCAGACTGCAGCGCCTTTAACCGCACGGCCACTTCGGCCGGCTGGCAGGATTCGAACCTGCGACCGTAGCGGTCACCCGGTTCCAGAGTGTAGTGCCTAGAACCGCTCGGCCACCACGGCCGGCAACAAGTTGCTCCATTTTGCACACAATTTTGCAATGGCACGATTGTAACGGATGCTTGCGGATGACGGCGGCTGTCTTTGAGATTGAGAACAGAAGAGTTGAAGATAAGCGGAGACAGCGTAAGCACTCTTGCTCACGAACTTTCGCAGAAACTGAGGTATCCAATAGTACGTGACCATGGTGCTTCGGGCTATTTCACAAGAAGCTTTTGCAGACAGTTTCCAATAGCTTCAAAGCCGATGTCAGAAGTGATTATTTCGACGGTTAGTGAAGATATTTTGTTTCTATCTTTTGTTTCCTTCATTTTCTGAGACCATTCGCCGATTTTCTCAGGCGCTCCTTGTAGAAGGCCTACAACTTTGCTTCCACCGTTTCGCAATAGATGACAGTAGAGGCAACTGGTAGTGCAGATGGTACGTTGTTAAGTGTCATCCAATAAGCTTAGGCGTTTGTAAACAGAACTTCAGCACAATATTAGTGAATTTATGACTGCATCATAAAGCTGCTCTCGATTGACGAGATCGAAGAGGTCAGATCTCGTCATTTTCGGGGAGTTTTAATTTTCTGTTTTAGCACGAAGAAGTCTGCGGCTGGTGCTCATAAAATGCTGGCTAAGACCTATGGTGAGGCACGTATTAGTGAAAGGACGTGCGGAGAATGGTTTCAACGTTTCAAGAACGGTGGTTTTTCACGTGGAAAACCGGCATAGCGTTGTAAGAGCGAAGGTTCTCGAAGCTATTGAAACCGACGGAAACAATCACAGGAGAACATTCTCGAAAGCAGCTGATGCGTTTGAGCCGAGCACTGAAAGACAAGCCGCCACAATACAGAGATAGACATGAAAGGGTGATTTTCCAGCATGATAATGCCAGCACCTCTGTAGAAAAATCAGTCAAAACATAGACGGGAATGTTGAAATTGGAAATGCTACCCCACCCGCCGTATTCTCCAGTCATTGCTCTCCCTGACTACCACCTTTTTCGTTCAATGATGGGCGTCTTGGCTGACGAACACATCCGGCCGTATGAACAAGTACAAAATTCGGTATATTGATGGAGTCCCTCAAAACAGGCCCAGTTCTCCCGTGCGGGATTCGTATGCTGGGGAGAAAGTAGTGGCCAGCGACGTCCAGTATTTCAAATAGCAACTTTTTTGTAAGTTTATCGCAACAAAGCCCCGAACTGCAAGCAAAAAAAAAAAAAAAAACAGCGGAAGAAAAGTTTTATACCTAATATCAACAGAGTGGGGGAAGAAATAATCCCTTATAATCCAATGGGATTCCCGAGCAACGGAGGACTTCAGCAAGCTGTAACACCGAAACAAAGAAGTAAAGGAAACGAAAAAGAATGAGAGACAAAGATGAAGAAGAAGAATGGGATACTGAATTTTTTTTCACCTACATGGTGCTCTAGTTATCATGGGGCTTAGTGACCACAATTTTAGTCCTGTCTCTTTTATGTAATTTAGGTGTAAAGTTATAAATTTTGAAAACGTAGTAGTGATTATTATGACCTATTTTCTGTGAATACAGTGATGGTTTTGAACTCATTAGGTGTGTTTAATGGAGTTTTGTCCACACGTCTTAGCATTTCTCTGCAGTAACGTAGTTTATGTTAGATAGAGATGCAAGGTTTGATGGAAATGAAACAACCCAAAACTGATCACATGTATACCCAAATTAAATAAAAATGAACAGAACAAATAATCTGAGACCAGAGTACACATCAGAGAGAACAGTGTCACATACTACAACAAATTTCAGAGTACCGTTTCCTGGCACCATATCCTACAAAACAGGAAACCTCCCCTGAAGTAAAAATCTAATAATAAAATTATGGTCTGACAACGAAGTACAGCAGAAAGCTACGATATTCACAACAAAGATCTGGTTTTCCACCAAATAGGAAAGCAGGAATTACATCGTGAGTAATGTCCCAGTTTCTACACTGGACAAACGCAAGCTTTGTTACTAGGCATCGGGCACATTTCCATACTTTTGGATTTATCGGTCCAAATATTTCCAGGTTTCTATGTTAAATTTCTGTGCCAAGTCATTCAACCCTGAGTAATAGATGTAACAGTCCCTGCAGGTTCAGGTGGCCCCTGGAGCATGGAAGAAAGGAACGAGAAGAAGCAAAACAAGGAAGTATTAAAATAGAAAGAAAAGAATAGGTTAGGCGCGAGCAGGATTCGCTCACTGTGGGTTCAGTACAAACTGCCTGGTTCCGTCACTGGTACTGGCAAGACATGAGTCCTGGTATTTCCAAGACTTTTCTGAATATTTTAGCTGTAAATTTGAAATCGGATAACAAATAACAGAAGAAATATTTCTGCCATTTAATATAATTACAAATTAAGAACTTTCTGATTTTTTCCCTTTAGTTGTGCCGTGAAAATATGTTTCCTGGTCAATGAGAAGTAGCATATAGGTTTTAATGAGTGAGTTTGCGAATATCGAAATACGTGACATAAATGGCTGCATCCTTTGATCACAATGGCTCAGAAGGTTATCCTTTTTAAACGGGACCATGGCCTTTTATATGTGATACATCTTTCAACTAGACACGTCCACCCACTTCTGAGAGAAAGGGACAGAGAGAAAGTCGGAAAGGAAATCACGAAAAAAAAATTTTTTCCCATCGAGCACGTGGCTGGGATTTCCTTGGTGACGCTGTGCGCCAGGAGGGCCAAAGATGGCTGTCTTTGTGATACCTTAATGCCAGACATTACACAGTTCGTATTGAAATTAATAGTAGCCAGATGAATCATGATACCTCAAAAAAAAACATGTACATTACAATCATTTGCACGACTACTCTGGTGGTGTAATCAGATTTTCAATATCTTTATTAGTTTAAAGTTTAGTATCTGACGGTAAATTATACAAGTAACACCCAGCAACGAATTTCCAAAATCCAAACACTTCATCCGATTTCGTCGATCCACGTGTCTTTAGAAAGGTATTAGCGTAAACCTAAATTGGCATAAATTACAGACATGTAACTTGAATAGTACATGAGTTATTGGAGATCAAAGTGGCTGAATACTATCGATCGCGTCAGGCCATAAGTACTCCACAGTTATACGAAAAAACGGTAGCAGCGTGCTTATAAATATATTTATTCATCTATGCCGTTGTTTATTTCCGATATATACTATTCATGAAGAAATTGGTTAAATATTTACTGTGTTTAGGAAGCACAGAGACATTACCCGACTGGCCTACCTTTTGTTACTATTCCATTGATATATGTTTATTTAATTTGTTTATGTATTTAATAATGTGTGTTATAGCGTGTTTATGGTCCAACCATAGCAATATTTAATTAATTTCAAGTTATTTAAATGTAAATCCAGTGTTGCGAATGTGTTTCAATATATTTGTGAGTGTACGTTGTCTTGGAGGCATGGAGGGAGCGCTCTAGCCAATCACAGCGCTCGTTACTGAGAGAGACGTATGGAGGTTGAGGAGGAGCATCGTTTCCGGAGAAGACACGAGGCAGTTTTTAGAAGTGCAGCAGTTTGGGACAGTCATATAGGACATGGGGAGGAGAGCACAGGACACGGGAAGTGCTGGACGTGGCGGCGTGATGGAGCCGAGTCGCGGGAGAGGGACTTGGAGAGTGTGAGTGGTTTGCGCGTGGTCGCAGCAGAGAGAACTATTTCGGAGTACCGACTTGTGCACTTGTGAGATTTCCATGGCTTCTACAGTGAAGACGTAGTTTGTGTTTAGAAGTGAATATCTCGCGAGCTATGTTGTCGGTCATAATTAATCTATTGTTTCCCTGTTATTCAACTTATGTTTTATTTAATTGCTGCACCATCAACACCAATAAGTGTTTTGCAGAAATATTCCGCATTCTCAGAAGTACTTCTACTATCGTACTCATCATTTAAAGTCGTTAAAATAGTAACTGCAGATTTTATTTAATTGCAATCTTTTATTTATTAATTTCTATATTAATTCGCAATTTCTGACTGATAGGAACCTTCGACCATACGATTCATGTGTATATTCATATTGTATACTGTAGACTTAGCACTATTCGGCCGGTAATGCAGCAACCACGTATCCCAGCCCCTAGACAACGAAACCAGCCAAAACTTTTAATATTTCAACTCTGAGTCGGAGGGTGCGTAGTTGAGGGCCACCACACCAACATCATTTCATTCATTTTATTTTAGAAAGCCCGCAAGGGGAGAAAATTGGTGTGAAAAAGGCATCAGCCTGTTCTGGGCTGCTGGAGAGAGGAAGGAGTGTACTTTATTTATTTTCTGAACAATTCATTTAGCTACGGATTTCACCTATTCTTTTTATTACACTGATGCAAAACACTCACCCTGATGTGCTTGGAGTCACAATATACAGTTTACAGACCTGAAAACTGCTCGTAAATAATGCATTACCCTGATGTGCAGAGACGCAAACAACTCGTAAGTTACTGAAATAATCCAGTACATATCGTGGAGACTTGCAAACTACTCATAGATCATCGAAATAATGCATTCAAACACGCTCACAACGCTTAAACACCTGAAAATAATTCAATGCACAAACACTCAGTGCAAGTAAAAAACGCGACATATCAGCCACTCGAACCCTAATTCTACTGGATGGAAAGCCTAAATCCACCCCCTAACACATGAAACCGTCCACATGTGGTAGAGGAAGGTTAATTTTCTGTACTTTATTTATTTTGCTCGTGAAACTGACTCAATTATCCATCCTAATTACTTAATTAATCACAAAGATCGGTCCTGATTTCACAACTATACGCAAAGCGCTGCACAAGAACGGTTTAAAATCGTAAAAACTAACCATACCATACAACTTGTCTTATTCTGCATGTAAAAAAAATTATACCACTCCAAACTTTCTCAAGTATCGATCCCAATTACGTAATTAATCACAAAGATTGGACCCAATTACGCAACTATTTGTATAGCGCTTCACAAGCCTGTCAATAAATATGAATGTTAGACACGTTTACACACGTTTACGGTCGCATCTTGCTACAAAATGATCCTACATAAAGGCCTACTGCACGCCAGTACCTAACACAGAAGGTATCATGGCAGGCCGGGTGAAACATCCTCGTCCCAAGGCCATTGTTATAGGTGACTGGTCTTGCGATGATGATGATTAAGCTCATGCTTTAAAAAAATTTCCCAATACCACTCCAAACTTACGCAAATATCGATCCTAATTACGTAATTAATCACAAGGATCCGACCGAATTACACAAGTATATGCACAGCGCTTCACAAGGATGGCAGAACTCTTCAGACACTGACAACTGGTGTTATCGTGCTGGGAAAATAATTATACCACTCGAAACCAGCGACAGAAATACTCAAACTCTACCCTACACCTACAAGCTGGGGGGGAGGGGGGGGGGGGAAGGCTGATGTGTAAGGTATAGTCTTTATTCTTTTTGGTGGGAAATGCGTTCAAATGACTGGATGCTAGTATTGGACAGAGATATGTTTAAAAAAATGTGTATTACCTGCAAGCATACAGCATCTATCGCTGTCTGACGCCAGAGTTCACTACACACGCCTACTATAAATCACCCTAACCTAAGCCAATACACGCTGTCACAGCACAGCCGAATGTCTCGCCGAGCCCAGCTGGAATGCCTCGCGGCCTCTGGCTGGATGGCCCACCAGCAGAAATGCCTCGCGGTCGTGCTGGCGCCAAGGCGAAAGTCCCGGCCGGCCGCCGCCTGCATCGATATGACCATGCTCTTCGCCATTACAATAGCAGTTATAGAGATAACAGGACACTGCCGTCCCTAATGGCTACGAGGCGCTGCTGTCACAGGCCCCCAATGCCTCTCGTTCTGGGATGGTTCAAATGGCTCTGAACACTATGGGACTTAACTTCTAAGGTCATCAGTCCCCCAGGACTTAGAACTACTTAAACCTAACTAACCTAAGGACAACACACACATCCATGCCCGAGGCAGGATTCGAACCTGTGACCGTAGCGGTCGCGTGGTTCCAGACTGTAGTGCCTAGAACCGCTCGGCCACTCCGGCTGGCGTTCTGGGATGGAAAACACTTTGTTTGTTATCAAGTAGGACGCTGCAGCAGAGCTCTCATAGAGGAATCGTCCGCCGTTCTGTGTTTGATTATTTATTTACATCAACTAGACTCCTATAATAAATCAACTATTAAGATAAAAACATTTCCGCCCATTATAAATGTTCTCTTTCCACGAAAATAGACAAACTCCAGTTTCATTTAGTTTTATGAGCAAAATCGATATAGTTTTTCTCGTTCGACTGAGAAACTTGTCACGTCTGCGAGCACATTTACATGGGAACTCGAAAAAGAAAATAGACCAGACTGATATTTTCACTCTTGGTCCACCAGCGCGGGGACTGGGTCCTGGGAGCCTTCAGCGACACATGCATATTCACAGACATACAGAAAACGGAGCTAACGCTCTCCAGATATGGAGGTGACTGGATACAATCGAGTACAGTGCTATATTACGCCTCCCGATCAGTGCATTTGGGCTAGGTGTTGGCAACTGTACTACATTTACAAGCAATTTTAGAACACCAAACGAGAGGTTATGTCATGATCGCATGGATAGAACTGAAGTAAAATAGATAGAATTGCGAAAAATGATGGGGGGGGGGGGGGATAGGTATGAATCGACCAAATATACACTTAAATGCGGGGAAATTGAGCTAGTACTTTAGTATCATCTGGTTGGTGCAGAACAATTTGTACATGGGAACAAGTATGCGCAGCAAGAGGAATCCGAGAAAACGGCGACATGGAAGCGAAGGGAATCAGGGAAGCAGTCAATTTTTTTCCGTCAAGGTAGCATTATACTGTATGTCTATTGAGGTATGAGTGATACACGCTTTTCAGAAATGGAGAGAACCACCCGCCTCTAAACTTACATGCATCTGCGTTAAAGGACAACAGAGACTGAGATGGAGCTGTAACGAGGTAAGATTCAATGGTAGACTGATGATGCATTCTAGAGAGGGAGAAGTTGCTGCTGGCCAATTTTTCCAGTCACGATGCATCAGTCACGTGACATTCCTTTTGTTTGACTCGTATACAGCCACGTGTAATGTACGAGGGCAGTTCAATAAGTAATGCAACACATTTTTTTTCTGAAACAGGGGTTGTTTTATTCAGCATTGAAATACACCAGGTTATTCCCCAATCTTTTAGCTACACAACACTATTTTTCAACGTAATCTCCATTCAATGCTACGGCCTTACGCCACCTTGAAATGAGGGCCTGTATGCCTGCACGGTACCATTCCACTGGTCGATGTCGGAGCCAACGTCGTACTGCATCAATAACTTCTTCATCATCCGCGTAGTGCCTCCCACGGATTGCGTCCTTCATTGGGCCAAACATATGGAAATCCGACGGTGCGAGATCGGGGCTGTAGGGTGCATGAGGAAGAACAGTCCACTGAAGTTTTGTGAGCTCCTTTCGGGTGCGAAGACTTGTGTGAGGTCTTGCGTTGTCATGAAGAAGGAGAAGTTCGTTCAGATTTTTGTGCCTACGAAAACGCTGAAGTCGTTTCTTCAATTTCTGAAGAGTAGCACAATACACTTCAGAGTTGATCGTTTGACCATGGGGAAGGACATCGAACAGAATAACCCCTTCAGCGTCCCAGAAGACTGTAACCATGACTTTACCGGCTGAGGGTATGGCTTTAAACTTTTTCTTGGTAGGGGAGTGGGTGTGGCGCCACTCCATTGATTGCCGTTTTGTTTCAGGTTCGAAGTGATGAACCCATGTTTCATCGCCTGTAACGATCTTTGACAAGAAATTGTCACCCTCAGCCACATGACGAGCAAGCAATTCCGCACAGATGGTTCTCCTTTGCTCTTTATGGTGTTCGGTTAGACAACGAGGGACCCAGCGGGAACAAACCTTTGAATATCCCAACTGGTGAACAATTGTGACAGCACTACCAACAGAGATGTCAAGTTGAGCACTGAGTTGTTTGATGGTGATCCGTCGATCATCTCGAACGAGTGTGTTCGCATGCTCCGCCATTGCAGGAGTCACAGCTGTGCACGGCCGGCCCGCACGCGGGAGATCAGACAGTCTTGCTTGACCTTGCGGCGATGATGACACACGTTTTGCCCAACGACTCACCGTGCTTTTGTCCACTGCCAGATCACCGTAGACATTCTGCAAGCGCCTATGAATATCTGAGATGCCCTGGTTTTCCGCCAAAAGAAACTCGATCACTGCCTGTTGTTTGCAACGCACATCCGTTACAGACGCCATTTTAACAGCTCCGTACAGCGCTGCCACCTGTCGGAAGTCAATGAAACTATACGAGACGAAGCGGGAATGTTTGAAAATATTCCGCAAGAAATTTCCGGTTTTTTCAACCAAAATTGGCCGAGAAAAAAAATGTGTTGCATTACTTATTGAACTGCCCTCGTATATGAATTAAAGCACTGTATACTTGCGATCATTAACAGTAAACCTGTCGGTCATCAGAGGCCTTCCGTCTCATATGTCTGTGTGACCGGACGTGACACATTCCTCTAAGTGAACTATGATTTATGTGATGTACTCCATCCCCCCTATCGCATCTTGGGTGCAAAATCGAGACTTCAGCGTCATAACTGACTGGAATAGAAGGGAGAACCGATGGAGGTACTCAAGTTACCCTCCGCGACACACCGTCAGGTGGCTTGCGGAGTATGGATGTAGATGTAGAGGTAGATGAACTAAGTTAGCGGTAGGTGCTTGTGAGGCACAGCAAACTCCATGTATACATTTGCCTGACAGATGTGTTGTTTACAGAGTTAGTGGCGGAATGACATGTAATTTTCACATGTCGGACGCTGCTGCTATGCGTTTATCTGTTTCCTTGTAAGAGGTATTCACCGTTACTAACGATCATTTTATATAGGGCTGATGCAGGCAATGTATAATTTCTGACCCATGATCGGATGTGAACAGTGGACACTATACATCTCTGGAATGCTATACTGTGCTGGTATCACACAGTGCCAATGTTTTAAGAAAGTAGTTTTTTTTCATTTTACAGTTCGATAACATAGTTTATCATAGAGAAACCAGGAAGAAGGATGTATGTCATTCGCTTGAAATATATTTCTTACATTCGAATATTCACAGCGCTACATTCCAAACGACTGATAGGTAGGAAAGTCGAACGATCTAACATTATAGCCCATTTTAAGTGTGGAATGTTGTAGCCTTACGAGTGCTTGTATTTATGTTCTCTCTTACCAATACCTTCCAGGTACTGTTCCTAGACTCTGGAATAATACTTTAAAATTGATAGCTTGGTTGATTTACGTAAAAATGCTTCAAACTCTGAAACGTCCCCGTAGAAAAAGTAATGAATTACTGTGCTGATAAACCTCTTACATTATTTGATTTTCAAACAGCTGAGCAGAACTGAACGTACTCAGACATTTCGCTCTTTTCCTATTCTGATCAACACTAAACTGACACACAATATTTTTAGCGCAACGCAATCTGACTTTTAATAATCCCTACAGAAGAATGGCCCTGACTAACAATAACCTATACCTTTCACAAATCACTTACCTCACAAAAATCTTCGTTACTCAAACTACTGCAATACAGCAAGCGCCAATACTGCGAGCTAAATAAAAGATTCAACCTACTGAAGGCGCTAACTACTGATAGGATAGTTAGCAAATGAAAGATTTTGATAGAGAACAAACAATGTATTTACCTTAATAGTGTTCAAAAGTCATAATATCTATATGTCCATGATATCCAATATTACAAATTCACTGTCTTTGTCCAACTCATCCGCTCTCAAAACTCCGCCATCTCACTCCCCACATCCACCACTGCTGGCGGCTCACCTCCAACTGCGCAACGCTACGCGCTGTTAACAGCCCAGCTGCCCAACACTACAATAGCGACTATTGCCACAATGCCGACCAGCCTCAGACTGCACACGGCACAGTCAGTGATTTTCATACAGAGCGCTACGTGGCGTTACCAACATAAAAACCTAAACAGCCTACTTTCAACTCCATCCATCGCGCATAAAAATCCCGCGTTTTTTATTCTTCTTAACAGTCTCCTATTACATCACAATATTTTAAAATCTGTTACTATACATCGATAAGGAGTGCTAACCACCTCGATATTGGCGCATCTCAAGAAATATTGTGCACTTGGATGGACGAAGACTCAGCAAGCTCCATCCATTCACAAGACATGAAATGTAGCGGTCTACTTCTGTCGATTGCAGATTAAATAGGTACCGGTGCTGCAGGCTGGGTTGGTCAATGACAGTGTGATGGGGGGGGGGGGGTCTTTCAGTCTCTAAAAAAAATGTGTGTGAAATCTTATGGGACTTAACTGCTAAGGTCATCAGTCCCTAAGCTTACACTACTTAACCTAAATTATCCTAAGGACAAACACACACACCCATGCCCGAGGGAGGACTCGAACCTCCGCTGCGCCTTTTCAGTCTCTAATTTTACCCTAAGACTGCGAGAGTGCTCTGTGACTCCCATCAGCATTGAGATAGGTCATAAATTAAGCACGATGCTCGAGGTGTTAAAAATATGTACAGCGCTGTCTGATATACTTTGATGATGGATGCGTTCGAGAATTAGCAATGAGTGAACGTACTGCACAGTCATCTATCCACAGTCGCAATAATACTCGCAAAGTGGAGAAGCGGTGGTTTAGCTATGATACTGAAATCGGGAAACATGCTGTCACATCATTGATCTGTGTTGAAATTACTGTAAAATTGTTAAAATTGTTCAAACAATCAACTGTAATGTTTATTATTCCAGTACATCGGCGGTGTCTTTTCCATCCCATCCATTCACTGGCTGTTGGTTACCACATAATTATTGACTGACAATGCTTTTTTGAGTTGCAGAAAAGTTTTGTGGAGGGGTGGCACCTTCTGGGGATGGCAAGCACCGAAACAGTGATCGTGTACATGACTGCAGTATGAGGAATCAGTCGAAACAGAATGTATAGCCATCAGCTATTCCGTCACTGCGACAGATGAGTTTCAATGTAGATCTCGTGAATCACATTCAGACTGTAGTTGTAGCTTGGAAACCGACACCGACGCCGCAAAACTCTTCCAATTTCCTTATGTTGTAACTGACTTTCATTTAAAATCATCCATTGTGTGTGGTGTGTTATGGTAACAGCAGTAACAACATGATTTACAACGTGCGACGTCTAGAGGTACCGCAATTGACCTATCTTCCCTCCAAAATTCAAACTTCCCACCAGGGGGGGGGGGGGGAGGGGCGCTTGGCCGGGGAGCGGGGCACTTTCCCGCCATCTTGGGTAATGGTACTCGCGTCATCAACTGACGACACGGCAGCCATCTTGAATCACGACAATTGTGTCATCAGATGACATCAATCACATCACTGTTCAAAGTCTAGTTTTCTGCAAGAGGCAGTGGATCAGAACTTATTAATGTCAGTTTAGAAGCTGACACAGACCTCGAAGTCATGTCAGAAAAACAAAATGATTGGCGGTGTGCAGAGCGTGTTAGAGCAGAAAAAAAAACAATGTTTAAAACAACGAAACTGGGTCACAGGGAACGTCTCTTGCGACTTACAGTATAGTCCTCGGGATGCGATAATCCCCCGACAGTACAGGTGATGAAACTTTAAACTGGTCTGTGCAGTTTATCAAAACCTGTATATTTAATAGGATCGTCACATGTGCTCGATACCTGCATGCATGCGGTATTTCTTTTCGATATATGGGAGGAATGAGATGCGGTAAAAATCTTATTGCATTCTCTATTGGATGAAGTTAGTGGAGCTTTTATAGTTCGTAATTTTTCTCTGTTGGATGGTACAGAATAACGAAGATAACATACTGGGAAGATAGATGTGATGGACGTCGATCCATAGAACTTGCATATAGTTTGGGGATGCAAAACAGTGCAGTAGCAAAAATCGTTCTTCTTCTCGCAGTTCCCATTTCCATCAAATGGTCAAAACACAGTCCTGTCGGAGTAACGCAGCGTAGCCTATTTCTACATGGGTTGCAGAAGGTGGTAGATATATTTTCCCCCGACTCCTCCTCAGTTCCGACTTAAATTGGAAAGATCACATGCATAAAACTGAGAAATGGCAGCAGTTGCAAGGTGCATGGGGGCTACCTAAAACAAGGTTTGAATTTTACTGTAGCAGATAGGTTAGAGAAAGGTTACTTGTTTCGTGATATGAGAGTGCTAGAAATATGATTCACTAGTGGCTGTAATCAATAACGGACTTCTCTATAGGATCCTATGCAGGTATGTGCCTGAGTGGGAGGACCTGATTCCAAATCCGGGTATACTCCAGCGATCACCATCTATATTCAGAGTCACAGTGTTTGTCTGGACAAAAAACCACCTCATTCAGAGGTAATGCCTACCTCGATTTGTAAAGCGGGTATAGTTTTTAACATGGATACTTGTATGCATCTGTAGAACCAAGACGGTTTCTGATGGTTGTGTTTTTTTTTTTTTTTTACTTCTCGCTGATTGTAAGACGATTACGCCTCTCTTTCTAGGACACAGTGGTACCACTCGCAAGAAAACTTATGAGGATGTCCAACCATGGTTGATTTTCACTCAGTACTATTTCGTAACGCTGGCAATAAGTTATTGACGACATATTATACTTAGTAGAAGGGAGATGTGTGATAGGTTCGCCTTGAGCATGGGGCTTATAACGTATGTGTTTGTGTTCAGACATGTGCGAAGGAGATGACTATGTCCAGTTGTAAGGAAGCTACGGATTTAACGTGCAATACTGTGATGGTGAAGAGATGCGTATGTCAACTCACTGGAGTGGTACAGATATCTCTATTTCCAGAGCCGTCGGCAGGGTGTATTTCCGGTGCTTCGCTCATTGTCGAATACCGCTCAACTGAAACTGCAATAGTAACATTCAATTGTAAGTATAGGGATCGAATATATATGTGACCGATTTCGTAGGATTTTTCTGTCTATACGTGGCGTGTGGTGGGAATGATTCATGTTTCCCGCTAACGACAGGAGCCGTCCGAATGGAGAGGGCTGTTGCAATGCAGGAATGTAGTTCACTTAACCATGAAGTCCTCTAGACGGCTGAATAGCGAACTAATACTTAGTATGTGTTGGACAGCTTTCGTGATCAATTGGAAATTTGACAAGATTCAATATGGACTTGTGTTTGCACTGGGCCATTATTCCCTACGATCTAAATTGTTCGTTCCATTGAGTGCTTCTTCGCATTTGACATCTTCATTTAGTTGAGAGAAGATCGATTGCTGTGTGTGCATCTAGCACGTGGAAGACACACTTGCTGGTTCTCTAGATATGAGAAAGATCTTATTTGACTTTGTAAAGTATAGGGGATGATTTGGAATCTGCTACATCACAGACATCTGTATTCGCGAGTGGAAATATCGGTTTGGTCTATTTTCTTTTTCAAGTTTCCACGTAAATGCGCTCGCAGACGTGACAAGTTTCTCAGTCGAACGTGAAAATCTATACCGATTTTGCTCATAAAACTAAATGAAACTGGAGTTTGTCTGTTTTCGTGGAAAGAGAACATTTCTCATGGTGGGAAACGTTTTCTTTTTTTAATAGCTGCTTTATTATAGGAGTCAAATAAATAATCGATCGCAGAACGGCAGACAATTCCCCTACGAGAGCGCTGCCGGAGCGTCCTACTTGACGTCAAACAAAGTGTTTTCCATCTCAGAACGAGAGGCGTTGGGGGCCTGTGACAGCGGCGCCTTGTGGCCATTAGGGACGGCTGCGTCCTGTTATCTCTATAGCTGCTATTGTAATGGCGAAGCACGTGGTCGTATCGATGCAGGCGGCGGCCAGCAGAGACTTTCGCCTTGGCGCCAGCACGGCCGCGAGGCATCACTGCTGGGGCGCCGGCCAGCCAGAGGTCGAAAGGCATTGCAGCTGGGCGTGGCGAGGCACATCGGCTGAGCTGTGATAGCGTGTATTGGCTTAGGTTAGGGTGATTTTTAGTAGTGAACTCTGACGTCAAACAGGGATAGATGCTGTATGCTTGCAGGTAATAAACTGCTTTTAAACTCATCTCTGTCCACTACCAACAGCTAGTCAACTGAACGTATTTCCCAAACAAAGAGTAAAGACTGCCCCTTGCACCCCACCCTTTTCCCCCCTAGCTTGTAGGTGTAGGGTAGAGTTTGATCTTTGTGATTAACTACGTAATTAGGATCGATATTTGCGTAAGTTTGCAGTGGTACTGGGAATCTTAATCATCATGGTTCAAAAATGGTTCAAATGGCTCTGAGCACTATGGGACTTAACATCTGTGGTCATCAGTCCCCTAGAACTTAGAACTACTTAAACCTAACTAACCTAAGGACATCAGATACATCCATGCCCGAGGCAGGATTCGAACCTGCGACCGTAGCAGTCACGCGGTTCCAGACTGAGGCGCCTAGAACCGCACGGCCACACCGGCCGCCTTAATCATCATCATCGCAAGACCAGTCACCTAGAACAAAGTCCTTGTGACGAGACATGGGTGTCAACTAGGGCCGGGATGGGGGGGGGGGTAAGGAGGAGGCTGGGGGAGGGTGTTTCACCCAGCCTGCCATGATACCTTCTGTGTTAGGTACTGGCGTGCAGTAGGCCTTTATGTGGGATCATTTTGTAGCAAAATGCGAGATAAACGTGTGTAAACGTGCGTGACATTTATATGTATTGTCAAGCTTGTGAAGCGCTATGCAAATGGTTGCGTAATTAGATCCGATCTTTGTGATTAATTACGTTATTAGGATCGATACTTGAGTAAGTTTGGAGTGGTATAACTTTTTTTACAAGCAGAATAAGAGGAGTTGTATGGTATAGTTAGTTTTTGCGATTTTAAGCGGTTCTTGTGCAGCGTTATGCATATAGTTGTGATATTGGGATCGATCTCTGTGATTAATTAAGTAATTAGGATGGATAATTGAGTCAGTTTCCTGAGCAAAGTAAATAATGTACAATAACGTAACCTTCCATACTACATGCGGACAGTTTCTATGTCTTAGGGGGTGGACTTAGGCTTTCCATCCAGTAGAAGCAGGGTTTAAGTGGCTGATAAGTTGAGTTTTTACTTGCACTGAGTGTTTGTGCATTGAACTATTTTCGGATGTTTAAGCATTGTGAGCGTGTTTGAATGCATTATTTCGGTGACCTACGAGTAGTTCGCACATCTGCATGTTGTGTACTGGTATTTCAGTAATTTACGAGTTGTTTGCGTCTCTGCATATCAGTGTAATGCATTATTTGCGAGTAGTTTCCAGGTCAGTAAGCTGTATATTGTGACACCAAGCACATCAGGGTGAGTGTTTTGCATCAGTGTGATAAATAAATTAGGTGAAATCTGTAGCTAAATAAATTGTTCAAAAAAATAAATAAAGTACACTCCCTCCTCTCTCCAGCAGCCAAGAACAGACTCATTCCTTTTTCACACCAATTTTCTCAAAATACGGTTTAAACGGCTCTGAGCACTATGGGACCTAACATATGAGATCATCAGTCCTCTAGACTTATAACTACTTAAACCTAGCTAACATAAGGACACCACACACATCCATATCCGAGGAGGATTCGAACCTGTGACTGTAGCAGCAGAGCAGTTCAGGATTGAAAAGCCTAGAACCGCTCGGCCACTGCAGACAGTCAATTTTCTCCCCCTCCAGACTGCTGGCAGGGTGAGTGGTTTGTATCAGCGTAATAAATAAACTAGGTGACATCCGTCCGTCGATGTACGTAGGAAATGTGGAAGTGAGTGGTTGGATGACCTTGAAAAAGTAGTTGAAACTAGGTAGTTGAAAGCGTAGCGAACGCCTTTTCTTACCTATATGAAGCCCGTTAGTGATATCACTGTATACGTCTTGTACATATGGGAGCCATCTACTTTGTCTCTCAATCGTAGTAGTTACCGCCGGGTCTAGAATGAAAAAGTTATCAACAGTCGAGTGCTACATGTAAACACTCGAACCCTCAGTACTTTTGAACATATTCTGCAGTCTTATGCTTCTTCATTTATGTTTTTGCACGACAAAGTTCACCCATTCGTGGTCTGAAAACCGAACTCTAATATTTTTCGCCACATTTTCGAGCGCTAACACAGTTGACAAGCTACCATATTGTGAAACTTCAATTCCTTCATGAAGACGTTTTGAACTGCTAACCGTTAACACATAGCATGAGGCGAACAGTAAAGGTGGTGGTGCACTGGAGGCTGGCATCTTCTCATCCGCTACATCCACACCAGCGCTGTTAGCCATCTGTTCTTGCACTGATGCTGGAATGTCTCTTGTGCGTTGCTCAGTGGAAGGTACGTATGACTGGCGCCAGTACGATGCAGGGCCCTCTAGCGCAGCTTCCCAGCATGTTGGATCGGCGGCAGTTGTCTCTTGTGGGGTGGAAACTTACATCCAGCTTTTAGAAATGACGGACAGTTAAAGGAGAGACAGAGATGTTTGCATCTGTTGTGTAATGAATCTTTAATGGAAAGCGTTTATTTTCAGGACCGTATTCTTCATCTTCATATGTTCAATCAATAATGCTCTTTTCCATTCCTCAGCTGAATGAGTGCATGTAATACAGCTATTGAAACCCACCCTGTCTGGCACCAACATCTCGCTAATTGAACACTGACAGCTCAACAAGCACTGATATCTCAGCCTCTTCTGGTGGTAACACAGAACTAAGCCTATACTGCTATAGGTAGATAATAAATTTAAACAAATTTATCGAAATTTAAACAAATTATATTCGAATTGAGTGACATCATGAAGAGCCTCTAGTGGGGGCGACACCATACTAACTACCCTCAGCTGCAGGAGAATAAGCTCTTAGAGCAAAATGCTAAATTTCAAGAGGATGACGCGCCAGGACCCCATGCCGAACACACTTGATGATGGTACTTCCTCTGATTGTTTAAATAAAGACTTATGTCCAGCACAGGCCGAGTCCTTTTCCTAGGAAGAGGTGGCAGTCGGGTGACTTAGGTTAGTGGAGGTAGCCCAAGTGCGCTTTCTTTCTGGCCATTTTCTTAGGTTAGTAGAGGTAGCCCAATTGACCTATCTTCCCTCCAAAATTCAAACTTCCCACCAAGGGGTCGTGGCACTTCCCCGCCATCTTGGATAACGGTACTCGTGTCACCAGCTGACGTCGGATGACGTGAGTCGCTTCATCAGCTGTCGCCACGGCCTCCATCTTGGAAAATGGTACTTTGGGGTGACACTGCCCTCGGGGTGACGGCGTCCCTGCTATACTACTTATGTGAACTTTTATATCTTGCTTCTCGCCAAATTTGATGATTCTGTGTCAACAAGAAGTACACTATAGCTTTTTACGAGTGAGTTTGCGAGAATCGAAATAAGTGACATAGATGGTCGTCTCTTTTGATTGCACTGACTTAGAAACTTAAATTTTTTACATCGCCAAGAGACCATAGATCATAGTATGTGAGGTACATTTTAACTTGATACGTCCACCCATTCCTGAGAAACTGATTCTATAAAGGTGCCATTTGTAGCGAATGAGGTACGGAACGCAAAAAATGAAAAATTAGTAAAATGGGTCTGTGAGGTGAAGTCTTCTCTTCTATTAAAATGATAAAAGTAGGTGCTGTAAATCACTCTGCCGTAAAGAAATGCGAATCATTCAGTTAACTAGAGCTAACAGAAGACCCCATGTTCGGTGCGTCTGTGTATTCGTAAACGAAAGAAGGCATAATAAAGCGGAGTTAAGGATAACGGAAATGTCATATGTAATTGAATCAGAAACGCTGCAAATCTATTTATATGCTCTGCGAACATACGCTTTGCACACAATGTTGAGCGCTGAGATTGGTAGTAGCCGGAAACAAGTGAATATCAGTCCAAAGTCACTGAAAATTTTTCGACTGCTAGCGAAACAGCTGTTACCGCCAGGCAGAATGCTCCTAGAGTGAACGATTAGTACTTGTTCTGTCATATTAGGTGGAATACAATGGCGTAGGACATCATGTGGCGTAGGACATCATGTGCAAATAGTATTCACTGCTACAAACTATATACCAGTCAAATGAAACTTAGCATTAAACAATGACGACTATTGTGTCTTCCTCTTGCTCACACCATCATTTGATCGCAAAATTGGCAGCTGGGATTCCAGTTCGTATGGAAACGAGAGGCCAAGATAATGCGGGCACGCCGTGCTGGAATTGAGGATACTCAGTACATTGGCACAAAGACAAGTCCTAATCGATCTTATTTAATTACGCGTAAGCAGAAACGACAAATTCAGATCGTATTTCATTCCATTTAGAAGACATTTATCATTTATAAAGTACCGTAATTTACTGACAAAAAATATAGCTAAATGTCTGAAATTAGTCAACAGTCGTTCGAAAGTCTTACAAAAGTATATTACTTTGTGGCGACTATCGATAAGTAAAAACTGTGTTTTATCTGTGATCGAGTTTCTCACATGCTATAACAGTAGTGTTTCTGCTCTATTGCTTCTAATTATTCACTGTTTAATAGATGTATTTCCATAGAAGTGTGTTATTAGTGACGTACGTTATCTTAATTGCATTAATAACCACAGCTTCTTATTGCATGTGCATGAAAATGCTGTTTCAAGACACCACGATGAAACACTCAACTTGGCGAACAGTTGCTATATAGTCAACAGAAATCAGTTGTCACGGTAACTCCGTAAGAGAATGTATAATTTGTAACATTTCGATTTTCCTGTGACTGGTATGCATAACGTAATTACCCGAATATAGCTGCAGTGTCGAATAAATCCACATTCGTTAAATATATATGCCTGTGGCTAGTTTTATTGTGTAACCGCAAAGAGTTGCACTCGGTTTGACGATTGTGTTTTGTGTGCCACTCAGAAGTTTTTTTCACAGCTTGCCTTCTGCTGACTGCTATTGTCGCTTCGCGCTCTTACTGCTTAAGCCGCTGCAGGGATCTGTGCATGGTTGAGAACTATGTAATGTCGCAGTACGTTGTTGTTTACTCGAAGACAGTGTGCGGAATTTAAGGAAGATGTCCAGCGATAAAAGGAGGGTCATAACCACGGTTGGGTGACCGGAGAAATGCCCGCAAAGACAAGGTGTAGAGGTGGTAGATACGACGAAGCTAATCAAGTAACGGGCATATATTTCGGAACTGTTGAGAATATCTACGAAATTTTATGTCACAACATACAACGTTGGTTGGGTACCGTTTGCACGCGAAATCTTTACTGTTTGCCAAACAGCGAGCGAGCACGTTCAGCATTACCTCTGCAAACAAGTCGACTGCGTGCGATGAGTTACAGTATATTACAAACAGGTCGACAGCGCGCGTTTTATTCCCTACTTGGTATTGGTTATACTGAACTGTTGGTAACACTGTTATTATTTCGCCACGCTCTCATAAGGAGTAAAATAGTGTGCTGTGTGTGCCAGTTTTAATTCCAAGTATGTGACTAGTAGATTAGAAATGGACTGTAGCGTTCCCATGAAGCTTATAACAAGTAAAAGAAACCGGAAGTTGGTCGTTGTTGGAAGCGATAAATTTCGGAAAGAGAAACAGCTAACTTAATAGAATGCCAATTTCCGCCAGAAATCTGGGCTTCCAAGGCTGTAAGTTCTGAAAGAACTACCAATCCTTCTGAGGCATTTCACAGGGCAATCGACATTAATTTTCACAGTGCACATCGGCATTTTGCTGGCGGTATCGCTCCAACTCAGAGAGCCATCTACATTAAAATGAATGAACTGATGGACCTCACCGATCTAACAATGAACGTTTGATTTTATAGTACAGAAATGGAACTATGACCAGTTTCAATTTTTTTAAAGCGTTTGTTATTATTATCGTAAGGAATTAAAACAATTTCCGTGTGTTTTTAAATACCTTGACTATGATTCGTGTGAGTATCCTGTCAAGCCTTTTTAACCATACCTACGATTGATCACTGAAAGTCCTACGTCTGAGAAAATGGGAAGGAAAACATTGTGCGCAGTTTACTTGACTCAAAAATTGGACGGTGATGGGATTTAAAATCTTGTTTCGCATGTACTACCAATATGACGCTGAAGACACAAGTCTTAATGTTGGCCTGGCAGATAAGAAAGCGTCTATAAACTAAAAGAGAGATGCAGTGGCGTTCTTAAGGCTCTAACAAGTGTAATTTGTAGAAGTAAGAAATATAACGAACGACGTGTAGAAATAGGTCTTAAAACGTAATCTTACCCTTTTCAAATTCAGTATAAGGAACTAGAAATTAATACAGCATCTAAGGCGTACGGTCTGGGAGTCTAAACGTTGCAACTTAATATAACTTTTAGGAACGGCGTTGCCAGCCCTGTTTAAGGCTGTGAAGGTATGGTGACATAACATGTCAAGATATTTGGCATTAGCTGTTAATTTAAATGGCAAAGTCACCGATCAGCCACCCCATAGAGTGTGTATTAGAGCTACCTCTAGTTTAGCCGAGGTCAGACGTACGAAATAATCTGTGATCGCAGACATTGCTTTCCAGGGGAAGGTAATTTTTGCCGCTTCACACCAGCACGAATTGTAGCTGCAGCGAAGCAGACAGAGTTGAGTCGAAGCAGTGCACTATCCGTCGCTGTTAGACTTTTTTGTTAACGAGTTCTTAAAATGGTTGGTTATTCGCGCCGCCGTCGGTTACCGTGTAACTTTCAGTATGAGCGCGATCGGTAACATACGGTGGCATGAGGAATGTGGCTCAGCTGTGTGTAATTGAAAATGTTCATAATCCTTAATTATCCGTAAAAAAAAACATACAGTTCTTGATCTCATAACAGTCATTGTTCTCAATCGATTCAGTCACCATCCGCTTCTCTTAATGATAACCAATTGCAGCCTGTTAGTTATTACATTCATGGAAAACTTGTGAACGAGAAATCGTCATAATGTAACAGCCCAGACATGTTGTAAGCTCCTGACGACGAGGTGATGAGAGGCGGAGCGCAAACTGGAGTAGGCAAAGGACGGGCAAGGAAATCGGCAGTTCCTTTTGAAAGGAGCCAACGGCAAGTCCAGTGTTTACCGTCTCCAATGACCGAGCTGTCGGTCGAACGTAAGCTATTACTCTTCCTTCCTTCCTTCCTTCCTTTTACTATTACGCTCAGTTGCTGTCAGGAGAAGCTCGTATCAGTTTTAGGCGACTGATGACCTCAGACGTTAAGTCGCATAGTGCTCAGAGCCATTTGAACCAATTATCTCGTTTGAAGCAATAACATGTGCTATAGGAGCATACATAGCAATAAAACTGTTTTTCGTGTCTACCACCAGTGAAGAAGATCTTAAAAAGAAAGCGCCTAAGTTTTTCAGTGACATTTTCTCGTTATGTTTCTCTCCTATTTCCAGCACACTTGAAGTTGATCAGAACATTATTTAAAGTACAAATACAAGAAAGGTTTCACCTACAAGACTTAGCAGAGTTCATTCCAAGTTACTCTCAAGTATGCGCAGGCACCCTGTTGTATTTAAAAACTACTACAAGTGTTGCAAAAACTGAGTATTCTTTATTTCAATACTTACTTCTACAATTATAAATGGTTATCCGGTTTGGAAATACTATCAGTAGGCAAAGGGTGGCGTGAATAGCCTCTGACTCATTTGACTGGTGGAAGAATGTATCACAAATGATGAAAAACCTTAAGTGGTACAGTTCGAAACAAGATGCCATAAATCTCACAAGAATGTGCTTACAGAACTCCAAGACCAATCTTTCGACACAGACACCACGAATGTTCTTCAGTCTCCTATACGACTGTACCTTATAGAAATCAGGCAGTGCAACTTGCTTCACATCTCGTAGAAGCAATCATTCTTCACGTGCTCCACCTGCGAAAAGGAAAGGAACATACTTTAACGTACAGATCAATAAAACCTACCCTCTGCCACGCTGTTTACAGTGATGACAGACAAAAGCTGAAGACTTATTTGTACAAATTTCTGTATAAAATGAAAGAGCACAAAATATTGATTTTTCTGTAAGACTAGGTGGATTCCTAGGTCCTGCGAGCAGGCAACCCCTATTGCTCTAGCACCTGAGTGATGTCAAACAGGTTGCCTACCTGCAGGCTCCTACGAATTGATCAAGATTTGTCACTGTACAGCTATTTTTTAAAGTGCTTAACAAAACTGCACAGGGGGCAGTGAGGGTGTTGCCAAACTGGGGGATAGTAAAGGGATGCTTCTCCACTTAACTGATGTTTACACAGCTGTTACAGCTCCACATGATCACGCCAGAGGAGAATCCAAAACGGGAGGGCTGAAAAGTCGTAAACACCCTTTGCTGCTTTGGATCGCATTCAAATTTTGTCGAATGGTTTTAAGTAGTTGCTAGTGGTTCCACCCTGTGTACTAGAACAATAAATACGCTAATGCTATGCTCCAAATGGGTCAGGTCATAGCCCAATTATGTCCTTAGAGAAGAGTTCAACCATCTGGAGGGTCTCAGCAGTGGTTAAGGCAGTCAAGAACGTCTTTCTCCTGCACATCAAACAGCAAACTGTCGTTTTCGATCGCGAAATATATGTTGCTAAACTCCTCAAGGGCCTTTTCATGTCGATCCCGAGTGGTAGTGTGTCTAAAATGTTTTCGTCAGCCACCTGTAAAGAAACAGCATTATTTTGACGCTAGCCATTGCGGATCTGATGCTTATCGCACAGGCATCAAGAGATGAGGGTGAGATGAGATGTTCGTAAGAGGGAGGGGCGACGGCTATATCATCGTGTAATTCATCTATGAGGGCACTGGCCAGAACTGTTGTGATATGTGCTGCCAATGTGACGTCTCATGGACAGATAAACTGCGCTCTACAGAACAACAGTAGTGTTCTACATCTACATCTACATCTACATCTACATGGATACTCTGCAAATCACATTTAAGTGCCTGGCAGACGGTTCATCGAAAGACCTTCACAATTCTCTATTATTCCAATCTCGTATAGCGCGCGGAAAGAACGAACACCTATATCTTTCCGTAAGAGCTCTGATTTTCCCTTATTTTCTCGTGGTGATCGTTTGTCCCTGTGTAGGTCTATGTCAAAAAACTATTTTCGGATTCGGAGGAGAATGTTGATGATTGCAATTTCGTGAGAAGATCCCGTCGCAACAAAAAACGCCTTTCTTTTAATGATCTTCAGCCCAAATCCTGTATCATTTCTGTGACACTCTCTCCCATATTTCGCGATAATACAAAACATGCTGCTTTCTTTGAACTTTTTCGATGCACTCCGTCAGTCGTATCTGGTAATATTTTAAGCAATATATGAGCCTTCAGGTTCCTATGACAGCCTAGCGCTGTTGTAATAGTAGCAGTAGTAGTAGTAACCGTCCTTGTTGTTGCTGTTGTTGTTTTTGTTTTCAGTCCAAAGACTGGTTTGCTGACTCTTATCACGTGCAAGTTGCTGCTTCTCCGAATAACTACCGCACCTACATCCTTCTGAATCTGCTTACTGTATTCATCTCTTGGTCTCCGTCTAGAATTTTTACCTCCCACACTTCCCTCCAGTACTAAATTGGTGACTGCTTGATGTCTCAGAATGTGTCCCACCAACTGATCCCTACTCGTAGTGAGGTTGTGCCGCAAATTTCTCTTCTCGTCAATTCTATTCAGTAACTCCTCAATAGTTATGTGATCTATCCACCTGATTTCAGCATTCTTCTGTGGCACCCCATTTAAAAAGCTTATCTTCTTGTCTAAACTGCTTGTCATCCAAATTTCACTTTCATACATGGCTTCACTCCAGACAAACATCTTCAGGAAAGAGTTCCTAACATTCGGTTTTAACAAATTTCTCTTCTTCAGAAATGCTTATCTTGCGACTGACAGTCTACATTTTATATCATCTCCACTTTGGTCATCATCAATTATTTTGCTGAGCTCCTGCTTTTCTTTCGCACGAGTCGAAACCTCGCTGTTTGAAGTGTCAGCGAATCTGAGGATAACGTCACAGCCACCACGCTTATGCATCATTACAAGGGAAAGTTGTAGGCACCTTTGAGCTAAATTTCAAACTTCTCTGTAGGAAAGGAGGAAAATGAAAAGGTTTCAGAAAAGTGATCCTTTATCTCTCTTTACACAGTGTATTTTCCAATTATTAATATTGCATTCTTTGATGATTTATAATTTTGATGAAGGGATTGTATTTGGGATTCTTACACACTCCCAGGAGACAGAGTTTCATGCTCTTGAGCAAAAGTTCAGGAGGTATGAGTCTTATATCGAAATTTTATTGAAACTGAGATCGACTGTGGATTAAAAGCTACGAACAACAAATGTCGTATGATGATCTACATGGCGTTATTTTCAAGAGATTAGAGCTATTTTGTGATCAGAGGTTTTTGATTATCTTGCTTTTTTTCGCTTTTCATCAGATTGTTGTAAATTATCTACCATCAATTTTTGTCAGCTGTCAGAGTTATTAATGACATTTTGTAAAGCACATCAGACGAGGAAGCTGCATCAAGTTTGAAGGCCTTAGATCCATAACGCTGGGCATAGATATTCTTTAACGATGCTGCGTAAGACGTAAAACAACAAAACGTTGTCTGTTACAATAAACCCTGTTTCTCACTCAGAGACTAACGAAAAAACACAACACCAAATAATAATGAGCTCTCGCTTGACACAACTGAAATCGCACATGCAGGTGGTTTGGGGTCAGTGGGGTGCACGGTACAGGGTGTCTGGCTCGGAGATGTCCTTGAAGTAACCAATTTTTACAGTTCGTTGTGTCACTGTGGTGCCAACTGCTGGTCAAATTACTGCTGCAGATGCTGTACTATGCGCCACAGCCATACGCCAAACGCGATGGTCTTAGCTGTTGGTAACGCCACGTGGTCTTCTGGAGCCCCGTCTTCCTGCCAACAGTGGTGTACAGCGTCTACATTCCTCCCAAGTCTTTCTGTAATATTGCAGAAGGAACATCCAGCTTCTCGTGGCCCTATTACACGACCTCCTTCAAATTCAATGAGGTGCTGATAATGACGTCTTTGTCTCCTAAAAGTCTTTCTTGACTAACATAGGTTCGCCACGTCCAATCCCGAAGGTACCAAACGTTCACGATCTCTACAGCATGTATTTAAAGAAAACCTGATTTGTAGACTCATAGTGGCACTAATACCTCCGCTCTTGCATGACTGGCGCGAAATTTAAATGGACATCATCTTTCCAATGCATAAAACGCCTACCAACTTCCGTTTATGTCGCACATCTCCTTTTTGGTGATGCTATTTTCTTCCCGTCAATGTAGATAAGGCGCGAGAAATAGAGCAGCAAAGCTATACCGAGTCCACATCGCCCGATACTGCTATCCGGCTAGAATTTTTTTGAAAGAAAGCACCGTGTGTGAAAGTACTTGGATATTTTAAGGCAAGTTTCAGACCCAGTTTGCCGGTCGGAGTGACAGTGCGGTTCTAGGCGCTACAGTCTGGAACCGAGCGACCACTACGGTCGCAGGTTCGAATCCTGCCTCGGGCATGGATGTGTGGTGTCCTTAGGTTAGTTAGGTTTAAGTAGTTCTAAAATCTAGGGGACTGATGACCTTAGAAGTTAAGTCCCATAGTGCTGAGAGACATTTAAACCAACCAAGTTAATTCGCATAGTGCTCAAAGCAATTTGAACCATTTTTTCAGACCCAGTTTCCAGAAAGTTTCACGGAGTGGTGACTTAGAGCAGTTGTGTGACAGCCTTCACGTGTGTGCTGGACGTTGGTTTTGAACAGTTACATTGAGTCAGAGCTTAAAATAATTTTGATCAGATGCATTTAGGTGTAGCATTCTGAATATTTTGGAATGTATTCCGGTCGGTGGTACAGAAACAGCGTGGCAGCACAGACGCATTTCGTGAAATGGGGACCCGTTGAATTTACACACTTTTGCTATTTTCCATTCTTTGACTGATGGAATATTAAGCGTGATCATGGAGTGGTGCAACATTGTGCGTGAATCAGACGTCAAAGTGTCTCTCTAAGACCTCCGTGTTCAGCAACACCCTCGGTGCCATCCACGAACCTTTTCTGAACACATTAAAAATGTGCCCGTCAGAGACTTCGGCTGCTCTATCTTCTGAGGGCAGGCACCCTTCGAGACCCCTTTGGTGCTAGAGCAGCCGCGAGGCACATCTCAGTCGAATGGGTATCGAAGTCTCTGACGGGCACATTTTTAATGTGCGTGGGTGGCACAGCCGGTGTTGCTGAAATGGGAGCTCCTCAATGATCACCCCACGGAAGGGCGCGAAGCAGGAGGGCTGAAAAAGCGTAATCGCCCTTCACTGCTTCTGATCACGACCAAATTTCGTGGAATGGTTTTGAATGGTCCCTAGTGGTCCCACCCTGAGCACCAGGGCAAAAACTCCTGTTGCATTTCGCTCCTAATGGATTAGATCACTTCCACTGTGATTGTGGTTCCATGATGCCTAATGTGCTGAATAGGGGAGGGTGTCACTAATGTCAAATGTTGTCAAAAACGTCGGCCTTTGCTCGTCGCACTGCGAACTGTCATTTTCGACCGCGAAATATGTGGAAATCGACATCCCAAGAGAAAGGGATCGTTGCATCGGCGCCCTTTAAGCGCCCTCGGTCACCCACAAAAAAAAAAAAAAAAAAGAAAAAAAGAAAAAAAGAAAAAAAAGAAAACCGCGTGATTTCAAACCTAGGTGTCACGATTTCGACCACCAACATAGAGACGTCGAACGAAGGGAAGTGGGTAGAAGGAGGTTTGGTGACCTTCCCATTGCGGGACACGTCCACAATGGCATTAGGAAGAATTGTGGTCAAATTTGGTGTCAGTGTGTCATAACGGTACAGACTCCCTCAAGAATCATATGAAATGTCTGAAACCATATTTTTTTATATGCATCTGGATAGTTGTCACACGAGTCAGTGCTTCCTAGGGACTGTGTCCTGTGTCCTTATATATATATATATATATATATATATATATATATATATATATATATACTCCTGGAAATTGAAATAAGAACACCGTGAATTCATTGTCCCAGGAAGGGGAAACTTTATTGACACATTCCTGGGGTCAGATACATCACATGATCACACTGACAGAACCACAGGCACATAGACACAGGCAACAGAGCATGCACAATGTCGGCACTAGTACAGTGTATATCCACCTTTCGCAGCAATGCAGGCTGCTATTCTCCCATGGAGACGATCGTAGAGATGCTGGATGTAGTCCTGTGGAACGGCTTGCCATGCCATTTCCACCTGGCGCCTCAGTTGGACCAGCGTTCGTGCTGGACGTGCAGACCGCGTGAGACGACGCTTCATCCAGTCCCAGACATGCTCAATGGGGGACAGATCCGGAGATCTTGCTGGCCAGGGTAGTTGACTTACACCTTCTAGAGCACGTTGGGTGGCACGGGATACATGCGGACGTGCATTGTCCTGTTGGAACAGCAAGTTCCCTTGCCGGTCTAGGAATGGTAGAACGAAGGGTTCGATGACGGTTTGGATGTACCGTGCACTATTCAGCGTCCCCTCGACGATCACCAGTGGTGTACGGCCAGTGTAGGAGATCGCTCCCCACACCATGATGCCGGGTGTTGGCCCTGTGTGCCTCGGTCGTATGCAGTCCTGATTGTGGCGCTCACCTGCACGGCGCCAAACACGCATACGACCATCATTGGCACCAAGGCAGAAGCGACTCTCATCGCTGAAGACGACACGTCTCCATTCGTCCCTCCATTCACGCCTGTCGCGACACCACTGGAGGCGGGCTGCACGATGTTGGGGCGTGAGCGGAAGACGGCCTAACGGTGTGCGGGACCGTAGCCCAGCTTCATGGAGACGGTTGCGAATGGTCCTCGCCGATACCCCAGGAGCAACAGTGTCCCTAATTTGCTGGGAAGTGGCGGTGCGGTCCCCTACGGCACTGTGTAGGATCCTACGGTCTTGGCGTGCATCCGTGCGTCGCTGCGGTCCGGTCCCAGGTCGACGGGCACGTGCACCTTCCGCCGACCACTGGCGACAACATCGATGTACTGTGGAGACCTCACGCCCCACGTGTTGATCAATTCGGCGGTACGTCCACCCGGCCTCCCGCATGCCCACTATACGCCCTCGCTCAAAGTCCGTCAACTGCACATACGGTTCACGTCCACGCTGTCGCGGCATGCTACCAGTGTTAAAGACTGCGATGGAGCTCCGTATGCCACGGCAAACTGGCTGACACTGACGGCGGCGGTGCACAAATGCTGCGCAGCTAGCGCCATTCGACGGCCAACACCGCGGTTCCTGGTGTGTCCGCTGTGCCGTGCGTGTGATCATTGCTTGTACAGCCCTCTCGCAGTGTCCGGAGCAAGTATGGTGGGTCTGACACACCGGTGTCAATGTGTTCTTTTTTCCATTTCCAGGAGTGTATATATACCATTCTGTCCAATTTCCTAAAACACTTGATATTAATTGTGAAAGCATATAGAATGTTCCGGAAGGACGTATATTATCGTGATTGTCAGGGGATCGTTGTCATTAATCAAGAAATTTAAGTGTTAATATCAGGCGGCAAATATTAAGAGGCTGTGGAAATGTTGGCATAAGTGGCTGGCACCTCTAATTACCTTAATTGTAGTTGATTGGTGGCATGACACAGAGAACATCATTATCTTGAAAATCAGCTTAAAAGTTAAAACAAAGTAATTTATTTTCATTTGTTATCTATTTTTATGTCCTCCTCAGTAATTAACATCCTTTGTAATTACATTACTAATTAACTCTCCAATTGTTTACACCACACAGCTTTCCGATTTTCAGAATTTAAGGCCTTATTTGTAAATTTTATAGTTAAAGCACGAGATTTGTACTGTCATTGAATGTTAATGACCAAATCCAAACTGTAATTAATTACGTAACTAAAATAATACAAGAGACATTATTGTAACTGAAGTTCAGATTGATTTTTTTATATTTAAAACTACAGATAATACAAAAAAATTATGTAATACGATATTGTATTTTATACCTTATTCGACTGTAACATCAGTTTCTTTACGTTTTGTTGATTTTAATTGTAACATAAAAATTGTACAAAATTAATAATGGGTTCTCTGTAAATTTATTGTTAAAATTCTATATAAAGCAAAGCAGCAGTGCTGCAAGGGAGTCAGTTAGTCGTTGGGTTGTTGTTCTGTCAGTCAGTCAAAGAGATCTGTGAAGTATGGCAGTCAGTGTTTCGTTAACCTGACGAGTATGCACTTCAGTTGTCAATAAATTTTGTGAAGTTGGAAACTGTTATATTCTTTCATCAAATAAACTCCAGGCAATAGAAAGTTGAGTTAAATGTAACGATCCGAGAGGAACGTTGTATTTGATGGAGTTGAGCTTTGATTTGATGACTGAAATTGGATCTGTGTTTAATGAGTGATTCTTTCAGGCAATGTAAAAAAAAAAAACAATGCAAGAGGTAAACGACGACAACTTTTGCCCAGAGAATTATTTGTGATGACAGTCTATAATAAGATCGAAGAAAAAATCATCACCTGCTGTGGGAAGATCGCAAATGATCTGTTGAATATCATTACCTGATGATAATGGACCAAATTCTCGGACTGCGCCGCTGGAATTCAGATGAGTAACTGTGCTTTTCCTTTTATAATTTTAAATGGGGTTGTGTGATTTTTATCTGTAGGATTAACAACGAGACTACGAAAATGAATAAAGAGAAGCGTGTAGGCGTTGAATCTGTAGAAAACACTTCGGAACTAGATCAAGTATCAGTAAACTATCGTCCAACAGTAATCCAAGTGTAGATCAAAGTTTTGGTGGAGATGGTTCCAGTGAAAATGTCGCGATGAGTACTCCAATTGCACAGGGAAGAGTAGGCAGAGATGATTTGTTGATGTTATTAATTCAGCATATGAAAGAAGCGAAGGAACATATGGAACAGATTAAGCAGGATACTAGTAAGATAAGGGAAATCCAGGATGGTTTGGCAAGAATAAAAATTACTGTTGCGACAGAGCAGTAGAAGGAAGGTTAGAGATATTAAAAACTAATTTCACACAAGAATTGCTCAAAAACGAGGAAAGAGTCGAAAAACTAGATAAAAATGTAGAAGTAGAAAATTCTAAACTTAAAAAGTAGAGGTTGTTCAGACTAGGAGAATCTTAGAAGAAAAAAGTAGAAACTTAGAAAAGGAACTCTGAGTTAAAAATTACAGACATTTCTAATGAATTAAGTAATGTAGAACTGGAGTGTGATGAAAAAATAAATTTATGTAAAAATAATGTTGTATATTTAAGTAATAAAGTTGTAGAATTGCAAGAGGGTGCAGCCCAAAGAAATTTTGTTAGCAATATTGTGTATTGCGTGGCATACTTGCTTTCCAGGAGATGGGAAATTGTATCCCATAGATTTTTTACAGCATTGTCAGGATAATTTTAGTAATGACATGACAGACAATGTTAAAATTAAGTTTGTAAAGTGATTTTTGGACAGGGAGGCAATCCTCATGGGCCAATCAGAATGTAAATTCTACCATGTCATATGATGAATTGAGAGAAAGTTCTTAAATACATTTTGGCCAGAATCTGAGCAAGCTAGGATTAAAAGTGAGTTTTTGAATGGTCGAATGTATAGGGAAGTTGATGCTAGCTTGAAGTGTTTTTGCCGGCCGGAGTGGCCATGTGGTTCTAGGCGCTACAGTCTGGACCCGAGCGACCGCTATGGTCGCAGTTTCAAATCCTGCCTCGGGCATGGATGTGTGTGACGTCCTTAGGTTAGTAAGGTTTAATTAGTTCTAAGTTCTAGGCGACTGATGACCTCAGAAGTTAAGTCGCATAGTGCTCAGAGCCATTTGAACCATTTTGAAGTGTTTTTGTGAAAGCCAATTGAGGAAATTAGTACGCTTGGACAAACCTTTTGACTAACTAACACAAATAGATGCCTTAAAAAGGAGATTACCGAAAAGAGTACAGTGGGTGTTGAGTTATGGACCAGACGACTTGTAGGGAAGCAGCCTACTCATGCCGTAGTAAATTCACATCAGTCTTTCCATTGTGTGCCAGCCAGTCCGCTGTAACTAGCTCTGACGTCATAAATGTTGCGCAATACTTTAAAAATCAAGCAAATAACCTAAAACATTTCTTGCATGTCAGGAGTAATACTAAATTAATGTGTGTTGAATATCAGTTCGATAACTTTAGCCATTTTCGAAATTTGGACGTTTTTCTGTAAAAATAATTGGCGCAACAGAAAAGAGCTAGAGAGTTGAAAAGTTATAATTAGATTCACCTTTCATAATTATTTAATAAAAACAGTCTTTTGGATCTCACAAATTAAGATTTTAGTGGAAATTCATGATTTTCTAGTTTTCGTCTTAAAACTAAAGGAAGCAAGGTAGATTAAGTAGGCTAATAAATAAGGCTAGGATGTTTATATTTAAGTAGGTTGGAGATCCGCTATCACCATAAGGATGTGAGAATTTTCATTTGAATACCTATAAAATTGTAGCAATAGCGTATCTCCAAAGGGCCAGTTCAGAGCTCGTCCACTGCGTGCAGTGTAATTAAATTAATTCTCTCGCCCAAAATATTTAACTTAGCCACGTCAAAATTTTATTTTCAATACTTACCTGCGTGCTGAATGCTCATTTAAATTAAGAGCTTCATCGGCCATCAGCAAGAGAAGCTATGATTTATTAGGTAACTTAAAGTGGTGCATTACTAGCCCAGAGGCTAGTCGGGAGAGCCGATTTGATCAGGCGTTCCCTTAGCAGTCCGAACCGCGGCTTTATATATAAGAACGCTGCACGAGGAAGGAAGGCCCCAGTTCTCTCCAGACGCTGAATAACACGCCATCTTTGTCGGGAGTCGCGTCGCGTCGGTATCACTGCTACAAACAGCCTCGGATGCCGTATTCAGTTACTCGAGATGCGCGTAACCAGGAAATCATTTTCAAGTGAAGTGTTAATTCTGGGATGACTTTCATTATCTAGCTTCAGTTTGCGTATTGTATTTTCACGTGCCGTCGCGGGACAGACATTCTACCATTATTTAGCGTGGCGTTTGATGAAATATCATCAAATTATGGCGAGCATTCATTTAAACATTTAATTCGGACATTTATAGTTGCATCAGCGCATTAGACTCTGAACGGCTCTGTTAGTTAGGTTGTATGGATACTTGTGTTTTTCATCTGTGACTTTCAGAATATACTCAACTATTTTCGAATATCGTGTTTGATTAGAAATCCCGGACAATCTCCTAATTCCTCAGAGCTATAAGCTGCAGCTATAATTGTATTCTCAGATGAAGTGGGCACTAGGAATTCTAATTACAGGCTTCACGTTTTGTTAAATCACTTTCTGGTTGCTAAAGTGTAATTAGAGAGCCAGTGTTGAGAACGGCGAAAGACAGCATAAATAACATACTAAATAATAGGAACTGATTCATAATTCAAACTTTTATACAGCAATCAATATTTTCAAAAAATACGCCGCCCCACATATGGTGCATCGGCCGGGAAGTCAACTGGGTAAAAGTGAAAGTGATTTTTAACTATTCGGATTCGCGAGTGAAATGCGACACGCAGCTGAGTAATAGAACAGTGAAAGTGTTACGTGTGCATGTGGACGACGGAATAGGATTAACAACGCATCTGGATTGATGGAGCTGGCACTGAGTCTAGCGGTGCTGCCGGCATCGAGAGAAGCCAGTTTCACATCACCACAGTCGTCCGCTGGAGCAGCCGGAACCGCGCCTGCAATTGCGGGCCACGCAAACACACAACAGCCGTTGGAGTGCCGTCTGCAGTTCAACGTGCCACGTCGCATCAGTAATCCTGGTACGCAGCGCCGGCAACGCCATACGTCTTGCAGAAGTAACTAAGTTAAGTGAAAAGCTGTTAAAAATTTTACTAACCTGCTCTTAAAGACTGTCGGCGATGGAACCGCCAAAAGAAACCGAGTTTAAACTTAAATTAGAACCTATGTCTGTTGAGGGAACTGTAAATTCAGACAACGATTCAAGTGTAAATATGCATGAAAGTAGTAATGTTAAGGTGAAATATGAAATATTGTCTCCTGACAGTAGTTTAAAAAGGTGCAGTGATTCAATAATAGAGACCCCTGTAGTTAAGCAGAAAGCAGAAATTGTTAATTTATTGGATGACAGTTTATCTGATGAATTAAAAACGAAACAACAATCAGAGATGGTAGAGTTTAAACAGGAGAAGTTAGATATGACTGATCAATCAGAAGTTTCATTTAGTTTTGATGATTCTGGTCTTGGAGCTAGTTTTTCGTCACCTGAATGTGATAAAAAGCCAGCTAGTGAGCAACCCAAAGATGCTGGGGCTGTTGATTTAAATGTTACATTACAAGCAATAGCTGCCAGTAATGCTAGAATGACAGCTGAATTAAAGTCTGAAATAAGTGAACAGGTCAAAAGTAGTAATGCTGAATTAAAGTCTGAAATAACTGAGGTCAAAAGCAGTCATGCAAAAATGTCAGCTAGAATGAATTCTGAATTAAAGAATGAAATTGTGGCCAGCCAAATAAATTTTAATAAACGATTGGAGGTAATGGATGATACCTTCAAGGCTGGTTGCAATAAGTTGAAAGAGGATCTAGACAGTTTGAATTATAAAATTGATTACAACCATGAGGATATTAAGAAAAAGGTTGCTCAACAGTTTTCTGAAATGTATAAAACAGTAAAATCCGAAGTTGCTGAGGTTCGCAAAGACTTCCAAATGGAAGATGAGAAGCTGGAGCACAAGTTAACAGAAAAGATCGAGGCGGAATCTGAACTGTGCTCAGATAGATTTAAAGAGGTTAATATAAAAGTAAGCATATGTCAAGCAGACGTAGATGCAATCAAAACTGATACTACTCATATTGTACAAAGAGTAGATAATGTTGAAATGAAAATAGAAAATATTAGTACTAACATCGCTAACATTGAGAGTAAAGTAGATTCAGTAACTTCTGGTAATGGTAGTATACAACAAGTTGTAGCTGCAAACGCCGCTTTTATCGGGTGTCGGCAGTTCTTGCGGTTCGATCCAGATAAAAATATCCACCCGCTAGATTTCTGGAACGATTTTGAAGATGTGATTCCACCAACTTGGTCTGAACGAGAGAAAATCTCATTTATTAGAAGCCATTTAGCAGGTGACGCCATGCGTTGGTCAGCTGATGTTATGTTGAAGTGTAAAACATTAGCGGAGTTTAAAACAGCTTTCATTAATGAGTATTGGTATAGTAACAAGCAAAATGAAGTGTTGAGAGAATTCTGGAGTGGAAAACGCTTCAATGCAGGCAAGGAATCTATTAAAGAATTTGCTAGGTCATGGATTTCACGTTTATCACATTTGGACGAAAAGCTGAAAACTGAAATGATAATACTGGGTCTTGAAGCCAAACTGCCATGGTACTGGCAAACTAGAATTATATCTGCCCCTAGAGACAATCTTGATCGTTTCATTGAATATTTGGAACGTGTAGAACGTGTTGCTGCCAATGAGGAGCAAGCATGTAATAACAGAAATGTCAATAACAATAATAGTAGTTTTAGGAACGAGCAAAATGGCAATGTAAACATCAGAACAGTAGGTGTTCGCCATCCTAAGAGAGGTAGGAATTGGGGAAATAATTATCAGAACCAACAATGGCGTCCAAGGGATAATAATTTTGTTCCAAACAGAATTATGCATGTAAACAACAGTACGGAAAGTAATGCTGTGCCAGTTAACTATAATGAAAATAAAGGAAACAGTAGTAGGCCGAGGCAGGAAAACTAGTTCCCGTCTATGAGGACACTGGCGCTCACCAGGCGGTTACTTTTCCTAAGCCAGTAGTTAAGGGAATTGGTAAGACAGATCAGAATACTCAAACTGAACATGTGGATGAAGTGTCGGTAGCATCTAAGGATACAACAGAAATATTAGATCACTCACAGTATTTGATAGATACCGAGTTAGAGACGCTTTCTAAGTGGGAAGAGAAAGAGAAGGCGCAGCAGTGTAACAGTAGGGAAGAGCTACAAAATACTGAATTGACAGGTGAAGAAGCACAAGAAATTCATGCTTATATTTACGATGAAGATGATGTGCTCTTATCTAAAGTGCCTGTGCAGGATGTTGATAATGTACTAATAGATTTAGAACAGGAGATAAGTGAGAATGTAGAGGGTAGGCTGTTGGGGGCCGATGAACCCAGTAGCTGTGACCAGTTGTCACTTGAGAAGGAACCCGACAATAATAGAGAAAGTGGTTTAGCTGTAACTAGTGTTATGCCCGGTCTGGAGGCGCAGAATCGCTCAGACTACAGTAATTTGGATAATGTTCAGCAAACTAAATGTAATGAAGTCGTGCGGTGTTTCGATTTAAAATTAATGGACCGACTGGAAAAGGCAGCTGAAAATGTAATTCAGGGAACCCCTACACCCTGTGACCTAAATGTGATGAAGACAGATGTCGATCACTTTAGTTGGAGACAAATCCAAAAGGAACTATTAGATGAATTTGAGGAACCACCTGTACAACCTAGAATAAGCCACCCTATAATAATAGTGAATATGTTGGGTATTAAGGTACGTTGTCTCTTACACAGTGGAAGTGAGGTGAGTGGAATATCTCAGTCCTTCTTTGATACATTACCTGGTAAAGACAAGCTTACAGTAATGAGGGTATCAGGACTAAGAATAATTGGTGCTACTGGCAAGGTGTCAAAAACGGTAAAGCAAGAAGCTTTGCTGCCCTTTAAAATTAATGGTAATTTAATTGATCATCCATGTATAATTGTAAACAATCTCAGTATTGAGGTTTTAATTGGTATAGATTTCTTGTCAAAATATCAGAGTGTTGTTGACTTTGAAAGAAGCCAGTTAAAAATGGTCTTGCCAATAACCGGAGTAATTATAGTACCTTTTAGTGATAAACATGTAGTAACTGATGATGAAACTTGGGAGATGCCTATACGAGTTCTGAAAAATAGGAGATATTGGGACGATGGTGTTAATCTTAGTAAAAATAAGCTAAACACAGAAGAAGAAGAAGCAATTATTGTGGACAAAATAGAAGCTAAATTGCAGGAAATCGATAAAATTTCCGCCAATCAGAAGGAAGAACTGATACAGGTTCTAAAAATGTATCATAAAGTATTTTCAGATCGACGTGGCGTGGTCAAAGGTTATGAATGAATGCTGTAGGGAGGAGGTTGTTCTGTAACCTATACACAGTGTGGCAGCTGTGCAGTCCCAGCTGTGTGAGATCTTCTTTCCTTTTAAGGTCTCACTCATTCTTTATCTTTCCTGTCCCCAAAAATTTCGACCTCTTCTTTCCAACACAAAATCTTCCGGTATGAATATCAAGCCAGCATTCAACTAATGAATGCCGTGGGGAGGAGGTTGTTCTGTAACCTCCACACAGTGTGGCAGCTGTGCAGTCCCAGCTGTGTGAGATCTTCTTTCCCATTTCAGGTCTCACTCACTCTTCATCTTTTCTATCCACCTAAAATTTCGACCTCTTCTTTCCAAATACTAAAATTTTCCGTTATGGTTATCAAACCAATAATAAAGTAATGAATGCTGTAGGGAGGAGGTTGTTCTGTAACCTCCACACAGTGTGGCAGCTGTGCAGTCCCAGCTGTGTGAGATCTTCTTTCCATTTCAGGTCTCACTCATTCTTCATCTTTCCTATCTACAAAAATTTCGACCTCTTCTTCCCAACACATTAAATTTTTGGTCATGGCTGTTAAGCCATGTGTTCTGTAACCATTCCATCTACCGATTAGTGAAGAACGAAACCTAATGTGACAAACCTAATAGTGACAAACAACAGAGAAGTATGAAGTAATTAAGATAAAATGTATTTGAGTAACAATTATGTATAGAACCCTGGTAATATAGTAAGTACAAAGTGTTGTTTTATTGGAAATGGTCCCACAATAATATTTTAAAAAGATGTACAAATTCGTGTTCAAGCAGGATCTGAAGTGGCAGTGAAACCTATTGTATGCTGTAGAGCTAACTAATTAATAGTAAAAGAGATTGCTTAGTGTTATGAAAAATATGCAGATAATTTGTAAGAATAGACTCACCTTGTGTAGCAAGGAATGGCAGTGTAATAGAAGTGAGCAGTGTTTGTGGTTGAGACGTGAAGGACACGTCCCTGAAGTATTTATAAGGTTGGAGCTGGCCGTTATTTGGTGTAGTGTGTGACAGGATACACCTACACGTATTGAGGTTATGAGTTGGAGGCGTGAATGCGACCATAGGTACCCTTATGTTAGAGACAGAGCAGCTCATGGTGTCCTATAGGTTTAAGGAATTTAGCATTACGCTCGTCCATAATTACTTGATGCACTTTAGTGGTAGGTCGAGAGAGACTAGCTGTGGTTTCAGCGTCCGATCGAGTGGAAATGGATTGCCACGTGAGCAAACTAATCAGCTGCAATACACTATAGATATGGAATAAATGTGCTATCCTATGCTTTAAATATTAATAGAGTGAGTGTTAAATAAGTACATACACTAGCAACATACACTCCCGGAAATTGAAATAAGAACACCGTGAATTCATTGTCCCAGGAAGGGGAAACTTTATTGACACATTCCTGGGGTCAGATACATCACATGATCACACTGACAGAACCACAGGCACATAGACACAGGCAACAGAGCATGCACAATGTCGGCACTAGTACAGTGTATATCCACCTTTCGCAGCAATGCAGGCTGCTATTCTCCCATGGAGACGATCGTAGAGATGCTGGATGTAGTCCTGTGGAACGGCTTGCCATGCCATTTCCACCTGGCGCCTCAGTTGGACCAGCGTTCGTGCTGGACGTGCAGACCGCGTGAGACGACGCTTCATCCAGTCCCAGACATGCTCAATGGGGGACAGATCCGGAGATCTTGCTGGCCAGGGTAGTTGACTTACACCTTCTAGAGCACGTTGGGTGGCACGGGATACATGCGGACGTGCATTGTCCTGTTGGAACAGCAAGTTCCCTTGCCGGTCTAGGAATGGTAGAACGAAGGGTTCGATGACGGTTTGGATGTACCGTGCACTATTCAGCGTCCCCTCGACGATCACCAGTGGTGTACGGCCAGTGTAGGAGATCGCTCCCCACACCATGATGCCGGGTGTTGGCCCTGTGTGCCTCGGTCGTATGCAGTCCTGATTGTGGCGCTCACCTGCACGGCGCCAAACACGCATACGACCATCATTGGCACCAAGGCAGAAGCGACTCTCATCGCTGAAGACGACACGTCTCCATTCGTCCCTCCATTCACGCCTGTCGCGACACCACTGGAGGCGGGCTGCACGATGTTGGGGCGTGAGCGGAAGACGGCCTAACGGTGTGCGGGACCGTAGCCCAGCTTCATGGAGACGGTTGCGAATGGTCCTCGCCGATACCCCAGGAGCAACAGTGTCCCTAATTTGCTGGGAAGTGGCGGTGCGGTCCCCTACGGCACTGCGTAGGATCCTACGGTCTTGGCGTGCATCCGTGCGTCGCTGTGGTCCGGTCCCAGGTCGACGGGCACGTGCACCTTCCGCCGACCACTGGCGACAACATCGATGTACTGTGGAGACCTCACGCCCCACGTGTTGAGCAATTCGGCGGTACGTCCACCCGGCCTCCCGCATGCCCACTATACGCCCTCGCTCAAAGTCCGTCAACTGCACATACGGTTCACGTCCACGCTGTCGCGGCATGCTACCAGTGTTAAAGACTGCGATGGAGCTCCGTATGCCACGGCAAACTGGCTGACACTGACGGCGGCGGTGCACAAATGCTGCGCAGCTAGCGCCATTCGACGGCCAACACCGCGGTTCCTGGTGTGTCCGCTGTGCCGTGCGTGTGATCATTGCTTGTACAGCCCTCTCGCAGTGTCCGGAGCAAGTATGGTGGGTCTGACACAGCGGTGTCAATGTGTTCTTTTTTCCATTTCCAGGAGTGTATTTGAGTAACCTAATGGCAGACGTGAAACATTATTTGTAGCTCAGCATAAATACACTTCGATGAAGTAAGTACATAATTGCAGATGTGGAACCGACACAGCAGCAGAGGACCAATAAGTGGATTTTGTAGTCAACTAAACGTAGTGTGATTTGAACACTCACAACTGTACTGTTACCAAAAGTTACTCACATGTACAAAGAAGCTGAGAAAACAACTACTAATCAAATATACTCATACTATCTCTAAAAATAAGGTAATCGAAGATGAGTCAGCGAAGTGAATAAAATACAGATTTGTCAGGAATGTACCGAGCATTGGTTCAGTGTTCCGGCCCATAAATAATAAATTGAAATTAAATAGAATTCATGATTGTATGCCCTGAGCATAAATTTTCTCTAGTAAGTGACTAATGGCGTTTTGAGCCATTTGTATACCGATTTTATGACAGTCAAGTAACCATGAGAGTAAAATTAAAAAGATTCTGTTAACTTTGTTCCAGCAAAATATTGAAGGATAAAATGTATATATCCCCATTTCATTGTGACCCACCCTTAGATAATAAGTGAACAGAGTCTGAGGCACTCTTTTTGTTTGTTCTACAGGACAAACCAGATAATGACAGCCTGGTAGCTGTGTGAAAGTGTGGAGTGACTTGGACACAACTCACAGTGACCCCTCCCCTTTCCCCATGTAATTTAGAGTGAACGTGAAGGACGCACACCATAGCAACTTCCCCTCCTCTACCCTTGTGAATGGAAGTGTAGGACGCCAGCCAAAGCGGCTACAACCACGTGTGAAAAAAAAATTGTGAAATTTTCTTTCAGGTTTAGTAAAGACGGCTAAGAGATAATCATCTGTTTATGTAGCATGAATAACTTATTTTCTTTGAATTTGTGTCTGTAAAAATGTATTTAATGGATTTAAGATTTTCATAATATTACATATTTTCTGTGTTTGTTTGTCTAAGGCAATATGTATGCCAAAGTGTTTCATTGACTTTGCTTAAATTTTGAGTAATAATATTGCTTAAGAGGCAGTGAACATGCCCACAATTTAAATAATTAATGTAGGTAATCAGTTTTCTTTTAATGTTTCTACATGTACTCATGTTTCTACATGTACTCTTGCTTCCCTTTCTGTAATTAAATTTTTTTTTGTTCATTAACATTCAAAAACAAAAAATTTAAGTAGACGGTGATGTAGGGAAGCAGCCTACTCATGCCGTAGTAAATTCACATCAGTCTTTCCATTGTGTGCCAGCCAGTCCGCTGTAACTAGCTCTGACGTCATAAATGTTGCGCAATACTTTAAAAATCAAGCAAATAACCTAAAACATTTCTTGCATGTCAGGAGTAATACTAAATTAATGTGTGTTGAATATCAGTTCGATAACTTTAGCCATTTTCGAAATTTGGACGTTTTTCTGTAAAAATAATTGGCGCAACAGAAAAGAGCTAGAGAGTTGAAAAGTTATAATTAGATTCACCTTTCATAATTATTTAATAAAAACAGTCTTTTGGATCACACAAATTAAGATTTTAGTGGAAATTCATGATTTTCTGGTTTTCGTCTTAAAACTAAAGGAAGCAAGGTAGATTAAGTAGGCTAATAAATAAGGCTAGGATGTTTATATTTAAGTAGGTTGGAGATCCGCTATCACCATAAGGATGTGAGAATTTTCATTTGAATACCTATAAAACTATAGCGATAGCGTATCTCCAAAGGGCCAGTTCAGAGCTCGTCTACTGCGTGCAGTGTAATTAAATTAATTCTCTCGCCCAAAATATTTAACTTAGCCACGTCAAACTTTTGTTATGATTACTTTCCTGTGTGCTGAATGCACATTTAAATTGAGAGTTTCTTCGGCCATTAGCAAAAGAAGCTATGATTTATTTAATAACTTAAAGTGGTGCGTTACTAGTCCGGCGGCTAGTCGGGAGAGCCGATTTGATCAGGCGTTCCCTTAGCAGTCCGCACCGCGGCTTTATATATAAGAACGCTGCACGAGGAAGGAAGGCCCCAGTTCTCTCCAGACGCTGAATAACACGCCATGTGTGTCGGGAGTCGCGTCGCGTCGGTATCACTGCTACAAACAGCCTCAGATGCCGTATTCAGTTACTCGAGATGCGCGTAACCAGGAAATCATTTTCAAGTGAAGTGTTAATTCTGGGATGACTTTCATTATCTAGCTTCAGTTTGCGTATTGTATTTTCACGTGCCGTCGCGGGACAGACGATGAAATATCATCAAATTATGGCGAGCATTCATTTAAACATTTAATTCGGACATTTATAGTTGCATCAGCGCATTAGACTCTGAACGGCTCTGTTAGTTAGGTTGTATGGATACTTGTGTTTTTCATCTGTGACTTTCAGAATATACTCAACTATTTTCGAATATCGTGTTTGATTAGAAATCCCGGACAATCTCCTAATTCCTCAGAGCTATAAGCTGCAGCTATAATTGTATTCTCAGATGAAGTGGGCACTAGGAATTCTAATTACAGGCTTCACGTTTTGTTAAATCACTTTCTGGTTGCTAAAGTGTAATTAGAGAGCCAGTGTTGAGAACGGCGAAAGACAGCATAAATAACATACTAAATAATAGGAACTGATTCATAATTCAAACTTTTATACAGCAATCAATATTTTCAAAAAATACGCCGCCCCACAGACTCTGTAGATCAGTTCTTGAGATATGTAGGTAAGTTGGATAGAGCCTTTGAGAGAAATGAGAGGTTAAATAATGGCAGATTTGGCAGTCAATCATCTGGGGGGGGAAATCAGAACAGGAATCAAGGCAGGAATGATAATGAAAATCAGAATAATAATAGTGGTTACAATGGATGTGATAACAGATGGATCAACCATAGTAATGGGAATGGAAACAGAGGGCATCACAACAGGGAGAGACCTTAGAAGAATAGTAACAGACAATTAGGTAATCACCAATCAAGACGAGGCAATTTAAACTGATGGACGCCTCATTGGGAGCCTGTCAATTTGGGGCGAGAAATAAGTACCAAAATCAGGCTAAACGCCACCGGCCTAGAGACATTGAAAATAATTACACAAGACAGAATAATCGAAGATATTGGAGTGGGAATGACAGGACTAATGTAAGAAGAGCACATCAGATTAGCAAATTACAGTTTGACAGTAAATTCTAGAAAAGTATGAATGAAAGTGTGGAAGATACAAGGATTGGCGTCTGTAAGAATGTTGAAGAAATTCTGTTAGGGGAGGAAACTATCTCGAGTCTATATAATCAGAGTGGTGAAGAAGTTTGCGAAGAAAATGTTGGTTCTAATGGTAATCTTGATGAGTTTGGATTAAGTAAATTAATGGAGGAAGAATCTATCCGTGTTAAACACTTAAGTGATGATACTTGTACTGGTGTACTTGTAAACAATGCTGATGATCATTGTAAAGATGTTGTAGAAGTGTCTGGTATTGGAGAAGATAGCGTGTGTGGTAATGTTGATAATGGAAGTGTCAGTAGTAATGATGACTGGGAGGAAGAATTAGACGGCATGGTGCATATGGAGGTTAAAGATGATTTAATTAATAGTGAAGAAGATTATGTCAGTAGTATTTGTGAAGAATATGAGAACCAGATGGTACCAATGGAAACTGGGAAGGTACCATCAGAAAAGGATCATGTGGACAGCCATTATGATTTAGATGTGACGCTAGAAACGTTATGGGATACTTACAAGGGTTATGGTGACAGTGACAGAGTAAAAAGGGTCATCAGGATTATTTGTGAAGAATTGCATTCCAACTGGGAAGGTAGAACCAGTCAGCAGGCTTACAGCGAGATCTGTTCTGGGAAAAGAATACAGTGCGTAATAGAGGGACATGACATCAAGCAATCATCTGATGTAGCTCTAAGTAAAATTCAGACATGTAAGAGAAATTGTGCGGGCAAAAATGGTATAAACGACTTGGACTTTAAAGAGATTGAGGATGATTTCTTGTGTGAAGATGAGGAAAGCAGGAAGGAAAAAGTTTTGGGTTGCCAGTATATACGTATAAAAGTTGCAAATTATGAGGGAGTTTGCCTCTCAGGCATGGATAGTCCTGTTTGTGCCATTTCTGAAAAATTTAGAGACCAGATAAGACACAGTGTTGACTTTGAAGAATATCCTGTTATTGGAATTAAAATTAAAGGAGGAACTGGTAGGCACAGCAAAGTTGTAAATAGACAAGCCTTTATAGCTTTCACCATTAGTGATGTACAGTATAATTAAGGATGTTTGTAGTACCTGACCTCATTGAAAATACTTTGTTCGAAATGTGTATGAAATCTTATGGGACTTAACTAAGCTTACACACTACTTAACCTAAATTATCCTAAGGACAAACACACACACCCATGCCCGAGGGAGGACTCGAAACTCCGCCGGGATCAGCCGTACAGTCCATGACTGCAGCGCCATAGACCGCTCGGCTAATCCTGTGCGGCGAAACAATTTTGTTTGGAACGAATTAGATACAGGGAGTAAATGGATATTTTGCCCTGGAATAACAAAAAAATGATCGTGTGAAACCCAGCTCGCGCTATTCGTCCACGAGACTCAGAGGGCCATAGACACGGGTTCCCAAGTAGATGCCATGTTTCTTGACTTCCGCAAGGCGTTCGATACAGTTCTCCACAGTCGTTTAATGAACAAAGTAAGAGCATATGGACTATCAGACCAATTGTGTGACTGGATTGAAGAGTTCCTAGATAACAGAACGCAGCATGTCATTCTCAATGGAGAGAAGTCTTCCGAAGTAAGAGTGATTTCAGGTGTGCCGCAGGGGAGTGTTGTAGGACCGTTGCTATACATAATATACAAAAATGACCTTGTGGATGACATCGGAAGTTCACTGAGGCTTTTTGCGGATGATGCTGTGGTATATCGAGAGGTTGTAACAATGGAAAATTGTACTGAAATGCAGGAGGATCTGCAGCGAATTGACGCATGGTGCAGGGAATGGCAATTGAATCTCAATGTAGACAAGTGTAATGTGCTGCGAATACATAGAAAGAAAGATCCCTCATCATTTAGCTACAATATAGCAGGTCAGTAACTGGAAGCAGTTAATTCCATAAATTATATGGGAATACGCATTAGGAGTGATTTAAAATTGAATGATCATATAAAGTTGATCGTGGGTAAAGCAGCTGCCAGACTGAGATTCATTGGAAGAATCCTAAGGAAATGCAATCTGAAAACAAAGGAAGTAGGTTACAGTACGCTTGTTCGCCCACTGCTTGAATACTGCTCAGCACTGTGGGATCCGTACCAGATAGGGTTGATAGAAGAGATAGAGAAGATCCAATGGAGAGCAGTGCGCTTCGTTACAGGATCATTTAGTAATCGCGAAAGCGTTACGGAGATGATAGATAAACTTCAGTGGAAGACTCTGAAGGAGAGACGCTCAGTAGCTCGGTACGGGATTTTGTTGAAGTTTCGAGAACATGTTCGAGTCAAGCAGTATATTGCTCCCTCCTACGTACATCTCGCGAAGAGACCATGAGGAGAGATTAGAGCCCACACAGAGGCATACCGACAATCCTTCTTTCCACGAACAATACGAGACTGGAATAGAAGGGAGAACCGATAGAGGTACTCAAGGTACCCTCCGCCACACACCGTCAGGTGGCTTGCGGACTATGTATGTAGATGTAGATGTAGAAAGTTAAGGCTTACCAACCCAAAAACAGATGTAACACATGTGACTGAACTAATCATCGAAAATTGCCTAGCGAACAATTTTCAAATTAGAAGAGTGATTTGTCCGAATGAAAAGATTGACATTAACGAGGAAGACAATGAAGAAGAATGAGTGAAGACAAGTATGCTGAATTAGTGGTCACGTTCCGAGAGGAACGTTATATTGTAACATCATTATCCCACCTTGCACCTGACATGTTCTTCTCACCTGTAGTCTTAATTTCGCATGTGTAGATACCTTGCTCTTTGAAGCGTCTTAGAGCCCGAGGGTGAAGTCGCAGGTCGCCACGCTTTTGCGCCATTACAGTGAAAGGTTGTAGGCAAATTACAAACTTATGCATCTGAATGGGAGGCAATTACGACATTTTGAAAAAGTGATATTTTTTGCTTGTGGATTTGGCTAAATTATATGTTGTTTAGCAGAGCTAGCTGTACATTGTATGAAATACCAAACGGTAAATAAAGAAAGAAAGAGAAAAAAACTCGACATGTCTCGGACCCTCCACCTACAACTGCCAGGCCGCCTCCCTCAGAGACAGGGATCCGACAAAGTACCGCCGCCGGCCGCTGTGGACAGCAAGGGGGAGGGTGGGGGGGACGGGGGGGGGTTATAAATAAGCTCATTAAAACTCTCCTACTTGAAAGCCGGCTTCGGGAAATCCTCTTGTCTTTGACGACAAGAAAAAGAAATACAAGAGCTGCTCAAACTAAAACTTTACCCTCAAGAACTTAAGACAAAATTCGCGCTCTCCGAACCCCTCCGAATTTAAGAGTGTGCCGTAATGTTGCGTTGTTAATACCTTGAGAGATGTTAAGCCCACGTCGCTCCCCGGTAAGGAGCCGCGGTTCACTTACAGTAGCAAACATACACACTGCAACCCCCAATATTCTCCAGCAACTCGACGATTCAGAAAACAGATAGTTACCTATCCCCATATTACTTTCACTCCAGTAATTTACTTACGCACTCCTTTCGGATATATTCATGTCTTCGTTTTAAATGAGACACAGTATGAAACAGCGACAGTGACATGTTTGTAAACAGCAGGTAGAGGGTTCACCACTCGCTATTACACAGGGTATTAGGAAACTAAGTGCAGACGCTTTTATTGATGACTGAGTACAATGTACTGAACAACGTTACATCAGTTTCTTGATGACTGGGCCTGCAGTCAAATTTATGTCTTGAAAGGACATTGTAAGTAAGGTTCTCGTATCACTGCATAAAACATTTATTGATTATTACGACAGCTGTTTCGCAAGATTTCCATTTTCAGCTCCGTCTGCGTTGTCCTAACGTATATAAAACATCTGATATGACTGTATTTGGTGACTAATCACGTTACATTTCACCTGAAATTCTAAAATATCGGTATCACATTGATTTTGTGCTATTTTATACACTATGGCGTAATATTTCAATATAATATTGTAATTATTTCCTGTAACTTTTTGACAGTTCACGCCAGAGAAGTTTTATATTTACAGTCATCAGATAAAGTCACTCCGTTAGCTATGTACACTGAAGCGGTATAGGCACACGTATTCAAATACCGATATACGAGGGTTGTAACTTTAATAGTGGCAACTATTTATTTACACCTCGTACAAAATATATACGTGTTTCAAAGTTTTAATGACCTTCAAAGTAGTCACCAGTACTGTGTATAACCCATTCCCAGCGATGTGTAAGTCGTAGGCTACTCTTAGCAATGCCAGTTGTGTTGACAGTTCGAGCGGCGCGGCCTATTGCCCGATGAATTTGTAGCAGTTCTGAAGCTAATGCCGTGAAGTGTTCCCTTCAGTTTAGAAATGGAGTTGAACTCACGAGGGCTTAAGTCAGGGGAGTGCAGTAGGTGGTATAGCACTTAGCAGCCCCATCAGTCAAAGAAATCAGTAACAGCTTGCACTGTACGAGCGTGAGCATTGTCCTGCAAAATGATGGTCAGGTCCTGGAGAAAGTGTCATCACTTCTATCTTTAGCTGTTCATTTTTGGAACATAACCTACGACCAGCTTAGAGATAGAAGTGATGACATTTTCTGCAGGACCTGACCATCATTTTGCAGGACAATGCTCAAGCTTGTACAGTGCAAGCTGTTACTGATTTCTTTGACTGATGGGGCTGTTAAGTGCTATACCACCTACTGCAATCCCCAGACTTAAGCCCTCGTGAGTTCATCTCGATTTCAAAACTGAAGGAAACACTTCACGGCATTCGCTTCAAAACTGCTACAAATTTGTCAGGCAATAGAACGCTCCACTCGAACTGTCAACAACTGGCACTGCTAAGAGTTGCCTACGACTTACACATCGCTGGCAACGGGTTATACACAATACTGGTGACTACTCTGAAGGTCAGTAAAACTTTGAAACACGTATTTACTTTGTACGAGTTGTAAATAAATAGTTGCCGCTATTAAAGTTACAACCCTCGTATTTAAGCAGGAGAACACGGCACTGCGGTCGGCAACTCCTATATAAGACAAAAAGTGTCTGGCACAGTTGTTAAATCGGTTATCAAATTCTAAGTGAGTCTGAACGTGGTGTTAAAGTCGGCACACGAGCTATGGGACACAGCATCTCCGAGGTAGCGATGAAGTGGGGATATTCCCGTACGACCATTTCACGAGTGTTCCGTGAAAACGTCAAAACTCCGACATCGCCGCGGCCGGAAAAAGATTCTGCAAGAACGGGACCAGGGACGATTGAAGAGAAAGCGTTCAACGTGATAGAAGTGCAACCCTTCCTCAAATTGCTGCAGATTTCAATGCTGGGCCATCAGCAAGTGTCAGCGTGCGAACCACTCAACGAAACATCATCGATATGGACTTTCTGAACCGAAGGCTCACTTGTGCACCCCTGTTGACTGCGCCACACAAAGCTTTACGCCTCGCTTGGGCCCATCGGCACGGACATTGGACTGTTGATGACTGGAAACATGTTGCCTGGTCGGGCGAGTCTCGTTTCAGATTGTAGCGAACGTATGGACGTGTACGGGTATGGAGAAAACCTCTCGAATCCATGGACCCTGCATGTCAGCAGGGGACTGTTCAAGCTGGTGGAGGCTCTGTAATGGTTTGGGGCGCGTGCAGTCGGAGTGATATGGGACCACTGATACGTGACAGGTGACACGTTCGTAAGAATCCTGTATGATCACCTGCATCATTTTGTGCATTCCGACGGACTGGGAAATTCCAGCAGGACAATGCGACACCCAACATGTCCAGAATTGCTACAGAGTGGCTCCAGGACCACTATTCTGTGTTTAAACACTTCAGCTGGCCACCAAACTTTCCAGACATGACTGTTATTGATCTTATCTGGGCTGCCTTGTAACGTATTGTTCAAAAGAGATCTGACCCCCTCGTACTCTTACGGATTATGGACAGACCTGCATGATACATGGTATCGGTTCCCTCCAGCGCTACTTCAGACATTAGTCTAGTCCATGTCACGTCGTGTTAGAGCACTTCTGCTTGCTCGCGGGAGCCCTACACGATATTAGGCATGTGCTCCAGTTTCTGTGGCTCTTCAGTGTATAAGTCTCGACATCATAGACGTACTTGAAAATCGAAATCTTCCGAAACAGTTGTCGTAATAGTCAAGAAATGTTTTAAGCAGTGATACTGGAACCATAGATATTTTATCTTACAACATTTACTGTGCAAATATAAAACATCTACGGTGTGAACTATCAAAAAATTACAGGAAATATTTACAACATTATATCAAAATACTACGCCACACTGTATAAAACAGCACAAAATCGACATGAAATCCATATTTTAGAATAACGTTCCATCAGTCTTCACTCCATTTGCAGAATAATAATTACAGTTTTTTGAGTAGTATGTTCTTATGTTGGTTAACACCTCCAAGTGCAAAAGGTGCAAGGAAGCCATTAATGTTTATTTTCCCTTGAAAAGCAGGTCAGGTGCTGAAGGGACGATACGTGGTTGCAAAACAGATAGTCTATACTGATAGCCGCGATCTGCTTCACGGCGCTGCTACGACCATGCAGGAAACATCAGGCAGTAAATATGTCATGTGTCTGTGAGAGGACCGTTAGACACAGAGGTAAATAACTAACACACCAGACGTGTATACATACGAATGTACCAATGATTACAACATCTGTACCTGTACCCCAAACACCCTGTATATAGATAACAGGGGCACTCATAGAGTTTTATAACTGAAGAAAATTTAACAAGCCGAGATCGCTAAAAAAAGCGTTTCATTGGATGACCAGTTTCGATAGAGCATTCTATCATTATCCTATCTTGGGCTTTAAAATTTTTTACACTATATTGTTCACCAGGATTGAATTTGCTTCACATTGCATATACAGTTCCCACTGCCATGAGGAACACAACTGATCAGCATGTCAAATGTACAAGTACGAGGGTTATGCGGAAAGTAAGGAACGATCGGTCGCGAAATGGAAAATACAGTGAAAATGTGATGAAGCTTTGCACAGATGCGTTGGGCACTGTGTCTAGTACGGGCCGGCTGGAATGGCCAAGCGGTTCTAGGCGCTACAGTCTGGAACCGAGCGACCGCTACTCGCAGGTTCGAATCCTGCCTCGGACATGGATGTGTGTGATGTCCTTAGGTCAGTTAGGCTTAATTAGTTCTAAGTTCTAGGGGACTGATGACCTCGGAAGATAAGTTCCATAGTGCTCAGAGCCATTTGAACCATTTTTTGTCTAGTACGCCCATCAATCGCATCACGTCTCTCTTTTGAGTTCTGAGAACACAGCGAGAACGTAAAGATGGCTAGAAATTAGCGTCTCCCACCTAGTATGAGGGCCTGGCGAGAGATTTCGCCTGAAGCTATGCAACCCACATAACATAACTGTCATGCAGTTCGTTCTACATGACAATTCTCGGCCGCACTCTGCAGAAGCAATGAAGATGCTCCTGGAGCGTTTTCGATGGAAAGTGTTTGATCACCAACAATACAGCCCATAACTGGCTATCCCTGAGGTTCATCGCCGCTCAAATGAACTTCTGGCTGAGACAGACAGACCGTGAGCTGCAATCCAGAGTAGAAAATTGTCAAAAAGCACTGGCGGCTGTCTTCTATAACAAGGGAATTGAAAAGCTGGTACAACGCTATGACAGATGTGTAAGTCTGAGCGGGGACTGTTTAGAAATGTAGCTGGAAGGTGTAGCTAACCGTTGCAAATAAAACAGATTTAATTTTCACTGTGGTTTCCATTTCGCGACCTACCGTTCCTTACTTTCCGAATAGCCCTCGTATTACATACAAATATAAACATATATAAGTGTTAATCTTCAGCACCAGTTGGCAACTGACCAGTCTGTAGTTACGTTTATATTTGTACACAATACTGTTACATTCGATATGCCGATGTATAGTTATCATGACAGTGGGAAGTGCATATGCAATGTGAAGCATCTTGCAACACTGATGGACAACAAGTTGCAAAAATATTAAAGGATACAATTCTATGATGACATTACAGCTCTGTCGAAACCGGTCATCCAATGAAACTCTTTAGCGATGTTGGTTATGAAGTTTGCTTCGGTTATCATACACTGCAGGGCACTCACAGGTCGACCATGTCAGGAATATACATAGAGTTTTAATTATCAAAGAGAAAAAAAGTCATGCTGCGACCATGTACCTCGGTGGTGGTGTTAATTTTTCCCTCTACAAGGTGTAGAAAATCTTACGTGTTCATATCTGCAGAGTTATAAGACGAGATATAAAGAAACACTTCCGTCACGTGACAAAATGTCACATGTGCACCGTTTGGTCATTTGGGTTCCTAGAAGATCTCCACAGTAGACTTTCTTTAGGTCAATGTTCACAGTTGTTTTAACTGTTTTGTAGGCAACGCGTTGACGTTGGAATCGGGTTTGAAATACAGTTACATCTTCCGTGTAGGAAGCGTAAGTTCGCATCACTGCTAGCATCGTCCAAGTCCCTGGATAAACCAACCGGTAATTATTGTTTATGTTATGTTACATTTTCATGAACATGTCTATTAGTGTTTATAGGTTATCGATGGCTGATTACACTGTAACTGAGTTACTTCGAGTGCACGTCATTTATGGGTAAAGCTCAACGCAACAGTGAAACAGCAAGGCGCCTGTACGTAGAACGATTTCAAGGAAGGAGCTTACCGATCAATGTCATGTTTCCAAGACCTGACGGCCGGTGAAACACAGTACCTCAGATGGGAAACTGGTAGATCTTACAGTGTGTGAACTATTCAGTTTGAGGAAGCTGTTTCAGCGAACTGAAATTAACCCCAGCACCAGCATACGATCCATATGTCCAACGTCAGTGTGTGGATAAGACTGCCATGCATACATTTAAGTATCAGAAGGTACAAAACGTATCAGCTGATGATTACCCAGCTTGAGGATCCTGCCAAAAGCGTCTGCACCAGTTTGTAAACACTCCCAACTTCCAGACATATGTTTCGTTTACTGACTAGGCTGTCTTCACAGTGAAAGGAACGTTCGGTGCCATGCCTGTGAGTTAGAAAATCCGACTGTAATTTGTATTTTCCACCACCAACAGATGTACTGGTGTTGTTCACAACCATATGACCAGCTTGCGTCTCCTGGTTAACACTATGTCGAGGAACTTACTGTCTCGTTCTCTGTGAAGGAATACTCGAAGTGTTGGAGAATGTTCTACGGGCAGTCAGGCTACGGTTATTGTTCCGGCACGACACGGACCAACCATACTCTGCCGCTGATGCCAGCGAACATTAAGAGATAGGTTTCCTGTAACTGATGGATTGTAAGGGGTGGGACGTTCTCCAGACCTCACTTCTATGGATTGCTTTTGTGGGGAGGAGGGGGCGGGAGTGATGAAGCTTTTGGTGTAGTCGACACCAGTAGACACTCCGGAATGGCTGGTTGCCAGTTTGGCTATAGCTACAGCCGTTGTTAGTGAAACGCTTGGTAGTTTAGATCGTGTTGGACGATGTTTAGAGCCCAGATTCCAGTTGTGCATGAATGGAAACGGACGAAATTGTCGACAAAATTTCTAAAACAACATTCATCACACAGTAGTTTGACCACAGTCTCTGAACATCACTAGCTTCAAAATCCTCATGGACCCAGGGATCTACATTACATTAACCCAAGCAGTACCAACGTATTTACCATAACGCGCTTTACCGAGGGGTGGGGGGTGGGGGGGGGGGGAAGTGCTTCCTTATGCCTACCATAAGAAATTGAAAGAATGCAAAATTCATTAATTATTGTTGACTTATATTAGAAACATACTTTTTAAAGAGATACTGAGGCGTATCTAGGTTACAGAACCTGAAAATTTCTGTTACCATACTCTTAGCAATATCAACACACTTTCGTGTACTACCCACAGTACAAAAATGAAATAAAATAAACATAAATAAATAAAAAATAAAATAAAATAAAAATAAAAGTCTAAAAATGCCAAATTCATTGATTGGTTTTGTGCTTTACTCACAAGATAAGTTTTAAAGAGATAGTTAGGTGTAAGCAATGTCTTGAACCTAAAAATACTGAATATGACGTTTATGAGGACACTGCCATCTCTGTATATAACAGACAATACCCAGACTGACTGACTCACAGACTCACCATCGCCCAGCCCCGCTAGGGACAAAAACTTCAGATTTGGACAAGTTGTGGATCTTATACTGTAGACGTCATTTAAGAAGGGTTTTGAAGCCATTTTGACTATTTTTCGACCATGACTATCTCAAGAAATATGTAAAGGTTTTTTGAAATTACCGCTACCAGTCACAAACTTCGTCAACTATTGTATTACTTATTTATTAGCGACATGTTTCGAGGGAATACCTCATCTTCAGGCTAAATAGCATTACAAAAACAACCTTAAAATAAGGTCATATTGATGTTACATAATATTTTCGTAAATGCTGCGGTCATCCTGCAGAAGAACAGAAAACTTAGTAAGCGGCGATGTTACTTTGGAAGCTGGACTGATGTTTGCACGAAAATGTTTTGTAACTGCCACTCACTTTGTTCTGCTGGCGTGGCAGTCTCGTTGTGATGCGTTGAGATGTTCCCATTTCCGTGGCTCTCTTGGTCACTGTTCACAAATTGTCACTAACATGGCAGTAACTTGGAAACACGATCACAGAATAACCACAACATTTACGAAAAGACTATGTGAGATCAATATGACCTTATTGTAAAGTTGTCTCTGTAATGCCATTTAGCCTGAACATGAGGTGTTCCCTCGAAACAAGTGGCTAAATAAATAGGTAATTCAATGGTTGACAAAGTTTGTGACTGGTAGCGGTAATTAAAAAAAAAACCTTTACGTATTTCTTGAGACAGTCACGGTTGAAAAATAGTCAAAATGGATTCAAATTCTTTTATACCAACAAGCCAAGTTGATCGAGTATTTCAGGCATACATAAACATGAAAATGAAAATACTGAAAACTAACTCAAGCATAAAGTTCAACAAAGTATGTTTGAAAGAGGATTTTACCCCCAGATATGTAAGACTAAAAACAAACAACAGTTCTTTCTCTGCCAAACAGGTTAAAAACAAAGGTGAAAAAATATGGTTGATAACTGAGGTGAAACAACAGTACAAAAAGAAAAACCACTTAAATGTGTTAGCATATAAATTGCACTTAGAATTGCTACTACTCACCCATCCATTTCAAGCACCTTTCTTCCAAGATGTCATAAATGAAGCTCTAAACGAAAATTACAACAGAATTAAAGCAACAAGTATGAAGAAACTAGGTCAACTCAGGCAGTCAAACACTTACCTCACTTACAACACCAAAAGTCAGACTTCCCACAAATTTTTCCCAAGAGTAGCCAATTCCACAAATATTCATTTTAATAATAACGAACACTCTCTGCTAAATAAAGGCCTTAAACATAACCTAGAACCTGAACTCAGTCAGCAGAACATTAAAGACATCATTTGTTCAATCAGAATGCCAGCAGATGTAGCCAAACTAAACAAAAATGAACAAACAATAAGGGGACATAAAACTAACAAATTAATAGAGAAACACCTTAACAATAATCCACTAAAAGAAGCTACAGAAGAGAACCAGTTACTTAAAAACATCAACAAGAAGCAAATTGAGGGCAATACATTAGCAGTAAAATCTAACAAAAGCAGTACAGTATCCATCATGGACAAACATTGAAAGGGTACAGTACCGCCCGACATTAAAAATAGGTACAACTTACTTCATTATTTTTGTCAGAACAACACATTTTTTGTAAAATAACTCAATTTCAATTAATACAGCGAAGCCAGATACTAGTGTGGGAAAGAATGATAATTTATTTATTTAATTGATCACATGTGCACTCCCACAAAATAAATCCCTACATCCAGTTTGGTGAGATCTGTGAAATGAATGAATGTATGGTCGTCTGCTAACCGCAGATAGTGAATGTGAATATATGATCATCTTTGAGACGATCCTTTGGCCACCTTTGGTGGGACCAAAGAGATGAAATTTACCAGAGCTTTGAGCGCCTGAAATGTGGCTGACCAATACGATAGCAAGGTGCTTCCCCACCTCGATAGAGATGGGAGATGACCTAGAGAACGGCCATATTTCAGCACTCTGCCGCTGGATCTTGTGGTGTTAAGAGCTGTTTTAGTTGTGCTCCGTAATGACGAAAGAGTGGAGACTTGGTATGCATGTGCAATATTTAAGAGTAGTTTGAAATAATAATTTCTCTATCTCAGGAACTTTTGTGCGGAGAATTAAATGTCAGGCAGGTAATATTAAGGGGATTGTAGTAATCTTCGGAAGTGACCAACCGTCACAATGAAACCACGTGTAGCTATAAGTTGAAATACTTCCGTGTGCTTAAGTTAAGCTGAATTACTAGCGTGTGTACAATAAGTTGAAATATTTAAGAAATAGCGTGTGTACCATAAGCTGAAATATTTAAGAAATGGCGTGTGCAGGACTTGAAATTAGAGACGAGTACTTCCATGTGGTGAGTACTGTGTGAGTCTCAATCTGTGTAGGAGACAAAGGATAAAGAGAAGTACTCGTCCGTGGTATCAGTTGAGGACTCGCGTGTGTGCTTAATATTACTTTGTGTAATAGGATTCCGTGTGACGCTAGATTTAAACTCTGAGAGAGAATCAAGGTGAGTCGGCCGTCTATCCAGCAACGCCACTTGGCTTGCATTGCACTGGAAGACGTGCATATATCTCCAGAGTTCACAGTAGGAAAGTAGAATTACAAAGTGGGGCAGTGTCGCGAGAAACTGGGATAAATATTAATTGAAGTGGGAAAGCTGAAAGTGATAATGTTGTAACCATTCTCTGTGTAGTATTTCATATTGTTGTGTGGTGTATGTCATGTAATTTGGGTATGTGTGGTTTGCATGGGAGAGTAGCAAGGTAGTTTCAAAAGATTAGCGGGTTATGCATGTTCCTTCGGTACCGCTCGGTCTGGAGGAAAGTTTTGTGATGATGATTGTGAGAGTCGAAGTGTGAGGTATAATAAAAGATCCACCATCCTATCCAGGAAGTGCACTGTAGCGTTAAATAATTACGAGACCATAATATAGAGATTCACTAATGTAAAGCCATGCCCACTGGGCGGAATTTCTCATGTGATATTGTTGTAGGTTATAGAATTTGTGTGTTTAGGTTAGAGAATTTATCGGAATAAATCAGATAGTGAAAAGAAAGAGATTGCTAGACTTTTCCTTCAAATTGTATGTTGCCATAATGTCCCGAATTTATAATGTGTGCGCCATTCATATTCAGTGGGATGGCCACGTGTTAATAAAAGCCGTTAAATAAAAGACAAAAAGAAAATGTGGTATTGCCAGTGCGTAGTGTACAGTCAGAGTTCTGTAAATCACTGATAGTCAGATATGCGTTTCCGTTGCGTAGTAATCATATAGGAGGATAACTTGTAACTAAGTTTGAGTACTAGAGTTCATGTTACTCGTCAAATAAGAAAGAATCCACTCGCTTGGCAGACCACTCATCTTGCAGCCCTGACTGCTTGATGCCACAGTATGAGCAAGGCATGTGGGTGCCTCTCATAATTTCGACCCTGCCAGGATTCTATTTTGCCAGGATCGCTTGCCGTTAGGGTTTGCTGTTAAGATTTTTTTTTTGATGGAATATATTGTGATAGCGCTAAGAAGTAAATTTTTTTTGGTTTGCAAATTCTTTCTGGATTGGTGAGGATCTTTTATTTTTTATGTAATTAATTGCTATATCGTCCAAGGCTGGAATATCGTGGTATAATTTTTTTTGCGTAGTGTCCGTAGTAACTAGGTCGCAGTCGAAAAGTGTAGCCACCATGGAGAATAGCGATTCTGGGGTGAACGTAGCAGTGCAGCAGGAAGTAGCTGTTGACCATGGGTTAATGAGCGAGAAAGACAAACAGTCGGAAGGGGCTGAATTGTTCAGTGGACCGCTGCTAGGTGACCCTTTATGCGGCGGGCTTTGTTCACAATCGGGGGCTTTTCCCGACGGCGCGGGCGAGCCGGGACTACATCAGGTATGCAGTGAAAGTGCAGCCACCCTTAGCGAGGCTACGGTTTCTCAGGCGAACGAGGTGAGCGCGTCGAAAGTAGCAAATGACAATGTGATACTACAGTTGTTACAGAGGATGGATAGAGATAATAAGGAGAGAGATAGGGAGAGTAAGGAGAGAGATAGGGAGGCTAAGGAGAGAGATAGGGAGGCTAAGGAGAGAGATAGGGAGACTAAGGAAAGATTGGAAGCAAATAAGGAAAGATTGGAGGCGATGGATAGAGATAATAAGGAGAGAGATAGGGAGACTAAGGAAAGATTGGAAGCAAATAAGGGCTGATTGGAGGCAATGGATAAGGGAAATAAAGAGGCAATGAGGAAGCTACACACAGTTATCGATGAGCGTCTGTCCGCAGTTAATAATCGGTTAGATGAGGGGGAGAAGAATCTGGGTGTGGTGAAGCAAGTATGTGATGCTGTGAAAGAAAAAGCCAATAATCTGGAGGTACGAATAAGTGCAATAGAGAGCGATATTACAGAACATAGGGGCGTGTGGCCGGATGAGCGAATCAAAGAGATAGTGGAGGACTTACTTGCAGATAAACAAGGGGCATTAGACAGCGTGGAAGCTCAAGTCACACGGCAGAAAATGGCGCTAAATAAACACAGGGATGAAGTTGCGGAGGTAGTGGCCAGAATGAATACGATTAGCGCAGATGAAGAAAAGATCAGTATAAGGGGCGAAACAGGCTCTGACAGTACGCAGCGAGAGGTTTATCCCGACCAGGAGGAGATACAATCACTATTACAGTTTAAAGAGGCACAATTAGAAACGAATAGGAAACATAGGGAAGAACTAGCACAGTTGCAATTAGCGTGCAGAAGCGAAGGTGAAACACCACCAGGTAGACTGCAGAGGGAGAGTGAGATAAATTCAAAAAACGAAAATAGGCAGAAAGAGGAAGACGAACTCAGAGAGTTAGAAGAACGGTTGTGTCGGATAAAACAGGTGGTAAACCCAACTGGGTATAGCCCAAGGTCGGAAAATATAAGTGCGGAAGAAGAATGTAGGAGGCACTTCGTGTCGATACAAACGTACACTTGTTTTCCGGATCCTGATAATTACCAACATCCATGCCCGTGGCTGTCTCAATTTCAAGATTCATTACCTTCATCGTGGGGACCGCTCCTCAAAATGAAGTTTGTGTGTAACCATTTGAGGGACGAGGCTAGAGCGAAAATGCAGGAAGTTATTAAAGACTGTAGTAGCTACAAGATGTTTTGTGACAAGTTTTTAAATGAATTCTGGTCGAAAAGTAAGCAGGACCAGGTTAAGCAAAGCATATTGATGATGCCAAATTGTAACGAAGGTGGTATAAGAGATCCAGTGTCGTGCTATCAGGAAATGCTGAGACGAAACAGGTATTTGGATGTGCCATACGAAACTGGGGAGCTCATTAGGATCTGTATAACGAAGTTGCCAGTGAGATTGCGCAGAGATATAGTGATAGCAGGCAGAGGCTTGAACGATTCTGCGGCATTTCAGCACTTCTTACAAGAACTGGGTAATGAGAGCAACATTGTGAACGGCGACATGACTCATAGGTCAGACAGAGTTGAGGATAGGAACGGTAGAAACTATCAGAATGACAGGAGAGCATGGAATCAGAGGAATGACGGAAATGGAAGATGGCGAGGAAATAGGGGGCAGAATTCATGGGGATATCGACCAGCAAACCGGGAAAATAGAAGATGGGACAGAGATGGAAGAAGGAGGGAAAATGAAAATGGTGGGCGAAGAGAGGATAGGCAGTCATTGGGATCACGACAGGACAATCATTGTCACAATGACGGAGGGACAAGAAGGTGACTACTTGATAGACGGGAACAAACCAGGACTATTAATGATGTAAATATTAGGTATATCGATTACGAAAAACTAAGGGAGAATCTGTTAGAGGAGGTAGGAGATGTAGGGAGTGAAGTCCACCCAATAATTAGCGTAGAAATAAATAATATAATCGTACCTTGTGTCATCGACACAGGCAGTGTAATGAGTGTTTTGAGGGAAGATGTGTTTAAGTGTTGTAGTCTTACAAAACCCTGGCCAACGTTGCCATTGCAAAGGACAACAGTGAGAGGGGCAATTACAGGAAAGGGAACTGAGGTGCAGTTACAAGCGCAGGTAGACTTTGTGTGCCACGCGAAGAGGTTTAGTACAGTGTTCATGATTGTGTCATCTCTAACTGTTGAAGGGATATTAGGCGTTAATTTTTTGAACCAATATAAAGCAGTCGTTAACATGAGAAATGGTTCGATGGAGTTGAAACGAGATTCGGAGGAAATTACATTAACATTCGACGATTGCTTATATGGTAAAGATAACGCACACTTAGCATTATGTCTGGCGGTAAAGTCCGGTAGACAGGCACAGAATACGGGGTTCGAACAAGAGAAGAAGGAAATTCATAAATGTTTGGAGGAGGAGATCAGGGAGAAAATCTGGCATTTACGAGGGACCACGGTCTACGGGGAATTGCAGAAAATTTTATACGAGAGTAGAAAGGTATTTAAACATGCTGCGGGTACAATAAGAAATTTTGTGTATAGATTCAAGGTCAAGCCACATAAACAGTTTAGGGCCCAACTGTACCCTATACCTGTTGTGTACAAAGAAAGAGTGGAAGCTGAGATCGAAAACATGCTACAACAAGGGATTATCGAACCAGCATCCAGTCCGTACAACAGCCCTTTAGTTTGTGTTGAAAAAAAGGATGGGTCAATTAGATTAGTTTAGGACGCAAGAAGGATTAATAAGATAATAGAGCCAGAGACAGATCGGCCGCTGACACTTGACGAATTGCTACAAAAGTTCCACGGGATCAGAGTTCTCAGCTCAGTTGATTTGAGAATGAGTTTCTGGCAGGTGGAGTTAGACAGGGGGTGTAGAAAATACACTGCTTTCTTGTGCTACGGGAAATCGTATAAATTCCGGAAACTACCATTTGGGTTAAATGTATCATCCGCGGCATTTATCAGAGCGCTAAATACTGTCATTCCTAATGAAATAAAAGATAAGGTAACACAGTACGTGGATGATGTCCTGATAGCCGAAAGAAACTGGGAAGACCACAATAGAACGTTAGGCATATTGCTCGGTGCACTGGAGAGACATGGGGTGACCGTGAATTTGGGAAAATCAGAATTTGGACGAAAAGAAATCGAGTTTCTAGGTCACATTGTGACGCCAGAGGGAATAAGACCAAATTCAGACAAACTCGAAGCAATCAGAGATTTTCCGGTGCCGAGAACAAAACGTCAGCTACGGGGTTATTTAGGATTAATCAATTTTTACAGGAGGTTCATTAAGATTGGGGGTGCAGCGACACCCAGACTATGTCAGCTGACTGGAAAGAAAACGGTATGGAATTGGGACCCTGTCGCGCAGGAAGAATATGAGGCGTTAAAGAAGGCACTGCTATCGGCACCTCTTCTCGGGCATCCAGACCTAGGGAAAGAGTTTTGTATGGCCACGGACAGTTCCCGTAGTGGACTTGGGGTAACATTGTTCCAAGAGCAAGAGCAAGGAGGAGAAGTAATACAACAACCTATTGCATTTGCGAGCCGAGTGCTTAGCAAAGCTGAGAGAAATTACACGGTAACTGAGCTTGAAGCTTTGGCAATAGTATGGAGTTAGTAAGTTTAGATACTATTTGTATGGAAGGCATACTAAAATCTATACTGACCACAAGTCACTACAGTTTCTGATGTCGGCCAAACTTAACCATAGACGACTCGCTAGGTGGGCACTCTATTTACAGGAGTTTCAGTTTTCGGTCATGTATATTCCTGGGCCACAGAATATAGTGGCAGATGCGTTGTCAAGGAACCCAGTAGGTCGTGGTCAATGCTTTGATGAGGAGGTAAACGAGAACAGATATGATATATTGTATATGCAGGGCGTGCCGTTCGAGAAATACATAGGGGCGGTACTCACAAATATCGCGAAAGAGCAGGATAAAGACGCGTCATGGAGAATGGTGAAGGACAGAGTTAGAGCGAACTTAGATGCCAATATAGCACGTTTTTATACAATTCAGAACGGGGTCCTTTTCTACCGTAGAAATCCGGACACACAGGACTGGGTGTTGTGTATACCAAATGAAATAGTCAACAAGCTGATCTGGTACACTCACCTAAGTTACGGGCATTACGGGGCAAGGAAATGCTGTAAGAAGTTAAGGGAATCAGTTTATTTCATTAGTAGGGAGAGGAGGATCAAGAACGTGCTTGGTAGTTGCAAATTGTGCCAGAAGGCAAAATCGTTAACTATCTCATGCAAAGCACCGCTTTTTCCGATAGTGCCAGGTAGATTGAGGGAATTCGGAGCAACAGATTTGTTTGGCCCGCTACCTAAGTCAGTGCAGGGATATAGATATGTTTTAGTAGCAGTGGAATTGGTGTCGAAGTATGTGACTTTTACCGCATTGAAACGTGCGACGGGAAGGACAGTGGCAGCAGCGATCGTTAAAAACTTTTTGCGAGAAGTAGGAACTGTAGAAAAGTTCATAGCTGACAATGGACCGCAATATAGATCCCGACAATGGCTAACCACACTGAAGAGAAGAAGGATAAAACCGGTGTTCATATCCCGATACGATGCTGCAAGTAACCCCAGTGAAAGAGTGGTAAAAGAACTGGGAAAATTGTATAAGATTTATTGCCATAGGCAACACAGAAGTTGGAGTATTTTTCTCAAAGATTTTCAGGACATCCTCAATGAGCTACCACATGGAGCAACTGGTTTATCACCAATTACGGTACTAAAGAATGAACCACCACCAGATCGAGTTAGGGAGCTGGCAGATTTTCCGCGATCAGGAAAGCAGAGGCACACAGAAATTGTCAGGGTTGCGATAGAGCGTATTAAGAAAGCAGCTAAGGATAGGCAGGAGAAGCAGAAAGGAAAGATCCGTAAGATCGAATTGGCAATAGGAGACAAGGTTCTAATAAAAACTCATCGATTATCAAAGAAGCACAGATTTCTAACTAGCAAATTCTTTACGGTGTACAGTGGACCATTCAGAGTGAGGCGGATTGTCCATGAAAATGCTGTACTGATTGAGACGATCAAGGGAAAACAATCGCGTGGGCTTCATCACATTTCTAACATCAAATTATGGAAAAGTTAACGATAGATCGAAAGTAGGCAATTTATGGTAGATAGTCAGTGTATTTATTTGTGGTGTGTAACGTTGTGCAGGGTCAAATCGAACATAAGAATTTTCAGGCGGGATGTCAGGAAGTATGACGGAATAGACTGGTCGAATGAGTCATGAACAGGAGTCGACAGAGTGGTGTATGTACGAATTTTTGTCATATGAATAAGGATCAAGCAGAAACGACGTGATGATTAATGAGTGGATAAAGATGGTACATAGAGAAGCGACGTGATAAATAGTAGCGGATAAAGGTGATATTTAAGGAGAGAAGCGACGTGAAGCAGTGTGATTAATGAAGAGAGATTCGACGTGATGAAACAGTGGTAAATAAAGGTGAGTAGAATTAATAATGTGGAGAGGTCTTAGATGTATGTTACAGAGAGGCTTGTGTATGCTGCAATAGAGATTGATGCCAATGGCGACGGAAGACCAGGAAATGATGGAGTAATGGATGGACGGAGAGCCGAAATACGAATGAAGAGATGAGGACAACTGCACAATGTGAAAGGACATAAAGGGAGTATGAGATCCAGATGGTGAACGTTGTGGAATACTGACGTAAGATGTAATATAAGTGTAGATCTAATTCTTAGCATAACATTTGCGATTTGGCAAAAATAATATTTTTTGTTGTTGTTGAAGCCTGGTACAAGTATAACTAATCAAAACGGTACCAATAATGTGTACTGTTGTTTTTCAGGTTGAATAATTTGTGTATTTTTGTTCTTAGATGAAATGTCGTAATTCTAAGTTGATATTTAGCATAAAGTGAATGCAGAGGTAAGCCGATGGAGAGAGGTGCCAGAGTGAAAGGACGAATTCGGAGACTGGAAAGCTATCACCGAAACAACTTCATGTGTTATGTGGTTGAGTATAAGGGAGCAAAGGTATGGTATGGTGTCGTGAGTGTGGTGGTGTTAAGGTTAGCTGACTTCTAGACCTATTCTGTTAGTGTATTAATGGGTTGAATGAGAAGGAAAATGTGATGTCTGGTGAGTGAGAGTCGTAGAGTAGTGTGATCAATGCGCACACTCCTGTAAAGGGGATGCTACCGATCCATAACTAAAACATTATTGTGTTTTATTGTTTGTTGGGATGAACCTCGATGTCAGGTCAGGATCTGACATCATGTGGATGGTTCATACATGTCCTAGAAAGGTTGTTATATATAATAAAATGTAAAATTTGTAAAGAGATACTAATTTCAGTCTGTCACGAGCACAAAGGTGCATTGTATGTTGTAGATTTAGAGTCACCAGTTTCTAAAATTTTCACTGTGATAGGATGTTAAAGTAGTTCAATATTTAATAACCTGTGCTAGGTAATTGAGAGCTGTGTAGATTATTTCTTATTTTTTTGTTAGAACACTTTCAAGGGGTATTAATTTCAGTCTGTCACAAACGCAAAGATTCATTGTATATTGTAGCTTTAGAATCAACAGTTTCTAATATTTTCACTGTGATAGGATGTTAGAGTAGTCTACTATTTTATATTGTAATTATGAGTTGTATAGATTGTTTCTTATTCCTTTTGTTTTTTATTTTACACTTTCATGTTTTGTATGAGGGACGAGATAAATGTTGATGTTGTATGTGTAGAAAACTAGGGTGTATAATTTTATGTTTTTTAGAACAAAGATTCTTTTATTACCAATGTATCTAATAGATCATACATGTAATCAATGAGTATTTAAATAATGTAAGAATATCCTTTTGTCTGTAATGTTGCGAGATGCACGGAAGGGTCTGACTGATTGGATGTCGTAACGCTGAGGGCTACGCCGAACGCGCCCGTACCACCTAAGCCGAGCAGACGTCGGCAACAGAGCCGGTGCACTCCCCACTCCACTGCCAGTCGGGGTACACTCCACGCGCCCGCTACAGCAGGTCAACGGCCTGGGGCGACACGCACGTACCACTGGCCATTCATAAGTTCCGCCACCCTTATGACTGGGGAAAGCATCCCGCGGAGGCAACAGCGGGTGGTTTCTTCTGCTCAACGGCGCGTGCAGCGGCGCCACGGCAGAATGGACGACGCGCGGCAGAGCCTGGCGGGCATTTGTTACCAACAACTATTAACTAGTACTGGACTGTGGAGCTGTGAAACAAGATAACTGCTCGTTACGTCTCCATAAGGTGGAAAGTGAAGGACTGGTGTTTCCACGTTGTGAGTGGTGGAAAAGATTTTGTCTTTAGCAGACAGGACGATCGTTTTGTTTTGTCTTGACCACTGAATGGTGGGATCCATAAACCTTTGGCAGTGACTTGTTAAGTGTGCTTTGTGAATTGCATGTGGGATGCTTGGTATTCTTGAAGAGGACAGTTGTCGTTTGGTGACTAATTATTGTATGAACGCAAGAAACTAGAGTGGGACATTGACATTTGCGTCTGTAGTAGGAGACATTTCTTGAATTGGTGCGGGAATAAGTGCTGTTTGTTGGACCTTACGACTTTTAATTACACCATGAACTGAAAGGACAGAACCGTGGGTAATAGTAGTTGTAGGGCCATTTCTGGACGACCGGATTCGTGTGAATGGTACGCTGAGAGTGACTATGACATTTGTGTTTAATGTGAGATACAGTTTACTGTTCAGTGCGTGTTAAAATGCCGATTTGAGTGACTTAAAGACTTTCGTCCGGGTAACCATGGGAGAGCTTTGACACCGAGACAGTGTTTCTAGGAAAACTATCAGCAACTTTTTGACCCCAAGAAAATCACAGAATGAAATGTTTCCGTGTGACTCGCAAGATAGGGAATAATGTATTTGTAATTGTGTAAATGTTTTTTTTATATGTTTCATTCCTGAAGGGACAGCAAGTGTAATTGTATTTCATTAACATTTGTATTTAGAATAGTTAGTGTTTTTTTGGTTTGTTCTGGGTTATCAAGTTCACGTAGCATGTTTATTAGAATATTTGGTACAATGATGCTTTAATTATGAGCCAGTGGCGTAATACTAACGTAGTCGCTCTTGTAGCATTGATCAGTAAGGTTGTCACAGGGGACAAGAGTTTGCATTGCACAACAAATATCGGAATAAATTGATGCATTTTGACGTCGTGGACAGTAATGATCTTTTTGGTGTGTTGACTGAAGCCACTTATTTTCATTATCACAGTGGTGATATTTCACATTAAAGTGTAACGAACGCTAGTCGAAATGCAAGTTCTTGTCGTCTAAATGTGTCACAACAGAGAAATGAGCAGTAGAGTAAGATACGAGAGCTACTGGTGGATTCAAGCAGTTATTGCTAAACTATTTACTGCGTGTATTGATCAAAGTTGATCGACTGAGTGGCTCAGCAGCAGGTATTTGTACTGGTGGATAAGGATAAGGTTAAACTCACTGTCGAGTAGTTGTGGCAATTGCTTAGGTGATGACAGTTAATGAGGTATGACATTATGTCTTAGACGAACTATATTACGTAACCAGTATGTAACTTGTGGTATATTTCATTGTTTTTCTTCTCAGTTTTATTTCTCTGTAGGTTTGATGTATATTTTAGAGTAATGGTATGGAGCCTGACATTCTACTTGTAACTAGTGTACGCAATGTTTTTCTTTTGTTGATTTTGTTTTGTATTTAGACTTTGCTGTGTAAAGGTTTTTACAGCGCAATTTATGAATGTCAGATTACTTGCTCTGTGTTTGGACGGTGAGCTATTTAAAATTTCATGAGTACAATTAGTATTTTTTTTATTTGTCATAGAATTAGTGAAGTTTGGATTACTCATAAAAATAACGAAGATCCCAGTAACAAAGAAAATTTTTATCTCACCATTATTTTTTATTTGTCATTTGGATTGATGTAAATTTGTATGTGTACGTTACTCCGGATTGTGGAGAGTACAATAAGGCAACAACTGTGTCAATAATTTGGTAAAGTAACAACATTTGGTCGTCAATTTGAGGTCACCAGGGGCTAGGGTCTCCTCCTTGTTATTTTGATGACTTGCTACGTTTGTTCTAATACAGTTTTCTTAAAAAAAATGTTCGGAACTACCCTCGCATTGCAAGGATAGTACCGTGCCATTTTTTTCTGCATGGGTAGCCGGTGGTGAAAGGGTACAGTACCGCCCGACATTAAAAATAGGTACAACTTACTTCATTATTTTTGTCAGAACAACACTTTTTTTTGTAAAATAACTCAATTTCAATTAATACAGCGAAGCCAGATACTAGTGTGGGAAAGAATGATAATTTATTTATTTAATTGATCACATGTGCACTCCCACAAAATAAATCCCTACATCCAGTTTGGTGAGATCTGTGAAATGAATGAATGTATGGTCGTCTGCTAACCGCAGATAGTGAATGTGTATATATGATCATCTTTGAGACGATCCTTTGGCCACCTTTGGTGGGACCAAAGAGATGAAATTTACCAGAGCTTTGAGCGCCTGAAATGTGGCTGACCAATACGATAGCAAGGTGCTTCCCCACCTCGACAGAGATGGGAGATGACCTAGAGAACGGCCATATTTCAGCACTCTGCCGCTGGATCTTGTGGTGTTAAGAGCTGTTTTAGTTGTGCTCCGTAATGACGAAAGAGTGGAGACTTGGTATGCATGTGCAATATTTAAGAGTAGTTTGAAATAATAATTTCTCTATCTCAGGAACTTTTGTGTGGAGAATTAAATGTCAGGCAGGTAATATTAAGGGGATTGTAGTAATCTTCAGAAGTGACCAACCGTCACAATGAAACCACGTGTAGCTATAAGTTGAAATACTTCCGTGTGCTTAAGTTAAGCTGAATTACTAGCGTGTGTACAATAAGTTGAAATATTTAAGAAATAGCGTGTGTACCATAAGCTGAAATATTTAAGAAATGGCGTGTGCAGGACTTGAAATTAGAGACGAGTACTTCCACGTGGTGAGTACTGTGTGAGTCTCAATCTGTTTATGAGACAAAGGATAAAGAGAAGTACTCGTCCGTGGTATCAGTTGAGGACTCGCGTGTGTGCTTAATATTACTTTGTGTAATAGGATCCCGTGTGACGCTAGATTTAAACTCTGAGAGAGAATCAAGGTGAGTCAGCCGTCTATCCAGCAACGCCACTTGGCTTGCATTGCACTGGAAGACGTGCATATATCTCCAGAGTTCACAGTAGGAAAGTAGAATTACAAAGTGGGGCAGTGTCGCGTGAAACTGGGATAAATATTAATTGAAGTGGGAAAGCTGAAAGTGATAATGTTGTAACCATTCTCTGTGTAGTATTTCATATTGTTGTGTGGTGTATGTCATGTAATTTGGGTATGTGTGGTTTGCATGGGAGAGTAGCAAGGTAGTTTCAAAAGATTAGCGGGTTATGCATGTTCCTTCGGTACCGCTCGGTCTGGAGGAAAGTTTTGTGATGATGATTGTGAGAGTCGAAGTGTGAGGTATAATAAAAGATCCACCATCCTATCCAGGAAGTGCACTGTAGCGTTAAATAATTACGAGACCATAATATAGAGATTCACTAATGTAAAGCCATGCCCACTGGGCGGAATTTCTCATGTGATATTGTTGTAGGTTATAGAATTTGTGTGTTTAGGTTAGAGAATTTATCGGAATAAATCAGATAGTGAAAAGAAAGAGATTGGTAGACTTTTCTTTCAAATTGTATGTTTCCATAATGTCCCGAATTTATAATGTGTGCGCCATTCATATTCAGTGGGATGGCCACGTGTTAATAAAAGCCGTTAAATAAAAGACAAAAAGAAAATGTGGTATTGCCAGTGCGTAGTGTACAGTCAGAGTTCTGTAAATCACTGATAGTCAGATATGCGTTTCCGTTGCGTAGTAATCATATAGGAGGATAACTTGTAACTAAGTGTGAGTACTAGAGTTCATGTTACTCGTCAAATAAGAAAGAATCCACTCGCTTGGCAGACCACTCATCTTGCAGCCCTGACTGCTTGATGCCACAGTATGAGCAAGGCATGTGGGTGCCTCTCAACATGAATATATAAATAAAACACTTCTTTCAGAATAACCATATACAAGAAATCTCTCATGACCCCACACAGAAATTCAACAGTAAACTAAAGAGACAGTTGAATGCTTCTTATTAACAAGGGAAGAAACACAGAGCTTAACAATTTTGAACCCAACAGCCCCAACATTAAGAGCCCAGCATAAGATCCATGAACCTAATATACCTATCAGATCAATTTTCAATGTTATAAATCATCCAGGCTACAAAGTTATGCATTAGCTGAATTCAATTTTACAAAAACAATATAAATTTAAAACCTCGTCTTCAGTGAAAAATAGCCACCAAGCAATTCAAAGTATTAAAGATCTTCATATCCCATCCAATGCAAAGCTCATCTCCTTTGACATTGTGAACCTATATAGCAGCATATCCATCAAATAATCCATAGATATAGTCAAAAATAACTTATTAGAAGGTCAGACTATGTCCACAGCTGAAGTAGTTGAATTAATAGAATTGCTAGAGCTTGTTCTTTCACACAATTATTTCACATTTAATGGCAAAATGTACAAGCAAGATGTAAGCCTAGCAATGGGAAGTCCTCTAAGTGGAATCATTGCAGAAATTTTCATTAACCGCCATGAAAATAAACTTCTCAAGAACAAAGACATAATAACCCAGAAAATAGTACACTACTAGAGATATGTTGATGACACATTCATTGTATACAGTGGAACTGATGAAGAAATAGGAACTCTATTAAACAGATTCAATAATTTACACAGCAACAACATCCAGTTCACCATAGAACATGAGAAAGAAACAAAATTAATTTTCTAGACATGACAATAAGTAACACAGACGAAACCCATTGATATCAATGTATACAGAAAACCAACATACACAGACTCAGTGATTAATAAATCTTCCATACATTCCAGCTCACATAAACAAGCTGCATTCAGATCCTTCTTAAACAGAGCACAGGAATTCCCACTTAATGCAGCCGTCTGACCAAAATGAACAATATCAAATACATTGCACATAATAAAGGCTATCACAAACATGAAATAGACACACTATTACATTGCACAACTAAAAATAACAACAAACAATGTGACACAGCTTCCTCACACAACATCCAAAAACCCAAGTACATAACGTTCCCATATTTAGATGTCATATCAGACAAAACGGCCAAGCTGTTTAAAGAAACAGACGTCAGGATCATCTTTGCCACCAACAACCACTTAAAAAAGAAACTGATACATGACATCTCACATCCCACAGAGGAACTTAACAAAGCAGTAATTTATAAAATTACATGCAGTCATTGCAACAAATATAACATTGGCCAAATGGGAAGAAATTTTAAAACCTACATCAAAGAACACATTGACTGTTTCAGACTTGGCAAACCGAATAAATCAGCTATAGCGAAACATATAAATGAAACAGGACACAGTGTTACAATACACAACGATCTCAAAGTACTACTGTAAGACGTGTATATTTCTATTGTCAAACCACAATTTATGAAATATATTTCTATTTCATTAGTAGGACTAAGTAGGAATAATTAATATTTGTCGTTTTGGAAATAACTGTTGTATCAGGGAATGTCTGCACCAAAGTATTGTTGGCGGGAGAGACCGCACATTGATAGCGTTAAGTGGCGCAACGCTTATACTAAAGTGTGCACCTTTAATTCACAGCCCATCGGCAATTCTATTTACTCTATTGATTCTGCATTGAAAAGTGTTTGTTCAGTGTTGAATCCGCTTTGAACAGTGATATATTTTGTTGCGTGTGCTAATTATAGACAATGTCCCGCAGAATAATTACTCGTTCTCAAAGTGATAAAAGTGTAGAAAATACTGACGGGAATTTCTTTTCAGGAATAGACAAAAATAATACGTGTGAAAAACCCGATAGTGAAACGTTAGGTGAACAGACATTCGAGAGTAGTAACAATATGGAATCTTTTGATGAACAGTCAACTTCAGAAATGCCAACTGATAATGAGACATTAGTACAAAATAATTTGCTTTTAAATACAACAGACGCTACACAGCCACAAATTACGCGTAGCAAACATAATAGTTTCAGTAACGAAACCACTGTAATGCAGTCAACCCATGTGACTCCATTACGTGCCGAAACAGATTCAAACGGTACACAGTTACACACTCTGCGTAGCAGATACAACAGTTTTATTGACGAAAATTCCGGAACAAAGGAAGAGGTGACACGATTACAGTCGTCTCAGGATGTTCAAATGAACACAGATGTACAACCTTTAACAACGAATACAAATACACACAGAAGTCAATCCGAAACGGATCCTATAATGGCATTTTTGCTACAAATGAGACAAGACATGAATAAAAACTGTAACAGAAGGGCACAAGAATCAGCAGACCTAAAAAACGAAATCAAGGCAGAACGCGCACACACATATCAGAAAATTAGACAAAATGTACCAAAACCTAAAACACGAAATAAAAGTAGAAATTGAAGCAGCCCCTGAAAAATTTTCACAGTAAAACCAAGAATTACACGCCAAGATTCAATAAATAACAGAAAAACAATAAGCATTCGCGGTTAGCATACGAGAAACAATGACAGAGAACTTTTCTAAACAAAACGCTTACATTGATGAATCACACAGAAAACTGTTTGATACGTCACCGCAAACTGGTGCGATCGCAGGATAAAGAACGAAAAGAACTATTACAAACAATTACTAAACAGCGACAGGACGACAAACAGAAATTGTTTCCTCAGGGAAAAACTTACGTAGACAATCACATACACTCGATTTCGGAAGAAATCTAAACGGTTAAGGAGACAAATATTCAAATACAAGAGAGGCTCACGGAAATGCAATCATACACAACTGAGGCGAAAATTTCTACAGACACTGAAATCCAGAATATTAGGGATAAATTAACAGAAGAAGTCCAGACACTAACTGACAATGTAGAACACATAGAAATCAATCAAGACCCAGAAAATGTGAAAGCAGATTTTAAGAAAATAACCAAAAGTAATGTTAAATTACGAAACTAACTGACAGAAAAGATCAACGAATTCACTACAAGAATAGACCTGTTAGATACTAACAGTGACAGTAAATCAGATGACACTACACCACTCTCAGTTCAACAGATTTCTAATAGTAAAGATACGCAAATTACAAATGTGCAACAAACAACTGCAGACATAGAATCACGTAATAATTTTTTACATCAGAACATCAATTCTTTACAGCAAGGGATAGCTGACACACAAGAAACAACCGCAAACAATCAATTCCAACAGGACACACACCATTACGACATGCCTCAGATGCACAATACATATAATATCAGTAGACTGCAGAGAGTAAGGCATCTTAATCAGGCAGAAAGACACATAAATTCATATGCACAACATTACGAAAATAATTACACACAAAGACATGACGGTTTCGACCACAAACATTTCCTTTCAGTGAGACATTTAAAAACGACAGGACGAAAGTAGATCCACTGGAGTGGATCCAACAATTCAGTGTGGCACTCCCACCATCATGGCCAGTTCAACATAAGCTAGAATTTATTATTAGTTTACTTGAAGGGGTACCAGCAAGAAGAATGTGAACAATTGCTAGACAGTGTTTTTCAGACGAAGCATTCCAGAAAGCATTTCTAGCAGCATAGTGGTCAGATACCACACAGAGAAGCATTAAAATCGGCTAATTAGTCTGCCAAATTTCGAGAATTCTACTTTCCCAACAATCACACATTTTTTCTAGTATATGGTTGAACAGAACCAATACCTCAATGAGCCATACAGTCAAAGCAGTGTATTTCTAAACTCCCAGAGCATTAAAAGTGTCATTATTAACAGGCCAGCAAAAGGACAGCATGTACGCATTTAGAGATGTCTGCAATTGCTAGAGATACATCAGGCAGATTATACGTTTGTTAATAAGAACTTCTCACGACATAACGCAAACCAGACAAACAATGCTATTTTTGAGCAAACACGATCTGGCAATAACAATCGTAATAAACGTTTTCAAAGCGGAAATGAAAATTTTAATCGAGAATACACACAGGGATTTAATGAACAGCAGTATAATAACAATGTACATTACAATTCAAGACAGCAACAAAGCCATCCAAATAACACGACACATATACGACAGGAAATGCCGAACTGGTCAACTTTCACATGACTCATCGGCCAGATAATGTGCCAGGTGCAAGCCATTATACGGGTCAGCCGCAAAACGCCCAAAACGAACAAAGACAGCCTTTTCAGAGAAACATGCGTGCTCGCCATATAACCACAGCTATAACGACAGAAGGATAGAAAATGAACACCAACCGCAAAAGGACATTCCACAATGATATTTTTCATAGAAATTCAAACAGTGCACAACAACCAAGTTATCATATGAATGTACCAGGCACAACATTTCATCCGCCACCTACCACTAATAATCAAAACGGTAGAACAGTACAGCTCATAGAAAACACACCACATTCCCTAGACAGAAAATGTAATGTCAGAACATTTATGACTAGAGAATCTCTAAATGACGACACTATGGATAAGGACAGAGAAAAGATAACGACAGAGAATGCCATTACATTCGACGACGTGCGAGACACATTGTTACACGAAAAACCGATCATTCAGAAAACTATATGCCACCCAATAATCCAGATAAATTTAAAGTCACAAAATATTTGGCAATAATTAATTCAGGCTCCCCAATGTGTGTAATTAACGAAGACACATGTAACAGATGCAATAGATGTAATGATTACCCAGTATTCCCGTTAGATGAAACTAAAGTTAAGGGAGCATTTCCAGGAAAAAGCATTGAAGTGAAAAGACAGACACAATTAACATTTGTTTTTGCAGGGCAAACTTTCCACAGCAATTGTTGGATAGTTCCACATTTAACAACTGATATAATATTAGGAATGAATTTTCTCATACAGTACGATGCAAAGATTGACTTTAAATCATCATACCTAACATTACCGAAGGAAGACAGTGAAGTGATAATAAGATTTCAAAACACAGTATCCTCAGAAGAACAAAATATGCAAAGGATCGAAATTACTGCAGATTCTAAAGATAACGATTGTTATCTCACACTGTACACGAATTCACATAATAACTACATGGCAGAGGAACAGAAGTATAATGTATTAGAGACAATTACATGCAACCTTGGAAACAATATAGCAAAAGACGACACAGAACGCACAGAATTAGAAAATATTCTTGTGCAACATAAAACAGTTTTTAACAATGTTCCAGGAACGATGACAGGATTTATGTACGAATTTCAGGTGAAACCACACGAGACTTTCAAAGCAAAACACTATCCAATCCCGCATATATACACAGAAGCAGTTAAGAAAGAGTTACGAGCAATGATTGATCAGGGTATAATTGAACCAGCAGCTAGCCAATATATAAATCCATTACACATCGTTGAAAAGAAGGATGGATCATTCCGTTTAGTTTTAGATTCACGTCAGGGTAATAAAATAATCATTACACAAACTGACCGACCACAGACGTTAGAAGAGTTATTGCAAAAGTTTCATGGCACCTCTATATATACCACCCTCGATCTCAAATCAGGATTTTGGCAAATCCAGTTATATCTAAATTGCTGAAAGTATACAGAATTCCTTTGCTTTGGTGAATGTTACGAATTCTGTAAACTCCGGTTGGACTAACGATTTCGTCTGCAGCCTTTATACGAGGCATGAATACAATTCTCCCACAGGATCTTAAAAACAAAATTACTACATATGTAGATGACATGCTAATCGCAGCAGAAAAGTGGGAACAGCACAACCACACATTGCAGCAATTAGTGAATACATTCGAGCAGAACGGTGTAACTATAAACTTCCATAAATCAGAATTTTTGAAAAGCCTCAATAAAATTTCAAGGTCATGTCATTTCACGAACAGGTATTGTACCACACTCCGACAAATTGCAAGCATTGAAATACATCGACGTGCCAACAAATAAGAAGGAACTTCAGAACCTTTTAGGTCTTATTAATTATTTCAGAAAATTCATTCATTATAAAGTATTAGACACACCCTTGCTATACCAGCTCACAAGTAAAAACAAAATTTGGTCATGGAATGGAGACGTTGAAGCCGAATTCGAGAATTTGAAAGAAGTGTTACTAAGGGCACCTTTGTTATCACATCCTGACCCAACAAAAAACTTTTCCATTGCAACAGATAGTTCAACCACAACACTAGGAGTACATATTTTCCAGGAAGTAGAGGAGGAAGGTAAGACAATCGTTAATCATATTGCGTTTGCAAACAGAATACTTTCTCCAGCAGAGCGCAATTATTCTGTAACAGAATTATTTAGAAAAGAGCTGGAAAATGAACATCTTGGAAGAAATGAAAATATTCATCCATGGCCACATGGAGAATAACGAGATCCTGAATGAAATGACAGAATTCAAAAATTCACATTTCTTTTCCAATTTCACTGGAGTACTCTTAGAATAAAAGATACATAACATGGCAGTCGTTTAACTCTAGCCCCAGCAATAGCTTAGAAATATGCAAAATAAATAGTTTATATCATGATGTGTTCAATAATATTCCAACAGGTGCTCAATTTGTAATATATTTCTGTAATGCGATAACAAGGCGTGCAGAAGACAGGTAAACATCTGACACCATATAGATCGACAAATCGATAGTCAAATCGAAACCAGCTCTATTTCGACCGCCATCTTGTCCACTGCACTACAAAACTGTTTGTGATCTTGTTTCCAAGTTACTGCTATGTTAGAGACAATTTCTGAACAGTGACCAAGAGAGCCACGGAAATGGAAACATCTCAGCGCATTACAACGAGACTGCCACGCCAGAAGAACAAAGTGAGTGACTGTAACAAAACATTTTCATGCAAACATGAGTCCAGCTTTCAAAGTGACATCGCCTCTTACTAAGTTTTCTCTTCTTGCACAGGATGACCACAGCATTTACGAAAATATTATGTAACATCAATATGACCTTATTGTAAAGTTGTTTTTGTAATGCCATTTAGCCTGAAGATGAGGTATTCCTTCGAACCATGTCGCTAAATAAATAAGTAATACAATAGTTGATAAAGTTTGTGACTGGTAGTGGTAATTAAAAAAAAACCTTTACATAAGAAGAGTTTTATTGAAATTTCAACTCTAAGGGGATGAAATAGGGGTGAAGGATTTTTCTTAGAAAAATGTCGCTATTAAGGCAATTTTGAAGCTAGACCTACGAAAATAGGTATGAGGTTTCTCGGCCAGAAGTAAAGGAATACGTGTTTAAGCATTTCTGAAACTGTAACCCTAAGATGGAGAAATAGTGGGTGAAAACTATTTTGGGAAGTATATCATTATTAAATAACTACAAAAGTTTTTTTAAAGCTGCACTGCCAACACTGGTAATTGACTTCACGGTTATAGATAAAAGATACGTGGTCAAGTGTTTTTGAAAACTGAACCACTAAGGGGGTGAAATAGGGGATGACATTGTTATGAAATTTTTATTATGGAAGCAGTTTTAAAGGTAAATCCATGATTTAAATTTGGCTTCTCAGTTAGAAATAAAAAACATCTGTGTTTCACAGTTTTTGGTAATTCAACCCCTATGGAGATAAAACAGGGCCAAACTGATTTACCGACCAATCGTCGCCTAGCTCAAACCGCTAAGGGTAGAATCTTGAAGCCTTTTTAAGGCTACATTTATAACAACTGGTATTTTAAGTCTCAGTTAAAAAAAATATGTATGTCAGTGTGTCTGGAAATTCAAGCCCTAAGAGAGTGCAATAGGGGATGAAAATCTTTAAGGAAACATTCCGATA